>NC_137843.1:14403867-15756010 GCF_948465745.1 Chenopodium album
AAATCAGAACAGACCCTTAGTGTTGTCAATTGCAAAGATAGTATTAGATAATTACTAAAATGAAGTGAGCTCAACTATGTTACCACTACGTTTAATCTGTTGTTACATGTCAATTTCTTTCTTTCTTTTTTTGCCTTTGTTTTCCATCATTTCTTTCCTTTCTTTCCCTATCTTTAGATCCCATTTCCTTTTGATTTCACTAAATTGTGTTGATATAATAAAATGGTATGTGTTATTGACAGAGATTTTTTCCTTATCAATTACGTTCCTTTTTAAAATATACCTCTGTCACTAAAACTATATCTTGATCCTCGTAGTTGGGTTAGTTGTAGGGAATATGGTAACAATGAATCCCGGATTCGTCTATATACGCCTTTTTTAGGTCATGAATAAATTGGATCGGTCAATAATTATATGTTTTTTTTTTTACCTTGATAATTGAGGACTTTTATTTATTTACTGCATGCTGAAATATAGTTTGAAGAGAAAAAAGTCAGGTGATTTGTTTATATCAACTAAAAATTAACCAAAAATATTATGCTAGGCATGTCTTCTTGCTAAAGACTATGTCATGGAACAGCTAGATTACAGAAGGCAATTAGAAGAATTAATCAATAGTTTGGCTAAATCTTAACCTGTATGGCTGTATGCATATAAATTAAACATCACATATTTTTTTTTTATACTACTAATTCCTTAGTTTCACTTAAACATACTAGTATATGCATATATATAGTTTTGTTTTATATTCTTACCAACAAGGGATGTCAACGGACTTGAATGAGCTAAAATCGGGGACGTAAAATAAAATCCATCGATAGGAAAGTTATTATTTCTTTGTTTGGAATTTTCAACGGATTTTGCAATGTTAAATACAAGCGTGATTACTTTGTCCTCTTATTATATACAACCGTGAACACACATTTTAAATTTCCTTGTTACAACAATTGATCTATATTTTGATTATTTACCGAGACTATTTATTAAGACAACGCGTCTTTCATCATCATTTTCACAAATCTATATATCACCCGTGAGATGCTCGGGCGAAAACCTTGTTACATTCATAAACCATGTGAATTTGTATCTATTAGCCAATTTTGTTGGAGGCGAATAGTTCAACCAACGTGTTGGACCACATTGTGAAAATAATTCGAGTGTTATTTTACGCAGAAATATGCACAATAAATCCAAGCATCGGTCCATAGATTATTTTGGGCTTTTGTGGAATGTTTAGATGGACTGAGTTATTTTTGGGTATAGCTAAAACGAGTGATGTTTCTTAAGCCCCCGACAGTACGTTAGATAGTTGTTTAATACGATAGCAACTAAATTAGTTTTTATTTTCCCCTATTTTCTTATTTTAAAAAGATCATAAGAAAATTAATTTTGTTATTATTCATGTTTTGTTCTTTTAATTTAAATACATTTGTTATTATTGTTGTTATTATGCCTTTTTTTTTTTTTTTTCAAATATGTGATCTCCATTTTACTATCTTAAACAATTTTGACATTAATGAAAGCATGAGAAAAAGTAATGATGTTAAAATTTGAAATTATTATGTACAAAAGTACAAGCAATAACAATGCATTTAGAAATATACTTCCGCTGCTCATTCCAAATTAATTCACACGTTTTTTTAATCACATTTATCAATGTAAAATTTAATCGAAAATATATTTAATTATACAACAATAAAAAAAAAAACTGAAATTAAATAATAATTAATTACATATTGAAACATACATAACAAAATCCCACGACTAGGTTTTATGAATTGATTTCTTGGCGGTAATAAAATAAGGAGCAATTGGAAATTCAGGTATCAAAATCAGCCAGTTTGAGAAAATGAAAATAAAGTAAATTGCAACTATGAATGGGCCCAAACTTGACTGGGCAATGACCTAACAAGTTGCATGATTTCTATTGTATTTCCTGGTCCATTAAAGAGGACAATGACAGCCCAAGAACAAATTAAGTACTCCCTCCTTATTTGCATCACTTTAGATTGCACAAAGTTTTAGGAGAGTAGTATAATATTGTGAGCGGGTGAATAAGTTATTATAATAAAAGTAAGATGGGGACCATGAAAGAGAAAGTATGTAAGAGAGGATAGATATTTTTATTATTTTAGTGGGGACCATGGAAGAGAAAGAAATGATAAAATAAGTTGAGTGGGGTTTAAAATAAGAGAGAAATGATAAAATATAGTATAAAGTTACCAAATATAGAAGTGATGCATTTAAAAAAAACACCCCAAAAAGGAAAGTGATGCAAATAAAAAAAAAACAAAGGGAGTATTTCAACTAGAGACTAGGCCAGTCTCAAGAACTTTGATGATTACAATTGAACAGTTTCTTTCCCTTCTATATTTCAGCAAATCTATCAATCGATTACGAGTTCGAATTTGCCTATCATAGGCTCATAGCTAACAACAAAAATGCAAAGTGATGGACAAACGATGTAAGTCTAATTTAGCATGTCCACATGTTGATTGATGAAATTTTTCCTCAAAAAGAATGACATGCGACATTGGAAAGATACAACCAAGTACAAATAAGTTCCTAAAGCTGTAAATGGATGAAGGGTTATTCAAAACTAATCCTTCTTTTTAGGAAAAGGATGTTACTATGTCCAGAACATGATTTTGTTGGACTTGTAGGGTGCAAACAGCCAATCAGTAATCGAATAAGGCTAAATAATTTTGCTCACTTGTAAGACTTGGAAACCTCCAGCACCAACTTATCCATGAACTGGCATTTTCGATGAAATCCCCAGCCTGGGTTACTCTGCATCACAGATTAATTCAATATTACTACTGTGTATTAACGGTTGAAACCACATTTTTAAAAGAAAGTTCAGCCAGTAGTTAACATGATCATTTAAAAGATTATAAACACTATCATGCAGCTTATTAAAAAAAACACACAATATTATTCTCAAGCATGAGTAAAGCAAGTACATTTCTCCTTGGGTGAAAAACATAAAATTCCTAGAGGGTTCAAGCAGGGTGGGTTGTCCCTCCAAAGTATTGTTTGTTTGCTTGTCTAGGTAGTATCCACTATCCAGTAAATATTGAGTTTCAGGCATATTTAAAAAAGCGTCAGATGCTAGCTGAAACGTTAGCCATCACATGCTTTCCAAACAAAGCTCTGTACTTGATAAAATCTCGATACAAACATACTCACTTGGAAGTTCAAAAGAGATTATGTGCTCTCTTCTCACCCCCACACCCTAGAACATTATTATCTCAGTAGCACAAAAGTGGGGTGATCACCATCCTTTTCACAAAGCTTACATTCATAAAAGTTCTATGCAATAAGACAAAGCAGCTAAATCTATCACATAAGTCCATACTAATGCCCTCTTATAGAATATGTTGGCCTATACGTGCAGCTCTGTAGACTCTCACACAAACTTCAGCCTACTCCTTCCTGTCCCAAATTAAATGTCCTGCTAGGCTTTGGCAATTAAATAATTATAATGGGGTGGCATTTGCATGTTATAATGCGATAAAAATTGAAACTGGATGGAAAAAGTAGCAAGAGAAATAGAAATTTTGATGAAGCGAGAAAAGGTATCGAGAAAGTGAGGTTCTAATATAGCTGTCAAATCAGGGGTACAGGTTGTGTTCAGTTTGGATCCTGGTTGGGTTGGGCTTGCGGGTCAGAGTGTTCATGCAGGTCAGATAAGAAGATGGTTCATTTTGTATTTGGTCAGATTGTTCTCAGGTCAGGTTGATTTTGACAGCCTTAAGGTTCAGGGTGGGTGGATTTTTTTATCTTATTATTATTTTATTTTATTTTTTTTCCATTTTTAGCATATAGCCAATAATATTTACTTAGGAACAGAGGGAGTACGATATAAATAGTACATCTCTCTATCAAAAGCAAAAACATTTACTTTCCTTAATTGTGTAGATGCACGTAGATGAACACTAAGTTTCGAAAAATCCATCCATGATCGACATACCATAGAATAACTGATCGGCATCCCACTTAGAGCCCGGTAGAGATATCAAAATCTATCTCACTTTCTTAGCTGTTATATATATGGACCAACATCTTAACAATTCTGATCTAGTGAAGTAAGAATAGAAAGAGAAAAATAGTAAAAGCAATTTCAAAGCTTATACATGTGCCACGGCAAAGAATTGAAGCTCAAATGCTTAATGCACCACATTTATTTAGCAGAAAGTAAGGTATAATACTGCCAAAGGTTACTCCTACAAAAAATTTACCCTAAAAATGTACTTTGCAAGGGAGGAAAGACCAACCTGAAGTGAGAGAACAGCACGGTCCGCGAAGTGCTTCACTGAATTTGGTGCACTAGGAGGAAGAGTTTTTGCAACTCTTTGCAGTTCTTCATGTTGCTGCTTTGCAGTTACCGTGTCAGGCCCACAATAATGATCCACAATCTCTTTGAAAAGTGGAACCTTCTCCATTGTTTCCTTCATAATTTCCTGATAAAATCCATACAATAGGTTTCAGTAAATAAAAATGGATATTGGACCAGAAGAATAAATTAATCATCTAAACAATTAGCCACGAGGAAAAAACCATTCCAAAATGCTTAGAAATAGAAGATACTCAAGTAACTTAAGAGCTATGCATCTCACTATCTTGCTAGGGAAT
This sequence comes from Chenopodium album, assembly GCF_948465745.1. Taxonomy (NCBI): domain Eukaryota; kingdom Viridiplantae; phylum Streptophyta; class Magnoliopsida; order Caryophyllales; family Amaranthaceae; genus Chenopodium; species Chenopodium album. The sequence goes on from NC_137843.1 coordinate 14,408,503, forward strand.
AAAAAAATCTGCAGTGTAAAGATATCATAGAGAAGACAGGAAAAGCAACTTCTATCTCTAGAATCATACATATAAGTAAGCCAACTCTGTAAAAGAGAATTAAAATCATATTCTGTTGTCAGTCAATGAATACCAATAGTTGAGACTCGATTTCCAATACAGCCATGGAAACCCCCATTATATCCTTAGAAAGACAAACTTGCTCCTTGTCATGGAAACCCCCATTATGGACAAATGGAAAATCAGGTCAGAAAATGCAATTGGATGCCAAATTATGATCATTCCATGGGTCAGCACTCAGCAGTGAATTCATTATTTAAAAAGGCAAATCATAACTTTCAACTTCATTATACGGAATCATTAATAATTATTGTTCACGGATCAGTAGATAGTATGACTAACCGCATTACAGAAATAGAATGAAGAGACACAACTTATGCATAGGAGAAAGAAGGAAGAGTCAAAGATAGAGAAGAGTGGGCAAGATCTGATATGTCAGCCTCAGTGAAGGAACCATGGTCATCCCCAAATACCACAAAGGCTTCAAAAGAGCTAATTCCCATATAACTAGTGCATATACCTGTGTGTGTGTTCAAATTCCTTCTCATCATAACAAGTCTGCTTAAATGATCTAATATCCATATGACTAGTGCATACACCAATGTTTGTATCAAAAAAAAAAAAAAAAAAAAAAAAAAAAAAAAAAAAAAACCCTATGTTTGTCCTAAACTTAATTTCTATCTTACCATGTACGCTTTATCTCACAGTGCAATTAGTGCATATAGAAAATGAAGATGGATGAATGGATGATTTAAAAGGAAGTCAAATATTAATGCAAGGTAAGTGGAAAAGGCCATCTAAGCATCAAGGATTCCATATGCATCAAAATTCAAAGATACAAGAAACAACTTGCATAGATTTTTTCTTAATAAAAAACATTAATACTCATCTACAAGGGATTTAAATAGCATTGAAGAGGACAAGCTAATAGCAGAGCATGCAATGTAGCAGAATAATGCATACCTCCCACTCTTCTTCATTCTCTATTCCCTCATAAGCCATCAAGAATGGCTTCATCTTCTCAAGAGCATCACGAAGAGGAATAGGCGGGTTCTCATTAATATCAGGATTAGTCTCGAAATCTCCCATCAAGTATTCAGGCTCCAATTCGATCTACAATCCAAAGGTGAAGTTAACACATGAAATAGCCTGTCCAAGTAATTATTTAAAAAAAAAAAAAAAAAAAAAAAAAAAAAAAAAAAAAAAAAAAAAAACAAACAGAGGTTATTACCTTAAGGTTGGTATCAAGTGCCTCAAGATACTCATCCTCCTCAGGATCAGGTAAGACATCAGTACTCATTTCTTCAAATGCCTCTGACAGTTCAGCCATCCTGCTAGGTCCAAGTGCCTCGGCTAACTTCTCACCATCTGCATCATCACCCATGGCAAAATTCTCATCATCATCCTCATCCATCTCTTCATCTGAGTCATCTTTTGGTCTTCCAACCCTTCGCCTCCGATCACCTCCTCCTGCAGCACGCCCACCCTCCTTTCCATCGTCACCCTTGGACAAGATACCAACTGCCTTATTTTTCGCCTTCTCTAATTCCTCTTTGGTTAACTTTTTCCTTACACCTGCAGAGCCCGTATCTCCTTTCTCAGATCTATCTCTCCCTCTTCCAGCCTCAGAGGGAGGAGCACCAATTTGCTGCCTTGGCCTAAGATGCCGATTCTCTTCCTTAGCTCTAGTTTCCACAACTGGTCTTCTTTCAGTGGTTCCCCTCCCTGATCCTCCTCCCAATACATTCAGTATATTTTCAGGAAGATTCTTCTCTCCAATGGGTTGACGAGGCATAGAAGCAACTGACTCAGCTTCAAAACTACTACCTGTTGATTCATCCTTCTTAAGAAATATAGGCCTCTTAGGTTGCAAATCCTCTTCATTTCCCGCCTGCTGCACCGGACCACCTCTACCCCGACTTAACCCTAATTGCTGCCCTGGTGGGTTGGGAGCAACAAAACCATTATATGAAGGACGGAATGAGGTACCGTGCCCCCGTCCAGCAGGATGAGGCAACGATTCATCCGAATCATCCAATCCCTCATTTGAACCAGTCATTCCAGCCACAAAATTAAAAGCAGGAGAACCCGAGGCGGCACCTCGGCCACGCCCTCTACCTCCACCACCACCTCCTCCTCCAGAACCATCCCCAGCAGAAGAAAAGGCAGAAGAAAAAACAAGTTTACTTGTCCTCCCAATTGTTGTGCTTCCTACACTACTAGAATTCATAAACAACCCAATTCTTCCTCTCATTCTCACCCCTCTTCCCCTAATTCTATCAAAAATAAATCAAGGGTTCACCTTGCCAATACAAAAAATTATCATCAGTATTCTAATCTAATGCTACAATCAAGTTTTATACATGGAATTGTGCAATTGTTTCAGTCTATAAATCAATTAAAAACAAAATTAAAGCATTGATAATGAGAAAAATGTATGAACTTGAATTAACAAAGTTGCAATAGACAAATGGGGTTTACCTTTGAATATTGAATTTGATGAGGAAGAACCCAGTTTGCAGTTGTTGTACCCGGTTGCGCGGCGTTGGTCGGAGCCGCGATGGTCGCCGGAATGTGGGACGGTGGTTTGGTTGACGGCGGTGGGGAAGAGCTGGAAGTTAGAATGAATTTATTGGATTTTGGAAGTTGAATGAAATGGAGTGACTGCTTACTAGAGAGAGTTTTGAGACATGGAAATCGAAAAAAAAAAAACGAAAAGGAAAAGGATCGAACTCAAGATCTATTGGTAACTAAATTCTTACAACGTACAGTGGATTAAGGGTTGTTTGTTATATACACCCGTATGCACCGTAGAGGCGTACACCCTTGAAAATTTTACTCTAATTTTGATGATTATCATTTAATTATCAAATGAGGAACAAAATTAACCTTGGGTTAGTTGAGTGTACGGTGCACCCGAATGTATATAACAAATTCTAATATGTTAGTGGAATTGATTGGTAAGGATTTTAAATCCCGTACTAGTTTGAATTTGCTTGGTTTGTAGTTGGATTGGTTTTTACATTTCATTTAAAGAATGAATTGTGAATCTTCAAGGATGAAGGGGATGTTAAATGTGGATGTTTCATTAGCTGAGGAATAATGACACCAAATTAAGCTTATTCTAGTGGAAAAGATGACACCTTCTGACTTTAAGGTTGGGAGTTTAATTTCCCAATAGAGACACTTTGAGGTGTGAATCCCTTATCCTTCTACCTCACTCTCAAATTGTTTTGACCCGCAAACACCAGACCAATTTAACCGTTGTAGAAGAAATAAAGGAACTAGGGTACCCCTGCTTAAAGATTTTAATTTACATGACACCACTAAAGTAAACATTATTGTTTCATTAGGAAATTCATTAATTAATCAAGAAAAAAAATATACGTTATAAAAAGTCAAAATTTCCAATTTCCGTTAATATAGGGCGTTTCCATCTTGAATATTTATTTGTGGAGTAGAATAAAAGGTGAGTTTTTTTTTTTTTACAAATTATTTTCTTTGCGAGCTCCTTTTAGACCCTCCAACACGATCAACAAACTATCATCAACCAATCAGTTAAAAAAACAAGAGTGAGACACAAGTCATAGCTGGCTAGCTGCTATGTTCTCGAAAATTGGTATCAGCATCACTATTAGAGAGAGCTGAAGGCAAACAAACACACATTCAGTTGCAAGTGAAATACGGTTACATTTCACCAGATAAATAGATATACAAGATTTCCAGTAAGATTCAGGCGTCCTACGTTCTAGTAACAACTGTACAATAAACATAGGATGCACATTTTCTGGCAGAAGGATGTCAACATTAAACTCTACATTCCATCTGAAAAGTAGAGGAATGCATCAAACAAATCCTACACCTGCCAGCTGCTAAGTATGTTCAAGTTAAACCTGCCCAGTAATTCTCCAACTTTGATCTCTTGACAGCATGTCAGCAATCCTCAAAATCTGACGCTGAAAAAGTGCTCGACCTTTTCTTGTTCATGCGTCCACTGCAAAATGGCATTAACTATACCTAGGTCCAGTGACCAAGTTGTATAACAATATGTTCACCTGCCCGAGGCTAAATGCATGTAGGTGAAATTTGCCCGCAATTTCTATCAGCTTAGGTCTCCTTTCAGAGCATTAGCTGCTCTTTGGATAGCTCTGGCAACCCTCCAAATCTCATGCTGTATTGTTGCTTGATTTTCCCTCTTCGTTTGTGTAGATTGAGAAATAGCATTTGCTATAGAAGGAAAGAAGTCTACCTTGCTATCATAGTGGTTGGAAGGTCCATAAACCTGTAACCATATATTATTGCAAAATCCTTAGTCACTACATGAAGAATTCTTGAGTCTTGACAGAAATAATTTAAGCATTTCAATAACAGCATAATTGTCTTTGGTGATGAAATGACTGGAAAACTAGAGATAAACATCTGTCTCTTACAAAAATACTCTATTTTTTTTTGTTTGAAGAAGCACCGCTTTTGCAGAGTACTAGTACAAGTACTAGATAGTGGCAACATGGAGATCATGTTTGCCTCTGGCCCTCTGCATGCTACAGAGTCAGACTACCACGATTTACCTTTACAAATTCATTATTGCTATCTGATGTAGTAAAATAACGAAATAACAAAAACAAAGAAGATACATCGCTTACCAGATGCTTGAACCACTGATTCCCTAGCAGCCCCTCAGCATCTATGAAACCTCTTTCTGCAAGCATCAACCGATCATTTAACATTCTTTTCTTCAGTACTTCAAGATCACTAGAGACCCCCCCAGCTCTTAGATTCTGCAATTGTCATTCTGAACATGTAACAACATCCAACAGCTATGTTTCTCATTTAAAAGAATACAAACAAGAATACCTGGAGGGGCGCTTCTTCTAATTCATACATGCATTATGCAAACAAAAAAAAATGGTTTTATACTATGCCCAATGTCATGTTTTCTATTACAATATTCAGGACGGTTGTTATTAAAAGGTCTTGCTTTCTGTAGATCATTAGAGCTAGAATCCAGTGGAGCAGTTTACTTGAGGTCCCATCCACTTAGATTCTGCTATTAACTTGTTTTACTTTTTAAAGATCAATATTTCACCTCCTTGGGAGCAATTTTGGAACGTAAGGAAGCCTTGGACACAGGGAAGGACAATGGGCGCAATTTTCTCTAAGAGAAACAAAGTCCAAAAAGATCCCCTTTTTCTAGGTCTTTTTCCTCACTGGGGACCATGGGCAGGTCAATCAAGTCTTTAGGACTCTTTACATCTATAAGGCCAGAAAAGATACAGAGCAATGAGTGATGTCATACTTTCCAGTTTCAATCCTATCTTCAGAGAAAGTAGAGAACAAGCTAGGGTAAAAAGAAGATTCAAAATTACAGTTGCTTTTGAAAAAGAAAAAAGAATGATGTGCTGTTTGTGTCTACTTCTCCATTGCCTTTCTCCATGCACACAACTGGATCAATCCTTTTTCGGTTTTTTTGTGAAGCGTTAGGTTTGTCCTGACGCTTTGTCTGCCAAGGGAAACTTCAAGTTTGGTACAGGAAACCGGGAAGAATTATCTGGATATGCACTCTCTTTGCAAATAATTTCAAGTACTAATCATTCCCTTCAGGTATGGACATATAGCCAAAATCAGATGGTACTCTAGACTTTGCTTATGAAGTTTCCCAATAATGTCTTCCTAGATTATCATTTATCACTTTAAGAGAAGCAAAAATCTTTTAGTTTTTTTCCCTTTCTTTTTCCCCTTAATGAAACCCCTAATGTATCTCTTACCTGTTTTTATGGATTATTTTTCCTCTGTATATTCTACTTCTCTACTGAGGCTAAGTTTCACTACAGTTTTGCTGATGTGCTCTGACTTTTCTTATCAAATCTAATCCAAATTTGCTTGTGTGGTCTGATCTAAGCTGATGAGTAATCATAATAATGGTGGTTGCTCCTGCTGCTCTTTTTCCAGCTATTGCTACTACTGGAAATGGCACTACAACTATTGCTAACACCACAACCACTACCACCACCCTACAACTACTAAGGCTCCTCTTCTTCCTCTTGCTACTTCTTGTGTTGATGCTAGTACTAGTAGTATTGCCAATGCACCTTCTGCAGCTGTTAAGACTCTTCTTCCTACTCCTACAACAGCTTTTGCCTTTTGTTGATGCCACAGCCTACTAAAAATGTTGCTACCACTTCTGCTACTGCTCTTGCTGTACCATCACCACCATGACTACTACATCTAGTATTACTCGAGCTACTCTAATTATAAACTGCTACTGCTACTTCCGCTGCTCCACCTACTGTTGCTCATATTATTACTTCACCTACTGTCTAATACTAATACTCTACCCGAGTTTCATAATCTGGATTGGTCAATATAATTCACTATTTTGATCTGATTCTTGTTGCACAGTCCAATCTAATCTGAAATTAGCGATAAGAGTCCCAGAATAAGGTGAGCTCATCATAGCTTGAACTTTAGTTTTATGTTTAAGAAAAGGCAAAAAAAAAAATGGAATAAGAATACATTACTAAACTATTTTAGTTACCATATGCTCATAGGTTGTAGCACATGAAAGCATCAAATGTAGTTAGATAAGCTTATCTCACCTTTGCTTCCTCCTCGACTTCTTGAGCTACTGCAAATAAATTTTTGACAGATCTAGATATAGGAGTAAAGGACACAAGACCTTCCAGCTTATTGCTCAAGATACTTGTATACTCCTGCATATACGTATAAAGGTCACTTGGTTAGCCCTCCAATTTTTACAGCACAAGGAGCTTTGACCAAGTTGCTACCACACGATATACCATATGACAGAAAAGATCATTACAACAGAATAATAAAGGCCAAAAGCCTACCTAAAAATCTTCATAACATTGTCAAACATCAAAAAAATAGAAATAGCAGAAGGCAAGTGAAGATTATACAATTATCTCTAACAGCACTTTGCATTTTGCATGGAGTGATATCCTTCCTCCACTTTTTTTTAACCTTTATAAAAAGTATTTGCACAACCATGCTTGTAGAAAGTAGACCATATCTTCTAATAAAAAGCAAGTATACAAGAAAACAAATAAGAACTTCAGGTTAATTAATATTAACTACACAGGGAAAAAAAAAAAAAAGAAAAAAGAAAAACGGTGAAGAGTATATCAAGTATAACACGGGATACCTGTAACTGCATTGCATATGAATGATAATTGAAGGGAAGAATTGGATCATCAGCCAAACGCAGAGCTAGAAGGCCCCAAAGTCCCGCCACTATATAAATCATAATTTATGAAGGTTATATCAAGACACTAAGCATCAGCCATGTTTTCCTAAATATATAATTTACAACTTCAACTAAGAAAGAAACTGACCAGCCGCATGGCGATGGAACAAAGGATCTCCGTGGTTTAACATCCAGTCATACGAGTCAAAAGCTGTGTGATAGACTGGAAAATCTGGGGGCAAAGTGAAAAAGTATAATTATCACGGTTTTGAGCACAAACAAACATATTAGGGATGAAATAATTCAGTTTTTTTCAGAAAAAATTAGAGATTATGACCATGAAAAAAGATCTATATTTCATCCATAATCTGGGATTCATCTTAGAGCTGTCACTAGGGCATTATTATGAAACTATTTCCATGTAAAAATTGATGTTGGCATGTAAAAGAAAATTCAATTTGGTAAAAGAAAATTCAATTTCCTCATACGATCACTTTCTTGTTTCCATCAAGTTGCTTGTGTCTTCCATTACCCAGCCTCTTCCCCGCAACTATTATCCTCCTCATACAATCACTTTTTTGTTTCTATCAAGTTGTGTGTGTCTTCCATGTAAAACACACACATTAATTATCCCCTCATACCTAGTTTTAAACTTTAGTCATGGTTCAGCACTTCAGCATGCAAGGAAACCAAAATGAATTGATCCATCTGATGAATCTAAGAAAAGTCATAGAAGTTCTGAGCATTGTTAGAAAATAAGGACTCTGTAGATCCTTTTCTACCCAGTAAGACATCATTAATTACAAAGAAACATAAGAAAAATGACATTATTGACACAGAGCCCTTTGTCCACAAATTAATTAATTAAGCCCTAAGAGAAATACCTTTCCCATAGTACATATCAACAGAAGGAACCCCTGCATGCTGCAAAAACGGAGCAAAATCAGAGTCCACTCCACTAAGCCTCTGGATCTGCAAAACAATGAAGAAAATATTACAAAGCTGACATGCCCTCAAAGAAACCGATTTATACTATTTTCCTCTTTTTGTGGTAGTGTTTTAATGATAAAGGCTCACATCAGCTATCAACCACGGGTATGTTTTATTCTTTCACTTAGGATGCAAATTTTTTTTTGATGGGAAGTAGCAATTGATTAAGCATGTCAACAGATATACAATCTCGGTACCCTTTCTTTCTCCCTCATTATTACTCTCATATGTTTGAGGCCAGCATGTGCAATTCATGGCAAGCTACTCGTCAATAGGCAAGTCCCATACTGACAGAATGTGTCAAAAATAACAAGACTATAACAGTGAGAAATGGCACTCAAATAGGAAATAGGTGCTGACAGAACCGATCCTTCAAACTGCCAACCAAAACCAGAATCAACTTTGAAGCAGCTAGAAATACTCAATGAGCCAAATATCCAGCTAGACCATCGTCCTAGTCTCAGCAGAGCCACATGTTTCAGGACTTTCAATCAATCAATCAAAGCCTTAATCCCATAAGTGGGGTCGGCCGTCGGCTACACGTGTTTCATGACTTTGAATTTTAAAAATAGGAAGTTATTTCACAGCTAGAATTAACCATTAGGCCAATAGAAAATCATGCTTAAAAGCCTTAAATACATGTATCCTATCAACTACTTGACCCATGCTTTAATTTTTTTTTTTTTAACTGAATCAATAACATCCCACCAAGTGCCAGTGGTCCAGTATTAGCAATAATGCAGGTACGAATGCCAATCTCAAGCTTCGCTATGAAAACAGAAATTTAAACTCCCTCCATCGACTATTAATTAACCTGATGAGGGGTCGAAAAAAAATTGCAAACATTACGACAATTTCGCCTCCAGCTTTGTTACTGACTAGTGACCATCCAACCATCCTGTAGCATAATGGCATTTTAACAATAATTTTTGAAGAACCTGATAATACCTATGAACATCAAAGAGAAATTTGACAAACATCGGTGGATGGATGAATAGAAACAGAGATAGGCGTTCCCTCACTTTTTTAAGGTTGTTGTTGTTGTTTTTTTTTTTTTTTTCGGTGTTCCACCTGGTTCACCCTTTGGGCTAATCCGGATTCGGGGATCAGTCTGGACTTCTGGGTGGTTAGGTTCCAGTCCCCTCCCGATTGTTGTTGTGGGGGATCGAACACGGGTCCTCCCTACCAAGTTCAGTCCCAATCACCACTGCACCAACAACCAATTGGTATGTTGTTTTGAATCTCGGACAAAGTATTATGACATGATTAAGAGCATGGGCCCCAACTCCTGAAATCCAAAATAATAATATGGCAAATAGACTACTCTTCACCGTGATATTGCCTCCACACATATACCAACTGGCAACTAAAACAGATTTTCCAACACCTATATTCCATCGGTCCATCCATTTAAACCAAGTCTGTATTTCAATCGTTTATACCTTTGAGACAAAGGGGCTTGCTGAAAAGAGTCGCACTACTTCACAAAGAGATATGAGATCCTAAAAATATAATGCTGGAGCAGAGGCCCAGGTATATATACTACTGCATGAAAAGAGGACAGTACTTTAAGAGGCTTACATTGATGCCTTTGTTCCTGGCAGTCCACTGGTCAAAAATAGTTTTATCTGCAGCATCAGGATCCTCGATCTACGCCAATTCAAGCCAAATTGTATATATTAGCAATACGTATCTATATGGCTCAATTATTACATGATTTTCTTACCTTCTTCGTTATGTCAGTTAGAAGATCATCCAGTTGTGGAGTCATACTTGGAAATAATCCAGGACCTTGAACTGCACAATCCACATTCAAATAGGCTACAGCCCTAGAGCCAAGATTCATAATGTTTTCTTCAACCCATTCAGTTGAACCTATCTGGAAAAGAAATAGATATGACTAAGTAAGAACCAACATTAACAAGATCCAAATGAAGAAATCACATGAGGTGTAGCTATATGCAGGACACACAAGGTTATCCATTAAAATCAGTATCATCAATGAATTCTCAGTATAGTTATTTCTAGGTTCACTAAGCATTTGGAGTATTAAGGACCAAAAAATGGTCAAAGCTAGTTACATCTATACCTAGTATTTAAAAACTCTAACCACAAAATTCATACTAAGCCACATGTCACCAATCACGCATATGCCACATGTCACCTCCCTTAATCTTTCAATAGAGTAAAATAAATAATGTTTAAAGTCTTTATGCATTCCAAGACTTGCAAATTTAAGTAATAAGAAAATGAAGAGTTTCATTCTACCATGATAAACTAAAGTTAAACTAATTACATAGACAATAAAATAATATTTTCATCTCCTAAACTTAAAATATAACTTAAATCAATAAGTCATTTCATACCACGCAATATCTATGTATATATATATACCTAACTAAAATCCAAAACAACATCGACACATATAACACAAATATATATATGCAACACATTTCAACAAAAATAACCAGCCCGTGCATCGAACGGGCTAAAAATACTAGTTCCTTGTTAAAACAAGCACAAAGCTTGAGCATAACTTTCAAGAGCACTAAGATTTTAATGACACGTGTCGTAAGTGGAAAGAAATAAAATTTACCCACCATCCCAAACTCTTCAGCATCCCAGCTGCAAAAAATAATTGTTCGGCGAGGCCTCCATCCCAAGCGCATCAATAAGGCATATCTACGAGCAACATCAAGTAGAGCAGCAGTTCCACTATTAGGGTCTACAGCACCGAATGTCCACGCGTCTCTATGGTTACCAAGAAGTACATAACGGTCTGGCTCTTCTGATCCCCTGATGACAGCAAAAACATCATGAATTGAGGCATTTTTTTCTTCTCCCTGCATAAGAGAACCAAATAACAAATATAAATATGAAATCAGACAATTATAACCACGATAAGCAATGAAGGAAAGCCTTCAAACAATCTATGAATTAATTAATCATTCATCATTGAGAATTCTGAAGCAAGCCACTTGGAGTTTACAACATGAACATTCAATTTGGGAAAGCATGTACTCCCTCCATTTTCTTTCGATGTACCTACTTATCTTTGACTCTTGATTCTAGGAATTGGGTGGACATTAAAAAAAATGGTGTATAAAGTAACAGAGAGGTTGTACAAAGTGTGTGTGTGTGTGTGCTGGGGGGGGGGGGGGGGGGCAAAGGAGTAAGATAGTAAAATTTGTTTACCCAAAATAGAATGAAGTAGAAATAGGTACGTGTGTGTGTGTGTAAAGTGGAATTAGGTACATCAAATCAGAACACCTCAAAACAGAATATGCGTGCATCTTTCGGAAACAGAATAGAATGAAGTAGAAATAGGTACATGTATGTGCCTGATTCTAGGGATGATTCCTGCTGCGGGTCCCACATAATGACTATTCACATGTTTGGGGATTAGGGTTCATGTGAATGAAAACGAGATTTGTTGAGGTTAGATAATTACATGTTTAATTAGGGTTTTATTGACCTTTTTGATGTGATAGGGTATTATAGAATAGTGAGTTAAGGGGAAATCATGGAAATAGAAGTGAAAAGGGAGGGTAAAAGTGTGGGCCCCACAGCCAGAATCTACATCGGAATCAGGTGGTGAAATCATTTTTTTTTTAATTAATAGGTAATATTTTAAAATAAAATTCAAAGATGTGGTTAAATCAAAAGGCGGGGTTTTATAAGGTAATAAAATGCAAAAATCCTTCAACAAGCAAAATTTATGGGACTTCAAGCTCTTAATGTTGATAGTTTTGTAGGACACACTCCCTCTGTCCCTATTATTTTGCCCCATAGCTAATTTTTGAGTCAACTTTTAATAACTTTGACCGCAAATTCTATTAATGTATAAGAGATAATATAGTCAAGTGGGATCTTGTTGGATTCATCGAATTATATATTTTATTAATATCAAGTTTTTATAATTTTTACACTTATAGATCTTGAGATATATTTGTTTTAACACGCGGCTCGAAAACCGTGAAAAGTCCAATGGAGCAAAAAAAAAGGGACAGAGGGAGTATGTGCTAAGAATCAATATATAGGGAAAAGGACAATTACGTAGCTGCATCAGCAGAAGTAGCTTGAATAATAATTAGGTAGAGGGAAAACTCCATAAATAGAGCTGATTAGAGAGAAAAATCATGTTGAATATTGTTAGAGTGGAAATACTTTAGAGAGCTTCAACTTATTTTAAAATTTTAATGCACAATTCATCTTCTTCCTTTGAATTTTTGCATAATTTTTCTAGCTTATAGAAAAGTTCTCAAAAGTTCAAGCTTAGATGGATTGGGCACATTAACAAGAGGCACAATCAAAAAATCATATTATAGCTTGAACAAGGGAAATTAGGTAAAGCAAGAACCCCAGCCGCAACTCACCTCGCAAACCCTCAAAATAGTTTATTACAGCATATTTAACTTCACTTTGGTCTCTTGAACCTCAAGGAAGTATCATCTTCACATAAATTTAACTAGTCTTATGTTATTTAAACTTATTATTCTTGAACTTATTGTGGTTGAATTTATTGTACTTGAACTTATAAGACTGAAGAAACTCAAAATATGGTGGGGATAATAGAACCCCAAACATACACGCAGTATAAAATTAATAAGTGAAAATTAGGAGGGGAAAACAAAGCTGTGTTGCCTTGATAATACCAATTACTTTGACCCCTCCTCTTTTTTCTTATTGCACCTAGATTAAAAAAAAAAAAAAAAAAATTAAATACAATTGTTTTGTAGTTTCCCCTAATACCTTCCCTTCTAAAAAGAATTTTGCAGGTTTACTGCCAAAAAATGTTAGGGGTAAGGCCATAATGCTGCATAACGGAAACCTCAAGGACCATATTATTAGTCATGAATCATCATTGCCTTAAAAGAGTTGATTACATTAATATAGATCACCTTATTATTCATCTTGAAAACAAAGAAAGAGACAAGTTATATACACAGTGAAAAAAAAAAAAAAATGAACTAAGCAATGAACTAACAACAATCAAGAGCAGAAGTATATACAATTCAGACTTTGCTTTCATCAGGAGGAGTAAGGGCCACAAAGAGATGCTATCAATGAACAAAAGGCCAAACTGAGGATTTTCCTTAATAATTCATCAACTACCTAAAACAAAAAATCTTCAAGCTGCTTTGGTAAAGCAGATACCTTATTCAACAAACCAACAAAGAGAGCACAATGACTAGCTCTAGAAGCTAAATCATCACTACACCTTTTTTCTTTGATGATTTACCATAAAAATAATCCATTTTAAACATTAACTTGAACATCAAAATATACAAATTCTAATTTATTTATCCAGCAACCAGACCTCAACAACCCTCAACCATAAAAACCGTCACCACAACGAATAACATGACTTCCTAAAATGAGAGCAATTCCAACAACCAAAATATGAAACTTAAATAGAAATACTTTACTCAGCCTACCACATTCAGAAAGATACAAAACCACCATAAAATTGACCATAACTTTTAGCAAAAACACCAGTTCCCACAAAAACAGTTACAACATAATTCAGGACCACATTTCCTAACATACATAGCATAACACAAAGTCAAAATAAACAACAACAATCCAAATATAACTTCATTAGATTTCCAAAATTCCAAATCAAACCTAAAAATTTCCAAAAATTCAAACCTGATAAGTAAAATTCAGCACAGTAGGACCAGGACCAACCCTTAAATTGCTATCTTTAAGGGCATCCTTCCATTCTAAGGGCACCTGAGGTCCCTCAAGTGACCTTAAAATACCCTCAGCTGTCTCCATAGATATTGGCATAGATGGAATTTTAGGAAACCTTTCTTCCACTTCTTTCTCATTTCTCCCTAATCTCTCTCCTCCTTCCATTACACTACCCCAACCAGGACTCAGTGGGTCCCCCACACCCTTCATCACTGTCCCCCTCTCCACCCCTTTAACATACTCCCCCTCGGTGAACATCAGCACCGCGATAGCCCCTCTGAGTTCCGCCCCTTTCACCGCCCCGCCTCGGGACATCCCCTCGCCCCTCCTAACCACCACCACACACCCACTAACATTCACCCCCACCACCCCCAACGCTCGGTAATCCTCATCCCTCCCGTAATTCGCAAACACCGCCTCACCCACCGCCATCCCCGACGGCGAGTAAGCATGGTAAGGCCGAATTACGTCAAACCCCACCTCCGAACTCTCGATTTCTTGACTATTTAGATTACTAAACTTCGCCGTAAGCGAAATTTGCGTGGGATAAGACAACAACACCTCGTACTCCGACACTTTTGTCTCTAAATGAAGATTTTCGAAGTGGGTTTTGACGTATTGCGCAGTTCGATAACCCTCCCGAGTTCCGGCGAGGTGGGGGTGGAGAGTTAGCGCACGAAGATACTGTGAAACGGTGTAGTTTGATGAGAGAGAAAGAAAAGTGTCGTGAAAATGGTGATTTAATTTCGACGCTTTCTGGGGTTTTGCACTTGTTTGAATCTGGGTTTTTTCAAAACTGTAAAACCCCAAAACACAGAGCAAAATTACAGAGATGAAGGTTGTTGAAGGGCGTTTGAAGATGGTAGAACAAAGATGTTGAGCCATTTCTAGTGAGAGAAAGAGGAGAGAGAAAATGATATACTGTAAAATGAATGAAGAAGTTAAGAAATCGACGCTTTAATCAACAAACGGAGGATTTCAAAAGGTATTATTAATGGCGATCAATGGTATGTGTGTCTGAAAGTAAAGAGAGTGGCTTTCAATGGAAAAGTTGTGGGGCCAACAAATAATTTGAAGAGACCAATAGTGGGTCCCACCTTATTTGTTGGTTTTGTCCTTGGTTGATGTACAGTCATTTTTCCCAGATTTTTTTTACTCCGTATTCGACAGTCAACCTGATGAAGAAGATGTATATTTTCATAAATCAGAACCATATACGTAGTAATATACTATTTCCGAAGCAAAATCGTACGGAGTATAATAATATGCTTCCTAATAAGGATATTCCATTAGTAAAATCGTATAATAATATTTTTGAAGGGTTGAAAATAAAATATGGTTCCTAATAACAATAAAAAAAAAAAAAAAAAAATATGGTTCCTAATAACAATAAAAAAAAAAAAAATTTTGAGATAAACAATGATTATGAGGGCATTTGGTGTTTAGTGAATTGGGCCAAATTCAGCGGATAGAACTCAAATTAAAGAGATGACCAAGTTAATCATCTAATATGGGTGTTTGGTAACTAGCGGGTTGAAAAAGCTGATTGCATGAAATCAACTAACTTTAAAAGGAAAATTTGTCAAAAATAATCCCAACTTTCACGTATTCACTTTAAATAATCCCAAATTTGGAGTGTATTCGCTCAAAACAGGCCCAAACCGGTTACTAACTTATTGTAATAGGTTAAGGTGACACGTGTCACCATGTGATTGGTTCATAAAAAAATAAAAAATAAAATAAAAACTTACAAAAATAAAAAATAAAAAAAGAGAAAAACTTTTTTTTAAAAAAAATGTAACCAAGCCACCATCACGAACCACCTTCCCCACAACAGCTGTGGCGGTCGGAACCCCCTTCCCCACCACCCACGAATCACCTTCCCCACAACAGTCACGGTGGCCGGAACCCCCTTCCCCACCCACGCGCCGATGTAGGGATTATTTCAAGCATCTCATACTTGAGCCCCACTGTGATCATACACTTAAGTATGGTGGCGTCCAAAGGGAAGGAAGGTAGAGTAAAAGAATCGCCAACAAGTTTTAGGAACTTGTAAACCGTTCACGGGGTGAAGGTTACACCCCTTCACGATCCATGAGATCGCTAACTCCATAATAGTCTGGAACCAGGACTGGACATTCGGGGATGAAGGTACAAATCCAATCTAAAAGAGATTGAACTTGCCCTAAAAATAAGCCTCTACTTTATTCTTCTCATATTCATGTGCGCTTTCTGACTAACATACAATCAATATATTAACCCAAAACCTGTTTAATCTATGTTGGTTGAATATTAATGCACAAACAAATCTATTATTAGCGATCACTTGAATTATAATCATATTAGCCTAAACAAGATTATTAATTATCTTATTAAGCGTGATTACAAGAACAAATTCTCTTTAAACATACATAAAAGGCGTGATCAAGCAAGTAATAATATATCAAGCAACAATAATAACATATTGACAACAAATCATCATAACAATCTCAATCTCATTAAAGCATAATAATAATATTAGCAAGATCATAGGCATGATACTAACAAGATTAATAACAAATCCTAGCATGTCACTAAACATTAAAGATCAAAGCTTTTAAACATGATACTAACATGATATTAGAAATAATAGGAAGCAACCTAAACATGATACTAGGAACATACATGATATTAGAAATCTTAGTTATTACCCTAAACATGATACTAGGAATCACAAAGACATCCTAACATGATACTAGAAATTAATAAAATAATCTAAGCATGCTTTCTATATCAAAAGAATAATTAAGTAATTAAATTACTTACTTTGATGCCTCGTATCTCTTTCTAATAACAAAATACACACGTTAGTAACTTCAAGGAACATAATAAATCAAACAATTAAATTAAATAATCAAAATAAGGAGTTGGGATCAAACCTTCAGAAATTATCAACCTTTCACGTCTAGGGCGAAGGCAACTTCGAACTTGGCTAATTGTGTCTAGAACTTGTGAGTGTGGAATTTTGTAAAAGGGGAAGGTTTAGAAAGAGGGAGAAAGAATAAGCTTCTAGCTTTTTAGAGAGAGATGATGATTGCGAATGAATAAAAACGGGGAAATACGACACCTATTTTATAAGAAAATAGTCTGGAATCGATAGAAACAAATCAAAATTTGAATCGGAATAAAACTGATCGCTATCGCCAGCGACAGAGCCCAGCGCAAAATGACAAGGATCACGCATGGCGACAGGCTCTATCGTTTGGCGCTGGTTTAAGATAAAACACGCTTTTGTACGGAATCCTCTTCTTAATGTAATTAAGCAATTAAAACTCCGTTTTAATTAATTTTAAACCAGATTTTATCATAATAAAACACTTGTTTGATTTCAAACCAAATTCATTATTTTTCTAAAAGATTAATTATCAATCCTAATGCTATTAGAACTCAAAATAACCTTCTAGACTATTCTAGAAGACTATAATCAATCTTAATAATTTTAGGAATAATAATTAATGGGCCCTCCACTAGATCATTGGGCCATAAAACCATTTCAGACCCAAATTAGTATTTGGACCATAACTTCCTCATTATTCATCGAAATTGGGTTTATAATATATCATTGGAAAGCTCTTTACGAGCCGGACCCAACTACACTATTAATGGACCCTTGTCACGGACCAAGCTAAATTGGAGTGGCTAATTTCATAAATAGAGTAGATTTTCAAAAACAGGAAGAAAGATTTTATTAAAACGAACACATCACAAGACTTTTCACACTTTCACCTCATTCGATAATCAAGCGACGTGAAAAGTATTTATCACTGGGTTTGGTTTTTGGGGAGACACATTTGGGTGTCTACAACCGGCCAGAACTTCGTCTCTCACGCCGGTAGCTCCCTTTCCCCCAAAACCACCAATTTCGTAGCCTAAAACCCTCGAAATCCTACCCACCCGACCACCCAAAATCCCTAAAACACCTCCCCCACCGCATAAAAACCACCAGCCGCCCCTCCACCCCCATCGAAACCCTAGCGCAAGGGTTTCTATGGTGGTGGAGGGGCGGCTGGTTGTTTTTAGCAGTGGGGGATGGTATTTTAAGGATTTGGTGAAGGTTGCGGGATTGGTTGTTTGAGGGAAAGGGGTGTTGGTTAGGGCGGTGCCGACGTGGGCCAACATGACCACGTGTGGGAGGGGGTCTGGCCGCAGCAAGCTGAGGTCGGGGACTTGGGCTAGGTCGGTGGCAGACCCGAAGACGGTGGTTGTCGTGGAGTGGGGGCTCGGCCATATGGGGTTGGGTTTTTTATTTTTTTAATTTTTTTTAAAAGTTTTTTAATTTCTTTTTAATTATATTTTCAACCATTAACACAATGACACGTGTCAACTAACTTAAAAAAAATATTTTACCTGTTTAACAGGTTACCAGTCACATGGGCCTATTTTGAGCGAATACAACCCAAAGATGGGATTATTTAATAATAATCCAAAGTTAGGATTATTTAAAGCGAGTACGTGAAATTTGGGATTATTTTTAACAAATTTTCCATTTTAAAAACGCTGGGTTTATCAACGTTTTGGTAGAGCTGATTAAAATCTAGATCAAATTTTACAACATTGCCCATTTGATCAGAGATACATAACCATCTAAATTCAATTGGAGAAATCCATTAATAAAGAAGAAATCGCACGAATGAAGTAAAAATCTGAAACAATTTGCTTCCAAAAAAAAAAACTAAAACAAATTTTTTTGCTAGTGACTCTACAGGAATAAATTTGGAATAAAAAGAAATTAAAAGAGTGGCTGAGGTGTGCGGTTGAAGGATTTATTTATTGAAAGTTTTCTTATCAAAGTTAAATATTTTTTAGATGCGAAAAAGACAAAAAGTATTATACCAACAAACAAATATTTAAGTGATATTCACAATAATGTTCCGTACCAAAAAAAAAAGGAGAAACAAACCCGGGACATCGCCCGAGTCACTAACTAGTTTTTTTAAAATAGGCATAAGAGTTCTTAACTTTATACGATGTGCTGCATATATTTAGGGGAGATGAAATAATAAAGTCAAAAAATTATTCCACTGTAAGAGTTGTGCGACATTATATATAGGAAAAATATACTTTAATAATCCCAACTATGGGCGATTTGCTTTTAATAATCCCAACTAAGATTTATTATCTAATAATCCTAACTATGGGGGTAGTTTTCCTTTAATAGTCCCAACCGGTCAATGACGGATCAATGATTTGTTATGATAGGTGATCATGACATGTGTCAACACGTAAATGGTCCAAAATTAAAAATATTAAAAAAATATATATATGAAGTAAAACTTAAAATAAAAAAAAACCCAAAATTCCAGCCACCCTCTCCCCTCCCCTAACCTTGCCACCTTGCCGGAACCCTAACCCACCCCCTAACATCGCCGAAAAACGGCCAACCCCCATAACCACCAAAAATAGCCTGTCGAACTCTTCCACCCATTACCGACCCCCAAAACCACATACCCATATTGAAGAAGCGTCGAAACCAACTACCCAAAACCAGTAAACCACCACCAAAAATAACAATCCCTTCCGAGACTCGTCCCACCAAAAACCCTTGAACAAGCAGAGCACGGCGTCGTGATAGAGAAATCCGCTCTGCTCGGCTCGGCTCGGCTCTACTGAAATCTACTCTGCTAACTCCGGCTTGCTCTGCTCTGCTATACCCAGAAGCTTAAAAGAAGAGGGCCTTAGGCCGTTTATCTTACCTTTATAAAAACATAAAAACTTCTAATATTGTTGATATTACAATTTTACCCTCATTTACCTACTCTAACAACAATACTCATGTCCGACTAATCAATAACCAATAACGAAGGGTTTTTTGGTTCCCTCTAGGGTTTCCCCCATTGGGAGGGTTTTTCTAGCCTCCATTGGTAGATAATCTCTACTTTTTTGAAGGTTTTCCTTCAATCTTCTCCTTCTCTCTCTTTCTCTTCCATCTTTTTTTCTTTTGGTCTCAATTGTAAATTTTTGTAGGGACTTCCACCGGTGTGGTAAACCCCAAAAAACTTTTTAATTGCTTTCAATAAAGGATCACATCTGTATGGCGATGATTATTCTATTAGGTTTAATTTATTTGTTTGTTCGTCTGACAAAGATTATTGAAGATTTAGGGTTTCACAATCTCCAAAAGTGTCTAGAAGACTATATGAGTTTTTTCACCCAAACAAATATTCATCCGTGGATCTTATCAAGCCGAATTAGTGCTAACTCATAGATTGTTTTGCTTCAGATGAAGATTTTTATAAAGGCGATCGTTGATCGAATCTGCGATGTAACTAGTTCTAAGGTGAATTGTATTTATGTTGGAATTTTAGATTTCCTTAGAATTGTTTGTAAGTGCCGTTTGGCTATCTTTCATTAATGAAATCCTATTCTTCTTGGAGCCGGTCCCCATGGATCTATTTGATTAACAAGTTATGTTAATCAAATGGCTTATTTGTAAATAAAGCGAACAGTGAATGCAACATCTCAGCTTTCGTTGTCTGATGTAACATTCCATGGTGGATGCTTATGCTGAGTTGGACGAAGATGTTGCTAACAGAGGTTATCTGTAAGAGTTAACGGGGTGAGAAAAGCTTACTCCATTGAAGCTTCCACCATTGAAGCTTCCTCCTTCCTTCCCCGATCTCCAGCCATCTCCCACCGACACTACCATCTTCACTGTGTCCATCTTCCACCACACCGCTTTCTCATCTCCACCTTCATTCCACCAACACCGCTTCCTCATCTCCACCTTCAATCCACCTTCATTCTCCACCTTCATTCCACCGACACCGCTTCCTCATCTCCAGGCCACCTTCATCCCACCGACGGCACTACCATCTCCGGCGGCTTCACCGCCAAATTAAACGAAAACCTTATGATTAAAGGGTGAAGTTAAGGGCAAGGTTAACCCTAAAGGGTAGGGGTGACCATGTCAAACATTAAAGCTTTCATTGAGCTTACCTTACTATGTGAATGGTGATGCGTGGATAAAAGAGACGACATGTAACACCCTAGAAATTCCTTCCTTTTTTAAAATACCTGTTTTGCCCTGTTTAAAACTTTTAAATAGGAATATCTAAGACATTACCGCCACCGTGAAAACGGCTAAGACAACTATCAAAGACACACAGCGGAAGACTAATTTCAAAACCATTCAAAACAAGTCAACTTGAAAAGTCAACCAACGAAAGTAAAGTCAAACCAAAGTCAAACGAAGTAAAATATAATCAACCTACAACTTGGAACCATTATAGGCCCTTATTAAAACAAAACTGAGCTCAAAAATCTTTTCGTTAGTCACGCATAATAATCAAGTCATAAATAAATAAAGCAATAAACACATCATATACTTATAGAAACTAGCATGATTCGCTCTTCACGCATGCCCATTCATGAATATGGTTCATCACCTGAAAAGCTTATCTCTACCTATTTCCACTACTCTCCATTAAAAATGGGTCATCATAGGGCCAAGATAAAGACAAGGCCAACAAACACACAAAACACACAATCAGCAAAGCCGAGTACATAAGCGTAGTTAACACACTAGCATACAATTACCTATCAATACACAACTTACCTTGTTGCACCTGCTTTTCAAGCATACAACATTCAACAAAACTTCTCACTAGACAACTACATAATCAATTTAGCGTTGATTACGCATCGAACGGGTTTCCCACTAACCTCCCCCAATAAATTGAGGTTACTGACACGGGAGCTAACCGTGCCAGCATCAAAAACCACTCGTAAGTGGCGGAATTCCTGCGCATAATAATAATAATAATAAAAGGAATGTACAGCGTCCTGTACTCCAGTAGAAGTTATGGTTAAATATAAAACCCCATAACTCCCCCTATATGTTCATACACAAGGTATATACGTTCCAAGAGTTTTGGTGCGTAATCTCTTTCACTTTATGTTATTTACATATTATTAAACTCAGTGATGACACTCAGACCATAATCATTCAATCAACATTAATTAATCAAACAATCAAATATATCAATTTAATTCTTGAATAATTAGTGACCAAATAATATTTAATGTTGAACCCTCTTTAATTCTACCTCGGTGCCAATGACACCTTAAACGCATAAAGCGCCACAAATCCTATCCCTCGGTGTTAAAAACACCTTAAGTGCACTAAGGCACCAACATACAATTTATTCCTTGTGTCCAAAGACACTTAAATAGCTCCTTTCTCATGCTTATAGCATCAATAAAAATTATATGAACCATAATAAAATTCCTTTTCAATATTCCAACCCAAATTAAACATTTAGTTTAATTAAACATGCTCTCTAACATGCCATAAATAAATATGTGGTTCATAAACAATATTCCAAACTATAATTTTCCATCCAATAATCCATCACAAGTAAAACATGCTTCATAATCCAATCACCAATAACATCCAAATCATAATTTCCAATCCAAACCTAGCATGATACTACTTGTAATTAATCAAACACATTTAGCATATTATTACATCAATATAATTATGCTAAGTACATGAACGTACCTTGTATACGATCTTAATATCACCACAATTAATAAAAATCGCTCACTTCAAAGTCTCCTACAATTTAAAATCATAGAAGAGTATTAAAATCCACTCTACACAAATTTCCAGCAATATATACTATTATAAAAACCCCTCATAATTTAATTAAAATAAGCTGAAATTATATTTAAAACATCATACTTTAATCCCCAATAATGGGTAATTAAAATTCCTTAAAGAAACTTGATTTTAATGCTCTACCAAAAATTTCAGCACTATATTTTAATGAAAACTTGCTGTAATTTAGCCTTAAAACACTTTAGTAAAAGGTTTACACCATTATATATCATAATCCTTCAATAATTTACAAATCAAGAACCTAGGGTTTCAAAAATTGGGGCTTTTTAATTAAAAACATAATCTGAAAATTAATTAACATAATACTCATAATCAAACATCAAAAATTAAATACAAAACCCATAATTAATATTTAGATAGAGGATTAAATAGTTTTATTTTTTTTTTCGGAAAAGGTGGCTGGC
Source organism: Chenopodium album (assembly GCF_948465745.1). NCBI lineage: Eukaryota > Viridiplantae > Streptophyta > Magnoliopsida > Caryophyllales > Amaranthaceae > Chenopodium > Chenopodium album. The sequence goes on from NC_137843.1 coordinate 14,431,517, forward strand.
CGGCCACCACTGCCAGCTGCCGCCAGCCACCGGCTGGTGCTGCTGGTGGCCGGCGGTAAGGGGGAGCCGAAAAAGGGGAAGGGGAAAAAGAGAAAGAAAAAGAAAAGAAAAATAAAGAGAAAAGGGAGAGAAGTTTACCTTGGGTTTTCTCCACTCTGGGCAAAGTTGATTTGCCTCATATGTGGGATATTTATACCCCTTCTCTAGAAACCCTTCTCCCAAAACTTTCCTCTTTTAATTTTCCTAATCCCTTCCCTAATAAAACTTTACTTAAAATAAAACTTTCCTAAATTAAACCCCAACTTAATTAAAATAATTAATTAAATAAACTTTCCTTTTATAAAATATTACCAAACTTATTAAAATAAATAATTAAAATACTTTAAATAAATCATTTCAATTTAATTAAATACTTCTCAAAATACTTATTTCAATTAAAATACGTATAAAAATACGAGGTATTACACGACACTTTGACGCTGTTGGGTACTTGGGTAACAGTTATTGATCCAATTACAATGTATCAATATGTGTATGTGTTAATTTGTCCCAATCAGCACACACATCAGCATCCGCATTTTACCAGTTTGCCCCCACTTACTTCAGGTGTTTCTTCATTTTACCCCTTGATATCTATAATATATATAAAAGCCCCAAGTTCATTTACTATTCCAAATTTACTGTTCCTTATGAACAGGGAATTTACGCCCCTACCCTTAGCACCCTTCCCTGATTGCCCAGATTGACAGGGGTAGTTTCGTCTTTTTTGCTTTGACATGTTAGCTGTATTTGGTGGGCTGACGCGTGGACATTTTCTCATTTTTGTTGGCATTTTTATCACTCATTCTCTCTCCTTCGTTCCTGGTTAGCTGAGTCTTGTTTGCTTTAATTTTTTTTTTCGTTTTAATTTTTTGCTTTCTTTTTCTTTTTTCTTTCTTAATCGTTCCTTTTTTATTTTGTAACGGTGTTGCAACGATTAGTTCGATGGTGTGGTTTCATGGAGCTTGTGGTGCTGTAGCTTTGGATTTGGTTGTTAAATGATGTAAGGTGTGTGGATTTAAATTAAATTTGTAATTTTCCCTGGTTTAATTGGTGTTTAGTTTTGTTAATTGGTGCTTTATCAATTTGTACTTGTTTGATTTGTAATGTAATTTAGTTTGTGGGTGGGACGGTTCCCTGAGGTTATTAATTATTGACTGTGGCTGGGAATTGAAGCTGGCTTTAGAGACTATACTGTTCAAGTACAGTATTTATACAGGGAATTGTCTGGTACTGTAATGTATATTTATTTTAAAATTGATAGAGGAGTTTCAGTGTGTACTCATTGTCTTTTTTAAGGAGAAATAAAAAATGCTTGCTTTTGGTTAATAGAATATATTTAATGTGTTCTTTTTAGTTGCATATGTATTATTTAATAATTTTTAGCTAGAGGAGGAGATATTTGTTTATGATGTACTTGATCAATTTATATGGTGTAGCTTTTTTTTGCTAATAAAATATATTGGATATATCCTTTTGTAAATTTCCTTGCTTTTAAATTCTTTATTTATAATATGTACTGCATATTTGGTTTACTTGCATTTATTTCTGGCTTGCTTCTTCTTTATCCTGTGAGAAAAAAGGGTTGGTATTGTGAAACCTTGTTAGGGTAATTGTTTAGGTTGTAATTTCTCATAAAAATGTAATGTGATGGGTGAAATTCCATATGGATTTGAATCGTACAAACAACTTTGGATATTGACTTAATGATTCTTGAAATTTTATACCACATGATCACATGGACATACATTGATCTACAGTTATTAAATTTACAGTTGTGAACTTCTTACAGATGATCTAAAATAATTACTTGAATTGGTTGTTTATGCATTTGTGTTATTTTCAGTTAATAAGATTTTTGAAGCTTTGGATTTGGTTGGATAACTAATTTTTTAATTTTTGGTGTATTCTGTTTTCTCTTTTTCCTTTTTTTTTTTGGAAAAAATAAAAAATGAAAAAAAAGAAGAATTGTAGGTCTGTGCATTTGGAGCTGGCTGTGCTGTTAAAATTGTTTGCTGCTATTGTTGGTAAGTTTATTGAACTAATTTGGATTGAAATTTTACAAGGTGACTTAGATTTCCTAAATATGCTACTAAGTTGTTGTAATTTGATTATACTTTTAGTTTAGTGGATATGTATGTTTCTTTAATTTTATTTTTTCCGGTTACAGGTTATGGTTATTCAGTCAAGCAAAATTGCCATTCCATTTCGACCTCTTTTAGGTCAATTGGTTGACTGTTTAAATTTTCCCAAACCAGTTTACAGTTTCATAGATAAGGATAGGAACAGTGCTTACGTTCGTGTTAAAACTGAATATGGCAAGTCTGAATTTGTATTCTTCGGTGGGGAGGCTAATACAGTTCAGGAATCACAAGAAAGGGTGGCCCAAAAAGTCGTGCAGAAATTGATGAGCCACTTTGGGGTGCGAGTGAGCGATTTTACATCTAATAGAGTGAGGATGTATCAGCTATGCAGTAAGCTTTTTAAGCATAAGGTTGTTGACTTATATCGTGAGAAAGGAATAGAGATGCCTGCTACACAGGGGAATTTAGGCAAAAAACAATTTGATGCTGTTGTCCATGTGACGATTGACTTTGTAGGCTTTTTAGGGGCTGTTGTTACAAGGACTGGAGCATAAGTGAGCCCATTAGAGACTATTTGGGTTGAAGGTTTGGGTTTCGTGTCTTGGCTAATAGTGACTTGCCCACATAATGCAGCTGAAATGGAGTGCATATATAGTGATCCTTGTCTTGAGGTAACTGGTGCAAAGCAAAAGGCTGCTAAAAGAGCTATTCGTTACTTGGTGAAAAGTATAGCCTGGAGATTATTGATGCTAATTATGGTGCAGTTGTGGAGAAAAGTGTTGCTTGTAATGCTTTAAAGAGTAGGTTTTACCAATTAAAGGAGCACTTAGCTGATGAATGCTTGACTCCTACTTCTGAAAGGTTTCAGATACCTAAGGTTGATTTGCCTCCAGCTGCTCCAATGAAAAGACGCTCAGCTACACCATTAGATGATGCCTCTTCTTCTGCCGTTAGAGTTGTTGAGCCTTTGGTCTCTGGCATACCTGAACTAAAGACTGTTTGGAAGCGTGCGAAGTTTGCTTAGGCTATTTGTAGTCTTAATTTAGTATTTTGGGTAGCAAGTTGTTTGCCTGATTACAGGTGTTTAGGTTTAGTATTGACATTTGCCTATTATTATCTAGGTTTCTATCTCTCCTTTTGTTTTAAAGCTTAAGTCTATGACTTGTGATGGTTGAAATGTTTCAGTAGAAAATAAACTTGTATGCGGTAACTGAAATATAATGTAATGTGTATTTTGAATAATAAATGGAAGCCCTTTTGATTTGCATGTTGGTTCAAGAATATTCTACAATTTTATTGCTGATTGCTTGACCTCTTAATTTTACACTGCTATTTTATGTTTGCTGTTATGTATGTTCAGCGTTTTGTTACTCGAAGTAATTTGAAATGTTTTAACATAAGCTAGATTTATGCATTGGCTTTGCTCTTTGTAGTTTAAAGTGATAGCAATGTATATATGCTAATGTTCAAGTTCTGATCACATAACTTAATCTATTGTGCCTTCAATTGTGATTTATTTATTGTTTCATGTATTGAAATTGGGATCCTTGAATATTTTTAACGTGAGGGAGTAGGGGAAAAAAGCAAATCTAAGAAGGTAAGATTAAAGCTGGAGAAGGTAACAGGATGGGAAGGTGAGGATTTTCAATGTCTTTCTAAAACGTCGAAACGTAAATATTGTTAGTGAATGCAGATTTTCTTAATAAGGTATAAAGAACTGTAGTAGATTAGTAGAATTCATTTTGTTTTGTTTTCTGACATTGAAAATAGGGGGGTATTGCAATTTGAAGCTAGGATCAGTGTAAAATTCAGGAATTATTGTTATTGATGCTGCCTTGGTCACAGGATTTTACACGAAACAAATATTGGGACAGGTAAACATCTGCTCTAAATTGAAAGAGATGTGTAAGCTAATGTATCAGGTTGTTGGAATTTTCGTGGATTTAAACTGCAAAACTTTTAAATAGCTGCTTATTTTACCAAAAAAAGAAACACCTTGTTAGCTGCACCTTCAGAGAATTTAATATGTATTCATTTCACAGTAAATAACATTCACAAGATTCATCGGTGTCTGAGCAGATTGTTCAGATAGCTTGATCTGCAACAAAGTAATATGGGTATGTCTGAAAAATGACATGATGTTTAAGACAAATTTTTCTATATATGCTCATTGCTACACTGATTTATGGTTTTTGTTTAATGATCAAACTGCTGAGTTACTGCTTTTAATATTTCTATGATAGCTGATGAACCTAATAATTTTAAGAGACCATCAAGTCAAGGTTGAAAATCAAAGCGAACAAGTGGTTTAATATCAACTCACAATTCTACTAGGTAAAATAGATGATTTATTATAATGGACATTATTTTTTGTGAAATAAATTCATAAGTTTTTTATGCTTTGTACAGTCAGGGAGGACAGTCAAAGTCCAAAAAAGCTAAATCAAGGCCTTCAAAATATACTGTAATTTGAAAGTGGGTATTTAGCCTTAGTTTAAATTTATAAAGTGAATATACGTGTAGTGTTTTTTAACAGAATCTGGCCTAATTTTCTCTTTGTTCTGTTATAGAGACACCTGTGGCTGTTAAAGTAACACCATCATATGCACAGAGTTCAAAACAGTTAAGAAATGCTGCTAAAGGTAAGGCTTAATAGTGATTTCACTTCATAGAGTTAACACATATATACAGTTGCACAATAGAATCACCTAGATATCCTTTTATACTATTACAGAAACCCCTGCGACTACTATAGGAAGACCACTACCTACGCGACCCCTGGAATCATCTCAGCCTACCTACTGTGCTGAGTGCGGGGCTAAAAAGTTTGCGTTTGAAACCTTGCATTTCTGCTGTGGCAATGGTGATATTAAAATAGCTGTGAATGAATATCCCCCGGAATTAGAAAAACTTTTTACTTCAAGGGATGAAGATGCTATACATTTTAGAAAGTATGCTTGATTATATAATAACTTATTTGCATTTAGTTCAATTGGAGGTAAAACTGATAGAGAAACATACAAAGGTATATATGTCTTTAAACTACATGGCCAAATATATCATTCTGTACCAGACTTAATACCAGATGAGAATGGGCTAAAGTATCTGCAACTTTATTTCTATGATGGCCAAAATGAATTGCAACATAAAAAAGACTGCTTTCCTGAACTAAGACAAGATGTTATTGACAAATTAATGCAAATAACTAAAGATAATCCATATGCAAGATTTTTTCGATCTTTGAGAGAAGTAAATGTCAATGAAAGTACTAACATTGTAATAAACTCAAACACTGTGCCAGATAAAAGGGTGTATAATGTCCCACTTCAGATGAAGTTGCTGTTATTTGGCATGATAGTGTTTCATCAAGTCAAAGTTCATGGCCACATATTCTTGTGACAGCAAAATCTGCAAAATCCCACCGGATTGCCCATTTTTATGGGTGCTATGATCCTTTTCAGTATCCCCTACTCTTCCTGAAAGGAAAATGTGGTTGGCATCAGGGTCTAAAAAAGGCTTCTTATGGTGGAGGCAGACAAATGGCAACAGAACCAAATCTTATACAGTCATGCGCAGTGCACACTTCGGCATATTTTCTGGATGCAGAAGCTGCTCGTAAGTTTTTAAGCAGACTATGATATTTGTTGCTAATTACTTCTTTCCCTATGTTTTCTTTAGATATGCTTACTTTCATTTTTTCTTCGATTTTAATGTTTATAGGAGCTTCGAGAAGAAACACCAAAGCTGATAAGAATATCTCTGTTAGAGAGTATTGTGCTTATAAGCTTCAAATTAGGCCAGGAAACATGCTCTTAAGAGCAGGCCATGCATTTCTGCAATATATCACAGACATGTATATCAAAGTTGAAAATATAAGGTTAGATTTTTTCCGGCAAAATCAAGATACAATAAGAGCTGATCTTTATAAAGGAATTCTTGACACGATAGAGAGTGGACAGACAAGTGTAGCAAATGTTGGTCATAAGTTCATTTTGCCACCATCATTTATAGGAGGCCCTCGTGATATGAGAAGGAGATATCTGAATGCAATGGCTCTTGCACAGAAATACGGGAAACTTGATCTTTTTGTCACAATGACATGCAATGCAAATTGGCCTGAGATAAAAGCTGAACTAGAGCCCGGTGAAACTGCACAAGACCTACCAGATTTAGTTGCTCGTATATTTCGGGCAAAGTTGATTGCTCTGAAAAAAAAATCAAGAAAGACAAGGTATTTGGTAAAGTGGCGGCAATGATATATGTTGTCGAATTTCAGAAAAGAGGATTGCCACATGCTCATTTCCTATTAATTCTGGACCAGCGGTATTAGATGAAGTCTCCTGCTGATTATGATAGGTATGTTTGTGCAGAGATACCTCCTGTGACTCAGCCTGAACTGCGTAAGATTGTGTTAAGGCATATGATGCATGGACCATGTGGCCGATTAAATCCAGAATGCCCTTGTATGAGAAAGAAGGATAATGTTGTTTCTTGTAAAAATGGGTATCCAAAACAATTCACCGCACAAACAACGACAAGTAAAGATGGTTATCCTTGCTATAAGAGAACAGATACTGGAGAACAAGTGAGGGTCAGAAATGCTCAGTTAGATAATCGATGGGTTATACCTTATAACCCTTACCTTGCAACGCTCTTTGATTGTCATTTGAATGTAGAAGTTTGTTAGACTATAAAAGCGGTGAAATATTTATATAAATATGTTTACAAAGGCCATGATCGAGTGGCCTTCGATGTTTCGGCTGAAGATAGAAATTCTGGCGATGAAATTGCTCAGTTTCAGTCAGGAAGGTGGGTGTCACCATGTGAAGCAGCTTGGAGAATTTTCAAGTTTTATTTATTTGAGATGTATCCACCAGTCTTGCCTCTTGCTGTTCATATTCCAGACATGAACACTGTCTGTATACGCCCTTATGAGCGTCTGGATGTAGGTATTGCAAGCGGTGTTTATGTTAAGAATCAATTAACAGAGTTTTTCTGTGTGAATGCAGCTACTCAGAATGGTCTTGGTTACTTATATGGAGAATTTTCAGAACACTATAAGTGGGATGCTTCAGCAAAATCATGGTCCAACTGACAAAATAAAAAACTGATGATTGGGCGATTAGCTTTTGTGGCTCCGTTTGAAGGTGAACGCCTTTATCTTCGGTTGTTATTACTGAATGTCAGAAGTCCAAAATCATTTACTGATCTACGCACGGTTCAGGGTTATGTATGTGCGACTTTAAAGGAAGCATGTCTTAGAGCTAGCATTTTGGAAAAGGATGATGCTGCAAGCATTTGTTTGGCTGAAGCAACTGAAGTTCAGCTCCCTATAGCTTTGCATCGGCTATTTGCAACTGTTCTTATATTTTTCCAGCCGAGTGATCCCGAGGAACTATGGCGCAAATATTATTCTGCATTGTCAGAAGATTTTGTGCAAAAATACTCTGGTGTAGAAAGCAAAATTAAGAGACTAACTGTCAGATCAGTGGAGTAGCATCTAGAGGCTATGGGGAAGTCATTATCTGGCTGTGGTCTGGCTATTTTAATGGATGACAATGATAGCCAAATTGATAGAACAAAAGATATTCAAGATGCACTAGATGCTCCGATTCCTCAGGCTTGTATAGACATCCGTGGCCTACTAAATGCAGCACAAAAGGAAGTTTTTACATGTATTATGCAGCATGTAGTGGAAGGCAAACCAGGGGCGTTTTTCGTAGATGATCCTGGTGGGACTGGCGAAACGTTCCTATATAATGGGCTGTATGCTGAGATCCGCCTTATGAATAAAGATTGTTTTACCTACGACTACATCGGGAATAGCTGCAGCAAATATTCCGTCAGGTAGAACGGCACACTCAAGATTCAAGATTCCAATGGACAGTGATGCTTCATTAGCCTGCAATGTTTCTAAGCAGAGTAGCTTGGCAACATTAATTAAAGAAACGGATCTTATAATATGGGATAAAGCATCGATGGCAAATAAAAAAAATCTAGAATCTTTAGATCTTCTGTTACAGGACATATGTGATAGTGATGTACTATTTGGTGAGAAAGTCATTGTCTTCGGTGGAGATTTTCGACAAGTGTTTCCTGTTGTTCCTAATAAGACTATGAGAGAAGCAGTCGAAGCAAGTGTAGTGAGTTCTTATATATGGCAGCATATGAGAAGGTTCAGGTTAACTGAAAATCTAAGAGCTAAGGAGGATCCTTCATTTTGTAAGTTTTTACTTGCACTGGGAAATGGTGAATTACAGACCATGGAAAGTGATTTTGTTGAGTTGCCTCCACAGATAGTGCATACTTTCCAACCTGATGGTGATCCAATACATGAGTTACTTGAGTCTTCTTTTGCTGAACTTGGTTCAGGTACTCTAAATCCTCAGATCTTTTCAAGAAGGGACGTTCTGACACCTATAAATGATGATGTTGATACTATAAATTCTTTCATGATTGAGATATTTCCAGGACAAGCCATATCTTATACAAGCTATGACAGTATTCTAGATGATAGTGGCAGCGTATATCCTACGGAATTCTGGAATAAACTATGTCCGGGTGGAATAAGCCCTCACAATCTTGTGCTGAAAGAAAACTGCCCAGCAATATTACTTAGAAACCTCCTGCCCTCTTCAGGTTTATGCAATGGAACACGCCTTACATGTAAAAGGTTTTTCCCTAATTTAATTAAGTGCGTGCATTCTGTTGGGCAGTATCAAGGACAGCATGTATTTATACCCATAATTAAGGTCAGACCATCAAGTTCTCGAAAATATCCTTTCCAATTTCAGAGGAGCCAATTTCCTATCAAGCTGAGCTTTGCAATGACCATTAACAAGTCGCAGGGGCAGACTTTAGATTAGGTGTTAATCTATCTCCCTCGTTCGTGTTTTTCACATGGTCAGTTGTATGTGGCTCTTTCACGGGCACGGTCTGCAGATAAAGTGAAGGTTATATCAGTGGCTCCTACTTTGCAGCTTTCAGAGAACTCTGTTAAAAATGTTGTATCTTACGCTGTCCTAAAGGTAGCAGGAGTAATCTAGGTGACTATACACTAACTGAGTTTGGTAAGTTCATTTTTCGTCGTGTAAAACTTTACTTCACACTAATTATCAGGTTTAGTCCAAACGAGCTTAGACTAATAACTTATCATATTTACATTAAAGGATGGATATTTTCAAGAGAAAGCTAAACCAACGAGTTACTAATAAGCCAGATCTTCAAGAGTAATACACTTATAGATGAACAAAGGTGATTTGGTCTCGTATTGTAACATCCCTAAATCTCCCTCTACGAAAATACTAGTATAATACGTATAATTATACCGTAGAGATAGACTTGGGCGTATTATCGCCGCGTGATTACGCAAGGCTACTCAAAATACTTAACTCATTAACAAAACTTGCAGCGGAATCTCAACTTTCTTTTATTAATACTTATAAAAATAGTAACATTATTATGGATACTCAAAATAAAGACAAGACCAACATTCCTAAACTAAGTGAAGCAATTCCCTAGACTCCCATATGCTCATTCATTACTCCACCTGAAAATAGTCAACACTGCTTACCATTGCTGTAAACAGGGCAAACCAAAACAAATAAGAAATACGGATTAGCAAAATATGCTAAGTACGATAAGTGCAAAGATAATGTAAACTCAATTTATTTGCAAACATGCTTTAAAAATCAATTCCAATAATTAATCCCATAAATTCCAAACTCATTATTCCAAAACCGATTCCAATGATTCAATATTCAAAATAATAGTTAATAAAACCAATTCCTTTATTAAGAACCAATTTCTTTTAATCCAATTCCTCACCCAAGTGTGCACACCCCCCAAGCTAGTCTCCTTATATTACAAGGCTATTCTTGAGGAAAGACCCGGTCATACAAAGTCCAAGGCCTTATCAATAAACCAAATCCGCATAGTGGGATTACCAACATGCTTATAAAGCATTAATAATAATAATAATTCAATGGTTCAATAAATCCTTTTAATATCCAATAGTTCCAATATAATTCAAAATCCTTTTTATTAATTCCACATGCTTTCAAAATCAAAACCTTTTAATTAGATACTTGAGAATAAAATCTCATATTAATAACTTTTCAAAATCAATAACTCTTCCTAGAAAAACCTTTTATTTAATTTAACAAACCTTTTAAAATCAATTCCTTTATTTAAACACGATAAGTAATTCAAACCATTCAAAACATGATTTAAAAATCAATAATTCAAAATACTTTTATTAAAATCAATACCTTCAAACATAATTTATTTCAAAATCATAATTCAAATCAATTTAATTCAATCACCAATCAAATCATGTAAAACATGTTATTCAAACTAATCACTTTCAAAGGTATCTAGCCACCTAAACGTACCTTGATCCTTGCTAGAAAAACCACACAAAAAGAACCACAAGAACCTTGATTCCGAATATCAATCAACACTTCGCACTTTCAAAGTTCAATCACGAATACACCTTGCAAATAACATAACCAAGGTTATCACAACATAAACTCAAATCTAATGTGCATGGACTATAAAACTCTTTTAAAATAATACTTTAACATAAAATTATAGCTTTGAAATAGGTATTTGTATTTTAGAAAACTAACCATGAAGAAGATAAAGGAATAAGATTAAAGAGAATTGAATTTTCGTAGGAAAGAATAGGCAGAACTTGCAGAGGTCATAAGTCCTTCAATATAACTTCGAATTTGGTGATTCTTGAGCCTAACCTCAAGGATTTTTCGAGAGGAACAATCTTTTGTGAAACGTCAATACCCCAAAAACTGACCAGAAGTGTTCGAAAACTGACTTCAAAGGTATACTGGATAATATTTGTATGAAAAGAGGAGAAGAAAAGTCTGAAAAGGTTTAGGGAAAAGAAGAATAAGCGAGAAGAAGAGAATCGAGTATTGGTGTGAAGAATATGAGAGGTATGAAGGGGTATTTATAGGCTCATGAATGAGAGAATTATGGTAGGAGAATGTAGGAAGAATTATGGTAAAAAGTATTAAGGAAATTACTTGGAGAAGTGAATAAAGAAATATGGAAACTTTTGATATTAAGGTGATTAGGAATAATAGAATTTAGGAAAGTGTGTTTGTCATGAAAATAAAATGGCAAAAGAGATTACTTGGGGAATAATCAAGAGAAATAAAAGGTAGGAAAATAAGATGATCAAATCTTTGTGAGATGGAAAATAGGAATTAAGGAAATAAGGAATTTGAGGAAGATAATTAAAATACAAAACTAACAAAATAATTAACCCAAAATTAGCATATGGTGCCCGAAAATATTGAGCATATCTATGCTCATATTTTCGGATATCCACTTATAGTTTTAGGGAAATATTTGCTAGATTTTAAAGATTAAAAATGATTGCGTAAATAATATATTTTGTATAAAATAATTAATTAGAAAAATACCAATTATTCACTAAATAAAATAACTCAGATTTTCTACACATAGAAAATCCAAAAATCATAGTTAATAATTGAGGAATTTTCGGCCCTTTTAAATAAATAATAAAATATAATTTTGTTTAATTAAAATATCTGAAATATATATAAATAATCCGGTTTTTAAAATAAAATAAATGGATAATAAATCTTATCTAAAATCCAAAAATAATAATTAAGTTTTAAAATACTTTAGGCGCCAAAATTCAAATATCATTTTGGCTTCAAAATTCAAATAGTAAAATAAATTACTAAAATACTCTTTTTAAGAGAATACTAATTAGAAATACGTTTCAAAAATACGGGGTATTACACTTATATGTGATAAATATAGACTGAAAATGTTTTAAGATTAATACATGGTTTTATTTACATTGCAGAAAACTTGTGTTCAAGAAAAAATAGGATATCTGTCAACCTTTAGGATATTAGGATTGCTACAAAGTCTACATTTAAAAGCCCAAAAATTATTATTCTGCTGGGCTTTTAAAGCCCATAGGCTTACATGGCAACCCATTAAGGTGGAATGTATAGATTTTGTTTCCAGGAATGAGATATAGGTTAATATTAAGAGCTATGCAATATTTAAAATTTCAGTATATATATATATATATATTGAGTGTGTATGTATGTGTACATATATAGCATAAATTAATGCCATAGGATTTAGGTCTGCTTTGATTATGACAAAGTATATAAGCTTTTGCCTTAAAAAAAGGAACATTGTACCAAAATATTTTAGTAAATTGTGGCTGTCATAGATTGAAATCTATTACCAAAAAAAAAGATATTATTATTCTATTACTTATAAAGAGAGTAAACTTTTGCAAGCTTCAGAAATTAATTTAAAAGTACAGTGGGCAGCTAGAAATTCTTTACCAAACGTATGGCATGAACAATGCAAACAGTAAGAAGGATGAAAAAATTACCATTGGTTATTCTAAACACTGTTACCAAAAGGTTGTCCAATTTCTGTCATCTATTTTATATTCCTTACTTCTGTCCTAACTAATATAAGAGTATTTGCTCCTTGGCCTTTCGTTTTTATCACAGAAGAAGAAATCAAACTCAGTAGTTGTGACTTAGTCAGCCATGGCAGGTATGGTTCCTTCCTTTAGAGTATTACTTACATTATCCTTTAATTTTCTTATTCTTACACTAATTCCTTATTATCTTCTTGTTTAGTTAAAATTTAATATTAACTGATGTAAAATTTTACTTTATCATGTACAATTCCTGCTATACTATATAAAATGATATGGACACATTTGTATACACAGATCAAAAATACAAAACAACTAGACAGAAGCCAGAGTATGTGTACTTGAATCAATTAAATGCAGCAAGCAAGTCTTATATAGTGAGGGTGGTTGTTGCTGAAAAAGGAAGGGACACACTATCTTCCAAAAAAACAGTTAGATTCCAAACTTTACTGCTAAAGGATGAAAAGGTATACATTTATCACTTTATATATGTGAATTTCATACTCAACCTATTACATTTATGATAGAATTGAAAGACTTGACTTCACTGAACCGGCACTACTATTTGTCTTGTCGGCTCCTACCATTCGTTCTTCGTCTGCTCGTTGAGTGCCATCCTCGGCCTTTGCTCCTTTCTAGTAGCCGATCGAGTTGAATATGCCTGCCTATAATTTAACTCATGTCAAGCAGTATGGTAGCCTGTACAATAATTACACCTACATATAATATAAAGCAGCTTGAATTTGATTATGTTACTTTAATTAGTCATATAGTATACTTAGGATTATAGTACTCTTTTACTTATACTATAATCATGCTTACACTTTAATCTACAATATAATCATGCTTACACTTTAATTAGTCATATAGTATGCTTACACTGTAAGCTACAGTATAATGCAGTTCCAATTATGTCTACAAATATAAGCTATTTAGATTTATCTCACAATAAAATCTAAAACATCTTCTAAATATGCTACTCTATAAACTTAATATTGTTAGATCTTTTGAGTAACCTTCATTATTCTATAGTATAAACTATATCAGTGCTAAAATCACTTTGTTTTAGCAAAAATTATGTTACACAGAACATGCATTAAGTGTGATTTCAATCACAAATGAAAGATGACTTATTCTCCCTACCTAATATCAAGGTCTATATAGTTAATAATTTTGCGGCATACCTATAATATAATTACTAGACTCACTTTATTTCACTATCATTATCTGCTTTATAGGGTAATAGGATGCGTGGAACTTTATTCAGCGATCAAATTGAAGCTTTTGAAGAAGCATTACAGTACCTAGGTGAATACAACATTTCTGCTGCACCTATTAAATTCATTGATGAAAAATGGAGAACTGAGCTTGATCAATTTCCTTACCAAATGACTTTTGGTAGTAGAACTGTGATTCGGCAAGTTCATCCAGATCTCGGACCAGTTCCGCCTAACTATCAACCAATAGCAAGTATACCTCGTGCAGTTGATCCTGATGAGAGATACGGTATAAAGCTCTTACTTAACAGTTCCACACAAAAATAAAATGATACAAATGCTAACAGACTTGTCTGAATTCACATATGTCGTCGGTGTGGTGTTATTTGTGGAAGAAGAACCAAGGAAAATTGAAGCTAAAGATGGAAAACGAGAAAGCTTAGTGCGAGAAATAGTCAATACTGACCAGAGGTTAAATTCAAAACAGCTAAATGTTCAGGTATACTAAAAATACTATTTAATACATATTACAAATTGAAGTCACTAAGAATAACCATTTCATGTAACAGTTGTTTTCAACCGCTCACCATCTCGCTCTGGAATGACCTAACAACACCAAAATACTTCGACAAATTACCTAATTGGGCAGAAACATTCCAGGTTATAGGATTCAGGGCTCTTAAACCATATACTTGCCGTGGTAAGCTAAAAGTTACTATGCTCTAATTCCTTAGATGATTCATTGCAATAAGTAATTAATCATTAACTGTTTTATTTAGGTTTTTCGATGAATTCTTGTATGTCCACTCGAATAATCTATGAACCTGAAGGAGATCGAGTTCGTGCACTGTTTGACTGGTAATCTCCAAAACTCAACTCAATAATAACAACAACCTTTACAATATGCTAATCATATCTATGATTAATAATGTGCAGGGCTAATCTCTTCCACCAGAAGTTAGTAGATAGACAAGCTAGAATCTTAGATGTTAGATACCCAAGTGAAAGCAAAAAGATAGTTTCAATTGCCGAGCTGAAACAGAAAAAGGTAAAAAATAATTCATTACAACCTCTTCTTAGATGTTCATAGCTCAGTTATAATTAAGTGTGCAGGCTCTAACTGATATTATATAAATTATAATGTATGTGTAGCCAAGTAACACCTTACAGGATGAACTTCTATGGATAGAAGTAACTATTCAGAATGCAGAATTGGAAAAAGTGAATGCAAATACAGGCTGTTCAAACTGCTGGAAACGCACCAACCTTCCATTGAGAAGCGCTATTCTTGCTCTTCTTGTTCAAGGAAGGAATGCATCTGCACTGAGAGGTATAATACCGGCTCCCTTTTACAATCATCCCTATTTGTTAACATTCTACCTAACAATAATTACTTTAAATTTCTGCCAGGATTACCTCTAATTCTGAGGCTAGTGATGACACAGGGACTATGGCATTCACCATATTCAACGATGACACAGAAAGACTGTTTAGGAGAACTGCAGCTGAAATCTATGCTATAAAAGAAGCGATAAATTACAATCACCATGTTTCTCCCTTCTAATTTGGATAGCAATTTATATATGCTGTGTAAACTTGCACACAATATCGAAAACTCAAACTTCATAAAATTATAATTACAGGGAAGAATATAGTTAAGCCTAGGATTAACCAACTTTGATTTAACTAAACAAGAATATAGCAGAACCTAGGATTAACGATGAATATAGGTTTTCCAATGAACACTCGTAAGTTTTGAGTTGTCAAAAAGTTTAGTGAAAATGAAAATGACAAGCACTCTTAATTCTTTGCCTTAGTAACCTAAAACACATAGAGAACATTTTTAGCACAAATGTCAAAGATAGAAATGCTTGACCTTAATATAGCATAAACTCTAAAGTAATGCTGCTAAATAGTCCCTTCTACAGAGCTTTAGAAAAAAGAGGGGAAGAAGAAAATGAATAAAGGAGAAATATAGTCATCTAAGTCGATAATATTAATATGATACACAACCAAAGATATACATTACAATGCTTACAAGTTTTGAGCTAATACTAATGCCTTGCATAATGATAAAATCAATCCAGGATGATCAAGATGCATTCAGGGCTATTCAAGACATGCTCAGCAGCACGCCATTCTACATTAAGGTAGGCCCTACCTGGCATTTAGGCCAGAACAATGTCCTAGAGTGGACTCTCAAGGGTATAGAGCTGAAGGAAGATCCTGAGACACAAGTAATATTGCATACATTTGATAGCACCTCCAACCAAGCAACAGATCCAATTGAAAAAGATGCACTGCAGACTATGGAATCAGGAAATTCTGAACCAGTCATTCCAACCCCAAACATGAAGGATTCTTCACAGAATCATACACAAGAAGAGCCTTTCACTGAGACACTTGACTCACCTTAGCAAGATATTGACTCAGTTAAGCGCAAGAAATCTTTAGGCAAAAGCCCTATGGAATTAGAAGGTGCGGACAATGAATCCCAGCTAGGGGTGAGGAAGCCGAGTACCCGGTCAAAATTTTAGGACCCGGACTTGGAATTGGTTGGAACCGAGTCCTAAAATTCGGATCCGGAATTGGAATTGGTTCAACTGGGTCCTAAAATTTAGGAATTGGTATTGGAACCACCGGGTACCCACTTATGTATGTAATTGTTAAAATATAATACAAATTATAATTCTTATTTTAGTTAGGTTCATTTTTAGCGTTTAATACTTATATTTATATATGCATTAAGCTATTTGTATTTATGTTAGGTATTAATAATACATTTTTAATTTACAAATTAGATACATTCAACATATTTTTATTATTTAAAATTTATATAGTTTAGCATATATTAGTTAACAGGGTACCCAACCGGTTCCGGTTCCAAAGAGTTTAGAATTGGAATTGGAATTGGTTATAACCGGGTCCTATATTTATTACCTGGAATTGGAACCACCGGGTCCAATTCCGGTTCCAGACTTGTGGGTTCCTAACCGGTTCCGGTTCCAATTCCGGGTACCCGGAATTTTTGCTCACCCCTAATCCCAGCTGCCACTGTCACAGGTTCATGCGAAGAAGAAACTTTGCTTCGGCGGAGTGACTCCAAAGTAGCACACCACAAGCCAAAACCCAGAGATATCTCTAGACAAAGATCATGTTGAAGATGTAACTGTGCCTCTAGAAATTAAACTGGACAGAAGCAAGGGAAACCTGTCATTGTGAAGACTGAGAAACTGAAATAGTCTTCCATTCAATCTACAACCAGAGAAGATTAGTCCCTAAAGTATTCCAAAATATATAGTAGCCTAATGAAGTATTGAAGATCAACTATTTAAGGTGCAATACCTGCACATCCTTTAAATATTAAATATTTTGCTAGACTATAAATATATGGGCAACTATAAAAACTTTGCTTTTGCTGGGATTACATAACAACACATAATGCTAAGCCCAATAGATAGTTGCCCAGGTATTTTTTATAATACTCCAGCATCATGTAGTACTTAATCTTCAGTTTAGCTCCATAATTCCATGTATATAGGAGTAAGATGCTGTAGAGGGTAATCTTTTGAGGGTTTCCCAGGAACAGTAGCAATAGCTATTGTTCCTGGCAAACACCATACTAAGATTATGGTCAGATGTACTGCCATATTAATGTGCATGTTAAATTATATCTATAAAAATATAGTAGTTTATATGTGCTGCTTTTCATGAAAGTTATTACTTTGCCGTATTAAAAAAAATCCCTTGAAAATATTACAAAAAACTCAACAATATACAGAAAATAATCAACTTATGAAAAATCACATTCATTAGTTAGCAATGAAATAAGTAAGGTTATTCTAAAAAAAAGTAACACATTAACCTTAACGATGATAACACTAACAACATTAATAGATTTGACATGCTTAGAGATTATAATAGATAGAATCAAATACATACAATACATTTATCTTAATGATGATAACACTAACAAGATTAATAGATTCACATGCTTAGAGATTACAATTGATAGAATCAAATACACAAGCCATGCCTAGATGCTCCAAATAACAACTTATTCAGATTTAAATATTCTAACGCAACATAGTCTAAACTAAGCATCGGATCAAAGATACTTAAATTTTAGCAGCTAGGCAGGTCCAAGCATTAGTTCAAACATGATAGGGTAGCCTTGGCGATACACCACTAACACCCCAACACCATTGACTATGCCCTGCTCTTCATAAAATACCTCAACACCATTCTTCAGTGAACAATCAACAATCATATTCCCTTCTTTAATTAAATGCAATTCAGCACACCGGTGCTTAGTTTTATGGCAAAGGAAAATAACATTGCAAGGTTCCGCATTAAGAAAATGGTTACGAGCAAACAACACCGGAATAACCTGCACAAATCACAAAAATATAGACAGTTAAATTAAGTTATATAAAACACAGATAAACAAAAAACTTGCGCTTGTATCCAACACTCTACTTACAATGATTCCTTGGTGAATGCACTGACGATTAAAAGTATACTTAAACGATGGATAAGGGCATTCTTGTTGCATTAAATTTAGATGAGCATCCAGTTCACAAATGCTCAATGGAAGTCTCCTTCGAATAGGGACGGTTCTTGTCGTCGGTACATTTACATAAGTCTTTTCCTCACCATGAACATTAAAGATATTGGTGTGAAATACACCATTACCCATGAAATACATTATTAGAGTATCTCCAACTTGAATGTCATTATCAGACATAAATTCCTTCCATCCAACATCAATATACATACCACAAATCATCTTTCTAATAGAAGTCTTTCTAATAACCAAATCCCATGCAAGCCCATCTTCTCTGCGAAAAATCTTACAAGGTCCACATTGGTACGCTAGAATATGATAAAAGGCAACAGGAATTTCCTAGCACAGAGAATAAAATCAAACAATCATATTGGCTAAAAATTTAAGGGCAAAATTTAACAACATTAACTTTGCAATAGCTTTAAGCAAACCATACAACAACTTCTTGATGTTCTTCATCAACTTTCAGAATCCATTTCATAAGCGCGTTATTACCATCTTAAGAATTCATGTGAAAACAAAAAAATCCAAAAGAACAAAATATGAAACTCACACATAAACAGAAAAGATTTAAATTCTTGATATTTATAGTATTAAAACTTACACTAATATTAAGAATTCACATACCATTGTTACTGTCAAGTCTTATACTCAACAATAGAAATCAGACCTATATAAAATTACATACAATGCATTATATAGTAATAAGAAAAAAGAGGTAGATTACACATTATATGGACAAAATAGCTATAAACTGTACCATGTGAGTCTAAATAAGGGAGAGGACCCTTCATGAACTGCAAACACTTCCAAGCCCTCTGACCAATTCAGCTAAAAAAAAAAGAAGAATAAAGCATAGAATATAAAAAAATTAAAAATAAATATATAAAACATCCTTGCAATATGAAATGAAACCACTCTGAGCAAACTTATTATAGTGTGCAGATTTTAAAACCAATTCACATGCATGCATCTTCTCAAATAAGTCACTCAATAATGAACTATACAGGGAAAATATAAGCATTTCAGCATGCTAAGTGGGAGGTTAATAGTTATACCTTAACTAAGTGCATTTTAATCCATATAACATTTCATCATAATTTAATTACAGGGGTAAATATAAACTGTGAAGATGCCAAATTGCCATTGTAAATGCATGAGTTTGAGCCAATAGTCAATACTCCTGGCATCTTTGCTAATGTTGTGTTATATTTGACACATTTTTGGGTGTAATATAGCCTACCAGCATTAGATTAGTTAGAGATTTAGAGTTTTTTAGTACTGACTCTTGACTTAGATGAAGAATTTGTGAGTTAGGAGTCATGGAATTGAAGTCATCCTACTTTTAGTAATATTGACTATTGCCAATAGTATTCATCTATAAGAGTGGAAATCCATTGTAAACGCATAAGTTTTGAGGCAGTACTATTCATCCATAAGAGTGGCAATGCATAAGGGCAAAATATACACTGACAATCCATAAAGTGTTGGTTTAGATTTTAGGTTATTGTTAACCATAATACAAGAGCATAATACAAGAGTAGATGAAAAATATTTCTTCAAACTCAACATTAATTTTATTAAAATCATTACATTACAGAAGATCTTTACTATTCAAACTTAGCCTTGGTATTTCCACCACTTGAGAAATAGCTCTTCAAAGGTTCAATGGAACATAACCTTTCTACCATGGAGGATGAAAATATCCTTACATGAAAGGTCCTCTGTCCACCATAGTAAATTTTAAGAGCTTCACCTTCACAGATTTGATTATCATTCACAAACGCTTCCCACCCGACATCTAAACACATGTACTCCCTGCTTTGCTCTGTAACTTTGAGAAGCTGGACATTCCAAACTCGACTATTAATCCCATGGACAACTTCCACTGGGCTGAATACACTCGATAATATAGGAGTCCAACTGTCCGGTAAATCCTACAAAATACATTACAGAAATCATCCACAAAACTGAAAAGAGAAACAAACACGCCTAACAAAAAAGAAAATCATTATAGACAAATATAGGAAAACAGAAATTGTGTAAAATATACAGAAACACCTTGCTTACCAGCTTATCTCGATATTCATTTTGGAAGAATACCAAATGGCTAGGAAAATTCTTGTACTGACTCATAGTTCCTATAATCAATACAATAAATCATAAACATGGTGGATACAACCATGCATAGATGCTAAGCAAAATGAATCTATAAATCAGAGACTTAGACACACAAAATCTAACCACTTACAACCAAATTCAATTTCAGTCAATTGTTGTTCAAATTATGTGCATATACGCAAATATACCAAACAATAATTATAAAGAATGAAAATTTAGCAGCTCATTCCGTAAAAAATTCATCAATACAGCAATACTAACTATGAAACACATTAAGATACCTCGTTAGAACGCTTTTTTAATTACTTTCAAAGTATAAAGTATATAGCATACTATTACACACCTATACACAATCCTGATTATATATTAGATCAACTAATGAATAATCTACAAAAGAAATTTCAGTGACAATAACTCCAATTCAACTTTGCATTAATGAATGTTGACCGCATTAGAAACAACTTATTAATGATGTATTTATCACAGGTATGAATGATCGAATGCTTACATTGACTATAAGTGAAATGCATTGAAACTTACTGACTGCTTTCTTACATACACATGTAACATATATAAAGTGGCAAAGTAAATGCGAATGCTTAATGGAATCAAAGACCATGAACAATTTAAGCAACTTGATTATTGGAAATGTATTTCAAAACATGTTATCTTATAAGTCAACATTGATTACTTGATATACTCACTTATTTAGTTTCAAAATCAAAACAATCTAGGCAACTTCATTATTAGAATTGAGGCCTTGTACAAAATTTCTCTTTCAATTAGCTAAACCAATTCTCATTATGATGCGGTAGCCATGTGAACCTTTGACAGAAAACGCAGACAACAAAGCCAAACCAAAGCAGCACCTTCAGCAGTATATACGATGTTGTAGCACAAGAAAAACGCATGCATGACACAGTTTCTGATTAAAGGAAATAAATGGAGATTAGTTCCAAAGCAAGCTGTCTAAATTTATCTTCCACCATTCATTAATTATTGTAGCCATGTGTGCCTTTAATAGAAAAAAGAAAAGCAAGCAATAAGCTATCAAAACTTCTACAACCTAACAGCACTAATAATACAAGTAGCTTTGCACATTATTAAGGTGAAGGAGATGCTCAAATCTGCAATTATTCAGAGAACACAGTCACAACAACTTTAGCTTACTCAATTTCCTTTCTTCGATAAGCTTATGTTTTAATTTGGTTATGAAACACCTAATTGGACATAAACAAGGTAATCTTTTTCTAATAAGCTGAAAATGACTAGACAAGTTTATTAACCAAAATTATGAGAAACAATCTAACTTATTTTTGACCAATTTATTCCATAAATTTATTATATTTTAGCATTGTAGCTATTAATTATAATGGAAAGAAATAACATAAGAAATTAATAATGAACCCTTGTAAAAATTTCGGCCAAAAACATGGTGTCATTATAGTAGTAACACATATATTAATCAGATTAGAATGTAGCTTACGTGTAAAATTAACTAAAAGAAATCAAATTTAATATTTACAAAGATAGGTCATAAAATGTACAATTATCATTTAAAGAATACACTTCAAAAAAAAAAAAGGAAAAAAAATGAGAAAAAAGCAAGCAATAAAATCGCACGGAATATCTTAGACACTAAGCTTAGGTCCATCGAAATAGTGAAAGTTAATATTTACTGAACCACCATTGATGCAAAACAACAAAGTCATTGATAAATAAATAGTGTGAAAGGGTTAATAAAACTACTACAAGACAAAGTAATTCACCCAAAAGATTTTTTTTTTTTTAAAAAAAATCATTTTCTTACTATAAATACAACACAAAATGTGAATGGGTATTAAAGCAAACAATTCATACCGACACATTATAAAAGAGATAGAAAACAAAACATCTCAACAAAAAGCAAAACACATATTCCTTATTCATCCTAGCTTACAAAATGTCTCGAACATTAACTACAAAAAATTATCACTCTCACCTTCCTCTTGTCAACCAAAGAACAATTTCAGCTTACATAAAAATACCGTTTCATCAATAAATAAAAGCACAATCAGCAGCAAAGTTAGTGGTAAAGCAGGGAATCAGCACGAAAGTTGGTGGTAATGTATTCCCTTAAAATATACTTTAATATAATTATGTTGTCGTTAGTTGAATTCACTGTGTAAGCAACATATTAATATTAAAGTGTATCAATAAAACCCAAGTTCTACGTTGAAGCAAATGGAGTTGGCGTTTATGTGAAAGAAATGGAATTAACTTCCATCAGATGAATCCAACTCCAACAAAAAAACTTGGGAGAAGTGTGCTAACATGAGAAAATCTATAATTTTAAGGATTTTCCATGTTGGATACATGTATATATATTTATTTAAGTCTGTTGTCAATAAATAATATTATATAAATTTTGACAACTAAACACCTAAATAACACCCAAGTTGAGTGGTAAAGCCAACGGAGATGGTGTTTACATGAAACAAATGGAATAACATTCCATAACAGTAAACCAACTCCTATCAATCAACTTGGGAAAAATAATTTGGAGGATTTTGCATGTTGGATGCAAATGAAAAAGGTTTTACATATCATTAGAAGAATTTGTAATTTGAAGGATTAAGTGATGTAAAATTACAATAATACCATACCGAGACAATCAATAATAGAATTAATTTTACTTATTAAATGTACTTTAGTCCTTTTTCCATGTTTCCATATTTCCATGTATTCTTTGCATTCATTTCTTATATTCCGCAAGTTAGCTAGCTTATATTGCTTGATATGCTTAATTAATCGTGATAAATCATGATATAAGTGAGATAGAGAAGTTTTAGTGATACTACAAATTTTGTTTCCTTCATATTAATTTATATAACATCGCATGATTATCCCTTTGAATCAATATTAGATAAATCAATATGTGTCAAATACATAAAGCTAATGAAAATTAGAAGAGAAAAGAAATACTTTACTTAATAAAAATAATAACACTGATAAACCAAAAAAATTATTATTAGGTAATTCCTTGATTAATCACTTTGCAGGTATATGTGGTGCTTTAATCAAACCACCACTCGACAAAAATCTGACAACATTTTTTTTTTTTTATAAATTTTCTAATTCATTTGGCCTTATATACATACAATATATAAAATGCACTCGTAGTAAACCTTCATTTTATAACAATAGTACTATAATTATAGTTATGAAAAATAACTTAGTGACTAAAGCAACTGTATGATATTAATTCAGTACTAATAATTGATAAAACATATTATAAGAGTGATTAAATTAAAATGAGAGGATTTTTAAAGTATAGTGGGAGTATAAACATATATATATATATATATATATATATATATATATATATATATATATATATATATATATATATATGTATATATTTATATATATATGTATATATTTGTAGCATAGTAAGGTGAATATTTTGGATCTATAATGTTAAAATGAATCAAGGTTGTTCCATTATTTGTAGCATAGTAAGGTGAATATTTTGGATCTATAATGTTAAAATGAATCAAGGTTGTTCCATTATGTCAATGTTGTTTTGCAATTAAATTTCAATATTGAGTATAATTCGTGGTTATAAATATACATTGGACACCATGAAAATCAAAGTGTAACAATAAAAATAAACAAAGGGTGTATTAATTAATTAGGAGATTCTATATCTTTATTTATATTTGATTAATATAATTTTTACAGAAAATGATTCCATTTATTCCTATCCATTATCGATTTTATTTATACTTAATTATATTTTGAGATACAGCGTGACCATGAACTTAAATTTGTTTAATGTTAAATCCAATTAGCACTGATTCTTCTTCCTCAAATCCTTTATTTAATGTTTCCCTACCAACAAACATTTTATTTTAATGTTATTTTATTTTAATTACAGTGCAAGAAAGCATCAATTCTATAAAAAGTATTCCAAGTTCCTTACATTATGAGAATAGTCATTTTAGATTAAACTAAATTATTCCATCTAATTCGTGTTGAAGCTACGTTGATCTTTACTCCGATCACACTTTATTAAATCACAATTTGATAAATCACAAAAAAAGGGAAACCAAGCAAAGGTTATGATAGCTTACACATTCTCATCCAAACAAGAAAAAAAAAGGGTCATGATAAGCATCGAATAATGCCAATATAGTGTATGTAATTAAAAAAAAAGGGAAAATAGCCCATATTCTTGATATATATTTCATGCTTCTTATTCATAGGAACATAATACCAAAGTATGAACCAGAAATAAACCCTCAAGCCAAATAATACCTCTCATCTTCACATTATCTAAATTACAAGATGATTGAAAAATCACCCTAGAAAAATAATAGCTCTCACCTTTCTTACATCAACCAAAAATCAATTTCGCCTTACTTTAAAATATTATTCCATAAAATCAATGAACTAACACTCAGCAACAAAGTTAATGGTAAAATAGGTGTATTGTCAATATAAAACATTCGTTATATGTTGACAATTAGACACCTAAATGACACCCGAGCAAAGCACTCAAGCAAATGGGCTCGGTGTTAATGTTAAGCAAATAGAGTCGACTTCCACCAAACGAAGCTTACTCCTTGCATACATCTCTCGAGAAAACGGTTATAATTTTTTTTTAAAAATAATTTGTAATATCATATAGTTTTGTGTAATACATGAAATTACATTTTATTTCGACGTTTTAGAATATATTTCAATTAAATTGTAATTATTTTTCTACTACATCATCTAAAATTAACATGCTATGATCGGTTTAATTATTTAATAGATTGTCTACAATTTGGACATTGTAACGTAGGACTATATTTTTATCAACGATGCAAGTTAAAAATTGTCTCTTTCAGATTAGAAATACTAAAAGTTGTCTCTTTAACACTAAAGAGGAACTAAAATTGATATATAAATAATATGAGCTAAACTTGTCCATCAATTAGAATAAAATGCAATACATAATACTCTTACACATAATTACCATTCAACTTACTATTTTGGGCTTATAACATTAGACAACATAGTTAGCATTGGACCTACTATTTTGGGCTTATAACATTGAACTAAATACATAACCATTTACCATGGAAATGATTAACAATTTACTTACAATGTTTTATGTCTTGATTTGTTGAACATTCATCAATTACATTGGTTAGCTACATAACCTACATCATGCATTAATCAACTAGGGGTAGTATTTTTCACAACTATATATGTGTGGCTTTATTTGAAAATAATTCTGCAACATCTATGCTGACATACTACACACTATGAGATCTATTTTTCATTTAACAATGTCATTTCTTTCTTAAAAACTCAGCTCCTATACACAAAATTTTATACTACGCAACCAAAATATTTTATTCACAATTTTGAAATTTTAAAAATTTAAATAAGCAAATATAAATTCAAAAATAATTACCTACATATCATGCAAACCTACTAACCAACCAAAGCAGGAGAAAATTAGCAAACGTAGTATAACAAATCACATTAAAAAATAAACACCTAATTACATACTAATCACAGAAACAAAATCACCAAATTGGGGCCAACAACTAGTCCAAAACCCTTTTATCTTAAACCCTTTTATAAAACATGAGGAATTGCTCTACTGTTGCTTATGAACAGTGGCAGCTTATGAACAGTTGCTCTGCAAACACTGTTACTTATGAACAGTTCGGCACTGTAGAGAAGAAGAAACAAAAAAAATAAAAAATAAATAAAGAGCTTCCCTCTTCCATCCTCCACATGTGCGCTTTAGCTTTGTTCATCTTCTTTTTAATAAACTTCAATTCTAAATGAACAGTGGGTTCAGAATTTTAACCCTTGTATTTTTGTTCATTGCTGACCTTGTTACACCTATTGCTAGCTGTAGGGCCCTTTTTTATAATTTATAATAGGTCTTTGTTCACAAAAGGTGTGCTCACTTCATTGCTTAGAGTTTATTGTGTACTTATTTTAATGTAACACATAAATTAGATTTGTACGTATTCATTATTATGTGGTAAAAAATCAGATTTAAATGTATTTATTATTTTACTCTGACACATAACTAATCAGATTTTAAGCTAAATTTATGTGGTAATAAATTTCATTGATTTATTATGTGGTATAAATCATATTTTAATGCATTCATTATTTTACTCTAACACATATCTAATCTAATAAATTATGCATTTATTATTTTATTATACTCTAACACATATCTGATTAAATAACTCATAACAAAACACAAATCTAATCCAATAAATCACGTTTTATTATTCTGTTCTATTATGAGTACTACATATTCCTTAATTTAAAATGAAAATCTACATGACCGCACTATGAACTAGAATAATATATAGATTTTGTAGAGAAGGGTATGGTAGGAGGCTGTTGAATAGATATTGTGTTTAAATATTTTTATAATGTGCATCCATCTAAAACCCTCTGCAAAAAGCATTGTATTTCTGATAGCTTGTATTGTTTGGTTTACAGTGTTTGCATGAGCCTTCCTTCATACAATAAATACACACAACAATACATAGTTTCAATTTTGGACCTTTTAGGAAGTATTCAGGTAATCATTTTGGTTATTCAAGTTCCTTTGTCTTTGGTGAGCGTTGTAATGTTTAGGTTAGGGTGTATTGGTTAGATGGATCAATTGTTCAAGTTTATCTTGCTCATTTATCTGATTTCCATTTGTTCTTTTCTGCTTTGCTTTGTTGTTAATAGGTGCTATTGTAGGAGTTTATAGGTACGAATGCGGAAAACATGAATCATATTCATATAGCACCTAATCCCAAGATCATGCATAACACATAAAGAATTAGAATTAATACCTTTGAAGCGTGATTCCACATGCGATCGAGCAAGAACAAAGGGAGATAAAGAACCCCAAGCGTGATTCCTCTACTTGGTCCACGAGCACGGATCAAACCTCCACTAATGCTAGTTAGTCGTGACCGAACACTTCAATCAACCTTTGACGGAGATGTGAGTCACGAGCACACCACAAACCACCCACGACACCACCACACGCGCCACCTAAGGAGGAGGGCCGTATGGACAGGAAGGAGAGAGAGAGGGCTGAATAGAGAGAGAGAGAGAATTAAGGTTTTTGGTCTTGGTTGCTTGATTCACAATTAACTGTTAATTGTTCTATCGTACAACCCTAGGCATGGATTATATTTATAGATCACATCTCTAAATAAATCCACATCAAGCCCAAAACACATTGAGCCCTTCTAACTATTCTAGCCCAACAATCAATGTAGTATGTCATAAACTCATGAGACCCAATAATGGGCCTCTAACTTGTTTGACCCAATACTATTGTGTGTGACCTCATAGGATCTATTCTAGCGGGCTTTGGACTATTTGACTAGCCCAAAGATCATTGATCATAGTCTAGCAACAGATAATGACGACCCAAAAGAACGAACTTATTATCTCCATAATAGTGCTCCTTGATATATCTAGTAATTGCACTTATCGAAGACATAATTCCTTCGGTTATTACCTTTGAGGATTATTGGGGTTGCGGCTGCTGCCGAACTACGTTTTCTGGGTCAGTTTTCATTTCTATATGTGATGTTTATACTGATATGCCAGTGTTTTTGCTTTTTAAAGTTCAGATTTTGTCACACCGTTGCTATCTAAACCTATGTATATTTGTTTGTTTCTTAATTTGTTAGTTATGGTATTGAATTGTTTACTTCCCTCTGTATTATGTTGTGTTCATAAATTTTCATGAGAAAAATTAGTTGTTTGTTGTTTTAGTAGATAAATTAATGTACAATATTTTGTTTTTGTGATACAATAGATTGCTTGTTGTAGGGACTGACATTGGCTAAGTAGGCAATTGTGTGGTTACAATAGGCTTGTATGCTGTGTAATTTTGAGTACAAATAAGTTAATTGGATTAATATGTGTGCATAAGTCTTTATTATGAGGACTGCTTATTTTCATAACATCAGCTTGTTAAATTATAGCACTGTGGCCATTTCTGGTTATGGCTTCTGCATCTTCATCTCGTTGTAAAATTTGTATTTCTTTCCAACCACTGTCGGTTCAGATCACAAAATGTCTAGACTTCCCTAGGCCTACATATTCTGTGCAATTGTGTGGTTACAATAGGCTTGTATGCTGTGTAATTTTGAGTACAAATAAGTTAATTGGATTAATATGTGTGCATAAGTCTTTATTATGAGGACTGCTTATTTTCATAACATCAGCTTGTTAAATTATAGCACTGTGGCCATTTCTGGTTATGGCTTCTGCATCTTCATCTCGTTGTAAAATTTGTATTTCTTTCCAGCCACTGTCGGTTCAGATCACAGAATGTCTAGACTTCCCTAGGCCTACATATTTTGTGGTCGATCAACTTAAGCATAGTTCATGTGTGTATATAAGGACTGAGGGTGAGCGTGGCATTTTCTGGTTTAATGGAGGGGAAGCATCTACTATTGAGGAATCTCAAGAAACTACTGCTCAGAGAGCAGTGCAATTTTTGATTAAAAAGTATGATGTGTGTGTTGGTGACTTCACTATGGATAGAATGCGTATGTATGACTTGTGTGGAAAGATGTATAGGTTAAAGCATGATTCTTTAGAGTCTCGTGATAAGTCAAAGGCTGGTAGTAAGAAGATTTTAGGTGATGTCCTACATGTTCCCTTTGATTATGTGGCCTTTCTGCCTAAGGTCATTCTACACACTGGTGTGGTTGTTACTAGCTTAGAAACAGTGCATTCAGAGGGGCAGGGCTATGTATCTTGGATTACAATTATCTCTACTTGTGCTAAGAGTGAGATGGAATGTATATTCAGTGAATTGTGTTGGAGTAGCAATAAGTTCAGACAAATGGTTTTTAAGAAAATAATTTATTACATTATGCATCTGTATAATCTCGATATTGTGGATGCAAACTATGGTTCTGCCAATTTAAAAGGAGTTTTATGTTCTTTAGAAAGGGAAAGCTGTTTAGCAGTAGAAGAGCGCACGAAAGGGCATAAAGATAATGCACACCTGATGCCTTTTTTGATTGAAGAAAAAGCATCAGCTCTGGCTAAGGACACTTCCGAAACTACTGTGATTGTTCCTGCTCCAAGTACACCTGTTGCTTTAGTTTCCAAAAGGTCGCTAGGAACTCCATGGACTTCATGTACACCAATAGCTGGAACTAGCTCTTTATCTGTAGTTGTAAAAAAAAGTTAGATTCGAATAGGTCTAGGATATTTGATGGTAGAACAAAATATTATGTTACATGTTTGTATATCAGCTACCTTATCCTATGTGCTATCATGTAGTTACGGCCAGTTTAATGTTCGTTTGGTTGTATGAAACTCTTTTGAATGTATGATATAAATGCATCTTAAGTATGAACAGTATTCAGTCTTTCTGTATTTTTCCCCTCTGCTTTTAAACCTGTATATTTATATCACTATAATCTCTTAGTTAGAGTAATGTTGTTGTATCTAATACTTCAGTATTGAATTTCATAAATAGATTGGAATTTGGACTTGATGTCAACATCTCTACCAAATACAACTAGACGGCGGCGTGCTATAGCAACCATGTCTCAATCTAATATTGTCAGGTGTTTGTTAAAAACAATCTCTTAGTAGATAATTTGCTTAAATAGTCTCTTTATGCAGTGTTTAGTTCTATATGCTTACTTTAGAGTTCATATTTATAGCATACAGAACAATAGAAGTGGTGGATTTCATGAGCAGGTTGAGAGTCAGGAACCAGTGAATCGTATTGGTATGAATACTTCAGGTCATTGCTTCATTCAGAATACACAACTGATCTGTGATAATGCATTCTTTTTTATCATTAAAGAAAACCTATATTGTAATGTAAGAGTTTGATTTATACAGATGAAATTAGCTTGGCATTTGAATCAGTGTTGTCTCCTTACACTACTAGAACATCTAGACATGTACCAAGAGTAGGCTGACAAAGTGGATCAGTTAAAATGAGCTCTGAAGTTCAGCCTATTATGTATTCATTATAACAATGCAGTATCTGTTACATAGTTTGCTAAATTAGTTAGGGGTGTGTACTGACACTTGGTGGAATATCTAGGCCTGTAACACGATTAAGCAGACGAAGAAGAATTATTGAAATGGGACCTCAAACTCAAAAGCATAATATACAAGATAGTAGTTTGAGGTGTTGTAGACACCCAAATGTGTCTCCCCAAAACCAAACCCAGTGATGAATACTTTTCACGTCGAATCATAATCGAATGAAGTGAAAGTGTGGAAAGTCTAGTGTTGAGGTTAATTTTTATTTCTCTTCTTTCTCTCTGTTTTCGAAAACCTATTTTATGAAAATAGCCAATCCAGTTTAGTTTGGTCCATGGAAAGGGTCCAATAATAGTGTAGTTGGATTGGGCTCGAAAAGAGCTTTCCAATGATATATTATAAGCCTAATTCCGATGAGTAATGAGGAAGTTATGACCAAAATGCTAAACTAGGCCCGGTTTGACCTTTATATGTGGCCCAATGATCTAGAGGAGGGTCCATTATGATTTATGATTCTTAATGCAATTAGGATTGATTATAGTCATCTAGAATCTTCTAGAAGGTTCTTTTGAATCCTAATGTGATTAGCATTGATAATTGAGTTTTTTGATTTTTATTTAGAATAAAAGAAGTGTTTTAAATAAAATTACAGTTTTACCCCTCGTGCGCTTAATTTTATCAAAAATATGAAAACGTGTGAAAAAATGCCTGCAGCGCCGCACCACAGGCTGTCGCTTGGCGACAGGCCTATCGCGCGGCGACAGAGGTTTGTGTGGCGACAGTGTCGTGTTTTATTCCTCTTGAAACTCTGATTCTTTTTTATCATATTCCGGCCGATTTTCATTATAAATAGCCTCCTTAAACCTCCGTTTTTAATAATCAATTTTCATCTACAATCAAAAATCATCAACTCTCATCAAGAATTTCTTGATTCTCTCTCTCTCTTTCTAAACCAACCTTTTTCACAAACAAAATTTCGCATTCACAAGATCTGGACACACCTAGCCAAGTTCGAACTTGCCTTTGCCCTAGACGTGAAAGGTTTGATATTTCTGAGGGTTTGGTCCCAAATCTCTATTTCAATTATTTAATTTAATTGTTTGATTTTATATTTTCCTTGAAGTTACTAACGCGCGTATTTTGTTATTAGAAAGAGATACGAGGCATCCAAGTAAGTAATTTAATTGTTTCATTGATCTTTTGATATAGAAATCATGCTTAGATTGTTTTGTTGATTCCTAGTATCATGTTAGGATGTTTTATTGCTTCCTAGTATCATGTTTAGGGTAATTTCTAATATCAAGTATGATTACAAGAATGCTTCCTATTTACTTTTCTAATAGCATGTTAGTATCATGTTAGGGCTAAAGCTTTGATCTTTGTTGCTTAGTGACATGCTAGGGTTTGTTATTAATCTTGTTAGTATCATGCCTAGGATCTTACTATTAATATTATGCTTTAACATGATTATGATAATTATGATTATTATGATTGTTATAATGATTATTATTATGATGATTATTATTATTATGTTGCTTGGTGTTTATTTATTGTTGTTGCTTGATCACGCCTTTTATGCATGTTTAAAGGGAATTTGTACTTATAATCACGCTTAATAAGATAATTAATAATCTTGTTTAGGGTTAATTTGATTTTAATTCAAGTGATCGCCAATAACAGTTTTATTTGTGCATTAAATTCAACCAACATAGATAAACAGGTTTAGGGTTAATCTGTTGATTGCATGTTAGTCAGAAAGCGCACATGAATACGAGAAGAATGAAGTAGAGGCCTATTTTTAGGGTAGGTTCAATCTCTTTTAGGTTGGATTTGTACCTTTATCCCCGAACACCAGTCATGGTTCCAGACTAATTGGAGTTGACGATCTCATGGATCGTTAAGGGGTGTAACCTTCACCCTGTGAATGGTTTACAAGTTCTTAAAACTTGTTGGTGACTCTTTTGCTCTAGCTTCCTTCCC
The DNA here is from genome assembly GCF_948465745.1 of Chenopodium album. Lineage (NCBI taxonomy): Eukaryota > Viridiplantae > Streptophyta > Magnoliopsida > Caryophyllales > Amaranthaceae > Chenopodium > Chenopodium album. Next base: position 14,464,028 of record NC_137843.1, read on the forward strand.
TTTGGACGCCACCATGCTTAAGTGTGTGATCACAGTGGGGCTCAAGTGTAGGATGACTTGAAATATTCCCTACAGGTGTGTATGGTTAATTTTAATTTTTTTGCTTGTACTATAGAAAATTCCATATTTACATATAAACTTGGCTATTTTGTTTCTTCACACTAAAATAGGCGTAGCGCACGGAATAAAAGACATCCTTTACCTACGGATACTTCAGGTATCTTGTATATTCAAATGTAGTCATTCATCTATGTGATTGTACTTTGGTTATGCAGGGAGATCTGTATGTGATTATGGTTTGAGTGTCCACACGAGTGTATAATTTACTAGAATGGATTGATGGTTTTAGCAAATGCAGGTGCAATACATCTTCCAACTAATTCAGAAGTGTCTCTTCAAACTGCTGGTATACTTATGCATCTAACACAATTAAACAGACGAATTAGACCAGTTGTAGTGGGGTGTGAAAGTCAGCCTATATGGTATTAATAATATAATGCAGTATCAAGTTATTAGTGTTATGTTTCCTTTGATACTAATGTAGGTATATATGTGATATAGTTTTAAAATGTGATTGTTGTGCAGTTTGCCAATTGATTCAGAGATATCTACTCATGTTCCTACAATATCTAGGGGTGTAACATAGTCAAATATACAACGAAGAACAGTTGAAATGGGGTCTCAAACTCAGTCTGTCAGGCATAATGCTGTTCTGTTCCTTTTTTATAGTAATGTAGTTATGTTTGTTGCTTTTTAAACGTAGTTGTTACCTATTCATTATAACTTAACCTAATTAGAGGGTCTTATTGACACTGATGGACTGTCTAGGCCTGTAACACGATTAAGCAGACGAAGAAGAACAATTGAAATGGGATCTGAAAGTTAGATGCATAGTATACAAGATAGTACTCTGAGGTTTGTATAGGTCATAGCAAATATATTTTTTATACTATATATAAAGTTTTAGAACTGCATATGAACTTAGTCTGTCAAATATAATGTTGTTTTGGTCCCTTTTGATAGTCTTGTAGTTATGTTTGTTGATTTTTTTATCTAGCCATGTAAGACCATCAAGCAGACGAAGAAGAACAGTTACAGTGGGGTCTGAAAATCATCCTATATGGTATTCGTAATATACTTCAGTGTCAAATTATTAGTGTGTAGTTCCCTTTTGGATAGTAATGTAGCTATATATGTTGATTTTAGATGTGACTATTAAGCAGTTTGCCAATTGAGTCAGGAATGTCTGCTGACACTCGTGCAATATCTAGGCCTGTAACACAATTAAGTATGAGAAGAAGAACAGTTGAAACGGCGCCTCAAACTCAGTGTGTCAGGTATTTATAATATAGTGACAGTGACAAATTCATAGTGTGTTGTTCTCTTTTGATAGTGATGTAGTTATATTTGTTGATTTCTAAATGTACTTATTATACATCTTGATATCAGGAGTACGAAGCGAAGAGAACCACAGAGTCGACACTCTATTAAAAAATTTGGTATTGTTTATGTTCTTTTTATGATTTAACCACGATATATAACTATAACCATGTTTCATGTCCATACACAATACTAACATAATAAAGGAACATGTGCCTTGTAGAAACTCCAGTAGCTACAATTGGGTTGCGGTTGCCTATTGATTCTGCAAAGTTACCCCTGCCTCATTATTGTCCTAAATGCAATGCTAAGAAGTTTGCATATGAGACCTTGCACTTCTGTTATGGTAATGGAGAAATTCAGCTAGTTGTGAATGAATATCCCTTAAAGCTAAAGAGACTGTTTACAAGTGATGATGAAGATGCTCTTCATTTCAAACAGTACGCTCGATTGTACAACAATTTGTTTGCTTTTAGCTCCCTTGGTGGTAATTATGGCTCTGATACTCACAAAGGAATTTATGTGTTCAAAGGACACGGTCAGCTGTATCACTTTGTTCCGGATTTACTTCCTGCTGATGGAAAGGCTAAGTATTTATAGTTGTATTTTTATGATGGGCAACATGAAATGGCTAATCGGACAAATACTTTCCCAGAAGTAAGGGAAGATATTGTTTCTATACTGATGAATGTTACTATGGGAAATCCATATGCCAGATTTTTCAGATCGTTGCAAGAGATACCTGTTGATCAAAATACAACTATTATACTCTATAAGGATACAGTTCCTGACTAAAGAGTGTACAATGCTCCTTTAGTTGATGAAGTTGCTGGTATATGGCCAGATAGTTCAGGGTCTAGCCATAATAGTAGTCCTCACATCGTTGTTCATGGTAAATCATCAGAACGTCATTGCATTCAGCAATATTACGGCTGTTATGATCCATTACAATATCCTATTTTATTTCCAAGAGGTGAATGTGGGCGGACCCAAGGGCTCAAAAAAACAACATAGGGAGGGAGACGGCAATCAAACAACCAAGTTGATCCTATAATGTCATGTGTTGTTCATACTACAGATGAACTACTCACTGAAGAAGACTCCCGTATGTTCTTATCTATTGATGTGTGATATATATACGTATTCGAACCATACAGATGTTTCATATACACTGTGGTTAATGAGGTCTTTGTTGTATTCATGATGCAGGTACTTCAAGACGGAACACAAAAGCAGATAAGTATGTGTCAGCTAGAGAATATTATGCTTATAAATTACAAATAAGGCCTAATAATTTGCTGCTCCGGGCTGGGTGATGTCTTCAACAGTACATAGTTGATATGTATATCAAAATAGAAAATACTCGGTTAGATTTCTTTCGCAATAATCAGGACACAATTAGAGCTGATTTATACCAAGGTGTACTTGATTCTTTGGATTGTGGTGAAACAATAGCAGCAAATGTTGGGCGTAGAGTTATACTACCGCCTACTTATATAGGAGGACCACGAGATATGAAGAAACGGTATTTTAATGCAATGGCTTTGGTACAAAAATTTGGGAAGCCTGATCTGTTTATAACAATGATATGTAACCCAAACTGGCCTGAGATCAAGAGTGAATTAGGAGCTAAAGAACAACCACAAGATCGACCTGATTTAGTCGCGCATATTTTTCATGCTAAATTAATTGCACTGAAAAAAGAAATCAAAGAGAAAAAGTGCTTTGGAGAAGTAGCTGCTATGATATATGTGGTAGAATTTCAAAAACGAGGACTTCCACATGCTCATTTCTTGATTATTTTAAAACCAGATTTCAAGCTTAAATGTGTTGGATATTATGATAAGTTTGTATCTTCCGAAATACCTCCTACTACAAGTCCAAGTCTTCGGAAAATTGTACTACGACATATGATGCACGGTCCATGTGGAAGCTTGAATCCTAAATGTACCTGTATGAGCAAATCATGAATGAAAGAATTGTGCAAATATGGCTACCCTAAGCAATTTTTAGATGACACCATTGTAAATAAAGAAGGTTATCCGTTATACAGACGGAAGAACACTGGAGAAAGTGTTAAAATAAGGAATGCCCAGCTAGACAATCGTTGGGTCATACCATACAATCCATATCTATCTATGATGTTTGATAGCCATATAAATGTTGAGGTCTGTTCGACTATTAAAGCTATCAAATATCTGTATAAATATGTGTATAAGAGTCATGATCGAGTTCAGTTTAACATTGTACCTGAAAAAGATAATGTGCTTGATGAGATTACAGAGTATCAGGCTGGTAGATGGATGTCACCATGTGAAGCTGCATAGAGGATTTTTGGATTTGATTTATATGCAATGTATCCTCCAGTCCTCCCATTACTAGTTCACTTGCCAAACATGCAGAAAATTCATCTTAGACCACATGAACGACTACAATTTGTTGTATCTGATAGTATGCGGAGTAGAACTCCATTAACTGAATTCTTTTCAGTTAATTCTGCTGCACCGGGTATGTTCTCTTTAATGTATATATCTATTTCATATAATGTATATCCTGGTCCACTGTATTTCATATTTCTGCTAATGCAATAACTACTCTGTGTACTATTGAATAATGATTTTCCATAACCACTTCTTTATATAAAGCCTATTAGATTTGAGCTGGTGAAGTTTTTGATTCAAATAACTATTATTATTCTGTATGTGATTGTTTTTATCCCCCCCTTTTTTGTTGAAATTAGGTATTTATTTTTACTTTTTTGTTGTATATTTTCGACACTAATAACAAGGTGGTACGGGGTATTTATATGGAGAATTTTATGAACACTATCGATGGGACGCATCAAATAAAGAGTGGATTCAAAGGAAAAATGATACAAAAGTTGTTGGAAGATTAGCATTTGTTTATCCAGTTGAAGGAGGAAGGTTTTTCCTTAGATTACTTTTGATAAATGTTAGAAGTCCAACATCTTTTGAAGACCTTAGGACTGTGCATGGACAGTTATATCCTACATTTCAAGACGCTGCTCTAAAACTGGGCTTAATTGAGGAAGATGACGTAGGTGATCTTTGTATGGCAGAAGCAGAAGCTACTCACTTACCTATGGCTCTGAGCCGTTTATTTGCAACTATCCTAATATTCTGTCAACCAAGAGCCCCATATTCTTTATGGTGTAAGTATTTTACAGCTTTGTCTGAAGATTTTCAACATCAGTACCAAGAGAATGTATCTAAAGTCAGAAACCTGACTATTAGGTCACTTGAGCAATATTTAGAAGCTATGGGAAAATCATTAAAAAGTGTAGGTTTGAGTGAATTATGTTCTGATGCAAAAGACGAGTTTCACCGTACTAAAGACATCATTGACGCTTTGGATGCACCAATTCCTCAATCATGTATTGATTGTATTGATCGTCTTAATGTCAAGTAATTGGCTGCCTTTATAGATGGACCTGGTGGCACAGGTAAAACTTTTTTGTACAATGCTTTATATGCAGCAGTAAGACTGATGAATAAGATAGTGTTACCAACAGCTACTTCTGGGATTGCAGCAACCAACATTCCTTCAGGCAGAACTGCTCATTCGAGGTTCAAATTACCAATTGATACTGAGAATTCATTAGTATGTGATGTACCTAAACAAGGTAGCTTAGCAGCACTTTTGAAGAAAACAACATTAATCATTTGGGATGAAGCTTCTATGGCTAATAAAAGCAATTTAGAATCTTTAGATTTGTTACTGCAGGATATATGTGGTAATGACAAGCTGTTTGGTGGGAAATTAGTTGTTCTTGGAGGGGATTTTTGTCAGGTATTACCTGTTGTTCCACTTAAAAATTAAAGGGAAGTTGTGCAATTTAGCATTGTCACTTCATATATATGGCCTTAGCTCATCAAATTCGAATTGATAGAAAATCAAAGAGCCAAACAAGATCCGATTTTCTCTGCTTTTTTATTGGATTTGGGAAATGGTCAGTTACAGGAACTCGAAAATACATATGTTCGATTGCCTACAGATATTTGTAAGCCTTTTCCAGCTGATATAGATCATGTATCAGAAGTCACAACAGCAGTCTTCCCAGAATTTTATGATGGAGAGTTTGAAAGTACTTTATTTACAAAAAGAGCCATCTTAACACCTTTGAATGACACTGTTGATTCTATCAACAGTTCACTTATCCATCAGTTTCCTGGAAATCCCGTGGTCTACAAAAGCTTTGACAAAATTCTAAGTGATACATGTGACGTATATCCCACAGAGTTTCTGAATAAACTATGTCCTGGTGGTTTAAGCCCTTATGAGCTGGTGTTGAAGAGGAATTTCCCTGTAATATTGTTGCGAAATCTACTTCCTTCAGCAGGCCTTTGTAATGGAACACGTCTCATATGCAAGAATTTCTATCTAAATATTGTCCTGTGCATCATTGTTGTTGGGCAATACAAAGGTAATGAAGTTTTCATTCCACGGATTAACCTCCGACCTTCTGCTTCAGCTAGATATCCTTTTCAATTTGAAAGGAAACAATTCCCTCTAAAGCTGAGCTTTGCCATGACAATAAACAAGTCACAAGGACAAACCTTAAACCGAGTTTCTGTCTATCTACCTCGCCCTTGTTTTTCACATGGGCAATTATATGTTGCCCTCTCACGAGCAAAAAAACAATCTGATGTGACTGTATTTTTTACTATGCCTCCGCAAGAATTAGCTGCAAATTCTGTTAAAAATGTTGTTTGTTTTGAAGTTTTAAAATTAGCAGGGCTCTATTAGAAAAATCAGTGAAAGCAATTGACTTTTGTATTATGTGGAAGTATAGATGATGGCATATTTATTGTTTTTGGTTTACATAATGTACTTATTTACTTTAATGATCCATAGTTTGGTTATATCATGTGCCCCTTATTATAGGTGACTTATATCATGCCTAATTAACTTGCTTTTACATATCACCCTGCTATACTTGTGGTTTGATACTGGATTATGCAGTTAATATAGATACATAAACAGAGAAGATTAGGAAACAGTAATTAAGAATATAGAAGTTAAGTTGTTCATCTAAACACATTTAGCTATTTTATTGTTACAAATTTTAAAGGAACAGTACATATAAAATCACTTCATATAGATTTGATTAAAAAAAAAAAAGCACAAAAAACTAATATCATATTTGTAGAAACCAAGTTACAGTAGAAAAAAAGAAATATAATGCAATATCACTATATGGCTTCCTATATAAGGAAATGATTATATATACATCCTATAACTTAAGTCAGCTTTTAGCCTGCTATAAGTTATGTACAAAATTATAAAATCTTTTGAAAGTACAATTGAGATCTAATGAATCTACAGTGTATAATATATACCTTGAGGCTTAAGCAATAAGAAAAGAATAAAAAAAACAAAACTGTAACTTCTAGATACATAGCATTTGCTATCCATACCACATATTCTTTTTTAAAATTCTTTTTTTCGTCTATATACAGCTTATATATATATATATATATATATATATATATATATATATATATATATATATATATATATATATATATATATATATATATATAATACAGCTTCCTATCCATGCTTATCATATCATATAAAGCATCAAAAGGAACATACATTTCACAGATCATTACCTACTGGTGCATATTAAGGTACAACTCTTTCTCTTCTTCTTAGAACTTCCATTCTTAAAAGTATGATCCTGTAAATATGATATCTTGCTCATCTTAATATTATCTTGTAAATTTATAACTTTGTTTCTATACACATTAAACTTGCTAGTGTATATATTTTCTGCTAATTTCTGCTTATATATCACGGTTGGTCATAGAAGATAAAAGTTCTTACACATTGTTTGATTAATTCTTGTCTATGTGAAAGTATGTTTATCAATTAGAGCTTACACAGATAATTTATAATTAATACTTCCATAAATTATAAGTTGTACACATTGATTTCAATAATAAAGCCGAGTGATCAAATTTTATGATATCACAATATACAACTTCATTTGCATACTATGTATAGTGTTATAATTCAGCATAGTTAGCAAGTAATTACGAAATATAAATGAATAGTATAGCCTCATGTATATACATGTATACGTCATATAGGCTCACAACAATGGATCAAGGATATGTGTATCTTAATGAATTGAATAGCAACATCAAGAATTACAGTGTGAAAGTTCGAATTCTGGAAAAATCAAGACCAAAAACTTCTTCAAAGAAAGCAGTTCTGTTTCAGAATTTATTACTCACTGATGAAAAGGTACTTCTCTTTTATCAATTCACTATCTACTTTTTCCTTATTTCAATTAGATACTAGAGCTATGTCTTAACAAGCTGCATAATATTTAATATCTTTATAATTTTAGGGCAATAAGATGAAGGCTGCATTATTTGGAGAACAGGTAAACAGTTTTAGTGAAGCAATTGTGTATAATGGCCAATATATCATTTCAAATGCTCCTATCAAGCATATAGAAGAACGATGGAGAACCAATTCAGATGAGCTTCCTTTCCAAATGACTTTTGGAGGACAGACTGTGGTTCAGAGATTGAGTACTGAAGGAACAATAGATGGACCACAATTCCAGTCTATACAGTCAATTCCTCGCATCTTAATACCAGGAACTAAATATGGTAACCACTATTGAATCTTCCTTATCATACACTGCATTCAAACTTTACTACCTAATCCACCATAAACACTAACTTTTATGTATTTTTGATCTAGATGTTCTAGGGATTGTTCTTTATGTAGAAGATAAAGTTCGTGTTATCAATGCTAATGAAGGTCGAGAATACATGTTAGAGAAATTGTTATAATTGATCACATGTAAGTCAGTATATACTTGAAACTGCTGTAAAAAACTCTTTGTAGACATTCATCTTAAGCTAACTATACAATCGTATTCACATTTCCAGCATGGACCAACCTCTTGTCATAACTACTTGGAATGATTTAGCTGACAGTGCATGTGATGCTATTACTTTATATGCTAAAACTTTTGATGTGATTGGCTTCACTGCTTTAAGACCATCTGTGCATAAAGGTACGGATACATAAAATTAATATTATTAGCTTACAAGCTTTTGACCACCATTTGAAAATGTATTACCACTGATAACTAACTTTTAAGTATTCTTTACAAGGATTCTCTTTATCTACGGGTATGTCTACTGAAATCATACATGATCCTAAAGGGGATAAGGCCAACATTCTTCGTGAATGGTATGTATATGGAAATACTAAGTGAGTTCATATTTCTTATAAGAAATGTATGATAACCACTAATCACATTTTCTGTATAGGGGAAGGTTTCACACTCAACAACTCTTGGATCGACAGGAAAAGATACTACAAGTCCGTTTTGCACCTACAGATGAATCGCCTACAGACATTCAGAGTCTTAGAGGGAAAAAAGTCAAGCCTAACCTACCTTTAATTCAAATTATTACTTGTCAAAGTCATATGACGAATAATTTATATGCATGTTGTTTCACTTAATTTGCAGGCATGTAATGTACTACAAGAAGAGCGCTATTGGTTACGAGTAACAATAGCCGAGCCTCAATTAGAAAATGTTATTACATATATTGGATGTCTAACTTGTGGGAAACGCATAAACCTTCCTGTGGGTACAGAATTTAGTTGTGCGAACTGTATGAAAAAGGATAGCGTTTCTGCATATTGGTAAAATTGATTCCCATCCAAACTTTGGAAATTACAGTATATCTATACATTCCCAACATGATAACTTCATCTTCATGTTGCAGAGTTACATTCAAATTTGATGCCACAAATGATTCAGGAACCATGTCTTTCACAACTTTTACTGCTGACACGGAAAAGCTATTTGGAATATCTGCCCAAGAAGTTCACTTGATCAAAGACTCTGTAAGCATTCCTCAATATTTCTGCTATCTGTAATATTTTTAGAGTGTACTAATTTCCCATCTATTTCTATTTAATCAGACTATTCTAACACTGATAATGCTTACTTAGGATAACGTTCAGATGTTCAGTTTAATTGAGCAACAGATTTGTAATAGCAATATCCTGATACAAGTCGGTCCAACAACAGCTCTTTCAAGAAACAACATTCTTCAATGGTGTTTAAAAGGTATAAAAGTAGAAGCACAGAATACAAAATCTGGTGATAGCAGTTTGATGGCAACCTCTTCAGAGCCCTAGAAAACAAACTCACTTTTACAAAATTGGGGTGTTGATAAAATAGATGGAAGCACCTTGTCTGCTGGTTAGTTAGAGTTAAGATTAACCCTTGAAACAGAAAGTCTAGAATCTCCAATTGTTAACACAACTGAATTTGACAGCAATGAAACTATAGCCACTGTCAATTTATTGTTACAATTGTCACAGCAGCCATCTAAGAGAAGTTGTACTAAACTTGTAATAGACAGCATCAACCGTGTTGCAAAAGATTCAAATCCTCAAATCCTTGGTGACTTCTCCCAGACAAATTTTACAATGCAAGGTCACTCAGCTTCAGATATGAACAAGAAGCTTAGCTTCGGTTTTGATAAACCACCTCCCGTTATGAATAAAACTGCTGCTACAAGTTCTGAGCCAATTGAGATAGTCAATGTTTCTATGAAACAAGATGAACCAATCAAAAAAAGTGTTGAAGTCATTTCCACAAAAGCAGCACCAAAGAAACGCTCTTTAACTGCTCTCTTTGCAGCAGCAGAAGCTATAACCCTAACACAAAGAAATGATTCAGACATGCAAAGCCAGCTTAACATTGTAGAGCCAGATGATTCCTCCATGGTTAAAGGTCATATTGCTCAGACAAATTCTCCTACAGCATCAACTGAATGAAATCACTGATTCTATGAAGGCACAATTAGTTTGCTAAACAAAGAGAAAAAAAAAATCTTTGTTTATTTATAAGTTATATTCTATATTTTTCCAAGCATGCTCCTAATAATGAAAAATCTATAGGAGTAAATCCTATGGATGCATGTTACTATCTTAATTACGTTATGTTTTAGTGTATGTTGAATTAGATATATTAATAGCTTTTGTTTATGTACTTAATATAAAATATAAGTAATTACTATATTTTGTTGAACTATCTATAAGTGCTTATGCTAATATATATGTTCTTATGTTTCAAAATAATTCAACAATAATATTGGTTCATTCTTAGTGGAAAATGTATCAGATTATATCATTATTATAGTCAATTTTATAACTAAATTGAAAATACTTTTAACTTCATATATATCTGTTCTCAATACTTCTACATATATATAAAACATACGTAATTGAAGGAAGCTAGAGTAAAAGAGTCGCCAACAAGTTTTAGGAACTTGTAAACCGTTCACAGGGCGAAGGTTACACCCCTTAATGATCCAGGAGATCGTTAACTCCAATAGGTCTGGAACGATGACTGGAAGTTCGGGGATGAAGGTACAAATCCAACCTAAAAGAGATTGAACCTGCCTTAAATAGGCCTCTACTTTATTCTCCTCGTATTCATGTGCGCTTTCTGACTAACATGCAATCAATAGATTAACCCTAAACCTGTTTAATATATGTTGGTTGAATTTAATGCACAAGAAAAACTATTATTGGCGATCACTTGAATTATAATCATGTTAACCTAAACAAGATTATTAATTATCTTATTAAGCGTGATTACAAGTACAAATTCCCTTTAAACCTGCAAGAAAGGGCGTGATCAAGCAATAACAATAATATATAATATCAAGCAACATAATTACAATCATCATCATCATAATCTCAATAAAGCAAAATAATATTAGCAAGATCCTAGGCATGATACTAACAAAATTAATAACAAACCCTAGCATGTCACTAAACAATAAAGATCAAAGCTTCATCTCTAACATAATACTAACATGATATTAGGAAAGAAATAGGAAGAAGCATCATACATGATATTAGAAATATTAGTTAACCCCCTAAACATGATACTAGGAAGCAATAAACATCCTAACATGATACTAGGAATCAACAAAATAATTTAAACATGATTTCTATATCTATAAAGCCATTAAAGCAATTACTTACTTCGATGCCTCGTACCTCTTTCTAATAACAAAATACACACGTTAGTAACTCCAAGGAAAATAATAAACAAACAATTAAATCAAATAATTGAAATAGGAATTTGGGACCAAACCCTCAGAAATTATCAAACTTTCACGTCTAGGGCAAAGGCAACTTCGAACTTGGCTAGGTGTGTCTAGAACTTGTGAATGTGGAATTTTGTGAGAGGAAAGGTTTAGAAAAAGAATGGAGAGAGAATAAGCTTCTAGCTTTAGAGAGAGAAAGAGAATTAGATGATTGTTGATTGTTGGTTCTGAATATTCTTGATGATCAAAAACGGAGGAGATACGATCCCTATTTATAAGAAAACAGTCCGGAAACGATCGAAAATACTTCAAGTTCTATACGGAATAAAATTGGAATCTGTCGCCAGGCAACAGACTTTGTCGTTTGGCTCTAATTAAAAGATAAAACGCGCTTTTGTACGGAATCCTCTTCTTAATATGATTAAGCAGCAAATTCCGTGTTTATCAAATTAAAATCAGGTTTATCATAAAACACTTATTTTATTCCAAATGAAACTCTTTAAAATATAATTATTAATCCTAATTCCATTAGAATTAAAAGGAACCTTCTAGAAGATCAAAATCAATCCAAACAACTTTAGGAATAATAATTAATAGGCCCTCCTCTAGATCATTGGGCCACATGTAAAAATCATTTCGAACCCAATTTAATTTAATCCATAAATTCCTCATTATTCATCGGAATTGGGCTTATAATATATCGTTGGAAAGCTCTTTTCAAGCCTAAACCAACTACACTATTATTGGACCTTTATCATGGACCAAACCAAATTGAACTGGCTATTTTCAAAAATAGAGTAAGAAGAAATATTTTCAAAAACAAAAAGAGAGATATTTTAATTAAAAAAAATCCTCATCACTAGACTTTTCACACTTTCACCTTGTTCGATAATCAAATGACATGGAAGGTATTCATCACTAGGTTTGGTTTAGGGGAGACACATTTGGGTGTTTACAGACATTTATCACCGTGCACAACCATTTATCACTAACTGAAAAAGGAATGATCACCGATAAACAAAAGGAAAAAAAATTTGCTATATATGTACATTAGCTATAGATTGTTTGATTAAAAAAACAAGGGCACTTTAACAATATCTATAATGGTAATAGATAACTTCAAAATTATAAAAAAAAAATCCAAAGTAACTTATAAATGGTAATGAACAATGAAATAGCAAGTTTTAACTTTTCATTATATAGACCACAATCACACTCTATAATACTACAAATATATATGCATAGTTTAAGTCATACATGAATATAGTAACTTATATTCTACTCCATAAACATGTTTCTCCATTATTCGAGTCGCGAATAATGGCGATCTAAGCCTTAATCACATAATTAATTATAAATTCTTTTATTACTTCTACAGTTCTATACATCACATAATTTACTTAACAAAGTATATAACAACATACACAAGTTTTGCACAAATATCTTTGAATAGAACTATATATTTTTAACAAAACCAATTCAGATTTTATAAAAGGATTCATCTCTACCAAACAATCACATTAATTTATATAAGCAAAAAACAATACTACAGTTAAGCAAAAAATGTTCTGATTTTTTCCCATCATTTCACACAATCACAAGCACAAACAGTAGCAAGTATGGCCTGTGATACATTTATGCTTGTTCCAAAAGTTAAGTAAATAAAGATTTCTGTTTTTTGTCAGCAAAAAATAAATCTAAAATCTAAATCAAATATAATTAGAAGTAAAAAAAAAGTACATTGAAGCAAAATGAACTACATCTTTATCTATAATATCAAATATAGGTAGAGTGTAAGGTAAATCACAATAGTACCTCTAAGTATAATCCACTAATTCACTTTCATCATCAACTGCTATATATACTTATCCCTCAAACGTGTCCCTTCCCAAAAGAGACTTTTCTCTAATTCAATATCAGTATCTTCAAACAAAAAAAAAAGAAAAAAATCAAATTAAAAACCCAGGCAACCTAAATTGTACATACTCTATAAATCTAGGTTATTTCCTATCATTACTACTTCAATTCTGTATAATAAATGGTTCTTCATTATAGTCATTACTCTTTGTTCTTCCAGATAAGCATCAAATTCAGTTGATATATTTCCTTTAATTTTGGCTTTAATTTCATAGTACTTTTCACTATTACTAATCCAATACCTAACAAGAAATTTATCAATCGAATACAGGGTAAAAAAATGAAACCATAATTGATGTATGTTGAAGAACTTAATCCCAATACTAAAGAGTACGAAATTCAAGTCAAAGTCGTAACAATTGGAAATGAACATGTCTCCTTTACTCAATGCTACTACTTACCAGACACTTCTGTTTGCTGATGTATTTTGTACTTATTCTAACTAGCCACTATTTACACTTATAGTTATATTGCTTTTTTCCTGGTCAATTTCATATACAGGTTCCCTTTTCCTTATTAAGATAGACATAGAAATAATATGAAATTCATTTACAAAACAAAATATACATGTTAATTTAACAAAAAAACACAAGGGAAAAAAACAAAAAAAAAAAAACAAGAAAAAACAAGATACCTTTGTTATAAATAATACTATCTTATATGACCTGTATAATTAAATTTGTATTACAGCATTTATCATCAATTTTGAATTGCTTTCAATTTTGATAATCCAACAGTTTTTCATTTGGTTTTAGTTATGATCATAATCAAAACACTAATTTAGATTTATCATAGATTATTTTATCATTTTAATCTATTTCTAAGCTACTGCTCAATTGTGTTAATTTAGAGCATGAATTTGTTATTTAAACTAAATACTACAATAAATAATAATGTCAATTACAATGAAACATAACCAAAAATATACACATGTAAGCAAATAATATTGAGAAACATTTAAAGTTCATAGATTTTGTTTCTATCCAATATTTACTTATGTGAGTTGGTTAGGGTTATCTAACTAAATCACTTTGATTTCTCAAAATGCTTGATTTATATATGCTCATAAATATGACATTATTAAATATGGCTTAATCATATGTGGTTATAGGTTGAACGGTTCCTTCAAAATTTAATCTATCCAACAACAACTTTCATAACAATACTTATGGAATGTTCCTTTTGCATGCTCACTCTTCCAAGTTGGAAAAATACACAGCTTTTAATTTTTTAACAACTTGAAAGAGAACAGAATGTGAAAACTTTCATGAGTCTAATAGCACTCCAACCTATTTTGAAGCTGCATTTTCCCTGCAAACATAAATCTATTTCAAATTATTAGCTTCTTGTGGTTTTCCATTCATGTTCTCTTCCTATTCCATACTTCAGGCCATCTGATTTCTGTTTCTTTTTACCCTTACCAGCTTACCCATTTGATCATCCCTAAGTATCAAATTTTTTCAAGCCAACGCCATCAGTTTCTTTTGCCAGTTCACTCCAAGTTGTACACCATTCTTTTGAATAAGAATTACTCCAAGGATGCGGTAAAGTTGAACTTCGAAACTCCTGAAATACTCTTCCTTCACTAAGTGGCAATAAGTTTGACCTTATGTTCACTGTTGATACCAATATAGTGAGCAACCTTGAAATATTGCTAGCAATGTTGGCCTATTAACAGTTTTACATGAGAGAAAACTACTGGCAACCACTGAAAGAAGAGACATCAAAAGATTCATCCTTTGAGTAATTGTAATTCAAAAGAATTGTGTGCAGATTGGAGTACAAGAGCAATAGAACCTAACGGTATTGGCTAAGAAAAACAATGATATTTAGGGAAAATAAAATAGGTAGGCTGGTAAAAGTAACAAAAAAACAAGGATTCAAATGACATGGGTTATGGAGAAGGAATAGAACAACATTGGGAAATCCTATAGTATTTTGACACTAAATATATAAGCCACAAATAACAGAAGATCAGTTTCACAATATTATAGATAATCGCTATTTGTACAAGAATATACTTAGACTGATAAAATGTTGTATAAAACATGTAAACTAATGCTTTATTTCAATCTTCCCTAATAGTATTGAACAGGACTTATTTATATTCATATAACATGTACATTTTTCTAACACAAAAAACCTGAAAATCTTTGTTAAATAGGGAACTTTAATACATGGTTGTTTGATAGAAGATGAAATAGAGATTATTGGACCGAAATTTTCAATGAATGACCACTATGAAATAACCAATGCCACAGTGAAAGTGATGCCGAGACATTTTGAGATAGGTATTACAAAAATACCATATGAACTCAATTTTGGGACACCAGCTGTGATTCATCGCATATCTCCATCAACTGGTCAGGCTGAACCTTATTTTACTGAAATATCTTCAATTGCTACAGCTCATTTCCTTGATTAAATATGCGGTACAATAACTTATCTCTTTAATACAGTTACATTAACATTGTTCAGATGATCTAACATATCTTAGTTACAGAACTGAAACCAACAGCTACCTTCACAGAAGATACCTGTGATGATTCTACATATGGTATATACAACTGAATTACAGATACATATAAAATGAAGTACAAATAACATAAATACTAACACTCATGTTCTGATTTGCAGATGTATTAGGCATAGTATTATTTCTAGAAGAAGAAGCTCGGCTGGTTAACTCATTCTACGGTCAGCAGGACTATGTTAGAGAGGTTGTTATAACAGACCAAACGTAAGACTCTCTTCATTATCTCTCACATCAACATCTGTATAAAAGTAAATACAACCAATCTAATACGTATCCTGTTTTGATAGCAATACACAACCTGTAATAATTAATCTGTGGAATCATCTTACTAGGAGTACATGTGAGAATTTGAATATATGGGCTGAAAAATTCATAGTTGTTGGATTCACATTAGTTAAACCAAGTAGATTACAAGGTTAGTATTGTCTAATAAATACCGAACTTGATATGTTGAATCACCAAAATTCAAAGCAATCCAACCAACTAATTATCAGTTTTCTTTATAGGATTCTCTCTGTCTACTGGAATTTGCAGTAAAATTGTCTATAATCCAGAGGGTGATAGAGCGAATGTTTTACGTGCATGGTACTTGGCTTACATTTTATCAATTTTGGAAAAAAAGTGTATAATCCATACTAACATACTATTACTATCACAGGGCACAACAATACACACAATTGCTGTTAGATCGACAGTACAGAATTCTACAAGTTCGGTATCCTCAACAACACCAAGAAACTATAACAATCCAGTACTTGAAAGAGAAGAAGGTTAATTACATAAACTAATACATTCTGATTACAAACATGTTCCAGTTTTTCCCCTTTTATTCATCAAACATAAACCTAATCATTTAACCAAACTGACTATACTAATTTGTCACAGCCACAAAATGCATTGCAAAATGAAAGGCACTGGAGACCTGCAACAATACGATCTGCAACATTAGACCAGCTAATTATATACTTAGGCTACTTAAAATTTGGTAAACCCACAAATCAGCCAGAGGGCAGACACTTTGCATGTAGAAAATGCTACACCCGAGAGACAGTGTCTTGTTTTAGGCATATGAACTTTTATTACAACTAATTGTACATATCTTTATTATTCATAATTATTCTTCAACCTAACTGTATAATCAAATGCTTGCTGCAGAGTTGCTTTCACTTTTGACGATGTTGATGCTACTGACAGCATTACCTTAACAGCATTGAACAACGAAACAGAAAAGATCTTTAGACTCACAGCGGATCAACTCTGTGCTATGAAGAAAAATGTAAGGTTTCCGGTTCAATAGAGCAATATGCACATTGAATCTGATATATATTTACTAACACTTAGATTGAGTATCTTATTCATTTCAACTAACAGACTCACATGAATCATATTATTTGCAAAAAGAGTCAATGTCTTTCGCAATTGAAGAACTGAAGATCAGTTCAAAACTGATCCATTTCAAAGTTGGCCCAACCCCAGTATTAACTGCAAGCAACACACTGAAATGGACACTAGAAACAGTTGTTGTAACACTTGTCACTGATTGCAAACACAACATCTTTAACACAACACTCTTCCCTGATTGGTCGCCACAAAAAAGATCATCATTGAAGAGACACCAACAGCAGATGCTCAATGAAACAAGTGTTAAGTTCTATAAAATGTCTTCTCCTGAACAAAAAAAACACTGGATCAGCTTCTTATACTGCAACAGAGAAAGAAGAACATGGCAAAGAAAAGCAGTAATCTTATACACCACTTTAACACCATGAGATATGAAATACATCTCTTACAAGCTAAGGTGAAAATTTCCTTTTGTTATAACATATAATATGTTGATAGACAGCAACATGAAATTACTGCATTTTGCTCATTATGCAGCATTGTAGACTCAATGGCCACTAGGGGTAGTACATAGTGGTGAATCATGGTACTTATTTTGTGTACTATCAACGTATTTTAGATATAATCTACTACATAGCATCAGTGTTAATAGATTGTTAGCCTTTTGAAGGTTGTGTGGAAACACAAGTGGAAATATGTGTTCCTACACAACACTTTAGCTATATAAATATAAATCTAATTACGTAATCTAAGTAATTAATGTCTAGAATAGTAGGCTGAATATTTTGTTGTTTTTCAATGAACATGTAGCAAAGATAACACATGTTCATATTAAAAACATATTCCATGTATATTTTGCATGAAATTATATGTACTAAACCAATATTTATAATATAAGATATTTAAGAGTATTTTGGTTTACTTTGTTACTTTTAATTACTTCTATGGATATGTATACCTACATACAATTTGAAATGCATCACACACTTAATGAAACAGAACAAAAAACATAAATAACACATTCAGACAGTCCCTAAGCTTTAGACAAAGCAAGTCCTCACATCTGCAGTCCAATATTGGCTTTGGAAAAAAACGCCAATATGTAAAATTCATTTGGAGAACTTTGCATGTTAGGTGAAAATAAAAGCGGTTACCTATATGTACAAGTATTTTCCTTTAGTTTAATGACCTTTACATGTATTCTTATATAAACTTTAGTCGATTTTAATTTTCAATTACCATATTATCTATACTTTTTTTAAAAAAAAATATGATTACTTTCATTACATGATCTTCCTTCATATTTTATAATTGCCTCAAATTGAAAGAAAATTAATAGCATTTCATTTCTCATACAACAAAGTCATCTGTCAAAGGCAGGCAGAGTATGCCATGGTTATTTTGTATTAAACAAGTACATAGAACAAATAACCTACACCAATTGCAAGAATGCTATAGATTTACACATTTACTCCTTCAAAATGTGTTCATGACTTATACTCCATATATAGATGCTGCCTATAAGTCCAAAAAGAGAAAATAATTTGTAACATACATATCCGATGAAAGGAGGCTCAAATTTGGAATTGTTGAGTGCAAGAATTCCCTCATGTTATGTCAAAGATTTTCTTGCGAGCAATCGTGCCATTTGGTATAATTGGACAGCTGAATCATGCTAAGGATCTTAAAGAAAAATTAAATTCCAAGATTGCTTTGAAACAAGCTGAGCAGCTTTGTCATTGTTTGTGTTTTTTTTTATAAAAGTCAGATTTTTAATTGGTTTTGGTTCATTATGAAGAGAAAGTAAAGAGGGGACACAACCTAATGCAATCATTTGTAGTCTGTAGATACCTTTCTTAGGGCTTAATCATCTTATAGTCTTTAATTTCATTGTAGCATATAAAACAGGAGAAGCTGAGGACATGGAGCCTTAAAAAAACCCTGTTGGTGTGCCGAAGTTTTATTGGTGATGTGGTTGATTCATCAAGTGAGTCAAGTCTTAACGATACACAAATTAACATAAAAAGCATCCCTTAAATCTTTGGATTATGACATCTAGACATAACTACATATAAAACATTCCTTTAATCTCTTTAATACGACATCTAAGCATAAATACAGCATCATAAAAGTGACTTAACAATTCAATTGCTTATTAGCTTTTAAAAGCCTACATTAAGAATCATTATTCAATTGCAAATACACATCTAAAACAATAGGATTGCCCTTACGAAGCTTAAATACAGTACTTTCATCCACTTGCACTTCATATGAATCAATCAATTCAGCAACTCCTTTTCTAATAGAACACTTCACAATTTCCCCATCCAAAATCTCATTCTTCAACTCCGCTTCAAATTCTGTATCATAAAGACGCAACATAATATTGGTTTTCCCTCTAAGATTCTTGAAATTTTCTCGAGCAAATTCTACAGGAACATTCTACATAAAAAAAAGAAACTATAAGTCCAACAGCGTAATATGACTCACAATTATGTACAATCTAAAGTTAATTAAAGCAATAACAACAACCAAAAAAAAAACACATACTATAATTCCTTGTGAATGGTATGATTTCGAACATACAAATTGAAAATTTTGACCTCGTAACCTAGCTGACATAGTATTCGCCCATGCATACGCCTCATTCATCATGGATGAACAACCTTGTATCAACGGCTTACAGCCACGCCTCTTACCGTTACGACGTATATTTTCCATCCTATTGAAACTACTTACCACTATAAAATCAAAGGAAGAAAAATGACATCAATGGTGCATTTATGTACAATAATTCAACTCACAGTACCAATTCATTACCCGAGTCAAACATATAATTAATGATAATAACACTATTCACATTCATATTTGACTTTAAAAGCACTTAAACTAACTGATAATATAACAACACTATTCCTTTTATTCAGAGCCATAAATTATGATACAAATATTTCCTTATAATTTGAAACAAGTCACAATTAAATTTCAAAATAAAAGGATCATAAAATATAACGTACACAATCTTTACAAAATTTTGATATTTATTACCTTATATACCACATTATACTCCAACATTTAGTTAACTTACCAAATCTCAATAACGCCATAATTATCTTGGTTCATAAACAAAATATATGATAATGACTAATAAAATACAGCAAATCTAATTGCCCTATTTAAGAGAGAATTACCTAAGACATACTATGTACATGTATATATATTTCCATAATTTACTAATGCCAAATCAACCAATAACACACTATGAAATAATTATATACCCCCCTAAATAATAACATTATTATTTACCAAAAAATAAAATAATTTCAATGCAAAGTATCATATACCTACAAGCATGCAGTAAATAACATGACTATCAAACATATACCATATCATATAAGTAAACATTAGACGTTAAATGAATTATACATCATCACATAAACAACTCACATCACTTCTGCATGAATATGTACTATTAACACCTACATTACATCCACAACTATAATTTGCTAACCAATATCGATAACTTGGGGAACCGCGCGCACCGCGCACGGGTCCACAACTAGTTTTTTATAAAACATGAGAAATCTTCTACTATTCCTTAGGAACAGTAACTGAAAACACTATTGAAAATGAGTAGTGGATTTCCTTTTTTACCCCTGAAATCAATGATTTGGTATTGTGTTTTGCTTCTTTCTCTCTCCTAAATTAGGTTACTTTTCATTTTTGCTATCAGAAGAAGAGGCTGTGATGTTCGAGAAGACGAAGAAACTCTTCAATTGAAAGTTGATATGCCTGCTTCTGTGGAAGATAACACTCTGATCATCAAAGGTTCTTACGGCTTCGTATCCCAAGCTCAAACCTGCCATTGCCGGCGGTTCGGCTGCTAGATTCGTGAAGAAGACGAAAGGCCGTGGTTTTCGTGAAGAAGTTGATGCTGAGTAATAATCATATGGCTGCTCGTGAATTTTAATCTCTTGATTCTGATGGTGGACCTGGTCCCGCTTGTTGTTAGCTTTCTTCTCTCTGTTTTTGTTAATTTTCTTAATTTGCTTGTATTTATTGCGGTTTTCAGGTAATGATTGTTGGTTGTTAGGGGTATAGTTGATTGGATTTGTTTATGATTGTTTGGGTTCTGGTAATTGATGTTTTATTGTTGTGTAATTGGGGATTTAGGTTGTGATTTGTTGAATTTATGATGGAATTAAATGGTAATTGGGGATGTTGAGTTTTTTGTGTGTTAATTTGTAAAGTGTAGTTTCTGGGCTGGATTTTTCGTCCATTGAAGTAGCTTCTAAGATAAGATGCTTGTTTTTATAATCATCGAAATCGTTTTCGGTCTAGGGTTTAATCGTTTATGTAAACTAGGATTCTTTTTGAACTTGGATTTGAAAATCAAAATCCCTAGATTGTAATCTGATTTGTTTCAGATTTTGGATTCTTTTGGACCATCGCATAAATAAGGAGCCGGAGGAGGAGGTGGGATTTTGTTATGAATTCAGGTATGAATATATGTTTTAGAATTTAAGTTAATTTGGGGATTTTTTCTGCAATTCTTTTAGGCGAACTTTCGTTGTTTGTTTTCGATTGATTATTTATATGGGGTTTTCTTTGTGAGTTGAGTTCTGAGTTTTTATAAATGAAAAATTGGATTTCTAGGGTTTACTGTTTATCTATATATTTTGTTTTCACTGACTTGGATTTCTAAGGTTCTGTATTAAGTCCTCTTCTTGAATCTCAATGGATTTTTAAATAAAGATATTAGGAGCATGTGTCATCCTCTTATAGAATAATATTTATGATCATTCTAATCTATGGAACTTACTGTGCTATTTCCTGTGGTTTTGTGTTCTACCTTTTCTTAGCTGTAAACAACGTACTTTGTTTGTTTCTTCTAACAGAGTATATACTACATACTACATACTAAGGAGGTTTTGTATGGTAGCTATTAAAGCCGCTTTGAAATTCCGCATAGCAGTGTCAAGGACATCTACATATGTTCTCTATCCTCAAGGTCAGCATCCTCTCTCTATTTTAATTGCAACGGATAGCAGTATTTGATCTTGGCATTTTCTGTAATTTGGTGCTTGATTGTTGCAGGATTAATATTGTTTACAAAGGTCAGTTGAAGCCTTCTCAACTGAAGGGATACTATTTTTGGGAGTGTGGCAATGAAAGTTTATGAGCTACATGGCCCTGGTAATTATATTTTTTATTCACTTGCATCTTTTTCTGCTGATTTAGATCTTAACAACCAGAAGCATGGGAACTCCGGGTAACTAACAAGGTACAAGGTTGAGGAATGACTTCTAAGGCATTTAAAGTAGAAATTAATATTAAACTATATTCGGCAGAATCTATTTCTGTTTTTAACTTTGTAGTTATTATAAAATAATCTGTTAAGTAAAAAATTAGAAATTAGTGAGGAATCAGATTATTGCTAAACTATATTCGGGGATTGTATGGATTGTTGTTTTCTCACGGGTTTCTATTTCTTCAAATTATCACTCTTTAATAAACTATTTGAATCACTTAATCACAATCAGTGAATAAAAGGTATTTATTGGTATGTGAAATTTTGTCATCCATGGAAATTAGATTTGAATTTAGTCTGAATTCTGTTTTTAAGTTCGACACTAGGGTTGATTAAGTTAGGACAAACTTGATGTTTTGAAGATCTAATCAAGCAATAAAGATTTTATATGAACTTGATTTCTGACCTTAATAAGTAGACAGCATGAATAACCTCTAACTAATTATGAAATGTTGCTGTGGAATTTGTCTTAATCTGGTGATGAACGGAAACTGCTACTGAAGATACTATGAATGCTTACAAAGCTGTTCAGGTTCTGTGTTTTCTTTTAGTTCTCTTTATTTTAGTTTTTTGTTTTGTGCCGTTTTAAAGGGTTCAAATGTTTGATTTTGCAGAGATCTGTTTGAATTGATTTTGACTTAAAATATTTAATTCGATTTGTATTTGTTTTTTTGAATTTTTTTCTCTGATTTTGCTGCTCTATATACTGAGATGTGGAAGAATACCTGAGATTCAAGCTAATAATCGCTAAATGAGTGCTTAATGATGTTTGTTTAGTTACTATACATAGTATATTGGTGGAATGACTGAGATTTGATACTTGAATATGCATATATTGGATGTATTTTACTATTTTGAATAATTAAGAAAATTCCTGCAATTTTATAGGAGTATTTGGATGTGTACTAATATTCTGGCAATTTCATAGGAGTTTGGTTGTAGTTTGGATATTTTAGTATATTTCTGTAGTTTTAATAGGAATATTTGGATTTTATTTTAGATATTTGAGAACATTCCTGCAGTTAATATGAATATTGAGGTGTTGAGGATACTATATGTGTCGGCAGAATATTGTAGTTGAAATGAATAAGGATGAGAATGTTAGCGAGAAGAATATTTTGATTAATTGGTTTTGAACGCTATGTAGTGGGATATTATTTGAACTGGATTGTTGATTTTCTGGAATTGGTTAAAGTTTAATTTAAGGACTTGTTTCATTACTAATTACCAACATACTTGTATTATACTACCGCACGCTTGTTTCAGGTTGGAAGTGGAGTGCAAGGATAGAGTGAGGCAGTATTGAGTAATGGATTTATTAGTGCTTTTCTGGATTGTTGGCTTAATTTGATTAGAGCTTATCTTGAAGGCTTCTTTCAGTACCATATTTCTGCAAGTTTAGCTGAATCGGCGTCTTAGGAATATGATCAGTAGAAAGCAGTTTTGTTCACCTACTGTTGTTCATGGTTTTTCTGTTAAAATAGATATACTTTATATCACGAATGCGTGCTTAGATTTGTTGTGTTTTAGTTGGATTTGATGTGAACGTAAGTGTTTGAATAAAGTGTAGTATTATCACGATCTTGACTTGTGTTTGACTTATTATTTTATTGGAATTGACTTGTGTTTGACTTATTAGCAATTAATTAATAGCTTTTAATGATGGAGTACATTAATTAAGATTATTGTGGATTTATTTATTGATACGGTCACTTCGCTTTAAACTTGATGAAATTGAATTTATGACATAGGACAATAGAGAAGATCGGAGGGAAGGAAGAACATATTTAAACGGTGGGAGAAGGCGGTCGTGGTAGCGGTTGATCAAAGATTTGGTGGACGACGAGAATATCAAGGACCACTTGAACATCGTAAAACTCAGCAAAATTAATCTTAACCAGACCTGAATCCAGGTAAATTTTTTTTATTTTTCAAATTTTCTGGTTTCTTGGGTTCTTATTGGGGTTGTAAGGTTTGATTTGGGGAATTGTGGCTATAATCATATGAGGCAACGCAGATTTTCTGCTTTTGAATTTGATTTTATGTAGAAGATCTGGTTTTTCTTTGAATGTTGTCATCTCTAAATTCAATGAGGTTTTTATACAACTCAATACATTTTTTACTTTTTTTTTCCAAGTTTGATTTTCATTGATTTGAAAAACCGTCTTCACTCAATTTACCCTTAGTAGGCAGGGGATGTATGTCAGGAAAAGAATTTAACATTAATAAAACAAGGCCAACATAATAGTAAATCAATGAGCGAGCATTTGTATAAACTAATACAAATTACAAACTTTAAATGACTTTTGTAAGAAAGAGAGAGAGTAAAATATTAAAGCTACCAAGAGGCTCCCATGGCCAGTGCGTAAGAATACCAGGGGTATACACCATAATTCTCTCTCTTTGTCTCTCTAAACTATATATTATATCACTAATAAGCTATAAGACTTGAGACATACAATAAAATTTGCTAACGCAAAAGCACACTATATATAAGCCATGGATTTGCCTAAACTAATTTAATGCTCCGTACCAATGTTTCTACAAAATCATCATAGTTCAAGAAAATCAGATTTGTCACATGTTTATAATTTATACAATCAAGTTTACGCATTCACAAGTTGAGCTATTTACTTACACTAACAGATTTGCTATCATAATATTTGCTGATGATATAGGCAAGAAGGCTAGACGTTTATTCTAGCATATTTGATGGTGTGAATTGGAGACTGAAGTTCTCTTATCTTGCCAGTTCAAGGTACAAATATTCACCTATATATCCTGTTTTGAGGCTGGTAGTTCGTGTGCATTCAATCAGAAGTTTAGAAATGAATATTTTTTTGATGATACCCTAGGCTCGGCCTTTTCTTCCTTGAATTTTGCTTGTTTTGGGGGTACCTATGCCTTACACCCTCATAAAAATGTGCATGATAGAGCATTTGATACATAGTCAATATAATAGAACTCTTCCTGTCTTTTAAAATACCACACAAGTTCCGTTTTCTTAAGTAATAGAACACAATCGCAAGTCAAAGAGTTCGTCTTTCATTCTTCCTCTTTACCTGGAGGATTTGAGCTTTCTCATCTAGGTTCCCATTATGCATAAGTGATGCTTGATGCCTTTGTATTTTTGTTGGCTCTGGTTAATTATTATATTAAAGTTGTGTTATTGATGTAAGCTCTGAAGTTTAGTAATTATGCTGCTGAACCTATGCTTCATTATTGTGGAATCACAATCAGTAGTGCGTTTACTCAAATCAACAGCATTGTCCATCCCCCTCCTAAGGTGACTTCTAATTGCATATTTCACCATTTGTGTTCTATGAATTTTGAAGTAACAGCTGACGAGAGATGGATTCCTCACATTTTTTTCTAGTTTGGGTTTAGGGTTTAGGGTATCTATGACTCGGCGCTATATCGGACTAAAGTTTTATTGCTTTATGTTTCTAAGGTATATTGGGTATTGGATTATTGTGTTATGAATGTCAAACAAATGAATAATGGGTAGTTCGAGAAATGAACATCGGATGATTATGGTTTATCGAGTACGTTATGTGGGTCGTCTTAGGGTGACCTTGATGTAAATATTTGCGACGGATATGTATCTAAGCTTGTTAAGGCTGCCAATTTCCAAACGCGTAATTGTTTTCGCCTTAGCTTAAGTTTCTGAGTATCCTAATCAAAGCCTTATCTTTAGGTGTTCAATATAAATGTTTAAGAAGATCCCTTGTAATATAACTAAAGAATTATGCTGTCAATTCTTTTCTATAAGAAAACTTGAGTAAGAATTATCAAGAAAGTATTCATATTGCCATAGGAATCTAATGGAATGTGGATCATATTGCTGCACTACTTGTTAATTTTGGGTTGTTATTGTGGTTCATGAGTTGCTTTTAAAGTGGTTATAAAGTTAAGAGCTTTCACCCCTGATGACCACATACTTGAATTCGTATAGTATTGGTCAAACCATGTGTCTGGTTGCTTGATAAAGAGAATTGTGAAACGTGGTGCATATTTGATAAGAATTGTGTATTACATATTATTTACCAATTACCACTGATTGTTGATGCAGTCTTATGTTCTGTGAGCTGAAGAAATATAACAAGGATTTCTCTAGCTGGTTTGGGAGTGTCAATGTGAGAAGGAAGAAAGGCACCAGCTATCAATTGCTATAATGAAAAAGGTAATTTCTACTGCCATGCATCTGCATTTCCCCTTCAAAGCCTATGGGCTTTCAGTATAAATTTAGGTCCTTGAAACATTTTCAATTGTTTTCGGGTATAAAATTTACTATTTTATCATGAAAAAAGTTGCATTTATACAAGGCCAAATACAAACTAAGCACATTATTACCCAAAATTCCAACTGCTTTGAACTTTTAGTTAAATGCAAGTATCCAGCTCATTGCATGATATAATTCACGTGTTTTAGTTAGAGAGGAAATATTCACTTTGGTTGAGCATTCCTCTAAATATTTCATTAAATTAATATTCTTTTTCCTTTATAATTTGTATATGTTCTAGATGGTCTTCGGTCACCCACTTAGCTCTTTCTTACAAGTAATAAACTACATAGTACTTCACAATATCAATTATGTGTAAGATTAGATTGTCGTCAGGGATAAAAGCTATAAATGAGATAGAACTTACATTTTGCTAAAATGAATTTAGCTCTTTCTTATTCTTCTTTTTTTCAAGAATTTTAATTAGTGTGTTCAACATATAGGTGGTATTGGATGTGGCTTTTTGTAGGTCCTAATATCTTGTAAACAAGTTTTTGATTCACATATAACCTCACTTAGTATAATTTAAAGTAGGAAAAGTATGAAACTATAGTTGAAACCAAAACGGGACCATTTAAGTCATAATATCTTGTAAGTTTTTCATTCATATATAAACCTTATTTAAACCAATTAATAGTATTTAATTACTCTGTAATTTTCGGTTTCTTGTTGTAATCTGTAAGCTGTTGAAACCATTTTAGAACTGGGGAATTAATTTGGGATTCCCGCATTCTATTTTTTATCCTTTTAATGTTTTTTTTAAAGGTCTCGACTTTCCTTATCCTAATACAATGATGAATTTATTCAAGGGAAGAAGGTCGGCAGGTTATCTGAACTTCACAAGCCAGATTAGGTGATAGAACAAGTTGATAGCAGGACAAGAACCGCATCACCATGCCCATTTTCATTTTATGCGGAGCTAGATGAAGTAGAATTCTTCTTTTGTCAATTTGCAAAGGTAACCTAAGTTACTTTTTCTGCGTGTACATCCTCTTGGTGCAATTGTTGTAACTTGAATTGTTAGTCATGACTTACAAGAGTGAGTGAGTGGTGACATATTATTGCTTCACTTTTTTGGGTGTTAAATTGCTTATTGTAGTGTTTTTTTTTTAATTACCAGCTGCTTTTACGCCTACTCATTTTAGGTTATGTAGTGAAGAAGGAGAAGCAACGTTATATTAGAAACATAAAAAATGATGATTTTGGTTGTAATATAGAGGAGAAGACATTGAGTCTTTCTTAGAAAGAACTATTATTATATTGTATTTTATTTTATGGAAATCCAAAATCATGTAGAAAGTGACTCTATAAGTCGTAAAAGTTGGATTGGAATTTGACGAAAAAAAATAGGGAAGAAGAGAGAAAAGGAAAGAATGAAGGAAAGGAGACAACGTTAGGTAAGGAAGGTACGAAAAAGATACTTAGAAGAGATCTATTTCAGGTATAAGACTAAGAAATAAGCAAAAATGAAAATGACTTTCTTAGACGCACTAAATCATAAAAGAAAATTATAGAGAGAAAAAAAAAAAGGATTTGGGAGGGGGCTTAGTTGGACAAGGCTCATTAAAAGATGAAGAAAAAAGAAGAATAAAGGAAAAAGTATAATAAAGAAAGCTTGAACAACAGGGAGGTAACGAGAGAGAATGCGTGTATGGGAAAAGGAAGAGAAAAAGAGAAAGGTAAAGGAAAATTCGACATATAATATAATAGAGCACTTTAAAATAGTAGTAAGAAATAAGTACTTTTTTATAAACCTTTTTATAAAACTATTAAAAAAAAAAAAAAAAAAAAAAAAAAAAAAAAAAAAAACAAGAAAGGTGAGTGAGAGAGAGGTCGAGGTTATAATTAGGGATATGCAAGTATGAGTTGATTATAAGAT
Source organism: Chenopodium album (assembly GCF_948465745.1). Lineage (NCBI taxonomy): Eukaryota > Viridiplantae > Streptophyta > Magnoliopsida > Caryophyllales > Amaranthaceae > Chenopodium > Chenopodium album. Next base: position 14,492,804 of record NC_137843.1, read on the forward strand.
AAGGAGAAAGAGAAATATAATAACAAGAGAATAAGAGAAAAAGAGAGCACTTTTAAAAGACCATATCAAAAGTGAAGTAGAGGAAAAGATAAAGATCACTTAAGAAAATCTTATTAAAAAGGGTAATTAATGGTGGGAAGAGGGGGCAATAGGTAAAAGGCGTACTAAAATGTTCATATTATAAAAGAAGAAAAGAAGAGTAGATGGGTGGAAGAAGGAACATGAAGGTGGGATAATCCAAGGTAAAGATAGGAAAAGGGAAATAAAAGAGGGAGAAGGAGAAATATAAGAGAGAGTATAGAAACAACAATGAAGGAAGCAGAGGTATGAAGAAGAGAGATAAAGAGGCCGGGGGGAGAAAGAGTGAGAGTATTTTCTTTTTTCAGGCTGGTAAAACATTGAGTGTAAGGAAATGTCAGTCAGCTTTTATTGGCAGATGGCGAACTTGATATAATCAGAACACTTGGTAAGATATACATCGCGAGGTAAGATTGGCCGAAAATTTTATCAACTTTATGTATGCCACTATTCTATTAATCTACTCTTAGTTGCATTTTTAGCCCTAAGACTTGTATTGCTTTCAAAGATTGATCATATTCTAAAAATGACATGGTCATCTGTAAGTATCTTTGAGGCTTGTCGTTTGTCATTATTGTGTATCTTTAAACGAAGGGGGAGAGAGGGAGGAAAGTTGAGGGATAGAGTGGAGGGAAGGAGGGAGTATTAAGAAGAAACTTTTTATCACAAATTACGAGTGAGTGGAGAAAAAAAGTGACTATGTATAGGGGGAGGAGAGGACGTAGCGTTTAGATTTTAGATAAGTATGCGTTTTATCCTTTGTAATAATCCTCTAATATCAATTCAAAAATCTAGGGTATATCTTTAATTTGTTTTGGTTGATCTTATAGAGTAATTTTCTCAGATTCAATTACCGAGGAAACTTCAAATTCTGTATGGGTTTTAAGTTTTTTTTTTATGGGTTTTATTCATAATCAGGGATTGTGATGGGTTTTGTTGATGAAATTGTGATTTTTTTTTTTTTTTTTTTGCGGCTAAACTTTTTTACTAAAATAATTTCCACGGTTGAAAATTCCAATTTTTTTTTCAGAAAGTCAGGTGGTAAAATCGTGAGCATTAGGGTTTTTGATCTAGAAAATGGGTTGCATTTTGCGTTTTCTCCTCCTAGGGGTTTTAGATCATCAATATTCTGCGTTTTGGGGGAAGTAGGTCTAATTTAAGAGGTAGGTATGATTATAAGGATGATGGGATGTATGCTTATCAAGGAAAATCGGAGCCATATGGTGCTCGAGGGATGGGGTCAAAATCATTTAATTGCTCTACGCTATTTGATGATTAAGGGAGGCTTATTAGCTTCCCTTCTGGTACCTCAAAGAAGGAGAAGGAAAAGCCTAGCTCTTAGAAGGTTTTCAGGGCAATACTGAAGGCGGAGTCTAGTTCTATTTCTAAGGGTGGAGTTCAGAAGTTCAAGATCAAGCTATTGCCTAAAAGTGGTGGTCGGAGTGTCATGGATGCTCTCTGTATTCATGTATTGTATGCTATATCTTGTTGTTGTTTGTATGCATTTTATTTTGTTAAACTTAATGTTGTTGTTGTTGTATTTATTGGATTTGGTGGCAGTGGAAACTTCATGAGCTTAATTTCATTATTACTTGCTTAATTCTAGAACAATGTATTTTAATAGTGACATATTTGTGATTAGAAATTCTTTGAACAGATGGTGGTGGTGTTGTGCGAAGTATATATTTATAGTGGTTTTTGAGTGAGTTGCCTAGGAAACTAAGTTTAGTTGATTGTGGTTTGTAGGACTCAGTTAGAGTGTGATTACTAACTTATAGTGAGTTCAAGTTCTAAATGCCATGATCATTTGTTTTAATCTCAGTTTGGAGGATTGCTATTTTTTTTACTCTGAAATAATTTAAAATGGTGGACTGTTGATGAGGTGAAGCTGTGAGGTGTATAGAAGAGAAAGGAATGTTATACATTTTTGACAAATATGACAGATTGACAGGGAATGAATGAAATTATGTGAGCTTCCTTACTCCTTAGTAGATTGTGTATACTGTATTAAATTCTAAATGCTTTGCAAAGTCAATTGTGGCAGAGCTTCGTTTGTTCAACATAGCCTGCTATTGTGGTGAATGTCAACTATGTATGCTATGGGCAATTAAGAAACAGAATATTTGTTGATGGCCAGACTTTCTTTAGTTTTTACCAAAATGCTTGTAAAACAATTTGTAATGATGGTTGCTTGAGATCTATATGAGATAATGAGTAGATCTGTGAGTGCTACCTGTAGCTTCTATTGCACAAATCTACTCATTATGATGTGCACTAATTCTAAAATCTAAAACCCTTTTTCCTATATGAGAACCTGGCTACTGTAGCTTAGGAGCAGCAATTGTTAGACTATTGAAAGTGAAAGTGGATTTTCTTTTTTGCCCTTGCAATCAGTGATATGATATTTTGGTTTGCTTCTTTCTCTGTCCTAAAGTGGGTTACTTTTTACATTTTCTAGGTTTGTAATTGTAATCAGCAATTCAATCTCAACGGGTATTTTCTCTTTGGTTTGCTTTTGATTCTTTCTTGGTTAATTATTTACGATCTACTATTTATGGGCAGGATTTTTTGTCCATTGAAGCAACTTCTAAGATAAGATGATTGCTTTTATAATCATCAAAAATCGTTTCTCTGTCTAGGGTTTAATCGTTCATGTAAATTAGGATTCTTATTGGACTTGGATTTGAAAATCAAAATCCCTAGATTGTAATCTGGATTTGTTTCAGATTTTGGATTCTTCGGGATCGTCATTGCATAAACAACGGGCTGGAGGAGGAGGTGTGATTTTGTTTTGAGGTACTATGAAAAACGCTTCAATGGTGCTTATGAATTCAGGTATGGATATATGTTTTTGAACTTATATCAGTTTGGGGATTTTTCTGCAATTAGTTTAGGCGAATTTTTCGTTGTTTGTTATCGATTGATTAAGCTTCATGTTTATTTTATGGGTTTTTATTTGTGAGTTGAGCTCCAAGTTTTTAAAATGAAATTTTTGATTTCTAGGGCTTATTGTTTATCCATCTTTTCTATTTTTGCTTACTTGGAGTAAACAAAGCTCTAAGGTTCTGTATTAAGTCCTTTTCTTAAATACAATGGATTTTTGAAGAAAGAGATTAGGAGCATGTGACATCCTCTTATACAATAATATTTGTGATCATTCTAATCTGTGGAATTTTCTGTGCTATTTCCTAAGGTTTTATGTTCTACCTTTTCCTAGCTGTAAACAATTTTTTTGTTTGTTTTTCCTAACAGATTACATATTAAGGAGGGTTTTTATGGTAGCTATCACAATCTCTTTGAATTTCCTCATGGCGATGTCAAGGACATCTATATATGTTCAAGGACAACATTCTCTCTCTATTTGAATTGATTCTGATAGCAGTATTTGATCTTGGCATTTTCTGTAATTTGGTGCTTGATTGTCGCAGGACTATTGTTTACAAAGGTCAGTTGAAGCCTTCTCAAGTCTCAACTGAAGGGGTACTATTAGTGGGACTGTGGCAATGAAAGGTTTACGAGCTACATGGCCCTGGTAATTATATTTAATTGTTGTACATTCCATGTAGGGCTGGCAAAAGCTGACCTGACCCGACAACCCGACCCGAACCCAACCCGAAATAAATGGGTTTGAAAGAGATTTTCAACCCGTTTATGTAATTGGGTCGACCCGAACCCGACCTGAAGTTAAATGGGTCGGGTACAGGTTGAAAATCCCAACCCGAAACCAACCCGCCTAAACCCATTTAATTAATTGGGTTGGTTTCAGGTCGGGTCAACCCGAACCCAACCCACCTAAACCTGTTTACCAGCCCTAATTTTAGTTATTTACACCCTAACTTTTAAATATGGGCTAAGCCCAAATATCTAACCACAAAAATGAAAAACCCTAAGCTTTGTTCTTTATTCACGCCGCTTCCCCAATTCACCTCTTTCACTCATTCTCTCTCCTCTCTCTCTCTCTTTCATCTCTCTTCTCTCTTGTTTTCATATTTTTTCCATGAAAATTGTTTATTAAAGCTTGTGAATCTTCATCTCAACATTGTCAAAGGTAATTTGCTTGCTAATTAATTCTCTTTACTTAATTGTTCTGTTTTTTTTATGCATTTTAGTTCTTCAATTTCATCTCAACATTATTGTTTTTATGTGTTTACTTGTTTGCGATTTAATTTCTTCAATTTACTTTTTTAATCTAATTTAAGCTCGTTTGTTATGAGTGCGTTTTGTGCATGCGGTTTTTTTCACCATCTGATTATGAGTGAGATTACTTGTTTTTACAACTGTTTTTTATGAGTTTATGAGTGAGATTAAGTGATTTTGTTTGATCTTTTCATCTGATTATACGATGCTAAGTCTGCATTTGGCATTTAGAATTTTGATAAAGTTAGCCTAATTATTTATCTAATTAACTAATATATTCTTAATTAACAGATGGTTGATACTTGATTGTCATCTTCCTCCTTAACCGTTGAACTTGCTGATTATGAAGAATCAGATGATGAAGTTACTAATTGGAAAATATTAAATTTCTGTTATATGTATTTTGGAACTTTTTAGTGTTGTATAATTGTACTAAAAACTATGCAGCAAGTGGCTTTGAATTTGCATGTTACATTTTTTTATGTTGTTCAATATTTCAAGTTAATTTTTGAAAAAGAATTATATTTTTATTTTTAAAAATTACAAGATTAGTTAAAAAGATTACAGGTTAAAAAAAATAACAAGGTTAATCAATTTTTTTAAAAAACATAAAAAAACAGGTTAAGACGGGTCGGGTTCATGTCAACCCGCTTAAAACCAGGTCGGGTTCGGGTTGAAATTTCTGACCTGTTTAAGTAAACAGGTCGGGTTCAGGTTGGGGGGTCTCGACCTGAACCCGACCCGACCCAACCTGACCTGTTTGCCAGCCCTAATTCCATGGCATTTTTTTCACCAAAGTAGAGGAAGACCAGTTAGTTAGTTAACAATGTCTTTATCACATATTAATCCAAACCATTTACTAATCACCTTCAGTTCAAGAAACTCTTTCTGCATGTAATGCTCTTTCTTGGAATCTTTGCTCTTTGTGGAAAACTTTGAGGTGGATTTTTCTGATGTACTGTAAAGTCATTAGCTAAGGCAAATCAAAGAGCAAAGAATGATGCTTTCGGGTTTTGAAAGAATTGTGCCACCATTTACATCCGTTAGAGATTAGTAGATGCATTAGAATTAAGTAGATTAGTTCATTAGTATTTAATAACGACATCCACACTATTGGCTTCGTATAGAAGACGAGATCAGGGAATCGCCCTTGTGTCTTGTGATGTTTAAGTGAATGTGATTGTTTCATGTTGCGGTCATTTGAAGTTGTGCTTTCAGCTGATACTTATTGACTTGTTCCTCTTACAATTACAGATGGTGCAAAATTGCAAACTCCTCTTCATGTTGGTGCAGCTACAACAATGTTGAGATTGTTAAAATTTTGCTAAATTGGTAGGGATTAGAGAAGGTTGAAATGGAAGCCAAGAATATGGTATGGCTTTGTGCACTTTGGTTAAATGTGCAAGAGTGCTAATATTGCAGCGAGTTGTAAACTTTTTTGTTATTTCGATCCCTAATAATACTCTGATATTTGCAGTACGGCGAAATTCCATTACACATGGTAGCAAAGAATGGCTGCAATGAAGCTGCGAAGCTGCTTCTTTATCATCGTGCTTTTGTGGAGGCCAAAGCCAATGTAACCTGCCTTTTCTCTCTCCATTTGTTATATGGTTACTAATATAATGCTGAGGACTTGGTAAACCTGCTAGAATTTTTGTAAGACCTCTTACTTATGTCTGTGCAAATGGAATAACGTCCTTGCATCTTGGTGTTTGGCATTCACTTCGATCAAATGACTGCTCTATAGTGAATACCTTGCTTGAGTATGATGCTGATTGCAATGCTAAGGACGACGTGAGTCAATGGACACCATGCTTAAATATTCAAAACTCAAGTTTATTTTAAATGCTAGCTGGCTAATATTCAACAATTGTCTTATGTTTCTGATGCAGGATATCCTGACCCCTCTGAATCATCTGTCACTATGTCCTGGTAGTGAGAAATTGCGGAAAATATTAAATCAATAGCTGGAGGAGCAGAGGAAGCTCAAAGCCCTTGAAACTTGTAGTATGACGATATCTAAGATGGATGAACTTGAGTGTGAATTGTCAAACATTGTGGGTTTAAATGACCTCAAATTGCATAGATTAAAGAAGCTAAAGGGAGGGAGGGATTCTTTTTGTGGATGAAGCCTACCGTCTTATACCAATGCAGAAATCAGACGATAAGGATTATGGATGGGAGGCTTGGGAAGAGATAATGTCAATAATGGAAAATGGGAAGATAGTGGTCATATTGCTGTGTACAGCGAGCCTATGAAATGGGTAATATGTTCCAATGAAGGATTTTGCGAAAGGGTGACGAAGTTTTTCTATTTTGATGATTTTAGTTCCAAGTATCTTGCCAACATTACCCATGTAAAGATGAACTACCAAGTTGGAAGTAGCTTATTATACGGATTTAGGTTACATTCTCTCTGTACTTTGGATACTATTGCAGAATTGATTGAGAAAGAAACCACTGTAAAGCAACGCCAGGAAATGAATGGTGGTTTGATTGATCCATTGTTGGTTAATGCTTGGGAGTATTTGGACCTTAGGCTTAGCTTTGATTGTATGGACTCAAATTAGTTGTTGACAATAACTTTAGAGGATTTAGAGGCACGCCTTCAATATTTGTTGCAATGAGCGGTCTGGACCAAACTAAGGAGGGATTATCCATAGCTAAGAAGCTTTAGTTACGAATAGTTAAGGGCATAGGGATCATGATCAATTCTTTCGGTGTTCATCAATTTTCTTCCTCAATTGTTTTGTACGGAGTAATAAAGTTGTTGATCACTCCTCTATCCTTGGTTCTGCAGGAAACCATTCTTGAGTCTTTCTTTATTTTTTTGTATAATTGATTAATACATAGAGTAATTGATTAATACATAGTTAAGTATATAGTATAATTGATTGTAAGATTAATACATAATGTACTGATAATTTTGTAATAAATCAAGTTTTTGTATAAATGAAGCAATTATTGAATCTTTTGCACTGTCCTTCACTTCGTCCCAAGCAATTTATTTGGGAAGTTTAATGAACGAGCCTTAGCCACAACATAATATAAAAGAATAGATCTCCTAACACCTTAGTTTAGCATGTCGTGTCACAAATCTCACAATATAAAGTTTCAAATAACAAGTGAAATAAGCTATAGGAGGTATACTAATCAATTTCCATAACCGAATTATTTCGGTTTGGATTGGATTAAATTGGATTGAATTCAAATTTGGTTTAGATTCGGTTTTAATAATCCAAAAGGCGCGGGTCAACGTCTATAAAATTAAATATGATTGGCAAAGTTTATGAATTTTGGTTAGAAATACAATATTAGTATAAGAGTACTTGATATATTGTATTCATAAATCATAATAATTGATTACACATTTTATAAAACCACGACATATCAAAACTACGTAACTATTACTGATGTCCAAATAATTAGCTAATGAGTAATACCGATAACTTGGGGATGCGCGCGAGTCCACAAATAGTGGTTTATAAACATATCAAATTGATAAACTTTTATATTTTCTCATTCTTCTTGTAAAAAAAAAAAAATAAAAAAAATAAAATAAAATAAAATTAACGGAAACATGGAATTGTTTTGTCCGTTTAGTGCCAAGTGCGTGAAATCATCGTCAACGTCGTCTCTAACCTTGAAAATCTGATCTCTTGGACACACCCACATGAATTCCATCTCAAATTGATACAGCTGGAATTAATTAAACAAGCTAATTCAATATTAAATCACAAATCATGTAATAATTAGAGTTCGTTAGAAACAAGTTTGTTAGAAATTGGATTAGTTATTGAGAGGGTTAGTTATTTTCACTTAGTTGAAATATGACGTAGAATACACTACTTAATCAATTGTAATACTGTAGCTCGAGACATCAATATACAGAAAATCAATTCTTCTTCTTCCCTAATTCTTTCTGATTCTCTTTCTTCTTTCTCTCTCTAAAAATACCCACAATTCCGCCATTGGAGAAGCTTCAAGCGATCTCCATTATCACCAATCCTCCATTAAAACACTTCCTTCCTTTCTCTCTCCTCTCAAGGTAAGAAATTCCCATCTCCCTTTCTCTCTCCTCTTTCTATTTCAGCTTCAAGAATTTTTTTTATGATGTATACAACATACAGTAGTAGCTCAATTATATCACTAAGAACTTATTCTGCTTTTAATGATTACTCTTTTTGTTCAATTGAAAAATGCCCATCAATTTGTTGTTCTTGTTGTTGTTCATTTCCTGTCAATTCTTGTAAATTAGTTGTACCCACAAACCCTAGCATTTTATATGGGTTAAGGCAGTCCACCTTGATTCAATGCCCTCCTTCTAGGAGGTTTATATTGGGTTCTAGTGATCGGTATTGTTGTCGGTCTTCGATTTACGATGTGGGGCGATGTTGTTGCTTGGAATCTAGGTGTGTTAAGCAGGAAAGAGTGGTTGGGCTTGGTAGGAAAAGTTGTAATGAGGAATGTTGTGTTAAAGAGAAGAGGGGTATTGATGTTGATAAGATTAGGGGTAGGATAGGTATGCCTAAGCGCGATTTTAGAAGTAATGCACTTGGAGATGTTGAGGCTATGCTTAGTTTGTTGAGTGAGGAGGTTGTTGAGGAATGTGGGGTTGTTAGGGACAAAAAAAGGAGCTCTCCTCGGGAAGGGAAAGCTGTGAGTAAGCCGAATATTGAGAGGTTTAAGGATAGAAAGCCGAATGTTGTGATTGAGAAGTTAAAGGATAGACAGCCGAATGTTGTAAATGAGAGGTTAAAGGATAGAAAGCCAAATGTGGATTCTGTGTATAGGGAGGGTGATTGGAAGAATTATAGACTAGAGTCGGGGGGTATGGTTCAGGCTAGGTTTGAGGGTAATAAGAGGGATGAAGAAAGGGAGAGTAGCTCTATAGATGATGATGGAAGGTTGAGGAGAAGAGAATCTAGTTCATGCTATTATTCTCTTTCAGATTCAGGGGACTTTGGGAGTGATGTGGAAGTTGATATAGAGCAAGATCAGTTTGTCGGAGAGTTGTTGACCAGCCAGAAGAAGGATTCTAGGAAAAGTGGGGGCGTTGTAATTAGTGAAGCTACCAAGCAAGACTGGGAGAGGTATAGAGATGAGAAAGATCAGGAATTGCGAAGTAGTAAACGTGATGATTTCAAAGTTGTTGGCTCTATTCAGCGGGATTGGAGAAAGAAATCAGAGAAGAAGCTTACTGCAGATTCCGAAGAAACTGATTCTAGATATTTCGAGCAGTCTAAGCTATCCCAGGCTCAACAAAGCAGTTCTATGATTGCCTCAAGTTCGAAAAAGCATTTGAATTATCAAGAAGTACAGTCTACGTCCGATGTAAAATCTTTTGGGCAGTCAAATTCCCATATTCAAAATGACAATCGATCTAGTAGACACTCTAAATCTAGCAGTCACCATGAATATTTGACTCAAAAAAATAGAGAAAATGTTGAATCAAGTTCTACTACATGGAGAAGATCTGGCCAGGAAGATGATTTGAAGATGGTTGGTTCAGTTCAAGATACAGGATGTGAGTATTGCAAAACATCTGGTAGAAACATGGACAAAAGAATGACACAATCAGACTTCCAAGGGCATGCTGGGCCGACTGGGGTGAGTGCTAAATCGACCACAAGTGCAGAAAGTTTGCGTGAAAACAGACAAAGGAAGCGCAATATGAGTTTAAGTTCTCACCAAAGTTCAGTTGAGGAAAAGAGTAAGCAACATGATCAAATTCATGTGGTGACTGGACAAACCAGCGCAGAGAGAAAATCCCAACATTATCATGATATAATTTCTACTGATGCTATACATGCTGAAAGCAGTTTAAGGGAAACACAACAATCAGAAGCACAGATGCACAATTTGATGGAAAAGTCAAAAACTACTACAGAGAACCAGTCTGAGAGTAGACGTAGGAAGGAGGAAAAGAGTTCGATTTCACTTCAAACCTCCCATAAGGAGGAGAATAAGCAGCATGATGATATTTGTTTGGGAAATAGTCTAGTGGATGCAGGGAGAAAGCTCCAACATTACAGTGGTATCATGGATACTGATGCTAGTTATTCTCAAGATACATTGAGGTCACAGCAGCAATCAGAAATTCGAATGAAGCTTTTGGAGGAAAAGACAGCCTCACTTGTTGCAGCTGAGGAAGTGAAAAGGTTGTGTCAGGAATTACATGGTAAAGTGACGAAGAATCCTAAATCCAGTATAGTGCCTCATGCTGAGAGAGGGGATTCAGGAGTTCATTCTTCCGATTTGGAGGTCAATAGTCAGTCTTGTTCTGATAGGAGAGTATATAATGAGCAAACTTATTTAAAATCAAAGGTGAAATCAGTAGAAGAATTAGTTGAGAAACGCAAGCAGATTGATGAAACAATTGTTCAATCTACACTTAGATCTGAGGTGCAGGGCCCTGCCACTGGACAATTTTCTGGAGAAGCTACTATAAGCCAACCCTCAGTACCTCTAATTTCTCAGACAGCTGTTCAACAATTTAGCGGGGAAGAAGCTAAAAGTGGAAAGCTAGTGATGACATCTCCACCATACCAATCTGTAAGCAGCTCCCAGTTTCAAGAAGCATCAAGCAGCTCTGTGAGAAATGATATGGGAAAGACCGGGGAAGCTGGTTCTGGTAGTTCACTTGAACATCCTCAATCAAGAACTTCATCATCCTATGGTGAAATCTATGGTAGCAAGAGCATGTCTGGTGAGGAGTATAATCATAGGGATGCGCTAATTTCCGCTGCACGTATGCAGGAAAGATCAACTCAGATTGTTGGTGAATTTGCTGAGAAGATGAGACTTGAAGCATCAAGTTCTGACACTAGCACTGAGAACAAATTAGAAAAACTAGATTTAAAGCTTCAAGATAAAAAGTATGTGCTGAAAGGATCAAATGAATCGGATTTTGATAAGACAGACTTACAGAAGCAAGGTTCAGAGCGTCCATCTCAGGTTACTAGTCCTGATCCTAAGAAGAAAAAGGCAAAGAAGCTAGATTCAAAGCGTTCATCTGCAGATTCTGAAACCAAGGGATCCTCAGATCAGATGTGGGATGTGAAGGATCACTTTGTTCATGAAGCCTCAGAAATGGAATCGTTAGAGAGTCCAGCTTCTGGAAGTGTTGCTGTTGTTAGGACAGGAAAGTCTTTGTGGAGCACTGTTGCAAATGTATGTAGACTTCGATGGGGTTCACATTCAGAAAAACAGAAGTCTCCTGGTGAAGGAAAGACTTCACCTAGTGGATCTGCTGGTGGCGAATCATGGTTCTCTGGAAATGAGGCAGATGACGATGACATTAAAGCAGAGCAGCTAGGCTTGCTGCAAGAGGCTACTTCTGATCAATTATTGATGGAGACCTCTAGGAGTCAGAGTAAGAAGGATATAGTAGTGAACATGGATGACAAATTGAGCAAAGTTGATGCAGGTGCTTCATCCTCTTTTAGTGTAGTACAGAGCAGTTCACTATCAGGAGACGCCTTTGTTAGTGAAAATATCAACTTGAATGTTCCCCGACTTATGTCACTATCCAGCCCTTCTATGGATCTATCCAAATCATCTGTCATCCAGTTGAGAAGATCAAATGCTTTTGAAGATATTGATGAACCTGAGAATAATGAGGCACCCATTAGTCCTTCAAGCGAGACTGATTTTATTGCTTCTGAGGGAACTGATATTATTGCTTCTGAGGAAACTGATGAACTAAAAAGAAAGAAGCTTCAACGCAGCAAGGTAGTTTTGCAAAGGTATGATGAATGGGAAGATGCTTATAGACGTGAACGTGAGCAACGGAAAGTTGATGAAATTTTTATGAGGGAAGCGCTTTCAGAAGCAATGAAAGCTGCTGATGCTTGGGAAGTTCCAGTTGGTGCAGTACTGGTGCAAAATGGAAAAATCATTGCTCGTGGGTACAACCTGTAAGTATACTTGTGATTCCCAGAATAAGGATTCAAGACTGTTTTCTCTCTTTCTGTTTTAAACTTTATTATCTAATTAATGTGCATGTTTCAGGGTAGAGGAATTGAGGGATTCCACTGCCCATGCTGAAATGCTTTGCATAAGAGAGGCCTCGAACTTCCTTCGGACATGGCGGCTTTCGGTAAATTCCTTTCTACTGCAGAAATTTCAACGGCGATTTCTTTGTAGTAGACCTTGTCTGTGTGACATGTGCCAAAGAGAGGACCTATGGGCCTTTCAAGTCCATTTTAATTATTTATCTTCATATTGTTTAAAGTTTTGATTTTGCATATATTTCTTTTTACCCACGATGGAAAAATGAGGTAAGACATTGTGTAAAAATGCTGACTTTTGGGCTGGATAAGCCTTTGGTGCATTCATTGTACAAGTTCCTTCAGTTTGCTGATGTTTGGCTTGGGTAGCTTGTAAAGTTTCGGGATGGATAATCTGCTCTAGATTCACCATTGTCCAGATTGAAGCTCAAAATATGAGATGCTTAGGAAGTTAGAATATTCCCTTAAAACAGATGGCCAGATTCTTCGCATATACTTACATATGTAGTCTAATGTTGTAACATGTCTTAAAACAAGTTGATGAAGTGGTGCAGGGATTTCTTAATCAATTTTTTAGCTTATGCATGTGTTTGTCACCCTCCTCCTTTTTCCATTTTTCATCTATCATAAGTATCTGATATCTGTTTGGGTTGGATGCACATGGGTATCTTATGTGAATCTTCTGATTGTTTGTGCTTCTGCTTTGTAAGTCTTCCTGAGTTTTTTTCTCTACTTCAACTGCTAGAACTATGTTACCTGAATTTGGACTTCATTATTGTATGTTTATTTGTAAGGCAATGACTATGTGCAGTAAATTGTAATGCACGAATAACCACGGAAACATTAAAAATTTAAGTGGAATGTCTTGGACATTTCTAAAATTAGTATACAATGGGTAAATTATGTAGATACGCTATAATGAAACTTATATTTTTTGAGATTGCTCAAGGCCTGATCGCCGATGATGTAATTTTTGTTATATAAGGTATCTTTGTGCTTACTTTAAGATTTTATTTAATTTTTTGAGGATGTAGTATGAATCTTGGGGTTCAGGCCATTTATAGGCTCTAAATACATAGTAAGAGAAATTCCTATCTATGATAGTAAAATATGATAATATTGCCATTCTTCTTGTCATTATCACATGTACCCTCATGTTTTTTCATCGTTATGTATCCGTCCTCATCCTTTCGAACATTTTTAAGGTGAAAAAAAAGACCATTAATTATGCTTGTCATGATATTACTGTTCCCTGTAACCAAAGCAACTTTGTTAGCATCTTTATTAATGGGTCAAGGTGGCTGGAACTTTCTACAATATGGGAGTTGGAAAGTGGTTAATTTTTAAAAGTGTTTCGTTGTGAGGACACCTTGTCCTCTTGCCGTGATTTATTTTTCACAGTTAATTTTGTATTTTTCTCCGCACGATAAAAATAATGATGTTTGTCATGTGTATATAACTATCAGCCCTATCAATCTTCTCTAATTGATTTTAACAATGAAAAAATCAAAGTGTAACATTTACGATTGTTGGGACCTCTTTTGATTTTGTATTCCCTGAAATTATCTCCCTTTTTACTTCTTCAGGAAACCACTCTCTATGTAACGCTGGAACCATGTCCCATGTGTGCTGGAGCCATTCTTCAAGCCAGAATCAGTACCCTTGTTTGGGGTGCTCCAAATAAGCTTCTTGGAGCTGATGGCAGCTGGATAAGGTATAGTTGAATTTAAACTATACATTCACTTGGAATACTTTATGTGAAACTGACTTTTGGTGTTTCTTAACATAGCCATGAGGATTACAAGTATGACTGGTTTATTATTTCAATTTATATCAGCAAAATGCTTCCATCAGCATGTTAGTGACCATTGTAACTTAATACGAAGTATATGTTATTAGGTGTTAGCTGACTAGCTAATTGCAAGTAGATGACCCTCTTCGCCTCTTGTATCTTTTTAGTTTTGACTTTCAGGCGAGATGCACCTTCCATCCTCATCCCACCTGTGTTTTCGGTGCCCTTAACTTGTGGTTGTTTTAGTCTTTGATTTAAGCAAAACGGAATCTGTTCTCATACAAGCATTTCTTCACTTTTAAAAAAAATAAACAGACATGATCTCATGTTCCTGAAACCCTGAGCAACCGAGCCTCATAAAAAAATAAATAGACCTTTTTTTTTTTTTTTTGCCAACTTTTGTATTTTAAGAAGAGATTCAAAAAAACTGTCAGTTCTTGAAATTTCTGCAAGGAATCAGCCCAATATTCATCCCAGACCTGCTATACGGTTCACTTATGCTCGGAAGAGAACTAAATCAGCTTCAGCATCTAATTGATGAATGAGCTGGAACATTTTGTTAGAAAGTTTGTTAGCTTTGAGGGCAATTTTGTAATTCATCTCCTTGTTTGTTATTCCCTAAAGTCAGTTAGTTTGTATGATTAATTGTATTAAATAGAGGTTTGCTTGAGGAGGGGGGTATGCAAAATCATTATTGAGTAAACAGACTTGGAGAGATTCTCTTCCTCTCGAATGAAGAGTGATTGTATTGCTTGATTACACTGATCATCAATACAAATATCAGTTACTTATCTATTTTCTACATTAATCATCTTCCTCATTACCCTATTTGAGCTAAATCCTAGCAAATTGGTATCAAAGCAGTCTCGATCCTCGCCGGAGAAGAAGATGGCTTGTCTTACCCATGGTCAACGCTTGGATTTGTTGTAGCAGGAGATTGCTGGAATGCCTGGCCGTGTAGCTCAAGAGATCACGACGGCGTTGGTGGCTTTTAAAACGGACCTCACTACTCAGCTCGCTGCTGGCCGAAAAAAAACCGTTTTGAAAATCGCTCCTCTGCAAGGAATGGATCCCAATATCAGTGGGACAACCCATTCGCCGGCGCGTACCCGCATTTGGAGTATGGTGAAGGTGGTTGTCAAGGTGGGCATTCGAACTGGAAGTTGAGGAAACTCGACTTGCCCCTATTTGATGGCACAAACCCAGATGGTTGGATCCTCGGAGCTGAGCGATTCTTCCATTTTTATTGATTGTCAGACGAAGATCAGTTGGAAGCTGCGGTGGTTGCGCTTGACGGAGACGTCCTACTCTGGTACCAGTGGGAGCATCAGTGGGAGCATCGGCGGCACCCCTTGCTGTCGTGGGATGATATGAAGAAGCTAATCCTTCGTCGCTTCCGGACCACCGCCACCGGCACGCTGCACGAGCAGTGGCTCGCTCGCCAGCAGACCGGCTCGGTGGCTGACTGTCGGCGTCGATTCATTGAACTCTTGGCTCCAATCGACGGGGTGCCTGAAGAAATTGCGAAAGGCCAATATATAAATGGCTTGAGGGAGGACATCCGGGTCGAAGTTCGGATTCTAGATCCGGTCACTCTGGACCAGGCCATGGAGGTGTCCATGAGAATTGAGGAGAAAATCAGGCTTAGCCCAAAGCCCAAGTCGTCTGGAGGCCTACCCACGTGGAGAACCCCATACCCAACTTACAAATCCAACCCACCAAACACCTACCCAAATACCACGACCCTAAACCCAAACCCGAACTTAAACACAAATCCAAACCTAAACACTACTACACAGCCCTAACAAAATCGAACCACCTACAATACCCACAAATTGACCGGCGACATAAGGCGGTTAACAGAGAAGGAGGTTCAACAAAAGCGGGAACAAGGCCTATGTTTCCGATGTGACGAGAAGTGGCATATAAACCATCGTTGTCGCCGTCGCGAGCTGAGTGTCTTGCTCATGGTGGACGCCGAGGAGGAAGACGACGGCGACACTAGTGAGCTCGCCGCTGCTGAAATTGCGCTGCCCACACCGCCACCTGTTTCTCTCCCTCTTGAACCGGCTCCGGGGGTTTCCCTTTGCTCCGTCATGGGCATCACCACCCCCAGGACAATGCGAATGGAGGGGGTTATCAATGGTGGCAAGGTGATTGTAATGGTGGATCCGGGTGAAACACATAACTTCATTTAGACGGTGGCTGCGAATCATTTGCAACTACCCATTACGGCATCCAAGAGTTTTGGGGTTACCTTGGGTACCGGCGCTGCTGTACAAGGTGAAGGAGTGTGTGTGGGTGTTTTGCTGGAGCTACGAGGAGTCACAATTGTGGAGGATTTCCTTGTTCTTCCCTTGGGTAATTCGGATGTTATTTTGGGGGTTCAATGGCTTGAAAAATTGGGAACAATTTCTTCGAATTGGAAAACTCAAACACTGCGTTTCCAAGCTGGTGGTGATTCGGTGACATTGAGGGGGGATCCTCAGTTGGGGCACACTTGTATAACCCTCAAGGCAATGGTGAAAACAATTCAGAAGGCTGGTCATGGTGTTTTATTGGAGCTAAACCATCTGGAGAATTCGAGTAGGGAGGAGCCACAACCGCCCGAAGAACTCAGACCCATGCTTACTAAATACCAGAAGGTTTTCCACATGCCCGATGGTTTACCTCCTCAACGGCAGATCGATCATTCCATCACCTTGAAGAGTGGAGCAAACCCAGTTAGTGTTCGCCCTTACAGGTACCCTTAATACCAAAAAGATGAAATCGAAAAATTGGTGAAGGATATGCTCAAGTGCAGGTATAATTCAGCCCTCAACTAGTGCTTTTTCGAGTCCTGTTTTTTTAGTAAAAAAAAAGGATGGGTCGTGGCGTTTCTGTGTTAGATTATCGAGCTTTGAATAAGGAAACTGTCCCTGACAAATTTCCCATTCCCGTAATTGATGAGTTGTTGGACGAACTATTTAGGGCATCGGTGTTCACCAAATTGGACCTCAAATCAGGGTATCACCAGATTCAGGTCATAAAGCCGCTTCTAGAACCCACGAAGGGCATTATGAATTTTTAGTGATGCCATTCGGCCTCACTAATGCTCCTGCCACATTCCGGTCATTAATGAATGAGGTGTTTAGACCCTTTCTCCGGAAGTTCGTCTTGGTTTTCTTTGACGACATCCTTGTTTACAGCAAGTCCATGGCAGAGCACAAGGATCATTTGCAACAAGTCTTATTCACCTTGGCATCAAACCAACTCTATGCTAACCTAAAGAAATGTGAGATAGGGAAGTCTCGAGTGGTCTATTTGGGTCATATAATTTCGGCAGCAGGGGTAGAGGTCGATGCAACGAAGGTTCAAGCAATGCTGGAGTGGCCTGTTCCTCTTAGCCTCAAGGAGCTTCGTGGTTTTTGGGACTCACGGGGTATTATATAGAAAGTTCATTCAGAATTATGCTTGGATTGCTCATCCCTTGACTGACCAACTTCGAAAGGAATGTTGGGGGTGGACAGAGGAGGCTACTAAGGCGTTCGAGTCCTTGAAGGCAGCTATGACTCGAGCTCCCATCCTAGCTATGCCAGATTTTTCTCGGCCATTCATTGTGGAGACAGACGCCTCTGGTCATGGCCTTGGGGCTGTGTTACTTCAAGATGTTCACCCAATTGCATATTTTAGCAAAATTTTGGGAATGCGTGCTAGGACAAAGCCCATTTATGAGAAGGAGCTAATGGCAATTGTGTTTGCCATTGAGACCTTGGGTAGACAATTTGTAATTCGAACCGATCAAAAGAGTTTGAAGTTCTTATTAGAACAAAGGGAAGTGGGACAAGCATATCAGAAATGGGTGAGTAAGTTGCTGGGATACACCTTTGAAATTCACTACAAACCCGGACCTTGTAACAAAGTGGCTCACCAATTTTCTCCGGAGTGTTCTGCCTTGATCACTACTTGTGGGCTTAATTGGGAGGTTGTTCATGGGTATATTGCCAAGGATCCAGCACTACAAAAGCTGACTTCTCAATTGCGAAATGGAGGAGAGGTTCCCAGATGGTTTACCTTAGAAAAAGGAATTCTGAAGTATAAGGGCAGAGTGGTTGTTCCAAGGAATTCTGAGCTCATCACTCTTTTTCTCAAAGAATATCATGATTCACCTGTTGGTGGACATGCTGGAGATATGAAGACTTATCAAAGGTTGGCAGGAGAATGGTATTGGGAAGGCATGAGAAAAGATATCACCAACTATGTCAAATGCTGTCATGTTTGTCAACAAAATAAGGCATCCACTCTCTCCCCTCTTGGATTGCTCCAACCCTTGCCCATTCCGGACAAAGTTTGGGAAGACATAGCCTTGGATTTTATAGAAGGATTGCCAAAATCCTTGGGGTGGGATTCAATCCTTGTTGTGGTTGATAGGCTGTCCAAGTATGGCCATTTCATACCCTTGAAACACCCATTCACTGCTCAAACCGTGGCTCAGAGTTTCTCAAAGGAGATAGTCCGTCTTCATGGCATTCCATCTTCTATTGTCTCTGACAGGGACAAAATTTTCTTGAGTGTGTTCTGGTCAGAATTATTCAAGCTTCAAGGCACGCAGTTGAGAAGGAGCACTTCATATCATCCGGAATCTGATGGCCAGACTGAGGTTGTGAACAAAGGTGTGGAGTCCTACTTGCGTTGCTTTGTTAATGGCCAACCTAGGACTTGGGCCACCTGGCTGCCATGGGCGGAATACTGCTACAACACCGCCTATCATCCAGCTACTAAGTGCTCTCCATTTAAGGCAGTCTATGGGAGAGACCCACCTCACTTGTTGCGTTTTACACCTGGCAGCACTAATGTGTCTTCCTTGGAGGACCAACTGCTAGAGAGGGATGCTATCTTGGATAATCTCAAGTTCCATCTCACAAAAGCTCAGGTTTATATGAGACAACATGAGAATAAAAGTAGAAGGGAAGGCTCATTTCAGGTTGGTGACTTGGTGTATGTGAAGCTCAGGCCTTATAGACAGCAGACATTGGCTAAAAGGAGGTATGAGAAACTTTCTCCACGCTATTATGGACCCTATCCTGTGGTGCAAAGGATTGGGGAGGTGGCATACAAGCTAGAACTTCCTGCCACAGCTCAGATTCATCCAGTTTTTCATATTTCCCAGCTCAAGAAAGCCTTGGGAGCAGGGCAGCAGGCTTCTTCCTTACCTGCTCAGCTTACTTCTGACTTGGTGCTTGACAATGAGCCAGAAGTAGTGCGGGGGGTGAGAACCACTCAAGCAGCAACTGAAGTTCTGATTCAATGGAAAGGGCTGCCAGATTGGGAAGCTACTTGGGAGGATTTCACTGAGCTGGATTGCAGGTTCCCTCACTTCCACCTTGAGGACAAGGTGAATCTTTGGGAAGGGGGTATTGCAAGGAATCAGCCCAATATTCAGCCCAGACCTGCTATACGGTTCACTTATGCTCAGAAGAGAACTAAATCAGCTTCAGCATCTAATTGATGAATGAGCTGGAGCATTCTGTTAGAAAGTTTGTTAGCTTTGAGGGCAATTTTGTAATTCATCTCCTAGTTTGTTATTCCCTAAAGTCTGTTAGTTTGTTATGATTAATTGTATTAAATTGAGGTTTGCTTGAGGGGGGTATGCAAAATCATTATTGAGTAAACAGACTTGGAGAGATACTCTTCCTCTCGAATGAAGAGTGATTGTATTGCTTGATTACACTGATCATCAATACAAATATCAGTTATCTATTTTCTGCATTAATCATCTTCCTCATTACCCTGTTTGAGCTAAATCCTAGCAATTTCTCATACTCCCGTATCATAGTATCTTGCTTTGTTCTATATGAACTCCTTAAAGCAGACATTACTTGTAAAATTAAGTACAGAAACTTGTCCAAAGATTTAATTTTTGTGGAAGCATTGTAGGCTTTTTCCGGATGGCGTTGAAGCAGAACAACACCCAGAAGAATCAGAGAAGCCAGCTGCTCCTGTACACCCTTTCCACCCAAAGATGGATATTCGAAGAGGGATACTGCAAGAAGAATGTGCCGACATAATGCAGCAATTCTTCCAACTCAAGAGGAGGAAGGCCAAAGCTAAGGCCAAGGAGAAGGATACATCTTCATCCGATGAATCAGGCCAACCTTCTTGCTTTCCAAAACCACACCATCGGTCAAAATTGTTGCATAAGATGCATAATGTTTTCCATCCTTCAAAACAGCAGGCTGATCAATCTTCAGGAAAGTAAACATGTGATGGTTAGTTTTTTTAAAATGTACAGATCAATGATTTAATATGTGTGAATTAGTTTCTAAATGTTCATAATTCAACTTGAATAACTTCCACCTGTAAACTGTGCAAAGTCAAATTCTGGACGATTTATATGAATGTGCTGACTTTTCCATGGATTGAGTTAACCAAACAATTAGGCCCTCAATTTTCACTTTTTTCACTCTTTAGGTACTCACTTTATTTTCCACTCTTTGAGTAATCTAAGCCAATTTTCAGGCCAACTAACTACCCTTTAACCCACCGTTAACTGAAGGCAATTAACAATTAATTTATATATATATTTTGAAACAAAAATAAAAATTAATTTGTATAGACAAACTACAATAACATTATTTTCTTGGAGATCAATATTCTCCCAGTTTGATTTGTCCAAACTAGAGTTTTGTTAATCGAGTAACTATACTACAAGTTTGAAGTTTTTATTTTTTTTTTTATTTTTATTTTTTTATTTTTTTTGTTATAATCAATTACATCATATATAACCAATCAAACTATATCGCATAGATGAAAATGGCATATATGATCGACAATATATATTAAAAACATGTTACATTTCACTATAAATAGTAATCTTGTTCCTTCATCTAACAGTTCTCTCTGTCATCTTTCTTGCAATTCTTCCCAAAAATATTAAAAAATGATGATTTTGCCCTCCTCCTGGACCTAAAGGGCTTCCCTTGATAGAAACCCTTCACTAGTTTGAATCCCAAAATTCTCACTTCTACTATTCCAAGTTAGGCAAGATTTACAGTCAAATCGGATCATTTTACAATAGTCGTTGATGAGTAAGCCTATGGTTGTGATTCAATCGACAAGGTTGGCACAAGAGGTCTTGCTAACACATTATAAGAACTTATGTAAGAGACCATTATCGGTTGGAGGAAAAAGACTAGGTTACGGTGGCTTTTTTTTTAGTGATCATCTTCCTTTTGGGGGTTTGATTGAAAGAGTAAGTGGACAATCTTCTAAGCTTGAGAAGACCTTTAAGGAGTCATGCAATTTATGAGAAAATTATTAAGGAACATCTTAATACAAACATACTTCAATCTGAACCATAGGCTGAGAAATTTTTTGACCCAAGGTACTCTATTGTTAACCCAAGATACTCAATTCTTTTTGGAAATTTATTTTTTGGTCGGAAAATGTATTTGAGTACCCAAAAGGTGAAAGAAAATAATAGAGTAGTGAAAAATTTAACAATTGAGGACCCATTTATTTAGTTAACTTCCATGGATTAGTTTTTTAAGAAGATTGACAAAGTTTTTTATTTCTCCGATTTCTGATATCTTTATTTTCGATTTTTCCAAAATATTAAATGAACAAATAGGGCACACTTTTAAATCAGTTACATCACTCCTCTCATACATGAGTATTAGTTTTCAGTCTTTTAATGCTTTGCAGAGGGGCACTTGTTGTGTGCTGAAGATTTGATCACTGTTTTTCTGTTATATAGGGGATCATTCTCTTCATGCTATGTATCAGCCTCAGATTTTTAACGGTTTGAGGCTTTGTGTTGCTAAGCTCTTAGCTTCTTGGGTTGTAAAACGTTATAATTAATTATTATATCGTTTGTTAAAAAAATATGACTGTTAGTTTCTTCTTTTTGGACACTATCCGCATAGTTTGCTTTTCCAGACTTTAATGATTAATACATTAGAAATAACATACTACAATTAAAGGGGACCTTGAAATGTGAATTTTATTAATAATAAAGTTTTATCATATTGGCTAAAAAAATTTCTGCCAATTATTTTTTCCTTTTCAAATTAAGTTAGGGTTGTCACCTAATAAAAACAATTTTATAATGAGAAGAATGAGAAGCAATCTTTAACGTTCAATTAAATCCAATGATTCACATTTCACCATTGCAAAATGTATATTTAGTACAAATATTATGCAAATTTAATTCAAAATTAATGCACATTCGTTTTTCACTATTTGAAAAAACAACCTTCTACTCCGTATTAAATTCATAATGCAACCATAGTAATGCACATTTAGGGTCTGTTCACTTCAGCTTATTTTCAGTTCAGTTCAGCTCCAATCAGTTCAGTTCTGTTCAACTCCATCAGTTCAGTTCAACTCCTAATTTCCTTCTCTCATAAAATATTCATTTAAGCTCAGTTCAGTTTAGTTTAGTTTAATTCAGCTTCAATC
This sequence comes from Chenopodium album, assembly GCF_948465745.1. Taxonomy (NCBI): domain Eukaryota; kingdom Viridiplantae; phylum Streptophyta; class Magnoliopsida; order Caryophyllales; family Amaranthaceae; genus Chenopodium; species Chenopodium album. The sequence goes on from NC_137843.1 coordinate 14,515,262, forward strand.
AGTTCAGTTCAGTTTAGTTTAGCTCACTTCAGTAATGTGAACAAGCCCTCAGTACAAATATTATTCTAAAAAATTAGGCACATTTATTTTTCATTTGAAAAATCAACCTCCTGTTAAATTCATTATGCAATAAGAGTATCACAAATCTTCTATTACGACTCTACATCATCGTTCGTGGTGGAATGACAAGGTGTCTCTTAACCACAACCACCTCTCAAAACGCAACCATGTTAATCCTAGAGCGAGGGGGTTTATTGTATAAGAACTCGAACATAACATTTAATTCAAATATTGATAAATATTTATCTCAACAACCTTTGCTGCTATTCAATTATGATTCTGGCGACCGTGGAAAAAAGGATTATGAAGAAGAGGAGAAAGAGTTCGAGAGTCAGATCATATCGACGGTTGTAGCGGCATTGAGCGGTGGTTACGACAGGGAAAACAGTGGAGAGAGAAAGTAAAAGTTACAGTAGATTATTGGCCACCATTGTTGGAGCTTGGAGGAGAGAGAAAGTGATGAGAATGAACAATTTGACTGGAGAAGCGGTAGATAAGATGTTGAAAATGGATGATAAATACTTCTTATTTTTTAAGGCGTTGAGTTTTTTTTTTTTTCATTTTTCTAGATTTTTGCACATTTAGTTTAAAATATATGCAGATTCAGTGCAAAAAATATACACATGTAATCCTTCTCATATATATATTCCATTTACTTATTTGATAATAAAAAAATAAAATAAAATAAAATAAAAAAATTAGCATAGTTTAGTGAAATTTATTTTGGAATGTGTACCTCATTTTTGGGTAATATCGAACTTAAGTGGCTCATTAGTTATAATCCCCGACGAACAATTCATTTAAGTGTTTATAAATGTAGTTTCATATGTGTATGCTTGAAGTACATAATAACGATGAATTTGTTGAAACGTTGTATCATGGGTGGTCCATTGACTCTCATAAATAAAAAAAATAAATAGAGTAAGCCAATAAAAACGAGAGATTGTTATATACATCCATTTGGATGTAGTTTCATATGCACGCTTGATGTGCATACACGAACAACTCATTTAAGTGTTTAAATGTAATTTAATACGTGTACGCTTGATGTACATAGTAAATTAGTAATGATGAATTCCTTGAGATATTGTGTCATGGATGATCCACTATCTTAAAAAAAAAAAAAGGGGAGTAAACCAATATAAACGAGAGATTGTGATATACACCCATTTGGATGTAGTTTCGTATGAGCACCCTTGATGTACATATACGAACAATTCATTTAAGTGTTTATAAATGTAGTTTCATATGTGTACGCTTGATGTACATAGTAACAAACGATGAATTTGTTGAAACGTTGTGTCATGGGTAGTGCACAGGAGTAAACCAATATAAATGAGAGATTGGTATATACATCCATTTGGATACACGGTATACCCAGGAGTAATTTGTTCTTATCATGATGATTGCTTTTCATTTAATCATCAAATAAAAAACAAAAACTAACTTTAGATTAGTTGGACGCACAATGTACCCATGTCGATATAAAAAATTTCAAATATATACCCATGTTAAAATCACATCTCAAAAAATTGTATAAACACTCATATACTTTGTACCGAAGAGAGTATCACATAAAAAAATAATAAAATAAAATAAAAAAATAATAATAATAAAAAATAAAAACCTCGTAAAAAAACGTGATGAGATTTGTGAAATTTTTATGGTAGAGGTATATGTATCAAGTCTTTGTAAAGAACATATAATTGTTTTGTAAAGAACATCCAACCTTATGTTCTTTTGTATATGTAAAGAACATCCGTAATATTAATAAAGAACATGATAATATTATGTAATCAACATTATTTATATTTACCCACCATAATCTAAACACAAAATAAAAAAAAATAAATAAATAAATTTCACAATAAGCAATGAACATTTTGTCACAAATAAAAGTACATTGCACTGACAATCAAAGAAAATGGACATTTACTATAGGTTATCAATATATTTAATAAAGATTATTATTTGATATATAATAATGAACATATGAAAAGAACATAGTATTAATAATTAAAAATACATTATAAAAACACACACACACACACACACACACACACACACACACACACACACATATATATATATATATAGTACATCATGTTTTCTTATAAAGATTATTAATAGTACGTTCTTTTCAATCTAGGTATATATTTCATTACATTTTAATAGTGTGTGTTTTTTTTTCACTATAACTATATGTTCATTACATTTTTATAATATGTTCCTTTCCGTTTTTTTAATGAAACGTATGTGCTATGCGCATGCGCCTTTAAGGGTGTATTCGATTCACATGATTTTTACTTATCTGAACTTATTTGAATTTATCTTATCTGAATTTATTTAAACTTATTTGAACTTATTAAAACTTATTTTAGTTGTAATTTGTACTTGGATAACCCTTAGAGCAAGTTTAGCCCCAAGTAAGACTTGGGGTGACAATGTGACATCATCTTGAGTCTTAAGACTTATGTTTAATATTTTCCCTATTTTTCTTCTTAAATCTTAAGCAAGTCTCAACCCGAGTCTTGAAATTTAATTGAGTCTTAAAATTCCAAGACTCAACTTAAGATTTGAGATTGGAACCCATCTCAAATTTATTTTTATTATCTTTTTTTATTTATTATTTATTTTTACACTTTTCTACATATAATATTTCATACATTTGAGTCTTAAGGCTAAAGAGATAAATTTGGGCAAGTCTTAGTGAGTCCTAACAAGAATTTGATGACATCATTTTTAATGGGGACCACAAGAAATGATGTCACGTCCAAATCTTAAGACTTTGGGCTAAATTTGCTCTTATCACAACTTATTTTTTCTGAAGTGAACTTATCTGAAGTTATTTAAACTTATTAGACCTAAAATAAGTGAAAATAATGAATCGAACAAAGCCGAAACTAGGATGATGAGATTTGAGAATTTGGTAGAAGTAAAGATGGTATTGGACTGGGCCGACTCGAAATCTGGCAAGAAAAAAACACGACACGTTACTGTGCGCGTGGGCTGAAAGCCGCCTTATTTTGAGAGAAGCATGATAAAGCACGGCACGACCGAGTTCGACACGACAAAACATACTAAAATCAGTGTAATTTTGTTGAAGTACGCAAGCCCTGTCCAGCCCAGCACGATGATACGTGGGCCTGGACCGTGCTCGAATTAACCTCTTGAAAACTCTAGCTCGATACGACACAAAACTCGTGAGTCAAGCCATGGGCTAGGCACGAAGCACGCCCCGTAGGCCGTAGCCATCTTTAGGTAGAAGGTGAGGAATTGACTCAGTTTGAGAAATATGGATAACAAGCGAGCAAAGTAGGGGCACAAGAAGTATAGTCCTAATCACACGACTAACACGCGCCAGCGTACGTTACACAGTAACACACCTCCTAGGTTCACGCTCCCATTTTTTAATTCCTTTCTACGACTAATATATTGCCACATCTTTTTTTCCTTCACTCTATCTCAAATTAATTGCCCACCAAAAACAAAAAAAAAAAAAAATTCAAGATCTTTCTCAGCTATTTATTCATTCAATTCAATTAATTGCACCTTCCCAGATTATTGTTTTTGTCCTTTTATACTCCTCACTTCAAAGCTAATTAATCAATCTCACCATCATTTTTATCATCTCTCCCTTCATTTATTTTTTGTTTGAAAAATATAATCATCTATCTTATATAAATTGGTATATATATATAGTTGAGTTGAAGATTGATTTCGATGTCAAAGACGATCACAACGACGACGATGACGACGGAGTTTCGGAAAGGAATGAGAGAAATAAGGCCATTGATGAACTTACTATTGCCGTTATGTGTACATTGGATTGCGGAAGAAATGACGGTGTCTGTTTTGGTAGATGTTACTACTCGTGCTCTTTGTCCTCAACAAACTACTTGTTCTGAAGCTATTTATCTTAACGGCGTTCAACAAACTGTAATTTCTTCTTCCTTTCCTTTTTTTTCTTTTTTTTTTTTTTGTAATTTTTAATTTCGCTTTTTGGTTTTTTATCAATGAAAAAGTAAAATTAGTTTAACAAACAAACTTTTAAATAAAACTGGTGTATAATAAATGTTGAAAGTCGTTTGATTTTTCTAAGAAATTTAAATTTTTATAAATAAGTATTGTAGAATAATTTGTTTTACTGTAATGATTATTTTTAATTTTTTTTCCAGATAAGCTGACGTTAGTGTAGAAAAGTCTAAAACCATCCTCGTGAAAAAAGTATCTTTAATGATTAATTAATACGGAGTGCAAGAAAATTATTGTTTAGTGTACATTACTGTATAATTTTTGTACAAGTTGGGCTAACTAATAATTGAATTTCTTTCAAAAAAAAAAAAAAAAAAAAATTGAATTTTGATACCATAATATTTTAAATATAGAAAGAAAAAACTTTGTAAAGGCAATTTGTGAAGGTCATGAAATATTTTATTTTTTTGGCTTTTAGTCACTAATCTTATTGGTTTAATTAATTCGTTAAGTTGGTTTTTCTTTGGGAATTAATTGGTACATACTGTATTACTGTACTTTAATTTTTAAAAAAGAATTTTATTTAAACAATGTTTATTTATTATTGGCTTTTATGTCTGAAAAAAAGTAGCTTGTACGTAAACAAATAGAGGAAAATAAAAGGTAAAAGAAAATAAAAAGGCGGGCAGTTGGCTGTTAGACCATCTTCAATGGTGAGACTCAAATTTGAGTATTGAAATACAAAATGAGTTGTTTTTTTACCTTCAATGGTGATACCATACTCACTTCTCAATTTAGCAACTCATGTAAATCCTAATTTTCCAATGGTGAGACTCTCTAAAATATACAAATGTCACTTTTAATTTATGGCTCACCAATTTTTTTTTTTTTTTTTTAATATCAAATATTGTAAGATTAAAAAAAAGGTAAAAGTTAAATAAACTACAAAATATATTAGAATATTGATAAGGGGCCTACACTTTTTGTCAAATGAGACTCAAAGTTGAGTATCTAAACTTTTCAACTTTCTTTTGGATTGCTAAGTTTAGATACCAACTTATTGGTATACATTGCAAAAAAAAAAAACACTCTTTCTCTCTCTCCTAAAAATACTCACTTGAGTTTGAAGAGGGTCTTAGAAAGGGACACGATACACTTTGAGGATGGACTCTTCTTTGCAAATTTATTTGATAATTGACAGATTATTGTTTGTCCTTTTCTCTCGCAATTTCTCAATTTAAGTAGTCTATTCTAATTTTAACTTTTTAAGTATTCAATATTACTGTATGTGACGCCAATTAGCTTATTTGGTTATACAATATGAAGAGTTTTGATATATGTGATTGATCTCATCTACATCATTTGTCTTTTGCAAAAGAAAAATCCAATAAATATTAGTTAATTTTGTTACACTTCCTCTTTAACTAAAATAAAACTTTCTCACAATGAAACAATTTAAGTTTGTTTTTATGTATCTTCATTTATACAGTAAGTTTTTTTTTGTATGGGTGTAACATATATTCGTGGTTTTGTTTGTATTGGTGCAAGTATTTCTTCAACTTGTCATTATCATAGGAGATAAATCGATTGTGACATGTTATCTTGAACCATCATGGTAACGTTATGGGCTCCCCAATGATAGAGAAAATCAATTACATACTCTCTGTAGAAAATAAAGGAAAAGCAACAGCCAATGGGTAATAAACAAATTTATGCAATAAAACTAAAAAAATAGTCATTATCTCACCACAAAAATGCAGATATTTCCATACACTAATAAGATCAAGATAAAAAATACAAAATAAAATAAAAAAAGTTTTTTTTTATTTTATTTTATTTTTGGTAATTAAAATTTCTACAAGTGCAATTTTGTATGATGCAAAAACTTGCACTAAACTACATTTTCAGTAATTTGGAAAAAAATGTTGAAGAACTTTTTCCTCTAGGAATATACACTGCAACAAAAAAGATTTGATGCTTGGCTCTTCGGATAACAAATAAATGATATGGATGGTGTGATAATAGATTGGTTTTCTTTTCATTTGATTATGGATTGCAAAGAAAACATTAGAATAAAAATTTGTTATATCTGGTTGTTTAATATAAAAAAAAAAAAAGTTTACAAAAAGTTGGTAACCATGTTTTATATACTAATAGTTGATGACAATGGAATGGATTATAAATTTTGATGTAATACTTTTTAAATGCCTTTCTTGTTAGTAGTGTTTGTTGGACACTAGTGTATGTTTTGTTCATCATAAGCAGACATAATTTTGCCTTGTTTATAAGTTTCTAATGCAAGTATCTGAAACATGTAGGTTGTTGGAATATTTAAGATGGTGTTGCTTCCACTACTGGGGCAGCTTGCTGATGAGTATGGGCGGAAGCCGTTGCTCCTTATTACTCTTTCAACCACAATTATTCCCTTCAGTATGTTATAAACACTTTTTCTAGTAATACTTGAGGAAATTTTTCTGCTCATTAAGATAGGGAACATTATCGTGTTTTCGTAACTTAAATTAAGCTATTTGTGTCAAAATGACAAATTGGATCAAAATATGGAGTTGCTAAACCCTTTTTTGTAATAAATTGTTCTACTTGTGGCTCTTTGTTCTCTATTTCCAGAGGTTATCAAACCAAATAATTTTAATATTCATTCTTCTAATTTCTTGCAGCGTTACTTGCCATTAACCAATCTAGAGAATTTGTATATGCTTATTATATTCTTCGAACAATCTCCTATATTATAAGCCAGGGGAGTATCTTCTGCATTGCTGTTGCCTATGCTGTGAGAACTAACCTTTCAACTCATCTTTTGGAATTTGGAAACAATATATAAAAAGTATTAATTACTAAAACAATAAAATTATGTCATTTCATAGGCAGATGTGATTGAGGATTCCAAAAGAGCTGTGGCATTTAGTTGGATCACAGGTTTATTTTCAGCATCACATGTTCTAGGAAATGTGCTGGCTCGATTTCTCCCAGAAAAATACATTTTTGAGGCAGGTTCCTGCTTTAAGCTGTTCATTTTAGCTTTGTCAACTGTTATTATAGGATTTTTAAAAATTAATATAATATGGATCACCAGTGTAGATGTTTTCTTGATTTTCCCAGGTTTCAATTGCTCTCTTGATCTTTTGCCCTGTTTATATGGGGTTCTTTTTACCTGAAACTGTTAAACAAAGACAAAGGCAGGATCCACAGTCATCGTTATTATGCAAGTTCCTGACATTCCCAAAGCAGCGATTCAATTCCATGAAATATGCTGCAAGTGTAGTTGTTAGCAGGTTGAGTCATTGTACAACCATTTGCTTGATTCACAGTTTCTTAGTGATTACTGATTAACTTGTTTATATCAGTGCCGTGCTAACTTAATCAATGATATTTCCTTTGCTGCAGTCCAACACTTAGGGGAATTTCTCTAGTCTCTTTCTTTTACGAACTGGGAATGTCTGGCATTAGCAGTGTTTTATTGGTAAGATTCATGACAATAGTATTGCTTAGCACCTAAATCTGATATCGATTTTTAGGAATTTCTCAGACTGCTCTACTTTGCCTTGAATGTTTTTGGCATGTCTAAGATATTTATTCTTTGGTTTTATAAACGATAATCTGTCACATTCGTCAAAACCTTGATAGCTGTTTGTTACAATTGATTTTACATAAAATTGAAGCTTTCACTAGTGATATAAAAATGGTCGGTGTATAAATAACAAAATTTCAGTCTTCTTGACCCTGTTGTGACTTTGTTGTTGACATATCAGCAAGGCATTTCTTCGTAAATGTAACTTTTTTTTTACTTTTTATTTTTATTTTATGGTGTAAATTTGGATGTTTCAAACTGGACACTCTTGGAATTATATAATACACGTGTCTGTCTAAGTCATCATGCTTGACATATTGTGTTATATCTGATTTCAATCTTTCAAACATGAGCAAAAGACATCTTGTGTACGTGATAAGAAGTTAAGGACTTAGTTAACGTGCTATGAAGTTTGATAAAACTATGATTTCCTTGCAGTACTACCTGAAGGCAGCTTTTGGTTTTAATAAAAATCAATTTTCAGAGATACTGATGGTGGTTGGAGCTGGTTCAATTGTTTCTCAGGTATGTCTTGTACAACAGATTAAGATATTCGTAATTATGATTATATATAGCAGTCACACTGAACAAATACAGATCAACAAGCTTATGCGAGCTGCTAATGCCAGAAAATAATACACTGAATCGCTTCTCTACTTTCTTTCTTGATTGTCTTCTAATTTGTGGTCTGTCTTAGATATTGGTGCTTCCTCTTATCAATCCATTGGTTGGAGAAAGAGTGATATTGTGCGCAGCATTACTTGCATCAACAGCTTATGTAAGTGATGAATCAAGTTCTATTTGTCTAACTAATTGTAAAAACTGAGTACACTCAATTAACTTTAACTCCGTATTGAAATACCTTTTGCAGGCATTGTTCTATGGTTTTGCTTGGGCAGCTTGGGTAAGCACATCTAAAACTTTTTGTTAGCACCCTGGATGTAGGGATGATTATATTATACTCTAGGTTCTAATTTACCAAAGCCACATCAATGAACATGTACTTTCATTCTGTTGCGAGATCATTAGTATACAAGTGATTGACTGATTATAGCTGGCAACATTAGATTTACCCTGAGGATATTTATAACCTTCTACCGGCACTAATATTCTTTGGATGCATTGCAGGTACCATACTTGAGTGCTTCATTCGGAGTTATATATGTGCTTGTGAAACCTTCTGTGAGTACTTAAAACCAACGCCTTTACTGGTCCAGCGCTACATACTGTTTACATTTGTCTAATATTATTACTTGGCCTACTAATTTTGCAGACTTATGCTATTATTTCAAAAGGATCAAGTTCTAATAATCAGGTTTGCATATGCTTCTCTTCTCCAAGTTTTCCCACTGATTTCCAATTCATGTTTTATGCAAACTGGTGAAGGAGGATGCTTTCAAACCGGTCATATTAAAGGCTACATTTGTTCACCCTTTCTACCTAGTTCAAAAAAGATAAATTCGGATCTGGTTAGCATAATTTTTTTTTTAAATCAACTAAAACTTACAATCTCACAGTACACATAATATCAGTTCAGTTTTAGATCAGATTAGACAGAAGTTAAGTTCTCAGGTGCACTGAGAGGCCAGATCACTGCCTTTTCAGGCCAACAAGTCAACATTCATGTCATATGCTTCTGATCACACTGATTTCATAATTTTTTTTCCTTGAGGAAGTCATGGATCTATTTTTCTGTTGTTTATTCAAAATGTTGTTTTTGTGATTGCAGGGTAAAGCTCAAGGTTTTGTTGCCGGTGTTCAATCCATTGCAAGTTTATTATCACCACTTGTTATGAGCCCATTAACCTGTAAGTCATTTTCATTAAATGTCAAACATATGAACTTCAATTCACTTTAAATAGAAATGTTTCTGACTTCTCCACCATTCTCCTTGCAGCATGGTTCTTGTCCGAAGATGCTCCGTTTAACTGCAAAGGTTTTAGTATTATATGTTCATCAGTATCCTTGGTACACACCCTTCTTTTCCCTTCTTGCTTATTTTCTCCTTGTTGATTTTCTTTCCTCGATCCTCCTAACTGGCAACTGTCACCCGAAACTCTGTTATTTTGCTAACATTTACTTGTATATTACAGATGGTTGCTCTGGTGATCGCCTTGGGATCAAGATTTGAATCACAGTCTGAGCTTGAGCAAAAGGATGACTTAGCTAACATTGAATCGCCTCTTCTATCTTGAGGCTTCCTTATTCTTAGTTTTAGGAATCCCTATTATGCATATATAATTATTGTACAAGTTTGAGGTTGTTTTTATGACAATGTAGAATCTGTAGATATATGCATTGAGTTGCAAAATTGCATGCAATGTCATTTAGGAGTTGTTTTAGGTCACATTTTAGTTTAATTTTTATTGTAAGCAAAATTGTAGTTATCAGAGAATTAATAAGCTAAAGTATTCCATGGCAGAATTCTAATCGAGGAATAACTTTGGCAAGAATATATTCCATATGATTTTCTTGTACAATCTTTCATTTTTGTTTGTCTCTTTTACGAAGTATCTCTCTATTTCATGAATTTCTTCCCAATTTTCATTTTAGGTTGTTTTTATGAAATTCTTCCAAGTTGTACTTTATTCCATACTACATTAGTGTTAACCTAACTTAGTCTACTTTTTAGACATTTTTCTAACTCCACATTCTCTCTCTTCATAGAGTAATCACATATACACATATATACATATACCACTGCCTTGTACAATTGTATTGTATTATGTACACTACAATGGTTTATGAGATTTTGAGGGTGGTGTTGGGCATACTATGAAATATTGTATGACAAACATCATGGTCTTGTTTGGCAATTGGCCGTTGGCTGCTGGCTGTTTAATTTAGCTTGTTTGACTGACTGTTAGTATTGGCTGTTTGACCATTTGTTGAATGTAAATATTTTTGGTTAAAACAATTGTTGGATGTAACTATGCAAAATGACCTTAAAGGACATTATTATTATGTATTATGTTCTTATTCATTTCTATTCAAAAAAAAAAATGTTCTTATTAATTTATTATTAATTATTAATTATTAGTTACTAATTTTTAATTATTAATTACTAATGCAAATACTAACTATTATTATTTTATATTACTAATTACTGATTGTTAATTACTACGAAGTAACTGTTAATTATTAAGTACTAATAATTACTTTTTTTTGGTGAAGTACTAATAATTACTAATTACTAACTATTAATTATTAAGTACTAATACTCTCTCCGTCCCCAAAACTTGGACCCTTTTGACCTAACTTTAGTCCCAAAATGATCGACCCATTTGCATTAAAATACCAATCAATTTACAACAATATTTGTGCAAAATTAGCTTTCACATAGAAAATTTTGTTTTTTCATGTATTTTTAATACTTTGTCTCTCTATTTTTTTATAAGCCCCATGTAAATTTATCTTTCCAATATGTTTTTATTTCTTTTTATTTAAGTTTCGTAATACCGCGAAATCAACCCAAAAGGGTCAAAGTTTTGGGGATGGAGGGAGTACTAATTTATTACTCCCTCCGTCCCTAAATTACATTCCTACTTCTCTTTATTATGTGAGGAATAAATGCTAGAAGTAGGAATGTAATTTAGGGACGAAGGGAGTAATGATTAATTACTAATTATTCATTATTAATTATTAACTAATAATTATTAATTACTAATTATAATTACTAAATATTAATTACTAATTATTAATTACTAACTTTTAATTACGGAGTACAAATTATTTATTATTAACTATTTATTACAGTATTAATTGATTATTAATTACCGTAATTACTAATTATTAATTATTATATAATAATTATTAATTATTATTTATTAATTATTACGGAGTATATGATAATTATTAATTATTATATAATAATTATTACTCCCTCCATTCTTTTATTAGAGTTTTTTGTCAAATTAAAATTAAAGTCCTAGGTTAGAATCTTTTCCTTTTTAGTACTCCCTCCGTCCCCAAAAGAACGACCCTTTTAGGTTGATTTCGCGGGTATTAAGAAAGTTAAATAAAAAGAAGTAAAAGTATATTGGAAAAATAAATTTACATTGGGTTTGTAAAAAAGTAGAGAGAGAGAGAGTATTAAAAGTACATAAGAAAAATAAAATTTAATATGGGGAAGCTAATTTTGCACAAATATTGAAGTAAATTGATTGGTATTTTAATGCGAATGGGTTGATCATTTTGAGACTAAAATTAGGCCAAAATGGTCGAACTTTTGAGGATGGAGGGAGTAAGTGGTTTTTTTTTTATTTATTTATTATTTTTTTTTTTTACAATTTTAACCTTATTCTCTTAATTTGATCCCCAAATTATCCTCAATTTTTACTGATTTTTTGTGCCAAATATTTTTGGCATTTATTAATCCACCAAAATATGTTCTCTTTCCTCGTTCTTCTTGTTTTTTCTAGGTACTTCTTCTTCTTTCTGGCATTTATTAAGCTTTTTTTTTTTCTTCTCTCACTTGTTATTCAAATGCATTTAATGTACTTTGATACTTCTAATACATGGTTTAACCAATCTACAAAAACCTTAATTCCCGTGAAAAATGAGAAATGAGACTCTAATAAAAGAAAGAAAGGAGTACTAATTAAGGATAAAGAAGTAATTTATTTAATGAAAAGCCAAAACCAAAACCAAAAAGCTAGTAAGACTAACTTTTTGTTTTTGGCGAAAAAGTCGGCTTTTCATTTAGATCAAAAAATCAGGTCGGGCTGGGCCTTAACATGATACCTCGTGCCCAAACCCGAAAAAAGTAGCGGGCTTTTCAGGCTTGTTTCGGGCCGGGTTCGGGCTTTAAACTAAAAATGTGTTTTTAGACTTGTCCAAACCCGCCCTATTTTCGGGCCGAATCAGGTCAGACTAGCAGGTCGGATTGAGGTTGATCATCTCTACCAAACATGTATTTTGGCTGTTTGACCAAAAGAAAAAGCCAAAAATCAATTAAAAAGCTAGTTAAAAGTCATTTACCAAACAAGGCCTATAATATGCTACACAAAATGTTATAGTATTCCTAAATATGTTTTTCTAATACGATATGTTCAAATCACCTCTTGCATAATTTTGTGTGGGAAACGATTTTGGCACACCTTCATGTGAAAAGAGCTTTGAAAATTGTGCAATTTGTCAAAATTATTTCTTGGTTATCTAATGTCCTTCTTTTAGGAAAGATACATTAAAATTAGTACATTTCACTAAGATTGCAAAATTTAACCTAATTTATTGAAAGAAATAAAGTGAGAAAATTTGTTACATATAAATAAAATGTGAGCAAGATCTTAATGAGTTTGCATGTAGTGATTTATCGACTTTCGCTGTAACATACTATCTTTGTTCTAGAATAACTGATACGGTCATATTTTGCACACGTGTTCATACATTAGGTTAACCTTATTTTCATAATTAAAAATATATGAAAATTATAAAAAAAAATTATATTATGAAACACTACCGTCAAAGTTGGTATATACTTCCTCTTTTTTATCGCATCATGAGCAATTTCATGCTTGTCAATGCAATACTTTGGTTATTAATACATTTGATTATACTTTTGTAAAAATTATAAAAAGTTGATATTTAAAAGGTAGATTTCGAGATGAATCAAACTGGATCCCACATGACTATATTTTTCATAACGGATAAATTATAAAATATGCTTAAAAAATGTTTATGGAACAATGTAAAAGTTTTGAGGTACAAAATAAAAGAAAAATATACTATGTATGAAGTATATAAAAAATGAAAAAAGTGTACAGATTTTCGATTATTCTGAGACGAAGAGAGTAGCCTACGAGGTTAAACGCTTACACCTTCTGTTCGGCAAAATATAGCTGTAACAGCTACTTACACAGCTAACCTCTACCTTTGCCGGTAACTCGGTAAGCATTGGTTATACACTTCGTTTAAAAGAGATAAAGGTTCAATTATCATTTATCAATGAAGAACTAAACAGGCTACTGCCCAGATTATTAAAGAGAGCCATGGTACCTCTTCATTCACCCCTTACAACCATCAATTTAAGCAGCATTTCATTCCCACCTCAAAAACTCCATTACCATCAAAAATCACCATTTTCATCCTCAAAAATCTCATACCCTTTGCATTCTTTCATCTCTTCAAATTCATTCAAACTCAAAAATGAAAACTTGACAAATTAATAGAGAATAGTGAATAGAATGGCTTGATTATTATTCATCAATAGGTAGAGTATTTATACAAAACCTAAGAACATAAGATAGGAAACAATCTTCCTAAAAGATATACTTAAATAATATCTTAACATATAATAAACCTAAATATATTATTCTCCTAATAAGATTCATATGGAAAATGTATCACACATATTTTCCGATATTATCTCTAACACCCTCCCGCAATCGTAACGGCAGTAAAACGAACGTTGCGATTGGAAATTCTTCAAGTTGTTGAAGCCGAGATGCACACTCTTGTGATGTCGACTTCATTTTTTTTCAATGATGAGAACGTTCATCTTTTTGAACTCATCTGTCATCAATCAAACAGGAACGTCGTTCTTTTCGAACCTGTAAATATAACAATTTTTTGTTTTTCCAGAGCAAAAATCGAGCTCTAATCAAATATTGGTTTTTCAGAGTAAACCACACTCAAATTTCTTTTTTTGGTCTTTCAGAGTAAACCACACTCAAATTTCTTATTGGTCTTTCAGAGTAAACCACACTCAAATTTCTTATTGGTTTTTCAGAGTAAACCACACTCAAATCTCTTATTGGTCTTTCAGAGTAAACCACACTCAAATCTCTTATTGGTTTTTCTAAGTAAAACCAAACTCATATCCAAAGAAGCAAAATCATGATCGAATAAACTCACAAAAAAGAAAAAAAATTGCACAGCGGAATTTTTGGGTAAAATTTATGAATCCCGCCGGTGAGTTTAATTTTCTAACCCACCGGCAGGGGGGGATTTTTGTGAAGTATCCCAAGATCTAACCTGCTTTTGATACCATGACAAATTAGGGAGAAGAGAGAATAGAATGACTTGTTTATTATTCATCAATAGGTAGAGTATTTATACAAAACCTAAGAACATAAGATAGGAAACAATCTTCCTAAAAGATATACTTAAATAATATCTTAACATATAATAAACCTAAATATATTATTCTCCTAATAAGATTCATATGGAAAATGTATCACACATATTTTCCGATATTATCTCTAACAAAACTCCTTTCAAGTTTCATTACCATTTACCCAACAAAATTCCTATGATTTATTCAATAATCCTCTGTTACTTCTTCCCAATTTTTCATTTTTCAAGTTACCATTTTCAAGAATCACAACTGCTGCTTCAACATCAACACCACCACCCTTAAATTCAACTGTCCCAAATTCTAGTGAAAATGTTCATTGGATGGTAAAAATGGATAAACCTCCAAATGGGTTTCAATCAAAAGCTGAAATCATCAACTATTATGTCAGTATTTTGGAAAAAGCTCTAGGAAGGTAGGTTTTCTGGTTTTAAATGCATTTCCTAATGTTAGTTTCGGAATTCACGACAAAATCACGCGCTCAATTGGTACTATTAATGTTTATGTTATTGATGTTTATTTATTTAATGCTTAATGATTAGGGGTTGGTGAATTTTTACAGTGAGAGGGATGCACAAAGTTGCATATATGATGCTTCCTGTGATACAAATTTTGGTTTTTGCTGTATTGTAGATGAAGAAACTTCTCGTTTTATTGCTGGTAAGCGATTAATTTTCTTTGATACCCTTTGATTCTGTATGTTACAGTACTGATTGCTATAAAGTTTTAATCTTTAATTGGATTTTACTGCTTCTATTTTTATATTTGCAATGTATTGTAAAGGTTTGCCTGGAGTGCTATCTGTTATTCCTGAGGAACCTGATATAAATTCTGTTAAGAAGGATTATAGTGCTCGAAATTTTCGAGATGTTTCTTTGTCGAATTTACACGATCAGACCTCATTGTTGTTCCCCAAGGGTTCGAAAAACTGGCTTGTACATGTCGAAAAACCTTCTAGTAGAGTCTTATCCAAGGCACTGGCAGTTGATTCTTATGTAAACATACTAACCAGAGTCTTGGGAAAGTAAGTGTTGGCCTGTTGAATTCACATGCTTTTTTGTAAGTTTTTGAAATGGTTAGTTGAGTAACCAATTTGTTCAATGACAGCGAGAAGGATGCGCAAATGTGTCTATATCATGTATCATGGCAGTCTAATTTTGGGTTTTGCTGTAAACTCGATGATGAGTCTGCGCAAGAGCTAGCTAGTATGTAAAATTTCTGGTCTTTGGCCATTGATTCATCATTTGGCATTGGGTTCCTTACAGTAGACCCTTTTTTTTGGTGCAGCTGTGCCTGGAGTTATTTTTGTTCGGGCAGATGAGCATGTTGAGTCCGAAAATAAAGACTATGGAGGTTTGTCAATTATCTTTATTTGATTGCTTTCCAGCTATGTATTGTTTGGTACAAAATATGAACCAAATTTCGTTTTCGTTATATACCAATTCAATAGATTTTCTGTTTTAAGAGGTCTCATTTTTATAGCAATCATTTTTTTCATAATTTGTTATGAGCAGTCAGCAGTGTATTGGAGGTAATCTACTATTTACTGTACTCAGCTAATTTCCACATTTTCATTTGTTCTCTAAGCGGAGAATATAAATAATTGTTTCATAATGCACTGATAATTCAAATTGTTCCTATTTATTTAAAATTTATAGGCCACTAGATTAGCTAGATGGATGTATTATGTACGTTGTGGGTGTAAATTTGTTTTGCTTGTCAGTTGACAGCATGGATTATATGTTCATTGGCACACAGCTCTTTCTGTAGACTATATAGTCTATAAAGAGCAAATCTGTGACATAGATGGTTTGAGATAATTGATACGGATTAATTAGTAGAAGTAAATGGTTATTAAGAAAGTGGAAAACCATTTAGGGCTTCTCAGAGGCATAGTTTTTGATGCCTGAAGAAAGGATGTCATGGGGAATGGAAAAACACTGTTTATTGAATTCAGAATATATGTTTACTGAAGAGACACATCCATTTGAAAAAATGTGAATTTGTAAAGAATAGCGCTGGTATGTTACGTATATCTGATCATCCTTTTCCATTTGCACTGACCTGGGCTGACCACTATATTCACTTATCCACTTGCTGTATAATAAAATGCTTTTAAAATTACAAACAATGCAAATAACAGTATATGGTATCTCCTAATCTATGCTCATAACAGTATGGATACAGACATACAGTGTTCTCTTCATCCGTGTTCTCATTTTGAATATCCAGTTGATTAAATCACAATCAATCCATCTATTCTATTAGTGAATTTGTGTTACTGTCAAAGTAAAAAAATTTACATGTGATATATACGAGTATAGGAGTATGTGGTGTCTTCATTCTTATATGTGCTCTTCAAAGTTTGGTATATAGCCACTTTCTGCAACCTAGCCTAGTCATTGTGTATAAGAATTTAAATCTTCCCTCTAGCTGGATGACTGTGAAGACATGGATTGCAGGTGACAGATTGGCATCCAATGCTTCTGATTCTACAAAAGAAACAGAGATGAGCAAAACCAAGCTTTTCATAACAGGTAGTTATTTTCCTTTCGTATGTGTAAATGCAATATTTATGATCTTTGGTACTGCATACTGATGTTTGCTTGGCTGTTGGACCAGTTATTCCTTGGAGCTATTGCTTTTCCATTGACTCTTAGATTGACAACGGTGTTACTTTTACATACCACACTATTATATTAAGAAAGGATAATCAGGAGCTTAACGCACCTTGAAATATGCTCAACAAACACCTGCTGATTAAATAACAGAATCATGTTTGTCCAATCCAATTATGCTGGGATTTGGAGAAAGTTTATAGGCTAAAAAGTTATTCATTTGCAATCACGCAGAAGTTAAACTGTCAATTTGTTGATTGAAAATACATCGCTGACAGTTTGATAATATGATGCCAAGCTGTAGTTTTGCCAATTATGAATCCTTTAAGCTTTGGGAAAATGCAAGTTACATAAGAACAATAGTGAAAATACATGTTCTGTTACAGATCCTTAAGAGTTGTATATTCTTCCTTATTTTCTGCTGGCAGTAAGCCACATCTTAAATTAGGGAACCAGCCATCTAGCAGAATGAAAGAACTTCAGATATAAACATACTCCCTCCGTTTTTTTTAAGTGACACACTTTGACCGGCACGTAGTTTTAGGAGATTTTATTGACTTTAATAAAATAAGATGTTAGTGGGGTAGGTTGGAGGAGTGAGAAATGATAAAGTAAAAGAATGTGAGAGGAAGTGGGGACCATGAAAGGAGTGAGAAATGATAAAGTAAGAGATAGCGGGGTGAAGATATATTATTAAAATGTAAGGAATTTCTAAAAGAGGAAGTGTGTCACTTAAAAAAAAAAACGGCCGTTTAAGGAAAGTGTGTCACTTAAAAAAAACGAAGGGAGTATTATAGCTGAGGTGCTTTCTCCTGATTTCTCTATCTCACATCAATGAGAGTAGTTACACTCACCTTATGATATATTTTTTGTCAGTCTAACTCCATCGCTTTAAGTATTATTGATCATCTAAAGTTTCATCCCCATCTCCATTACCCTTCGGCTTGTGAGTCTAGACTTGAGTTTACTTAACTAGCCAATACTATTTGCTACATAGAGTCATCCACATGGCATATATTTAACAGGATTTGCCCTTTTAAGTGTATATATTATTGTAGAAAACTGTTGAGTACCTTGTTAAAAGCAATTCATAATGGATGCGGTATTTGAGAATCTGAGATCCAGCATCTATCTCTTAAATTGGAAGCTAGAGAAAAATCCCTACTTTCTTTGAATACACATTACAAATTCTTCTATTTGGCTGTACTTGAAGTCCTTTAACTTCAAAAGTATATCTCCAAATTTCTAATTTATTGGTTAAAGTGTTAAACCCTCTTCATGTGTTGTATGCGCCAAAACTTTCATCTGTAAAAGCATAAGCCAAGGCCCAAAAACAGTAGGAAGATTCTGTCAATTTTCAATGTTAATCTGCTTATAAATGGTTACAGACTTGAGTCAACATAATTTGCGTAGAGATTCCTCTAAAAGACTATTTCGTTACTCAGCTTTAAAAAAAAATTAAAAAAATTGTGGTATACTAATATATACCGAGTCTTGATGGCTAAGAGTTATGTAGCTTCATCTCTAATGTAGTGAACTTACTGAGTTTAGCTCTATTGTTCAAAATGTTTGTGCTTTATCTCCTTTTTCCTTTCCCGTTATATATAGTCAAGCATTTGGAGGTAGGTTTTATTTTGCAGGTGGAGCATAAAGAGGCTTTAATTCGATGATAATTCTTTCCTTTTCCCTTTCTCTCTTTCTCTCTGTCTGGAATCAATATTTACATCATATGCTATGTTATTATTAGATATTAAGAAAAAATCTGTCACCTTAACTACATAAAACTATGTCATATCCTTAATTATGGGAGGTTGGACTAATGTGACTACAAAGAGTAGTTTTTGAAAAAGTTAATGTGAAGATGGGTTGGCAAGGGGTGCTCAAAACTTAACTATGCTCTAACTAGCATTCTGAAAGACACCTTATGCCTTCTTAAATTAACCAGAAAGTATCTTGTATTTGTCTGGTTCAAGAAATGATGTTTATACTCTGTCTGCATTGATATACCTAGCTCAAAGCGCTTGTTATCATATATCAACTGAATAAGGTTTTTATTTTTCCCTTGCAGGTTTGTCTTTCTACACATCTGAAAAGACATTACGTGCGGCCTTTGAACCCTTTGGTGAACTCGTAGAAGGTAGGTTGGTCTTTTATATGATTGGACAACTTACTTAAAATTTCTTTTATTCATCTATAATTTCTATGTTGAGCTGCTGAGCTGACTGCTAAATGCCTGCAAACATTCTGTACAGTTAAGGTAATCATGGATAAGATCTCGAAGAGGTCAAAAGGGTATGCATTTGTTGAGTATACCACTGAAGTTGCTGCTACAACAGCGCTCCAAGAAATGAATGGCAAAGTACGCTTAAGGGCATCATCATTGATGTGTTGAAATTTTATTTTCATCTTTTTAATATTTCAAGCATCACAAATTATATCCTCACTCTTTCTGATACATTGTAGATTATTAATGGCTGGATGATAGTTGTTGATAGAGCAAAGATGAAGCCACGACGCTCCAGAGCATTGTCATCACAAGACAGAAAAGTGACGCAGAGGATGGCTCATCAAAATTCACAGTCCTACAGCTAAAGATTGGATTTCATCATATGTTCAAGAAAAGTTGAGCAGAACATGGAACTCACATATAGAAAGACATAAGATAGAGCTAACATGATCAGTCATCAGTGGCTTGGTGCATCAAAATGTATAGTTCGTTATCTCATGTTGGTATTCGAACGAAATTGAATCCTAATTTCCTTCAATATTTCATTTTATGAATTTTAAGAGGTTAGTTTCACGACATGTTTTGAGGGACAAAAAGAATGAGAAATGTGAAATATGGTTTACAGATTCTTATCAACGGCCATTTTCCTAATTGCAACACTTCCTTAAATAAAAATATCATATACGAAGCACTATCTTAAAAATTGGTCATGTTCAAACATTGTTATAAAAGCGATCTTATGCTGGACCAAATGAAAATCTGTAAGATAATGTTATTTTCTCATTATATAGAAAGCTAAGAATACTCTACATTGCTAGATGAAATTTAGGGGAATTTTGAGTTGCATTCTGCAATGAATGAGCTGAGCTGCAACTGGGAAACTTAAATGACATCCGCATTCACTGACACAATCCATGTGACGATCTCATAGGAGACAGACTAAGAAACTTTAACCATATTTTTTGATTTCTATAAAAGAAAATACATTACTCCATATTACGTTAAATCCTTGCTCAATTTATTTCAACGTGCTTTGTTAAAATTATCAACTATTCATAAATTAACTTTATATAAACGAAGAGACCATGGAAAAAGCTAGAGTAGAACAAAAAGAGAATTAGGAATACTCTCCACCCAAGAACTCGGACGGTTGCCAACAGCCCTAAAATTGAAAGAAATAGCTATAGAAATCAAGATATACTGAAATAACTAAAATTGAAAAGAAATGGCTATAGAAATCAAGAAATACTTTACAAAAATTAAACACACTTTCTTAAGTCTTGTTTTTACTAAAAAAAAAAAATCCAAAAAGAGATGACTGAAAGAAATAATAACTAAATGAAGTTCACCAAACACTAATGAAATTATTGGAACAAAGAGTTTTTCTTACTACCAAATAGCAGCAAAAGCAACAGCTCATAAACATGAGCTGATTTCCTTTCTGATACTGATACGATGGAGATCTAAAGCACGAGAACAGACTTTCCTGAAAGGCTCATTCAATGCTTAAAGACCTAAGGTTGGGGAGTGAGCGCACAATGAAGTTCACAGTACATCCCACGCCAGACTCAGAAGGAAATCTCACTGCAATTGAATTAGGCACATGAAAGGAGAATCACCCTTTACATCATATAATGACCACAATCACTTGCAAGTATATATTACTTCAGCACTAGGACAAACATTCTCAAACCGCTTGAGCATCCTGGAAACCTGGCTCTTTTTCATATCAGGCCATCCGGCAATGCTTAAAGACCTGAGGTTTGGGGAGTGAGTGCAAAGAAATTCAATGAAGTTCACAGTACATCCCATGCCAGTTTCATACGGACATGTCACTGCAATAGAATCGAGTGCAGGAAAGGAGAGTACTCCTTTATTTTGCTTTAAGAATTGCGTGATTTGCCTTAGACCTTTGGCTTCATCAATCTGGAGCATAGAAGATGAAAAGTTACATCAGATATACTATTAAAAGAAACTAGTACTGTAATAGGATGGAAATTGAAAAGGAAAGCGACTTACGACAAATTCGAACTTTTTGATGTTTGGGCAGGATCTTAGCAGAGAAAGACAAACCCTGAACACTCCAATGTCCTCACAGTTTACATCAGAAAGGGACAAAAACGATAGAGTATTGTTCCTCAACGGGAAATTTTCAAATGCACCATCAGCAGCCAAGATCTTAGCGGGGAAAAAAATTAAAAATAATCAGCAGCCAAGAGCTAATAAAGGATCCATTAAAGTAGAGAGAAAAGACAGCTAAAGAACCAACACATAATATAAAAAGTGAACACCTTTTATACTTCAAAACAATTCAATAAGAGAACAAACATAGAAGTACCTCAATAAAAGCTCCACATAAAACCAAATTTTGCAGGACAGCCAGTCTAGAAAAGCAACGAATAACACTCCGCCAGTTGTAATTCATACCTCGACGTACAGGATTATCCAATATACAAACTGAATCCAAATGTGCAGGATCTCCAATAACAATGTCCTCCATTCCTATATCTATTTGTAACTCAAACAGTCTTGGAGAATAAATTTTCAAATGCATTAACACACTTATTTCCAACACCACCAATTTCTCCAGGAGAGGGCAAGCAAGAATTAAGTGGTGAAGATCATCATCACTAATTGAAACGTTTCTGAGAGAGAGTTCATGAAGAAAGCTAAATCTTCTAAAAGAAGATGGAATCTTTAATGCACACATTTGCAGGTTCAAACTCTGAAGCTTCTCGAACAAAAAAAGATATGAAGGTACCACAAACATATTATAGTCACGCTCTTCAAGTGACATTATCTCAACATCTTGTCTAGAAAGATATAGTATCCACTGATATAAATCAGGATAATGTGCACTACAATTTGTTTTCAAGACAAATGTCTTAATTGCACCATCGTGGTTAAGCAAGTATCTGTTGACAATATTCGCAACCTTATCCCATCGAAGATATGTAATACTAAACACAGTAGGAAGATAATCAGCATCAAGGACAAATTTGGATAAGGAAAGCCATTTGTATCGCCATTCACTAGCCAGAACACATGTTCTGGCAGCATCCTTTAGTGACAACTTCCCAAGAATAATGTCTAGGACTTCCCACGGAAGACTACTTATCCTATCCACATTCTCCTCAGACATATTCTGTTCCCCTGAACCCAATAGATGACTCGCGTCTTCCATGTTCTTGCTCACTGTATTCATTAATTCAGGCAACAAAAATTAGTCAATCTTCTATATTAGTCAGCAATATATAATCATAATTCTCTTTCTATAATCACAGGAAAATGAATTACTAAACTGAAAAGATGATTCAATACTACAGAATGATTTTTTGTAAAGACTCTAAATGGGAAGGTGAAGCGTAGAAAAGGAAATAGTCTGATCATAAAGGCAATTATGATGTTAAACAGTAGTTCCTATTTAGATAAAGAAAGTAAAAGGACAATTTTTAGGAACCTATTAAATTCATTCCGAGATTTATTTACGTTAATGATGCAGAACCTTTGGGACCAGATTACTCTAATATGACTTGTGTCAATTTAAAGAGGCAAGTTACCAGGATGACAGAGCTACACAGGTTATGCAAACCAAGAAGTAATTATAACATAGTAGTAAACACAAAGGCCAACATATTTACATGGAAACCAAGAACCAGGAGAAAATCACTACAATGTTGCACTAGGACATTGATGATGAGTAGATGGTGATTACTTGGCTCACAGAGCTTTTAAATCTCTCAAGAGTGATTATCAATGGTCTATGACTTTCTCCTCTTCTCTCACTTAAACTAGAATCAGAAATAACATCATATAAAGCCTAGATCTACAGGACTATAATCAGGTAATGGCTGCTAGATTGGTTAGCACACTTAATGGGAGAAACCCTAGCTGACAAGGAAATGAGATCATAAAGACGCAACCTGCATGGCCCCTCAGAGCAGCCCACATGGGACTCGGCGCACAAGCAGCATGGGAATACATGCCACCATTTAGCACTGAGGTGTCAAGCTCCATACTTTTCTTTGCTTTCTGGCCTTGACGCATGACAGTGCCATGCGACTCATGTTCCCCACAAAATACACCCATGAGCCATCTTTTGGCCACAAACATTCCCTTTGACCTTCCTAGATCCTGAACCACTGGCTCCATTGTCCAGCAGCCAACAGAAATGGCACCTATATTCTTCTTAACAGCAATCTAGATCTTGAGGAGTATTTTTAATACTTATTTAAAGCTAATGTAATATTTAACCCTATTTGAAGAGCTCATACTGGAATTTTAATTTGTAAAACAAGAGCAGCTGTTGACAGTCAACAGTGATCGTCTAAATACTAAAGAGATTAACATGGTGCAAGAAAACACAGCACTTATCCTATCTTTCACAAAATTATAGAATCCAGATGTAAAAAAGACGCAAAATCTAACTTAGAAATCAGAACATGCATATCTGTAATACACATTACATATGCCTACATATTTGCAAATAAGAAGCATAACACGGTAGACTATTACAAAGAACCTTTCTTCAGAATAAGATCTGAGGTCAAAATAACTTCAAGTGTTCATATCTCATAATCATAACCAGAGAAATAAAAATAGATTCAGCAAATTTAATAATCAGAATTCAAGTCACAGGGAAACACTCAAAAAGGAGAAAGCTTTGAAAATAGGACAATATTAGTCTGATACCAACCTTTGTGTTGATGTAACAAATTGTTATATTCAGGCCAAATACCAATTCAAAACTATAACACACAAACTACCACCACCACCAACAACAACAACAATAACAACACCACCAAAACAACAAAAAAACAAAGGGAAATATTTTAACTAGTTAAAAACAGGCATTATATAAATTTAAAAAAAAAAATAATAATAATAATAAAAATCGATGACTTCTTGAGCATCATTTATACGTCTTATTAGGTGGTGGAAAATAAAAATGCATCAACACATACATAATATAACAAATCATACAAGAATCCACAGTAAATATGTAAATTCAACAAGAGAGAGAAAATTATATCATGAAAGAGATACCAAGTAACAATCTTTGTTAATACTATCACCACCAGCGTCAAGTATGCCTATGCCCGAGAGGGATGAATGTTTACAGGTAAATTTTCATTAAGAAGTATGCTAAAGAGAGATGAAAAATTATAGGCTAATTTAATAGTTATGCCAGAGAAGGATGAAAGTTTACAGGCTAATTTGTGTCAAAAAGTATGCTAGAGAGAGATGAAAATTTGTAGACTAATTATTAGAGATGTTTTCATGAGACTCTGCCCACATAATAATATCATAATAAAATAACCAAACTTGGGAAATAATCAGAGTAGCATCTTCATAAGAAGGAAAATATCATCTCAATTCCTTTTCAAAAGATTTTCTAGGATAACACATGCCATTAAGCATTCTGCCCAATAATGTAATCACCAAAGTAAAATAATTAGATGAAAAAGGGTATATAATCTTGTTTGCATTTGACACAAATGCTTTATTGGACCACTCACTTTTGAGTTCTAAACTGGAGCTATAAACTGTACTTCACACTCATATTGGGAGGGAAATGAAGAATGAAGAGTGTAAAAATACTCCCTCTGTCCTAGAACAATGTCACGTTGGACTTCTTCACAATTCATATACTTCCTCCGTTTCTATTTAGTTGACGCGTTCAATTTAGGCACACATATTAAAGAGAGGAGAGAGAATGATAAAGCAAGTGGGGTAGACTAGTTAATACAAAGTATAAAACTTACCTAAAAAGGAAACGTGTCAACTAAATATAAACTTCCTAAAAAGAAATACGTGTCAAAAAAAAACGGAGGTAAGTATTAACTTTGACCATAGTTTATTTATAACGTATTTAAAAAATAAATTTAAATTTTAGCATTTAACATAATATGTTTAAATAGGTATTATTATAAAGTTTCATAATATCACCTTTTTTTACATATTTTTTCACTCATACAATCATTCTTAATTTTATCATGTGCTGACTTAATTCACTAAATTCCCTGGCATGCGGTCCACTATTCAACAACACCAATTAGTATCCAAGTCCGGACTCCCCTTAAATTTACTAGTCATGTACGATTTTATTAGATTCGCCTAGAAATATACTTTCATAATATCCAAAATATATATATATATATATATATTTATTTTTATTTTTACTACAACACAACTTAAGATACTTGCTCCTTTTGTTTCTAAATAATCGACACATTTGACTTTAACTTTGACCATCTTTTTTTACCATATTCTATAAAACAAAATGTTAATAACTAAGTCATTGGATTTATTAAAGTGTATACAATTGAAATATCAAGTTTTTATTAACATTTTGTTTCAGTTGATAGGAATAATGCCATGGTGGCTACCTGACTGGTGTAAATCTATCACAGGGTTACTAGTAGATTAAGACTAGATCGTGTATGATCATAAAAAAAAATAACAAAAAAGCAGCAAGAACAGGGTAAGTAAATACCATTCCAGTGATTGAAAATGTACCGTTATCGTCAATTTAACTTCTGAACAAGCGAAGAAGCAACAGTCAGGCAATCTTCCGTCCAAAATCTCCTGGAAACATCCATTTCTACCTAAACAGCAAACCTAAAATATTGCACATCAATAGTTAGAGGCATTGGACAGTCAAGCCAATATTATTACATAATAAATGTGTGTTAAGAAAAACTTACCAGCACAAAGAATGCTTCTAATTTTTGGAAGCTTAAAAGAAGATAGAAAAAACTCATGGTGCCTTTGAAATGCCAAATTTATCCCTGTAAATAATTCTTCAAAACTGTAAAATTCAATAATCAGCTACAGCATTATTTGGTACAAAAATAAACAACAAACATATGGATTCTTAGGACAACACAATTGACAATTAGCAACAAAAGGAAATTAAAGAGAACAAAGTCGAATCAAAAGATAATTAATAGAAATTATAGCCGCTTCAGTCCCTTTATTAGAGAAGAGCCACTTAAGTATCAGTTTTCTGTAGTATATATCGAACACTGATTTAAATTTCAAACAAAACTATATGATAAACATTGGAAAAATATGAGTTGTAAGCTAGGGCTCCCTTCTTAAAAGGTCATTGATTACCACTACGATTGTACTATTAAGTTGGTAAAACTTTCCATTTCAACCTGATCTTTACTGTTTAATTAAATCTTTGCCCATTCACGACAACTCTTTTTTTTTTTTTTTTTTTTTTTTTCTATGTAGCCCAATTGCAACAATATCTTTCCTATTTTTTCTTATACAAACTCCACTTATGACAGTTTCTTTCCTACCACTCTCTCTTCCATTATTCTGAAACAAGCCCCACTTGCTACACTATCTCTCCTACACTCCTCGGTTTTGGTTGTTACAGTTACCCCTAACACTTTAAGATTGGAGGCAGTATACATTATAAGAAAAATACTAGCATGTATTCCAGTATTCGCAATCAAGACCATCATCATATAGCTTATGTTATGATATCTATTCGCAAGTACAATAATGCAAAGTCTAAGTTCTGCCTCAAACAATAATCATGAGCAAACAAATTAAAGAAAAGGCTTATTTAATCATTCTTCATTTACACCAAAGAATCGCATAAAATCCAAACAAACAATAATGCTCGAAATCTTGTGGTCTAGAATCTAGTAAGATAAGAAAAGCCACTACATTTATTCTCCAATTCAATGAAATTAGTACAGTAGCAATAATCACACTCATGACACAATTCTTATTAATAGCTGAAATAATAATTCATCATATATAAATAGAGATTCAAAGACACAAGAAGAAAAGAAAAGAGAGATAAAAAAAAAAAAAAAAAAAAAAAAAAAAAAAAAAAAAAAAAAAAAATCTAATCTACAAACAAAACCCATGTCAAAGTAATAATACAAAAAATTAAATCTATAATAATTTAAAAACCCAATTGCAATAAAAGGGAATACAATCATAGAATAATTACAACAGTGATTTCTAATTTCAGTGGGGATAAACAAAAATAACCTAAAGTTGCTGATTATATCAAGTATATAAATAATTATAATGAAGAACAGAGACAGAAATGCTACCGTTTAAATTGAAAACCGGCGTAGTATGTAACCGGAGAATAGCTTGCCTCGGTAAGTGGTGACAATAAGTGAAGGTGAACACAAGTACTACACCAGAACAGCACCCCACCTTTCCATGGCAACAGCCTAATGTCCTGTGTTGTTATTTGTTACTTCCTCCGTTTTTTAGTTGCATCACTTTAGTTTTCACAAACTCTAAGCAATTTTTAGAGTAAAGAGAGGTAGAGAGAAAAAATAAGGGCTCATGTGATAAAAGAAAAAGAAAAAATTGTTATTTAAAAGGAAAGTGACGCAAATAAAAAACGAAAGTCTCACAACTCAACGTATTTTGTGAGATTTGTAGAAGTTCTACGTTATTTTATCAAGTGAAACATCTTTACTCTACATCGCATTGGAAAGACAATTTAACAATTTGTTGTAGCTGTAAGGATTGTCTGATCCATCTGACTGTATTCAACAAATTATTTTTTTTTTCCAATCAGCATGAATTTTCGCTAATGAAACAAGTTCACAGCAATCAGATAAAATTTTTTAAAAAAAGGAAAAAAAATCATGTCTTTTGAAGAACAAAAGATACTCCTAAAAAAAATTAAATCACCTGTGAGGCAGTCAGACAAATAAGAGAATTTTGACCATGTTTGAGAGTTTTGTAAAAAAAAAAAAAAAAAATACATATGATTTATCTCAATGGCTTAGATTATACTATCAACTTTTCATAATTTTACGAGACTATGAAAAAGCTAGTGAGTAGAACAAAAAAGAATTAGGAA
The DNA here is from genome assembly GCF_948465745.1 of Chenopodium album. Lineage (NCBI taxonomy): Eukaryota > Viridiplantae > Streptophyta > Magnoliopsida > Caryophyllales > Amaranthaceae > Chenopodium > Chenopodium album. The sequence goes on from NC_137843.1 coordinate 14,543,657, forward strand.
TACTCTCCACTCAAAAACTCAGACCCTTGCCAACAACCATAAAATGGAAAGAAAAAAAAAAATGGATATATGAGAAGAAATCACAAATACTTAAATTACTGAAATATAACACTTAATTCAGACTTGTTTTTACTAAAAATACAAAAAGAAATAACTAATAAAAGTTCACCCTAAAGGAAGTTATTGAAAATAAGACTTTTTCTTACTACCAAGCAGCAGCAAAAGAAACAGCTCATAAACATGAACTAATCTCCTTTTTGATACTGATAAGATGGAGATCCCATAAAGGTCAAATCCTTATCACAGGTGCATAGAAATAAAGCGCGTGAACAGACTTCCCGAAAGGCTCCTTTAATGCTTAAAGACCAGAGGATGGGGAGTGAGTGCACAATGAAGTTCACAATTGTACAATACACCAGAGTCAGAAGGAAATGTCACTGCACTAGAATCGACCACATGAAAGGAGAATCTGTGCACGAGGACAAACTTTCTTGAACCGCTTGAGCAATTTGGGAATCTGGGCCTTTTTCATCACAGGCCATCCTAGAATCCTTAAAGACCTGAGGTTTGGGGAGTGAGCGCAAAGAAATTCAATGAAGTTCACATTACATCCTATGCCAGCAGAAGTAGGACACATCACTACTATAGAATCAAGTGCAGGAAAGGAGACTCGTCCTTTCCTTCAAGAATTTTGTGATCAGCCTCGGACTTTCGGCTGGACCAAACTGTAGCATTGAAGATGAAAAGTTACACCAGATATACCTCCAAAGATACTAGTAATAGGATGGAAAGTGAAAAGGAAAGTGACTTACTAAAAATTTTAACTTTTTAATGTTTGGGCAGGATCTTAGCAGAGATAGACAAACCCTGAACGTTCCAAGAATCTTACAGTTTAGACAGGTAAGGTATAGACGCGATAGAGTATTGTTCCTCCACGGGAAATTTTCAAATGCACAATCAGCAGCCAAGATCTAAGAAAAAAAAAAAAATTAAATACGTAATCAGCAGCCAAGAGCTAAGAAATGATCTGTTCGAGTAGAGAGAGAAAAGACAGCTAGTCACTTACACTACACATACTATAAAAAGTGAACACCTTTTATACATCAACAAAATTCAGTAAGTGCAAAAAAATTCAATACATCAACATGAAATTACCTCGATAAAAGCTCCACATAAATCCAATTTTCGCAGGACAACCATACTAGAAAAGCAACGAATAACACTTCGCCAGTTGTAATAAATAATTTGAGGTACAGAATACTCAATTATATGAACTGAATCCAAACGTGTTGGATTGCCAATAACAATATCCTCCATTCCCAAGTCTATTTGTAACTCAAACAGTCTTGGAGAATTGATGTTCAAATGCTTTAACTCATTTATACGGAACAAAGCTAATTTCTCGAGGAGAGGGCAGGCAAGAATCAAGTGGTGAAGATCATCATCACTAATCGAAACATTTGTGAAAGAGAGTTCACGAAGAAAGCTAAATCTTCTAAAAGAAGATGGAATCTTTATGGAACACATTTGGATATTCAAACTCTGTAGCTTCTCGAACAGAAAAAGATACGAAGGCACCACAAAGATTTGATAGCCAACCTCTTCAAGTGACATAATCTCGACATCTAGTTTGGAAAGATATTGTATCCACTGATATAACTCAGGATAATGTGCACTACAGTACGTTCTCAAGACAAATGTCCTGGTTTCACCATCGTGGTGAAGGCGATGGTGAAAGCGATGGTGAAGCAAATATCTGTTGATGATATTCGAAACAGCATCCCATTGAAGAATTTTAAAACTAAACATACCAGCAATATAACTAGAATCAAGGGAAAATTTGGATAAGGAAAGCCATTTGTATCGCCATTCCGTAGCCAAAACACTAGTTCTAATAGCATCCTTTAGTGACAATTTCCCAAGAATTATGTCTAGGACATTCCACAGAAGAGTACTTATCCTATCCACAGTCACCTCAGACATATTCTGCTCCCCTAAACCTGATTGATAACTCACGTCTTCCATGTTCTTGCTCACTGTATTCATTAATTCAGGCAACAAAAAAAATGTCAATCTTCTATATTAGTCAGCAATATATAATCATAATACTGTTCCAATAATCAAAGGGTAATGAATAAGTAAACCGAAAAGATGAATCAATGCAACAAATTAAATTTTAGTAAACTCTAAATGAGAAGGTAATAATAGAAAAGGAAATAGTTTGATCACAAAGAAATACTCAGATTAAGCTGTTAAAAAATAGTTTCCAAGTAAATAAATAAGGGAAAGGACAATCTTTAGGAACCTATTGAATTCATTCCGAAATATTCATATTCAATATGATGCAGAACCTTTGGGACCAGAGAGCTTTAATATGACTTCTGTCAATCTAAAGAGGAAGGTTACCAGGACCAGGATGTCAGTGCTACACTGATTATGCAAACCAACAAGCAATAATAACATAGAAATAACAAAAAAAGAGGCAACAGATTTACATGGAAACCAAGAACAAGGAGAAAATTACAACAATGTTACACTAGGATTTTGATGATGAGTAGCTGGTGATTACAAAGCTCAGAACTATCATTATCTCTCAAGAGTGATTATCAATGGTCTATGAATTTCTCCTCTTCTCTCAAACTAGAATCGGAAATAACATCCTATAAAGCTTAGATCTACCGGACTTTAATCAGGTAAGACTGTAAGAGGTAACAACTACTAGGTTGGTTAGCACACTTAATGGGAGAAACCCTGACTGACAAGGAAGTGAGATCAAAGACGCAACCTGCATGGCCCCTAAGAACAGCCCACATGGTACTCGGCTACTCGCCTACTCGGTGTACAAGTAGCATCGAGATGCATGGCACTTGGCACCAATTGACACAGACGTGTCAAGTTCCAAACTACTTTCCTTTGCTTTTGGGGCCTTGACGCATGCAGTGCCACTCATGTCCCCACAAAATAAACCCATGAGTGTTCTTTTGACCACAAATATTCCCTTTGACCTTCCTACTCAGCTACTCCTAAACCCCTGGCTCCACAGTCCTGCGCCCAGCAGAAATGGGACAGAAATTCTCCTTAACAGCAATCTAGATCTCGAGGAAAACTTAATTAAAGCTAATATCATATTTTAACCCTATTTGAAGAGCTCAGCCTGGAAGTTTAAATTGTAAAAGAAGAGCATCTGTTGATGGTCAATAGTGATTGCTTAATCACTTAAGAGACTAACATGACAAATGAAAACCCAAAACATAAGCAGATGTAAAAAAGAAGCAAAATCTAACTTAGAAATCCGAACAGTCATATCTGTGATACACATTACGTATGCCTACAGTATTTGCAAATAAGAAGCATAACAAGGTAGATTATTACAAAAAATATTTCTTTAATATAAGATCTGAGTCCAAAATAACTCACATGTTCGTATCTCATAATCATAACCAGAGAAAAAAAAATACATTCAGCAAATTAAATAATCAGAGTCCAAGTCACAAAGAAAAAAGGGGAAATCTTTAAAAAAGGACAATATTAGTCAGATTAGCAACCTTTGTGTTCATGTAACAAAATGTTTAAATCAGACCAAACCCCAATTCAAAACTATAACACAGCAAAAAAAGATAATTTTGAACATTTTAACTAGTTAAAGAAAGATTATAAACTAAAAACAGGTACTATCAGAAGAAAAAAAAAATCTATGACTTTCTGAGTATCATTATTTTACATTTTATTAGGTGTTAATAAAAAAAAATGCACCAACACATACATAAATAACAAATCATACAAGAACCCCACAATCAAATACGTTAAGAAAAAAGATTCAAGAAAAGTAAGGGAATATATCATGACAGAGATATACCAAGTGACAGCCTTTGTCAGTACTACCACCACCAAAAACTGCGTCAAGTACACCCGAGAGAGATGAATGTTAAAAAGGTTATTCTTCAATAAGAAGTATGCTTGACAGAGATGAAAGTTTATAGGCTAATTTGTGTCGATAATTATGCCAGAGAAGGATGAAAGTTTACAGGCTAATTTGTGTCAAGAACTATGCTAGAGAGAGATGAAAATTTATAGGCTAATCAATAGACATTATAAGAGATGTTTTAATGAAATCGTGTCCACATAATAAAATTATACAAAATAATCAGATTTGGAAAATAATCATACCTTCATGAGGAAATAATCTCATTTCCTTTTTAAAAGATTTTCCAAGATACATGTGCCTTAAGCATTCCCCACCCAAAAAAAAAAAGCTAAATAAATACTCCCTCCGTTTCATAATGATTCCTGTTTTGTAAATCAATGCAAATTTTTATCCATTTTTTACCGTAAATATCTTTAATCTCACACTAGCAAAAATTATAAAAGTTAGATATTAATAATCTACTCACCAAGACGAATCAAACTAGATCCCACATGACTATATTTGTTCTTATAGATTAAGAGAAATTTAGAAGATTCCTTTTTTTTAAAAAAAAAGTCATAAATTCCAAACAAGAACATCATTGTGGAACGGAGGGAGTAATCACTAAAGTAAATGAATTAGATGAATATAAATATACTTCCTCAGTCTTTTTAATATTGCACCACTTACCTTTTAAAAAAATATCACAAATATTGCACCATTTCTATTTTAGGAAAAGAAATATTTGTGTTCACACTACAAATACCAAATATTCCCTTACTTTTCACACTTGATTTCTTTGTTTATGTATACCATCACATGGGCAATCTTGTATTTTCACATTTCTCTCTCATCCTTTTTTCCACTACCAAAAATCTTGTGCTAAACTCCTATGGTGCAATAAAAAAAAGAACGGAAAAAGTATTATATTTTTATTATTTAGACACAAAAGCTTCATTGGATCACTTACTTTCGAGTCCTGAAGTGGAGTTATAAACTGTTTTCGATGCTCAAATTAAAAAGGAAATGAATAATGAAGAGGGTAGAGAATAAGATAAAAATTAAAACTGTTCCACCTAGAAGGCTAACATTTCAGACAGTTATCATTGGAGAATTTCTCAGATAGGATTTCTGTCTGTAGTCTAAATTGTATTTTTGTATAGATTCTCCCATTTTATCAGTTTGACACTTGACAAGAAATAATTCTCTACAAATATTGAATTTCTGATTGTATTATCTTTGTCATTTATTTTGGCTTGTAAGATGGTGGCTACCTGACTGGTGTAAACCTATCACAGGGTTTCCCTATAGATTGAGAGTGGACCTAAGCACCCGAATTAACAATTAACTATAATAAACGATTGGTTAGGTATAGAGGCATCACATAACGATATATGATGGTTTAGGGAAAAAAAAAAACAGCAGCAAGAACAGAGTAAGTAAATACCATTCCAATGATTGAAAATGTGCAGCCATTGTCAATTTAACTTCTGGACAAGTAAAGAAGCAACAGTCAGGCAATCTCACGTCCAAAATCTTCTGGAAACCTCCATTTCTACCTAAACAGCACACCTAAAACATTGCACATCAGTAGTTAAAGGCACTCGACATTCAAGCCACTGTTATTACATGATAAATGTGTAATAAAAAAATCTCACCAAAACAAAGAATGCTTCTAATTTTTGGAAGCATGAAAGAAGATAGATACAGTTCATGGTGCCTTTTGATAGGCCAAACTTATTCCCTCAAATTATTCTTCAAACTGTAAAATTCATCAATCGGTTCAGAAAAAAATAATAATAATAATGATAATAAACAGCAAACATATGGATCCCTAGAGCAATGTAATTGACAGTTAGCCACAAAAGAAAATTAAAGAGAAGAAAGTTGAAGGTCTTGGAACATACAAAAGAAATTTAATAGAGATTATGGCAGCTTCAGCCTTTTGATTAGAGAAGAGCCACTGAAGAGTCAGTCCACTATAGTACTTCATGTATCAAACACTGAATGAAAGTACGAAACTTCAAATAAATAGCACATATTGAAGATTGGAGAATCAATGAGTTAGCCAGGGCTCCCCTCTTCAAATTTCATATAACAACTTGCTTTAGGGGGGGGAAAAGATGGGGGGGGATCATACCAGTCTATTATTGTTCTATTAAGTTGGTTAAACTTTCAATTCCAATCCGGTCCTCAGATAGACCTCCTCTCTTGCCCATTCACGGTAATGGTTTTTTTCTACACACCCAACTTACAACAATATCTATCCTATTTCTTCTTACACAAACTCCACTTACAGCAATCTCTTTCCTAATACCCTACTTCCATTTTTTCTGATTCATGCCCCAGCTGCTAAAACACTCCTTGGTTCCTGATGTTACAGTAGCCCCTAACAACTTAAAGGATTGGAGGTAGTATACATTATAAGAAAAATAACTTGCATGTATTTACAATCAAGAGCATCATCATATATAGCTTGTGTTATGGACAAATATCTATCTTCAAGTATGAGCCTTTGTCTCTCACAAGTGAATAATATCGTGCTTCTTGGGTTAGTAAGTCCAATAATTGAACAGATTGTCCATCTATCAATTTCAAAAAAAGATATAAACACCATCAAATTACAAAAACTATCATCTCAACTCACCAATGATCTTTGGGAAACCAAAACACGCCATTAAACTCACTTTTCATCACACGGATCCAAAAATAGCAGTAGCTTTAAGGAGTACCAGTGCTATGTGAAGTACTAAATTCATAGAGTTAAAATCTGAATTTTTGTACCAAACCAGATCTTCAAACAACAATAATGCAAAGTCTAAAGTTCTGCCTCAAACAAAAATCATGAGCCATCTTCATTTACACCAACGAATTGCCTTGTAAAAACAAAATCCAGACAAACAACAATGCTCAAATGTGGTCTGGAATCTAGTAAGATAAGAAAGCCACTATATTTATTATCCAATTCAAGGAAATTCGTAGCAATAAATTACATATTAGTTACATTCACTCATTACATAATTCTGACTAATAGCTAAAACCCATCATCAATAACTCATCATAATATCATATACATATAGAAAATCAAGGAAACAACAAGAGTAGAAAAGAAAAAAAAAAACCATATAACTTTACTTTACAAACAAAACCCATGTCAAATTTAAGTAATTGCACAAAAAATTAAATGTATAACAATTTAAAAACCCAATTGCAAGAAAAGGGGAGAGGAAATTCAAAAAATGTAACAGTAATTTCTAATCTCAGTTAAGATGAACAAAAAAAAAACCTAAAGATGCTAGTTTTATCAAGAAATACAAAAGATTATAATGGAGAAGAGAGAGATAGAAAACTACCGTTGATATAGAGAAGCGGCGTAGTATGTGTATGTCACCGGGGAATAGCTTAGCTCAGTGACCGGTGACAATAAGTGAGCACAACAGCATAACAAGTTAACAACACCCACCTCTTCCGTTACAATTTAGAGCACTCAATTAGTGAGCAAAAAAAGCTCGTTCTTTCTCTAGCCACTTTCTCTGTCTTCCCAACCAAATTTGCTCATGTGCATTTTTGGTGAGGAAATAAAAAAAAATACTCATAATTCTCTCTCCTGCTTTTTCACATACCCTACCAACATTTCTCTCTCTTATACATCACCATATTATTATTAATTATGTTTTGGTTAATGAAGTTTTAGTGCTACTAATTACAATTATACTATTATTTAACTTAATACAATTATTAAATATTAATTAATAATATTAAAATTTTAATCGCCGAACAATTATTATTGTACGGCAACATCACATTTTAGTCATTACAAATGTTTTACGCCGAGCAATTACATAAGCTAAATTTGTAGCGTACGATTACATTTAATACATACTACTAACCAAGATAATTAACGAAATTAGATTTTTAACGTACGATTACATTAGACTATATTAAATTGTTATCATACGATAATTGTATGATGTTTACTCATTAATAGAACCGTATTTTTGCCAAATGTGTTCCGCTAAATCTGCTTTTAATTGAACATGAGTGTCTCTATCACGTAGTGACATTCTTCTCTGGACATACGTGTCGAAATCAACGTTAAGCGGTCGGCCAACATTGAATTCAAAAGGCTCATTGTTGTTAATTGTAGCACTTGTAGTTGGTCTTGTAATTTGCAGGCGATCTTGTTCATAGTACCTTCTTAAAACTTCGGCCCGAGTGTAGTTGTGTCGTTCATCTTCGACAATCATGTTGTGCATAATGATACAAGCTTTCATTATGTCACACAATATGTCTTCGTTAAACGCAAGGGAGAGTTGTCGTAGAATGGCAAACCTAGCCTGTAAAACCCCAAAAGCTCATTCAACGTCCTTCCAAGCAGCAACTTGTTTATCAGCAAATAATTTATCCTTCTGAAGTTGAGGAAGTGTTATACCTTGAATAAAAGTAGCCCATTTTGGGTAAATGTCGTTTGCTAAGTAATAGCCCAACTTGTATTCATGGTCGTTCACAGTAAAAATGAATTGGAGGTGCTCGGCCATGAAGAACATCATCAAATACCGGAGAACGGTAAAGGACATTAAGATCATTACATGATCTAGGGATTCCAAAGAATGCATGCCAAATCCATAAATCTTGATCTACAACAGCCTCTAGAATGAGGGTTGCATTTTTATTCCGGCCTGCGTATTGCGCTTTCCAAGCCATAGGACAATTCTTCCACTCCTAATGCATGCAGTCAATGCTACCTATCATACCGGGAAAACCTCGCATTTCATTTTGTTGCAAGATTCTCCTTAAATCTTCGTCTGTGGGACTTCTGAGATATTCAGCTTCAAAATGTGTAATAACCCCTTGACAAAAATGTTGCAATGCCTTCTGGGAGGTTGTTTCGCCAATCCGCAGATACTCATCCACAACATTTGGAAAGGTACCGTACGCCAACATTCTAATCGCAACGGTGCATTTCTGCAACGGTGATAACCCAAGTCTTCCAGCTGCATTCCTACGTTGCTGGAAGAATTGATCCCCCTCGACCACCTTGTTCATAATCCTACAAAACAAAAGTTGTTCCATTCGAAATCTACGCCGAAATTGTTTGTCGCTATAAACTGAATTACTCGCAAAGTAATCATTAAATAATTGTACATGCCCCTTTTCCCTATCTCTTCTATCTGTATCCCCTCTACGCTCCGGAACACATTCAACTTCAGATACGGGTTGGGATTGTGTTTGGTTAGACAACAAAGTTGGTAGATGGGTTGTGACAAATTCGTCAACTAAATGATCAAATTCTACGTATTGATCAGATCAGATGAGCTGGAGGTTGAGCTAATGGAAAACATTGTGTTTGCTTGATACTTATGATATATTTGATATTTTTGAGCAGTTGGATTATATTGTGTTTGCATAGATGGTTTCAATATCATTTATAAGCATGAACTTTCAATAAGAGGTCAAAAATATGAATGACAATTCCATAAGTGATTAAAGATACTTTTTGACAGAAAAGAATTTTGACTATTCAAAATACAACAAGACAATTGACATGAAAGACACATGACTACTCAAAATACAGTAAGACAAAGGACATGAATGAGACATGACCACAAGTGATTATGACTAGTCTTTGTTTACAACAATTCAACTTCATTACATAAATTAGAAAAATCTAACCTCAGAATAGAACTAATTAAAAATAAACTTAACACACCACTAAAATAAAGCCTAAATTTGAGTTCATACTTAAATTTTGAATTATATCTCAACACTTAAAGACATACAATCATTTTCTACCGTAGACTAGTTGAAGTAACTCTTATTTGTGGGCCTCTTCAGCAGGAGTGAGTGGTGTTGTCCTTCCTAAAAGAGATTGCAGCATATCCAAATTCATCTTCTTCTCTGCTAAATCAACTTGTTTTTGCTTCCTCTTTTCCTTTTCTCTATCAAGTTCCAACCGTTGTTGTCGTAAATTTGCCTCCCTTTCTCTAACCTCAGTACACGCCTTTATTTGTTCACTGATGCTCAAAATTGCACTTTCGGATGCAACTGCTTTGCCCTTACACTTAGCCTTCGTTTTTTTGACATCGTCTGGTCGTGGTAGACCTCCGGACATAAATCCATCAGTACGGATTTCATTCTCAGTCTCCGCCCTAGACCTCTTCCCACTTCCACTGCTATCTTCCTCATCATCGGCACCACAAACCCTTTCTTTCCTCCTTTGACAGACCCCATCTTAGTTTTGTCCTCCACTTCGGGTCTTTATTAACCATTTCCACTCCATGCGGAAATGCAAAATTATGTTGTGGATTAGAGGAGATATAAAACAACTTGGAAGCATTTTTAATTCGATTAGCTTCGTTGTAACTACTTCCACTTTCAGGAAGTTTGCCCGCCTCCTCATAGCAACTAGTTCACTGTAACAAATCAGTTGTCATTCTTCTCCAATGTGTCTCCAAACTCTTCATAGGTCTTGGCGGGAGAATATGCGGTTTCTCCGTTTGAAGTTGACAGTAAGCTGCATGAACTTTTCGCCAAAGTTCGGATACCTTTTGGTTTGTACCACGAAGCGCATCATCGCTTATTTCTAGGTATAACCCAATTAGAGCTTCATCCTCAACAACCGACCAAATGCGACTCGCTTTAGCGAGTGGTTGATTGGCCGGAATCCTTGGAGGTGGTGAGGGGTATTGTGGTGTCTCCGGAACAACTTCTTCTTGGCTGACATCATACTCAGAGTTGTTCCCTTCAGTAACGAGAGGAGTTTGTTGCTTAGTATAAGTGTTTTCATTAGGAATTTGTGAAGGTGTTTGTTGATGAACAGAATTTTGAGAAGACGGGTTTCCTAATCTTTCTAGGAATAATTGAAAATTGGGACTACTGATGAAATCATCACCTTAATCAGAAAAATGTTGAGCAAGTTGATAGTAATTAGGGTTGTTTGGATCCATTAAATTGTATAATAAAATAACAACAATAATAAATACTTAAAAAGCACCGAAATTATAATTAAAATATCGTTAATAACGTTTTTAAAAATATTACAGTACTAAAAAAATTAATTAACAATAATAAAAATAAATAAATAAATAACCTTTTTGAACTTTAAATTAGAAAATATTAAATAAATCTTACTAGAATTGGGAGTAAAAAAAATATAGAGTGTTTTTGTGATTTTTGAAAGTATACCAAATATGTCAATTAAAATATCATTTATAACGTTTTAAAAAATATTAGAGCACTTAAAAAATTAATTAACAATAATAAACAAAAAAAAAAACCTTTTTCAACTTTATATTAGAAAATATGAAATAAATCTTACTAGAATTGGGACTAAGAATAATATAGAGTGTTTTTGTGATTTTTGAAAGTATACCAAAATATGTCAAAATGGATCTCTATTTGTAGAGAAAAAAAAAATATAACCGTTGATGAATTTTTTTTTAATTAAAACACGGCCAAAATAGCCGTTTAAGATTAATTACCGTTTTAAAACGGTAACATTTTCCCATTGGTTATTGGAGCTGACAGGGATGCGTGTCAGCTCCCCACGGGCTAGACTGACACTCCCTGTCAGCGGCTGTATTTATTTTTTTTTTTGCTTCTTACCTTCCCAAAACGACGCGTTTTGGTGAGTGCTCTTGAGGAAGATTCCCAAAACTAGCTCGTCGTTTTGGGGTGTCAGAAGCAAAAAAAAAAAAAAAAAGGCGCCTCTTTGGATGGTAGTTGGGGCCCACGAGTTTACTGTTCATCATCAATTTTGTTCATCCTATGAGCAAATTCTAACTTGCTCATGAGCATATTTTATTTTTCTTATTGATGTAGTGCAATTTCTACCATTTTTGCTCGTCAATTTTGCTCATGAGCAAAAAAATGCTCACTGATAAGAATGCTCTTACAGGAGCCTTTTTTTGTTTTTTTTTTTTTTTTTTTTTTTTAAGGATCTTGCTACCGAAAGTTTCCTAGCATTGAATAAGCATTTAAAATATAATTTAAAGTAGTAGAGTATTAATTTGGTAAAGCATTATAAAATTACGCGTCAATCGGTGTAATTAATGTTCATTTTAATTTAATCTTTCTACTTTTAGTGACCTTATTCAACGCTCCCGGCGTAGTTTTTGCCTTTAATTAATTTTGTGATTTTCCATAGTTAATGTTAGAAGAGACTAAAATTCCCTAAATACGCTACAATTTATTAAAATTTCGGACGTATTTAGGGAATTTTGTTCTCTTTTACTACATTTATCTATGGTTAGAGCTTCCCTCCCGGTTCCAGGAGATCCTGGGATCGATTCTCACCCTCGCCTTTGTGGCTCTCTAAACACCAAAAAAAAAAAAAAAAAAAAACTATGGAAATTGAATACGCATAGTTGCTGGCGTGGACAATACGTCTAGAATTTTAATAAATTGTAGCGTATTTTAGAGCATAAATTTCAAGGAGGATGTCATAGTCCTCTCATACGTTCTTTCTCCTTACCCATTTTAACACCTTATACTCTCCTTCATCCACCTCATTTCCCACCATTTCTTTCCTCTCTTCCATCCTCTTCATTTTGATGTTTGTGACTGTGTTCTCATTTTGATGTTTGTGACTGTGTTGTCAGGTGTTTTTTGTTTTGTTTTGTTTTTTTTTTTAAGAAAATGTTGTCATTTTTTCTTGTTAATTGTTGGAAACGTTGAGTTTTTATTGTTTAGCTATATCCTCTTGGCACAAAAGACGAGGTGCTCAATCCTTCACCAGATGAGGATTGTTGAGCATCCTCTTCCCCTTGAGGATCCTCAATATATCCCAACATCAAAGAGGATGGGTCCAACTCAACAAAAACCCCATACAAGAGGATATATATCCTCTTTGATATCTATGCTCTTAGGGAATTAATTTTATGGAAGATTGGAAGTCATAAAAAGAAAAAATACTTTATACTTCCTCCATTTATTTTTACTTGACTAACATTTCTAAAATAGAAATGTCATAAAACTATTATGTGAGCCTTTTTTTTTTTTGAAGAATTACGTGACCCATATAATATTTAGTAAACTTTTGTCAGATAAATTCTCTAAAAAAAAATTATAAGTGCATGTAGGGACTACTTTTAAGGGTAATAAGGTAAATCATATGCTTGTAAAAAAAAGTACTAAAAAAAAGCCTAGGTCGATTTGTAGATAGTCTTATTCAAAGGACTTCATGGTGGCTAGTTGGTTTAGATCATAGAGATGCCAATTTCTTAGTAGAGTTGATAATAATCTAATCGGAACCTAAATAAATTGAAGTTCATTAATTTGAATCTAATTAGATCGTATTTAATCCGATTCAATTGATTTTTGTCTTATATAATCCCGTAGATGATCTATGATATAATTGATTGTATGATGTAGATGGATGCTATTTTTTTTTTAATTTTTTTTTTGTCAAATTGTTTTAAAAATAAAATAAAAGGTAAACCATATCAACGATTCACATTGGTAAATAAAAATGAACGATTGTGGTTTGTTTCAGTACAATGGCCACAATTTTAATTGTGGCCACTCAAAAGTCATCTTTAAATACTGTGTATCTCTCCTATTTAAACATTTTTCCAAATACTATAGGCCAAAGTTGACACGCCTGAACTTGCTTCTCACTTGAGGCCTATTAGCCTTTGTAATGTCACATATAAAATTATTACAAAGGCCATTGTTAACCGGATTAAGCCTATGATGCCTCATCTTACCTCTTGTACTAAAAAAAGTTTTGTGTCGGGTCGTCAAAGTACTGATAACATTGTTATTGTCCAAGAAGTGCTTCACACCATGAAAAGCAAAAGTGGAAAAACCGGGTTTATGGTGATCAAAATCGACTTTGAAAAGGCGTATGATAGACTACGATGGGATTTTATCAGAGATACCTTGCTAGAAATTCATTTCCCCTGCCTTCTAGTTGATGTTATTATGGAGTGTGTTACAACTTCTTCCATGAGGGTTTTATGGAACGATGAGCCGACTAATAGCTTTTTCCGGGGAGGGGTATTCGCCAAGGAGATCCTTTATCTCCATACCTCTTTGTTTTGTGTATGGAAAGATTAAATCAAGCTATTGAGGAGTCAATCATATACAATAATTGGAAACCGATCAAAGCTTCTAAAAACGGTCCAAAGCTTTCAAACTTATGCTTTGCCGATGATATCATCCTTTTTGCGGAAGCTACTACGAATCAGGCTGCTATCATTCAAATTGTCCTAACCCGATTTTGTGGCGCTTCTGGCCAGAAAGTAAGCAATGCTAAATCTCGAGTTTTTTTCTCCCCCTAATGTTGATCCTGCTACAAAATCGAGTATTTGTAATGTTTTTAAAATGACTGAGACGGAGGACTTGGGGACTTATCTTGGGATGCTTACAATAACAAGCAGAGTTACTAGAAACACTTTTGCATATTTATGCGAGAAAGTGGATAGAAGGCTGGCAGGTTGGAAATCTAAATATGTTTCCCTTGCGGGAAGAATAACTCTTGCAAAGTCTACTATCTCAACCATGAGCTCATATGCTATGCAAACGGCAAAGATTCCTAGAACGATTTGTGATGATATTGATAAAAAGATGCGTAGATTTACTTGGGGAGGTGATGAAGAAAGGAATCGTATTCGATTGGCTCGTCAAACAAATGCTGCTTTCTTGACAAAATTGGGTTGGAGATTTTTGACCGAACCTAATGCCCTTTGGTCGAGAGTACTTAGAGCTAAGTATTGCAAAGGACGATGTGACTTAGACATGTTTGAATCTAAGGCAAATATGTCTAATGTTTGGAGAGGTATAACGGAAAATATTGCAACTTTGTATGAGGGTGCTCGTGTGGCTGTAAATGATGGGTCAACGACCCTTTTTTGGGATCACAAGTGGGCTGCTTCTAAAACCTTGCGTGACCTTGCAATTCAACCAATTCCTCATGATATTGAAGGTGCAACTGTGGAAGAATTGTGGGATGAAAACTTGGGATGGATGTGGGATAACTTTGCAGACCTTTTACCGAGTCATGTATTGCAAGAAATTGAAGCTCATTCTTTGAAAAAAGATGACAATGTGGGCGATTTGTTCTACTGGAGTGGTGGCTCTAAAGGATGCTTTACTATCAAGTCTGCCTTAAAAATTATAAGAGCGGATGATGATACTTCGAATGATGGATGGAATTGGGTCTGGAGCTTGAAGGTACAGCAGAGAGTTCGAGTCTTCTTATGGCTGGTCTTACATGATCGTATAATGACGAATGTTAATCGTTTCAAGAGAAACTTAACTAAAGATCCAAAGTGTAAGTCGTGTGTTATCCATGATGAGACCTTATTACATGTGCTTAGGGACTGCACAATGGCCAGGGAAGTCTGGAGGCAAGTAGGTGGTCCAGCTAATGCTAACAATTTCAGAACAGGCACACTCCAACAATGGATAATTCGAAACCTGAAATACCAGGTAAGGAATGACATGTCCCCTGAAATTTGGCCTACTTATTTTTCTTTGGTTCTTTGGTGGTTATGGAGATGGAGGAATAATATAGCTTTTGGGAAAGAAAATGAGAACTCAATTGATATTAGACAATTCCTCATTACTCGTTTCGAAGAGACATGGAGGGTAATGGGAGATGATGTAATTGATACATCTCGAGTGCAGAGGGTGAGAACTAAAGCCTTTATTAAATGGCTTGCCCCACCTCAAGGGTGGATGGTACTGAATTCAGATGGAGCAGCCAAGGGTGCTCTTGGGCCTGCTGGAGGTGGGGGTTTGATTAAGGATAGTATGGTTCAGATGGTGTATGCATACTCCCTGAAGTTGGGTGCCTGTAGGGCCTTTATGGCAAAAGCTCGAGCCTTGGAGTATGGTCTAGGACTAGCTGCAAGGATGAATATTAAATAGCTGCAAGTTCAACTTGATAGTCAATCCTTAGTAATGGTGCTGAACAATACCATGCCGTATAATGGAGAGTGTGTGCATATTATCAATAGATGCAGGAACCTCTTGGAAGATAGCAGCTGGACTATTGAAGTGCATCACATCTATCGTGAAGCTAATCGTGTTGCAGATTGGTTAGCAAATCAAGGCGTGAGCCAGAACAACCCGACAGAGTTGATTCAAGTCCCTCCTTTAAAATTAGGAAGAATTTTATATGATGATGTAGTAGGAGTGGCTATGCCACGCTTTGTACCCCCTTAATTGTTTTTCTTGTTTCTTGTTCCCGAGGCTATGCCCCTCTTTTGCACCAAAAAAAAAAAAAAAAAAAAAAAATATACTATGGGCCAAGTAAATAGAAATGGTCTATTAAAAAAAAGTAAGTAGAAATGGAGTAGTAATTAAAACCAATGTTTTGTATAAAAACCAACTTTAAATTAGGTCATGTTTACTTCACCTTATAAAAATAATACTCCATATTAACTTGTTTAAATAAAAATATTAACTTATTAAGTAAAAAAAATTTCAGTTCAGACAAAATAATTACAGTTCTAAAAATAATTACAATTCAATAAAAATAATTTCATTTTAGTAAAAATAAACTCAGTTCAGTAAAATTATTTCAATTCTAGTAAAATAAATTTCAATTCAATAACAATAATTTAAGTTCAGTAAAAATAAAATAAAGTGAATGGGCATTTCAATAAAAATAATAATAATAAAGTGAACAGGACTTTACTCCACAATTCTTGTTACCCTTATCTAAAAAAAAAAAAAAAAAAAAGGTCTTTAAAAAAACACAAACCCCAATATCTATAATCTAATCTAATATATATAAATAAAGTAGGCATTTTTCGGGAACATTTGGCACGCCACATAAGTATAGGTATTATTTCGACCAATTAAAAATCAGATTTGTATTTTATTTTAGAATTAAAAAATTCATACGCCATCTAAGCAAAAGTGGCGAATGAGATTTAATAATTTTGACATGTAGATGAAAACAACGAATTGATTTTTAGGATCTAAATTATTTAAAAAACTAAAAATTATCTTTTTTTAAGAAGTAAAGATTATCTTTAGATATTAAAATTTGAATATCAAAATTTACAAAAAAAATGCATTTAATAATTAACAAAAAAAAAAAAATTACGTATATGACAACTTAAAAAAAAATGTATATGATAATTTACAAAAAAAAAAAAAATGTATGATTATATGGGAAAGATTTTTATCATGTAATTATAAATTTAATACATGATGATTTAGAAAAAATAACTTATATGATAATTTATAAAAAAAAAAATGAGATTTAATAATTTTGACACGTAGATAAAAACAACGAATCACTTTAGGATCTAAATTATTAAAAAAAAAAATAAAAAAATTATCTTTTTTTAAGAAGTAAAGATTAACTTTAGATATTCAAATTTGAATATCAAAATTACAAAATCAAAATTTACAAAAAAAAAAAAAAAAAAATGTACTCCGTATATGATAATTTACAAAAAATAAAAAGTATATGACAACTTACAAAAAAAAAAAAAAAAAAAAAACATATATGATAATTTACAAAAAAAAAAAAAAAAAAAAAAAGTATGATTATTTGGGAAAGATTTTTATCGTGTAATTATAAATTTAAAACATGATAATTTAGGAAAAATAGCTTATATGATAATTTATAAAAATAAATGTATTATTATATCATAAATAATATTATTAAATTTAAATGATAAATTACCATTAAAGATAAATTTTGATAGAATTTATGATAAGAACTAAAAATTGTTCATTAATCATAATTAAATTAAAATTTGTCATACCTACCATTATAAATTGACGCATGACACCAACAAAATTTCATATCAATACAAAACCACAAGAGAATTTTGTATAAGTAATTTTGTGTCGTTTTAGGTAATCAATTCCTTTTCAATTTATGTTTGTAATCGTCATTATTTAAATTTTATTTTTTGATGCTTATGTATTGTTTACTGAATTTTGTTTTTACATGCAGATCTAAGCAAAAATGATTGGAAAATCAAAGTACGAATTTCTGCCTGTTTGTCATACTAAAATTCTGCAAATAAGATAGTTTAAAAAGTTTGGATATGGTGCTATTTAACGAGGAGTTATTTTTATAAATTGTTTACATTTATTAAATTTTTTTATAAGCCTCTTTAGTTTTTAATTAATTAATTTTATGGATATATTAAATTAACTTTATTTCTTATTTTTAATTACAGGGTGATTACGTTTATGCCTCAATTATAGTCAACTTTGTTCAACACTTTCGTCCAAAATTGATTGAAAAATGAGATTTATGAAATTAAATTATAGTAGAGAATTCAAATCATTAATTAATCTTATGAATATATTGTATCATAAGTTAATAAAATATTATTAAAACATGTTATCCTACCGAAAATTTAAAAATATATTGAATAAAAATTTAAATTGAGAAAATAATCATAATAAAATTATTATGATTTAAAAGAAAATCACAATTAAAAAAAATAGTCCTTTTATATTATCTATGATAATTGTTATCATTAATATCTAAAGTACATTAAGTCACAATTAGAAAAACATAATCCTTATTTTTTTTTCTTTTTTTTTTTTAAAATGAGATTAGATTAAAAAAGAATGATAAAATTTATCTTAAAAAGATATGATTTTTTATTATAATTTTAAAATTAAAGGTAGCTATTTATAAGATATAGAAAAGGAAAAATTTAACAAAAAATAGAAATATAGAAAAATATTTGATAAAAATCTGTGCATCGCATGGGCTTACATCTAGTATTATTAAAACTCAAGGGGATAACATGATACCACCATGTGTCATCCTTCCCTCAACATGACTAGGCGACACATGAGTGTGATGTGACATCCTATATGTCACGTTTTTTCCTCATTATGATTTGGTTCTCCATACCAACATGTGTACCATTAATAACTTTTATTGTGTAATTATTTTCTAAATGACTTTTGGTCTTTAATCTATCATGGATTCCAATGAACAAGAAAAATCTCAATTTAAAATGTCTTACAAACATCATTAATTATATTACATGCGTTTAGGAGAAACCATGATATCTACTACCTTCGTTTTTTATTATGTGCAACAAAGGAATATTTTATATCTCACAAATAATACCCCTTTGTTGCACATAATAAGAAACGGAGGTAGTATTAAATATACACTATCATAGATCATTCATGATATCCATTAACTATACCCAGCAATGGTGCAAATGTACAGTAAATTATTGTTGCTCATTTGTGTTTGGATTTTGTAACTGGTGACTTTTATCCTTCCCTTAAAATAATTGAAACCACTATTTCTACACCTTTCATAATTTTTTTGAAGGGAAAAAAAAATTGTAACTGGTGACTTTTATTTTCTTTTAATCTCTTTTGTATTAACCGAGACATTTAAAGATATAATAGTTTTACACTCTTTGATTTAAACGCGGGAATGTATTATATTAAACAACTCTCATTTATCCAATCTTTAAATAATTGACTATTGTACATTGAAATTGTTTCAAATTCAAATTTTAAACGTTATTAAGAAGTATTGTAACAACATAAATTTATTATGAACTAGTTAATGCCCGAGCTATGCTCGGATTTTTCAAAATACATAGTTGGATTATTTTTATGCATAATATGGTAAATACATTTTGTATGTTGATTTACTTAGGTTTTTTTTTTTTTTTTTTTTTTTTTTTAATTTTTTTTTTATTTTTTTATTTGGTCAAATTGAACATAGGATTATGTATGTTAAAATTGAAATTTTCTAGCTTATCTTTTACCCCGATAAAATTAACGATTAGTTATAGATTGCTTCTAAATTTCAAGCTTTAACTAACTTGAAATTATTTATTTTTTAATGAAAAAAAAAACAATGTTTTTGGCGGGAAAATTTTTTATGTGGTGTTGACATGTGTAATCTAAGAATATTCCTAGTGATTACTTTAGTATAATAATAAATAGATGATAAAAGTCTCCTAACAACTATTTAAGTTTGTATCACTATATCCACAATTATCCAAAAAATAAAAAGTCATGGCGCTCGAGTAGGGATGTCAATGGGGCAGGGCGGGGCGGATGTTGGTCTTCCCATCCCCATCTCCATCCCCGCCCCGGTGTGTACAACTCTAAAACCATCCCCGTCCCACCCCCACTTGGATATCCATCCCCACCTTATCCCCACCAAAGACCCCCCTAATCCCCACCCAAGACCCACCCAATCTCCGCCTCTCAAATACACAATCCAACAAAATTAATACGGATTACAATAAAAAAAACATTCTTAATATTACACACGTTTTTGTTTATAATATAATTATAAGACAAAGTATTATAATTAATATTTTATTTCACGTAATTATTTTATAAAATAGTATAAAAGTATATAATTTTGTTTTGGGAAATTCTCATTGGTAGCCTCGTACTTTTGTTTATTTCCGGTGGTAGCCACTTTTTATATGAATCATCTTTGGTAGCCTCAAACCTTTAAAATTTTACTTCCGTAGCCATATTTACTATAAACCATTAAGTGGGTGTTAAAATTTAACTAAAGTAATTTTAATTTAATTTTTTTTTTGTTTTAAAATATTTTTTTAAGCACCCCTTCCCCCCCAACGCAGTCACGCACTAGGCCCCCATCCACCTCCCTCACCTGGTCCCATTTCCTCCTATGCCGGCGCCGCCGCTACCCTCCCCACCCTCAGTCGTCCCTCCCGTCCCCCTTAATCCACCACAACCACCAATACACCACAAAATCACATATTTTCTCTTTCCCACTTACTATGAAAACCCCCAAAACCAACCAACCATGTTCCTCTTTCCTTTCTTTGGTTGCTCACGATCATCCCCCTATTCAACCATCACCATTCGTCCTCACCAACCATCTCCATCAGTCGCTCAGTCAACATTATCATCAAAAAAATCAAAAACCTTGGTCGTTTGCTGGCTGGCTAGTGTTGAGGGGTTTGCCGGTTTCGTGTGCGAGGGAGCAGGGGTTGAGGTGTTCGGGAATTGGGACTAGGGTTTTTGAGAATTAGGGCTGGGGTATCGGGAATTGGGGTTGGGGTGTTGGGAATTGGGGCTGGGTTGTCGGGAATTGGGTGCCGGTGGGAGGGGAAGCTTGGGCACCGGCGCTGTCGTCGACAGTGGAGGTGGAGACGGGAGGGGGTGGCTGGGCTGGTTAGGGGAAAGTTGTTTTTTATTTTTATTTTTTTAAGATTAATTCAATTATGATATAACTAACCTTAGTTAAGTATTTTTTTAATTATTATAAAACTAATTTCAATTAAACTTAACAGTCAGTTAACAGTTTTAGCTAAATATGGCTACGGAAGTAAAATTTTAAAAGTTTGAGGCTACCAAAGATAATTCATATAAAAAGTGGCTGCCAATGAAAATAAGCAAAAGTACGAGGCTACCAATGAGAATTTCCCTTTTGTTTTTAAAGATATATAGATGTGGTTATGAGGTGGGGATAGGGTTGGTACGAAGTGGGGCGGGACGGAACGGGGCGTGTACAACTTAAAATCCACCCCCGCTCCATCACCCATGGCGGCTACGGTTTTTATCCTCATCCCCGCCCACCATCCGCCAAACCGAGACCATGGGGCGGGTATCCTACTTAACCCGCCCCACTGACATCCCTACGCTCTGAGTCACAAACTAGTTTTCTACCAAAAACGCACCCCGATTTTTCTTTCTCAGCTCCGAACAATAATTAGCATCGATTAATCACCAGGTTCGCTCTCCCCCTAATTTCATTCTTTATTCAAGTGCCATTCTCATTCATTCATCAAACATGGCAATTGAAGTCCCACTCTCATTCATCTCTTCCAAACTCTCCCAACCAAAGATCTCAATCTGCAACTTCCACAATCTCCCCTCAAATGGCCAACTCAAATTCAACTCAAATTTCAAATACCCAATTGCTAAACTCTTCACAAAAAACCCCAAACCCCACCAAACCCTTAAACCTCAATCTCACAAAAATCAAATCAACTGCATGTTTACTGGCATTGTTGAAGAAATGGGCGAAGTTAAGAAACTGGGGTACGGCGTTAATGGAGGGTTTGACCTTAAAATTGGAGCTAAAGTTGTTCTTGAAGATGTAAAACTTGGTGATAGCATTGCAGTTAATGGGACATGCCTTACTGTGACTGAATTTAATATAGAATTGTCGGAATTTACTGTTGGGTTAGCACCTGAGACGCTTAGGAAGACATCGTTGGTTGAGCTCGAACCCGGGTCTGTTGTTAATTTGGAGAGAGCTCTCCTGCCTTCTACTCGTATGGGTGGCCATTTTGTTCAAGTCAGTTTTCTTTCCTTTTCTATCATTAACATTTTTTTTTTCTGGTTAAATACCCTGTGAATTTATAAATTTTATGTGATATAGGGATTGCAATTTTTATTTTAGTTCATTGTAATGCTTTGATTGATGTAGCCAACTCCACTGATGAGATTAAGACTTTTATTGATTGATTGATTGTAATGCGAAGAAATCAATTATATGGTGATTGTTTTGTCATGTTGAAAGTATTCATGGTTTATTGTTGACACATTGTTTAAATATCTTGATTCTATTTTCAGGTTTAGTGGTTGGATTTGGGTCAGATAACATGAATATGGTGTGAATGATAGGCAATTAAAGTGCTGATTTTTTGTTTTTTCTTTGTATGCCAAGTGAGGTTCTGACTTGTGAGGACTTCTTAATAGAGTTTAAAGTTTTGTGTTAAAACTTATGAGAGTAGTTAGGATGCTTATTTGCCCAACCTAGCGATCCTAGTTTGGTTTATTGTTTGGTTCGTTTGAGCAAATTGTTTAGATTAGATCCATTTGGCTCAACTTAAATACTGGACTGTGTGAAATCCAACATAGCAAAATTCAAGAAATGTCACCTTGCAACGCACGTCCACCTTGCTCCTTTGAAAAATCATTTATTCACCTTGTTGTATTTTAGCTCTTGAAACTAGAAATGTCACCAGAATAAGCTCCAAGAGTCCAAGCTAAGCAGCTTGGTGTTAAATTACTACTATAAACAACCGCTAATACAAGAGCACCCAATAACAAAAAGGTACAATCTACCTAAAGAAGATGCGTGATATAGCTTGAAAGTAAATAAACAACCGCTAATACAAGAGCACCCAATAACAAAAAGGTACAATCTACCTAAAGGAGATGCATGATATAGCTTGAAAGTAGGCTTCTGTTTCAAAGTCTGAGTGAACTTTGTATCTCATACTTGCATCTGCATCCTCCTCTCCTCCTTTGGAGGGGATTCAATCTCTAATCTAGAACACATTGAATAGCTCCTTGATCACCAACCCCTGGCTTCCTTGCTTCGCCATCTACCAAGAAACTTAAAGAGAGTTTCAAGATACTCTTTGTTTTAACAGCTTGTTTGGATAGAAGGGATTGGAGGGTAAGGAAAAGGTGTAGTATCCCTTATGAGTGAAATGGGAATGAGGGAAATGGAGGTAATTGCTTTCCTTCAGTCACTAAGAAATCAATCCAAAATTGGAATGGTTTGGAAGGAAAATCGGACTTAAGAGTTAATTGTAGGAAAAAGATTGTTTTACATAAAACAAGTGACTATCTTTCCTCCACTGCCTCATTCTTTTTCCTCTCATTGATTAATCAAACCATGATTCACTCAACTCAAAATTAGGGTGCTTTGAGATAATTATCATAAAATTAACAAAACCAAATAAAGATCAAGCCATGGTAGTTGGCCAAATCATGTTGGCGGCATTGATCACGACAAAAGCACTCTGTAAATTGATGTGATTACATCGAGCTTCCCTTCTAGACTAAAATCTTGCAGGACATCTTGCAAGGAGAGCCCTTTATACTTGTTCTTGTGCTTTAATGACCCTTAACGCAATATTTTACAAAGGCTACAAAGTACTTTGGTGTCCACATGCATGAGCTCAGGATCAAAGGATCAAACTACCACTGGCTATAAAGAAGTAAATTATGTACACCAAAGGAGTAATAGTAGAAAGCAGCAAAACATTAGAAGGCACCCAAACAAAACTGAATTAACCTCCTTATTAATGTCATCTGTACACATTGACTGACCAAAGCTCACTTCCTCCACATTAGTGTTTAGATGTACACGTTGACTGACCAATTCTCACTTATTAACCTCCACATTAGTGCCTACATCTACACATTGAAGCATGTAAGGTATAGGATAAGTCATTGTAGTTGTATTCAAGTCGTCAGCCAAGGTTTATGAACAGCTTATTTCTTCCACTCCAACCAGAGTAAAAGTTGTATAAGATGGAAAAGATGCTCCCTTTAAATCTTTAATTATTAAAAGAAGGAATTAAATAGCATGTAAAAGATGTATAAAAACGTGATTTATGTCACCACTTTTAGCTTAGGTTAACTTTGTCTCCAACATCACTTACTTCCTCCTCATTGGTGTGTTCTTTTAGCTCCCTTTTTGCTAATCAATCATCCATGGTCATCACTCTCTTGTTAGGGCAATTAGTTTGGTAATCTTGGCACTTGAAACATTTCACAACCTCTGTCCCTTGGATTTTAGATTCTCTCTGGATCTTAGATTTATATTGCTCTTGCTTCCCTTACTTTGATCCACCCGGTTATTAGAGAAGAAGTAATTTTTCACTCTTGTTCAAAGTGGATTGCCTTGAAGAAGATTTAGTTTGGCTCAATTTGTTGCTTCTCATGAGACATAATGCTATGTTGCTAAGTCAACCAGTCGCCTTTTGTTCCTCATCTTCCTTCAGTTTGCACAAAGTGGTCAATTTCTTGATTTATCACATTAATTGTCTAGCAAGGAATCAATCTTTTGATACACATCTTGTTTTTAATCTTCCTTTGTACTCCGTATGTCCTAAGATCTTTTTTTCCTTCTCTTTATGACTGTTTTGCGGCTGTTTTTTTAAAGTGTTATATTTCTTTTTTTTTGGAAACTTTCCCCATTTAAATACTATATCTCTCTCCTCTCATAGTTCTCACTCAAACCCACTACTATTTTTTTTTAATTATTTCTTCTCTCTCATATCCTTAATTTTCAATAAAATATTAATCCCTCTATCTTCTTTTATAATTTTTAATACCCCAACTTATATCATTTTACATTCAAGTCAATTAATTTGCCTAAAGCTATGTGCTTGTTAAAATGTAAAATTTAAAAAAACGGAGGTAGTAACATTTATTGTTTGCATACAAATTAAGGCAATTTGAGAGAGGTATTGATGTGGTGAGTGGATGTAAGAAAAAGGTGGATAAAGTAAGAGAGAGTAACTGAATGGTGTAAATATTGTGGGGTAAGATAGGTAAAATAGTAAAAGGAATTTGCCTAAAATGGAATAAAGTTTAAAGGTGAACTTTGAGAAATGGATTTAGTAGTTTTGCACTCTCTAGATGTGGTTAATTTGATTGTTACATAGTAATTGTCATTCTTATTTTGCCTATATGAAGGATAAAACATGGCTAATAAAGCACAAATTGTTTGCTTTGCATAATTCTGAGTATGTGTTGAGAATAATGTCTTAACAATGTATTAGGGTTTACTCTTGAAGCTGCAACCTGCAAATCCCAGACATCCTTGATAAATTGTATTTCCTCAAGGAACACTATACTATACCATTTACAGAGTATTTGTTTATTAGTGGTTCATTTTTCACTCTGCAAGTCTGCATGACTGCATGTACTTGCTGAGTATAAATAATACTCTTAATTAAGATTTTTTTTTTCTTTTCTTTTTTTTTTTTTTAAATAATTTGGGTTCTGGAGTCACGCTTATCTAACTTTGAAGTCAAGTACAGTTTAATTAATGTTTCATTATTGTTGATTTGATTTTGTTTTTGCTTTTTTTTTTTTTTTTTTTAAATTTTTTAATTTTATTTCAAATATAGGGACATGTTGATGGGACGGGGGAAATTGTATCGCTTGATCCAGAGAATGATTCTTTGTGGGTGAAGGTAAAGACTACTCCAGAATTATTGAAGTATATTGTTCCAAAAGGGTTTATAACCGTTGATGGTACAAGTTTGACAGTGGTGAATGTGTTTGATGATGAACTATGCTTCAACTTCATGTTGGTTTCTTACACTCAGCAAAATGTAGTGATACCATTGAAAAAAGTAGGGCAGAAAGTGAATCTGGAGGTGGATATACTGGGGAAATATGTGGAGAGGCTTCTCAGCAGTGGGTTTCTTGAGTCTTTCAAATGACCTTAAGCATGGTGTATTATTCATCTTATGTTCCTATTCATCCACTTTATCCATTGCTGCATTTCGATCCTGAGAGTGACTGAAGTGGTCGATGTGGAAGCACTCGTCTTATTGATACTTCCCATAAAGATTTGTTGCTTTAAGTGGGTACAGGATTTTCTTGCTGTCATTAAAACTTTAAAATGTTACACAGGTAACCCATTTCACAAGTAGGTTTGGTTTGGGTCAATGATTTTCAACCCGTTAAATAAATGGGCAAGGTTTGGTTTAAGAGTTTATCAACCCGTTTAATATCGATACGAACATGAATATGACATGACCCAACCCGTTTGAAAGTCCTATTTATATAACTTACAACAAATATCAACGGAAATTGCATGATATTTTAGACTAATCTTTTGATACTTCCTTCGTTTTTTTTTTAAGTGTTGCACTTTTCTTTTGCCAATATTTTTAAAAAATGTTGCACTTACTTTTTTGGCAACTTCAGTTATAAATTTACTAATTGGGTGGAGTTCTTTTTGATCGTTTGTGTTAGTCATAAATGACCCTAATAGTTTATACTCCGTACTTTAATTATTGTTATTGTTATTGTTATTGTTGTATTGTGTAAATTATATATATATTGCAATTTTGAATCTTCACTACGCTTTCTAGCTAGTAAGACATTTATTTAAATGTGCGAGAATTATCACAATACCCCATCCATCATTTCTCCCATGAATCAATAAATAAACAAATGTTGCTATATCTCTTGTAGATCCGCAATTGGTGATGTTTGTTACGACGTCAACAGCAAAAGTAATCAATGGATAACGAATTAACCTTAAGATGACAGCAACATAATTAACTTACCAATAATTAATGAGTTCAACATTTTGATGTACATTATCTATTTAACATTGCACCAAGCCACCAAACAAACAAATACAGTAGCAATTACTCAATTAGAGATAATCTACACTCACTAATCACTACTTGTATCTACTACGCCCATTAACTATTATGTGCAACTTTTGGGTTATAGTTAACGGGGTTAATCATTGAACTATGTCATACTTCCTCCGTTCTTTTTTACTTGATCCGTTTTGACTTTTACACTATTCACCACATCTCCTTTGACCGTCTATTGTGAATAATATGTAAGGAAAAACATATTCATGAGACATCTTTTTTAACTCATCTCAATTAGTACTATCATAATATATAAATTTTATAATTTTATTTATGGGGAATTAAAGTTATTGATCGTTAAAGTTTTGCATTCGCAAACGTGATAAAAGAAACAGGTCAAGTAAAAAAGAACAGAGGAAGTACTATGTTTCTTTTATTGCAACAAAAATAGATAAATGACGCATTTATAAATCAATTGACGAAGAATTGAATAATGAATTTTATGCACAACTATTGTTATAGTACAAGTAATAGTTCGAAGCATCATCCGAGCCTAACAATTAGTAGTTAACTATTTACCCTCTGTATTTTATTAATTGACCCATTTCTTCAAAAATAGAGTTTTAGAAGCATTATCTATATATATACTAAAATAACAACCGCTGATATAATCCTTGCTACGTGTCACTTTTTTATTTAATTGTTTCCCTCCAAAATACAAGGATGATGTCAAATATTTTTTTTTTCCTTTTTAAGCTCCCCTATTTAACATAGCTTTGAAAATATATTCCATTTGAATATTTAAATTTTAAATTATAAATTTTGGATTTTCTACACATATTATGCTATTTAGTTATTTACGAGTTGTTAAATATGAAAATTATGCACTTTCGGGAATCGTACATTCATATTTAATTAGAAATTAGTTAGGAAAAATGAGGAAGTTATTTTCTTTTAGTACGAGTTAAAAGTTTATACGGAGTAGTTCAATTCTTATTTTAAAACCGTAAATCGCACGGGGTTAATCTAGTTAGAAAATATGAAGTACTTCCAAGTTTTTTTTTTCATACTTGCCGATGCATTATTTTAATCGCTAAGTTCTTTAATTACCAATATGTAAAAATTATTACGGTTTTTTCACCATCTACCCCTGAGTTTTTTGTTTATTCACCATATACCCATGAAAATTTTCAATTGACTATATACCTTGGAGTTGTTACAAAAATTCACCATATACCTCTAATGACAACAAGATGAGTGGAATTTGATTAATTATGCATCGAAACCACCTTAGATCTCTCCATCTATCCCTAAAACCACTCTTCTTCTTTGTCCAACTCCTGAAACCACTCTTCTTCTTTGTCCAATTCCTGAAACCACTCTAAGTCTCTATAAACATATCTGTATGATTGATTTTGAGGATAAGAAAAAAAAAATCTGGGTGGTTTTAGGGGTGGAAAAAAGAAATGTGGGTGATTTCGAAGGTAATGGAATGTATTTAGGGTGGTTTCGGGTTATAATTAACCCTAATGATTGATAAAGTTAACAATCAATAGTCATCAAGGGTATATGGTGAATTTTTGTAAAAACTCGGGGATATATGATGAATTTAAAAAGTTCATGGGTATATGGTGAATAAACAAAAAACTCAGGGTATATGGTGAAAAATCTGAAATTATTAACATTTGACATCAAAGTAATATAAATCGAGACGAATCTAACACTATCCCACATGACTATAATTTTTTTTAGTTTTAAATCATCAATACTAGTCAAAGTAAAACAAATGGATAGAGTAAAAGTCAAACTATTGCAAGCATAAACAAAAAAACAGAGGAAATATTTTTTATAATGGAAGTGGTGCTGGTTAAAGAATTTAAAAAAAAAAAAAAAAAACTAAAAAAGAATTAAAAAAGATCTCAAAAAAAAAAAAGAATTAAAAAAAAAATCTAAAAAAGCAAAAGTATGTATTAGTGGGACAGAAGGAGAACATGAAAAACATTTAAATATGACGAGTGAACCACTGTTAGGATAAAAGTAATAAAATATGTTAAAAGTTTTCAAATAAGGAAATGAAGCAATTAATAAAATACGAACGGAGTACTTAGTTACACATAGATCAACAAACATTTACGGAGTAAGTAACATCATCTAATTAAATATTGATCTTTGATTAACACAAGTTTAAAATGGAAAGCAAGTTTATACTATTTTCGTAAACTTAAAAATCACAACTTCCATAAATCAGTAGATGAGATGTAACCATTTGAAGTGTACCTCTCCCCTTCTTCACCAACCTCCTAACCATTTTCTTACAAGTTCATCATTCCTTAGTATATAAATTTCACCTTCATTCTTTTGGCATTTTACCTGGACAAAAAAATGGCTAATCTAAGGTGTGTTTGCATGTTTTATGGAATATTTCTTGCCGTAGCACTAGCAAGAGCCCAAGCACCAGCAACATCACCAACAATTGCATCACCAGCACCACCATTACCTACTTCAAACCCGCCAACTACAGCAACTCCATTACCCGCGTCCACTTCACCAGTGTCAAGTCCAACTGTCCCACCACCTCAAAGCTCACCACCTCCCACCGCTCCTCCCCCGTCAGTACAAACACCATCACTACCACCTGCACCAGTAACCCAGCCGCCACCACCAGTAAAACCACCAGCCCCTGTGTCACCTCCACCAGCAACATCACCTGCTCCAGCAACTGCGCCAACTGCACCAGCACCCACAAAGCCAGCTCCTGCACCAGCACCCACAAAGCCGGCTCCTGCACCAGCACCTACAAAGCCATCTCCTGCACCAGCACCCACAAAGCTGGCTCCTGCACCAGCGCCGACAAAGCCGGCTCCTGCACCAGCGCCAATGGCTATATCACCAAGCCTAGCACCAGTTAATAGTCCCTCAACAGCACCAGCACCAGCA
The DNA here is from genome assembly GCF_948465745.1 of Chenopodium album. NCBI lineage: Eukaryota > Viridiplantae > Streptophyta > Magnoliopsida > Caryophyllales > Amaranthaceae > Chenopodium > Chenopodium album. Next base: position 14,573,543 of record NC_137843.1, read on the forward strand.
CCAGCACCAGCACCCTCTGAGGGGAAAAAGAAGAGGAAGCACAAGCATAAGCACAAGCATCACCATGCACCAGCTCCAGCCCCAATACCACCAAGCCCACCAGCACCTCCTATGGCAGTCACAGATACCTCAGACGATATGTCACCGGCTCCTTCTCCAGATTTGGTAAAATCTCAATTAGAAAACCTTTTCTTTCTCACTTTTGTTTCCCTTGCAGATCAAATGTATATTAACTTGATTTCATGGAAACAGAATGCAGGTATATCTATCTATCAGCAAGGATACACATGGAGCAAGTGGATGACAGGACTCATAGCAGCTGCACTGCTTGTTGTTTTGTAATCTCAACCTTGATTTACATAAGCAATTGATTATTTTTTTTCATTCATTTTTTTGGCTTTTTGTTATGAGATGAGAGTTCAAGAAATTTTCAGTTTAAACAATGTGATTGAGTACTTACACATAATTATTTCAAATACATACAAAAATATTCAATTCTGATCAAAGGTAATGTTTGATCCAATCAGAGTTCAAGAGTTTGGCCCTCAAGTAAAAAAAAAACAATCCTAGCCAAAAGCATGGCCATCGAGTTTGTGGTCTAGCCATACATCACTTTTATTCTGATCTTTACATATGAAAATCTTCTCAATGGTCAATAGATGTGAATATTTTGTCAGTATAAATAAAAAGTACCAAAGATCATAGGGAGTTGAAGTTACCTCCTAATTATGCATAACCTCAAGAATATGAACAAATCTGTAAAAGTTGAACTATGTTTCGAAATTAAATTTCTAATACAAAAACTAAGATTGTTTTTGTATGATCAAAAGAGAAACACTCACCAAAAAGAGATTAATTTCCTATTTATAGTAGTTAAGAAGTACAAAAATGTCCAAGTAAGCAAACAGGGGCACAAGTATTCCAAAAATTCATACTAATCTTCACCAGTATCATTCCGAAAGTCATATTCAACCACAAGACCCAGGTTGTCAACTAATTTGTGATGCTGGAGACACCCTGCGCACTGATGAAAACAAGACTAAATGATTACATTTTGATGACATTATTCAGAGAAAATAAAATGAAGTTGGACATCACAGTTTACATTAAGAAGCTTTCTGAAATATGTGAAATAATGCAACCTACTAGGTAGATCAAAGTCCTTATCATAGCCAGATGACAACATATCTACAGAGTATTTTATTATTATTAGCAAGCAAAATGCTTCTTGAGAAATGGAGTATAATTTTCCACCAAAGTATCAAATAAAACATTTTGCCAAACCCCCATCTTGGCATTTAGCTGCTCATCAATAATAATAAAAAAAGGGCATCAAGGATGATGATACGCAGCCAGCTTATAAAATTTGATCATTTTCAGTGCAATGTGAAGAGTTCATCACACACCACAAGCAAAGAAAAATGAAGAATAACAGGTAGCTTTCTATTGAGAACTACGCCATCAATTTCCATTTGTCAAGCAAATACCACATCATAAGAGTTAATTCTTACTTTTGCTTTCAGCATATTCAACAATATAGAAGCTGATAATAAATACTGGAAGCTTTCCCAATTCTCAAAACAATTGTTACTAGAATACACAATGTCACTAAACACAAACTCAAAAGATGAGGGCACAACTGTTGCATACTTGCATATCCACAATGTAAATAAAATATGAATTTTTTTTCTAACATATTATGTTCACACACATATCCTCAACAAAATACACAAAGTCTCAGAAGACATTAGTTCAAAAATACCTGAACGAACACAGTTCCTCGTTCATAGGCTAATCTATTAATCAGTCGTTTTGTTCTTTCACCACAAGCATCACAAGTAAATTGCACGAGCAAGCTTCTCCTAGGAAGCTGTATGTTAATATTTGATTCCTACAGAGGTACAACAAACAGATGACCTTAATCATATGTAGCAAAATATATCCAGTAATGGTTGGGATGAAACGCCATTATCATACTCATTCAAAGAAACATGAGATCATGATGGTAAAACTACCATTAATGTTGCAATCGAATCAAATGTTCTATTTTTCCTTCTTGAACAATTCCATCTTATGGCCCAAAATGGATAGCTACAGTTGTGAAACAACCATCTTAAGGCCATTATATGCTGACAGATTTGAGCTTTTGGTATCACAATTTTCCATGTCAAACTATGTACATTTTTATTGCTTCGTGCTATAAACCTAACTCATCACTTGGTTTCCTATCAAGAAAGTGTCAAAACTTCTCCAGAGATGAAGTGCCATTAGCACACCCGCATATCTTATCCTTAATCCCCGGAAGTTGCTAAAGCCTTAAATTTATGTTTCCAGTATATTTCATTAATTTTAACAGAAATAGTTTTGCATATGATATGTTCTGCTCTTCTCTAACAAGGGAGAATGACACCCATACGGATAGTAGTCAAATTAAAATAACATAACATCTAGGAAAGGCTTCCGTATCATACAGTAGATGTTAAAACTAACATTTATTTCAAAGGTTTGAAGAGAATTATAGAATTGTCCTTAATTAAATTTATCACTCGAACAGTTGGACTTGTCACTTATGCATCATATGGGAAAGGTAGTACCTAACTAGTGCATCAAACGAGAAGTATAAAAGACTCTTGTACCTAGCACAATTGAATAGGATTGTTGTAGCTAAAAGTTTGGCGCATTTGGCTATAAAGAACAGCTATGCTTTACTTAATGATCGAACTTATACATTGTATGGTATAGCTAATGTAGATGTATTAAGTGCCAATAAGTTAGCATGTCTCATATTTTAGGTAGTTCTCAATTCTCATTAATATCTTCCATAGCGATTATTAGATGGTACACCGGGGAGCACAATGCTACTTTCTAGTTTCCATTATCAAATTCAAATGTGTCAACTAACTCCAAGTTATTTCTCTAATGCAAACCATGACTAAATTAATTTCATGATACTAAACACCGTAAGGTTCATTCTCATTCGCAGCGATTCAACTAATCCCTGTCACAACACCGTGATTAAAACCAAGACTATTAATGTTACATAAGTTAAAATTGAAAAACATTAAAAGCAACAAAATGATGTAGATACCTTAGAAGAAGAATCATGAGCTATATCTGGGTTAATATCAGCATTACCACTGCAACAACAAGGTGCCCAGTGGCGTTGCTTCTTGGATGAAATTGCAGCTTCATGGGAAACTCTTAACCTGCAACAAAAGAAGAAATTAAAATTAAACACTGGAATTACGCAAGTAAAACTAATAATTGAATGAAAAATCAAAGGTAGTATTGATGAATTGATTTGAAATTGGCAGACCTAGGGTTTGATTTGGGAGTGAAATTGAGAGGGGAGAAAGAAGGGCGTAAATTGGGTGTGTAATGGAGTTTGGTTGGGTGGTAGGATGAGGAAGAAAAGTGGAGAGAGAAAATGGCGGGAAGGGTAGTTGTTGTCATTGAGATTTGAGAGAGAATTTCTCAGAATCTGAATTATGGACTGAATTTCTCAAATATCAGGCGTCGTTGTAAATGTAAACTTGTAATTGTTGTTCTAAATTCGGAGGTAATTAGCTAAGCTTTATTTTGTGGGAAGGTGATTAGCTGAGCTTACCAAACATCTTCTCTTTTTTGACGGAAAGAAGATAATATCACTAATGAATAGTCATACAACATTTATAATAATCATAAAGATTTATAAACTAAATATTTAGAGAAAATAATATAAATTTTACAATCAAAATCATAACTATTTGAGAGTGAGGGATAGCTCAAGTAGTTGGAGCTTCCTTTCCCATTTCAGATGATCTAGGATCGATTTTCATCCCGCTTTTGTAACTCTCTAAACACCAAAAAAAGAAAAAAAAAATCAATGTATTCACATCTTTCTAAGGTGCGAATCATAAAGGAGAGACAAGAGAGATAATCCACAACGATTGTAAATAAGCCATTGCTTGTAATTTTTAAATAGTTGGAGCTAGTAGCTCACCATTAGTATACACAATGGTTAACCATAATAATTGTGGTTATCATCTATTTTATTCATTTTTCTATCTTTCACCTCATATGTAACCATTTTTATAACCAATGTATCCCAATGGTTGCCCATAAATTTTATTCAATAAGTGGAGAATCTTACAAAAGTGGGTGAATATTTATTCAATAACCATGTTACAATAACCTGGTTAAAACTTTAACCAGGTTATTGTTTTATCTCTCCTTCTTTTTCTCTCTCTATAATTGTTTATAATATTTTTACACTCTCTCACCTAATAACCACCCTAAATGGTTAATGGCTGGCTATGCTATATGGAGCTACATTGCTACAAGGGTTATAGCTTTGGTGAAACTACCTAGCTTTATAATTTCACTCCACCCAAACACATGTAATGTCCATTTTGAATGAAAAAAGTAGTTGTGGTTTTTTTTTTTTATTTATTTTATTTATTTATTTATTTATTTATTTATTATTATTATTATTATTATTATTATTATTATTATTATTATTTATCTTGCAACATGTTGTAGTTTACCATTATGGAGATTGTAGCTTAAATAATGTAATTTGAAAAATAATGATATGACAACCCAAAGTTACAACTTTCAAGGAATTAGCTAGAGAGAAGAGAGAGGAGGGGAGCGGCTTGGATGTTGTTTTAGATTAATTTTCGCCAAAGGTTTATCTTCTCGATACTCCGTATTTGTTTTTTTTTTAAAAAATTATTATTATTATTATTTGGTGAAGGCATGAAGCAAAAGGGGCTTGCCCCAATATTTGTTTTTTGTAATACCCTTATTTCTTATTAGTTAATTTTTATGTGTTACAAGTATTGAAAAATAAATCATGTATAAATGGAGTTATGTACTACCTTTGTTTCATATTTTTTGCAACTTTGGAAAATTATATATCTTACAAATAATACCTCAAAGTTGCAAAAAATATGAAATGGAGGTATTCGTTATGGTCACGTTAATTTTATTATAAGATGATCAATTTAAAGGTAACTTTAATCCCTTGGATAACATTGAAATGAGTTTGATTATATTTAAATGTGTAATTTCTAATGGAAATATGCTATGAAGATTAATATTTTTTTTTTCAACGATGAAGATTAATATGATTAATCTAATGCATTAACTGTTTTTGAAGGGTAAAATTTATATTAAGAATATGGTAACTTTTGTAATATATAAAGGTAATTTTAACACATTTTACAATAAGTTAATGAAAGTCCACCTTAATCAAGAACCAGTCAATAATGAATATAACTAGTGAGTAGCTCGGGCGTTGCTCCAAGTTGCTACCGTTACGTGCAATCGATAAATTTTTGTAAAAGCTTTTCAAAACTGTAATTGTCATTGTCAAACCAAAATTGAGGTATTCTGTAAGTACTTTTTTTTATTTAATAGAACATTGTGGTTTGCACTTATATAATTTTCTTTTTTACATATTAATAACATAGCTGATAATTGGCTTAAATGACTTAATAGTCATATTTGTTATAAGAGGTTGTAGGTTCGAAGGTCCTTATCTTATTTCAACTAATAAGTAATGGACTAAGGGCATGTTCTCTTCACCTTAATTTCAGTTCAGTTCAGTTCAGTTTAGTTTGGAAGTATAATTCGGTTTTAAATTTTCCAATCTGATCCGAATTTCTCTCCCAATCCAATCTGATTTAAAATTCGGTTATTTGGATCCGATCCAAAAATCCGAATTATAATACATTATTTTTTAGTGCCTAATACGATTATAAATATTAAGCTTTAATATAAATACAAGTCTTCAAAATCATAATTAAAATAAACAATTCAACATCAAGTCATTAATTAATTAATACAAAGTCTCCCTAATTAATTTTATGTAGTTGAAACTATTTGAGCTAAGCTTCAAACAAACAAAGAAATCCATATTTATACAAGCTTAGAGCTTGTTTGGCACCATTTTTGGTTTTCAGTTTCCTAGTTTTTTGAAAACTAAAAACCAAAAACTGAAAACAAAAAAAAGGTGTTTTCACTTTTTTGTTGTCAGTTTTCAAAATTATTATGATTTTAATAAGTTTATATAATTTTTTATTTATTATGTGACATATATCATATACTTATAATAAACAAAAAACCAAAAAACAGAAAACCACAGCAATGCCAAACGAGCCCTTAATTTTACAATTCGATTTTCGGTTTGGATTTGATCCAATTAGGGTCAATCCGATTCAATCCGAAAATCCGAATTTTCAAAAAATCTCAATCAGATCCGATCCTATTTAAAATTCGAATCCGATCGAAATTAATAATTCGATTTGTATTGGATTGAATTTCGGTTTTAATCCAAATTATGGACACCCCTATAAACAATTCAATTCCGTTCGGTTCAGTTTAATTCCAGGTAGTACTTTTTTTTTTATGAAAGGTAAACCTAAAATTGAAGTTACCCAACCAGCCAACCTTCTTCCCCAATTTGAATTGATGGAGGGAAAACCGGAAAAGCCGTGGTTGGTGTGGAGGGACTTGTCAAATTTTCAAGGAGACAGCGAATGAATCATCAGAGCTTCAATATCAAATCTAAGCCATCAATGGTATTACAATTATTCTTTCCAAGCTCCTAACTTTAATTTTATTATTGTAAATTATGCAAATCGTTGATATGACTGTTCTTGTTTCAGGTTACATCATCGTCAATTTAGGATTCTTCCGCAACCAAAAGACATTGGCAAGAATATATCCTTCAATTGAATGGGTAACTCTAATCATACTTTTTCAATATTTTTAACATGAACATTACACATTTACACATTTAAAGCACCCCTTTAATTTTTAACCATGGAGTATATGTTAATATACCCTCCGTTTTTTAAATAGCTGTTCCACTTTTCTTTTTCGGCCGTTTTTAAATACTTGTTTTATTGCCTTATTTGAAAAGCTTTTAATTATTTTATTAATTTCATATTTTCTCTTCTCCAAGTCTTTCCATAACTTTTGCTTTTTACAATTTTTTTAATTTTTTCCACATACCCCACCACCTCTATATTTTTTTATTTTCTCTAATTCTCTAAAACTCAGCGCATGGAGAAATGGAGTAAGTATTTAAAAACAGAGGGAGTAATAACCAGTGCAATTTTAGATAATGTTTTATTATTTGTCAATCGGCTGTTGGTTCATATGTCTTGCTTAATTAATAGCATAAATACGGTACATAGGTGTTTATTAGTTAAATTACATGGTGGTTATTAATTTGTGTGCATAGGTAAATTTTAGTCAAAACTGCCAAAAGACGATGATAAACAATGGTGGAGTAGTTTTTAGTCGGCCTTTACAATTTGAATGGTACTATTGCCGTTTATTTCACCTCAAGTACCTGTGTCGGATCCTTGACACTCAAACATATATAAGACACTTAGATATGCATGGGATACTTAGACACTTATATCTAGGCCAAAATCATGAAAATTATCACAAAATAGCTGTGTCAGACACCCAGGCACGTACTCATGTTAGACATGGGTTTTCGAGTCTGACCATAGGAACCAAAAGTTAAAACTCAACCAAAAAGTGTACCAAGTGAAGCATAAATTTTACTGAATAGGTTAAATGCCTCGTGTTATGAAACAAAGGAGGTATATGTATGTTGGGGCTTTATATTCATGCAGTCTAGGAAACATGTAATTCTGTGGTTTTAGATATTCTTAGCTTAGCTTTAAAGTCCTTGAAAAATAAATTTTGATTCAAGCCACTCAGTCAGCACCTATTGGTGTTTAATCAAGTAGAACCGCGAATAATAAATCAAATCCGATGCACACATCTGCTGCAGTGGGATACTGCTAGTAAAGATCTGTACTGTCAAATTGACAATAATGTGACTAGCCTTTCTTGAATTGATTGCATTTGGCATCTTAGTGATACAATCTCTGAGACAATTAAGATAAGCCCAGGAGTAGAATTATTGTAACCAGACTTTAGGCCAGGTTTTGTAGGAGTGTAAATTGCATAATGGAACCAAGAATATAGCATCAGTTCCTGAATCATATATCCTTTATTTATGTATTAGCACCTTCAGATTTTGCCTGCCAAATCACCTGAAGATTCCTCTTGTGCCATGCTTACACGACTACTATTAATGCTTGAAAAACTCCAAATTGAAGTCCCCAAATGATTTGCAAAAGAATAAAAATAGCATTTCAATGTTATAATTAGGCAACTCTCTCGTTAAGATACACGAGTTTAATTTTCGTTAACAAAATCCGAAGAATCAATTTATGCACATTTATGAAGTATTTTCCTAGGAATATACTTGATTAGGGGAACAAAAGAACTTAGTTGATGCTTTGTGGCATTCACGTCCTGTAAGTGCAGTGTGAACCGAAAACATTAGGACCTGAAACCACCATCCTCTGGATTCAGAACTGTATTCCTTTCATTCCAGTCATTGCTGTCGCCTCTAAAAAAAATATTATCATTCTTCCTCATCCACTTCATGAAAAGGGAGTGGTACCTGTTTAACTGCTCTAAATTTGCCGGCATTATTTAGATGCTCATTCTCTAATCTGAAAATATGAGAATTTGTACTATTAGTACCTTGAAAGTTCACTAGTCAGTCACTTTGTCATGAACTGACAATGATGGGATTTGAGTTTTTACCTATAGAAATTCCATTGTCCTCTTCTGATCACTTCCAGGGCAGCTAAAAATAGCCCAATTACTCTGTAATCAACATTCCCAAAATTTGGGTGGAGAACTGTTTGTAGCCAAGCCAACCTCAATATCAGGTTCAATACCTGCAAAGATTTACCATCATTTGTCTAAGTAAAAACTATTTGAACCTCATTATTCTCTAATCTTATTTTTACTTATATAATTTTTAGCCTTAGTATTGTATGAAAGTTACTCGATCTTCAGGGGTATGTTTATTCGAGAATTTAGCCTATTGATAATGATAGATTTGTTGATAGTATATATACCATGGAGAAATAGTAAATGAACTTCTTGCGGAGCATTAATTCATTCCTTAACCAAGGATTTTTGGAATGAAATTGAAGCAATCCCCAATCCTTTACATAGTCCCAGTACAATTGGTACATAGTGGCACCACTTGACAAGGCTACAACAAGGCATAAGTATCCTGTCGACTTCTCTTTTTCGTATGCCAGCTTAGCTCCCGCTGCCAGCATAGCTGACACATATTTACCCAGATTCACTAGGTGTGTAGCCTGCCCTTCGTCGAACCACCTTCTTGCACACTGGAAAATAATTTTATGTACTTATCATTAGCCTTATTTTCATTAAGGTAAACTTTCTTTGTTCTTTTGGTATAAGGAAGTGTATTTATCTTGTTTTACCTGCATTGCTCTCCAGTAGTATGGTAGAAAGGAAACGGCATATGCGAGATCTCTGTAATGTGTAGTCCTCACACAGTATCCGTAATCCTGAGTCTTGTAACTACCTGTGATGTAGTAGCAAGCTACATACTCGAGATTTCTGAGCAGAGGAACCTGTTGAAGTTATCACTTCTATTGTTAGTTTTTTTTTTTTTTTTTTTTTTTTTTTTTTTTTTTTTTTTTTTTTTTTTTTTTTTTTTTTTTTATGATAATAAGCATATTATACTTGATAAATGACATTAAATCAACTTCCTCTTGGAGTTGATTGTTAATTTTGATGATTAATTACCTGGCTACAGAGTTGGTCAGCCATGAAGAAGTCTAGCATAACAACCTACAAATGAATCAACCACAGATAACATTAGATACCAAAAAAGTGTCTTAATTTTGTATTAGTATTAAATTAGTTAAGTTGAGAGATTTAAGTACCTTATATAGAGGTGAAAAAATTATATTCCTTATAGCTTGAAGGAATCTGTACCGAGTTGATCGATACACAATGTTGAAAGGGCAGAACAACAATAGCACGAAAAACTGCCAAATAAAAAAGAAACCATAAAAATTTGTTAATGTAAATTACCTTCAAACACCAATATGGTGATACTTCCTAATGATATATGTGTGATTTCGTAAGAAAAATGATTCATGTCAATGTCCATTGTTCAAGTAGAAATCATTATCATTATCACTATTTATTAACGAGCAGCTAAAATTTGTAAATTACCAATAAGAGAAAGCCTGGGATGGTCTGAGCTAGGGTAGAGGAGTATCCTTTGGATGCAAGTGATAGGTGAATGAATAAGACCCCTAGAATAGCAGTCATTGAAGCAGTACTGATTAAAAACGCTTCTCTAAATTTGAGTTCCTTAGTCGGAGTTAGCTCCAAGATGAAGCTGTAATTTATTCGCGCCTTTTTCCAGGTGAAGATATTGCACCCGTACAAGAAGATGTGCAAGAACAACAAACTGAACATACTGAAAAACAGTAAATGACAGTTAGTGAATTTTGCTCGAAAAATCGAGGTTTCAAAAGATTACAAGACTTGAAAGGATGTAGAGTGTCTTGCCTTAGGACAGGATATACAGTTTCCATGTAAACAGTGTCAGGTGATTGTTTAGAGTACATTCCCATTAGATGAGCCATGATGACATAACCAGCTAGAAGTGCAATAAAGCATCCTGTAAATAGACCTGGAATTGCACAATATAAGTAAGTGCTGTTAATGCATTATCTTTAAATCTTATTAAAATCTAAAATTAAGACTTCTAATTGGGTTAAGTCATTCTTGAAAGTTTCAATTTTTATTCTAGGGAAGTAATATGTTTGCATTTAATTAGGGGTTTTTTTTTTTTTTTTTTTTTTTCCTTCTATTTTGGGGAGGAAGTGGAAGATTTTATGAGATTATATAAAATCTACATGACTAATAATTACTTTATGTAAAAAATGAAAGTTATTATATAAAACATAATATGGGTAGAATAATAAACACTAAACTAATATGAAGTACGAAGTACATGTTTAGCCTCAATCATAGAGTCAAGTGGGATTAGATCTTGAGATTTGATTGAATCAAACTCGAGTAACTTGTAAGTATGCTTAACTATGTATTCTTTCCTTAATCCATCTAACATAATGACAACTTTAAAAATCTTTGAATACAAATCTACAGTGCTAAATTTGGCAAATCATAAGTCCAATCAAAAAGATTTTCCATTTCTTCATGGAATTCACAAAGTATGGTGGAAGTCCAACATGCATCCAATAGACAACCGTTATGAGCATGTTTTAACATCAAATAAAACACTAGGTTGGCATATTACACAAATCAATCAAATTTGAACCTTTTTTTTGGTGGTGTATTGGTTGTTATTGGGCCTTTTTTTAATCAGGGCTTAGACCAAGCAAGATCATGTTTTTGTCCTTAAGTTATAGTGGCCTACGTTTTGCTTACCTTTTCCTTTAATTACACCCATATAAAGTGGCCCAAGTACGGCCCTTCTGATCATGCTTTAGTGGTCTAATGGGCCCGCCTTGTCTATTTTCTATCCGTTCTCTAGTATTATACTTCCTCCGTTCATTTTTATTTGTTACATGCATTCACTTAGCATAATCCATTATGTTCATTTAACTTTACTTAAAACATTTATACAAACTCGTTCAGCAATCATAAGCAATCATAAGGAACTGAGGGAGTATGTAGTTAAAAAATACTTAACTAACAAGTAGTTTTCAACATAAAGGTGGTAAAAAAGAAGATAGATTTTATAAGTCATTTATGAGTTTAATATGTTATCTTTCATGCTTTACTAAATTATTGATGAGAACTTTGCTTGAAAACAGAAAGAAACATGCAGAAACAGAAGTTAAAGATAATTCACCTATGAAAAAGGTTACTGCATGGGATTCTTTGCGATGATTTGGCTTGAGGTATTTCATGGCTTTTCTCTTATCATCTTTGGCAAAATGCTTAACAAAAAGCTCTTCAACTTCATCGGATAATCGCATAACCTGTTCAAACAAGTAATTAAAAAAAATAAAAATAAAGAGAGAATTAAATTATGATTATAGTTCATGATACTTGTTTCACCTCAAAATATCTGATGTTGCATTAACATTTAACATAGACAATGTTGTGTTAGTAGAATTAATATTGAGGTATTAAAAGAACATGAGGATTTTGTTTCTCATGTTCTAAAAAAGTTCTTTATGAGAGGGTAACATTGTCACGTGGTGTTAGAAGAGTGCATGGTATGGTAAGTGGAAAATCTATATGTTGACTTGTAAGGTCATTTCTATCTAATGACATACCAACGTATCTTTTTGTTGTGTATAAAAATCTAAGGCTAAATTCTTGTGTGTGGTGTTTCACTATTATGCTAGATGTCCACTTGAAAATGTCTCTTGAAAGACTTGAGATTTATTTGCTGCCTCAGAAGATAAAAATGTTTCATCAATTAGTCAAATTTATGCGGGGACAAAACAATGCGAAGCCTAGATTAATGCAAAGTCTACTAGTCTATCAGGATTTTTTTTTGTTTTTCAAATGAAATATTTTCCTTTACAATATAAGTGCTGCGTCACATGTGTGATTCACGACCTCGTAAAAAATGGCTTTTGGAAGAGTGGATTAAATAACTTTATTCTATATTAGATCGAAAGTTAATTGGTTGTACCACGTAAGATATATAGTTAAACACATAACAAATGTATTTGCTAAAGAGTTAGACTTTTACCAAGTCAGAGGTGTTGAAATAGGAGTTTTCTACCACTTTGAGGTAAATTGGTAGTACTTCTTTGTTAGTAACCTGAAATAACAGAACGTCCTAGGTTATTCATACGTACAAACAAACAATTTGCTTTGATAAAAATAAAGATCTTTAAAAAGGAAAATCACTTACTTTGTCAAACTTTTTCAAGATTTTGACAAATGCAAGCATGTTTAAGTTCCTGCAAAACACAATTATCTCGAAATATTAGTTCATCTTCTTCACGTATGCATGTTGCATGTGTAACAAATCATGAATATTATGTGAGATAATTAGGTGATCTGATTTTCCATGTGATGAGTTAATTTTACCTGTAAGTTTTAAGGTAATTCAAACCCTTATATAACTCAAGAAACGCGCCACGAATCATCTTTTCTGCGTGGTGTAGGTTACTTTGGTTGATGTGAATTCCTCTTGGATTGGCTTTCTTTGTAGAATTGTGATTTATAACGTCTTCCCAAACTAAGGAACCTATAGCTGAGAAGGTTCGGGATGGCGTCGTTAGTGGAATGTTAATGGTTAAGTTCTTCCCCTGGCAATTAAAAACCCTACTAGAGAAGCTCCTTGAACCACTGTCATCTCTTTTGATTCGTCGCAATGATTTTTCCGTCTCTTCGGATTTTGGGGATTCATTGTCATTTTTCTCATTTTCATCAGTGGAACTGTCTTGGCCCTGTTCTTGCTCTGTTTCCTCTGCTTTCTCAATTAACTCTATCTCTGTTGTAATAATAAAAATAAAGGTAAATCATTAGTTATAACTTTACAATAGAGGTAAGTTCATGATTAATTTGATTCCTTAGAAGACTCATTATTATGCATTTTAAAAAAGACAGAAAAACTTTATTTCGTGTAGATTAGCACTTGAAAATCTTTAAATTATGAGTTGGGTTAGGGTACAAGTTAAATGTTTCTAATAACAGTAGTGTGAATTAATACCGTCCAAAGTAATAATAATTTCTTTTAAAATGTAAAGATTAACTCGTGGCGTATCGAAAATGTAAAACTTACAATTATTTATGATATTTTAATTGAAAATACAGTATTGAACTGACAACTTGGAGTAAAATGTGGCCTTTTTTTTAGAGGTTGTAGAAACATTATATTGACTAATGCCTTTTTTCGCGTTTGTTGATCTACAAAGTATTTGTGGTACATGATTTATATCTCTTCATTCGTTCAGTTGAAAGTAGGGGATTGTTGCTTACCAGAGGAAAGTTGGCTTGAAATGGAGGGATCATCATTGGAATCCTGAGAAGAAGCTTCCTTCTTCCTCTTGAGTTCGCTTGTCGCCTGAATCAAGAAATCAAGCTGCTTCTTAGCTGAATTTCCTTTCTCAACAAAGTCTTTCTCCTTAACCCTATAAAACTGGTTCACTTTGTTGAGTTGGCGATCCAAACAAGTGAAAAATTCAGCAGCAGCCTCAACATCGGCGAATTGCTCCAGCAATTCAGTCTCATACATATCTCCCCTACTCGCCGAAGATGCTAGCTTCCTATGAACCTGCACCTCATCAAAATTTCACGTCATTACTCTTAGTAATCACAACATAACAAACGTAACATACTCGAAAACAGAGGAAAAACAGGGGAAGTACATGAATTGTGGCATGATCTCTATGTTTCTGACCAAATGAGGAGAACTTCCCTAGGGAAGAAATCAAGGAAGAGGCAAAAGAAGCCTTATTTTGTTGCTTAGAAGAGTTTTTATCAGAATTCAAGAACTGAATCTTCTTAAGCTCCTTCTTTAGTTGCTCATAATCGACGAAAGCATCTTTCCACTCCGGCACACGTTGTGCCTCAAACTGCTTAGAGAACTTCACCATCTTTTCGGCTTAACTCGTATTCGTGAGAGAATGTGTAAGAGGGAGTGGGTTTGAAAGAAGAACACAATCCGAGTATTTAACAACGCGAAAGGAAGTGATTCTCTAGAGGCACATTCTAAGATATTCTATGTTCTTTGTTCCACTAGATTGCTAGTAGTTTAGGGAAGGAGGAGAGAGAAAGAGAGAATAGAGGGGTGTGGCATAGGTACGCCGGAAAAATGCCCTTGGCCACTCCCAATATATAACTGATATGGTGACCCTCGTCCCTGCTATATGCTCTTATATGGAGATTTGGCAGAGTATAAAAGGTGAAATTGATGGACATAATATTGGGACCCTACCTAATTCTAAAATATGTTACCTTATTATAAAGTTTTGCCTTTTTTTTTTCCTCTCTTTTTTAATTAGAGAATTTGCATGTACAAATCAATATTTATAAAAAGAATGATTTTTACATATTACTAAATATACGCAGTAACATATACTTTCTCCTTTGCTGTATGGTTGCAAACTTGTAATGTTTGCACTATACTCTTTAACCAAATATTAAGTTTACGTAAAAAGAAAAAAAATACAGTTATATAAGGTCTTGCTAGACCCATATTGAATACTTTCACAATATGATTTTTTTTCTTTTTTTTTTTAATAAAATTTTTCCATTATATATTTACAGATATCTAAAGTTTAAAACTGTGCTTTGAGAAGTAACCTCCCCATATTGCTCTATTAAAGGAATAAATGAAATATTTATAGTAATGAAGCACGAAAGCAGCAGAACACATGTTATATAGAGCCCTAAACAAGTTTTCTTTTTTGTTTCCTTTGCAATTCACACTATTGGTCTAATAATTCTATAAATATTTATATTAATAGCTATTAGCAAGTTCCACATTAGGCACACCCCCTAATCATGCATATGGTGCTAGTAGCATAATTAGTTTAATATGTTAGTTACCTTGAATGCAATTCAGCAAACATGAGAGCGATGTGATGATTTTGGTTTGTTTTCCAACTAAATTTCTAAAAATACCCCTATTATCTATGTAATAATGAGCTCCACATAGAGCTTTAGTTACGTTATGAACGTTACGTCTAAATACACGCAATGTATGCTTTTGAATTTCAAACAAATGTATATATGATAATAATTTATAATAGAGATCTTAAACTTGCCTTTCCATTCAAAAAACTGCTATGCATTTTTATTACACACTTTTAAGACTTGCTATGGATCAAGAACAAAGAAGATAGTGTAGAGTGCATGAGCACTTTGGTAAGCATGCAAATTCCTAGTGGTGGCGTTTGGGCGCATGTTTTGAGACCTCATCGCTCTTCTAATTAGACTAGCCTAATCTCAGCTCCACTAGATTTTCAAGAAAGTAAGACTTCTATATTTATAAATACAACGGACCCAATTAATAATCCATTGGGAATCTTTATATATACTTGTATTTATTTTATTTGACTAATACTGTATGAATTTTTTTGATATAAATACCATAGAATACGTAGTATTTTGTTTCCGTGGTAAAACGGGGGTCTTGATTATAGTGTGAGCATTCAAGGGTCTTGGCTCTAGATCGTGGACGGATCTACAAGATGAACAATGGTGGTCCTTGCAGAAACCTGTACGGTGCATTGTACAATCATTTTGTAAAAAAAAAAAGCAGAAAGAACATAATATAAAAAAGTACTCCATAATGAACATATAGATATAGTGAAAGGAATATACTATTAAAATGTCTACCTAGATTAAAAAAAAACATACTAATAAAATAAAATGATCATATACCTAGAGTGAAAAAAACATATTTGCACCAAAAAGATTGAAAAGAACATATGTCCATGTTCTTTGATTGTTAGTGTAATATACTTTTATTTGTGACATAATGTTCATTGATTATTGTGAAATGTTCTTTGAATTTTGTTTTTAAATTATGGTGGGTATATATAAATAAAGTTCATTACATAAAATTATCATTTTTTTTTAATAATATTACAGATAGTCTTTAGATATACAAAAAAAATTATTTACACAACAGTTACATGTTCTTTCTGCAGTTTTTGTCTGTGCCAAGCATGGTACAGACGTCTATACCTTAAAATTTTTACAAGAAAAACCCTAAGTCCCTGGGGTGATCCTCAAGGCAGAGCCTTCAATGTCCAAGTTAATTAATGCCCAAACAATGTATAATTTGATAGTAATTAGGGGATAGTGTATTTGACTTCTTTGGGCATTATAAATTTATAACGCCGCAACTATAGGCTAAATGGATATATCCATTTTAGTACTCAAACTATATGTTAATAATGTATCAAATGTAAGTATTATAAATTAAACAATTCATTATCAACCACAAAAATTTGGTAATTTCGAGAGGTTGTGAGATGGTTGCACAATATTCCGTATTTTTGTCTAAGTGTGCAACCATAGTGAGTTGTGATGCAAGTAGGTTGACATAAGCCAAGGTTGATGGCCTCTTTTTTTTCCACCTGCGCAGACATTGGCACTTATACTTATGGTCCATATATGCATTAGTCTTTCAAACTTTGCTTAAAGTTTAATTATTTGTCTTGATTTGGAAATTTTAGTCAAATTATCAATAACTACAGTTTTTTTTTTTGGCACTTTGCTCCTTATTCTTCCTAACCCCACCCTCTTTTCTTTACTATTTGAAGGTCATATAGTCGGATATAATCGGTTAATTACCAGAATATCTCTAACTTCACTTAGAGTAAGGAAATCCAAATATAACACTAACAGATTTCCAACTAAAAGTAATTATTGGATCGTAATTTGTAGCCTTTATATTAGGTATACATGCTTGTTATTCAAGTATATATTGGGTAATTCCCTTTTTAACACTAGGACCACTTGTTATAATCATACATGACTTAATTGAATGAATGAAGTTACAAAGTGCATGAAGAAAATGAGTTTGCAAGAGTGTATAGGACGTACTAGATAGAGGTGAATGGAGGATAAAGATCTTCGTGCAATGTATGGTCACATGATATATTTTTGGTTCATGTATGAAATATCATTCTTTTGGGAACGCAATCAGTCTTTGATGACGTTGTTGTTGTCCATGTCGTTATATATAGAGAATTTTAATGAGAGTAATGACGGTGTCTAATTAGGTTTTAACGAACAAGGATCATTATTCAAAATCCCAAAATTCGTAATTTAAAACTAACTAGGAACTGAATGACTCCAAAGCTGAATGGAAATTGACTTTACTTGGACTTGAAACTTGAAAGTACTCCCTTTGATTAACATGTTCAATACTAGAACTTGAGCTAGAGTAGATAACAAGTTTAAAAAATTCAAGCTGTTATAAGGTGTGAAAACATGCATATTTAGGCAAATGAGAATGATGTTTGGTTCATTAAATGGGGTAGGGAGCTGAGATTGTTGCCTAATTTTAGGCCTCAGGTGATTATGAAATTCATAGCTCGTTTTCAAATCCATAAGCTTACATATTGGAGTAACAATTACTCCCTTTGTCCCTGAATTTTGCCCCATTTGACTGTACGATTTTCAAGAAGCGTCTTTAAACGTCTATATCTTTATTTTCATACTCGTAAAAATTATAAAAATGTAATAGTAATAACATATACAATGCGAGAAAACTAACAAGACCACTCATAATTATATTTAATCGATTACAGATTAACATTAATTTATGGTCAAAGTTTTCAAATTTTGAACCAAAAATGACAATGAGGCAAAAATAAAAGGACATAGAGAGTACTTTGTATCATAATTTTTTTTACACACTAAAAATATTTGTAATTATCAAATTGCTAATCAATGATGATCGCTTAAATAACACATTAAAATTGTATGTCCAAGGAAAAGAAGAAGGAAAAAAAAAACATTACATCCTATATATACTACAAGAAAACCCATTTATTGCAATAACTTTTTGCGACGACTAATTTTTAGTTGTTGCAATACATGGTTTTCGCTTATTTAACAAAAAAAAAAAAAAAAAAAAAAAACATGGTTTTCGCTACAACAAAATTAGGTCGCTGCAAATATTGTTGCTATACTTATAATTTGTTGCTATATTTTAAATTTCACTTCCCTATTCTCAAAATGAGTAGGGGACGCGCCCAATACTGGTTTTAATTTGGGGGACATGTTGCACTCTCAAACACCCTAACTAGAGCAAACATATTCAAAGCATATACTAATTAAATACGTACGTTGTATAACATTATAGAGTATTAAATTGGATCTCATATTTAACTATGCCCACTTTCAATAGGAGTATAGAACAAACACAAACTTAGGAGTTGATTTTTAATTCCAGAAAGTATTGTCAAGGAGTCCCTCTCCCAAGTATTGTAATAGATGATACTCTTGTGTGGGGATGAACCTAACCGGAAACTTTACAATTAATTCAGCTATGTGATTAGCTTATAATCTAAACCTTGATGATAACAATTGGCCTCACCGTTGGACTTGAAAAGTGGACATTCCTCCTAAATTGCAAATCTTTTGTTGTAAATTTTTCATGATAGCATAAGAGTTTGTGATATACTTTAATTTGTAAGAGAAAGATATATATTACCTTTATTTGTAGCCAACAAAATGAGACGGGGAGAGAAATAAATTTGGAACATGCATCTTGTCACAAGATGGCTAGACTCACGACTTGTTTCATTGATCTAAGGAAGCCTTTCTTAATTATCTAAGATAACATAATTATACACGTTCTAAGAATTTGGAAAGAGTGAAAGTTAACTATTTATCGCCAAGAATCTTCAAGGACTATAGAGTTACCATCGAGTGCAATTTGCGCTCAATAAATGGCGTAATAGAATTCTCATCGTTACATTTCACTTTATGGGAATAATGGGATCTCCACTCTTGAGATCCACATACACCACCCCTCATTCTTCAACAACAAACTCTATCTTGGTTGCCTAAGAGACACCACCGATTTAAACTCAATTTCAACGGTTCAATTCAACATTATTCAGCACAGCGAGAATCGTTATTTGTGACACCACTGACATCCTTCAAATTGTGCACTTTCAACCTAGCAACATTAAAGTTTTCATAGTTAAGTCATCTGGTTCATTTCCACAAGGGCATCCTACTTGCAATTGAACAAGGCATCAAAATCGTCCATATTGAAGGTGACAATCTCATGGTTATCAACTCAGTTTACAGTTATATGGGTGGTGATCATATCATTACATATATGCGTCTTCTTCTCAACAGTTCCAACGTTTGGATAGGATCGGAGCATTCGACATATATATTGTGAAGCAATCAAGCAACTGACTGGATAACCAATGCTGGTAATTTTATTAGCTATAGTATGGACATTATACCTTGTAATAACTCTAGTTTATATCCTATTCTTGTACTAAATGCATTAGGAGTTCCCCTGGTGAGAACGGTCTCGTGTTGCTCTTTCTTTTTCTTAACTTTATAAGAAAAAATTAATAAACTATTCTAACAACATGAAAATTTGTCATATGCACTAAAACTAACAAAGTATATGTATAGTTTATTTAGATAGCCTTAGAATTGGGTTTCAGAAAAAAAAACCTTTTAGAAAATTAAAGGCATAAGAATCCCCATGATAACAACTGATAAATATATAATCTACAATTTGAGGTACTTCAAATTAACACTCATCTAAATGGTTTGTAATCAACAACTTAATGAGGCTTATAATACATATCCAAATTTGTGAAAAGGGTTAATAAATTAGGGATATTCCAAGCATTTGAGCAAAGTCTAAGGAGCCACTGAGAAGCCAGACATATGATGTTATGAGTCGGATGGCATTTTATATATGTGATGCCCCTACTTGCATTCCACATCTTCCCTATCTCCTTCTCAAAATCAATTTATTTATTTATATATATTATTTCGAAAATTCTACTATGGTCAACGAACTTCATTATGACCATGAGTATGCTTAATTATGATTGACTTATTTTTTTTATTTATTTTTAAACCTTGGTCAAACCTTATTTTTAGTATTTTCCTTTTTTAATTTAATTTTTATTTTCCAAAAATCAATTATTTAATTTCCGAAAATCATTTTTTAATTTCGAAATTTATTTATTAAAATCAGTTTTTAATTCCCTTCTTTAATAATATTTGTACATGCTAATAAACTAGGACTTATATTTGAAAAATTGGATTAAAATTGATATAAATTCCAATGGATCACTTTAAGGGGAAAAAAAAATGAATGGTTTAGTTTAAAAAAACTTTTTTTGAGGAAAAGGTTAGTCTTCCCTAATGCCTATATATTGATGTAAATATAATATAAATAAAACACTATTGATGTGAATATTAGATTAAGTAAAGGATCAAACAAGCCATAGAAATAGAAAAAAAAAATCATTATTTTTTTGTTATTTTATTTCTTCGTATATAAAAGAATTTTCACATTTTCATAATTAAGTCTAAACTAATATTGTTATATTGTCGAATAAAGTATATATACTCCCTCTATCCCTTTGTTAGAAGCCTATTTCTAGTATTTATTACTCACATAATAAAGAGAAATAGATTTCTAAGGGATGGAGGGAGTATTAATTTTAAAACTATTGAACTTTGTATTTTTGAGTTTGTAGCAAGGAGCATTTAAAGGTTGAATGACTACAATTTCGAGTTGTAATTAATATAGGTGGTAGCTCATCCAAATTCTAATGTATACAAATACTTATACTTCCTCTATTTTCAATCAGTTGAGTTGGACTTTTAAATCAATAACCTACTAGAGGCATTTCAAGAATTGTTATTTTTATTGTTGTCGATAATTTATTATTACCTACAAATTTTATTGTGGTCAGTAATATAAGTCTCTATAAACACGAATTCTCATTTTGAGGAATAATAATGCAATTAGAAAAAGGAATCACTAAAAATTTAAGGGCATGTACGTAGAAACATAGAGTAGGCCAATGGAATTTGAAAGGGCGTCTAAAAGGCCACATTCATGTATGTATAATCATGGTAATTGAACCACACAGAAAGCCAATTTTGAGGGAAAGAGGGTAAAGGTCCTACGTAAAGATAAAAGGACGTACATTTATCTTGTTTTCTTGCCTCATCTCACTTGGCGAAACTCTACTTATTCTTAGCTTGTGTGTTTGCCCCCTACTTGGAGCTTCTTCATAATATATGATCACATTTGCAATATAAAAAAAAAATAATAACAATTTTAAAATTTTTAAGATTGATGAAAGAATAGTACATTATTATTATTATTATGGTATTTTCAAGATCAAATTAAACTTACTTTAAATAAGGTTAAACAAGTTATTGATAATCATAACAAGAATTTACAATTGAATATGTAAAGCTTAAACAGGCCTAAAATATTTGTATTTGTTCGTTTGTTTAACGAGTTGAGCTAAAAACGGGCTCATCTCTACGAATAGTTTACAAGTGTAAAGCAATAAACTTTGTCACGTCATTGATCTTCTTAGTAGACGAATCATCGTATGACTTTCCAATAAAATGGATCCTCATAAGAATAATCGAACGTTGATGCCAAAATCAATTCAATTTATCCAAAGTATATAGGAAATAATATAGCTCTTAAGAATGTGATTCTAGATTACGATTCCTCTAAGAGATATAAATAAGTGTTACTGATGAATTGAAATCACTTAAATAAACCAGAATATCCATTTTTAATTGGATAAAACCCATACATTGTCTCATTGCACGGTAATTGACTTGTAACTATCAATTAATTATGCTTGGCATATCCTGATTTAGTACAAAAAGTGTTATATGCTAATTCATTATTTTAAATCATACTCTTATATACTACTAGCACTGTCAAAACGGTTTGACAATTCGGTTTCGGTTCGGTTTGAAATCGGTTCGGTATTCAATCGGGTCGGTTTGGAATCGGTTTAATTGTCTCACGGGTCGGTTTTGGTTCGGTTTAAATAGTTATCGGTTCGATTCGGTTTCAGTTTATTCTTAAGCGGTTTTAATTCGGTTCGGGTTGTAAACAGTCCGGGTAGTAAACGGTTCGGTGCAGACGGGTTGCGGTTTGTTAACGGTGCGGTGCAAACGGTTTTTATCCCGGTTCAAACAGTTTCGGGTTAAAAAACAGTTCGGTTCTTTTTTGGTTCAGTTTATAACTGGTTCGGTTCAGTTTTTAACTGAATCGGTTCTTTTTCGGTTCAGTTTATAACTGGTTCGGTTTTTCGATGGTTTAACCACTTTAACGTTATTCATATCGGTTCCATTTCAAGTTTACTAAATTACGGTTCGGGTCGGTTTTCGGTTTCAAAAAATAAAATGTTTATCGAGTTGTTTGGATTCGGGCAGTTAAATGGTTTTGGTTTGAAATTTGATAGTACTTGCTAACCTTTTGCATTCACAAGTTTTATATAAAGTCGCGAATCATTTCATATTTACTATTTAGGCATCATATTATAAACAAATTCTCATTGATTTTATAAATACATATTATGTTCTGTTTCAAGTTTAGTCATACTGATCTTACTAGTTTATTACGAAATAGATTATAAGAGTTAGTGTATTAATGTATTACTGTGTTTACAATTAGGTTATTATATGCTTCTTATCTAATCATTTATATACATGACTAGAGGCAGTAGTGTTGCTAATAGTTTGAGGCAGGGCCTGAGCCTGCTTGTTTTGCTCTTGTTTGTGAACACTGATTATCCTTAATGAATGATTTGCCTTGCTATTTTAAAAAAAATATTCTAAGATTTCTAATATTTAATCCATTTAATTATATTCCCGTCAAAAAAAAAATCCATTTAATTATATAAAAAAGTTTGTAAACGGTTCGATTTAGAAGCGGTTTGAATCATAAACTGTTCGGTTTATAACTAGTTCGGTTTACAAACAGTTCGGTTTTTAAATGGTTTGGTGCAAACGGGTAGCAGTTTGCTAACGGTTCGGTGTAAGCGGTTTTTTTGCCAGTTTAAACGGTTTCGGGTTGGAACCGGTTTCGGGTTAGATACGGTTCGGTTCTTTTTCGGTTCGGTTTTCTTTCAGTTCGGTTTATATTTGGTTCGGTTTGTTAACGGGTTCGGTTCTTATACGGTTTAACATTATTCGGGTCGATTCGGTTTCGGGTTTACTAAAATACGGTTCGGGTCGGTTTTCGGTTTCAAAAAAATCGGTTTTTAATCGGTTCGGTTCTCATTTGGGTCGGTCGGTTTCGGGCAGTTAAACGGTTTCGGTTTGAAATTTGACAGCACTATATACTACGTATATATTTCATTATTATGTTCGATCGGTTCTCGCTACTTGCATTGCTAGTACAATATAATTCAATTATGTACCTGAAGAGGATTTTGCCTAAGGATATGCCCTAACTTTGCATCTAACGTCAGCCTACCATAATTTAACATAGATTTAATTTGGATTATTAGTAAGTAAATGGGTTTAGATTCTTAAAAAAAGCATAAGTTAGGCGTATATTATTATTCTATATAAATTAAGTGTAAGCACGAAATAATTCCACGTGTAATTAATCCGATCTATAATAATTAGTTCACCAATTCACCATAGTACAATTCTAAACTTATAGATTGTGATATAATCAAGGAACAAACAATACATAATCCTAGATTCCTGGTTTCTTCTTGTTAAGTCTCATCAATGACATTCGATAAACCTACAATGAAAAGAGTTGGTAACGCGAATTATTCTTGTACAATAAGTTACTAATCGAATTATGTAGGGATGACACCGTTTAAAATTATGTTTTAGCATAGAATCCCTAAAAATTAATTCGCATCTTCGTTTGTTATCTAGAATGTTTGAGAAGGAGCTTGAAATTAAAATGAAAAAGATTAGCATAATTAAATGCATAATTATGGTATAGACATGAAATATTAGGGAAACAAATTGGTTTTATGAGATGAGTGGGGGTACGGATGCATGCATGCACAATAATGGTAAAATATTCCCAATTTTCGATCTCTTAAATCTCTACTAAGATGAGGAGAATAAGAGATCAAAAGAACATAAGTGGTTGATAAGATGTATATATAGTGAATTTTTGTTGCAGAACATTTTCATAACCATTACTATCTCTTTGACCTTGTCTTGTTCTTATGCACGTGTAATGTAAATTCTCTAATATTCAAGAAGAGAATAAATATTTGGTTAATTATTATACACACCGGGTGCACGTAGATAGATTGATATAGGTGCACCCAAGGGTAGTTATTTTGCTCCTTTTGATATTTTTAAATGAGCTATTTAAAAAAAAAAAAAAAAAAAAAAAAAACGCTCAGGTGTATTTAAATTTTTTGAATAAGGCCCTGTTTGGTGATAGCGTTTGAGGTAGCGGTTAGCGTTTTGACCAATTAAAGCACTACTAGAAAATATTTGAGAGTGTTTGGCAAGATAGCGATTCTAATAGCGGTTAGCGATAGAGGAGTTACTTCTTCAATTATCAATTTATTTTGGGTGAAATAAATCTAATGTAAATTATAATTACCGTATTGTTTTAGTACTTTATAATTTGAAATTATAGCATGTATGTAACTAAAAACTCAAACGTGTTATAAGACCTTGTTCACTTCACCTTAGTTTTAATTTGCTGAACTGAAATTAATTTTATTGAAGTGAAACTAAATTTATTGAATTGAAATTATATCTAATAAATTAAAATTATTTTTGCTAAATTGAACTTATTTTTATCGAATTGAAATTATTTTTAAGGAACTAAAATTAATTTTAATTGAATATTATTTTTCTAAGGCGAAGTGCATGAACAGAGCCTAAGTCTATTAATAAAAATAATTAATTTTTTTTTGAAGGACATAGAAGTTTTATTTATTTTTCGTTCGTTTAAAAATTTAATGAGACCAAATATTGGTTTAATATGAGTGAAAAGTAAATAAAAGTTTTTTTGTTAAAAAAAAAAAAAGGAAGTGTCTTTTTATGACAGTGATAAACAAAATTTGTTAATCTAATAACTAAGTTGTAAGTAAATCAACAAATGTGCATAGTCAACATGACTTTTTATAATAATATCAACCCATGTACTGTGAGCCCATTTTTAAATAAAAAAAATTGTTGATTTATATACAATTTTACCATTTAATAAACAGGTTTTGTTTATCAAGTCAATAAACTTGTATGTTTTCTTAAAATACAAAAAATGAGTACAAAAAATCTCATCAAACAGGCTAATAAAATATATGTTGTAAATAAAGAACCTTACCTAACCATAAAGATTGTTTTATCAAATGACTAGTCTAGAGCCCGTGCCATGCACGGTTATTACTAAAACTCAATTTTTATTAACCTAACAATATACTTGTAGTTTTTTTTTTAATTTTTTTTTAATTTTTTTAATTTTTTTTTTTGAAAGACACCCATCAATATAATTAAATAAAAACGAAAACAAAAGAATAGTGTAACACGTTAAAAAATTGAAGAGAGTAATAAAATAAATTATATTTTGTATGTCTAATCTTATTTTATAAGAAATTACGTTAAGATATTTTACTAATTGAATGAAAGAGTTTGATTTAAATACATTATTATAATATCATTTTTAGAAAATAAATATTTATATTATTACTAAGAATATATATTTGCTATTATAAGTATATTTATTGTCTATATTTATTGTCAATAAAAAAAATTATATAGAAAAAAGATAAAGTAGGAATATTTTTATTTCATTTTATTGGAAATGACTTTTGGAGGGAAATAACAGCACCAGAAAATGACATGTGTCATTCCTGGTGTCTGTTTTAGTATTATGTAATTATGTAATTGATTTGACAATCTTTAATTTTTTGGTTATTTTCTTGTAAGAAGAAACTTTGACAATGCAATTAAACTGAGAGAATCAAGGTGATCTCTACACATTAAGGGTGAAATTTGTGTTAGGATTGGTGTGGAGAAATTTCAATCCCATGCTTGAAAATATGATGCGCGGCGCGCAATTGCAAGTGCGGCATTTGAATTCTACACAATATATGCTTGTATATTTGAATCATTCATCATCTATATGTATATTTATACTACTTTGTAGTGCTAAAAATAAGTTTTTTTTTTTTTCTCAATTCTCGGGTTTTCCATGGTAACAAACTTTGTCTCACTATCTTACGTATTTAAATTCCTTCTTTGATTGGTTACTTGCTTTGCTTAGCTTGTTCTTGAATGTATGAAGTGTGTGAAATTGAATTGCAAACTTGTTTTTGTAGACACTTAAAAATGTCTCCCCAAAACCAAACCCGATAATGAACAACCTTTCACTGCCATTATTGGTCGGGTTGAGTATTTAATCTTGGAGGGCTTAATCCATATTCAATCCCAATACATTTCATAAACCAAGCCAATTCTTAGCTCATTTCCCCGAACCATAACTTATTTTCCTCTTTTTTGTGCCTTTAAACTTAAAATCATTCATTTCGTGCCCTTTTTATAAAAACGTTTATTCCAGTTTATTTTGGTCCATAATCTAGGTCCAATTATTGAATAGTTGGATGGGGACTTGAAAAGAGCTTTCCAATGATATATTATAAGCCCAAATCCGAGTTATAACGAATAAGTTATGGTCAAAATACTAAACTAAGCTTAAACCGAACCTAAGCCCACCTTACCTACGACCCAATTATCATGTGGAGGGTTTAATCTCATTCCTAAACAATTAGGATTAATTGGAATCTTCTATAAGTTTCTAAAAGATCTTAATTATCCTTTATGAAAAGATAAGATTAAAGAGTTTGAAATTGAATAAAACTCCTCTTTTTGAAAGTCCTAATTCTATTCAAATTGAAAGACATTCAAAGATAGTCAGATATGATTTTTGTGCCTCATAGTTTTTATCCAAATTTTATATGGTTGGATAGCCCTTGAAATTATCTTTTCAATGATATATTATAATATTAATTCCAAGTTATAACAAAAAAGATATAAAAGAAATACGAAACTCTATGGAAAACTGATACCGTCCTACTATTTCGACCATATCTTTTATTCTACAAATTATTTTAATCTGATTTCAATTGGGTTAGGAAGTAGACTTCAAGATATTTTCAACGACATATTATTTATCTTATTCCAATTTCTGGATCAAAAGATATGTAAAACAAAAACCGCAAAAACTGCTGTCTATCGCAAGAGTTTTATTTCGATTCGAATTCGGATCTTTTCTTGATTCTTTGACCCTTCTTTTTTTTTATATATAGAGGTCATATCACCCCTTTTTCAATCATCAGCAAGCTTAATCACAAAATCATTCTCTTCTCCCTCTTTAGCCTAAACACTAGCTCCCTATTCTCTCATAATACTTCCCCTAAGCACTACAAGGAGTCTATACAATACCCGAAGTTCTATACTTAAATCAAGGCGTGAAAGGTATAATTAATTGGGGGTTTGGACCAAATCAACTCTACTTTTATTTAATTTTATTTTCATTTGATTTATATTTTTATTGAAGTTACTAACAGTTTATTCATGATGTAGCAATTCAAGGAAACGCCGAAAATGAGTAATTAATTCACTTAATTACTCTTATTTTTATTCTTGTTGCTAGTATCATGATTATGTTTATTATGATTTGATTTGACTAACAATTTATTGTTGAATTGCTTCCAATATTAATGTTGATTATATTATTATTGATCACCGTATTACATGTTTAAAGGGAATATGTAATAAAAAATCACGCCTAATAAGATAATTTGGACGACTGATTTAGGTTCCTTTTTAATGTTGTTGTTAATTGAAGTGATCACGTACAATATTTTAGAATTATGTGTTGCATTAATATTCAACCAATTTATCATAATAATAATTTGGAGCAAATTGAATCTTTGTTTGCATGCCTTTGAGATCGCAGGAATAACTTTTCACTATAAGAATCGAGTAGAGGCCAATACGGGCGAATGTGACTCCATGACTCACTTCGTACTATCATCCCCAATCCTCCTTTCGTGGTTCCGAACCATATGAAGTTAGTAATCTCATGGATTATGAATGGGGTGTAACCTTCACGGGTCAATCGTGGTTGCCTATCATTGTCCCTTTATCGTGGTTGACTTAAATGATCTGTGAACGGTTTACAAGTTCCTTAAAAACTTGTTGGCGGCTCCCTACTTTCCCTGTCCCTAATCGTATATGTCAATTCTCACTTCCTATGAGTGCCGAACATATTCACAACATGTTTTAAGGTAGGCGCACTTCGAACGACGCCTACAGTTTCACATCTAAAGCACTTTAATTCGATCTCAGGACAACCTAGACACATAAAGAAGAAGGAGACACTAACCAACTGAGCTATATATTTTCCTCACATGCAATTTGACAATCTTTTATTAGATTGAAAATCTCAAGTAATGGAATAACATGATAGAGTTATGAGAAAGGTTATGAGAAAGAGAATGTTGGAAAGCTTAATTATATTGATGTAATTCCATGAGTATATATAGTACATAAGTATGCAATATAATACGACTAGACACATTAGAGTACTTGTCTAGGTACATTAACTAAGAATAAGGGATATCTTTGACCATCAACCTAAAGAGTAAATTAAGGAATAAATCAAGGGATCATTATCCTTTACACGCCCCCGCAAGATGGACGTCCAGAATGAGAGGCCGATCTTGATTATAATTCGCAAATCTTGTTAGGAAGTGAAGTGTAGGTGATGTGAGAAGGGTTGCATCGCATTGTGATTCTCCGGGAGGGTTTGGAGAGAGGGGAGTATTAGAAGTAGTTTTTTTTTTTTTTTTTTTTTTTTTTTTTTTTTTGCTAGCATGTGCTTGCAACATATGGGAGAAGAATAAAAATATAGGGTTTCCTTCATAACTATTGAAGGCGAGATAGAAAAAAAAATATGATGGTGTTGATGGTGGTTTAGAACGGAAAGAATGTTATGTTTCTCCATAATGATTTTGGAAAAAGAATTTCATGTTTGGCAACACTTGGTAGGTAAACTATGGGATGCCGAAAAGGGATTGTTTCTCCGGAAGGGGTTTGGAGAAAAAAAAAATTGATAATTGACATCTCTTGGTATACAAAATACGGGGTGTCAAAAGAGTTGAGCGAAGTGTGATTTTGGTTTGAAGCTTTCCAGGAAGGAAGTTTGATATGGTCACCATCATTTGTCGGCGTCGGCAAAGGGTTTTGATAGTGTAACCATGGTAGTAGCGGAAGCAAGAAAAGATGGATCAAAAGCTCATGATACCATGATAGAGTTATGAGAAAGGTTATGAGAAAGAGAATGTTGGAAAGCTTAATTATATTGATGTAATTCCATGAGTATATATAGTACATAAGTATGCAATATAATACGACTAGACACATTAGAGTACTTGTCTAGGTACATTAACTAAGAATAAGGGATATCTTTGACCATCAACCTAAAGAGTAAATTAAGGAATAAATCAAGGGATCATTATCCTTTACATAACATATGTGAGTACTACTTTCAACCAAAGTAGTATCATTTTCAATAAAAAGATATTATTACTCCTATCATCCTTTATCTAATGTCCATATAAAGAAAGAACGAAGAAGCAATTAGAAAATAACAATTAAACAAAGACTTAATTAAGCATTAAATTAAGAAGCTTTGCCTATCGAAGTTGGCAAACAGATTTTGTAAACCAACGTATGTATTAGTTGATGCATTTTCGACGTGTAAGGCGATGAGTATATACTAGCTCTGTATTAATTTATATATTATATATAAATTAGGAGGAAAAAATTTAAATAGAACATGACATAATATTGCCACGTTAAAATGGGTTGGTGACATCACATGAGAGTGTTATCCATGCATGAATTGCAATATAGATTGCAATACATACTAGTTAGTATACAAAGATTGGCACTTAAAGCCTAAATATAAGGATAATGGTTGAAATGCACTAATTAGATTGCTTTCTTAACATTGTTAACACTAAGTTTAAGAGCTAACTTTAGTATGTTATGCTTGAAGTTTGTAATTTATTTGGTTCTCGATACGGAATGATAATGGGAAATCTTACCCCTTTTGGAACTTTCAATCTTTAGTAGTTTAATTACTATCTTTAGATTTTTTTTTTCTTACAAATTTTACTTTTCACTTTAAAGGGTTTTTCTTGTTTAAAGTGGTTATTAGTTCTGTGCCCCGTGCGATACTCGGGTTATTTTTATTGAATTTTAAGATAAACTTTTATCTACATGCCAAATGTTTAAATATATAATTGATAAAAAATTAGATACGAATTGATGTGCTTTTTGTGACAATTTAAATAATGTAGTAGCCTAGTAGGTATATAATGACTAATAATAATATTAGTGAAAATATTTGAATAAAAAAATTATTAAAAAAAAATAGCAAGTAAACTTGAAATATTAGAAATTCTAAAAGGAGCCCAAAATAATTAATTAAAAATATGTTCTAAACCCGTTGGGTTGATTCGAACTCGAAATTTTAGGCTAGGGTTGAACCCCAATTGACAGGGCTACATATAGTAATAAAATTATATTAAATTGTGAAGTATTTTATTTCGATCGTTGAGAATAGATTAAATATTCCTCAAAAAAAAATATCATAAATGGATGTTGTATGTTTTGAACTATTTCCGTTGCTCCAAAAAAAATTATGATATAAAAAATAAATTTATATGATAATTATTAATAGTTATAATCTAATATGTTTTTTTGAATAAAATTGTAATTTAATTTGTACATAAATTGATATTTTATTGAAAATAAAACTCTAAACTAACAATTTTATCCTAAAACTCTATCAAAATTTTATTGATAATAAAATTTTAAACTAACTTTTTTTATCCTACAAATTCTATCTAAATCTATCCAATTTTTTATTAAACAGATAAACCATATATTTCAAAATAATAATCTTTATACATCGCCAATGTGGCGCGACACTTGGCGAAAAGTTGAAATGTCAAATGTTGATGTCTCGTGGTCTGGCTAAAAGTTTAGTTTTATATATTAGTTATATGATTAGGATTTATTTCCTTATTTTAATCTTGTTATTTATTTTGGTTAGTTTTGAGTTTAGGGATTAAGTTTAGAAAAGTTTAGATTTTTTAAAAATTTTATCTATGAGTATGCATAGGAATTTGGTAGCTAATCTATTTAGGACTTCTAATGTAATTAGAAATCATAGTGCTTATTTGTAGCCTATATAATTACATTTATGCTCTTAATAAAAATCAGTTTTTGTCGCCTTATAAAGTCTTACAAAGGTGTGTTCTTGTGTATTCTTGGCCTAGTTTTGGTTTTAAACTTGTTGGCCTGGCTTAGTTTTGGTGTTACTTAGCGTTTCTTGACCGAGACTCAAGATTTCAAACATTTCGATTAGCCGGATTGAAGGTTAACTATATCCATTAAAATCCATGTAAGTAGTTCTATTATGGTTTACTCGTAATTAATAGTGTATGTTTGAGAATTAACTTTTGAATGAATGTACTAATTTTTTAAAAATACCTCTTGCTCGTGGGTTGGACCGGTCCGGTACTTCTTGAGAACAAAGTTTTCCGTTCTTATTACTTCTTTTGCCAAATTTAGTTGTCATATAATTGATTTAATTTATAATGTCAAAACGACCCACTATGAAGTTTGAATAGAAGAAGTAAGAGCAACTCCAACGGCAATCTAATTTGACAATTAGCTTGGCATGTCACATAAGCTTTTAAGCTAATTGTCATTGTAGCTATTATGAACTCCAATAGCTAGCTATTAGCTTACAATTTAAATGAATTTCACCTCCTTAATTAATTTTTTATATTTCATTTTATTGATTGTATTTTTATTTTTATTTTTTTGGTAAGTTTTTCTCCAAGCAAATTAGCTTGACAAATCTAATTGCATTTTCTAACTCCAATGGTCAAGCTAATAGCTAAGGATTATTCAATATTACAAGCAAATCCCTAACTACAACCATTGGAGTTGCTCTAATGCGTATTATTATAATAATAAAATAGTTGCTTCTTACAAAATTTTGCTATATAGCTTCATATATCGAATTGCATACATAATGTATAAAACATGCACATTTATGCATCGGGTTTAAAATATTGTCTATTTACATATCCAGATAACCACATACATGTGTACACACTCTCTCTAAACATGCGCGCAAATGCGCAATCGCACATTCAAGATGATCAACAAGTAGTGCAATAAGAGGATTATCATTTCCAAGTTGATCACAGTCTTTACAAGTATAGATTTAGCTAGCTGGCCTGGTGATGAACATAAATTGAGTTTACTCCACTGAAATCCAAGTTGTCATAACTATTACAAAGCTTTGACTCAAATAATTGGATTCAAAAGTTTCATCTATATGATACAAATTAACAGTTAAAACTTTGCTAGGATTGATTTCTTTTCATGTGCATCGCAACTTTATATTTTTTCCCCTACTTTGAATTGATTTGAACTATATATTGATAGGACCAAATTTCAACAACTTTGAGATTATAGCCATATTTTTTGACGAAATTATTGCTTTATAAAGTAGGGTTATAATTAGCCATGGCCTATAATTGCAAAAATAAAATGAACATAAGATGTAAAGTATAGATGAAGATGATCTCATCTTAGCCATTTGCTTTTGATATTTTGCTACACACCAAAAATGCGGTCAAGCATCATAAAATATACGAAGTATCAAATAAAACATTCTCAGATAATATCATTAACCTATTTTTTTACTTTTGTTTTTGGCCTTGAGAGGCTTACTTTTTCTCCTTTACAAGAAAGTTAAAGGCAAAAAAAAAAAAAAAAAAAAAAAATTAAAAAAAAAAAGCATTAGTCAAATGTTACAATTTCACGAATGCTACATTCCATCATACAAAATTATTAGTACTGTTTCTTATAAGTTGACACATTTTAATCACGTTATATATCGATGCATATGTGTTTTTTAAGGTAAGAAGAAAAAACATTAGGAAACGCTCATCACGAGGAGAATTCCTAATGTGTACTCACGTTCGTTATCGATGCATACTTAGGTCGTGTTTCAGCACTAGCTTTTGAGTGGCTTTTAGGTGGCCTTTAGTGGTTTGACTTGGTCAAACCACTACTTAACAAAAAATGTGAGTGTTTGGCAAATTAGTGGTTAGTGTAGCGGTAGCTTTTATGAAAAGTTACAAATATTAGCTTTTGAAATTAGAGGTAGCTTTTGAGGTAGCTGTTGAAAATTTAATCTATAGTTTTAAAAATAAAATATTGATTTTTATATGTAACAACTAGTTAACCGCTACTTTACCGAACATTTATACCTAAATTATCTATCATCACAACTAACATCTTGTTGACAGCTAACAGCTACCTATACAGCTGATAGCTACCTTCACAACTAACAGCTACCTTCACAGCTATATTTTGTCGAACACGTCCTTAAACTACTAATAATATACAAAGTATTTGATCATTGTTATCAAATACAAAATATTATAAAAAGTTAAGATCATATATCGAAAAAATCGGGCAATAAAGGATAGTATGTGAATAACGTAAAAGTCAAAATATGTCAATTGAAAAAAAAAAACATAATTAACTAGGTTTTCTAGTTGCCAATTTATATTATGAAAAACGATCCTGCTAACGGGCATCCCGGGGCGTTACATGAGAGCAAAAAATTATGTAATTCATATAATGACATCGGTAATAATCATAAATGCATTAAATTAGCTAGTTTAATACATGGTCAACTAATCTAGATTTCCAAAAAAATAATTAAAAAGCTTATTTAAAGCTTATTATTAATCTGTAGTATAATACTCTTTCCTAAGGAAAATTTGTCAATTACTACCGCGTATTAATGTCATTTTGAATTACTACCACGAATTAAAAAACTTGTGAATTACTATCGTAAAAATTTTAAAAATTTTGATTTTACTACCAGACTCCACTTTAATCCATTTATGACGTCATATTTAACCTTTAATCCTTGATTAACAATTTACAAGACCTTAAAAAAAAGAAAAATAAATTCCCCCCTAACCCATGGTTACCCCAGCTTAACTCAACCCACATTTTTCTCCCACTTCATAAATTTGACTCTTTGACCTTGAAACTCCATTAAATTAAAACCTACAAAAATGATTGACCTTGTGCTCTGATCTGAAGCGAATCTTTGACGAAGCTAAACTGACCAGGTTTTTGAGCAATGAAGGAAAAGGGAGGGACCATTGATTAAAAGTACCAAATCAAATCACATATTATGCTAATTAGAGGCATTGTCATGTAACATTTAATTAAAATTATCAAACAAAATCACAAATAATGCTTAATTGATAGCTCAATTCAAAAATACAAAAGCCCTATGTTAATCAACCAAAATCGTAATCCATAAACCCTAAATGCAAAATCCCTAATATTCGAATACCCTAGAATTCGAAAACATTAAAAAAAAAAATTACTTTAAGAGAATCAAATTAATTATATGTTTATTTGGAGCCATTGGAGGAGATAGGAAGAATTAGTGTGGATTAGGAGTAAGAAGCTTGGATGGATTTTTGCAATGGAGAAGGAGGAAGATCGATGAGAGAGAAAGAAAGAAAATGGGAATTTGGTTAAGTTAATTAGATAAGGTAACCATGGATTAGGGGTGATTTTAAATTTTTTTGGTCGTTTAAATGGTTAACAAAGGGTTAAACGTGGATTAAGGGAAAAATGACGTCATAAATGGTTTAAAGTGGAGTGTGGTAGTAAAATCAAAATTTTTAAATTTTTTACGGTAGTAAATCACAAGCTTTTTACTTTGTAGTAGTAATTTTCAAAATGACATTAATACACGGTAGTAATTGACAAATTTTCCCTTTCCTAAAAAATTAATATGCCATCACCACCCGCCCCTTCCATAATAATCCCAGTGCCATGCCATCGCAACTAGTTAATCAATAACTTCGCTAGCGATGACTTCGTCGAAATTAAAATGAAAACCCTAAAGAAAAACAAAAAAAAAAAAAAAAATAGGTGAAGAGTCAACCCCGTTGAAAAAACCGTGAAAACCCTTGAAAATGAATCATCCCCAATGGCAACTATTTCTTTATTTGATGAAGGTTCATTCAATAAAACATTTTGCTACTAGAAAATCAGAAAATAAAATATTAGACACAATTTTTTTAAAGTAAATTTTATAAAAAAAAAAAAAAAAAAATACGCTAGCACTATATAGTACTAATACGAGATGATAAGGATTGTCTTATTAACCTTGGTCATCCTTATCTGTCACAATTACTTGCTTCGTATTTGGTTAATATTCATTCCATAGTTAAATTAGCTCTAGATTTTAGCTATAATATGCTGCCAATATTCAAGAAATAATATAACCTCTTTCAACGATATCTTCTTTATTTTCTATATGCTAGAGTGAATTGCTTACATAATTACCCTTTTTGTTTTGTCGATAGTCAATGTTCAATATTATCCATCTATGAACTTTACGTTTTTACTTGCTTACTATATTACGGAGTACCTTTTTGTTGTCGATAGTCTGTTTGTTTTTGTTTTTGTTTTTGTTTTATGACAATTGAAAGAACTAGAGTGATATACATGTAAAATAAATTGTCTTTTTATCTTCCATTATTTAATGAAAGTTATGGCAGTAATTTATTGGTTTGTATTCATATAGTACTCAATTATATTTTTTTTGGGACAATAAAAAATATTTGATATAAGAGCAATAAATGTGAGAAAAACAATGCATCAAATATTGTTCTTATCTAGCGCCCCGGGGGCACCAATTAGCTTTTGCCTATGAAAAAATATTTTTTCTAACATTTTAGAGCCTTCAAAACTTTTGGCCTATTCATTATAGAAAGTATTATAATATGTTACTTAAACCAAGTATTTTGATTGTCAACATATTATACGTAGTACTTTTTATGAATTCTACCTACAACAGATTGAATATAAAGTAATTTTAACAAGATTTGACAAGATAACTTAATGTTACTTCCTTCGTTCTTTATTATTCCCTCCGTTCTTTATTAATGTACTTCGTATTAAATAATTATGTGAGCTGTTGATCTGAGATATACATGTGCAAAATTGATTGGTTAAAAAAATGCCATGCAATGATAACCTAATTTTTCTCAAAATCTTAAGGTATCGGTTTAAAGTGCAAGCCAAAATTACCCAATAATTTCATTGACAATGAAATTTTGGTCCCGGAAATTAAGCTGGGAATTAAGTGAATCAGTGATGCTCTCAAACTGAAAGAAACTCGTGTCAAAATGTAAGACTTGTGGAAAGTTCATTTGCGATGTATGTGCGTATGTACCAAGAATAAACTTTTGACCCATTTTTATACCATATCTTGAGAAATAATTATGTTATTAATTAGTAGAATTTACTAATTATAACAAAAATATTTGTTTAAATAAGGGTGCTGATATTGCCAAGGCAAAAAAAACCATTTCCAAGGCAAATTATCTACCCGCTGCCCGTAATATTTGAGAATCTAAATATGTCAAACATATTAATTCATTAATATATTTTGTAATATTTTATTGCCTATGATTAGCAATAATTTGTCAAAGAAATAGATAGATAATTAAGATGCAATGTTTAGAAAATCTTTGTCTACCAATCCTTAAGATCGAATGCCCAACAATCAGATTTTAATTAGAGTTTGAAGAATGAAGTATCCCACGTTAATATACAAACATAATGCCTTTTTTTTTTTTTTTTTTTTTTGTTTCAATGGAAAATTTTATAATAAGAGTAGAACATGAACATTTATACGTATAATGTTGACATGAAAACACTTATACTAATAGTCATTTACAAATTAATTACGCACTTAATAAATAAATAAAATTAATTAATAAACAAGTTTAGAGGTAGCTAATACCTGTAAAGCTTTGATAATGGTGTTTCTCCCAATAAAATGTTAAATTTAGTGAGTGTATGGTGATGAATAATTTAATTAATTGTAGATTTTGATGAGAATAATTAGTAGTTGAAGTTGGAAAGATTTTAATTGGAATATTTAGCTACTAAAATTATAGGCAATAAAATATTACAAAGTATATTATTGAATTAATAAGTTTGACATTTTTTGATTCTCAAATATTACGGGTAGCGGGTAGATACGTTGCCTTGGAAATGGTTTTTTTTGCCTTGGCAATATCAGCACCCAAATTTAAACGGCTTGTCTAAGGTTACAAAAGAATGTTCATAACTTGTAATATATGCAAGATTTTATATAATGTGGAGAATTTATTTATTTTTTTGAGATAGAGGATCGTCTAATTTTATAACATTTAAAAACAACTCTCTAAAACTTCATTACTCATTTTGGATTCTACACAAAAAAACCAATAAATAAAAAAAATAAATAAAAATAAATAATTAAGTCAAACTTTTTATTTATACAGAAATGTCAAATGTAGTAACAATGTACTACCTCCGTTCAAAATTTTTTACTCCGTATGTTTTACTCGCTTACTTTAGATACGCGATTTAAGAAATTGTTGAAAAATATGAGTGGGTTTAAGATCAAGTATAAGAGAAAATGTAAAATAGTATCTTTGTGTAAGAAAAAGGTGAATAAAGTAAAAGAGAGAATATGAAAAAGTGTAATTATTGTGGGGTTAAATTGGTAAAAGGGATATACCATAAAGGCATAAATAGAGTGAAACAAGGTGAGTAAAATGTAAAATAACGACCTAAAATAGAAAGTGAATAAAACAAAAAAGGGAGAGTACATAACTAATTTGTCTATTAACTATCAAGTATTGTCTATCATCGCAAAGGACAATATATTTCGTTCATTAGCACATGTACATTATTCTAGCTTTCTAAAATAAGGAAGTGCTCATAAAACCAGTTCTATTGCCACTCAACTCTAGACTATGAAGTTTTAAGCAACTTTTGCAATATTGCCGCCATAGCATCTAATCCCCAAAAAAGACAATTAATTATTGAGCATATATTAAAAGTCATGTAAGCTTTCATAAAGATTTGGCTAAGAATTAGAGGTATAGCCTAATTAACTTGTCAATGCACAAAAAAAGAAAATGCACTCATCTTCATAATTGGCACTAGTCAATTTAACCTATGATTACTATAAACAATCTTCACACAATGTGATCAATCAAAATACATTGCACTAAAAAATCAACTAAAATACAAAATTACAAATGCATTTTTTTTTTCCAGTTAATTCAATCAATTCAATTTGGCGTAATATCGAAAAAAGAATGAAAAATTTTCGGCATTTATACCATTTTTAGACTTTGTTTTGTTGCCTTACGTATACGTTGGAAATGTGTAGCTTTAATGATTAAAGTTGATATGCATTAACCAAGCTAAATTTTGGATCTTGTCTATTTATTTATTTTGGGGTTAACTAAAGAAACGGTGATTAAAATAAAAACGAAAAATATTGTGTAGAACGTACTCATGCGAGTCCGTTCTATTAATCGGCCCGCACTCGGCCCGTTTACTTGAAGTTCAGCCCGTGTGCGGCCCGAACTTTAAATATCAATGAATTTTTTATTTTTTTTTACAAAAAAAAAATCAAAATCAAACCCAACGTTCTGCATTTCTCCTTCTTCTTACCCACGTTTTCTGCATTTTCACTCTATTTTCTTCAGTTACACTCCATTACTATCGAATTAACTCCATTTTCCCGAATAATTCACATCACTACATTTTTCAGCTTTAATTTTATTTGCATGTACTTAATTTTTAGTTTTTATATATAAACCCTAACTTTCGTCATTCTTGACTCCATTAATGTCTGACGTTTCGTCGATTAAGGATTCTTCGCCCTTAAAAGTTTATCATAAACGAAGTAAACAAGCACAAAAACAGGAGAAGACAGTTGCAATGGCTGAAAGGTTTATTATATTTCAGTTATTTTTAGGTTATACTTTTTTTTTTTTTTTTGAAATTCTTTTTTACAAGTTTTTATTTCGTTTTGTAGGGATCATTCTAAACCTCCATAGAAGAAGTGTGGTCCTAAACCTGGTTCTAAACGAAGTCGAGCCGTTAGGTGTTAAATTCTATTCTATTTATTTTGCAAAAAGTCTTGTTTGGATATAGTATTTGTTGTTTTATTATAGAATATTTTTTGTTAGGAAACATAGCATTTCTGGTTTTTATGTAGAATATCTTGTGTAGAATTAGCTTATTGTTGTTGTAATTATATTGTTGTAGTTTGATAATAGATTATTTTTGTCAGGATTCACAATTACTTTGTCAGGAATTATATTATTTATATCAGAAATTAGCTTATTATTCTGTGATAAATCATATTTGCAAATTAGATTATCTTAAATTAGATTATTTTATTTTGATAATGGTATATGTTTGTCAGGAATTAAATTATTTTGGTCAGAAATTAGGTTCTTTCTGCCAGTATTTAAATTACATCAGTAAGGAATAAGATTGTTTCAATTAGAAATAAGATTACTTTAATCAGGAATAAGATATATGTGTGATTACATTAGTCAGGAATAACATTTCTTTTATCAGGAATAAGATAGCTATTGTTTGACAATACAATCTTTTTGTCATGAATTAGATTATTTTGGTCAGAAATGAAGCTATTTGTGTCAGGAATAAGATATTTATGCTCAGAAATAAGATTACTTTTACTAGGAATAAGATATTTATTGTCAGAAATAAGAATGTTTTAGTCAGCTTACAATTTTAATGTGATTTTTTACTTTTTAATTTTTCAGTTCTGTTACTGAAGATGATATTTCAGACTTAGAAGTTGGTAATAAATCTGGTGCTAATCAACTTTGTCTAATTGTGGAAGATTTAAGTGAGAAGAAAAAGAAGGATGTAATAGAAATTGGTTTTGGTGGATTGCTTCATATTAATTTGAAGGAAAAGATTAGCCATCAGTTGTACAGTTATGTAGTAAGTCATTATAATCCCAAGACTAGAAATCTGATTGTTGGTAAAAAGGAACATGCCATTCATATTGATAGTTCTGATATTGATGATGTGTTGGGTATTCCTTATACCAATCTAGCTGTGAAAGAGATTTCTAAAATCAAGAAAGGATTTAATCCTGATGAGGGTTTGAAGTTAGAGTGGAGGAAGTTTTTGTGTTTGGATAAAGAAGATGAATTAGAAAAAAGAGATGAATCTGAAAAAGGAGATGAATCTAAACAAAGAAGAAAAAGAAGAGGAAAACTGGAGATAAATCTGAAAAAGTTGTTCAAAGTAAGAAGAAGAAGACATATGTCAATTTTGGTACTTATGAAAAGTTGTTTGAGAAATATAGAGAGGGGGTTATGAATTCAAGAGACTTTTTGTTATGTTTGTTGTATCTAATTTTTTGGCTCCAATGGGTGATAAGTCCCCCAATTTTAACATCATCAAGTCTTTGGAAGATGTACGTTTCAACTGGGCTGGTTATGTGATGGATTGGTTATGTGACTCAATAGCAGACTTTCAGGCATTTGTTTTGAAGAGGAAGGCAGAAGGGGAAGGGAAAACTAAATCAAGACAAGTAAATGGTTGTCTTATTGCATTTGTAATTGCTTTTTTGCAAAAGTTTGAGTTTGGGACCACTCTAGATAGGAAGCCATTTATAATGAATTGGACTTGTGAAAGTCTGAATGAGAGGATTAAGTCTGTTGCAAAAAATATGGTTATGGTACTCTGAAACAGTATCCTCAGACCATACCAAAATAGTATGCTGGTGTAACACCCCCAAATTACTCTCCAATAATAATGATACTAATATAATTAAGAGAGTAGTTTAGGAGCATTACCGCCACGTGA
Organism: Chenopodium album; assembly: GCF_948465745.1. Taxonomy (NCBI): domain Eukaryota; kingdom Viridiplantae; phylum Streptophyta; class Magnoliopsida; order Caryophyllales; family Amaranthaceae; genus Chenopodium; species Chenopodium album. Next base: position 14,614,724 of record NC_137843.1, read on the forward strand.
TAACGTAAGGCTTTTAAAAACAGAGACTTGCAACGGAAGAAATACATCTTAGCTTTCATTAATTAATTGAAAATAGAAATAGTTTTTGAAACATAAATCTTCATGATACTCATACTAATTCATAACAGTGAATCTAGACTAAGTGATTTTGCCCTTCGTCCCCGATGCAACATTTAGCTCACGTTGACTCGTCGCCATCACCTATCTACTCATCATAAATGATAAGTAGGGCCAAGCCAAAACAAAAGAGAAATACGCGTTAGCAAAATGCTAAGTACATATAAGTGCTAAATACGTAAATTAATTTAGTTGATTAACATTTTCTTTCGAAATATATAATTCTCATGAAAACATGGTTATTCAAACTTTCCATAGACAAGATTTCATATTTTGGAAAACATCCAAAATTTATAATTCTCTAAAGTATTTTCCAATAAAGGTTGGATAATCAACCATTTCATAAACAATTTTCCCAACCTAAGTGTGCACACCCCTCAAGCTAGTAACTCATTTACATAGTCTATACTCGAGGAAAGACTAGATCATACAAAGCTCATAGTCTTATCATTTATCTCCGCATAGTGGGAGTCAAGAAAATCCAATAAACATCTTTGATAAATCAATCTTCCAATTCCCATATATGGGATGATTAAAATGATAACATTTTCTTTTTAAACAATTTAGTAAACCAAGTAAGTTTACAACCAAGCTTATAAAGCATTTAAATATCAAACAATAGTTTTTATTAAAACAAGCTTACACGATTTATTTTATAAACATTCATAAATCATTGTTCAACATTCAAAACATAAAACACATTTATGAATAAAATCATATTAGTTAAACATCTAGCCACGAATATGTACCTTGATCTTTTCACACAAGTACGAAACTCCTAATTACGAACTTGAAATCCCCCCTACAATAACCAATAACTCTTATTCAATAACTCTTCAACAATAAACCCAAAGACATAGAACACAAACTCTAATCTAGTTGTGCATGAACAACTTAAAAATTAATTACGTCCTTTTTATAAAACTAATACTTTTATAAATAAATCTTTAGTAATAATCAATAATAATAATAATAATAATAATAATAATAATAATAATAGTAATAATAATAATAATAGTAGTAGTAGTAGTAGTAGTAGTAGTAGTAGTAATAAGTAAGAAGTAGTAGTAGTGCATAGTAGCATATAAGTAATAATAATAAGTAAAGAAAATAATAATAATTGTTTTCAATCAATTAGCCCAAAATAGAAGTGTTTAGGAGAAGGCCCACTTACTTTTAATTAGTTTTGGTGGGTTTTGTATCAAATAAATGAACTAATTAAAAGACCAAACTAATCATTATTTTTTTTTTTTTTGGTTTTGGTTTGTTTGTACAGGAACTACGAAGGAAGTGTTGTGGGTTGGTGGTGTGGCTGGCTGGGCAGCAGGGGCGGTGGTGGTGCGCCGGCGAGGTGGTGGTGGTGCGGCTGGTGGCTTGCGGCCAGGTGGTGGTGGTGTGGTCGGTGGTGGCGCGGAGGAGAGAGAAAGAGGGGAAAAAAATGGGTTTGGGGTATTTCAATTTGCTGAAAATTTGGGAGTATACTTTGCTAATGAATTTGTTCAAGATCCTTGCTCTATTTATAGGGAAAATTAGGGATTAAAATAAGATTAAAGGTTGTAACTTTAATTTGTAATTGGTTGTTTTTGGAGGTGAAACTTTGAATATCAATTGGTTAATTTGGAGGTGAAATCTAATGGTTGGGAGCAAATTTGATAATGGTGATGGAGTAGATGAGTTACATGTGGACGGTGAGGGTGAATGTAGTCAGAAATTATAGTTGGGAGAGGTGTTAGTTGAAAAAAGCTAACTTGATGAAGCTTTCATGGAGGAATGGAGAAGATGAACGTAGTTTGTGGTGATTGGGGATGAAATTTTATTTTCTTTTTCCTTTTTTTTTTGGCTAAAATTATGTGTTGGGTTGTAAATATCAATTGGGCTTGTAAGTAGTCATATGGGTTAGAATAAATGGCTTACTTACCCAAACTATGTTCATGAAATAAGGCTCATATTTAAAATGATAATTTTATAATTAGAGTTTAGGAAATTATGTACAATTTCTTATTAAAAATCCACTTGAAAGTTGTAATATGTTTATAGGAAAAATTAATAATTTAATAATCTAAGCATCTTAAGAAAATATTTTATAAGCTTATAGGAAAATTATTCGTCCATTTTTATAAACGGGATTATAAGATCCGAAATAAGACATACTTATGCTTAATAATTATAATTAATAATAATTAAATTGGTTTAAAAATTAGGGGTATTACAGCTGGAAAAAGTAAACAGGCTCTATTAAAAGCTTTTCAGCTTGAGAGCAATGAGTTTAAGCTTGAAAATACTAATGATGAAGATTTTGATGAAAAGAAGGAAGGCCATGGTGTACAATCTGCTAGCATTAATTTGAAAGTTGAAGATGAGAAAGCTAGATATGTAATGTACATGATTCCTCAAGATTATCCCACTGATGATGAGATTGACAAGATGGACATTGATGTAAGTTTAAAATCTCATCTTTTTATTAATTTTGTAAAGTTTCTTATTCAAGTTTTGATATTGTATAACCTGCTACATATGTACTTAAATTTTTGTCAGGAATTAAATGTTTTTTTTTTTTCAGGAGGTAAATAATATTAGTCGGGATTAAAATTGTTCAGTCAGAAATTAGTTTAGTTTTATCAGGAATAAGAAATTTTAAGGCAGGGAATAAATTATCTCAATCAGGAATAACATTGTTTCAGTCAGAAATTAGATTACTTTTATCAGGAATAAGAAAATGTTAGTCAGGAATGAAATTATTTTAGTCAGGAAATAAGTTATCTCAATCAGGAATAACATTGTTTCAGTAAAAAAATAAGATTACTTTTATCAAGAATAAGAAAATGTTAGTCAGGAATTAGATTATTTTAGACAGGAAAGAAATTGTATTAGTCAAGAATTAAATTATTTCAATAAGCAATAACATTGTTTCAGTCAGAAATTATATTACTTCTGTCAGGAATACGAATGTTACAATATTTCACTTTTTGTTCATAGTCAGGAATTAGGATATTTTATTATATTTTACTTATTCACTATTTATTCTATTTTTTATTAGCTTGTGAAGAAGGAAATGATGAAATTTGGTCGTGACTTGAAGATCGTATCAGAGAACCAAATTCACTTTGCTATTGATTTGAAGGATAAAGCAAAAACATTTTCACAAGAGTCTTAATCTCAAGGAGAAGATGATATGTATTCTAGTCCTCAATTATTAGCAAAAATTGATGAAATAGTGGAAGCTGCTACGCAGAGCAAAAAGTTAGCTTCTGATTTGGATCAGTTTGATATTAAGTTTAAGGCTGATGATATTGTAAGTTTAATTATCTTTATTATTATTTTATATATTAAATTTATTTAAGATTTGTATCTGATATTTATCTTGATTTTATATAGGTGAATAATGTTATTGCTGATCTTGATTTGGGAAAAGACCAAACTCAAGATAATGAAGGTAATTTAGAGGATGCAGATCAAGGCACAAAACCAATGTAGAGGATTAAACTGATATGCCTGAAACTGGTATGCCTGAAGAGATACCAGAGGGGAATAAAGATGAAGGAAATGTCTTCGTTGTTGACCAAGGAACTGATGTTGATCAAAATTTGAATACTGAACCAAAATTAGTTGTTGTTTCAGTTGGTGTAGAAGCTGTTATATATTCTGAACCTGGCACAGTACCATCAGAAACTGTGGTTGATTCAGTTGGTGGGGAAGGTGTTCTTGGTTCTAAAACTGTTGTTGGTTCTGAACTTGTGACAGGACCATTAGAAACTTCGACATCACCTCCAAGAACACCAAAGAAAGCCAAAGGACTCAATGAATTTTATTTTGCTGGTTTGAATGAGAATTAGGCTAGGGTTGTGCAAGAAGGGAGGAGTTTTTTCAAGGGAGATGATTCTATGCCTAAGTTTCTATTAATTACTCCTACTTCTCCTAGTCCTCAACCATCTAAAGAAAAAAATGCAGAAGTTACTGAAGAAGAAATTCCAGTAACTATTGAAAAAGAAAGTAAAAATGACAAGGATGATGTCAACACATCTAAGGTTTTATATTTGAATTTTATTTGAATAATTTATTAACATAATGTTTGTATTTAAGTTTGATATTTTATATAAATAAATGTATATATTTTTTATTTTTATTATACATATGATTTCAGGTTTTTTCTAAATATGATGATTTAATTCTGTCAAAAGTTACAGAAGAACATCATTTACCTGTTGGTCAGGCGCATCAGGCAATTTTTTATGTTAATTTTTTTCATGAATTAAAGTGTTTTAGTTAGAAATTAGTTTTATTTTGTCAGGAATTAAATTAATTTTATTAGAAATTTGTTTGTTCATTATTGTCAAGAAGTAGATAATTTTTGTCATGTATTAGATTAGTTTTGTCAGGAATTATAATATTTTTGTCAGGAGTTAAATTATATCAATAAGCAATAAGATTGTTTCAGCCAGAAATTAGATTACATATATCAGGAATAAGAATATTTTAGTTAGGTATTAGATTATTTTGGATAGGAATTAAATTATTTTTGTCAGGAAGTAAATTATCTCAATCAGGAATAAAATTGTTCAAGTCAGAAATTAGATTAATTTTATTAGGGATAAGAATATTTTAGTCCGGAATTATAGCGTTTTGGTCAGAAATTAAATTTTTTTTTGTAAGTAAATACATTTTTAATCAGGAATAAGATTGTTTCATTCAGATATTAGATTACTTTTGTCAGGAATAAGAACTTTGCAATAAGGAATTAGAATATTTAATTCAGGATTCATATTGTATTAGTATAGATTATTATTGTCAGGATTAAGATTACTTTTGTTTGATATTAATATTATTTTTTTCTTGCAGGAAGTAGAAGCTCAGCCTAGAAATACAAGTGCAGTTTTAGATTTATTAAGGAATAAAGATGTTCCAAAGGAATCTGTTGCAAATGAATCTCCTACTTCTCCTAATGCTGACATAATTCTAATAGATAAAACTCCTACTGTTCCTATTGTTGCTGATTCGTCTCATGATGAGCTTATGGTATCAAGAACTCAGCCTCCTAAAACACACATTGAGTTAATTGATATAGATAAAACTCCTACTGCTCCCAATGTTCCTCTTGAAACTAGTTTTATTTCTGCTGATATATATTCTGAAAAAAGGGTTGAGAGATTGCAATATTTAAAACAAAGGCAGCAGTTGACATTGCAGGCTAATGTGGAAGCAGCTGGTGATCCAGATTGGGTAGAACCCCTATTGATAAGATTCCGATTCGAAATCGAGGAATTCTTGTCTCTAGGAGTTTGCAGGAAAATAAGCCCTTGTATCTGAAAAATTTGACTGAACAGGAAAGATATATGTGTGACTTCCTCTTTTATATACAATATGAAGAGGAGAAGGAGTTAGATCCTACGTTAGAAGATGAAGGAATTAAGGCGCGTAACAATAGTCTGTATGTATGAGATATTGGTTCTGTAGTCTGTCAGTTTCCTACCAAAGATATTTCACAAAGTGATATTATTTTGGTTAGAGAGGAGTTTTCTTTGCTGCGTCCCTCTGTCTGGATTAACAGTGCTATTCATGATGCCTGGGCTTCTATGCTGAATATTGAAGAGAGCTAAATAACTGTCAGAGGCGTTTTTCAGTACAGAAGATTTGTTTTTCATACTGGAGTTGCTGTAAGTTTTTTCTTTTTCTTTACTTATTTTTTTTTGGAATTTTTATTTATATAACATAATATATTTTTTATATTTTTGTTTTGTAGGAAGTTATAGAGAGATACTTAAGAAAGAGAAGTATCTATAAAGAAGAAGTTAATTTCATTAAAGAACAAGAAGAAATTTTGAAGACTTTGTAAGATAATGTAGAAGAATTTGAAAAGTTTAAGGAACAATTGAAACTAAGGGAGCTTGCATTGAACTTGAAAAAACATGATCCTCAAGATATTTATAATTCCATTGATAAGTGGGTTAAGAATTTTCCATGAAGCAGAGTTGGTAAGTTTTTAACTTTATTTCTTGTTTTAGTCGGGTATTATATTTTTATAGTCAGGTATTAGCTTTTATAGTTAGGTATTAGCCTAATATAGTAAGATATTAGCTTCTTTAAGTCAAGTATTAGCTTCTAATTGTCAGGTAATATATTTTTATAGTCAAGTATTAGCTTCTTTTAATCAGGTATTAGGTTGTTTTAGTCAGGTATTAGATTTATATTTAGTCAGGTATTAGCTTGTTATATTTAGATATTAGCCTAATATAGTCAGATATTAGCCACTTTTAGTCCCGTATCGGCTTCTTATAGTCAGCTAATAATTCATTCTATTCAGATAATAGTTTAACTTATTATGTTTTTTATTTTGCAGATTATCTTTCCTATTTGGTACAAAAATCATTATACTCTGATGGTTTTGAATTTTAATCCTGGTAAAACTCCACGTATAGATTAGGTAAATAACAAAACTGATATTTGTCGAAGAGATTTGGACGAAATAGATAAATATTTGGTAAGATTTTTTAAACTAATTCTCTAAGTCTAATTATTGAGAATTATACTTTTAGATGCTTATATATATATATATATATATATATACAGATTAGAGCTGCTTATGTGTATTTAGCCAAGCAAGGTCATCCAAAAGCTAATATTATTACGGCTATGGATTGACATGTTCCTTTTTTTTCATGGAAGACAAGCACATAAAATTTTGATTGTGGTCTTTTTGCGTTAATTTGTATGCAAAAGTACACTGGATTAGTTGCAGGACTTGTTGATTTGAGACTTGTAAGTTTTTTTTTCTCTTTTGTTTTTGGACTTATACTAATTATTTTTTAGTGTTCTTATGTTTGTATTTTTGTATAAATTTGCAGAAGCAAAATCAGAAGTTGTATAGATGCAGAATTGCTTTTGAATTGATGAATAGAGATGAAAATTTTTTGCGCAAGCAAGTGTGGAATGACTGCATTGAATTTCTATTAAGAAGCATAAGATTTTCAGTGCTCAGCCTGCAAAAAAAAAGCTTGAGAGTAAATATAGGCAGGAAAAAGCTGCCATACAGAAAGAAAAAGAAAGGAGATTCTTGTTGGAGCAACAGAAAAGCAGAAAAATTGAAGAATACATCCAGCAAAATAGAGACAAATAGGATTTAGTTAAATTTTGAAAGTTAGATAATTTTATTTTTATGATTATACATATGTGTATATATTTTCTTTTTGTAGTCAGATATTAGGTTTCTTTTGTTTGATAATATTTAAGTATAGTTACATATAAAGTTTGTTTTTGTTAGTTATTTTTACGATTATTTATATGTATATATTTTCTTTTTATATTTTTTGATAACATAAGTCAGGTATAAGATTGTTTATGTTAGAAATTAGATTAATTTTATCAGGAATAAGAAAATGACAGTTAGGAATTAGATTATTTTGTTCAGGAAATAAGTCATTTTTTCAGGAAATAAATTATATCAGTCAGGAATAAGATTGTTTTATTTAGAAGTTAGATTACTTCTGTTAGGAATTAGAAAAAAATATCAAAAATTAATTTATATTAAAAAGTAAAAATATCAAAACCAAAATATCAGAACATAGTATTTTTTTACAATTATTTTGAATAAAAAAAAATATTTGATGAATGAATCTATATTAAATGAGTTGTGGATTTGGAGTTTTTGTACCAAACTCATTTGGATCTCTAGTTGTTGTTGTTGTTCTTCTTCTTTCAAAATATCCTCTAATTCTTTTGTTCTTCTTTGGCCTTCCTTTTGTTTTTGGTCGTTTTGGATCTTTTACTGTATTCTTTCTCTCTTCTTCTTCATCAAGTTCACGAATTTTTTCTTTATTTGTTTGGAACACTTTTCTTACAGATTTATACATTTGTTCCAAAGCATCATCACATACATTTGATGCATCTTCGTTCCCTTGACATATTGTTACAAGGTTGTAGAAATTATTTGTTATTGACTGCCTCCATGGAGTGTTTATTAAAGAATGATCAGTAGTTGAATTTCCTAACAAAAAAAATAAATAGAATTACTATATTTTTGTCAGGAATAAGATAATATTTCTCAGGAATAAGATTATGTTTGTCAGGAATAAGATAAACTTAGTCAGGAATATGTTTTTTTTTATCAGGAATAAGTTTTTTTAACTAGTCAGGAATAAGTTTTTAAATTTGTCAGGAATAAGATAACGTTAGTAACCTATAAGTTTATTATCCGGAATAACAATAGTTATATTGTTTTTTACATGAGCTATAAGTTTTCTAACAGAAATAAGATTTTGTTTGTCAGGAATAAAAATATTTCTAACAGGAATAAGATTTTTTTTGTCAGGAATAAGATCAAATTTGTCAAGAAAAATAATATTATTTTATGCATGAGCCATAATTTTTCTTGCATCATAAAAAGTCATATAAATGCTAAAGTTATGAAAAAAAGTCATTCAAATCTAAAAAATTAATTTATTGCATCATGAAAAAGTCATACAAATCTGACTAAAGTCATGAAAAAGTCATACAAATTTGAAAAAGTAATTTATTGCATCATCAAAAAGTCATACAAATCTGATTAAAGTCATAATTTCTTCTATTACATTACATGTTAATTATTGTTGTTCATACATAACTGTTCTCTATTTAAAGGCTGTTTTAAATCAAGTTTTTTCTATAAAAAGACTTTCTTTAATAACCTATATTGTTTCTATATAAGGTTGAGTCATATATCATTAACTTATATATTTTTTTCTTCTATACAATCTTGAAGACAATGGCTGATTTCTATGCAAATATGGCAAAATGTTCTGTTAATTTCAGACCAATTTATGGGCTTAGTTTGGTAAATACATTGAGTTTTATGCTTATACATTTATTTTGTGTTTTAGTAAATATTTAATGTTTTCATTCTTTTTTGAGTGTTTTTTTTATTTCAGTCGCTTCCTGCAGAATGAAAAAGTTTTCTTTTAAGATTCACAAGTCCAGTTAGAGTCTATCGTGGGAATAATGGCAGATTTTGGGAGGTAAGAGTGATAAGCGTACCACAAAATACAAGAAGTTGTGGTGGTTGTTTTATTGATGATGGATGGACAAGCTTTGTAGCATCCAATAATATTGTTGCTGGAGAAAGACTGGATATTTATCACGATAATGATTCAAATTTTTACATTAGAGTTTTTAATGCTGATGGTATTGAAAGGCTTCCTACTGAAGCTGAAAATGGTATTAATGTATAAGTTTTTTATTAAGATTATGTTGTAAGAAATAAGTTTTTTTTATAAGAAATAATAATATTTGCATCAGGAATAAGTTTTTATTAATCAGGTATACGATTATGTTTGTCAGAAATAAATTGTTTTATCAGTAATAACAATATTTTTATCAGGAAAAAGACTATATTTGTTAGGAATAATAATATTTTTATTTTATATTTAATTAACAAATAATAAATTTTAAAATAAAAAAGTATGTACGTACCTGATTCATTTTCATCCCATATCATTGATTTTGGAAGCTTTTTCCAACGTTTTAGAACGTATATCTCTGGTATAGCATGTATGCTGTACATTTGCATTATCTTGAGGATGTGAAAGCACATCAATCCGGACTCTGTAAAGCACATACAAGAATACACTAACTCATTGTTTTGACTATGATATATGACTTGATAGGTGTGCTTATAATCTTTATCAAGAGAAACATTAAAGAATTTGACATATTGCATTGAAGTGGCCTTTTATCTTGCATATGCTCCTAGACTTATATCAAATTCCAACTTAAAATCCTTGTATAAGTTTAGAGTATAAACTTTAGCTGCATGTTTTAATATTTTTGTTGTTGTTTTTGGTTTCTCAGTAGTACATCTGAAGTTGTCACTTTTTTCAGTGCTTCTCCATCTTCTCACAGTAGCTTCAAATATGTGAAAGAACTCCAAAATCTTAGTGGTTCTGTTAGCCTTAAATGAAATTGCTCTGTTTGCTACTTCTACTCTTTGAGATGAAAGTATTCCAGCTGAGAAAATGTCCTTGCTCAATGTTGTGCACCATTTTTCTTGTACCCCGAATAACCTATCAAACCATTTTTTTTTTCTAATCCATGTTTTTGAACCATTTTGTTCCAGCATTTTTCAAACTCTGATTCTGAATCACAACCACTTAAGCATTTGTGAAACATATTCTTGAATTTAGGATTGGTTTTTAGAGTTCCAAAGTGTGACACAAAATTCTTTTGTAAATGCCATATACACAGTCTATGTCTTGAATTTGGATAAACCTACAACAATGATAAGAAGAATTAGATTATTTTACTCAGGATTTAACATTTTTAAGTCAGAAATTTGAATATTATAATTAGGAATTAGATTATATTAGTCAGGAATTAGCTTATGTTTTAGTTAGGAATTAAACTTTTTTTGAAAGTTATAAGTTTATTTTTCTCAGGAATTAGCATGTTTTAGTCAGGAATTAGATAATTTATGTCGGGTATTGGTGTATTTATGACAGACATTACAATATTTTAATCAGGAATTAAATTTTTTTTTGAAAGTTATAAGTTTATTTTTCTAAGGAATTAGCATGTTTTAGTCAGGAAATAGATAATTTATGTCAGGTATTGGTGTATTTTTGTCAGGCATTACAATATTTTAATAAAAAATTAAACTGTTTTTGAAAGTTATAAGTTTATTTTTCTCAGAAATTAGCATGTTATAGTCAGGAATTAGATAATTTATGTCAGGCATTGATTTATTTTTGTCAGGTATAACAATATTTTATTCAGGAATTAAATAGTTTTTGGGTTTAGGGTTTTAGAATAAAAAAGATATTTATCCAGAGTTTTTGGATAAAGACAACAAAAATGTAATAATAAACTTTTTATTATTAAAATAATTAAAATAGTCTTTTTTTTATTATTTTTATTTGCCTATAAAACCATTTTTTCATACATTTCGCATGTTTGTTGTCTTGTATATTCTCTCTCCTAAAATAAACTTTTTTTTATTTATTTCTCAAATATAGAAAATAATTCTCAGCCTTCTACTTCATCTAACGATCCAGAAGAAAATGTTATCGACAACTTTGAAAAAAGATTAAATGATCTACTCGAAAGAAGAGATAGAGTGAAGGATGGACTGATGAAGCTCTATGAAAAAATGGAAAAGAATGAAATCGAAGTATTGAGGAAAAGAAAGAGGGCACAGGAGAAATTCCAGGAAGCACAAAACAAGAAAAAGAAAGAAGAAGATCAACAAAAGAAGGAACAGAAAGAAAAAAAAGAAGATCAAAAGAAGAAACAAGTTTAAAATCTCAAGAAGAACAAGAAGAAGATTAAGATTCTAGGGTTTTTTTTTTCCCTGTTAACTTCTAAGCTCTATCAATATCATTAAAATATATGAAAATAATGATATATAATAATTAAAATTTTCGAATATATGATATTTCCTGATATATTTCTTCATTTTGCTGATGTGTTTTTCAAATACATTATATCTGTAAGCCTATATAATATTTATATAGTATCATACTATAATTCTATTGGCTGATATGATTTATTATTTTGTTTTGTTGGCTTACATATTTTTAAACTAGGTTATATTATTTTTATGTTGGTTAAATGATACGTAGTATAAGTTAAAATATATACTTTGATTTTTTTATATATTTATATTTTTTGCTTAAATACTTTATAAATCATTTACGCTAACAAAGCTAGATAGTTAGAGCCAGGTACAAGATGATATTGGTCAGGAATTAGATAATTTATGTCAGGTATGTGTATATATTATTCAGGAATTAGATTATTTTAGTCGGGTATTGGTTTATTTTTTTCAGGGATTAGATTATGTTAGTCAGGCTTAAATAGTTTTTAGAGGAATTAATATATTTTAATCAGGAAATAGATTATATTTGTCAGGTATTGGTTTATTTTTGTCAGAAATTAGATTATATTATATTAGATTAGGGGTAAGTTAATGAATTGATTGAGAATTAAATTACTTGGGGAAGCGGGCAAAATTGACTGATTTAAATTAAGTGAGTATAAAAAAAATCATTTTTCCCAAAAACCCTTGGCGCCCTTTCATTTCCAGAACTTCAACAAAGGCGATTCAGTAGTTCCTTATTCGTTTTCAATTCGAAATCAACTAATTTACAAGGTACATTGCTTCCTCTGTTATTTTGATTGTTTTATTGTTGAAATTGTGTTGAAAATTTTATTAGTATTGTAGGGTTTAGAGTGGTATGATGATCATCAGTTCTTTTGTGTAGTTAAATTTTTTGATTTTGGTTTGTTATGAAGTTCTTAGTTTGTGTTTTGGTGGTTAGATGATACAAATTAGTTTGAATTTTCACTTTGATGTTGAAATAAAACACTAGAAAAATCATTTGTAGTAGCTTAAATAACAGGGGATGTTCTGATGTGTTTTTTTTTTATTACTTAGGATAAACCATGGCCGACCTTGATGAACTACACCCATTCTTGTCCATGTCTGACGTGCTGACAGTGCACGTGTTCCCTCATCTGAGAGACCCTATGGACAGTCAGAGCGTTACGAGTGTGTGCAGGGGGTGGAGGAATATTGCTCAACATGGGCTTCACTACACCCATCCTATGTTGTCCATGGAGGATTTTACCCAGAAGTGGGCCTTAGACTTTGTATTTGGTGGTGATGGGTCAGAGTTCTAGTTTTACATGTCTGGGGAATGGTGGGCTTATTGTGATGGGTTCCCATTGTTGTTTGGGGATGATGAATGTTAATAAGGGATCGGGGTAGGCATAGGTGTAGTTTTTTGTCAAAAGTTGTAGTTGAATTCCCATGATGTTTTTTTTTTTTTTTTTTTTTTTTGCTGGCCTATTGAATCTATGAAGTTTTTGAACACTTTTGCACTGCAATGTTTGTGATTGCAGATGACACTTTTGTAAGGAATGAACTTATTTATATATGATTTTGCTGTTTATTACTCCTTATTCTCTTTGATTATATATGTTGTGATCTGTAATTTGTGTTGTTTTTTAATTGTGTGCATTAATGTTATTAATCTCAGATTGACTATGAGGTTGAATTCTTGTTTGGTTGTACATTATGTCAGAAATTTTTATGTTAGCTAGGATTGAATAGTTTTAAGTCAGGAATTAATATATTTTAATCAGGAATAAGATATTATTAGTCAGGAATTAGATAATATTTGTCATGAATTGGTATGTTTTATTCAGGAATTAGATTATTTTAGTCAGGTATTGAATTATTTTTCTTAGGAATTAGGTTAATTTAGTCAGGAATTAAATTATTTTTGTCAGAAATTAATAAATTTTAGTCAGATATAAGATAATATTAGTCAGGCAATAGATAATATTTGTCAGGAATTGGTATGTTTTAGTCAAAAATTACGTTATTTTCTTCAGTTATTGGTTTATATTTCTCAGGAATTAGATTATGTTAGTCAAATATTGCATTATTTTTTTTATTAAAAAAAATATTGCATTATTTTTCTCAGGAATTAACTTAATTTAGTCAGGAATTAATTTATTTTTGTCAGAAATTAATGTATTTTAGTCATGTATAAGATAATATTAGTCAGGAATTGGATAATATTAGTCAGGAATTGGTATGTTTTGTTCAGGAATTAGATTATTTTACTCAGGTATGGTTTATTTTTCTCAGGAATTAGATTATGTTAGTCATAATTAAATAGTTTTTAGTCAGAAATTATATAGTTTTTAGTCAGGAATTAGATAATATTAGTTAGGAATTGGTATGTTTTAGTCAGGAATTAGATTATTTGAGTCAGGTATTGCATTATTTTAATTAGGAATTAGGTTAATTTAGTCAGGAATTAAATTATTTTTGTTAGAAATTAGACTATATTAAGTTACCTATAGTAATCAGATATTAAATTATAGAAACATATGTATTATGAAGCTGAAACTGCTTACTCCTTATTCTTTTTTATTAAATAGTTTTTAGTCATGAATTAATATATTTTAGTAAGGTATAAGATAATATTAGTCAGGAACTAGATAATATTAGTAAGCAATTGGTATATTTTATTCAGGAATTATATTATTTTAGTCAGGTATTGGTTTATTTTATTCAGGAATTAGATTATGATAGTCAGGCTTAAATAGTTTTTAGTCAGGAATTAGATTATATTTGTCAGGTATTGGTTTATTTTTGTCAGAAATTAGATTATATTAAATTACTTATACTAGATTATTTTAGATTAGGGGTAAGTTTAACACGTGGACAAATTAAAAGCCAAGAAATGATGAATTGATTGAGAATTAAATTACTTGGGGAAACGCGCAAAAATGATTGATTTAAGTTTAGTGAGTATTAAAAAAATCATTTTCCCAAAAAAGCTTGTCGTCCTTTAATTTCCTCTCCCCTGTACTTTAAAAAAACCATCCATTTCCAGAGCTTCAACAAAGGTGATTCAGCAGTTCCTTATTCGTTTTTTGACTCAAATTCAACTAATTTTCTTTTGTTTTCTCTTTAAAAGTGACAATGGCAAAAGCTTCTTCCTCTAATGACAAAGAAAATTGCAGAGATAATCGTAGGCTAAGGGAGATAGTCAAATTTTTTGCTCATTTAATTTCTAGTTGTCTATTGTTGGCTTCGATCAGAAGATGGGTATCGAATCATGGTGGAGAATTGCATAGACATTAAGAAGAGGATACAAGAAAGCAAGGATGATAAGGAAGCAAAGAAAAAATTGTTGGCGGAGTGTGAATGGTATGTACTATATCTTCAGCAAATTCGGTATGGGATTGACAGGCTAAAGTCGTATCACCTAATCAAAAGTAATTCCTAAAACCACTAACTAAAATAGATGGGGAACTAGGGTCGAATCCACAGGAAAACAAGTCTTTTTATTCCTAATTAATCTAAGCAATCTAAATTATTAAGTAACAAAATAATATAATCAAAGGGAAACTAAACTACTAAGATTAAGGGATATAGAAAATCAAGGATTAAAAGCCTAGGGCATAGGTTCACCAATAAATAACATTCCAGGGTAAAACATAATAATCAATCATCAATGCATCAATTAATCAGATCATAAAGGGCCTTCGCTACGTATTACAATCACAGAATTAATCTACCGGTATTAAATCTCCTCTCTCGAATCTCGACTTAACCATTTATAAATTAACCTGCCTATTGAAACTAAGCCTAAATATCAATTCTCATCTCTCGAATCTCAAATCAATATTGCTAAAATCATACATAAAAGATCTGCACAAATCTAGTTGCATAACATTAAATCAATCAATAGGAAATTAATTAAGCATTGACAATCAACAACAATAAATTACCCCTTCATATTATTTATAGATCCCCATAAGCCCTAGAAAGAAAACTACTCACGCATAATTAAATCTAAACTAATCAAGATAATTAAACAAGTCATGATGATATAAAGAAATAAAATTACTGAGATTAATAAAGAAGAAATCGTTACCAAAGTTAACGGAAATAATCAGTTGAATCAAGAACAAAGTGTAAAGTTGTAAAGAGAGAAAATAAGAGAGAAAATAAAACTAAGTAGAGAGAGAGAGAGTCTAAGAGAAGAGATTACTAATACTAAAAACACTAAATCGTACTTATACAAAACTCTTAACAAATCCTAATTAGAACTAGGTAAATCGCCGAAAACACCCCATCAGAAACACGCGCCCGATCGGGCAAAGGGCCGCCCGATCGAGCGCGTCTTTTTCTTCGTTCTCTGATCCTGGGCAGCCGCCCGATCGAGGGAAAGGTTGCCCGATCGGGCCCGGCTATGCTTGGACTTGGATTGGGTTTCACTTCTTAGCCCACTCCGAATTTCCACTTTGGGGCTTGAATACTTGGTGTCCAATGCTCAGTATTTCACATGTCGAGCCCTTAATCACTGGCTCGATGATTCTAACTGGCCCTGAGCTATGAAAAGTGGTCATGCTCCTCCAATACTCGTAGTCATTCCATAAAATCCCGGGAAAGTGCTCTAAAAGTGCAATTCCCTACAAAACTCAACCAAAACTACGAAAACACTACCAATTGGTAATAAAAGTGGCTCTAAAGAGCCAAAAATACTACCAATTATGACCACGGGACGGGGGTAAAATACTATATAAGTGATATCTTAAGCAAGAAGGATAAGATTGATCAAGTACTCAATGAAGAAGACTTAAAGGAGAAGATGGCAGAAAGAGTGAAACAAAGGGAGGAGGAGGAAAGAAATAGAAAGAAGAGGGCAAAGCAGAAGGAAATTTCACAAAGGAGGAAGGAAAAAGCTAGGAGAACCGAGCAATGGTATGAGCCCGACTCTACAATTCAATTGTCTGAAGAATCAGATTATGATTCTGATAATGATAAACATTATATTGATCATTTGGAGAGGATCTATGATGCAAATATATAAGTTTAATTATGTTTAATTTTGTATATGATGGATGTTTGTTTTTGAATATGTATTAATTTAAATCCTTCTTTAGAATATATAAGTTTTTGAACACTTTTGCACTGCAATGTTTGTGATTGCAGATGACAATGTGAGGGGAAGTTGTAACACATTGTCATATCAATCACAACACTTTTGTAAGGAATGAAACTGATTTTATATATGAATTTTAATTTTGTTATTCCTTATTCTCTTTGATTATCTATGTTGTTCTCTGTAATTTTTGTTGTTTTTACTTGTGTACATTAATGTTATTAATCTCATATTTACTATGGAATTGAATGGTTGTACATTTAGTCAGAAATTTTTATGTTAGTGAGAATTAAATAGTTTTAAGTCAGGAATTAATATATTTTAGTCCGGAATTAAACAATATTTGTCAGGAATTAGTTTGTTTTTTCTTAGAAATTGGATTATTTTAGTCAGGTATTGGTTTATATTTCTCAGGTTTTAGATTTTGTTAGTCAGGATTAAAATAGTTTTAGGTCAAGAATTAATATATTTTAGTCGGGTATAAGATAATATTAGTCAGGAATTAGTATGTTTTATTCAAGAATTAGATTATTTTAGTCAGTTATTGGTTTATATTTCTCAGAAATTAGATTTTGTTATTCAGGATTAAATAGTTTTAAGTCAGTAATTAATATATTTTAGTTAGGTATAAGATAATATTAGTCAGGAATTAGATAATATTAGTTAGGAATTGGTATGTTTTAGTTAAGAATTAGATTATTTTAGTCAGGTATTGCATTATTTTTCTCAGGAATTAAATTATTTTTGTCAGGAATTAGACTATATTAAATTACTTAGACTATATTAAATTACTTATACTAATCAGATATTAAATTTTAGGATATATATATTATGAAGCTAAAATTGCTTACCTCTGGTATGGCGTTACTAATTGCTAGATCTTAATCATTGAAGATTGATTTTGGTTCAATTCCACACATTGGCTTTTTGAAAATTGAGAGCAGCCAAACAAATGTTTTAGTCTTTTCATCAGTTATGAAGGCACATCCAAACATTGTTGTTCTCCAGTGATTGTTTATACCAACAAATGATGCACATATCAACCCATATTTTTTTGTTCTGTATGTTGTATCGAAGATTAAAACATCACCATAAGCTTTGAAATCTTCCAGCATTTGAGAGTCACGCCAAAAATAGCTCGCCACATTATTTTCTTCTCCAAATTTCAGTTTATAAAAGAATGAAGGATCTTTCTCTACTCTTTGAAGGGTATCTAATACATTTTGCATGTCTCCACCTTCAATCATACTCATTTTCACCCTTGATATATAATTAAGGTGGTCTTTCTTAATATGACCTACGCATTCTTTTCCTCCAGCTTCATTGCTTATATAATTGTAAGCATCCATTGGTTTAATACCACTCTCAAGCATGCTCTCAATTAGCTCACCCATTGGAGCTGATATTTGCCTTTCTAATCTTAGATGACGTCGTTGAACTGTTATTACCAATTCATGATTATGTTTAACTCATGTGTAAGAACAACAAATTTACCTTCTGAATTTTTCTTGAAACGAATATGAGCTTTGCATCCAGTTCTTGTGTCATTTACTTCCCTTTCTTTTCTCTTTTTTTCATTAGTTTTACCCAATATGGGTATTTCGATTGAATTTTGTTCTCCTGTAATCTTCATATTACCTTTCATCTGTCCTTCTTTAGAGCATCTAAAATAAAACTCATACAGTATATCATTGTTGTCTCTTCTTTTTGTTGATTTTCTGACGCTGAAACTGTAGACACCTAAAAATGTCTCCCCAAAACCAAACCCGGTGATGAACAACCTTTCACCGCCATTATTGGTCGGATTGAGTATTTAATCTTTGGAGTGCTTAAATTCATGTTTCCATTCAATACATTTCATAAACCAACTCAATTCCTAGCTCATTTCCCTAAACCATAACTTGTTTTCCTCTTTTCGTGTCCACATCACAAAACTGAGAGAAAATGATTTTGTGATCCTATAATTTTGATCCAAATATTATTTTGTTGGATAGGCCTTGAAATAAGCTTTCCAACAATATATCATAAGTCCAATTCCGATTTAAAACGGAAAAAATATGAGCAAAATACTAAACTCGGCCCAAAACCGACACCCTTTCACTAAAACGGCCATATATTAAAATATAAAAATGATTTTGACCTGATTCTAATTGGGTTGGAAAGTAGAATTGATAAGATTTCCAACGATATATTATATGCCTTATTTCGAGTTACAGATCAAAAGTTATCATGGTTTTAAAAACGCATAAAAAAACTGGAATTACCGCGCACAGTGTAAAAACGCCGTGTCACGGCAAAATCTGACGTGGCACGGTACCTGGTGCCGTGACACGGTAATTTTCAACGTGTCACGGTGCTTTTTTCGTGTTTTTTCCGCATTTTCTCACGCGCTAATGAATCTGGACGTAAAAATGGAAATAAATTCCACCGTGTCACGATAACAGGTGCCGCGCCACGGGAAATCTTGCCGCGTCACGGCATATTATACCTTGTCACGGTGCACATGCCATGACACGGGAAATTCCACTGTTTTCCCGTGTGTCAGACTTAACGCGCTTTATCCTCTGTAGGTCAAATATTTCCCGCGTCACACTAAATTCCTCTGTGTCACGCCATTTCTTGCCGTGTCGCGGCATACTGCTGACATGTCGCGGCAACCTTTTCTAGGGTTTCATCTTTTTAGGGTTCCGTGTGTTCCCTCTACTTATTTTCTCTATAAATACCCCCCTCCTTTCTACAGTTTGGGAAACCAAAAAGTCATTCTCTCTCCCTCTACACCAACCATCATTCTTTTCTCTCTTTCTCTCTTGCTTTAGCCTAAACACTAGCCACCTTATTTTTCCATTATTCCTTCCTTAAGCACTCCAAGGAGTCCATACTTAACCCAAGGTTCCGTCCTCAAATCAAGGCGTGAAAGGTATAATTAACTGAGGGTTTGGGTCAAATCAACTCTACTTTTAATTTAATTTAATTTCCATTTGATTTATATTTTTATTGAAGTTACTAACAATTTATTCATGATGTAGCAATTTTAAAGGAATGCGCGTAATGTGAGTAATTAATTAATTTAATTACTTATTTTTACATTGCTAGTATCATGATTAGGGTTTGTTATTATTTGATTTGACTAACAATTTATTGTTGAATTGCTTCCAATATTAATGTTTATTCTATTATATTTTTTATGATCACCATATTGCATGTTTAAAGGGAATATGTAATTGAAAATCACGCCTAACAAGATAATTTGGACGACCGGTTTAGGTTCCTTTTTAATCTTATTATTAAATTAAGTGATCACAATATTTTAGAATTATATGTTGCATTAATATTCAACCAATTTAGCTTAATGTTAGTTTGGAGCTAATTGAGTCTTTGTTTGTATGCCTTTGAGATCGCAGGAATCACTATTCACTATAAGAATCGAGTAGAGGCCAATACGGGCGAATGTAACTCCATGACTCACTTCGTACCATTATCCCCGATCCTCCTTTCGTAGTTCCGAACCATATGGAGTTAGTAATCTCATGGATTATGAATGGGGTGTAACCTTCACGGGTCAATTGTTGTTGCCTTTGGTTGTCCCTTAATCGTGGTTGCCTTTTATGATCCGTGAACGGTTTACAAGTTCCTTAAAAACTTGTTGGCGGTTCCCTACTTTATTTGTCCCTAATCTTATGCGTCAATTCCCACTTCTTATGAGTGCCAAGCATATTCACACATGCTTTAACGTAGGCGCACTTCAAACGACGCCTATAGAAACCAACAGATCTTGAATGAGCTTTGTATAAAAAAATATCCATCATTGTAGTCTGATACTATATAACTTGCTAGACATCTACTTATGTTTTCATCCTTGTCATATTTGTAATAATATGCAACAAAAGTATATATAAATCATACTGTGAAAATTATTTAAGTCAAGAATTAAATAATTTTTGACGTAAGAAATTAGATATTTCAGTTAGGAATTAGAATATTTAAGTCAGGAAATATATCAATTCAAACAGCGATTACGTATTTTGTCATCAACTCCATTATTTTTGTCAGGAATTAGATATTTTATGTCAGGTATTACATTATTTATGTCAGGAATTAGATTATTACATACAGGAACTAGACTATTTTAGCTTGTCAGGAATTAGATTACTTCAGTCAGAAATTAGATTATTTCAATTATCCTTTAATTTTAATTTGGATAACTATATATTTTCATTTGGTTAGATAATTTATGTCAAGTTTAGGTCTATTTTTGTCAGGAATTACAATATTTTAGTCAGTGATTAAACTTCTTTTAAAACTTATAGGTCTCAGGAATTATCTTGTTTTAATTAGGAATTAGATAATTTATGTCAGGAATTGAACTATTGTTGTAAGACTTCACAATTTTTAGTCAGGAATTTAATAGTTTTTTAGTCAGGTTTAAGATAATATTAGTCAGGAATAAGATAGTCAGGAATTGCTAGGTTTTAAAATCCAAGTTCCTTTGTTAAATAGATTATTACATACAGGAATTAAATTATTTTAGCCAGTCAGGAATTAGATTAAAACAGTCAGGAATTTGATTATTTCAATCAGGAATTAGATTTATACAGTTAGGAATAGAATTAGAAATTAATTTTATCAGCAATTAACATGTATTACTCAGGAATTAGATAATTTTTCTCAGGTATAAGTCTATTTTTTTCATGAATTACAATATTTTAGTCAGTAATTAAATTTTTTTTCAAAGTTATAAGTCTTAAGAATTAGCATGTTTTAGTTAGAAATTCGATAATTTATGTTAGGTATTAGTCTTTTTTTTCCAACCATTACATTATTTTACTCAGGAATTTAATAGTTTTTAGTCAAGTTTAAGATAATATTAGTCAGGAATTGGTATATTTTAGTCAGGAATTAGATTATTTTAGTCAGGTATTGCATTATTTTTAGTATATTTGAATTTCACAGCTTAAAATTATCAATACACAATAAATTGGAATCAAATTTAAATTAATTAAGTCAAAATTAAATACGATATGAAATTAAATTAGCTTTCCATTCAAATTTTAGTCGAAATTAAGTTGAATTTGGTTGCATGCAAATTTAAATCGCATGCAAAATAGAATTAATGCTTTTGCAAAACTTATAAACTTGAAATTGATTGTATAAATTCAAATTATAAGTCAAAATTAAGTTGAAATTAAATACGATCTGAAATTAAATTAGTCTTTATTCAAATATTAAGTCGAAATTGATTGCATGCAAATTTAAATCGCATGCAAAATTGAATTAATGCTTTTGCGAAAACTTATAAACTCAAAATTGATTGTATAAATTCAATACGATCTGTAACTAAATATGATCTTAATTAAATACGATCTAAAATTATGAAACTAATTATACCTTTTTCAGCAGTAATTGAACTCGAAATTGATTCTATTGGTGAATCGAATTCTCCTTCAATTATCATCGTGTTGTTTGATTTCTCTATTTTTGTGATTTGAATGCTGTGAAATTTGAAGATTTGAATGTTGTGAAATTTGAAGAAATGAAAGCGTTCGAAATTTGAGGAAATAAAGGCGTTCAAAATTTGAGGAAATGACAGCGCTCGAGATTTAAGGAAAATGATGAAAATGAAAAAATTCAGGCATTTTATAAAATGGCACACGGGCTTTGCTCGGGTTTATCAGGCCTGCGTCTCTTTGATTATGAGCCCGGTCTCACGTGATTCCAGTCTCACACAAAATGTTTTGAAATAAAAATAACAAGTGTAATATACTTTGCATATACTCTCTCAGTATTTTTTAAGTAAAATATTTTGACCTTTTTTGCATTATCAACCTAATTCACTTTGAATAATGTTATTGATTAAATAAAGTCTTAAATGTACTTGTTGAAATCATTTGATTTTCATTTGGATAATTTTTGTCTATTGATCCTTAAAGATATAATTAAAAAAAAAAAAAAAGAAGCTATTGCGTGCGAACCACGTGCGGCTGGCTTGACTTATATGTTTTATTTGTTGGCTTATATGTTTTATGTATTAGCTGATATGTTTTATTTATTGACTGATATGGTTTTTGTGTTGACTAATATATTCACTACTAAAATTCGGTCAAATTACGACCATTTTTTTACGACCGTCATTAAAACGGTCGCAAAATATAACATTTGCGACCGTTTTTAAGGCGGTCGCAGATTTGCGACCGTTTTTAAGGCGGTCGCAGATTTGCGACCGTTTTTAGGCTATTTAACGGTCGCAAAAGTATTTAAATTTTTTTTTAAAATAATATACACGTTAAAAATAATTCTAAATTTAAACAATTTTATTGCGACTGTCAAAAACGGTCGCAAATTGCGACATTTACGACCGTTACATAAACGGTCGCAATTTTTGCGACCATTTGCGACCGCCAAAACCAGTCGCAAATTGCAACCATTACGACCGTTATAGAAACGGTCGCAATTTGCGACCAATTGCGACCGCTAATAGCGGTCGTAATTAAATAATGATTTTTTTTAATAAAATGGAGTATAAAAGTGCTGCCAACCCACCCTAACCCTAATTTGGCCTGTTGAAGCAGCCGTTTTTCTCATCATTTTCTCTCTCCTCATTTTCTCCATCTTCTCCTTCCTTCTCCCTTCTCACGCCCTCCTTTCTCGATCTTCATCTCCTCTTTCTCTTCTCCTCTTTCTTTCTTTCTCATCTCCTCTTTCTTTCTTTCTCTTCATCTCCTTTCTTCATTAAATCACATCAGATCAAGCCCCACAGTCATAGCAAGCAACGAATGAACGAGATCGACGCGCCGTCACCATCCTTTTCAAGAATTTCGGTTTTCATGGTCAAATTCGACCATGAAAACTCCAGATCTGGAGTTTTCATGGTCGAATTTGACCATATAAACCCCATGAGGAAGAAATATTAGGAAAGGTATGTTGATTTTCTGATTTTTTTTAAAATAATTTTGTTTTATTTTCGATTTTTGTTGTTTTATTTCAATTTTTGTTCGAATTTTTGTTTGAATGTTGGTTCGAAGTTTTTTTCAAATTTTGTTGATTTGTTTTTCGAGTTTTGTTCGTAATTTTTTGTGATTTTTGTTCGTTGTGGGTTTCAATTTTGCTGGGTTTAATTTTTTTTTTTGTTCAAATTTTAATTAGTTTTTGTGGGTTATATTTTGTTCGAATTTTGATTTAATTTTTGTTACATTTTCGGTTTGATTTGTGTAATTTTGTTCGAAATTTTGTGGGTTTTTTTTTGGGGGTTGAATTTTTTTGATAAATTTATACAATTTTTGGGTTGAATATGGGTGGTGGTTAAAGGTGGTTGAGGCTGGGCGGTGGTGTTTTAGGGTGGCCAGTGGTGGTGGGTAAAGAGGGTTTGGGTGGGAAGTGGTGGTGGGGTAGGCTGCGAAGTTCAGGAGGTGGCTGCGTTTTTTTTCTTTTTTTTTGTTTTTTTAATTTTTTTTGCGACCGCCTAGGACCGTCGCTAAATCCATATTTGCGACTGCTTTGTAACCGGTCACAATTTGTAAAATTTGCGACCGTTGTCTAACCGGTCGTTGAAATTAATAAAAACGGTCGCAAAAAATCTGCGACCGCCAAACGGTCACAATAATGATTTTTTGCGACCACGTGAATAACGACCACCACCTTACGACTGTTGACGGTCGCAATTACTAATTGCGACCGTTTTTACTATAATCTGCGACCGTCAGAGACGGTCGCAATTTGGCCGAATTTTAGTAGTGATTCCTTTTGTTGATATATATATATATATATTTGCCTTTTGTGAGCTGATATCACATATCATTTGGCTTATATGTTTCTTCAATTGGCCGATATATTTATTTTGTTGGCTTATATGTTTTATTTTGTTGGCTTAGCTTATATATCAACTTTGTTGGCTTAGCTTATATATCAACTTTGTTGGCTTATCTGTTGCCTTTGTTTGCTAATTTCATCCTTTTATCGGCTGATATGCTTCATTTGTTGGCTGATATGTTCCTTCTATTGGCTGATATATTCTTCTTGTTGGCTGATATCTATCTTTTAATTTGTTGGCTGATATATTCTTTTTATTGGCTGATACATTTTTTTTTAATGTCTAATATGTTCCTGATGTTGAATGATATCTGACATTAATTGGTTGATATGTTCATTTGAATGGCTGATATGAATAATGTATAAGCCAACAACCCAAAATGTATAAGCCAACAATCCAAAATAAGCCTATACATTATTTTTATTTCATTCTCTCTCGTCTTTCCCCTCCTCCTCTCTTGTTCTTTCACGTGAAAATGGGAACAAACACCACAAATCCCCTCACTCCTTCTCCTTCAATTCGTTCCTCACTTCCCCCTAATTTCCTCCTCCACCGCACCCACCAACTGCAAATCGCCAACCATCGTTCACCGATAACCCACCACCGAACCCACAATCAGCAAACCCACCACCACACCCACAAACTAGCGAACCCAGGCCACCGCACCCACCACTAGTGAATCACACTACCAGAAGACTCGCCGTCACCAGAGAATTTATTCTTCATCTCTTCCGTCGTCGTCCTCATCTCTATCAAGTAGTAATTCTCTCTAATTTTTTTTAAAAAAAAAAATTGGTTTGCTTTGAGTAATGTGGAATTTAAATTAGATTGAGTTGAATTTGATTGAATGGATGGAGTTGAATTTGATTGATTGGATGGAGTTGAATTTGATTGATTGGATTTTGCAGTTGGTGGAGATTGAAAGAATATAAGTTGCCGCACGAACTGTTAGGTATGGGTGCTCGCACCCAATAGTTTGTGAAAAAATATTGATTGACAATCGTACACATGAAAAGCATTTCAAAACAAAAATTAAAAAATAAAAAATAAAAAAATAAAAATAAAAAAAATAAAAAATAAAAAATAAAAAAATAAAAATAAAAAAAATAAAAAATAAAAAATAAAAAAAACGGAAGAAGTATATATACTTTCCGCTTCATTTTTATTACAAGTACGGATTATAATTTTAAATATTGCTCTATGACTATGTATATATAACTCCCAAACATAATAACAACTTGGGCCTCCCACAGTCCAATTGTATCATCTTCGATTCTTCGACAAGTCAATCTATTAATATCCAATGAATTTCCCGTTAGACCCAAAGGTCATTTATTTGCCCAACTAATACTTTACTAGGTCCATGAGTCCATCTTCCTTGACTACCCCAAGGGCCCAAGGATATAATTAGTTAATTACCCCTCCAAATAGCACTTCAATGGTATCTCCTGTTAGCGTTTATTGCACTTGCTCTCTTAAACCAATAATACTCTCTCAATCGTAGTATACCCAAGTTAACATAGGCATCGGAGGGGTTTTCTCAGACACATCCCCGAGGCCCTAGCACGGCTTACGTGCTTATTTGTACAAGTGTTCAGCCCACTAAACACAAGTGAACCTCATCTGAGGTGATTGTATATGGAGATGTCAATTTGGATGATTGGATTGAGTCTGATGAGGTCAGGTCGGGTTGATTTTTAAAGTTGAGTCATACTAAATTATTTTGTCCACACCAGTCCAAATCTGAATCAGATACTTTTCGGATTAATTTTGGATCGAGTCGGGTGGACTTTTGACACCTCTAATTGTATTTACACAAAAATGCATTTATTAGTTTGTTACCAGGCATGAGAATTTGACAGTGAAGGCAAGAAACAGAATATTAAGGAAGGTCCTCGTTTGCTTTCTCAAGGAGCTTTGTCAAACTAAATAAAACAGAGCGCTTCAATGGTTACTCTACTAGAAAATGATCAAGAACATTATTGAACAAGTTATAAAAGACAGCAAGTAGAGATATAAATACAAGTAAGCAAGGAATGTCAACTGTAAGACTCGAGTATCATAGCCACAGCAGATGTTCAGTTCTTGTCAAAGTAGCTAATGTGAAGGAAATCAAGGAATCATAATACAAGGTTCAAATACAAAAGCAGGCATACAGAAGTAAGATTGCTTTGGAAAACATCGAAATCGAGGGAAACACTTAGCCACTTAGGCAGATTAACTTTGAAACTGATCCTTAGATTTACATTATGTGGAAGAAGATTTCATAAAACGGCACAATGTATATAAGTTAAAGCCAACAGCAACTGCATCGGCTCCCTGGTACCGGAAAAGTGCTCCATGGACTCTTCAGTCCCCAAAACATGATACTTGTGTGTCTCAAGCGAGTAGAAAAGTATGCCATTCCCTTTGAGCCTTGAAAGATAGATCCTATTTTGCATCCCAGCCTTTGTAATTTCTACTGAAAACGAAAATGTACGACTCAAAGAAAAAACTATGGTTTCCCATGCTTTTAACTTCATACCATTTAACCTCGAGAAGATTGAACTTGAACACTTTAATCCAAGGTCCCCAATCCAAGATTGAACTTGAACACTTTAATCCAAGATTGAACTTGAACACTTGATACCATTCCAGAGATCGAACCTTGATTCCAGTTCTGTGTTGGTCTCCAAGGTTTAAAGAACCTTGATTCCCAAGCAAGGATGTGTAATACTTGGTCGCCAAAAATAAAAAAAATAAAAAAAAAAAAAAAAAGATTTTTTTTTTGTTTTTATTATGATAACCATTGAGAGAAGATTTATTTACTAAACTAAACGTTAGATATTTTAATAGATATTTAAAAAGATTTGATTGAAAAGATAAACCAAATTATTATGGGATACCTGATGTATCATTTAGTAACAAAAGTATTGATTTCCTAAAACTAAGTAATCAACAATCTTTTATATATATATATATATATATATAATCAAGTTAGTTATAATGAGAACCAAGGCTATAATAAGAACTAAGAACTAATCTAAGCCCTTAGATCATGTTAATCGCACGGCTCACATGCTTCCCGTGTTATTAATGGCATTTTTGTAATATTTTAACTTCATAAAGTAGTTTCCGGTTTCATTTCTCAAAAGTAAATGAAAATTTAGTAAAAGTAAATGAAATCAGTCTAAATTAAATAAAATTGCCTTAAAAAAATTTATGCCTCATTGTATATACATATAGGTTAAATTTATACACGTTAACCATGCATGAATTCTCGTTAATATATAAGTGATAATGTATTGATTTCCTAAAACTAAGTAATCAACAATCTTATATATATATATATATAATCAAGTTATAATGAGAACCAATGCTATAATAAGAACTACCTAATAAAGTCCATAATTTGTGAAAATTACCTAATTAAAAATTGTAATAAATTACCTAATAAAAGTTAAAATGTTATAAGAAACTATACAACACTTTTATCAACAAAAAAAAAAAAAAAAAAAAAAAAAAAAAAATCAAGAAATTGTTTTTAGCTACTAAAACTTCTAAAAATTTTATTTTACCACAATAAAAATTCTAAAAATTGTTTTTCACAATTAGACGTCAAGAAACCTGTTAAATCTAACGCTTCACAAAGAAAAATCTTCGATTTTCGTTCAAAAACATGTTCACTAGAGGTGCTGGGGGTTTTGGCCTTGCTCGATTTGAGGTCAGATTGAATTGACAAAAAAAAAATCGTAAATGTCTTATTTTGCATGTTTCACGCAATTCGAGGTCTTTTTTTAGTATGTAAAATGAGACATTTACGATATTTTTTTGTCAATTCAGACATCAAATCGGTCTCAAAGGACCAAAATGACCCAAAACCCTTAAAGAACATTGTTTTTGGAACGAAAAACGAAGAATATTTAAAATTCCGTTAGATTTAATGGTTTTTTTTTACGAGAGCTGATAAAAATTAATTTTTAGAATTTTTATTTTTTTGTGGTAAAATAAAAGTTTGAGAAGTTTTGGTGGTAAAATTAAAAAGATTTTGTGATTTTTTGTGGTAAAAGTCAAAATTACAGATGATTGATGCACAAAAGTAAATATGGAGGAAGTGAGAATTCACGTGAATTTTAACTTTCCACAAAACATGGGAAAGACAAATTAAAAGAATACTCACACATTACGATGATAATCAACTAACATTTTTTTTTTTGAAGGAAAATCAACTAACATATTATTAATATTATATGAAATACATTAATCGAAATAAAATCGAAAGTTATCAAGGATTAGGGCACTTAATCTTATCAAAATACAAGGCTCCCTTATAAGGATCATACCCAACATTAACATCAAGAAGTTGGTAACTTCCAAGGATGGATATGGTGTCGTTCTTTCCATCAAGTATTATTAAACATTGCAAAGTGGAATCGGGTATCTTATACCACATATTACTCTCCTCAATCTCTAACAAATAATTCACGAACTGAAATCCTATTACAGGCGGCCTCCTATCTACAAACTTTCTACTTTCATAACATATCTCAAAATGTACGCTACCTAGTGCTGTCAAATTTCAAACCGAAACCGTTTAACTGTCCGAAACCGACCGACCCAAATGAGAACCGAACCGATTAAAAACCGATTTTTTTGAAACCGAAAACCGACCCGAACCGTATTTTAGTGAACCCGAAATCGAATCGACCCGAATAATGTTAAACCGTATAAGAACCGAACTCGTTAACAAACTGAACCAAATATAAACCGAACTGAAAGAAAACCGAACCGTATCTAACCCGAAACCGTTTAAACTGGCAAAAAAACCGCTTACACCGAACTGTTAGCAAACTGCTACCCGTTTGCACCGAACCATTTAAAAACCGAACTGATTGTAAACCGAACTGGTTATAAATCGAACCGTTTATGAACCAAACCGCTTCTAAATCGAACCGTTTACAAACTTTTTTATATAATAAAATGGATTTTTTTTTTACGGGAATATAATTAAATCGAACCGTTTACAAACTTTTTTTTTTGACGGGAATATAACTAGTAAGATCAATATGACTAAACTTGAAACAGAACATAATATGTATTTATAAAATCAATGAGAATTTGTTTATAATATGATGCCTAAATATGAAATGATTCGCGACTTTATATAAAACTTGTGAACGCAAAAGGTTAGCAAGTACTATCAAATTTCAAACCAAAACCATTTAACTGCCCGAATCCAAACAACTCGATAAACAATTTATTTTTTGAAACCGAAAACCGACCCGAACCGTAATTTAGTAAACTTGAAATGGAACCGATATGAATAACGTTAAAGTGGTTAAACCATCGAAGAATCGAACCAGTTATAAACTGAACCGAAAAAGAACCGAACCAGTTAAAAGCTGAACCAAAAAAGAACCAAACCAGTTATAAACTGAACCAAAAAAGAACCGAACTGTTTCTAACCCGAAACCGTTTTCAACCCGAAACTGTTTGAACCGGAATAAAAACCGTTTACACCGCACCGTTAACAAACCGCAACCCGTCTGCACCGAACCGTTTACTACCCGGACTGTTTACAACCCGAACCGATTTAAAACCGCTTAAGAATAAACTGAAACCGAATCGAACCGATAACTATTTTAACCGAACCAAAACCGACCCGTGAGACAATTAAACCGATTCCAAACCGACCCGATTAAATACCGAACCGATTTCAAACCGAACCGAAACCGAACTGTCAAACCGTTTTGACAGTGCTAACGCTACCTTGGACCGTGTACTGGATAGGAGGACCAAACATTTGCACCATCTTCTTTTTCATACCCTCGAAAGCCACCGAGGTTAACCAAGTGGAGGTGGAGCCTGAGTCTACGATGAAGCCTCTTGTCCCGGAATCCGACATTTGGAATACTGATGGTAACACATCTAACCTCTCATTATTCACTGTGATTGCAAGGAGGTCAATGAAATAATTATCATTGAAATGTTTCTAAACATTTTTACGGGTTGGCCTTGGATCTTTGCTTCAGGACCAAATAAGATGACATTGATTTGACTTAGGTCACTTGATATGCAGTATGAAAACTTGGGGTCATCTGCGTATAGTTGTCTTGGGAGAGAGTCCTCATTGTTGTTTGCACCTGAAAATAGCACATTACGATGATTAAGAAAAATTAGTTGAAACACATATTTGTAAACTTAAATTATGTTGTCAACGTATAAATTCTAAACACAAAGTTTGTGTATAGTGTTGAAAGTCAAAATATGTCACCTAATATGAAACGAAAGAAAAAAAAATTGTGCATGTTATTCGTTCAGAACGCAATACAAAATAAATATTAATAGTACTCAAATAAGGCCATATTTGGTTCACCTTAATATAGAACCTTTCAAATCAAATAAGATCCGAAAAATTAAGTTCAGATCATGTGTTATATTTTTTATGTTTGATATTGATTTTTAATCGCTACATATCTTTAAATTTATAATGAAAAAATTATGGTAATTACATATTAATAAATACACTTTGTACATATTATTGTGAGTTTAACAAGACCTATTTGATAATTTTTCTTTGTAGATAAGCGTAAATATAAAGTTAAATTTTAGTCAAATAAGATAATAAAATTAGATTTAATATGATTAGAAAAAATTTAGATCAAATCAGAAAAAAAATATGTTCTGAAAATTCAGATCATATGAGCAATTATAGGGCTTAATCATTTCCCCGGGGTTCAAAACCTGGGTATTACAACAAATCTGACATTTGTAATGTCTTTTTGGTTCATTATTTACAATTAAATTTATATAAATAAGAATTGGAGAACACGTACCTATAATCCCCGGTACTTTGGTGGTGTCAGCATAACTGCATCCAAACCTGAAATGTATCAATGTCTTAACATATTTGATTTTAAATGTGTTTTGATCCATAGAAAGATATCTGCTAGCCCAATCTCCACCTGCATATGTAATATCAAATCTACACTTTTCTGTTTTGTCGCAACCTTTGATATATCGTTTGTTATAAGTGTTACACTTTTGCTGGTCAGTACAACTGATAATACGATAGCTAGCTGATTGTGTTTGGTTAAAGTACCAGTATCCCGATTTTTCTATAGGTTGATTGCATTTGAACCATGACAAACTACTTCCAGTGTCGAAGGAGCCATACACAATTTGTCGTGGATTACCTATATGCATTTTTACTACATGTGCACGTAATTCTTGTTTATAATCTACCTCACTCACTTCATTTGGGGAAGCTGATGATAGTTTCAAAAGATACCATGTCATGTAATGGTTTCGATCTAAGGTTGTGTTTGTTGTAGTTGATGGGATGATATTGTTGGCTTCGAGTATTTGAGTGTAGAGTGGTGATTCGGGAGACAAGGGTGGGATTAATGGTGCAATTAAGCCTTTAGTAAAAGGGGGAAAGGAGGCTAAATAGATGATTGATAATATGGTGAATGATAGAATGTTGGAAAGCATTTTGATGTTAAGAAAAATTGCTAAAATTATTGATGGTTGTATATGAAAATCAAATGAATGTTTTTCTTTTAAAATAACTTTAAGAGCATATTGTGAAAACTTGGATTTAATTGATACAAATATACACTAGTTAGTGATCACTTATAATAATTAAAATGGATAGATTCAATTCATTTAATAATAATTATGTTTATCACAAGGAAATATAAGATTATGGGAATCGAAAAAAGAGGAAAAAATCAAGAATATTTATCCCAAAAGATCCTCAAGCCAATTATGTGGAGACAAGTAAGAAGCTAATTAAAGCAAAGAAAATAATGGTGGATATTATTGTATAGCTTAACTTATTTTTGTTGAATTGTAAGTGTTTGGAGTGAAACAATGTGGTTCTGTCTGTATGAGACTAGGCCGAAGGTCACCTACACAAGAGACCACGTTAACTGACCTCAGAAGTGTGTCCGAGGAAACTCATCTGATGCCTAAGTCAGTACGTGTGATTGAAGCTCAAGGAGAGAATTCAATGCATGCAAGTGTAATAAATGTGAGATTGTTTTGTAATCCCTTTGTGTTTTAATATGTGTTACATTCTGATCTGACCTGTACATAATTTTAGGCAATTTAATTGATTTAAATAATATAAGAGGCTAGTGGGGTAATTAGAGTATTAAAAAATTGTAAAACAAAGATAGTGGGGTTATTAGTTTATTAAAAAGTAATGAATGTGAGAGGAAATAAATTATAAAAAATAGTAGTAGTGGGCTTGGGTGAGACCATGGAAGGAGATAGATATACTACCTCCATTTCATATTTTTTTGCAAGTTTGAGGTATTATTTGTGAGATAAAATAATCCAAAGTTGCCAAAAATATGAAACAGATGTTGTAATGTTAAAACGTAGGTTTTTGCCAAAATAAAAGGAAATATAACGCTTATTAAAACACGATCGTATTAGTATAACACTTATTAAAACTAAGGGAGTAAATAGCTTATTTGGTATAAATTAGGTTAATTATACCTTATAGATGGGTAGGCTCTGGCCATGGGCTGATTTGGACCAAGTGGCAGTGGACTGCCTTTTGAACTTAGGCACGGAATTTGACTTTAGGCAAGGAAAGATCCTTTTGTGGACTTTTGGGCCAAAAATTTACTAGCTCAAATAAGGTTATTTGGACCCCAAACAATGAATATAATTCTTTTTTTTTTTAATTGACATGTTTATTTTATTACGCTTATTAATACAAAACTTTAACGATTAATAATTTCAATTCTTTATAGGTAAAAATTATAAAAGTTATATACTACCTCCGTTTTAAGTTAGTTGCAACTTTCACCTTAACACAATAGCACAGATTTTAAGACAAAATTTCATAATAGGTGATTAATGAATTAAAGGATAGATAATTAAGGGTAGGAGAGAGAAAGTGTAGGTACTCCCTCCGTCCCAAATCACTTGCAACGTCTTGACTTTTTACATTATTCACACACCTCACTTTGACCATCTTTTTTAGCTATTATGTGAAAGTCAATGTAATTATGTAAAATGTTGTTGGGTCTATTTTAATGTATAATTTCTCAATATAAACTTTTTATACCTTATATAAATATATAATAAAATATATAAACGGTCAAACATGTGCATTAAAATGCGTGAACAGTCAAAAGGTTGCAAGTAAAATGGGATAAAGGGAGTAATTAATAAATTGAATACCACCACGCTAGCACCACTAACAGCAGCCACCCTGCGACCGTTGCCCAACATCAGCCTTAAACCACCCTCTCTCTCAGCCCGAACCACCCATATCATTCTCACCCCGAACCAGCCAAAAATCACCCACACGTACCTCGAACAACCCCAAAACCAGCCTCTTAGCCCGAACAACCCCGAAATCTCAAACCACACCGAAACCACCTCCTCTCAACTCGAACCACACAGAAACCAAACCCCTCTCAGCCAAACCACCTCAAAACAAAACACCCCATAGACCACCCTAAAACAACCACCCTTACTCAGCCCCAAAACCACCCACACTCAACCAACCCAAAACTACCCTTTTTCACCTTAAACCACCCCAAACTAGTCCATTCACCCCTCAAACCATCAAATCTAAACAACTAAAATAAAAATAATAAAAAAGAGAAGAGAGAGAGAAAGGAACACTGAGGCAACGACTTTGAATATGGTGATGAGCAGCAAAGACATTGATGGTGGTGGTAGATGCAGCGACGATGTTGACGGTGGTGGTTAGTGCGACGGCGACGACGACGTTGGGAAAGCGGTGTTGGGTGTTCTTACAATTTCGTGGGATTGAAGGAATCTTTGAATTGAATTGTTTTAATTAGATGAGTTAAATTAGGTGAAATAATAAGTTAGATTAGGACTTTGATGAAATCTATCTGATTTAGGTAGTTATTTGTGTTTATGAGTTTTTTAGTAAGGATATTTTTGTTCATTTTAAAAAACTTACTAAAATAGGAAAGGAAAAAAAAAAGGAAAATATCAACTAATATGTAGCACCCCGTTTTGGCAAAAGTTGCAACTAATATGTAACAGAGGTAATATTATAATAGTACTTAAAGAGACGAATCCAAAAAGATTTAATATGAATATGTTATTCCTTACATATTATTCATAAAAGACGGTCAAAGGAGGGGTAGTGAATAGTGTAAAAGTCAAAGCGGGTCAAGTAAAAATAAACGGAGCAAGTATGTTTATTTTTCCTGTCAAAAATGCCTCTATGTAACAATATTGAAAAAAAAAAATAATGAAGTAATTAATAACTGAAATCATTGCATATGTATACGGCTAATTCATACTAAACAAGGCAATCAAACATGATGTCACGTTGAGAGTGAGGGATAGTTCAAGTGGTTAGAGCTTTCCTCCCGATTCCGGGAGATATTGGGATCGACTCTCACCTCGCTCTTTGTGGCTCTCTAAACACCAAAAAAAAAAAAAAAAAAAAAAAATTGACGTCACATTAAAATTTAGTTATGTTTAGCTAGGTTGATATATTACACATTCAATGTTCACCATAAAAAAATATTACATGTACTCTCTTCTCTTTCCTCTCTCTTAAACCCACTCCCATTATTGAGTTTTGAAGGGTTTTTTTTTATCGATTTTTACTAGTGAAAAACTCCAATATGTTTTACAACAAAGGATTTCAAAGAGATCAAAAGAAAGCTTTTAGATACTCCGATAATTGTTGTGTATATCTCCTTCAGATTATGCGGGGATTTATAGTACCCTTGCATGAACAGTGTTTACTCGCTATATTAAACATTCAGTGAAATGTCTAATCGAGCATGAGGTTTTGAACGGCAATATTTACTTTTGCATGGGAAGCTAAACGGTGATGTTTGGCGGTATCCTTAATCCATTCATATTACGCAATACGATGCGTATTACAACACTCCCCCTTGAACGGATTTCTATAGGATGACTCCTATCTAAAATTTACATTTATGTAAAAATAATAATAATAATAATAATAATAATAAATAATAAATAATAATAATAATAAATAAATAAATAAATAAATATTACAGCTATTGTACCTATATGTTTATCTGCCTCATTAAAACCTTGCCAAGAAAAACCCTGTGGGATAAAAACTTAGCCGAAGGGAAAAGAGTACAGCACATATAGGGCTCCTCCTAAGTTAGCACAGATCACAAAGACGACGCATGCCGGTCATATGCACGAGTTCTTGAAATTTGCTAGGTGGTAATGCCTTTGTGAATAGATCAGCTCAGTTGTTGCATGACTGGATCTGCTTGACATCGATCTTGCCTTCTTTTTCCAAATCATGAGTATAAAAGAACTTGGGGTCGATGTGTTTTGTTCTATCACCCTTGATGTAGCCTCCTTTAATTTGTGAGATGCAAGCAGTGTTGTCTTCAAAAATTATAGTTGGGTCTTCTTCGACTGTTTTGATTCCGCTTTCTTTTAGTATATGTTGGGTCACAGATCGCAACCATATACATTCCCTACCAGCTTCATAAAGGGCAATCAATTCAGCTTGGTTTGATGAAGTTGCTGTTAGTGTCTACTTGGTTGACTTCCAAGAGATCGTTGTATTTCCATAGTTGAAAAGATAACCAGTTTGTGATTTTGATTTTACTAGATCTGATAGGTAACCTGCATCAGCATATCCCATGAGAGTAGGATTTCCATTTCTTGGATAGAAGAGCCCTAAATCGATTGTTCCACGTATATAGCGAAGTAGGTGCTTCACTCCATTCCAGTGTCTGCTTGTAGGTTCAGAGCTATACCTTGCTAATAAGTTCACCGAAAATGCAATGTCTGGCCTAGTGTTGATGGCCAGGTACATCAAATCTTCTATTGCACTTAGGTATGGCACCTCTGGACCAAGTACTACTTCACCTTCTTCTCGGGGTCGAAAAGGATCATCTTTGATGTTTAGAGCACGAACAACCATTGGTGAATTTAATGGGTGTGCTTTGTCCATATAGAACCTTTTTAATACTTTCTCGGCATAATTGGATTGATGAATTAAGATACCATCTCTTAGATGTTCAATTTGTAATCCGAGACAAAATTTTGTTCTTCCAAGGTCTTTCATTTCAAATTCTTTCATCACACATTTTGCGGTTTCTTCGATTTTGTTATGTGTTTTGATGATGTTTAAATCATCAACATACACCGCTATTATGACAAAACCATTTTCGGACCTTTTGATGAATACACATGGACAAATTTGGTCGTTCTTATACCCTCCTTTGAGTAGGTACTCACTTAAACGGTTAAACCACATCCTCCCAGATTGCTTTAAACCGTAGAGTGATTTTTTCAATTTAATGGAATTTAGCTTTCGAGGTTGTGACCTCAAAGGTTCAGGTAGTTTAAGTCCTTCGGGGACTCTCATATAGATGTCGGTATCAAGTGACCCATAAAGGTATGTATTCACAACATCCATCAAACGCATTTGTAGTCCTTTGCATGCTGATACACTTATGAGGAACCTTAGTGTCGTGGCATCTACCACAGGTGAATATGTTTCCTCATAATCGATTCTCGGTCTTTGAGAGAAATCTTGGGCTACAAGTCTAGCCTTGTACCTTACAATTTCGTCCTTTTCATTTCTTTTTCGTATGAACACCTATCTATACCCGACGGGTTTCACTCCTTTTGGAGTCTGGACTGCAGGACTGAAAACTTTGCGTTTTGCGAGAGATTTTAATTCAATTTGAATGGCTTCTTTCCATTTTGGCCAATCACTCCTTCGTCGAAATTCATCTACAGATGATGGCTCGATGTCCTCAACATCAGTGATGATTTCTGTGGCAATTGAGTATGCGAATACATCATTGGCATAGGTTTTGACTCTATCCCACTGTTTTCTAGTGTGGACGTAATTTATTGAAATTTCATGATTGTCGACGATTTCGTTTTCGCGCTCCCCCTCAGATGTACCATCTGACTCTTTAGATTCATCTTGGGGGTTGATTATATTTTCATCATTTTGGATTTGATCCACTCTATTTGAGGAGTTTTCACTCTTTTTATTCCTCATTTCCACTCTTTTGGATTTTCTCGGCTTTAGATATTTAGCTTCGAGGGGTCTGCCACGTCTTTTGCGTGCTGCAATTTTATCTGAAAGTGGATTATCCATTTTCTTTGCTGGGATTTCAACCCTTGCAAGGCATTCACTGAAGGTATATGTGACTTTATCACTCCTTTTGTATCAGTGAATGCGTCTGGCAATTGATTTGCGATGTTTTGCAAATGTATTATCTTTTGCACTTCTTGTTCGCACGCATTTGTCCTTGGATCAAGGTATGATAGATTTTGGGCATTCCATGATATTTCTTTCCAGCATGGGCCCTCTTTATCTCCCCCTAAGGTTGGGAAGAATGTCTCATTAAAGTGACAATCTGCGAACCGAGTTGTGAAAAGATCACCAGTCAATGGTTCGAGATATCTTGTGATGGAAGGTGATTCATAGCCAACATAGATTCCCAACCTTCTTTGTGGGCCCATTTTAGTACGTTGGGGCGGTGCTATGGGAACATAGGCTACACATCCGAATGTTTTTAGATGTGCCAAGCTAGGTTCCTTTCCAACTACTAGTTGCATTGGAGATAACTTATGTGTCACGCTCGGTCTTCATCGTAGCAGGGCAGCGGCATGTATTATTGCATGTCCCCATGCAGAAGATGGGAGTCTTGAATTCATGAGCAATGGCCTAGCGACTAATTGTAATCGCTTTATTAATGATTCTGCAAGGCCATTTTGTGTATGAACATGGGCTACTGGGTGTTCCACGTCTATCCCAATTGACATACAATAGTCATTAAATGTTCGGGATGTAAGTTCTTCGGCATTATCTAGCCTAATCCTTTTGATTGGATAATCCGGGAATTGAGCCCTTAGACATGTGATTTGCGCAAGAAGTTTTGCAAATGCAACATTCCTGGTGGAGAGAAGACCAACATGTGACCAACGTGTTGAGGCATCAATTAACACGAGGAAATATCTTAACGGTCCACATGTCAGGTGTATTGTCCCGCAAATGTCTCCTTGTATTCTTTCTAGGAATGCAAGATTTTCACCTTCAAGTTTACCTTTTGAAGGTCAAATGATCAGTTTGCCAAGTGAACAAGCTTTACAATGAAGTTCATTTGATTGCGGGATCCGTATATTATTTAACGGATGTCCATTTGAAATTTTAATGATTTTTATAATCATGCTTGTTCCAGGATGACCTAAGCGGTCATGCCATATATTAAACATTTCCTGGTTGTCTACCTTGTGGTTAGACACCAAATATGTTTCAATTGGGCTGATATAAGTAAAGTACAATCCTGAGGAGTATGCTTCTAATTTTTCAAGAGTCTCGTTATTGCCAGATTTTCTTTTGACGAGGTACATATACTCCCTTTTATTTTCATTAACGGTTTCCATGTGATAACCATTCAGACGTAAATCTTTGAAGCTCAATAGATTACGTCGTGTTTTGCTAGAATATAATGCGTTTTTATTGTTACTTTTGTACCTTTTGGTAATATTACGCAAGCTTTTCCTGAGCCCTCAACCATATTGACGGTGCCGGAAATTGTGTTGAGATTGGTATTTATTGGCTTGATATGAGTAAAGTATGACTTGTTGCTCAAAATGTTGTGTGTGGTTGCGCTATCAATCAGGCATTTTTCAGCATTTGTGTTGTTATTTTCCATTGTCTTCACATGAATAAAGAAAGGATTAGTAAAACTATCATCTATAAAAACACGTATGAGAAAAACACATCTTTATTATAGCATATTTTAAAATATTAAAACACACTTGATACTAGGAAAAACATGCTTAAAGAAAACTTAGGATTCTGGATGAAAAGGAAAAACAAATACAACGGACAAACAACTCAAAAAATATATGACAATGTCGATGAAGCAAACACCACAGGACAAGCACATGATTAATGTAGTCTAGATATTTTCTATGTCATCAACAAGATAATCGGCTACATCGAGTTCTGGGTTAGGGGAACTTTGTGTGACAAAATTAGTTTCTGCTTGTTTCCCTTGGCCTCCTCTTGAGGCAACATATAGGTCCACAAGGTGTTTTGCCGTACGGCAATCCTTAGCCCAATGGCCTTGTATTCCGCATTTAAAACACTTTTCTTGTGGGCCTTCCTTGGTTTTGAAAATTTCCCCTTCCTCTACTGCCTCTTCCTCTACCTCTACCTCTTAGGGTGGGAGTATTGGAAGTATTTTGACGCCAGTTTTGACGTCCTCTACCCCTATTGTGGTACTGACCTCTCCTCGTACAATATTGTTGTTCCAGCGCCTGCCTGTTTTTGTGGCATTTATTTCTGGTATTGCACTGGTACCTGCTGGTCTCTGATTATGATTAGACAGCAGGATTTGAGTGTTTTGTTCTGCGACTAACAGTATGGAAATTAAGTCACAAAACCTTTCACAACTCCGTTCTCGGTACTGTTCTTGTTGTACCATATTATGTGCGTGCATTGTAGTGAGAGTTTTCTCGATTATGGCTCTTTCAGAGATTGTTTCTCCACATAATCTCAATTGTGAAGTTATGCGGAGTACAGCAGAGTTATATTCACGTACTGAGCTGAAATCTTGAAGTCTCAAGGTAGACCATTCATGCTGAGCCCTTGGCCCAATTATTCTCTGTAAGTGTTCGAATCTATCTTGGAGGCAAACCCAAAGTTCTCTGGGATCCTCAATGAGAATATACTCAGTTTTTAATTCGTCATGAATGTGGTGTTTGATATACACCAAAGTTTTAGCTTGTTCTAGAGGAGTAGGGTTTCCCTCTTCAACGATAGCGTGTTCTAGGCTTTGTGCCCTTAGGTAGGCTTTTGCGTCCACCCGCCATTTCAGGTATCTTCCTCTGGAAATGTCTAAAATTTCAAAGTCCCGGTTTGCAATTCGAGCCATTTCTGATTACACGAAAATTTTTAGAGATTAGTAAAAGGGAAGTCAAATATTTTTGTATTTCATATATAAGGTTTTAAAGATTAGAAAATATCACTATGGAATGCAAGCCGTGGTGGTCCGAGTACCCAACTTACAAATAAGAGGTTGGGGGTTCGAAACTTGGTAAAAGCATAAACCCCGCAAAATTAATAAAGGTTGCATATTTTTTATTAACTTTAATAAATGTGGTACTTATTATTTTTATACAAAATCAGTTATCCGAACAATGAACAAGAATAATACTCGAAACATAAAATGACTAAAATAAATTTCAAAACCCAAATAACTAAAGTTTAATTAATATTTTACTTATCAAATCATTCCCCATAAACCTGATTACTACTTTTATTAAAAACAAAAACCCCAATAACTAAGATAACTGTTGGCATGCAGCCAACCAAATTCTCCAACATCAAAAACTTGATAATCCCATTTACATGCATTTCAATAGTTCTTTATTGGTCTTTGGTTTTTTTTTTTTTGTCAGATTTGCATGTACATGCAAAATCCGAAAGGCTTGTAACATGTATCAGCTATTTATTTCTTGTCTTCTAATATATTTGCCACATGTAGATGAGTATGCATGTAAATTCATCCTTATCTCTTAACTGTGAACTCTAAAGGTAGGTATCATTCATTCATGCGTCTATAGTCATCCTATTCTTTTTCTTCCTTCTTACTAATATCTTAATTCTCTTTCTTCCTCCTTAAAAAAAAATATTCATACAAAATAATTAGGAGAAGAAAATTGCATATAGTCAAAAATAAATTTGCTTCATGAAATAATAGGCAAAATTAAATTCATGTAATAAACAGAAATTTGTCTTCGTACTTCCGGCCATAAATTGCCTACCATTTTAGGTGGCCTTGTTCTCAAAATAAAACGTAAGCCGACCATCAAGGCGACATTTTGAGAGTTTGGCCCGTCCATATAGGCGGCTTAAAATGCAAATCTTGCCCTCCATAAAGGTGGCTAATTTGCTTAAAGTGGCTAATTAGTCGCCTTGGCGACGTTTACTACGAGTAGTAGCGGTGGTGGCGGTATCTGTTTCATCTCTTCCTCTTTTATTAGTATTTGGAGGAGGGGGTTCGGTTTCGGTTGGTGGTACTGGGGGATTTTCATTGAGGTTAGGGACAACTTGTGGAATTTCGACGGCTTCGGCGGCGTTAGTGTTTCGGGCTTGATTTGTACTTCCTCGGGCTGGTGGTATTGTACCGCCAAGGTATGGCATTACGCTCTACTACGAAATATATATGTGAAAGTGATATATTATTCAAAAATGTATTAACGCCATTATATTGGTGTTCCATTTTTGAGTAATGAATAATTTTGGTAGTTAAATTTAAAATTTGAAAAAGCAAAACTACCTTTTAAGTAATTTGAGCAAATTGGTGCTGATAACGTGTTTTACAACAAAGGATTTCAAAGAGATCAAAAGAAAGCTTTTATATACTCCGATAATTGTTGTGTATATTTCCTTCATATTATGCGGGGATTTATAGTACCCTTGCATGAACAGTGTTTACTCGATATATTAAACATTCAGTGAAATGTCTAATCGAGCATGAGGTTTTGAGCGGCAATATTTACTTTTGCATGGGAAGCTGAACGGTGATGTTTGGCGGTGTCCTTAATCCGTTCATATTACGCAATACGATGCGTATTACAACACAATATTTGTTTCTAAAGAGTTTTTTGGGGATTTCTTTTTGCTTTTCTAGGTGAATAATAATAGTTCTTAAAGAAAATTTTCTACCTCAAAAGAAAGGGTTTTCAATCTATTTTGAAAAACAATTTGTCTCCACCTCTTTTCGAGGAAAACTTTTCTTACTTTGAAATCCGGGATAATAGTTGTAATGGATTGCTATGAAATTGATGCGTTGGTGAAAAATTATGCGGAGTTAAAAAAGTTATCAATTTTATGAATACAATAATTAAGATGAATGATTAGATTAGATAAAAATCATCACGACTACAAACAATCGTTGGATTGTCTCTCCAACCAACAAGGATGCATTATATTACGATAAAGTCATTGATAATATAATCAGATGTTTATTTTTCAAAGCTTGGTTCGTGGAGGCGGATGCACGATCCGCATGGTGCATCCGCTCCAAAGTACAAAAAGGCGGAATGAACATGCAGGTATATACTAATGTACATGGGCATATAAAAGAACATAGTGTTCATTTATAATGTACATGGGCATATACATAAAAAGAACATAGTGTTCATTTATAATGTACATCAGATTTTTGTGCAACTATTTTGTATATTATTTTTGTATAATAATATAATTATTTTTTTTTTGTATAATGAAATAGATAAATAGTACTATAATTATTTTTTTTACTATACGTTAATTACAAATCATTTCAAATTTTTTTACCAAAAGTTCACTTTCTCTCTCCAAACAAAACTTCAAACCCGTTTAAAATTCCTCAAACCTCAAGCAAAATTTCAAGAAATTCGAAATTTTGTTCAAGATGACAAATAAAAACGAAAGGTAAGACCAAATTCGACTTGTTTATTTGACATTCATACTTGTTTATTTTAAGTTTGAGTGTTTGTTTTTTATAAATTTGATTGAAAATTGTAATATTTGATTTTATTGGGAATTAGTTGCGATTTTGATGTTATTTTGTTGTTGCAATGAGAAATAAAATGAAGTTCTTGAAGAAGATCGACCGATTAGTACATTTTGGAAGAAGAAAGCAAGCAAATAGACAATTTTAGAAAAAGTTGTAGATTCAAATAATACAGTGTACATTAAAATACAGTAAATTCTCTTTTTTCATATACTCACATGATGCAAATAATACAATGTACATTAAACATGTAACCAACATTATAACATATATGTTCATTAGAATATAATACAATGTACATTATAATACAGTAAAATGTACTTTTTTATATACATACATGATCATTTATACCAAATGTACATTTACTATATGAATAATGTTCTTTAATATTATCATGTTCTTTACTAATATTACAAATGTTCTTTAGATTTACAAAAAAAAACATATAAAACTAGATGTTCTTTATAAAATAGTTATATGTTCTTTACAAAACAACAATATGTTCTTTACTGAACAACTAAATGTTCATTCCGCCTTTTTTTTAAAGAAAACCGGATGCACCAAGCATGGTGCATCCGCCTCCACAGAAAAGTTTCATTTATTTTTGCAGTGACAGTGCAACATCCACCCAACAATAGTATTTTTTTAATGAAGATATTTTTTATTTTATTCGATATGTTATGTATCTACTCGTACATTTTTTTCATATTTTTTTATGGATGTGATATGTCTTTTTACTAATGACTTAATTTTATCATAATGATAATTTTTCAGAATTGAGCCAAAACACTCAAGTATTATTAACAAACCAAAGTATATATTGTTGATTTGTTGTTGCCCATTGTTCTCCATATATAATTTACCCTCCTCAATCTCATCAAAACCATTCTGAAATTCGAGTCCAGTTATAGGCTTCCCTTCAAAGAATACAAATCTAATTACTAATGTCATAACAAATTTCGAATTGCTTGAACTTGGTTGGAAGACCATGTAACTGCACCATCTTATTCTTCATGGCAACGTAAGCTTCCGAGGTTAAGTAAATTATGGTGCTACCTAAATTTTTCTGATGGGTATGAAGACACTAAGCACATATTATGAAACCTAATAGTGTATCCACAGTGATGCCGCACACGTCAAGGTAATAATATTCAGTGTGGGAGCTGTGGCGACTGGCGAATCCAAGAAATTTTTATTATGGGTTTGGAGACATTAAGCTTATATAATGAAACCGAATAGTATACTTTGAAACATTGTTACAACTAATAATTTAGGTGTACACATTCAAAATTACAATTAAACTTGATAAATTTCAAAAATTATTAAAAGTACTCCCTTCGTATCTTTAAATGTTACCCTTTGACCAAAACATAGCTCTAGGGGTGGTTTCATGCATTTTGCAGGGGTAGTTTTTGTGGGCTTCTGGGTTTATGGCAATGGTTTTAATTTTGCGGGTTTCTGAGTGTGAATTTCGTC
The DNA here is from genome assembly GCF_948465745.1 of Chenopodium album. Lineage (NCBI taxonomy): Eukaryota > Viridiplantae > Streptophyta > Magnoliopsida > Caryophyllales > Amaranthaceae > Chenopodium > Chenopodium album. Next base: position 14,659,078 of record NC_137843.1, read on the forward strand.
GTGGAATCTGGGTTCGTGGTGGTGGGATGGGTGTTGGAGGCGAGTAAGGCGGTTGTAATGGTGGGTGGGTCGCAAATGGCTTGTAAATCATTGAAAAATAATGAAGAATAATATTTTAATTTAAATTTTTTTTAATTTATTATTTTTCTACCTTATTAAAAAGTGACTTTGTGGGGGATTTCTTGGGTTATGTGGGTTTGTGAGGGTTGTGTTCATGGCAGGATCTGACTTTCTGGGTTTATAGGGTGGGTGTCGGTGCATCGAAACAGTTTTTGAAGAGCGTTGGGGTGGTTTCATGGGTTTAGCGCGGGTACTTTTTGTGGGTTTCTAGGTATATGGCGATGGTTTTAATTTTGTGGGTTTCTAAGATTGAATTTTTTTCGTGGAATACGGGTTTGTGGTGGTGGGATGGCCGTTGGAGGTGAGTACGGCGGTGGTGATGGTGGGTGGATTGCAGATGGTTTTAAATCATTGAAGAATAATGAAGAACAATATTTTGATTTTAAATTTCAATTCTTTATATTTGGAATGGGAGATTTTCGGTTCAATTCTAAACAAACTTAATTTTAATAATGTTTATCAATACGATAAAATTAAGTTATTAGTGAGAAGTCATACGACATCTACAAAAAAAAATTGAATAAAATTATAGATACATGACATATCAAATAAAAAAAAAATCTTCATTAAAAAAAATTGTTGTTTGTTGGATATTGCATCATCACTACAAAATAAACATCTAATTATCAATGACTTTATTGTAGCATAATGCATCCTTATTGTTGGTAGGAGAGACAATCCAACGATTCTTAATAGTTGTGATGATCTTACTTGTCTCCACATAAATGGCTTGATGATTTTTTGAAATAAATATTCTTGATTTCTTTCCTCTTTTTTCGATTCCCATAATTTCATATATTCTTGTGAGAGAAACATAATTATTAAATGAATTGAATCTATCCATTTTAATTATTACTATAAGTGGGTAAAGGGTAGGGGTACACATGGTGTACAAAATGCTTTTGTACACCACCAATCAAAAATCGCCAAGTCAGCATTGAAGTTAGGAAAACTAAAAAAAGAAGAGGGAAAAGAAAAAAAGAAGAGGGAAAAACGAGTGGCTATATTTTCAGGTTGGGCGCCATTGTGATGTAGTTGAGCGGCAAAAATTTCAATGGGCGGCAACAATTAATGCAGCAATACACAATTAATTTCCCAATTAAGGTTCGAATATACCATATTCTCCCCCAAAATTCCATCTTTTTCCCCCAAAATTCCTTGACGAAGAACATACCAATTTGAATAAGGAATGAATTGTGACAAAATTATTCAAGTGGATGTTAATTTCATCAATCATTTACAAGTATTCGGAGGTAATCTTGTTTGTTGAATTATTTCGATTCAATTTCCTAATTTGATGACTTTGATAATTTAGGGTTTTCATTGTTTGATTTTGAAGAAATTGATTTTGGGTCAAAATTAGAATTGTTATAAAGATTGATTTGAAAGGGTAAATCGTGTAGATTAATAGATTGAATTGTATGTTGGGTTTGGGATTTGTTTATGGTATAATTGTTTATTGTTGAAATGTTATGTAAGTGTAGGAGTATTTCTGGGTTCCGTTGCACTGGTATCAATTGTTAAATTGAATCGATGTTTATTTGCTGTCAATAATAAATTATTTTATAGGATTTGTTTGTTGTATGCAGTATCATTTTGTCAGTATTAAATTAAAATATTATTTCATAGTATCTTTTTTTATTTTTTAACATCTAAAATTAAATACAGTACTGTGTTTGACATTTTGGTAGTGAAATGGAAAGCAAAAACCAGTCCTCTCATTTGAACATTGATCTTAATGAAGTGATGAACGATGTGGTTAACTCAATCGGAGATACAGAATCAAACGATGTAACAGAAGAAGCAGCAATGCTATTCGATCTCAATGAAGAGGCTGAGTTTAATAACATTGATAACAAAGAGGTTGAGTTTAATAACAATATAAATGAACATAATTCTCCGAATCGGTCAAACGGAGAAGAACAATGCAGCCGTACTCCAGCTGTGGGTATGTATTTTGCAAGCGGTGAAGAATTTACAAAGTTTTGCCATATGTATGCCTTTGAGAAAGGGTTTCAATTTTTTGTTCGAACAAGTTTAATAATGAACGAGTATCGTGAAAAAGGAGTAAATCGTCTAGGTGTTAGGGAGATGGAGCCTAAAGGTCACATGATGCCCCGTATTAGATTGGTCTGTAAGATGGGTATAAAAGACAGGAGGAAATAGAAATCGGGAAGGAAGATATCATGTCCTCCAACAAACTGCAAGGTGTGTGTTGAGGCATGATTCTCAAATTCTTGGTTTTACATTAAGAATTGTGTGTTGTCCCACGATCATGAACTAATTCCAAATGATAGCCGGCAGATGGTGAATTATCGGGGCATTGATGATGGTGCTTATAAGAATATGGTCTTAAACGACTGGTATACATCCAATGTTTCTGAGTTGAATGACTAAGTAATATGTTAGATATGAATCAGCAATCAAATATTTACACTACTCCTGTAAATACCTTTTTGATGCTATAAATACAATTTTGATGCTGTTGAAACTTGGAAAAACCTTGTTTTATATCAGACTGGTATACATTAGTTTTATTCATAATTACTAACATTATTGGTTTTTAAAAGTTAGACTGGGAATTAGTGTTTATAATAAAACCAAAAAAAAAATGGTGTAATATGGAATCGAACACGGATAACTTACGAATAGTAAGAAAGCATTAACCAACTACACCAGGGGGTATCAGCACATAGTAATGTCATTATTTATTTACTTGTACCGTTTATATTTATATAAAAATAAGTTGGTGATGCTATTAAAGACAATATGACTCCTTAAATGTTAATTGGATGTTTTGTTATTGTAAGTATCATGTCCATAAATTTGGGTAAAATCTTATTTTTGAATATTAAAATATTACATTTTTGTTTTTTTAAAGGTAAATTGAAAACTTATTGATCATAAAATAAATGGAGTTTTATTTCGCATATTTGATGTTGCTGTCATATGAATTTTATTTTGGTAAAGGTGAATATGATATTGTATATATTAAAATGATGCTTAATAATACATAATGATCATTATTGCTTCATATTATTAGGGTTTAGGGGATAGGGTTTAGGGTTTAGGATTTAGGGTTATAAAACTAATAATATGAATGTACTTCATTTTGAAAGTTTGATATGTATTTACAACAATACGTAACCATATTTTTTGTACTTTTCTAGTGTTGTGATGTGCATCACTTTCTAAATAGATTAGTTTACATATGTGTTATTTGCTTTTATAACTTGTAGTGATTTCATCTATTTGATATGTATTTACTAATAATAAACTAGTGTAATGTTTGCATTATGAAAAATAAAATTATTTATATTATGAAACCAAACCTCGAATAGTTGTATTGATAATTACTAACATTAGTATTTATGGCTATTATGTGAATGAAACCTAAAAATAAAACCCAAAAAAAATGGTGTAGTATTGAATCGAACACGAAACACTTATGAATAACAAGGAAGTTTTCACCAACTACACTAGGGGGTATCAGCACATATATTTTAGAATTTTTTATTTATTTGTACCATATATGTTTATGTCAAAATAATTAAAGGATTCTATTAAAGACAATATGATGCCTTAAATGTTAATTGGATGCTTTTTCATTGTAAGTACCATGTCCATAAATTTGGTTAAATTTAGTGTAAGTTATGTCCCTCTTATATTTTAATATTAAAATTTCACGTTTTTCTTTTTCTTTTTCGGAGGTAAATTAAATTGAAAAGTTATTGATCATAAAAGAAATGGAGTTTTATTATGTACATTTTTTTTTATTTATTTATTTTGGTAAAGGAAAATATGATATCAATAACTAATACTAAAACAGACAACGGAAGTGACACGTGTCACATCTTGGTGCTGTTTTTTCCCTCCAAAACTCCCCTTTTTCTTTTGACTTTTTATTTTTTGTTAATATTTGATTCCATAATAATATCATTTTAAATCTTTTATATTATATTTATGACAAATACATTTACCTAAATAATTATTTCAACTTCTTTAAAAAGAAAATATATATATATATATATATATATATATATATATATATATATATATATATATATATATATATATATATATATATATATATATATAGAGGTTAAAGAAATTATTTGGTGTCCATAATCTTTTAAATAGAGTATTATTAGATTTTTCCAAAAAAGTTATAATAAATTGATTCATATAATAGAGGTTAAAGAAATTACTTTAAAATATCACTTAATTTTATTTTTTTTTCAAATACCTTTAGCTAATATTTTATTTCAATTTCAATTCAATATAACTATATATTAAAGTTAATTATAATTTTGTATACGAAATTTTACTACTGTACGTACATATTATCACAAATTGATTTATAGAGTATAGTATAGCTATAAAATAAATGTTGTGTTTAACAAATGATTTTTTAGATATAAAGGTGACATATTATTTGTAATTTTGTGTATGTTTGCACTTTTCCTAATAATTTTTTTGGAGATTTTAGTTTGTTGTTCGATTGATTTTTTATGTTTATTAAAAATGCATTTATAATTAATTATTCACTAATATGGCCGCTAGACCTGATCAAGCCCCGCCTGAAAAATTCTCGAGTGCGGACAGACTAAAAAAATTCAATTTTTAGATAATTTGTTGCTTGCCTATTAATATAGATTATTATGACATTATAATTTCTATATATTTGATTTGTATGCTTTATCAAATTTAATTTGTTGGATATAATTAATTTTCTTAAAAAATTAGACTTACCGTGCACGGCACGGCCCTTAAGCTAGTTGTTTATACTAAAATGATGCTTAGTAATACATAATGATCATTATTGATTCATATTATTAGGGTTTAGAGTTATAAAACTAATAATATGCATGTGCTTCATTTTGAAAGTTTGATATGTATTAAAAACAATACGTAACCATAATCTATGTACATTTCTTGTGTTGTGATGTGCATCACTATGTAAATGGATTAGTTTACAGATGTGTCAGTTGTTTTTATAGCTTGTAATAATTTCATCTATTTGATATGTGTATAGTAGTGTAATGTTTATATTATGAAAAATAAAAATGTTTGTCATTCGTTTTGTAACTTTAAATTGTACGTTTTATGTATTACCACGGGAGTTCAAAATTGTAATTACTTTATTTAAGTTTTATTTGAAATTCAAAACATGTATTATAGTCAATATTAATAATTCCATAATCTTTTGGTTTTTTAAAACATCATATCAATAAACATGGATTACATTTATTGTAAGTAGGGGTACATCGTACTTGTACATGGATAAGTTTAAAAAAATCAAACCTCGAATAGTGTTATTGATAATTACTAACATTAGTATTTATGACTATTGTGTGAATGAAACCTAAAAATAAAACCCCCAAAAAAAAAAAAAAAAAAAAAAAAAAAAAAAAAAAAACGGTGTAGTATGGAATTGAAAACGGAACACTTATGAATAATAAGGAAGTATTCACCAACTATACCAGGGGGTATCAGCACATATGTTATATTATTATTTATTTATTTATTTGTACCATATATGTTTATATCAAAAGAATTTGATGATTCTATCAAAGACAATATGCCTCCTTAAATTTTAATTGAATGCTTTTGCATTGTAAGTATCATGTCCATAAAATTGGTTAAATTTAATGTAATTTGTGTCCCTCTTATTTTCGAATAATAAAATTTCACGTTTTTCTTTTTTGGAGGTAAATTAAATTGGAAACTTATTGATCATAAAAGAAATGGTGTTTTATTTTGTACATTTGATATTGATGTAATTTGAATTTTTTATTTTTGTAAAGGAGAATATGATATTGTATTTATGCAAAAGGATGCCTAATAATACATAATGATCATTATTGCTCCATATCATTTTATTTAGGGTTTAGGGTTTAGGATTTAGGGTTATAAAAATAAAAAATATGCATGTACTTCATTTTTAAAGTTTGATATTTATTAAAAACAATACGTAACTATAATTTGTTTACATTTCTTGTGTTGTGATGTGCATCACTTTCTAAATGGATTAGTTTACAGATGTGTCAGTTGCTTATAGCTAGCTTGTAATGATTCATCTATTTGATATGTATATATTGTTGTAATGTTTATATTTTGAAAAATAAAAATGTTTGTCATTCGTTTTGTAACTTTAAATTATAGGTTTTATGTATTACCACGGGAGTTCAAAATTGTAAGTAGATTTAAGTTTTATTATTTGAAATACAAAACATGTATTATAGTCAATATTAATACTTCCAAAATCTTTTGGTTTTTTAAAATATCATATCAATAAACATGGATTACATTTATTGTACATTGTAAGTGGGGTACATCATACTTGTACATGGATAAGTATAAAATTTTTGTTTTTTTTGAGGGAAATAAGTATTCATGTTTTGTATCTTTTGGTTTTTTATAACTATAGTGTGTACTAGAGTTTAAAACAATGTTTATGCTTATTCAGATAAAAAAAAAAAAAAAAACATTGTTCATGCACATCTGAAAGTATTACTTTTATTAATTTAGATTTTATAAACATAAGAATAATTCTTTAAAATAAATACATTGTTTATGCAGATCTAAAAGTATTACTTTTATTAATTTAGATTTTATAAACAGAAGAATGATTCTTTAAAATAAATAAATGTTTGAAAGGAAATTTATTTTTATTTTTTTTAAAAAAAAGGTTTTTTTAAGGTCGCAAGGTTTGAACACTGAATGACTTTGCATAATACACAATTTCGATAATGTCTAGACCATTGGAGTAAGGGGGTATCAGCACATTCATTGGATTAAATATTAATATATTTTATTAAATCTAGTGGTATTAAATGAAGATGTTCTCTTTTTACATTTCTTAAATTTGAAAAATTTTTACTTAAGAAAATATTTTTTAAATTGGTTTTAGAAAAATAAAATAGTTATTAAACATTAGTTATTAAATATAAAAAAGTATAAATATTTAAAGGTATAAGTTTGTTGCCTTCAAAGAAATAAAAAAAAAAGTATGTTTTTGTTATTTTGATATATTGTTTTTGTTATTTTGATATTTTAAAATTAAATATGATTCTGTAAAAATGAAAAGTTATAAGACAAAAAAAAATAATAAATAAATAAAAATATATGTACTGTCACAGATTTCGAACTGTAGTATCCTGTAGACATTAACACACGAAGCTTGTATTCTAGACCATTGGACTAAGGAGTATCAGCACGTTCATTATGTGAAAAGAAATTTATTTATTAAAATGTATCTATGGCAATTCCAGCAAAACTTTGGTGTCTCCCACCACAATTCCGGCAACAGTTTGATGTCAATTACAATTCCGGAAAAAAATTTTGTGTCCAATTTCAATTTCCGGCAGCAAACATTACACCAATTTCCAGCTACCATTTCTACGAAAATTTTACAACATCAACATTAACCAAATTAATTTACTTACAGCATATAGTTCCAAATCTTTGTTTTTTTTTTTTTTTGTGAAACATCAACCAAACTTTTATTCAAATAAGTTTATTCTTCATAAGTATTATCATTAAAATTCATTTTAATAATTGTAACCCACCGCGAGTACGGCCGGAAACAACAGGAATAAATTACATAATTGTTTAAATTTTCACCGAAGAAATCTGTAGAAATCGCAGCGAGGTCAAATTTTTCCATGAAGAAACTAAGAATGTAAGATTTCTTCAGTATTCTTCATTCGTTATGGAGAGAGTAAAAAATGGACAGAGGAAAAAAATTAGGAGACTATTTTTTTGGGAGAAATCTGTAAAAATTGGACAGAGGAAAAAAATTAGGAGACAAAAAAATTAGGAGAGAGAAAAAAAATGAGGAGAAAAAATTAGAGACTATTTTTTTTGGGGATTATATACTATATTAATGTGGGTAGTTGAAAGGTTAGATAAATTTGAAATTCAAAATTGAAAATTTAAAAAATATGGTTTAAAATTCAAATGAAAATGAGGGTGACTCAGAAATTAAAAAGATTCGTTTTCAACCAATAAGGTGCTTGTGTACAAGATTATTTTGTACACCATGTGTACCCCTACTCCCTCCCCTATAAGTGATCACTAACTAGTGTATATATGTATCAATAAAAGCCAAGTTTTCACAATATGTTCTTAAAGTTTTTTTTTATTTATTTGATTTTCATATGCAACTAGCAATTTTTCTTAACATCAAAATGCTTTCCAACATTCTATCTTTCACCATTTATCAATCATCTATTTAGCTTCCTTTCCCCCTTTTACTAAAGGCTTAATTGCACCATTAATCCCACCCTTATCTCCCGAATCACCACTCTACACTCAAGTACTTGAAGCAAACAACTTCACCATCCCATCAACTAAAACGAACATAACCTTAGATCGAAACCATTACATGACATGGTATCTTTCGAAACTATCATCATCTTCCCCAAACGAAGTGAATGAGGTAGATTATATACAAGAATTACGTGTACATGTGGTACAAATTTTTATGGGTAATCCACTGCAAATTGTGTATGGCTTCTTCGACACAGGAAGTAGTTTGTCATGGTTCAAATGCAATCAACCTATAGAAAAAGCGGGATTCTATTACTTTAACCAAACACAATCAGCTAGCTATCGTATTGTAAGATGTAGTGACCAGCAAAAGTGTAACACTAACAAACGGTATATCAAAGGTTGCGATAAAACAGAAGGGTGTATATTTGATATTACGTATGCAGGTGGAGATTGGGCTATCAGATATCTTTCTATGGATGACACCACATTTAGAATCGGTTATGTTCAGACATTGGTACAATTCAGGTTTGGATGTAGTTATACTGACAGCAACAAATTCCCCGGGATTATAGGTACGTGCTCTCTAATTCTTATTTATGTAAATTGTAAATAATGAACCATAAAGGCATTACAAATGTCAGATTTTTTGTAAGTGTGTCTGGTTTTGAGCCTCAAACCAATTATTAAGTCCTATTTCTGCTCATCTGATCTGGTTTTTTTCGATCAGAACAAATCTGAACTTATTTTTTCTGACATATACTTTGAAATCAGATATATAAGATGGAGTGGAAGCTCAAAGAGTTGCGGTCTTTTTCCTCGTCTTTTGTTCTCTTCTCTGTGGCACTCATCGTAGCTTGTACTATAACTAATCATCTCAAAGTCAAGACCATCTACATTTTCCTTAATCTGAGATTCTGAGTCAATTCTTTGCCATTCATATCCTGAACGTCTAATAAACTATGGAAGCCCAAAACAGAGAAAGATACAACAAACATAAATTTAGTTTACCATATCATATGATCAAAATCATATTCCAAAGTATGCATGCTCCACAATTAGAAAAATTAAGACACCATAAAATCAGTTACTTATAATGTGTATAAATATACAGCTTAATAAAGTCAGGTGAAGAGATAACGTCGTAGAAGTAAGAGTGCAATTAAAATACTAACCTGTGATGTTGCGGCATCAAATTCAGCCAAATAGGAGCACAATGTCTTGGTAGCTCTGAGCGGAACAATTTCTTACTCAAAGCACCCTCATTCAGGCTGTAACAATAATATATAGTATTATCAAAATACTCTCTTTTTGGAACAGGAAAGTAAATGCAATCCCCACGGACACATCCACTGCCCTCACCTGAGTTACTTCCCCAGCACCAGGTGCTACAATCTTGGCCTAAGAAAAAGGTGCGGCCATACAAAGACTTCACCTCCACCCATTTATTTCCCACCAAATCCAACTCATAAATCTTCACCATCCTGATACGACAATCCATACACCGGCAGACAAGATACCAGATATAGTATACATGACCACAAGATTCAACCCAATAGTCCACAAGTTTATCAAACTAACTAAGCCATTTGCTTATTTGTGTAAGTATTCAGCCCGCTAAACACAAGTGACCCTCATCCGAGGTAATTGTTTTTACACAAAGACGCATTTATTAGTTTATTGCAAGGCATGAGAATTTGACAGTGAAGGCAAGAAACAGAATTTTAAGGGAGGACCTCGTTTGCTTTCTCAAGGAGCTTTGTCAAACTAAGTAAAACAGCCAAACAATGGTTACTCTACTAAAAAATAATCAAAAATTTTTTGAAAATGTTATAATAAATACAGCAAGTAGAGAGATAAATCCAGGAATATCAACTGTCAAGACTCAAAACTATAACAAAGGGTTAGAAATTTAGAACTTATTATCACTGTGTTGTTTGAATAGATGGACTTATGCGAGGTATGAACAAGGCACTTATAATCAATGTTTTTTTTCTTTTTTTTTTATTAACAGTAGCATTAACAAGCACAATAAACTCTCAAGTTCTATTCAAGCACAAACATTAAAAGTACTGCAGCATTAACAGTACATAGACATTAGACAGCTGTCTGGCATTCCAAGCTCTACTCTCTGCCATCACTCTACTCTCTTTCCTTTCTTCTTCCTCATGTCTTAGACGATTTTTCCATCATAGGTATTGGGCGTTCAATTTTCTACGCTACTTTTCCCTAGCCTCAGCCGCTTCCTGATACTTTCTCGCAGCCTTTTTAAGGTAAGGAGCTTGTTCTTCCCCAGATTATCTTGTTTGTTTCAGCAATATCAGTCTTCCAATTCAAAGCGTGTTTGGGAGCAATAGGCATCGAAGCCTTGGATCTGGATCTTGTCATCACCATACTTTCAGCAACAGCTATCAGACCTTGACGATGAAGAATTCTAGGGACAAATGCTACTCCTTGTGATCGCTTCGTAGCAGAGAACACCGATCTACAAACCCTTTTCACAAAAATCCGCTCAATAAACCAGGTTTGTGCCTCAAAAACTTAGGGTTTTCTTTTGAAAACAAGAGAGAAAACAAATGAGAGCAATTTTTCTTTGTTCTTTTTTCGTTTTGTTTTTGTTTTAGTTTGTTTATTTTCTTGTTCTGGGTTGGGTCCTCTTTCTCACAAAAAAAAAAAAAAAAAAAAAAAAATGTTAAACTAAATTTCAAAAAATATTAATAAAACAATTATACTTATAATATAATAAAGGTTCAATGTTTATCTTTTAATCTTTGTCAATAAAATAAATAAATTATCTTTTAAACATTTTAAACAAACTAAGCTTAAGGCTAGTTTTAGCTAAGATTGTTTCTAAACTTGATTTTAGTTTTCCTCAAAAAAAAAAAAAACTTGATTTTAGTTCTTTCATGTTAGAATATAAAAGTTTTTAATTGGGTTTGAAAGGTTAGATTATTAAAGGGTCATTTAGAAAAGAGAAAATACAAGTTTCTCAACATGAGAAACTTGTATGTTTCTCAAAAGGACACTTTCGTCATTTTCTGTGAAAAAAGTAGGGGGTTGTTTGTCCATTCACAACTTTGGATTGAAACGGTGAAATTGAGACAGTAGACAGTGTTAAGTCACTGTAGGGAATTCTGTTAGCGCCATCTTTACTAACGAGGAGTACTGTACATGACAGATGTCGCAACAAAATCGGACCTACTTACCCTTAAGAGAAAGAAAGAAAAAAAAAAAAAAAAAACCCGAGCTTCTTCCTAACTTTCTAAATTCAGAGTATACCTTCACCAATGTTTGGGCTTTTCCGGTGAGGGTTTAGGATCGGCTACGACCGAACGACTACTAAGCAAGCAACTGGCTTGTCCTCCGTCGTCCACCGTCGTCAATGAGCTAATAGTCTAGGGTTGCGAACTTGCGATTTGTGAATGAATTGAAGGTAAACCAGTTACTATGGATCCACTCTTCAAATAGATTATAGGGCTTTGGGCTTTAATTGACTTTTGTGCTCCATATTAATACTAATGGCCTAGCTACTTCACTAATAGCCTAGCTATATAATAATACGAATTAATAGGTGTTTAGCATAACTAATACTCCCTCCGTTCCACAATGATGTTCTTGTTTTGACTTTTTGACTTTTTTAAGAAAGAGAGAATCTTCTAAATTTCTCTTAATCTATAAGAATAAATATAGTCATGTGGGATCTAGTTTGATTCGTCTTAGTGAGTAGATTATTAATATCTAACTTTTATAATTTTTGCTAGTGTGAGATTAAAGATATTTGCGGTCAAAGTTGGGTCAAAATTTGCATCGATTTACGAAACAGGAACATCATTATGAAACGGAGGGAGTACAGTAGTAAACTAGAACGTAGTAAATATAATTTATTATTATTTTTTTTAAACTTAGTAAGAATAATTAGTAAATGTTCCCAGGTACTTTCTTTTTTTAAATTTTATTTTTTATAATAAATATGTTCCCAGGTGCCTTATCATAACTAATATTTGACAAAAAGAAAAAAAGGATTTCGTAACTAATAGATTATAACATAGCAAGACTAATTTTTAATTCATATAGGTTTGGGCTTCAGGTACTTGTTTAGCATAACAAGTCAAGTTACAATACATAATAATACTAATTAATCGCAAATTCTAGTGCTGCATTCTATTGCTAATCAATATATGAATGGGCTTTCAATACTTGTTTAGCATAACTTATAAATTAGAGTACATTAAGACTAATTAATACTTCGTATATGTTTGGGCTTGTAGGCCTTAATTACAAAATCACAAAAGGCACTCAGTATCAACACAGAAGGCTCCACCAACTGGTCAAAATTCTTAGCAGGGCGCAATAGCCTACAACGTATCAGGACTCAGGAGGACCCGAACAATAGCCAATGCTGTTCCTAACAAGCAGGTCGTCCTCTTCAACAAAATCCAGACATTCTTCTGCAACGATTGATCTAGCTTCTTCACTAAGACCATCAAGATCACACACATGTTTCCTATTAGCCTGTTTATAGACAATGTAACCACAAAACATTTAACATTCTGAACTGATGTAAATTTGTACATATAACTGAATAAAAACAGTACAGGGATTTACTGGGATTATTAAGCTTGCACAATGTGGCTCCTCTCTCAAATCAACATTCACCTCAGCCTCCTCAACCTGATAATTACCCAAAAAAGAATATGAAATTACCAGCAAATTAAAGCAAGCGATTATAACTTCTAAAACCAAGTACAACATACCTGCTTTTGTTTAGGTTTCTTGAAACCAATCTCTGCTAATGATTTGTTTCTTGAACCTTTAGGTCGACCACGACCCTTCTTCTTTGGTGGCGGGTCTTTTACACATACTTCATAGACATCATTAGGGACCGAAGAAACCAGTAGACTAGGCTTTTTCACTAAAGAGGTAGTAACCGCACCACTATTAGACCCATTAGCATCCTCAGGGAAACTCAATGCAATAGTTTGTTCCAACTTCTGCAGCCTGCGAGTATTCACTTCCGAACGCAAGCTTTTAATGCCATTCAAAACCAACTCAACCGTTTCATCATTCACCATAGCTGCCTCGTCCAAAAGTGGCTCACATGCATCCATTAATATATTAAACCTCTTCACAGTAGCAGATTCTTCGGGATCAACATCCGCTACCCTAATACGCGTGTGCTTGCGCATTATATCCTTCCGCCACCGGCTGACAATGTACATCTCAGGTATGTCGAAAACAAGGTTACGATCCAAAATTCTAATCATGTGTTTGCACAAAATACCATGTGTTTCAAACCTCCGACAATCACAACAAACAGCCTTAGTCTCCGTGTTAAAGGTTATGGAGTACAACCTTCGTCGGTCTGTAATAATCTCTTCACTCCTACCATTGGGAACTATCCAAACACGATCCTCCAAGATGTACTCAATGACGTTGTCAGCAATCATATGCTCACCTCTGTCATAAACATACATCATCCTCGAGCATTCAGTCTGCACTACTTGAAATTTAGTGTCCGTGTACAACTTTTGAAAGATCCTCTCTGCCTTGAAACCGCTTATCAGCCTTCGAATGTACTTAGAACAACGAGCATCTGCATCGGTCTCATCTCATATTCGCCTATCCATGGCCCTGCGATATTTGTCTGGAAATTCAAATAACTTGGTATTACGAGTAAGAAAGCCATCAAAAAAGCTGTTGATGCTCTCGACCCTTTGTGTCGTCTTCATGCCGGCCCAAAAATATTCCTTATTATAAGCCGGTATCCACATATGTCTCTCTTTGTAAAGCCCTTGAAGCCAATCATTAGATTCAAGCTTATACGTGGTCATAAGCGTACACCAGCGATTTTCAAACTCATCTGGTGTAAAACTTTCATAAATAACCTCTTTCAGCTTGTTTTTGAATTTACTGTACCTATGAAATACAAAGTCACAGATAAAACTTTAGATATAATAACCCAACCTTTGTAACTAATGTAATTGCACTACACATAGAATTCATGGCTCACATTTTACTTACAATATCAACAAGCAGTTCATAAGACACTCAATATTTTAATACCAAACATATAGAACATTAGAACCTGCTTAAACATTTTCAGAACTTACAGCATGCAAAATCAGCACTTACAGTATGCAAAATCAGCAATCATGACTTTACAGTAGACACTCAATGTGTTTGTAAAATATGCACTTATAGTATGTAAAATCAGCATTGACAGTAAACACTCAATGTGTTTGTTTTTCAGATACAAAAATACTTCCATTAGTCAACCAAACATGCACAATTAAAAAATTATTAAGACACTCAGTTAAAACGCTAAATTTGAATTTAAAAAAAATCAGCAGGAACTCACTTAGAACATTTGCCAAGTTTCTCGGGAAACTTCCTCATTATATGCCAAATACACCATCGATGGCGGGTGGAAGGCATCACCTCAGCCAACGGCTTGCACATTGCAGCAGCTTGGTCAGTCAAAATGGCCTTAGGTGGCCGATCATTCATAGCTGCCAACCATTGTCTGAATATCCAAGTAAATGTGTCCGAGTCTTCATGAGATACCAACGCACAACCAAGCAAAATTGACTGGCCATGGTGGTTAACACCAACAAAATTCACAAAAGGGAGGTCATACTCATTTGTCAAATACGTGGCATCAAAACAAACAACATCCCCAAAATCTATGTACGCGGCTTGGCTCCTCGCGTCAACCCACAAGACATCTTTCAAGCGACCTTCTACATCCAACCGTTGCGCATGAAAGAAATTTTGGTTTCCGGCTTGCATTTTTGCAAAGTAGTCCATCATTGCTACTGCGTCCCCACCAACCATCTTCAAGCGCCTAGCTTTGTAAACCTCATGTTGAAGATCTTTCATGGTCAACGACATGTTCTCCATACCATTTCTCTCCGTAGCCATGCACCCATGGATTTGCCTAATAGGTACACCCTCCTCAAAGAAGTTCAACAATTTCTTGCGGATCGACTTGGTCAAGTGTTTCATGCGATACTCCTTCACAAGGTTTGATTTGCTTGGACTGGGTTTGTGATTGGCATGTTGCAACTCCACCGATCGCACCACCCACTCTCCATCGTCATTAACACTTGCATATAACATGGCAGTGCATTCACACTTCTTTGATGTTCTCTTTCCACGGCGTAATTCATCCTTACCAACTACTCCATCAATGACTCCACCCGTTCCAGCCACATCCATCAATGGCTTCCCTCCTAGCCCTCATGTCCGGAACACCCCAACACTCACACTTCCAAGTTGTTGCTATTCTCTTTGTTTTGTCCAACTTATGATTCACACCTTGCACCCTGCTAACACCAAAACCTTGCTGCTCAGCATAATCCTTATAATAGGATTCAACGTCTTGCCAAGTCTTAAAAACCATCCCAACTTGCGGAGGCTCAATCAGAGTGACAACAGTAACACTATTGCTAGCAACTATGGTATGTGTGGTCTCAATTGTCTTCATTGGAGATATGTAATTGACAACACTTTGTGCTGGCTCCTCAACTGCTTCACCATTACCACAAGAATTCTCAACAACAATGTCATCAAGTCCACCGTCAAAAATGCCAAGATCATCATCCGTTCGAATACCACCACCTAAGACATTAACCCCACTACCCCCGTCTGCCACACCAATCTGACTAACCCTAATAACAAAGGGTAGTTCATTTTCCGCATCAAAAGTATCCAAAGTATTACCTACAAAAATTGTAAGCAGTACATGTAATCATGAACCAGTCCAACATCACAAAATTCTACCAAACCATCAACAAGTACTTCTATTGATACATGCAACCAAGCCAATAAATTACTTCTACCAAGACAAAGTACAAGCAACCAACCGATACAAGCAACTCAGACATATCAAGGTCCCTACTCCCCTTTGTTCGAGAACTAATAAAGACTTAGCTTTTGCTATTTTAAGTGACAAATACAACAAAATTTCCATAGTCTGATATGTTCAAGGAACACCAACAACAAAATAGATCATAACAAAACAAATTAATCAATCGCAATAGGCCATATCAGAATATTCAAGCAGTTGTTCAAACAAGACTCTAACAATCCATAGCTATTGAAAATTACCCACACTACGATGAAGATTTAAAATAGCAGGAAAACAATCTTACATCACATTAAAGCAAATTCTTATTACATCACATTAAAGCAAATTCTTATTCAAACCCATCAGGCTCAACACCTAACAAGTTCATCTGCCTAAATGTTCAAAACTTCATTTCTAACCAGCATTTTGTCAAACACCTTGTATGCACTATCAGGATAAACCCATTTTGCACAACAACCAAGTTTTAATTGCAACACAATTACATAATTCATAAACAAAAACTAATCAACTAATCAATTGACACAATTATAAGAATCAAATAACTAAAATTACTGTAAATTTAAGATAATTATACAAATACATGAAATTTTTCACATACCTTCCATCATAGATCTACACTCAAGTGACCATGTACTATTTTACAATTTCAGCAAAAACCTTCCACCATAGTCTCCTTGTTGGGAAACACCTTCAAATGTCACGCTCGAGCTCGAACTGGAACACCCACCGTAAGACGACTGTCAGCCTTCGCCAAACACCAGGTCTTAGAGTAAATAGTAGAGTAGAGTGTTTTTTTTTTTTTAAGAGCTAAGTGTCGAATGAATGAAACGTTTACTAACAAGAATTTGCCGTTAGTCACGCCGTTAACACAATAAAAGCTACTTTCTCATCAAGTCAGCAAAGGGGCCCACGCACATGGTAAATTAATTGCCAAAAAGGCATTTGAGACACAACCCGGTATCTCAATTGAGAAACCGGGGCTTCCTCTTTAGAAAAAGCTTAATTTCCGCTTCTTATTGAGATAATACAAATACTCACTTGTTTCCTTAATACGGAGTATTAAAGGTGATTTACTTACTTGCTTCTCCTAGAAATGTGAACTATGAGAGATCCATCAATTTTAGGGAATATGTATTGGATTGTGAAGAGCAGATACAGTCTAGGGGTGAACAACTGTCCAAACCCGGACCGGACCTGAACCGGTTTGGACTTGGACCGGTATGGACCAGATTACATGAACCGGCAATGAACCTGAACCTGCCGGTCCGGTTCCGGTCCGGTTTTGGACCTGTTTGCAAATTTTGAGTTGAATAAACTGATCAGCTGAATTTCTGTATGAATTATGGAGCATCTTTCTTTCACTAACCAGGTCCAAATATTTCTAAAATTCCAGTATTTCATGAGGTAATGTCAAGTCAATCGGGATGAAATGCCTTATAACAAGGATAGTTTGAGTTACCACAAACTTTAAAACTCTCACATGTAAATCAATCACATCTAAAGTTAATATTGATGATTGCCATATATGAATATCTAACAAAGCAAAGTAAACCAGCATCAACACCAAATACAGGACACACCAATTATATAAACATGGTTAAAAAAAAATTAAAAATTATAAATAAAAAAAAATAAAAAAAAGGCAAAAATAACCCAATTAATTATTTAAACATAGACACATAGTAACTGGTAACTTGGTAAGTGCGGAGTATAGCACTATAATGCCATTGACAAATTACACCTTATTAAAGAATTGAAATAATTATCAAACATTAGCCATTCTTGTATTCTAAAATAGGCCTAAATATTGATCATGTGGTGCGGCATCCCAACAGTAGCATCAAACCTTTTGCTAATATGTTCAAACTACCATAACTTCCTGATAATTTATTACCAATACTTACAAAAAAAATCCCAACTTTGTGCTAAAAACAGCGACCCAATCCCAGATTGAAATCAGAGTCAAATCAACAAATAACTTCACAATTACTAACTACCAAATTATTTCAGAGCTTAGTAGAAAATGTGATTATTTCGCCGAACAGGTGGTGGGCATTGAAAAAACAAAAACCCATAATCAAAGTAATTGAAAAATCATAAACCCACAGTTCAAAGAAACCCTAAAATCCATACAAATGCACTCAAAACATGTAAATAATCATCAACAATTCAAAAAATCAACATGCAAACATCAACCAAGTAAATAATCATCAATAATTGAGAAAAAATACACTAACCATGAATGAGGAGTCGCCGCTGAGAGAGAACTGATTCCGGTGATAGAGAATCTCCAGTGTGAGAGAGAATCGCCGGGGAAAGAGAATCGAACTTAGGGCTTTTGACGTGAGAGAATCAGAGAATTGAACTGAACGTTGGTGAGAGTGAGAATGAATTGTTTCCTGATTATACCCTAAAAAAAAAAAACAAACAAACAAATAAATAAATAAATAAAAGAGGTTTTCGGTCTGGACCGGAAAAATCTGGTTTAAACCTGAACCGGACCGAAAATGGATCAGACCATTTTAAAGGACCGGACCAGACCTGAATATTCTGTTCCGGGTCCGGTCTAGTTCAGGTCCGGACATTTTATGTACACCCTAGATACACATACAACCATTGTATGTTGCCCCTACATACAATACCATTAAAAATTGGGCACATCATTTTTGCACCAAAAAAAAAAAAAAAATTAGACACATCATCAAAAGAGGGGAGAAAATTAGGAGTCAAATATAAATTGAATTTAATGAAACTTGACTCCTTATTCTAGCCAATAAAAACATGACAAATTAAAATTGTATGTAGGTACCATATACAACAATTATATGTGTAGCCTTTACCTGGATTGTGAAGTTGCACCCAAAATTTCAACTGACAACAACACCCAACCGTACCCCATGAATCAAGATTGGTTGCAACGATATAGCATATAGGGAAGGATCATCATGGGCCGAGTCATTAGTTTGTTGTATTGGGTCATAATACTTTTCAATCTATATTCTAATTGAGACGAGTATCAGATTGAGTCTGATTGATTGTCGAGTCAAGTCAAACCGGTTGTTGGTTCAATTCAAATGAAATGTAGGTTCAAATCATATATTATCAATTCAAGTTAGTTAATTGTTATTTAACATCCAGTTGAGTTCGATTTGTATTAGAGATCACATATTTTGCCCATTATTCGAGTACATATTGAATATTGTATGATGTATCATCAACTCAAACTAAGTTCACTAGTCAAATCCATTTTTGAGAAATCTATCTATACAAAATTATTTTGCGCATCAAAAATTGATTTTGGCTACTCCCATAGTTCTATGTAAGGGGGGCATTCAAGAGTGAATATTGCGCTTTTTTTTTAAAGAGAAGGGCAAAGCCTTAACAGAGGAAAAGAAAAATAAAAAGCAAAATAAAAAACAACACCTAAGCTAGAAGCAAAAGCAAAACAAAACAATTACTAATGCCACAAGGCTTATTCGAAGCAAGGGAAATAAACTATTAAGGGACCAATCTTGGCCATACAATACCACTTAGGTCTTTCAATAAAACGACATAAAGGTTGTTCGTGACCATTTTATAAGTCAACCTCTTATTCGTAGTCACATCATAAAAATGCTAATTGTCCAATTCCTGACAATAGGTGTGTCAAAGACTTGTATGTGGCTAGCCACACGATGTGGCCACATTAGTTTATAAGTTTAATCTTCATTTTTTAGTATGAGTAACCTCAATTTTTCATAAGAATATTGTCCATAAAAGTAACTCAAATTCATTATACAAGTGAATTCAAGTAATTTAAAAATAAGTAACTCCATTTGTTCATTCGAGTAACCCCTATTCTTTTGATTTAAAAAATGAAATAATAATTCCACTTATTTAAGATAGTAACCCCTATTTCTCATTTAAGTAATCTACATACGCGTTAAGGTAATCCCATTTGCTCATCACCATAATCCTCTATTACTTAATTAATTGTCTTGTATGTGATTATATAAAGTGGCCATACCATGTGACTAGCCACGTATAAGACTTTGCCATCAATTTGTATTATGCTTAAATCACCTTCTTTTCTACTCATAACAACGAAACATAATTTCATTTTCGGATATAGAATAGACACCCTCCCATGTCTCATCCTGGCATCTCCATCCCTAGTAGTAGTCCCTACCACATGTCCACAAGTCTTCCAAAATGCCATCTTCCAATCACAAAACTTTAAACAAAACCATTGCATGATTTGCAATCTTCCTTGTTTAATTCTCCTCGTATATTCTCTTCCACTTCTGCTAGCTGTTGATGCAAATACATCTAACTAATCATCATCATCAATTCATCAACTCCACATTCACAAACAAAATTGGCAGTTAAGCCCAATAAACTAACAGCTCATATTACCCAAATCCATTTCCCAAAAAAATTCCCAAAATTTCCCCCTATTTATAGATGATTATGATGAAATCTAAACCCCCGATTCTTCCTATAACCAATAATCACAATAACAATAATCATATTCACTCATCTTCACCATTTCTGGGTTCTTCAACAATGTTTGTTCAAAGATCTAATTATGAATTACCCACTTCCCATCTTCTAATTTCTCAAATTGATGATGATTATAATTCTAATTCCATTGAAAAAAAACCCCTTCTTTCTAGAGCTTTTAGCTTTGCCGGAGGATCACCCCCTTCAACCACCCGGCAACAGAGCCGCCGCCGAAGCGCTAGCGATGATAATCTGCATTTGATTTCAAATGGGGAGGAGAATGAGGGTGAATCTGTTGCTACCAGTGTTGAACATGCTGCTGCTGAGACTTTTTTGATTACTCGTCTCAGTTTTAAGCTTCTTGGTTATCTGGGGTACTTTCCTTAATTTTTCTATCTTTTCTTCGAATTTTATAATTTCTATATTTGGGTAATGTTGATTTTAGTTGATAGTTTTATGGGTTTCTCTTTGTTGAAGTGATTGTAAGTTCTTAAGGATTAATTATTCAAAATTTTAAGTATCACTTGGATGATTAATATGTTTAGGATTTTTAAAATTTCTTTCAATTGGTTTTGTTTCTAGTTTTGGGTAATGTTGATATTAGTTGATAGTTTTATGTGGTGCTTTTTGTTGAATAGTAAGTTTATTTCATCTATGATTGTTGGTTGGTTATTGAATTATTGAGTGTTTTAGGAATTAATTATTCAAATGTTTTGAGTAGAAGTTGGATGATTTGTTAGTCAAGGAATTTGCTTGAAGTATATGATGTTTTGTTTTGACACTTTGAGATGTATATGATGCTTTGGAATTTGGATTTTACTTGAAGTATATGATGTTTTGGAATTTGGATAGATGGCAATTTTAGAAATGCACATCTATTTGTGTGAGTTGCTTGTACTCGAGTCTAAGTAACATATGGTGTTTAGCGAATACATAGTGTGTAGGATTCTTTGGTCTCTAGAGAGGTGGCCTTTAAGCAACAATAATTAGAAAGCAAAGAGGAATTTTAATGACCTAGCATAATGTACCTTTTGGTTCATGTAGCCAATCCCACTTATGGGATTGAGGCTTTGATTGATTATTGATTGATAGCATAATGTACCTTTTGACACTGTTGAGAGCTTGAATCACACACTGTTAGGTGGTTTAAAGGATGGCAATAAAACACGTCTCTTCTGTGGATTTATTTATATCCAAACTAAGGTGAACTATTAGTGAATCATTTTTTTTTTTTTTTTTTTTTTGCATTTTTGTTCAATTACCTCATCTTCTTTGGAATATAACATATGCCCTTAGTCCTGTTTTAGAGGATATTTTGTCTGTTTTTGCTTGTCCTACATTTTCTGAGCTGTTAGTATAATCCTTTTTTCTTTTAGTTAAATATAGAAAAAAATCTTCTTATTGAGATGGAATTTTCAGTAATCTGTATAATGGGTATAAAGCTTCTTCCTAGTTTCTAACCATAATTAATAGCCTTATCTTTATTATACTTGAAATAGAGATTCATGCAATCCATGAGCAAATCTAACAAAGTCCTCAACTCCCAATGTGCAAGGCACTAATTTTGCCACTGATGTTAATTAGTGGTTGTATGATGAACGAGGATAGCTATGTTTTTTAGGTCCTGTTTGGTAGTAGCGTTTGAGGTAGCGGTTAGCATTTTGACCAATCAAAACACTATCAGAAAGAGTGTTTGGTAAGGTAGCGATTCTAGTAGCGGTTAGCGATAGAGGTAGCGTTTAGGTAGCTTTTCTCAAACGTTAAAAATAGTAGCGTTTAGAAGTAGCGGGTAGCGTTTGACAATTTTTTTATCACTTTAAAACAATAATTAATATCAATTTTGATATATTTTGGTATTGCAACCGCTACTTTTGCCAAACACTCATACTATCGACCGTTACCTTAATAGCTAACCTCTACCAACTACTAATTGACCGCTACTCGCTACCTTAATAGCTACCTGCTACTCGACTGCTAAAAGCCTCTCGCTACCGCTACTTTTGCCAAACAGGACCTTAGATGATATAGCTATGATTGTTTGCATTTTGTTATATGGTACAGCGACGTCCCTTATATAATGCTGTCAATGAATTTATGCAGTGGTGTTGGATGTAAAGATTTGTCGACTTAAGCTACATATATGTGGTTGTCGATAAAACTAGCTTGTTTGTCTCTGAAAAACTTTTCCAGAGCTGCCATGTCACCTGAAACTGAAGCTTTCTTTTTTTTTTTTTCTTGGCTTTGATGGAGGGGTAATTTAATTTCAATGGGAACAGATTGTTACACTTGAAATGCTGTCATAAGGTTTAATGGTATCTGAAATATGAGGTGGCATGCCTTTTGGGCGTGGTGTATTGAACTATTGATTAGATGATTACACCATGGCTTCGAGATGGCCTGTGAACATTAGAGATGATGTATGCATAATAAGCTAATAACCTGTAAATACACTGGAACTTCTAGATTGATGATGCATGTTGGGCTTCTGGGGTTGATGTTTTTTCACTCTCTGTTTGCAAACTGATGCTAAATATGATTGTAATCATTTCTGTTTCTATTCCATGCTTATTTTTACTTTTTCCAGGGTAGGTTACAGATGGATCATAAGATTCTTCGCTCTTGGTTGTTATGCCATTTTCTTGATGCCTGGTTTTATTCAAGGTTTGTCCATGAAAGATAGGGTTTATGTAATTGTTTATACTTATGAAGTATGTTGGATTTATTATATGTGTATTGTTTGCTTTCTGAACCATGGTAATCACCCTCATACAGTTGGCTATAAGTATTTTTGTTCAAGTCGTATCCGCAGAGGTATAGTCTATGGTGATCAACCTAGAAACAGGTATGTAAACATTTATTACTAATTTTGCTTGACTTTCTACTGGTTCAGAACATTTTCTTTATTTGTTGATTTTTGAAATGAAGCTAATGCTGAGAATTTGGCAGTCTTGATCTATACTTGCCCAAGAATAACAATGGGCCAAAGCCAGTTGTTGCATTTGTAACAGGTGGAGCCTGGATAATTGGGTGAGCTTTCTAAGAATCTCTATGATACCCGGCTATACCTTTGCATATGAGATACTCTGTATATAAAAGAGGCTTGCGCTAGTTATTACTGTTTTGTCCCCTGTTTTAAATTCTTGCTCAGTTGTTCTCCCCAAGTTAGCATTTCTAATGTATATAGGGTGACATTTCATTTTTTATATGTGCCGTGGCCTAAAATAAAATTATTTGTAGTACTGCTGTTTCATGTTGGAAGTCAGGATTTTTCACCATGGACAAATGATTATTATTGTCAAACTTTACATAGTTTTAGGCATTGTAAATGTGCACCAGTTTTGTTTTTTTCTTTTTTTTTTTTTTTTTTCTCCTATTACTGTCAGGTTCTTTTTAAAATAAGTATTTACCCTTAAAGTCTTTCCTTGTTTTTAATCACAAAATTTACTGCCTTTGTCCCAAATAGTTTGTGTCCTTTCCTTTCTCCATCCCATATCTGTAATGACCTCAAATCCACTAGACCTTTTAGGGGTAGGGACTCCCTTATCTTTCTCCCACTCTTAAGGGATCAGGGGGATGAGAGGAACTGTGGACTAAATGTAACCACATTCAATTTTTAGCACAAAACAACCCCATTAATACCAGTACAGTAATTCTTCGAGTATGAATTTTGAAGTAGAAGACTTAAGATAGTAAGATGCTAATGGTGAAAGATAAGCTGTGATTTAGACTCTGTTGTTGATTTAAATGCCTAAGTTTTTTTTGTGTTTTGAAGTTAATTTCACTGTTAATGCAGTTACAAAGCATGGGGTTCTCTTCTGGGGCAACAATTATCTGATAGAGACATCATTGTTGCATGCATTGATTATAGGTATGTGATTTCAAGAATACTTATTGCTCCTTGAATTGATGCTGCTGGAAATGGTTTTTCATACACTTGCTGCAATTTGTTTATGTAATTTATAGATTTAAATTATTTTCTGTTGCATAATTTGCTTCACACATTCATTCATCTGGATGTACTATTTATAGAAGAAAAATAGAAAGGAAATAAAAATTAAAAAATCATATGAACCATAGTAATAAAAGGTCATCATTACTAAGAGAAACAAAAAAAAAAAATAATAATAATAAAATAAAGGATATCAAAGTGGAAAAGGAATTTATGCATTGTGGTAGTAAAACTTGGCGATAATGTTTTGAATTTTCTGTGTTTACTGAGTATTGCTTGAATTTCATAATGATTGTGCTGCTGTAAACACATGCATCCAGGAATTTTCCTCAGGGTACAATGAGTGATATGATAGAAGATGCTTCCCGTGGAATATCATTCGTCTGCAACAATATCGAAGAATATGGAGGTGATCCTAACAGGTAATATGGTCAACATAAATCATTGTAGTAGGCAGTAGACTGCTGGTTAAATTTTCAAATTTCCTCTTTTTTTTAACCCTGAAAGATTTCTACTTTATTTGGACTTGTGATTTACTGATTTATTTTTCTCCTCCACATTGCAGGATATATTTGATGGGGCAGTCAGCTGGTGCTCATATTTCTGCTTGCACTCTTGTTGAGCAAGCTATCAAAGAGGCAGGTGGTGAAGGAGAAAGTGTTTCTTGGAGTGTTTCACAGATAAGAGCTTATTTTGGATTATCAGGAGGGTATGTATGCGCTTGCATTTGATTGTGCAGATTAATAACCGAATTCGTTGAACTTTATACTAATGTAAAATAATTGATAACTGGTATAGAATCATAAATCCTTCCATTTATTTGATAAACTTATATTCAAGTAATTGACTGATGTTTTCCTCATAATTTTTTGATTGGTTTGGCATCTTTCTATGATAATTAAAATCCTTTCGTTTCCCCAGTCAAAATCCAATGCATAAATTCAAACATGATTCATGAGCTAATGAATGCCTGTCTGTGCTGCAAATTGGATTGCAAGTAAAGTTGCCTGGCTGACATGCCTTTATTAGAGTGTATGGCAGAGGCCTGATGTCAATATTGATCACTTATATATCACTTAGGGCCTGAAACAAAGTAACTAATCTTCCAACGTCAAGTGTTATCCCTAAAACATTAGCTGGGAACTACTTGAGATCTGAAAGACATTTCAAAATTTTATTGTCATTTTTAACTTCAAAGGATATGTATTTGATCTAAATCAAACTTATTCTTGTTTTATGCAGTATACTGATTACCGTCATGTATAACCAGTAAAGGAAGTTCAGTTAAATCTTTCTGTTGCATCAGCTGTTAATTTTTCTCCTGTCTAATATTTAAAATTAGTCTATCCTATGGAAGCATATGCACACATAATTTAAAAAGCTAAAAGTTAGTGCCCCCATTGTTTTTCCTTCAAAATCTTCAAAATGAATTGATGATCTTTGTTGATGGTCATTAGTCTCATTACATTGCATGTTCTTAATTTTTTCTGTCACAGCTTCATGGTTATATAATGTTTATTCCATTCTTTTTGGCCCTGAGTTACAAGACTCTAATTGTGCCTTCAGATACTGTATTTTGTGAATGCTTCTTTCTAGATCCATCGGGTGAAACATTCTTTGTTTAAACTGTGTTTTGGAGCAAACTCATTATTCATTTTGTTTGGAAGAAAGCTTGTCTGATTTTGATTGTATCAACCTACTTTATTCGATTCTTATGATTTCAATCACTATTCAGGTATAATTTGCTAAACCTAGTTGATCACTTCCACAGTAGGGGTTTATACCGTTCCATATTTTTGAGGTTAGGCGCATGTCTCTCCTTAAATTTGTTATAATGCTTACATGGAGCCTTATCTAACCTCTGGTTTAGTATTATGGGTGGGGAGCATTCGTTGCGGCATTACTCGCCTGAAGTCGTGGTGCAGGATCCAAATGTTAGAAGTGCAGTTTCAATATTACCTCCAATGACCCTATTCCATGGGACTGGTGACTATTCCATTCCATCAGACACTAGGTATCTCTCTCCCTCATCTCACCACTCACCTAATTTTTCAAAATTGTGTATACAGTAAAGTGCTGGCTTTTCGTGGCTATTATGCTAACTCTAACTCTTGCACAGTCATTTTTAACTAACTTCAAAAGATGAGATTAGCGATTAGGATAATAATAATAACACTATTGTTACTTTCAATTCAAACTACCTTCCCATCAACCTCCATATGTACTCATTATCGCTCCTCTAATAAATAATTTTCCAGTCAGTCTACCATTTTCAATGTAACAATCTGTTCATAATTTTTCTTATTAAAAAGCTACCGGTCCATCTCTTTTGCTTTATTTGTACTATTTATTTCCCTGGTTCTCTGGGTTGATAATCTCAACTTGGCATATTTCAGCGTAAAATTTGCTGAAACACTGCAAGGACTTGGTGTAGAAGCTCAAGCGATATTGTATGAAGGAAAGACTCATACTGATGTTTTTCTCCAGGTAAATTTTGACTGTTAGCAGTCTTCTTAGTTCTTAGTGATAGTATCCTACCCTGGTGCTAAATTGTAAGTCCCTTCGCATTTTCTGTACATATTTCCATCATCCGTTTTATTTTAGGTCTCAATATTAGGATCTTTTACTGAATTAGCTACTTTAGCAAACTAGCCATACTAATATTGACATGGAAAGGTTTTTTATTATTTATTTTTTGGGTTAAATTTTTAAGTCATAATTTTCATTTATAGCTGCCCTACACTAACAGTAGGCCTATTGAACCATTCCCATCACTCCCATTACACCTTTGCATCTAATCTTCTATGATTCCATTCAATTTTATATTTTTTGTTTGTATTGTTTAGATCATTGAATGATTATAGGTTTGTTTTCATCTTAACCCCAATTTTTATTAGAATTGTTCTATCCAAGCAACATCGAAATTATACGACAATAACAGAATCATAGTTTTTCTTTGTCTTATATGGTATTATTTATATCATCCAACTATGTATGTTATATTGCATTTTTATGTAATTTTGCTAGAAATTAGAGAGATTTGAATCTTTTGGTAATTAAAAGTTTGGAACATTGTCTCCTTGCATCTGGTTGTATTTTGTGACTCATTTTCAGAGTGACAATGTAATTAGAAAAACATTTTTTTTTCCCAAATAACTTGGCATAAAAAAAAAAAAAAGAAAAAAAAAAAAAAAAACTTAATATTTTGTTAATAATATAGCTAGTTTTGGAATTAGAATTTATAAATAGCCATTTTGGTAAATAGTTTTGCTGAAGTAGCTAATCTGGTAAAACATCCATATTATCACCTTTATTTGAGGCTTGGTAGTGCTCTATATCTGGTAATATTCCCTCTGCCCTCACTCATGATACGCATATTCCACAAACAAATTACTTCTTACCATTAATATTTGACTGTTATACTTGTTTTTAGTCATCATGGTTAATATCAGACCATATATGCTGTACATAAGGTAGTAACTAAATCATTTAAGGTGCATTTCTTAAATCCTTATAAGGAAAAATACATGATGTTTTTAGTAAGTTTCAAAGCAACCCTTGCTTTCCATTAGGCTTTTTCCCTGTAGTTTAATAATAGACTCAGATAATAATGATATTTGTCGCACATTGAAAGCCTTTCTATTACGAGTTGGCATGCAACAACATTGAGCGTCCACTAACTATAGAAACCACGATTCTCTGTACTTCCTGTACATACTCTCTGGATCTTGTTATCTCTTCTACTCCCCCTCCCCTCCTCTTATGTATTGGAAGTACTATAGGACTAGAGTATGAGGTTGGGCTGATTGTATATCAACTTGTGTCATGTCTCTGCTGCAATATTTTAATTTCTGCACTCTGCTTATTAGGATCCAATGAGGGGTGGTAATGACCCAATGTTTGAAGATTTAGTTGCTATAATTCATGCCGAAGATGAAGAAGCACTTGCCAATGATGCAATGGCACCTCAAAGGAAACGCCTTGTGCCAGAGTTTATGTTGAAATTGGCTCGTGCTGTTAGTCCCTTCTAATTGTTTTAGAAATTTATTTTACAATTTGAAGAAACCAGATGTCATACCATTAGTTCAGCTGTTTTTTTATCAGCCATTCTTTGTATATAGTTATCTGTAATTTGAACTCTATGTAGACTACCGAATTAGGCCCTAACCTTGTATTAGATCTGATAAGAATCAGTGATCTAATGTAATCAGTTTTTTTTGGAAATATTCAACTCTAGACTCAATTTACTGGTTAGCCGTCATCACCAGATCACTTGTTAATGCATCTTGATATACCAGTAGTTTTTTCTTCCTTTTGCTGAAGGTGTAAAATGACTATATTCACTTGAAAAGCGTCACATTGTTTTTGTGTTTGTTAGGCTGACACTAATGTTTGCAAGTTAAAGCAGAGAATAACACATTACACAACCTCGGCGGGTGGGGAGGTGTTGTTCTTAAGTACTAGGTGTAATTGGGTCATTCTGCAAGTTCAAAATTGGCAAAGTTGAAGCCATTTTGGGCTTTTTAATAGCTAAAACGAGCGTAATATGCGAAGTGTATAAAAAGGAGGTTAAAATACATACTTTGTATATGAATTGTCATTGATATTTATTGGAGTATTTTTTATTAAACTCATGGTTGCAAAACTAATACGAAGTACTCCCTTTGAAAGGGGGTTAAGTTTGCTCATTTAGGAGATCCCTTTTGATGGTTAGTTTCAATTATTTTTTTACACATTTTCCTCCATACATAATTTCCATGCAAGATGCAACTATTCCATTTATCAAAAATTTAATATTCTTATTTTCAAAGTTAATTTGATGACTTAATACTTTATATATGTGATATCTAATCAATTTTCCACTATCTTATTTTCTCTATTAACGGTATAAAACGACCAAACGTAATCTTTTTTCGAGAACGGATGGAGTATTTGACGTAGGGAAAAGTAGGTCATTGACTAATTCTCCCTAGAGCCAAACAAAATTTATAATCATTTAACAAGTCTAAATACAAGTATAGAGGTAAGTCAAGGGTCGAACCAATAAGAACGATTATGCTCAAGTACTTTCCATCTACACCTAAGTTAGGTCGAAATCGAAGGTGAAGGATAAAGTAAACAAACATCAATCAATTACCAAAACAAAGAAATCAAACAAATGAAAAACTAGGGAATGGGGATCAATATGTAATCATGACAATTGCAACAATTTGGGAAGATTAAGTCAATCAATGATGTGAAGACTAATGGTAAGAGCTATCAATTGGAATTAATGAGCTATCACCTAATCCTCAAGCTAGGTCTCCACTATGAATGACAAACTATGAGAATCACAATTCAAACCAATCAACAATTGTAAATCCTAAATCGAGTGGTCATGTCATTAGGATCTGCATTGCAATCTAGCATAGTTCTTAAGGCATAATCAAACTAAGCACATGCAAACTTCCATTAATCATTTAATCTTAACAATCAATCAACATGATTCCCAAATTAATCACAATAAATCAATCATACAAGTTTGACCCAAACCCTAGCAAGCAACTACTCACTAACAATCATCATTACATCAAAGCAAGTAAATGAGATCAAGATTCAATCAAACACGGACTACAACTAATCTAATCAAGAATCAAGCAACAAAACTAAATCAAACAAACATGAAATTAAAGAAAGTAATAAGATGAGATAGAGTAAGAAATGCTCATTGATATTTGAGAAGATCTTCAATACAATTGTCACCCTTACATCTTCAATCTCTCAAATCACCATTGAAATCCCTCACTTTTTCTCTCTAAAACCACTCCTAAAACTAAGCCTAAAAGTAGAGAGAGAAACTCTCAACCGAAGCTGAAAATGAAGTCTAATTCAAATCTTAAATTAATTATTAATGAAGAATTAAGGCGACAAGCTATTTATAGTATAACCAACTACAAAGGAAATAAGGCAAATATCTTGAAATAGACCCAGTCGGGCGCGGCCTCGCAGCCACCGCCACGCCTGCGAAAATCTGGGTACGGAACAGAGGTCGGTGTTAGGTGGCGCGCCTGCGCATGACATCTGCGTGGCCTTGATGCGCGACCGCGCAAAGGTCACGCTACCCTTGGGGCGCTGAGTTCCTACTCAATTTATGATTTTCTGCAACGCGGGCACCTGTCGTGGTGCTGCGCTGCTTGCCTTTGCTCGTCATTTCCTGACGTGCAGCCCGCACGTCTGTCATGCCCGTCCCCGCAGCCTAGAGCAGAACACTTATTTGATGCGTGCGTAATGTGAATGGTGCGCTCCTCATGATCGTCACTAGGTATGGCTGTTTTGAAATGAAGTTTACTGTAGATTCAACACCATGATTTTTTAAGAGCGTAGGCCCAAGTCTTGTAGTAAACCATCTCTTGCCTTGTGAGCTATACATAAGCTTCCACCTTGCACCATAGGCCTCTTCCAACCCGAAAAATCATTGTGACGGGTCTCGAGCCTCACCTTACTCCTACAAACAAAGAGAAAAGAACAAATAAAAGGGAAAAACACGAGAAAATCCACAAAAGTGGAAGAAAACAAAAAAATTAGCAAGAATAGGGAAACTAAAGATCAAATGAATAAAACTAAGCTTTTAATTAGGAAAAAAAATCTATAACAATAAGGTAAAAACAACATAAAATACTACCATATGAGCGTCATAAATGACATTCATCAGTATTTGATAAAAAATGAAAGATAGTTAAATTAATTAAGAAATTTAAAAGATACTCAGAATTTAATTCAAAAAGTACTAAAAGAAAGGTAATTCAAAATCAAATTTGCCTTATTTAAAAATAAAAAAAAAAACTCCAAACCAATGCATATTTGCATTTCTAGACAATTTTTTATTTATAATTTATTCCCTCCGTTTCTAAAAGAGAGTTACGTTTGTCGTCATTTTAGCATTCCCCTAAATGGCAAATTTTCAATTATTTCTTGAATTAAAATAAATGTTCCGTATTTTCACATTGAATCCAAAATTTCCCATTATTTTCATATCTGTAATAGTGCACATTTCCCTTATACATACTCCGTACATATTTTCCATGCAATTATCCCCATTTTTCAAAATACTTGTATACATCTAATGCACTTATTTCTATTTACAAAGATAATTACATATTCCCAATGTAAATATTTAATGTTAAAAATAGAAATATTCCCGATGCAAATATTTGTATCTAATCATACTTAACTTGAAGGATGAAGCACACCACATATATAATTAACGTTCCATAAATGTGGCATCTAATAATTTCTTTCCACTATCTTTTTTATTTTTATTTTTTTATTTTTATTAAATGTATAGAACCACTAGATATGACTTTCTTTAAGTAACGGAGGAGTAGCTTTTTTAAGGAAGATAACTGAGTATATAATTTTCTTAACCTATGTGTCAAAAAAAAAAAAAAAAAAAAAAAAATCTGAACCTTTTCAAGATAATACAACATCCATTATGTTAGAGATGTCATGCCTTAACTTGAAGGCTGAAGCACACCAATTATATAATTTATCTAGAACAATTAGAATATATACTAGTGAAAAAGATCGTCATAACTATTTTTTAATACCTGTAGTTTAATTAATTTTTCACCTTTTGAAAATTCTTCATTATGAAGTGACACTTTAATTTATAATTCCTTTTAAATGGTTAAAAGCAAAACTATGCAAAATTGTTGTTAATTAATCATATTCATTTTCGAGTTTATTAAAAATCATGTAACAAAATCGTCCAAAATCTATGTACAAAATTTCATCTCATAATGATTTATACAATGAAAATTGTACGTCATCATATATAGATCGAAATTGATGGGTGAAAAAACATCAATTACGAAAATATGTCCATTGTTAAAATCCCACTATTTGATGTTAACCAACTAAAATGGAAAAGCGTACACATGTACCACGTTACTAGATTGTGCATCAGAAAATAAGTTGTAATAACTTGTACGACAATTTGTATGTATGCATGCAACTAGCTAAGTGTTGTACTAAAAAGGACTAAGGTAGTGCTATATTGCATGTAAAATCAGTAACTTGTCGAGCATATATATAATTTCATTTAATTTGCTTACTTCCACTTAAATATGACAATTTCTATCTATTATGTCTGCCAATTTTATGCAAAGTGGTGTCTTTGTCAATGAGGTAATATGTAACAAAAACTATAGTTTTGGAGAGATCAATAATTGGCATATTTGAAGATTTTGTTATTTTGTTTGTCGTGTATGAACTTGTATGTAATCGACTCATCTTATACACATTTCTATTTATAGTTATCACTTTGGCTCGATCTTTGCTCGAATTTAAGGCTTGTTCAATGTAACTGAAGTTGGTGAGTTGAGGTCAGAGTTAGGAGTTCGATTCTTCATCCTTTCAAGACTTGGTGACTGACTAACTAGTCCAAATTCCTAGTGACTGATTATATATATAATCTATACATGACCTCAAACTTTAATTTAAATAAATTGCTTAGCTTAATTTTTGAAATAGATGCAAAGGAGAAAATTGAAGCAACTTTTCATATCAATTCAATCTCCATCACATAGGCCCTAACAAAACTCATATTTATAATTTTAGTTACTTATTATTAAAATCTTCTATAGTTTAGTTATACAAATTTATAACTTATTAATACTTATTGATGGAATGTTCCCCAAATTTTTAAGGATGTATTTTAACTTTAATAAAATTACGCAATTAAACTCCGTTCCTTATTAGAGATCGACTATTAAGGGTATGAGAGAATGAGTGATAGTGTGTTTGCATAAAAGTAGATAATATTGTAAGTGAGGTTTTGGTAATAAAAGTTTATACGGGTTTAAAAAATATAACAAAAACTAAAGTGCAACCAACTAAAATAAAAGAACGAAAAAAGAAAGCATAACTAACAAAAGGGATAAAAGTAGAACAATTTTGTAGAATATCACTAGATGCCAATTGAGATTACTTATGCACACCGGTAAGAGTTGGATTTCATAATCAACAATTTTCCAATTAAATGATAATAATAGACTAATGATCTTCATGTCAACTATAAGATGTGGATGTAATTGTTTTCTTGCACCATGCAATTAGAAGTTTTTCATGATTGGAGGAATTGAGGCTATCATATATTTGTCCTTTAACAATTTATGATACCTTTGGAAATTTAAGTCCCCAACACTTTTAAATTATGATTATATTAGGCGAATGACGAGTATTATTCACCAAATTCCCACATTTATGTGTCTTCAACCCCTTAAAAAGAGATAGACATTAAAATTGGCGTTTCTGATGAGACAAGTCTATAATTGAAAAGGTGCCAAAAAATAGTCTACATTTAAAAAGAAGTAGACAAGAATTTCATGCAAATTCCCCAACCTTTTTCTTAAACACTTATAGGCTATAATGGCCCAAAAAAAAAATAAGAAAAGATAAAAATTTCCTTCTAAAGCTCCAAGTATCACTCAATAGTTATTATTATTATTATTATTATTATTATTATTATTATTATTATTATTATTATTATTATTATTATTATTATTATTATTATTATTATTATTATTATTATTATTATATGTTGGGATTTTATGATTAGTAATTAGTACCCATAAAATAGAAAATTATACAATAAAATAAAAAAGAACATACATATTCATAATTAACTATTTTCACATTACAATGTTTTTTTAAAAAGTGAAAATTAGTTCATTAGTATTATTAAAAGTCATACGACATTTACAAAAGAAAAATATGAATCTAATAAATGTACTCAATCTCAGCTCCTACATATAAATATACTTCCTCCGTTTTTTAATACTTACAACACACTATTTTTCACGGTATTTAAGAAAAGTGGGTCTCGTGTGATTTAAAACAATTAAAATGGAGGAGAGAGATAGTTAAGAGTATAGTTTAGTGGGCCATGAGATTATAATAAGGATAATAATACAACTTTTGACATAAAATACTTTCCAATTATAGTGTGTTGCAACTATTGTGACATTTCATTTTAGGGAAGTGTTGCAACTATAAAGAAACGGAGAAAGTATGCTATAATTGATCATCAAGTAAATCTTGTTATAAACTGTGAAAGACCTCCCACTCATATCGCAAAAAATATTGCTTTTTGAATAAATAATCTAATGATTTGTTGGAGAGGTGTGCACAGTTTTCATCAGATTCATATATATGATTGAATTAAAATTATTGATGAATTTTGATGATATTTTCATAGTAATGCATTAGATCTATCTCTCAATAAGAAGAGAAGAAAGATTCTGTTTTTCAAATTAAATGAGGAAAATTCTCATTACAATAGAGGTGAATAAAACCCATATCCTTTGAGGGAGAAATGTTCATTTTAGAAGAGGAAGCATTATCAAACCTAAAAAATAAACAAATGCAAAGAAAAAAAATCACAAAAGAAAAAATGACTAAGGTTTTTCACATGTAAAATCTAATAGAATTTCCACCATAACTCAACAATTTAATGGAAACTAGTTATGATATTATAGAGAGGAGAAAAGTTAAGGTTTTTCTTCTTTTTTATTTTATTTTATTTTATTTTTATTTTTTATTTTTTTTTTTGGATTCACCACTTATCTTATGCATTAACTTTTATATTTTTAATTTGAAGTCAAGATTAATAACAACTAATGCATATGAGTACGTACTTGTCAGATATTCGATTTTGATCTAATAATGCCTTTTGTTATTCCTACTTTAACTCTATTTTTTTTTTCTTTGTCTCACTAAAAGATTCTAAAAATAACAAAAAGGATAAAGAGATAAATTATAAACGTTTATATCGCTAGAAAATGTGAATTTTGCAGAACCAAACGAAGCATTATATTAAGAATAGGGCATCGAGTCCATCAAAACATACAAGTTATCTCACACGAATAATAAATATTTTTTTTCCATTTTGCAAATCAAATGTAATTATCATAAAACAACAATGACACGTGCATATATAGCACAAATAAGCAACACATTTCAAAAAATATACCTAAATAACAACTTATGCATTAAACGGGCCAGATACTAGATGAAATTCATTTTTATTACCAAACAAGTCACTCATCATAAAGACACTTTCCATCTGTTACTAGAATTTTCTTAAGCTTGGAACATCAAAGCCAAGTGCTATGGTAAAAAGGTAATTTGTGAGAGCTGTTATAAAAGTTTAAAGGTCGTAATTTCCTTATGACCGACTTTTCATAAACCTTGCAAGATATATGCTGATATGCATGCTCAAAAATTCAAAAACTTAAAAGCCTAGATAACTTTAAAATCCATCTTTGTATGTCTCAAAAAACAAAAAAAAAAAAAAAAAAAAAAAAAAAAAAAATTCCATCTTTGTGAAAAAATGAGACTTTAAACTTTTAGTTGATGTCGATAATGGAGAAATCATACGAAATATTGGATTTTATTGTAATTAAACAGTGAACCTACATGCACGTTTGATATAGAATAAAACATGAAACATGATATAGTCTTCTTAATAGTTTATAGTTGAAAAATTATATAGTTATCTGTCTAGTCCAATCAAAAAAAGATAAGTAATCTTTTGAATTGGAGTTAATACTATTTGAGAGTACCAATTTTGCAAAAAGTTTCACCGAAGGTATTGAAGTTACAAAAGTTTCAAATAGAGTACTCAACCATAAATGACCTACTACAACAAGTAAACATTAAATAAATAAATAACAATGCTGACATAAATGCAGAAGGTACAAATGTAATGCTGACATAAATGCAGAAGGTACAAATGTTTGGTGTTATTCAATAATTCTGGTAGATAATTAAGGGTAGGAGAGAGAAAGTGAATTTAATTAAACAGTTGAACACCACCACTCTGGCACCACCAATAGCAGCCATCCTGCAACCGTCGCCCAACATCATCCACACCAAAATCGCCCAACGACTGCCTAAAACCACCTCCTCTCAGCCCAAACCACCTAGAAACCACCCACACGCACCTCGAACAACCCTAAAACCACCCCCTCTTAGCCCAAACAGCCCCAAAATCACCCCCTCTCAACCCCAACGACATTGAAACCACCTCCTCTCAACTCGACCCACACCGAAACCAAACCTCTCTCAGCCGAACCACCCAAAACCACCAACACTCACCATAAACCACCCCAAAACAACCACCCTCACTCAGCCCCCAAAACCACCGACACTCACCCTAAACCAACCCAAAACTGCTCGTACTCACCTTGAATCACAGTACACCGAAACCACCCCAAACTAGCCCATTCACCCCTCAAACCATCAGATCTAAACAATTTTAAAAAAAAAAAAGAAGAGAGAGAGAAAGGAACACTCAAGCGACGACATTTAATATGGTGATGAGCAGCGGGTGACGATGTTGATGGTGGTGGTAGATGCAGCGGCAACATTGATGGTGGTGGTTAGATGCGGCGGTGACGGCGACACAGTGGCGAAGGCGACGGTAATAATGTGGTGTTCGTGCCTTCGTGGGGTTATATCCAGTTGAATGAATTTTTTGGATTGAATTGTTTTAATTAATCTGTTTAGATATGAGTTAACTAGGTGAAAATAAATGTTATAGGTTAGATTAAGAGTTTATGTCATTTTCTTTTTTTTTTTCTTTTTTTTTTAAAGAAATGTTTACCTATTGTAGTAGGTCACTTATGGTTGAGCACTCTATTTAAAATTTTTGTAACTTCAATACCTTTAGCGAAACTATTTGCAAAATTTAGTACTCTCAAGTGGTATTATCTCTTTTGAATTTTATATATACTTTGTGTTTTGGGTGTTTTTGTCCCTTGGGAGAGTTACAACTCGAAGACTGGTCCTGCTGACTCTGTACCTGCAAAAACAACGGAGACACCGGTTGGGTGGTGCTCCGCCTCCAACGCTCAAGTTAGTAACTTGAAGGAGAATAAAAAGTGCGGAAATTTAGGTGGGGATCTGCTTGGGTTCCAAGCTCAGGTGTTCTCTGATGAGAGAGAGTAGGAAGTAATAATTGATAGTAAATTTCTGAATTGTTTTTATTGTCCCCCATTTTGGGGAAATATCTCCCTATTTATAGGGTCCTTGGGAAAGGTGCCCCTTCCTAGGTTATTTTAACCTAGGACTGATGGGCTGCGCCGCCAAATAGCGGATTTTTGGGGAATTGGGCCCTTGAAGGCCGCAACTCTAAGGGAATATCTGGAGAGGCCACGTGTCAGCTGGGGATTGGTCAAGGGTGACCTGCCAGCTTCTGACACGTGGCACCTCCTCATTGCTCCACTTGTCAAGGGTAAAAATACCCCAAACACTTTGTATATGCTTATTGAAATAGAACAATTTTACTTTCATTACACTTTCTCGAACATCTAAAGTAGTGAACTACTTCGTATGATGTAGCTAGTAAGTTGTACTCCCCTCGTCTCTTAATTTTTGTCCCAATTTTTTTTTTTGGAAAATTGGCCGCAACAACACCAATATGACGAAGGATTGTGTAGCAGCAAAACCTTTTAAGGGTGCACTCAACATTATAAACTATGCACTTGGGTGCACATAACAATATAAATGACATTGGCATATCTTAGATTTCTTCATAAAGTGAAATCTTAAATATTTTTAATGCTTTTTATTTATATATATACTAGTTTAAGTCCCGTGTCATGCACGATTTTACTAAATTTTATAATTAATGAATTATATTGCAACAATTATGAACCACAAAAATATTACAAAGAATATTTTTAAAGGAAACAAAATATCTAGAATTTTAATTTATACAGTTATACCCATGCCAAAGATGTCAATATTATTGATGCAAAGACTTGATAAATAATAAAAAAAATGATAGAAATTTATGGACTATGAGGTTTTATATTAACCCTTATGAAAAATGAAAATTTTAGATTACTACCTATACGATACACACACATGGATATACCCTTCGTCCCTAATTTGTTAAGTTACTTTGTTCAACACAATATATTATGCAAATTTTTTCAATTTTATTTTACTTTGTGATAATTAATTAACGATATGATTGATATTTTTACTGTGTATATATTTTCTTATATTAGTTTATTTAATAATAATATTAGCGTAAAAAGCATAATTGACATGTTAGAACTTTAAAGGGGCGGAAGAGGGTAAAATGATGACATTTTGATCTCTCTTAATTATAAATAATACTTTAATAATAATAATAATATGGGTTTACCCCAAATAATGTGGAGTATCTAGTAATTGAGACATTATAGCTTAATTATTGACATATGCTCATAATGAATCACTCAATTGTTTTAACTAAATAAGATTATGGGTCCCTTCAAAAAAAACAAGTACTGCCGGAGATTTATGGGTATATGTTAGATTATCATTCTTTGATTTTATGGGTACATTTTAGATCATCATGCATCAATCATAAGATTTAATGATTTATATCCATAGTTAATCACGCATATAAGTAAGTAGAATCTTATGATTGATAATATTATGTAATAGAATAAATTACACTAAGAAATAATTTAAGCAACACATTATACACTAACCAAAATATTGTGTCAGTCCTTTCTCAAAAAAAAAAAAAAAAAAAAAAAAGCGTTTATCAAAAATTATATCCATAGTTAATTACGCATATTGTGTAATAGAATCTTATGATTGATAATATCATGTAATAAAATCATACATATATGATATAAGAATATAATACAATATAATAATTAATTAAGGAAATAATGAAAGTGGCGGGAAAATAATTAATGACATTGTGACAAGTGTTATTTAAGGTTTGCTTTTAGTATAGGTTAATTAGAAATAGATAGATATATAGATTTTTGTTTAATTCCATTCTACTTAATTTTCAATTTCACGTAACTAAGTAGTCTGATCTTCTCTTCCTTTAGGTTTTTTTTTTTTTTTTTTTTTTTTTTTTTTTTTTTTTTGACGAACTCTTCCTTTAGTTGTTTTTACTTTTAACACTATTCAATTTCCTCCATTAAATTGAATTATTTTAAA
The DNA here is from genome assembly GCF_948465745.1 of Chenopodium album. Lineage (NCBI taxonomy): Eukaryota > Viridiplantae > Streptophyta > Magnoliopsida > Caryophyllales > Amaranthaceae > Chenopodium > Chenopodium album. The sequence continues at coordinate 14,698,767 of NC_137843.1, forward strand.
AGTTTTCACCATTATTTTCTATCGTTTGTTTCTTCAATTACTTTTTTTTTACATCTCATGTGATTGACTTAGTTTTCTCTTCCATTATAACTAATTTTTTCCCTTTAAATTATTCTCTCTCAACCTCCACAATTAAAATCTAGTACATCAAAAACCAGAAAATCAATTTGGCATATCCTAAAACCCAATTCTAAAATTTTTGTTCGAATTAAGTATTTTGAATTATTTTGTGGGGCTTGGTATTAGAAGGTTACTTATGTATCTCGAACTCTAGTAGAATAAAGGTTTTTGAATGATTTTTATTTATTTATCAATTTAGTATATGACTAAGTGGAGAGGGAAAGGAAACTAAGTCAATCATGCATCATGTGAGATCGATATTAGAAAAAAGTAATTGAAGAATTGAACGAAGGAAAATAATAGCACAATTTTTTTGAAGGAATACTCTTAAATGGTGGAGGATAAGAAATGTTTAAATGAAAAAAAAAAAAAGGAAAGGCTAATTTAGTCACGCATGATGGAAAATCGTGTAAGTTTAAAAAATGTTTAAACAATTATAAAATAATGAAGATTCCACTTTTTTCCATGGAACCTTAGTTCATTAGTGTCATTTATGCTAATATGTGCACCAAATTACATAATTTGTGTTGTGGACGGCACCCTTAAAAGGATGTGATGCTACACGTACCTTTATTATAGTTGGTGTTGTTGCGACCAATTTTTCCTTTTCTTTTTAGCCTGTTCTTTTAATTTCGTCTCATTCTATTTTTGGGCATTAATCCTACTACTTTTCTCTCTCATTTTTTTTTTCAAACCAAAAATTAATAAAGCAATATTCCTCTATGGGGCAAAAAATAAGAGACGGAGGAAGTATGTATATGGTGTGTATGTAGATGTATATATCGTATGTAAGCTCAATATATATTATACTCAAATATGTATGATATGATTGTTGGCATGCATCCACCCAGTTTAGTTGCATGCTTTGCTAACTAATTTTACTTATCTTAGTGAAGGTGTTTCTTCTTGCTTCCCACCATTTCCATTTATGGCCAATCGGCCAATCCGTCTCATTAAAGTTGGCATCAAGTGCTGCTTAGTACTATACTACTAGAGACAACGATCACGCTATCTTTTTAATAGTGCATTACTATATCGTACACTTGGACGTATGTACATCATGGATAGGTGTGGGCATGTCATGTGTTTGGGAAAATGTCATGCATGCAACTTAAAAAAAAAAAAAAAAAAAAAAAAAAAAAAAAAAAAAAAAAAAAAAAAAAAAAAAAAAACCGTACTTGTATGATGTACCCTAAAGCAAGCAAGCACAATGAGTTCGAATAAGTTTAGGATCTAACACTATTACATATAGGTGGCCGTGTGGGTTTGGTTGTGGCAAAGAACAATTTGAGGTGGTTTGCTTTTTATGGTGAGTGTAATGTTGGTAGTGGTGATGTTTGCCAAAAATTATGGTATTGATGGTCGTGCTACAATGTGGTAGTGTTATATTTGGGTATGAGTGAGGGCAACATAACACGAGGATTGGTACGACATAACACGAAAATGGCTCGATCCTCACGAGCCCGTCCCAAACCTGATAGAGCATGAGAGGTATGTCGGTGGGTCATGAGTCGTACAAGAACATCAATTTCAATTTCAAATTTATACAATTAAAAAGGTGGCCGGGCACGAGCATGACAAGCCAGTCTCGTCCGCAAGTCAATCCACTTATTATTATTATTACCAGGCCAATTTATCAGAAAATTAAAACTGTTTATGAAAGATTGACACAACCCCAGCATGACATGATTATATCTTAGCCGGTTCTAGACAAGGCTCGCTTGAGCAAGAGACATGTTAGCATGGCCGCATGGAATAGTATGTCCCCACCTTTAATTTTCCCGTGGGGGTTGTGATTTGATTTGATAATGTCTTACCGGAGAGGAAGGGGGAAGAGGAGAAAAGATCAGTCCTTAATCGACCCCTTAACCAATCATAGCCGGATTAGTATGTCTGATTAATTAGTTGTAATAACCCTAATTTAGACCTATTTCGCACGGTCACATGCATATAATATCAGCCTGAAATTGACCACACAGTATATCTTAGTCCGCTACAACATTGAACTAAATTGATAGGTTAGGTATATATCTTACTCCAATCGATCACTCTATCTTTACTTCTTTAGCCTTGGATGTTACTCCGTATTGCGTAAATTATAGTCGTCCCATGTTCCTAGCTAGTTAGATGTCATTTTCATTCTCTTGTTGTGTGTATTTTCTTTTTCCTTTTTTTTATTAGTTCCTCATATTAAAGGAACAAATGGTTTCTTACTAAATATGATTTTTTTTTGATAGATCTTGTACAGATGTTATGACATTGAGACCTGAGTTAGTTACACATTAGAAAATAATAAGAAAAACAAGTTAAAACGTGTCCTAATTTAATTACCTGTTTCCTTTTCAAATGCAAAGTTCGATTATTGATATTTCATCCGTTTCTTATTAGTTTAGTATTTAGGGATTGTAAATTTTATAAATTGATGAGAACTGAGATAAAAAGATGGTCTCATGTGATACAAAAGAAAGAAGTGTTTTGAATAATTAATTACTACATCCTCCACTTCTTTATAGTTGCAACACACACTTTATTACGGTATTTAAGAAAATAGACCTCACATGATATAATACACTTAAAATGGGGTTAAGAGGTTGTTAGGAGTATAATCAAATGGATCATGAGTTTTAAATAAAGATAATAGTATAATTTTCACCATAAAAACCTTCCTTTTTATAGTGTGTTACAATTATTATGACATTTCCATTTCAGGGAACTCTTGCAATTATAAAGAAATGGAAGAAGTATAAGGTATGATAATGACAACTATCTTAATTAGGTTATGTCTAATTAAACTAATAAAAGCAAATATTTTGTCAATGGATACTTCGTCAAGCAAAGTTGATTAAAGCAAATATGAGAATGACAATTTTTTTTTTTTTTAATCATGGGAATGACAACTATCTTAATTAAGCTATATCTAATTCAATGCATAAATAAGATCAAATTTCAATCAAATTATGAAATTAGACCAGACCACATTCATTTAAATGTGATGAATGAGATTTGATGAAATGAAAATAATCTTGGTTAATTAAAGTATTGGGGGTATTAAACAAAACTCGAAGACCCTTATTAATCAATACTCTTTTAATTAATATAAACATATCAATAATGAAGAGCGCACTAGACTGACTAATCTGAAATAGAGTCAGGTTAATTAAGCCCTAATTGAAGGGAAAGCTCTCCTAACATGATGTTAATAAATCTCGAACTTAATACCTTGATTACGCTAGAACAACTCCATTATCAGCTGATCGAATCACTTATTATTGTGTATTGTTATTATTAACCATTACTTGCATTTGTGATTTTCTCTACAATAAGGGGTTGTCGGTAGTTACCCTGTTGATTAGGAAGAATGACCCTTAATTAAGATGATGCTAATATACTTTTTCAAGTATTAATGATAATGAATGAGAAACCGACACATATAAAGGTGTAAATCTAAAAGGTAGAGAAAATCCGACATTCCAACTTTAATTTTGGAAGCCATCAACCAAAAAATTAAATAAAGGAAGATACCATAACCTCTGGCAAATGATCATACGATTGATAAAGAAGTAAAGATAAAAGGATAATATGCCTTTCTCTTCGTATATTATGCTACAGCTGTAATTTATCCACAGGGAACAACATTTGCATGACCGATTTATAGACCAACGTTATTTTCCATAGTACAAAGTTTTAATTTTACATGTCTTTTTTTTCATAAAGTGTTAAGTCGATTAGGGCTCAAAGCTCCGAGACCCTCATTCATTTATTCATCATATATAATACATAGTTTCCTAAGGAATATCAAAAGTTATCTCTAGACAATTATGCCTATTAACTAGGAAACTAAATATACGATAAATATGTAAAAGATATGAGATAAATCTTTTCCTAATATTCCTAACACCCCCCCTCAAGTTGGAGCGGATGGATTGAAGATGCCCAACTTGCTAAGCAAAAGATCAAACTGGGATTTGCCGAGAGCTTTTGTGAAAATGTCGGCCAATTTCTCATAGGTAGGAACATAGGATGGATCAATTAACCCGTCTGTAATAGCATCTCGAACGAAGTGACAGTCGATTTCAATATGCTTCGTTCGTTCATGGAAAACCGGATTCTTTGCAATGTGCAAAGCAGACTGACTATCACAAAATAGTTTGATAGCCTTAGGATGTTGCACACCCAAGCTTTTAAGGAGACCTTTTAACCATTTCAACTCTTGAGTAATAATGGCCATAGAGCGATACTCCGCATCTGCAGAGCTAGTAGCTACAGTTTTCTGCTTTTTGGTTTTCCAAGAAATAGGTGACTTACCGAGAAAGACCAACCACCCTGTCAAGGATCTACGTGTCAAGGGACACGCGGCCCAATCAGAATCACACCATCCCTGCAAGGTTAATTCACTGTCTGATCTGAGTAGAATACCTTGCCCGGGAGTTCCCTTCAAATATTTGACAACTCGCAAAGCTGCCTCCCAATGTTCAGTTCTTGGTTCCTGCATGAACTGCGACAAAATATGAACCGAATAGGCTAAATCTGGCCTAGTGACTGCAAGATATATCAACCGTCCAACAAGTCTGCGGTATGACCCCGGATCGGTAAGAAGAGGTCCATTAGCTAGACCAAGTTTGTGATTCTGCTCCATAGGAAAGCCAACTGGCTTTGATCCCAATAACCCTGCTTCGGAAATAATGTCAAGAGTATATTTTCTTTGACATAAGAACAAGCCCGAAGAACTACGAGCGACCTCAATTCCCAAAAAATATTTCAGAGTACCAAGATCTTTCATATGAAAACAATCACTTAGATATGCCTTGAAAGCCCTTAAAGCAGCGGAATTGTTGCCAGAAATAATCAGATCATCAACATACACAAGGACATTGATTTGGACTTTACCCTTTGTATAGGTAAACAGGGAATAATCAGAGTACGACTGTCGAAAACCGTATGCTTTCAAAGATGATGTTAGTTTGGCAAACCAACATCGAGGAGCCTGCTTTAGACCATACAAGGATTTTCGAAGGCGACATACCTTATTCGGATTAGATGATTCAAAACCTGGAGGAAGTTTCATGTAAACTTCCTCTGCAAGATCACCATGAAGAAAGGCATTATGGACATCCATTTGATGTAGCTCCCAATTTTTAGAAGCTGCAATAGCAAGAAAAGCTCTAACTGTTACCATTTTAGCGACCGGAGCGAATGTTTCGGTGTAATCAATACCCTCCTTTTGATGATTGCCGAAGACGACCAATCTGGATTTTAGTCGTTCAATACTCCCATCAGAGTTATATTTGATTTTATACACCCACTGACTGCCAAGAGGTCGTTTGCCGGGAGGAAGGTCTTCCATTGTCCATGTGCCATTTTTTTCTAGAGCTTGAATTTCATTTTGCATTGATTGTCTCCAACCTGCATCTTTCATGGCCTCCTTAAAAGACCGTGGCTCTTTTCCAGAAGTAATAGCTGCAATAAAATTTCGGTAATGTGGAGAAAAACTGTCACAATTAATATAATGCGCTATAGGGTAAGGAGTACCTGAGGGATGCTTTGGAGACGAAGTGTTAGAAGATGTAGAGGGAGATGGACTATTCGTGATGACTGTATGCGTAACAAAATCCCGCAATTTGACAGAAGCATATTTCTGCCTCAAACCACGGCCCAATTCTGCCTGAGCTTGGTGGTCAGTGTTTGTAGCCTGCTGTGTGGCATTCAAGGACTGCTCAGTGGCATTCGAAGGCTGCCTTAAGACCTCCGCTTGCTGCTGTATCCCGGCAGAGTGCTGCTGGCTGCCAGGAGCTTGCTGCCGCAATTCTGCAGTAGAGACCGCAGCCTCCCCGCGGCCAGCCAGCTCCTGCCGCAGGCTGCCTGCGGACTGGTCTGAATGAGGCAGTTCGTAGGTGCCTGCAGCTTGCTGTTGCTGCGTGGACTGCTCACGCATTTGCTGCTGCTGCGTGGGTTGCTCACACACTTGCTGCTGGTTTTGTGTCACATTACCTTGACCAATTTCAACCTCTTGAAATCCCATTGTCACATCATCAAAATCATACGGCACATCAACATTCATTGGCACAATATTTTCCGGAATTATATTTGATGAAACAGGATCAAGAAAAGGGAAGACATCTTCAAAAAATTTCACATCACGTGACACAAAAAATTCTCTTGAATCAAGATCAAATAAATTCCAACCTTTCTTCCCAAAAGGATACCCAACAAAAACACATTTCCGACTCCGACTTGCAAATTTATCTCCCTTAGCTTTTTGATTGTGAGCAAAGCATAAACACCCAAAGGTCCGAATAGTTGCATAAGAAGGTTGAGTGCCAAACAACATTTCATAGGGTGTTTTATTTTGTAAAAGAGGAGAGGGAGTCCGGTTTATTAAATGGGCTGCAGCAAGAACGCTTTCACCCCAAAAATAAATTGGCAGATTAGCCTGAAATCTCAACGCCCTCCCTACATTTAAAATGTGTTTGTGTTTTCTCTCAACTCTACCATTCTGTTGCGGGGTTCCAACACAAGAAGTTTGAAATAATATGCCAGTTGCATTAAAGAAATCGCGCAAACAGTTAAACTCTGTGCCATTGTCACTTTGAACAATTTTTATTGTTTGAGAGAATTGTCTATCAACCATTGCCACAAACGACATGAACATACGAAACACTTCCTTTTTATCAACAAGCAAATAAATCCAAACCGCACGGGAAAAATCATCAACTATAGTCAAAAAATAACGTGCACCACAAGACGATGCATGTTTATATGAACCCCATAAATCACAATGAATTTTTTCAAAAAATCTAGAAGTTTTATTCTCACTCAAAGAAAAGCTATTTCTAGGGTGTTTAGCACGAAAACAAATTTCACATGCTTTATTTAAACTACCCTTACAATTATAAACGGGAGGAAGGAGTTTCACTACTTTTTCCGAAGGATGACCCATACGTTTGTGCCACAATTCCAACACTGTCGAAGATTCAGAAGTAGTCACATGCTGCACCGATGCTCGCCCCTCAAAGTAGAATAGTCCATCCCGTCTAACACTCGTTCCAATCAGCTCCCTCGATCGGTCCTGTATAGCACACATATTAGAGTTAAATTGGACAGTATAATTTGCATCATCAATCAATTGTGACACCGAAATTAAATTACAACGTAAGTCAGGGACAAATAACACATTGTGAAGAACAATTTTGGAAGATAATCGAACCGAGCCTTCCTTTGTGGCATTTATTGTTTTGCCATTCGGAAGACCAACCGGGCAATGTGAGATGGGTCGGCTATCGAATAACCATTTGTCACTACTTGTGACATGTCGAGAAGCCCCTGTATCAACAATCCACAAATCCTTGTCAAACTCACCATTCAAACGATCATCCGGGATTTTTGTGTTACCGATAAAGCCAGCGATTGCCTTCCACTGTTCTGCCGTGAATGCTTGAGTAGAACCACCTACAGCCTCGGTATTTGGACCAGCAGCAGACCCGACTGAGGTTGCATTTGCGCGTGGTTGATTCTTCCCCTTTGCACCAGATTTGCCACGTTTAGAAGGATTGGTCCACCAGTCCGGAAAGCCCTTTAATTCAAAACACCCAGAAATCAGATGTCCAGTCTTCTTGCAATACGTGCAGTGCATACTTGATTTATCCGGCTTGTCCTCCGATTGCTCTGTTTTCCCTTGTCTTGTGCTAGTGCGGAGTGCAAACCCCACACTCATTGAAGCATCAGAAGGTTGTTCATCCGAGTTTTGTTTGGCAAGCCTCACACGTTCGTCTTGCACTGCCAATTGATAAGCACGATCCAGAGAGGGCAACGGATCTTGGGACAAGATATTGGTACGAGTCTGACCAAACTTATCAGAGTATAGTCCCATAAGAAATTCATGGAGCCGAGTATTCTCACGTCGTTTTTCATGCTCCGATCCGGCAGTGCATTTATCACAGCAAGAACAGGTGATTAAAGGCTCATGGTTGTTCAATTCTTCCCAAAGAGCAGTGAGTTTACCGAAGTATGAAGCCACGGACATGGCGTGCGACTGTTCACATTTTGCGATTGCCGATTTCAATTGTTGAATTCTCGGACCGTTCACCGTTGCAAAACGCATCTTGAGAGTGTCCCATAAACGTTTAGCGTCTCTGTATTTCGAGAGGGTGCTTTTAACCTCGGGATCGATTGTATTCATTAGCCATGAAATTAGCATAGCGTGAATCGTATTCCAATCGGTCTGAGTACACGGAAGAGAAGGTGAGGTGAGTGTTCCATCAAGAAACACGAACTTCCTACGCGCCTCCAATGCGGTCTGTATATCCCCTGCCCATTCGTCATAATTTTCTCCACGAAGGCGAGTTGGGGTAATGAAATCTCCGGGACGGTCATGAGGACCAAGATAGTATGGAGAAGTGATGTCAATTCTTGGTGGAGGCGGCGGTATATCATCACCAGCCATGGTGATCTGTGTGTTTGAGGTTTTTTTTTTTTTTTTTTTTTTTTTTTTTTAAATTTCCTGAGCGACTGATACCATGTTAAGTCGATTAGGGCTCAAAGCTCCGAGACCCTCATTCATTTATTCATCATATATAATACATAGTTTCCTAAGGAATATCAAAAGTTATCTCTAGACAATTATGCCTATTAACTAGGAAACTAAATATACGATAAATATGTAAAAGATATGAGATAAATCTTTTCCTAATATTCCTAACATAAAGGTATAAATGTGTATCATACAAGTATATAACAAAAAGATGGAAAAAAAAAATTAATCTCAATTGAGCATGCATGACACCTAGTTAAAAATTACTCCGTAAGTGAATAGGGATTATGATTATACGAGTAATGTTAATGGGAATGATTTTTTAATATTTTCAATTGACAATTCATAAAAAGAGAGATTAGAGAAAGCGTTTTATATTTGTGACAATTTTTTCTTTCTAAATTATTGTATTTGTATAACGTAACTCTTTCATTCTAGTGAGCTCAATTACATATTGTAGAAGGTAGGTCAACCTTATTTGTGTATTCAATATGAAACTTATTAGACTTTGTCAAAAATCACAACTCTTTTTTCATACCTAAGACGGTGTTTCTTTGAGATTGCTCAGTCAAAAAGTTAATTACTTCATTCACTTTTCAAATTTGTGTTTAATGTGCATTAGTACCCTTAAACTAGGAGTCATCAATTTGTAATAATTATTTACTATAATAAGATATCTTTTTTATAAACTATGTGGCTTTGGCGGGTGAAGAAATCCAATGCATGTATAAATTATAAAGTGAGATCTTCATCGATCTTTCGATGTGAGACAATCATTAAACGTAGACAACATCAATCTTTCGATGTGAGACAATCATTCAACGTAGACAATATACTCACAGTTGTATCAACATTCAATAACTTAATTAATTTCGAATTTAAACTGCTAGTACAATATAACAATCCGTTTAATATAACATAACCCGAAGTTATTAATTAACTTCTTTCATCCATTGTACTTGATTGTACAATTTATTTCTAACTTAAATGTTACAATTAAAGTGAAGGTTTAAGACTCCAAATAATATCTAAGAGTACTTTATATATATATAAAATAAAATAGTGGCATAATCTACAAGTTGTGATTGTAATAAAGCAACATTATTCACCATAATAATTAGCTAGTCAATTATTGAGCTAATTAATTTAAGTTAGTCGACATTCCCTTATATTATCTGCATGGTTGTATATATGTTTGGTAAGTAGGGTAATTGCATGATACAGTTTGTTGGTGTGGTTTAACTTTACTATTTATAGAATAATTATAATTTGCATGGAAATGGGTGCATGTTGATAAGAAGAGGCCCTTAATTAAGTATAATTAATTAGGCGATATGTTTCGAATATGAGTCATAATATATCTTTCACTTTCATTAAAAAAGTTATATTATTGTGCCATTTTAGTAGAGTGCCATGTGGCATAAGAACCAACATAAAATGCAAAATTGGTAAAAGCTAAAGATATTGGCTCATTGACCCTCAATCAAAGACATAAACTTTGATAATGACATCGTTGAACTTCAAAATTCTAATTAGCCTTATAGGATTCGATCCGATTTCTATTTTAAACATAATATTAGGTAATCATCTTTATATTTAATTTAGGAAAAATATCAAATTAGTGTTTATAATATATACATACTTTTAAAAAAAAAATCAAATAATCACCTCAATAATTATATTAATTTGAAAGTCTGATTCTTTTTAGTGTTTTAACATTATTCGCCACTCAGTCCTACGCTACCATATTTCCTTGAAAATCAACAAAAACATTTACTTGTTGTTATAAATCTCAAAAATTAATTAAATAGTCTAATTTTTATCTGTGTTTTATCATTTTTATATCACTCGAACCTACTTACAATACTTCTTTGAATATCGAAAATACTTTATGGTACATTGGTACACTATTAATGGACTTTCACCCACTATAAAGTATAAACTAACTGTTGCTAGGTTCTCGTTATTTTCTACACTCCATTAGGCTGAGGTAGCTCGCACTTTATTATATAAAGGCCAACATCATGCTAACTCATACAACAAGCTCTACCTTTCATTTCTTATTCTTAGCTTCAATCTATCCCATCTTCTTCACCTTTATTTTTTATTTTTTTCTCTCCTATATTTGCATGTGACACATTTTCTACATTAAATTGTTCATACATCACCCTCATCTTTTTCTCTTATATAATGAAATTCTAAGAAAATTAGATCTTATCTTTTTTACGTACGTTTTGCTATTACAGCCTAAAGAAGCCCTTACAAATGATGCCTATAGAGCAAGATCCAACGTCTAATACGGGAAGTCCAACCATAAACAATCATCATCATGCTGCTAATTGGAATAATCCTGAAGATTTCTCGGTTTATATCGAGCCCTTGGCCTCGAACCCGGCTGTTAGTCCTTGTTTAGAGGATTTGGAACCCTTCAATCATCAACAATCATCAGTTCCTTCTCATTTCTCCACTTTGCATGGATCCCTCCGACCTATCACACTCAAGGTTTCATACTTATGCTCTATTATATACTTTATACTTATAATTATAATAGTTATGCCGTTATTTTACTTATATATTTCTAATCTTATTGCTACATACACTAGTATAAGCTTAATCAACTATTTTTCATAATTTAATTTATTTACAGATTCATCTTAGAGTTGAACATCTTAGGAGAGCTCATCATAAAATTAAGGAGAAAAGTGTCATTAAGATTCAACTTCATCTATGTCATAATTATACTTTATATTGTATTTAATAACCATACCTAAAATAATGTGTACATGCTAAATTCCTAGTACGCTAAAAATTTACTAAAAGTCATTTTTATAGCTAGGAGCAAGCAAGTATTTGCACACTATTTAAAGAAAATATAGACGTACGATTTAACTATGGAGTTCAAATTTTAAGCTATTTACATATCTACATGGTTATTGTGGAAAAATATTACAAACCATTACTATTTCAAGGAATGTAACAATATTTGTTTGGTAAACGAAAATAAAAGTATGCTCATATGAGACTATTATCTTCGAACAAAGGAGAAAAACATACTATTACTAGTTTACTACTTATGTCTAAACATGTTTCCCATCTAAATGAAACCAATAATGTAATATAACTATTTTTTTTTTTTTTTTTTTTTACCACATTTCCTAGTAAAGAGTTGAACCATATTTGTGCTATTAAGCTAATGACTATTGTTTGCAATATTGCAGTTCCAAGATGTTACTTATAATATTCCATTGCCACCAGCAAAAGACTCCCCTTACTGTCTCGGGCCATCGGGTCCAAAGCTGACCCGGGTGATACTCAATGGTGTGACGGGGATTGTACGCCCTGGCGAGCTCCTAGCAATGCTAGGACCGTCAGGTAGTGGCAAGACAACCCTCCTCACGGCCCTAGGAGGCCGACTCCCGGTCAAAATAACTAGCGGGTCAATCACCTATAACGGGCACCCGTATTCAGGATCCATCAAACGTAAAATCGGGTTTGTAACCCAAGATGATGTGCTCTACCCACACTTGACCGTGACAGAAACATTAACGTACACGGCCCTTTTAAGGTTACATAATAAATTGACCAAACAAGATAAAATAGACCAAGTAGAGATGGTTATTAACGAATTAGGCCTAACCAGGTGTCGAAACACTATGATTGGAGGGGCCCTCTTTCGGGGGGTCTCGGGCGGGGAAAGAAAGAGGGTTAGTATAGGTCAAGAGATGCTAGTGAACCCGAGTTTATTATTGTTGGATGAACCCACATCGGGGTTGGACTCAACCACGGCTCAACGGATCATGGACACCCTTAAGAGTCTAGCCCGTGGTGGACGGACCGTTTTGACTACGATCCATCAACCATCAAGTAGACTATACCAAATGTTTGATAAGGTTGTTGTGTTATCCGAAGGGTGCCCTATTTATTATGGGAGTGCTAGCCGTGTTATGGACTATTTTTGTTCAATTGGGCTAATGCCCGGGTGCAACTTTGTTAATCCGGCTGATTTTCTGCTTGATCTTGCCAATGGTACGTACACTTTGCTTGCTTTATTTTTCTAATCTTCGTTCTTTTATTAATAGTGTTTTCGGTTAATAATTATGTTTATATCTCTTGACATGTCGACAAAATAGTCACATATATTATTGAAAATTGATGTGCGGATCGGAAAAAAGTTAATAGTTTTATTTGTTCCCCTAGTATGTTACTCTATATTGAAAATACATGACGAACTATAATATAATTGGTCTAGATAGTATCGAGAGACTTTTTTTGTTGAAACTATATGTTTCATACATAACTAGTCTTATGAAACGTGCAACCAAATTTGTATAATAAAAAGAAGGGGGAATGACGATAAACAAAATGAACAATTGTCTTTTCTTTTTGGGTAGAAAAATGAACAATTATCAATGGTCTCTATATTTTATTTTTCTAGAAAATTATGGGACAGTTCTTAAAAAATTAAAAAAAAATTATGGGACAGTCACAAAAAGTAATAGAAATGACATGTCCCTATGGTTATGTGCTTTTACATACTTCTTTCGTCTATCATTGAAGATCTCTACTTTCCATTAAATCCCATGAGATCTTCATACCCATACATTTTTTCTATTTCAATTTTAGCAATGGAGAATTTCCTTTTTCACCAACATTAACAATAAGTCCACTACTCTCATCTTTTCTTGGTTTTTGATGGTACACGACTTAGAAAGACATATGCATAAATTAGTGAGAGGTCGAGATGATGATACATATGATGACAGCTAATTAATTCCGAACAGAATAAGTATATAATAAATAGATATGACCTTTTTGGTCAATAATGATGAAAATGAGGCATTGCAAGTGATTAGTGTTAACATTACATGAAGGTAAAAAGGCCTTAATTAATTATAGAAAGTCTCACGGGTGTGCTACAGTTGTAACCTTTACTTTAATTTATAAGTAACTGGCTTATATATATGGAACTGATACTCGTGAAGTTGTATGTGTTATGGTTGTTGGAGACGTGGAATAATATAGCTATCTATACAGTGCACACATTTCTCCCTTACTACCTCCCATTTAACCCATGACATTATTGCTTAAATGCCTAAAAGTGATCATTTACAGTTATAAAGTGTCAATTTACTTATGTAGTAAATTGTACAAACAAGCAAGTTGTCTTACCACATAAAAAGATACATTTATTAAGTCTATTTAATGTTATCACAACACTGTTATCTATTTACGGAGTGTATATACTTCATACGAAGTACTTTCTATTTATTATTCAAAATTAAAATTCTATATTAGAGAATAAAATGTATACTTTTAATTATTTTATTACTCGGCATTGGATAGTCCTATCTAATAATTTCTTTTTGAGATAAATTACTTTTATGATATGACCACTAAATAGAGCCACACTAAAAAAAAAGGTTAAAAGACTTCAAGATAACCAATTGTATACCTTGAAGATTTTTATGGTATGGAAAATTTGTTCATTTGTTAGAGATTCTAATTATTCCACTTTGATTGTAGCCGGCCTTATCATAATTTGTGGTAAAGAGATGCTACAATTATATGTAAAAGCGCAATAGGATAATATAGGTTGTTGCAACTTTATCATCTTTATTTATGTATTGTTAATTTTAATCTTTTATTGTGGTATTTAAGTTGATGTAGTAACTTACATGCAACATGAATAACATGAAAGATATTCCTTATAATCACAAGGGTTGTTGGTAGAGACTGATCAATAATGCATTATATATGCATGCATGTCTTCCTTGAGTTGAAGAATGCTTAAAGTTGAAGAAATTTTCAAATATTTACTTTTTGATTTATCTAACTTGCAAAAGATCCAATAGAATTGGTACAACATATGCTAATAAGCTTAATTTTGTGATAGAAAAATATGCACAACTGTAAAGTTGTTGAGAGTATGATTTGGTTCTCCTTGTCACTTTCCATGAATTGCCTAGCTTTTTCCTATTGAATTATGTCAGCTTCTTCTCACATTTACCGTTGTTGATCAAAATATCCTTCGAGTTTTAATTCGGAGTGTAGAGCGAGTAGATATTATAATATCATCACCCCAATACTTTAATCAAATAAGTTAGTTGTCGATCATCTACCGAACAATTTAGGGTGTATTACATACTAATTTATGTTATGCTATAGCATCTTCTCTTACCTATAGGCAAGATCATTGACTGCCGTAGTTGAAATTTGATTATGCATAGGTTACATAAAATTTCACCTTTTATAAGTTGGTCAAACTCTTAAAAAAAATCAAATAATAAATAAGGAAAACCTCTACCTCGAATATAATGGAGATTTAATCCCATTATGAATACAGAGAGTACTTGTATATAGAAAAAATTTTATTCTATATATATATAAATTTTAAGGACCAAGTCATTAAAGAGAAAGTGGGAAAAGAATTGAAATCAATGATAATGGAAAGGAAAGCAATGTTGTGAATAATGAAAAGAGAAGGCATACGTGCTAAAATTCTATATGCTATTTTAAGTAAAGTTGTACGTCTTTTGTTGAATTTTCATTATATTGATTAAAATTCTCTTCTTTGCTTTTATGATTGAAAATTGAGAATTACAAATTAGAAAAAAAGTGAGAATTATCAATTATGTCTATTCTTTGCATAATGAAATCTTACCTAGCTCCTTACGTAGTTTTATTCGTGACATTAATATAGAAGACTAAATTTGATTCCAAATAAAAATAGATGCATTTTTCATTTTTTTGCATTATTATATGAGGAAGGTCCTGTTCACTTCACCTTATTTTTGCTGAACTGAAATTATGTTTACTGAAACAAAATTATATTTGTTGAACTTAAATTATTTTTATAGAACTTAAATTAATTTTACTGAACTGAAATTATTTTTGCTAAACTGAAATTATTTTTACTACTTTTATATTATAATTCTTCTTTAAGATAACTGAATTTTACTGAACTGAAATTATTGTTACTGAACTAAAATTAATTTTACTAAACTGAACTTATTTTTACTGAACTGAAATTATTTTTACTTAATATTATTTTTTTAAGGTGAAGTAAACAGGGCCGAATTTGTAGTGAAGACATTATTTTTGTAAATATTTAAGGCATGCAAATATTCCCCTGAGCTTTTTAAGTTTATATTGAGATTAATGTAATTAGCAAAGATTTGACTTAATTATTACTCTTGTTACAACTTTTAAAATGAATAGTCCTTTTTCTACATTAATTATATACGGAGTATATGTTATTCTTATGAATATGGTTTTATAAGCACAACTTTAGTGGGAAGAATATATGACAATTTAATTATATGCTTGTTAAGTCGTAATTGAAATTGGAATATTATTATATGTGTGATTCTATTTTTTCTTTATTATTATGAATTAAATAGATGTACATGGACATAGTTTTATACCAGTACAAATTTGTGTATAGGTTGATACTTTATAGTTCAAATCAAGAGTTTGGATCGAGTTAAGTTGGTTGGAATAATAATGTCAAAATAATTAACAAATGTCGTGTCATATATAACTCATGATGTTCCGTATCATCTATGTTTAGGTATTGTCCCGGAGACAAGGCATGATGATCAACTCGAGCACCATAACAGGTTGGAGCATCACGACAATGCAAGTTTAACCAAACAATTTCTAACATCTGCATATAAGAAGAACATTTATCCTGGATTGAAGGCTGAAAATAAGCAAAGATCAGGAGATCATTCACATTCCAATTTGAAACCATCATATAAAAGTAAGCATAATTATTTTATTATAAAAATTAAAGGCGGTCCAACGACATCATTTAAAATAATTATGTATCTTCATAAAGTATAAAGTTTAATTAAATTTGGAAACTAATTAATGTACACATACAGGTAGTGAAGAAAAGCAATGGAGCACAACATGGTGGGAACAATTCAAAATATTGTTACAAAGAGGGTTGAAAGAGAGAAGACATGAGTCTTATTCTGGTCTAAGAATCTTCCAAGTTTTGTCAGTTTCAATCATCTCTGGTCTTTTGTGGTGGCACTCTGATATCACTCATATACAAGATCAGGTTACTTCATATAATCTATTCGTTTTTTCCAGAATAAATATAGTCTAAAAAGATAATTGGTCGCCTTTATTTTGAATTATAGCAACATTTGAAAATTTAGTACTCCGTATATTATATTATCTTATTATGTGAATTAAAGTATTAATTTTAAGGAAAATAATGAAGCTAAAAAGAGAAATACTCCGTATTAAGGATTTTTAATTAACATTTATTACACCGATTTGCGAGTGATTTTGTTATGAAATTTCAACTTAATTCTATTTTTAAAAGTATATTTATTACTTATATATAGCCTTAAGAGCTAAATGTGTCATTACCCTAATTTTAAATTAAAGTAATTTTTAATAAGCATAGATTTGGTAGACTACAAAGTAATAAATGATGATAGTAGTAATAAATGGGTTGATTATGTGTAATTTCAGAAAAAACTAAAATCAAGTCAGTGTTTTTGGTACATGAGCTTCAGTCACAATTTTTTTCTTTCTTCTTTATTATCCATAGATTATAAATTTACAACTATTTTCATTTTAATTAGAGTAGTTCATAAATAATAAAGTAACTCATCATTTGAAGACAAGATTGTACTCCGTATTAATTACCTTAGACTTTGGTTGTGGTTACACCAATTAATATCGTGCACAAATGAGTAATTATATTTACAAGTTTCAACAAACTAACAAGTTTAATGAAAATTTGCATTTATTTGTTTGGTTAAGATGTACAATTTGAAAAGTTGCATAGCCATTGCATTTTAGTTACATTTGTTTAACATGAGATCAAGTCAAGTACATGTGAACTGTTATTTAGAAACGAAAGGAATAAAATATAGCAAACTTATACATAATGTTTATTACTCGTACTTGTATTTCATTTGATATTAGAAAACGACCTAAATTTGATGAATTGAACTAAGTCCATTATGTTTCAATTTGGCAGGTTGGTCTACTCTTCTTCTTCTCTATATTTTGGGGATTTTTCCCTTTATTCAACGCCATTTTCGCCTTCCCACAAGAACGACCAATGCTCTCAAGAGAACGAGCCTCGGGCATGTACAACATCTCAGCATACTACCTAGCACGTATGGTTGGAGACTTACCAATGGAACTCGTACTCCCTACCATTTTTGTGAGCATTACATACTACATGGGTGGACTTAAGCCGTCCCCCTTCACCTTTCTCCTCACCCTCTTAGTTGTCCTCTACAACGTGCTCGTTTCTCAAGGCCTTGGACTAGCCCTAGGCGCGTTGTTAATGGACGTGAAGCAAGCCACAACCTTAGCCTCGGTGACAATGCTCGTGTTTTTACTAGCCGGGGGGTATTACATTCAGCACATACCGCCTTTTATAGCATGGTTGAAGTATATTTCCTTTAGTCATTATTGTTACAAGCTTCTTGTTGGGGTGCAATACTCAGGGTACGAGTTTTACGAGTGTGGGTTCGAGGTGCGGTGTAAGGTGGCTGATTATCCAACGATTAAGCAGCTTGGTATTCACAATTTGTGGTTTGATGTTGTTGCCTTAACTATGATGTTGGTGGGTTATAGGCTTTTGGCTTATGCTGCATTAAGGATGAACCTGCCTCACTAGCTAACCATTGCGCAATATTTGTAAGAAATGTTTTAAGTCATTAAGATGATTTTGAAGGATATATAACAATGTATTATGTTTCTTGTTTAAGAAAGTGGAATTGTGAAATAATTTCACAATAATTAACAAGATGTTTGGTATCCATAAACTCGTTTTTTTACCAAAGAAATCCAATTACAAGTAATCAACTTGGTATTATTGCAGTAATCTTGAATTAGTTTATTATATTTGGCTTGCTCAATTTTGTATGGATTGATTATTTGATTATATGAATTTAATTTCACATATTCTTTTTCTATCAAAATTTTAGATAATGTATTGTGTTACAGATGTGTGAAGGTAGGATCAAGTGTCCATTTTGCTTGTAAAAATTGTTCGGTTAGTCTGGCCCAAATTCCATAGCCCAACTCATTAAGGTTTCCAGAAAACTCTTCACTTACCAAGTTCGAGATTGATAAGTTCTATAACAAGATTAGTTTCAACATTTGGAATATTCTTATGAAGGCCGTTCTTGATTGGAGCAGATTGGACGCTTGATAGAGTATGTGAAGCCATACACGGTGGATTTATCATTCAACCTCGATTGGCGTTGCGTCCTCATCAAACGAGTTCAAACATGTCACATTCCTCTTTACCCTAGATGTTGAATGGGTTATCAAGTGACCTATTACATACCCTTTTGGGTTCATGCAACGAGAACATGCATATGGAATTTGTTCCAAGATGGAGCTGAGAGATTGTTAGGTTAGTGTGGCCCAAATTCCATAGCCCAACTCATTATATCTCAAGGTCTCTAGAAAACTCTAATATGTTGAAAAATTGATGGAGAATTGTGGAATAATCTATAATTGGTTAATGCTTATGAAGCTTCTAGATTTATATGGAGAATTTAAAGAGCATGTAAGTAGAATTTTTCACACACCTCTTCCACCTCCATACATCACCTATAAATAGTGGTACTGGGCATCATTTGGAAATATGTATCAACCTACATATCCTCCAATACTTCAATACCATACGCTCTATGAGTGTCCAGGCCCGTAGCAAGGGCAGTGTTGCCCTGAGCCCTTGTTTAAAAAGTTCAGTTTCAATATAATACAAGGCCCAAAATATATATATTAAAAAAAGTGTGTATTGTACAACACTATAATTGTACAGAATACTATCTAATTCCAGAATATCAAACAGTATTTTCGGTAAATGCCTCCCTAATTTTTCGCCCAAAATTATTTTTCCTAAATGAACTTTTATTAACCCAAAAAAAGGTCATTAATTTCAATGTATCCCCTTCTTTGGATAATTTTATTTTTTAAAATTTATCTCTTTTGGATTTTCAGTCAGATTAATTTCTTCTCTTTCACGATTTAATTGAATATGAAAACTGTAATAAATGGTCTTTTTACTCTTCAATTTTCAACGGGAATTTTTCTAATTATATAATCCTCTTTGCATACCCTACTTTATTCATCCTGCTCTCTTCTTTCTATTAAATTTTTCTTATTAATCTGTACAATTACTTTCATTCAAGAATTACAAATTTGAATAAAAATATCTAATTCATTAATAGGATACTTTGCTTGAATGTATTGACTGGTTGACTTGCTTCAACGAGAGTTACAGGAGATTATTAATCATAATAAATATCTTGTCAAAAAAAGGTCATAATAAAATATGTTTTTTTCTTTTTGCATACCTACTTTTTTTTTTTAATTTTATATTCTACAGGATTCTGTATGTGAATTAGGGTCTAATTTAGGTTTTTGCCCAGGCCACTGATTATATAACATTCAAACATAGGGCTCAATCGGCTCACTGCCATTTGTCTATATAACACGCTAATGACTCCCAAAAGCTCATATCAATTAAGTCATTTTTGCACCTGGAATATTGTGAAGAATTCAATCGTATCTATTGTTAATTGAGCTTCTATTTTTTGCTAATTCTAGTGTTTCAAACATGAGTTTGATAAAGAATATTGTGAAGAATTCAATCCTATCTATTGTTAATTGAGCTATAAGCTTAGTAGCCTAGTAGGTTTAAGTTCGTCCAACCAACAATGTAACAACGTATTTCAAAAAAAAAAAAAATAAGCAAACAACGGACAACTAAATTAAATGCACGGTAAAAAAAATTAGTTTATGAAGCATCGCAAGAAATCCTTGTCTGCGGACACAAGCAAGAACTCCTTGTGATCAATTTCACATATGTGGATTGATTGAAAAGAATTCACATAGGGCGTACGTGTTCAGCAAAATGTAATTGTAGCTGTTAGCGGTGATAGTAGTTGTTTACTGTATCTGTAGCTGTTAGCTGTAGACTAGTTGTTAGCTGTGAAAATAAATAATTAGGTATAAAATTAGGGCCTATTCACTTTAGCTTAATTTCAGTTCAGTTTAGTTCAGCTCCAATCAGTTCAGTTCAGTTTAGCTCCTAATTTCCTTCTCTTATAAAATATTCATTTCAGCTCAGCTCAGTTCAGTTCAGTTCAGCTCCAATCAGTCAAACTACTAATGATGTGTTCTATTCACCTGATTTTTATTTCTCTGATCTTATCTGAACTTAATCACTTATTAAACTTATTTTAGTTATAAATTGAACTTGGGTAGCCCCGATTAATCCTTATCACAACTTATCTGGATTTATCTTATTTGAACTTTTCTGAACTTATTAACTCTGATTTGAACTTATTTTTCCTGAAATAAGTGAAAATAGAGTGAACAGAACAAGACCTAAAAGTTATGGAATTACCTAAAAGCTCTCAAAAGCTACTGTCAAACACGCCCCTATAACCTATGTGTTTTTTTTACCCTTTTAGAATTTACTTTTTTTTTTTTTTTTTTTTTTTTTTTTTTTTTTGAAGGAACCCTATTAAACTTAATTAAATGAGAAGGTTAAAATTTCCTGTAAAAAAAAAAAAAAAAAAAAAAAAAGAAGAAGAAAAAAAATTAACATTGGGAGATTAAACGGCGCACGTATTATAATTAATCTCAGTTAACATTTTAACCCCATTCTGGCACTCTCTCCTCAAAACAAAAAAAACTACCCTCGAAACCAGAGAAAGAGGTTATGGCGGAAAATTCTGCAGGAAGCTCCAAAACGCTCAAAAATGGCGAACATTTATTACCTTCCGAATTGAAAGAAGAAATCTTCGCAAAACTCCCAGTAAAAGACATACTACGTTCTCGATGTGTGTGCAAACCTTGGAAAACGCTGATCGACAACCAAGAATTTAAGAAAAAGCTCTTTGAAGAAGCAAAACGCTCACATTCAAAACTCATTATTTGGCGTAAGAGCTTTTCTTCTCTTGAACCCACTCTCCAAATCATCTCTCCTCCTTTTTACAGCGTTTCACCTCCTATTGAAATTAATCTTAGTCAATTTCTTGATGATTCTGTTTTTGATGATTCTGATATTATGATTGTTTCATCTGGGGTTGTTGTTGATAATCTTGATTTTAAGAAATTTGGGGTTGTTAATGGGATTGTTTGTTTGGGTTGGAATTCATTTGTTGTTGTTTGGAATCCTTATACTAGGGAATTTAAGAGGTTTAATGCTCCTAAAAAGGATTGGGTTTTTGATTTACTTGAAGATTCTGGGATTAATTATGATGTTTTTCTTAATGATCAAGTTTGTGCATTTGGGTTTGATCCAATTGAGCAAGATTACAAGTTTTTGATTGCTCATTTTACTTCTGCTTTGATAAATGATGGGAATTGTAAGAATAAGGTGTTGTTTCAGTTGTATTCTGTGAGGAATAATGCTTGGAGAGGGGCCGTTTTCGACTTCCCGTTCATTAATGGGATTGTTACTGGTGATGGGTTTATGAATGATGGGAAGTTCTATTGGTTTGTTAGGAAATGTGGTGAGAAAATGGAGAATGGTAGGTTTAGTCCTGCTATTATTGCTTTCGATTTTTGTAACGAGGTTTTCGAAGTGATCAAATTGCCTGTCGAATTAGCTCGTGGAGGTGACAAGATTGCTGTGGCTAATCGCGGGGTTTTGGAGATAATCATGAGTTACGACGATGATAGGAAAGAGGAGGGTTCACGCAGTGAGGTGTGGGTTATGGGAGACGGTGGATCATGGAGCAGAATATTGAGTGTTGATCTGCCTTGTATGGTTGATAGACCTATTGGAGTATTGAAGGATGGCAAGATCATGTTTGAAAAACCGAGTAAGGTAGATGGAGTTAAGGAGCTTGTGTTGATCCTGCTACTGATTCGTGTAAGAAACTTGGCCTTGATGGAACAGAACTTTGGATGTTCAACTATGTTCAAAGCTTATTCTCAATCAAGCAATGAATGTGATGATGCAGTAGATGGCGAATATCTTTTGTCAGTTGGTTTTCGCGGTTGGCTACTTGTGTTGTTTCAAACTCTATGTTTTTTGCTATCACCAGGATATTTTCTGCTATGCTGAAAATTGTTTAGAATGTGCCTGCTATATTCAGGTTATTGTAGTACGGAGTAAATTTAGTTGTGGTTTGAAAAAATCCTTTTGATCTTGGTTAAACAATGCAGGTCTTTCTTTCTTTATAGTTAAACAATGCAGGTCTTTCTTTATATCATGTTATATTCTGATATATTATGATTTCGCAGTAGTTTACTGCTGATTGCAAATGATAATTCCATCTTTGTTTCTCATATGCTACTGAATTTCAATTTGGTAGATTCAATGATGATGCAATGTCATTAGCATAAATGTCAGGATTTGATTTGCAGTTGATAGTTCACGGCATACCTTTTAGATGTGAAATGTCACCAGCTTAAATTCAATCACTTAATATGCTATTGGTATATGTTGATGGTGTGCCATAACAAGAGATAATGCGATCTAAGATGAGATAGATAGAGGATTCCTAGCAACGCGGGAGTGATGACTTACAGGCTCTTTGGAGCATGTGTGTTCATAAGACAAAAGCAAGGATTAGCCTTGGGTGAAATCAGTTGAATTCGTTGAAAACTATCAGCTTGTACCTTAGAGATCATGGCATGCAATATTATCATTATTATTGTAGAAAAGTAGGAACTGTAATCATAATTGTCTCACAATTTTACTAGACATCATAAGTATGATGCAATAACAAACTATGGAATACGTAAACATTAAACACATGTATACGTACTTAAACATAACAAAATTTATTTTCTTAGAGCTTGTAAATGTTGGTCCAAGTAAACTTGATGAGTTGATGGTCATCCAAAGCCAACTTGAAAACTATGAAAAGGGCATGAAATTACTAAAATTATTTCTTGCGCATGATGTCTCATCACAGTAAAACTGAACTGAGATCTCGTCATCTCATGCAGCCTTATGCTAAGATAAAGATTTGATTTTTACAAAACCTACATTCTCTATTGATCTATGCAGTATCCTGTCCTCGAGAGTTAAGACAGAGTCACAGAGATACTTTATGAGTTTACGAGTACTTAACAAAGCTGGTCATAGTGTATCAAACATAGCAAATTACCGAGTTTCATCTAGTTCATCAGAGATGTTGATAGCATTAACCAGTGTTCCTCATCCCAGCAGCAATTCCATTTATGGTAATGAGCAACGCATCTCTGAGTTTATGGTTATCCTGATCACGCCTCAGCCTCTTTAGTACCTCCACCTGTAGCATATTTATCGGATTAAGATAAGGAAGTCTGCTATCTATGAGCCTCCTCAGTGTTCGATTCCCCTCCAACGGTTTCTCATGCCCACTGACAACCAGCACATAAGTCTCAGTAGTCATTAACTCATTCCTTAACTGCCCACCAAGCTCTCTCCTACACTCAGATACTAGCACATCGTTATAAAGCTTGGCGATGGGAATATCAGCCTTCCCCAAAACCATTTCTATAAGATCTATGGTGCTCTGGAAAAATGGCCATTCTTGATACATTGCCCGTAAATCATCTGCATGCCCATTTTCGCAGGAACTTTTCAAGCCCGCTCCTACACCAAGCCAGGCAGGAAGGACAAATCTAGTCTGTGTCCATGCAAAAACCCAAGGAATTGCACGAAGGTGCCCAATTGCAGTCGAGCTCTTTCTTCTAGTTGGCCGGCTTCCAATGTTAAGGTGTCCGAGCTCAGCTTGGGGAGTAGCTTCATGGAAATAAGCCAAGAATTCAGGGTTTTCATATACTGTGTTACGATAATTATCGCAACTAACCTTTGATATCTCCTCCATAAGGTTACGCCATTTTTCTTCTCTGGGTGGGAGAGGAGGACGCACAGTTGCAAGTAGTACAGCTGTGGTATAGATTTCCAGTTGCCGAACTGCAATTTGTGGACGTCCAAATTTTGCTTGCACCATTTCTCCTTGCTCAGTGGACCTGAGAGTACCCTGCAAGTTCCAAAAACAATGTCAGCCACTCGATTAGCAGCTTAATGAAAATAGGTTCACTTAAATGATGCATTCTTTCTGCCAGGTAACCGGCCATTTTAGGAGTATTACTAGGTACATAAATACATTAGATTTTGGGACTTTCTAGCATTCCAACAAACAGCATAAAACTTATGCAGAGCACTGCAGATACAAACATTGAAATTTATGGGATACTTAAAAGCTGAAAGCTAGGATGAAAATATGTTACAGAAGTTTACGCAGATAAATTATGTCATTGAAATACTGCATATCCGCCAACTCAATGGATAAACTAATCCAAGAAGAGCTCAGTTTAGGTTTAAGCTTTAAAGACAATCTAAGAAGGTCCAGCTACATGTACACCGCTAACCCTAAGTGTGCAAATACTATTAGAAAGCCTAATTACGAAGACTCAGATAAACCGGCATGAATTTGAAAAGTTAGCCATTGGTATTCTACCTATTTTTTTCTTTTCTTTTCTTTTTTTTTTTTTTTTTTTTTTTTGTGCAAGGAATTCTACCTAATATCTATAGCAACAGCTGATAGTGCCCCCCCCCACCCCCCCCCCCCACCCCCCCCCCCCCCCCCCCAAACAACCACCCTGAAAAAGTAAAATGTACCTGGTATATATTTACTATAAGTGATGTAGCAAGATTTTCGTATGGAAGGAGAACAGGAAGCTAAATGTAAATCCATTGAAAAAATTCATACCATGACAGAACCAGGAGGCTGTGATTGTATGGCAAGATACGTTGGACCACCACCCCTACCAATACTCCCTCCACGGCCATGGAAGAGAGTAACTTTAATATTATATTCCTTGCATGCAGCCACAACATCCTCTTGGGCTTTATAAAGCTCCCATGCAGCTGTAAAACGCCCAGCATCCTTGCCAGAGTCAGAGTATCCAACCATGACCTATTCATGAAATTTAATAAGCTCTGGATATATAGTCAGACTCCAATATAATTTAAATAATATTTGACAATATTTTTACCTCCTGGTGTCCATTGTGATTCTTTATGACATGCTCCCGATACCAGTCAATAGATAATAACTTCCGGATAACTGATCCAGCTCCTCTCAAATCCTGTACAGTCTCAAATAAGGGAACCACCCGCAACCTATTCCAACAATTAAGGTCTTTTTAAGTTTTGAAGTTACATACTTAATGATGACAAACCCCATCCAGCTTTCACCTAAATTATTATCTATTTTCAAATTATAAAGAGATAATCCCAATTTGTAGCAAGTTAAGCAAGAGAACGAAATATGCATGCAAAACTTACGTTCCACCAATGCATGGCTTGCCTTGCTCCCCACTATGAGTTAGTCGGGCATCTTTCTGTAGAAGCTCAACAGCAAGTACATCACTTGCCTAAAATATAACAACAGCAAACTCTTGTTAGCAATTTATGTAAACATTACACAGGGGGAGGTTAACATCTAAATAACTGAGATAAATCTAGCAAAATAATCATAATTTTTCAGGGCCAGACATACATTGGATGCCATTGAAATAACATAAGCTCCGAGTGAATCACTCCCTAGTTCAGCTGCAACACGGAATGTGTCTAAGACCTCTTTCACATCAGGAGCAACCTGACAACGTGACAATAGCAAAGACATGATAGCCCAATTGCAGAATCAAAGTATTAACAACTTAACAGCTAGTACACCATAAATATTTAGAACCAAGAAAACACAGCATTTGACCATCAATTAAGATTGACATAGTTTTCTACATTATGATTTTCTTCTCATAACATACTCTGTTATCAGGAACGAGATCAACTTGCATTAGGTGGACAGTATCAAGTAATTAACTAGAGCTAGTCTTTTTTCTTGTTGAAAGATATCTACCAAAATGTTTTCAACCAATTAGCTTAAATTCACATAGCACTGCAACAAGATACAATTACAGCACCTCAATACTTGATGGAACCAGAGGCCTCTTTCCTTTCAGCTCTTTTGTTAGGAATTCCAGTTTTTTCTCTTCATCCCACCCACTGTATGTACCCATATCCAAGAAATTTGTGACTGCATCCAGTGCATCAGAATGTCGGCTAGATTCCTAGAAAGTATTCATGAGAAATATACACTAGTTAACGTAAGGTAGGCTAAATTATAAAGTTGAAGCTGCTCAAATTTACCTGTCGTAGATCTAGTTTCATAAGCACCATGCCAAATGTACTGACTCTTCGTATCAAGTCAGCTAGCCGACCATCAGCAAGCACTCCAGATCCACATGATTGCTGCAAAAGTGACATTAAAAAAACTAGAGAAGCATATAAAATAACCAGTAAGTGGGAAAATTATCATAACAAATCACAGAGGAAAGGTGGACTAAGCTATACTTTACCAGGGAATCATAGCATAAAAGCAAGGGTTCCAAAAGTTGTTGACATGTTTCATAGTAATCAGAAGGATCTGCATCACAAGGAAGCTCTTCCAAAAGATGCTCCAAATGCTTCTGGGTCTTCATAAGCTGGATTACAACAACAATACAATGCAACCTTTAAAAGCCAAGTATATATATAATGGACAAGAAAGTTGAAACTTCAAACAGAAAAACACATCACTATGGTCAATATTATAGTGTTCCATTCCAGCTTAAAGCAGAATCAGTCCGCACATCCTAATCCTATCTTCAGCTCAAGATCTCCATTTAATTTCTTAACTTTGACCTTTTATTTCCATGATGGTGATTCTATAACCAACATTAGATGGTGTCATGGCCATCCAGCAAAATTGAGACTTTTTATTGAGGATATAGAGTTTTTTATTTCATTTTCTAAGTATACAACATTCAAAGCAAGGCTCAAATCATCAAAGATGATTGCTAAACGTTCTGAGTGACGGCCAGAAAGATCCAGCAGGAACAATTAGTGCACAATCATTGATATGGAAGTTACATATATTTCTCGCATCGATACTTTTAATATCTACAATTTCTATTAGTTGTTAACCAGAAAACATTGCTATTACCTTGTCCTTCACATTTCCCAGAACAATCCTATAGGGAGAATTTCCAGGTTGTTGTGGCGGACTAGGCTCCAGAAGTTTCTGGAAACTTGCTCTTCCTACAGTAGACTCCGCAAATAACTTTCTCTGAGCTAGCAGCTGACTTGAAGTATTACGAAATTTTGGTGATGACTGAGCACTTGCAGATCCATTTTCCTCCTCAGAAGGCTTCTGGGCCTTTCTTGCACTGTCCTGTAGATTTTTTTTACTATAAGATTAAAACACTATGATGGGAAACATTGGGAGAAAATATATGCAATATCTTGACATTAGAAGGTATCTAGAGCTTTGCCTTTTGAAACAATTTTGAAAACTGCATTTCACATATCAAATCAAATACCTGGCGATTCAGTGGCATGTAATCAGTACCAGGAAGTTCCAGTTTGGGATGCTGAGAATCACCATTACTGCAATCTACATTTTAAGCCAAATATTTATATTAAAATAAAAAATAAAATAAAACCAAACGAGCAGCAGCTCCCTTTTTTTTCACTTTGTATTCAAGAATGGAACAAACGGAGGGTAGGAAACAAATGTGTTGAAAAAAGCAGGAGAAAATCATCCAAAAATAATAATAAGAAAACAAAAGCAGCTTCCTATATTTCACTGCTAATAGAAATAGATTAACCAATACAAAATAGAACAGAAAAGGTTGCCGCATGATTCTACTTTTGTGAATGCAAAACCACCCTCAGCTGATAAATGTGAGGGGGAAAAAAGTCCTCAGAAACCAAAAACTATCTCTCAAGTTCCAATTTGACTACCAAAAAATTGACTTTGATAATGATGTATATACAATGTATAAAGTATTAACAAAACCGTATCCAACAACTACAATTCTTTCATGCTTGCTCTTTCTACAATTTGAATGGCTACCTGTGATCAAAACTTCCTGTCTATCCTGAATGCCTTTCTTACTGCGTTTTTCAGTACGCATACAGTTCTCAATATAACCAAGTCATCTACTTTGTTGCACTTTATTGTAGTATTCACATAATAGTTGCTCATGCTGACTACATCCCCGTTACCAAAAAGAAGAACATACATATAGTCCCCTAAAAAACCACAATAAATAGAAGTAGCATACAAAAGCTATGCAGTATTGCCGAAGAAAAGTCATAACAATAATAAAATAAAATTGGTGAATCAAATTGTAAATCTGATTCTACCTGTGGAAGGAAGATTAACTCTAGTGGGAAGTTTCGACTGGAATTTTGACTGACTCCTCTGCAAAGGTTGATTCCAGCTGTCATACTTATCCTTCTCTGCATTTTCTGTGATGAAATCAAAGCAGCAAACACATTCTCCGATTATAGCAATACCAAGAAAATATATCACTAGTAAAAGTAGCATTTAAAATTAAACCTTAGGTGTTATACGTAAGCAACTAACGAAAGTTTCATAATTTTTGTGTCATAACAGAGCCACCAACCTAACTTTTCAGATGACTTGTAAATCTAAATCTTCCAAATTTTACATTCCAATGCAGTAGAGCAATCAGTGATCATATGTATAACATTGTCATTCATAGTTACATTACTTACATGAATATAAAGTTTGCATCAGCCCAAATGCCTGTATAAACAAAATAATGAAGTATGGAAAGCCAGACCTTTTTCTAGAATGTCATGTGTAAGTTTTAGTAATGCGTCACTGCAACGGTTCATGGAAAGTTCAAATCTAAGATTATCAACTTCTCGGATGTAAAGGTCCACAGCCATCCATCTGGACAACAAAGACACATCTCTTGTGACCTGAGATAACAGAAATCATTTCAATTAGTGCATACACTATAACAAGTTTACAACCAAAGAACCTACACAGACTCTGCAATAATGTTTTCATAAAGTATAGATCAGACCAAATCAAGAGCACAATTTGATATAGTTTCTTTTGAATATGTAGATAATACTATATAAACATAGGCCATAGAGCAATATAGAGGGTAAAAGCGGGCTAGCAGCAAATGAAAGTTAATTGACTAGAAACCTTACATGTTCAGTAGTTGAAAATACAATAAGTAGCTCTAATCTCTATAAAAATTTCAAAGTTGAAATAGTGTTGCAGATATACATTAATCCTTTTTGCCACAATATGGTAATTGATACACATATGAAACCATATCAAAAGCACATAACCGGATGGAAAGACAAATAATATTCTAGAGCTGGTGACAGTTCTTCATACAACTGAACACGTTAGTGTTAGTATTACTGTCTAGATAACGTAACCTTACCTTGGCAGTCACATTAGGATTACCATCTCGATCACCTCCCATCCATGAACCAAACTTTACGGGCGTACATGTCAAGGGAAGTGCCTTACCAGTGTGCTACAGAAGCATTACATATAAAATCACAAACGTAAGAAACAGTTAGACATCTTCTATACGGAAAAGGTAGAGATAATTTACATGGAAACCAACCTTCTTTAAGGCATTACTAACACGACGCAGATAGTGAGGAATGGCTCTCCAAAGCGATTGCTCAACAATATGTAAACCTGCAGAATAAACCAGTCTTGAGAAAAGGAAATTCTGAAATGTGTGCTTACATCAGTTACATGTATCAAAAGGTCAAGCAAGATTACCAGCCCTGGCTTCATCTACTGGAGTAGGTTTATGCCTTCTAAGCTCATCTGTTTGCCAAACGGAAGTTATCTCTCTTACCTGAAAAAAGGATCATTATACAAATCAATTAATCAGTATAGAAAATGAAATTGTGAAAGGATCATTATGCAGTACCAGATCTTCAATCAGCATCTCTCTATCTTCATGACCAAGGTCAGGTCTATCATTATACTCTAGAAGATGCTGCAAGCAACATTCAGAGTTGTACATTTATTAGCTACTCAAAGACAGCCAACATCCAAAAGTTCAGCCAAGATATCAGATCATTTGTAGAGCTTACAGCGATTCTAATATGCTTATATTGTAAGGTGCGCCTATTTATCTGTGTGGGATGCGCCGTTAAAACAATTTCTACCTCCTACAAACAGTGGCACCAATGAAGTTTGTCAAGAACTCACATCTTAGAAGAGATAATTTTGCAAAGGCAATCAAACTTCCAAATACTGCATGTATAATTTGTTGAAAACAGACCTGCTGAGAAACATGGTTGTATAGGTCTTCTGGGGATACTCCTTCCTGAATCAGCTGACCAAAGATATCATCACATGATTTTGAAAGTTGTGGAACATTTCGCTGTTTACGCAACCTACATTGGATAAACTTATGTAAATTTGGATGGAACATTGTTATAAGATTGCCCACAAAGTTAATATCATAAAGTTTAATATAATCATTTATCGGCAACTGCTCAAACTAAATTTTAAATCACATCATAAAACAGGGTAAATACTTGTAACTTTTCAAAAGATGCATGTCTTTAAATAGCCAAAATTATCAACATTATCAAGACAACAAGAACATCTGCTCTAACCATAATGAATTTCATGGCATTTAGTCTTCAACCACAAGGATTCCAAGTCAATCTGCAGAAGCATTTCATACCTGTGATGAGTTTCAGCAATTCCCATCAAATTCAGATAATGACTGAATGCTCGACCAAGCATCAAAGCTTCCTCTAAATCCATTTCAGACAACTCTGATATAAGCTGCTTCTCAAGCAACTCAGCTGTGTCTTCAATCCCCGTACTTCTCATATTACATGCACTCTATAACCAATCAAAAACACAACATAAGTACACACAAAACAATCACATTGACAGTTTAGAAGATCAACAGCATGCATTAAAACAGATT
Organism: Chenopodium album; assembly: GCF_948465745.1. Lineage (NCBI taxonomy): Eukaryota > Viridiplantae > Streptophyta > Magnoliopsida > Caryophyllales > Amaranthaceae > Chenopodium > Chenopodium album. The sequence continues at coordinate 14,730,208 of NC_137843.1, forward strand.
GCGCGATAACAGCTCTACAAGGGTAGCCATCTTAGGTATCCTCATGTTATACAAACCTTATACAGGCACCATATTGTATACTCCTTTCTATGTTATTCTCTTTTCTTGTTTTTTTATGAGTTTTGGTTTTATTCGAGTTCCCCAAAAGGCAACAACACCACAGATTCCTTAAAAGGTGACAGTATCTAATAATAAACACCATATGGTCCATATAATCTCTATTATAGTCCAAAATTTTCAACATGTACATGCCCTTGGTGGTCCCATTGGTGAAAGATCTAATAAATTGTCTATACAAACATGCATGCAAACAAGAGCAACAAACTAACAAAGTACATTAGCCTTTAATCTTCGTATAATCACAGATAATCGAAATTTATTTCTCCCTCCAATCCTAAATGTTCTTCCCGTTTTGATTGTGCACGTTTGCTAACTTTGATCATAAATATCGAAATGCATTGAATCCAAGATAAATAGAGAAATTATAATATACGCGTTGGATACTAATCATCGAGATGAATTAAATAAGATTCAACGACATGAGACTATGTTATGGATTATATATTGAGAGTAATTTAGAAGATTCTCTCAAATGGTACCAAGATTCCAAATGAGAAAAACAAAAAAATCAACAATTTAATTTGACTGAGTATCATAAATTCTAGATTTCAAAATCCGATCATGTTCAACAATTTTACAATGAACTTCCATTAAAAACCATGTTGTCCATACATCAAATAAACAGGAATATAAAATTATACAATACTCAAGTATGATAATGACAATATTAAATGCATGACGACTTCAAATTACCATAATTTTTCCAAATTCATCATTTATCAAACTTCCATAAATCATTTTTCTGGTAATAATAACCAGAATCAGCTAATTTTCTGAATTCTTGAAATAATACAAACATTAATTCAAGAGTACAAATCGAAAAAAAAAAAAAAAAAAAAACTGAGTAAAATTTCACCTCAGCAAGAACACGAACACGTTCAAGTTTATGAACAAAATCAGGACCAACTTCTCGAAGAAGAACATCGCTGAAAAGACTACGAAGAATTCTGCAATCATCTTCAAAGCTCTGAAACGAAATATCTTCAGCTATGTCATCAGTAGTATCCATTTTCGATAATCAACGAAACCAAAAGGAAAAACAGAGGAATAAAAAGGAGAGAGAAGATGAAAAATGGAGGAGAGAGAAAATGAGAATTCACGGGTTGAAGAAGAAGGAGAGAGTGGAGAGTGAGGAGTGAAAGGAGGAGGAGAGAGAAAGAGTCAAAAAGGTAGGGAGAAATAAAAGGAGGATCACTTATTACTTCTGTGCCTGTGTTAAAGGAGGAGGAGGAGTAAGGAAGAGGGTGCATGTGTCATGTGTGTTTTTGCCATTGGTGTAAAACTTCAACTTTACTTTTTGGATTTGCTTGGAAATTGAACTTTTTTGGTATATTCATGAATATGCTTTCTAATCGGATGGAATCCGTTGTAGGGTTCGGGTAAAGATCCCATTGGACTTAGTCGATTTGAGATAGTATGTATGATGAATATTATTGTGTTTGTGTGTATGAATTGGGTTAGAAACTTAAAACTCGTTTGGTTGCAATGGGAATTAATTTCTTATGGTAATTTATAATTTATGGAAAATTATTTCATTCCTCAAATTTCTAGGAAATTGCTTTATTTTGTTTGGTTGGCATTAAGAAAATTACAATTTCTAGGAAATTTGAATGACCTAGGGAGGGTGGGTAAGTGAATTCCCACATTAAGTAAATTGAAATTCCTAAGAATTTCTATTTCCTCCATTTTGCACCTTTTTGGTTAACCAAACAACACATCAATAATGCATTTCCTAGGAATTTTGAGTGCCTGCATAAAATTATTGCAACCAAACAAGGTCTTAGAATATGTGATTGGGAAATTTTTATACTAAGTTCGATTTTTTTTAATTGCAACTTTGAAATATTTTATCTGTATTAAATAATACCTTAAAGTTGCAACTAAAAAAAAATAAGAGATAGTATTAAAATTTTAGAACGCATGATATGTATTAATGTATGTATGTTTGAGTCATGTTATTTTGGATGTTTATAAATATGAAAGTTGATTAGCCATTTTGATGGCAAAACTATTGAGGATTTTATATGGCATTCCTACATTTTTGTAATGTTGCGAGACCAAAACTATTTGAAATTTATGGATGTATATTACTTAAACCATATTCATAATAGACAAAATTTATAAGTAACGTTAAATTTTAAAAATGAGAGAAAAGGTTTAAGAACTCCTCTTCCTTCCCTTTTTTAGTAGCCACCATGGACATTAAATGTTTCCCAGTCCCTACCTCAGCCCCACAGGTCTCTTGATTGTTGTCCCTGCCCGATGAACCACAAATTCACAATCAATCAAGTTTCACACTCTTGTCGTCTAGTAGGGGCTCTCTTTTTTGCCAAACATCTCTAGATTTTTGGAAGATTATTAGAACCAAAGTACGTACAATTAGGATATTAATGCCGTATAATAAGGGTATCTAGTCAATGTTCGGTTTGAAATATGATTAAATACAATTTGATTCAAATTTTTATCAGCAACCTTTGTGTGTGGTCAGCTAACACACGAGTAATTCCTAACCAGGTAATTCCTGATCGATCGAGTAACCCCTGATCAAGTAACCTCTGACGGGGTAATCACTGACCGAGTAACCCCTGATCGATTGAGCAGCCCTGACCAAGTAACCCCGACTCACCGAGTGAGTAAACCCTAACCAAGTAATCCCTGACTAATCGAATAATCTTTGATTGACCAAGTGAAAACCCTTGACCAAGTAAGCCCGACCATTCTTCCAAAAAAAAAAAAAAGTGTGGCCATACGGTGTAGCCAACTACATATTAAAGTTTGATAATTTTTATTTAGTTTTGAAAAGTCCAATCCAATTCTATTTTAGGAAAAATTGTCTGAAACTACTCGCTTAACATGTTAATTTATAACAAATACTCACTAAAAAGTTTTATAAAAAAATAATACCCTCCAAATCTAAAAATTTTGGGTAACACTACCCTTTTCATTTTCCGACAAATTATTCCGATGAGTGGGGCCCATTTGTTTTTTTTTTCCTCCAAAAAAAACATCCCCACCCTCGTGTATATATATTAACCAACCTCATCTTCTTTGCAAAAACTCAATCCAAAAAACCAAATCTTTGTGAAAATCGCCAATTAAAGAAGAAAAAACGATTTGATTTTCACAAAGATTTGGTTTTTTAGATTGAGTTTTTGCAAAGAAGATGAAGTTGGTTAATATATATACGAGGGTGATGTTTTTTTGGTGGAATTTGTTATATACACCTGAGTGTACCGTACACTCAACTAACCAACTAACCTAAGGATAGTTTTTACTCTTTATTTGATGATTAAATGAAAAAAATTATCAAAATAAGAATAAAATACTTATGGGTATACGGTGCACTTGAGTGTATATAACAATTTCTCATTTTTTTTGGAGGAAAAATAACAAATGGACCCTACTCACCAAAATTTGTTTAATGAATTGCTACCCAAACTTTTTTAAATTTAGGAGCTAGTTTTTTTAATAAAATTTTTTATCAAGTAGTTGTTCACAAATTGACCTACTTCCTCCGTTCTATTAATATTGCAACAAGGATGAAATTACGCATTCCAAAAGCACATTTTATATTCTAAATATATATAATTGTGTAAGAGTAAAAATTATAAAAAGTTGATATTGTGAGAGTATTTTATGAGACGAATCTAACAAGATTCCACATTACTATATTTTACTTAACGTACAAATCATATTATATGGTTAAACAAGAGTAATGAATAGTGTAAAAAGTCCATTGTTGCAATATTAATAGAATGGATGAAGTATTTAGCAAGTAGTTTTGACAAATTTTCATCCAAAATCCAATCCACAATACGATTAAAATAAGCTATCATTATTTCCCACTTTAGTTAGATCGGAGTAAAAAAAATACAAGGTCAAACCATTAATGCCTTGTCAAACAAGTACTTAAAAAAAAAAAAAAAAAAAAAACAAACAAAAGTGAGTTTCAAGTTTAAAAATACAAGTACTCTGTACTCATCAACACAGAACATCTTTCCCCAAATTTACACTCCAAAAACCAAGAGTGGCCGTGAAAGATCAAGACAAATCGGAAAAAGAATGAGCAAAGCGAGTAGCAACGTTGCAACAACCGATAAAGAGGCGGCGAAACCAAAAGTGGCGGTGGTTGTATTCCTACTAAATGGAAAGAAGGTGCTGCTGGGACGCCGTCGCTCTGCCGTTGGCAACTCCACTTTTGCTCTTCCCGGCGGTAATCTTGAGTTTGGTCTGTCTCTATTTCTCCCTCTTCTTCTCTCTCTTACATATTGCATTTCTGCTTTTTTGTTTTTCACTTTTTAAATTTTATTATATAGTCGTTGTTCGTCAATGTTGTCCTACCAGAATTGATTCATTACTATGTGATTTTATTGTCATTAGAAATTTCAAATTATCAAATGTGGAGAGATCTTGTCAACTGTTAATTTATACTTTTATGTACTTAATTATGTAATAACGAGTACGCTTGTCATTTTAATTTTCAATTGGTTTGATTCATGTACGATTAGGTATTCAATCCATTTCAAATTAATTACGATATTAAGATTGAAATTTATGAGATTGGAGTGAAATGTTGCATAAATTTTAGGAAAATTTGACATTTGCTATCACTAAAAACACCGTATTTTACATTTGCTACTTTCTCCGTCCCTTTTTTACATTCCTGATTTCCTTTTTGGGTATTCCAAATTACATTCCTCCTTTCCATTTTTATAAGTATTTTTTTTTCAAATATCCCAAATTATCCCTCTTTTTCTGTTTTGTAATTAATGCTCACTCTTATTTTCACACTCTTATTTTCTCACTCTTAGTTTCCTATTCTCACTCCTAAATTTAGATGAATATGATTGATTCTTAATTTTCAAATAGGGGCATGTTATTGGTCCTTTATTTTTTGCAAAAGATTGATGACATGACATCATTAAATATTAATCTATTTTTGTTTTACTCAAAGACATCATTTAATGTTTTGTACTTCGCATTGTGTTTTGTTTTATTGTTATTTGTTTTATTCTTTCCTCCGTAATTCCCGTGTAATTTTACAAACAGGAATGTAAAAAAGGGACGGAGGGAGTACCTGTTAAATTTTTTTTTTATTTTACTACCACCTAAATCAGACTTTGCTAAATCACTACCACATGCCTTATTCTATTACTGTTTCCGTTAGTGGGGTCCACTCCACCGTTCAACTACCCCCCAACCCACTGCCACACTTCTAGCCACCTTCAAGCCACCGGAGTCGGCCCCTTCCCCGTTTCCCCCACCGAAATCGGCCTCCCTCCACCAAAATCGATCCTCCTCCCCTTCCCCTACCCAACTTGTCTCTTTCTCTCTCCTCTAAATCTCCATTTATCGCAACATCCATTTGATTTCGCCTCTAGAAGCACTATTATCAGCAACGTCGTCGCTGTCGTCGTGGCTAAGGTGGTTTTGCGGCAAGAAGGGAAAGTGGTTTTGGTGATTTTCCAGGTTTGTGGCTGGTTTGGGTGATTATTGTGGTTTGTGGGTGGTTTTGATGGTGTCGGTGTTGGTAAGTGGGTGGTCTAGGTTTAGGTGGTGTCAGGGGGTTCAGTGGTGGCCTCGGTGGTGTTGATCGGTGATCTGGGTGTCGTTGGTGTCGATTGGTGGTCTGGGTATAGGGGGTTTCAGTGGTGGTTGTTTGGGTTTGAGACGTGGTGTCGATTGGTGGTCTGGGTATTGGGGGTTTCAGTGGTGGTGTCGGTGTTAGTGGTCTGGGGCGTCGCGTCAGATTCGCCGGCATCAGGGGAACGTTTAGAGCCGGCAAGGGGAGGGGGAAGGTGGTTGACGAGGAGGGGAAGGTGGTTGGGAATTTTTTTATTTAAAAGTTTTTGTTTTGTTTTTTTTTTTTTTTAATAAATTATTGTTTTTTAATGAAATATTGTGCCCCACTTAACGGAACCTTAACGGATTCTGTTAAGTGGTAGTTATTTTTAACAAACTCTAATTTAGGTGGTAGCAAATTTAAAAAAAAAATTAAACCGATAGTAAATGTGAACCGAGGTGTTTTCCCTGGTAGCAAATGTCAAATTTTCCTAAATTTTACGAGAGACTATAAATTTTTGGGATTACATTGAAAAATTATTTGGTTAAAGCACATAAGTATGATATTTATTTTTTCCATCTTACAATAAGAACATTTTATCAACAACTACCAATTAATTAAATCACGTGTTTTGAAAGAACAATTTGCCAATGTGGTGTTGAAAAATAAAGAAATTACTAGAATAATATTCACCTAAAAATATTTCTTAATTTAGTGTCCATATAGGTTTGGAAATTACGAATCTAGGTTATGGTTAAAAAATCATTGAGAGAACTTTTTTCTAATAAAATCCTAATAAATATGTATACCATCAAATTATTTTTATTTATTTATTTATTTTTTTTACCCGAAGAGGGTTTTTTTCTAATAGTTACTCAAACCTTAATCAAGGAGAACATCAAATATCACAGTAGGTAGGATTTCTTCAAACCAAACTTTCATTTATGCATATAAGATATATCTTTATCAAGTCAAACATCAAATTGTTTATCTTAAGTAATGCTTACGATATTTTAATTTTATTTAGCATTGAGCCTCATCATTAATACTTTTGTATTTTATTAATTGTAAAAATGGATATAAGCACTATAGAGTATGGATATGATGTAGTAATATAAATGTTTAAAAATTTTCTAGCATTTTTTTTTCTTAGACAACAAGTAACCTTGAATATTATTAAGCTAAGGTAGAAATATCTAGCAAAATAGCAGAGCTAGTAACCAAGAATTTTATTAAGCTAAACTAGAAATATCTAGCAAAATAGCAGAGCTAATACAAGAAGGATAATCTTCCACCCAAACTCTCAAATCCTCATAGTTTCTACTATTTTGAGCAAGTTTGTGGTAGCCACATTCTCACATTGCTGACTTGCGAGTAATCAATAAAGGAGCACAAAGCAGCTAGTTTAAGGATGTCCCTAACAATAATATGACCAAAGTTAGACATTTTATGCTTCCCCTACTTCAAATAAGTGAATTGATTGCTGCAATCCATTTGTAGCATATTTGTTATGGACATAAATTCTCAAAAAAAAAAATATTTAACATGAAACATCAATGTTTGGAACAATGGTGAATTAAAGTTTGTGAAAAAAATGGTGAATTAAAACCCTTAGAGAATAGTATTGAGACTCCTATGATTTTTTTTTTTTATTTAGACTTTAAATACAAAGCGATAAAAATTAGGTTTAGAGTTTTCCAAATCCTACGTGAACACTAATTTGAGAAATATTTTAAAGTAAACACTATTTTAGTAATTTCTTTATTTTTTAGCACCAATTTGACAAATTATTCGTTTTGAAAACAGTTACCTATTTAAATTTTTTTTTTAAGAACTATTACAAAGTTGTAAAAATTTTAATAAACACTATCACTCTAACAATTTCGGCTAGATTCTCTGGCATTTGATTCTCACTTTTTACTTTTATGAAGGATAATTTAGTCAATTTAGATGGTGATTTTATGAGATAAAGGTAAAAAAGTGGAACTTACATGCCGAACATTCTAGCCGGAATTGTTAGAGTGTTAGTACTAATTAAACGTTTTACAACTTTGTGGTAATTCTTTTAAAATTAATTTTAATAGGTACTTATTTCCAAAACACGTGCTTTAATTGGTAATTGTTGACAAAATTTCCTTTATTCTGTCTTACTTATATTAATCCATATTTCTACTTTAGATGTCTCATTGATTTGGTCTTAGTTTTGTGTGAATCTGATTACTCAAAAGAAAATTATTACTCGTAGTCTTACTAGTATTAGTTAGTGAAATTTGATGTGGTGCCTAATATGTAATATGCCTTTCATTGTAAAATTTGTACCTAGTATTTTGTAATACATGATCATCAAATTAAAATTGAGTACCACGGATTATTATCTACGTAGTATTTAAATTGAGCAACAAATTATCTTCATCAAAATGAAATTTTAATGTAATAATTTACCCAATAATTTCAGGGGAAAACTTTGAGGAATGTGCAGCAAGAGAAGTGAAGGAAGAAACAGGGTTAGAAATAGGAGCAACAGAGTTACTAACTGTGACCAACAACCTCTTTGTTGAAGGGCCTAAGCCTTTACATTATGTCACCATCTTCCTCCGTTCGTCCCTAACAAATACAGATCAAGTTCCACAAAATTTAGAGCCTGAGAAATGTGATGGTTGGGATTGGTATGATTGGGATAATCTTCCTCAGCCACTCTTTTGGCCTCTTGAGAAAATGGTCAATAGCGGGTTCAATCCCTTCCCTGCCTAGTGTAGCGATGATCTTATTCACTACCTACTTTGTAAGTGCTAGCGATTTGAATTGGACTCACGAGTGGTGTTCGTGTTTGACATGGGTATCAACCATTTTTCATCATGCTAAACTTATATGGAAAATTGATGAAAGTAGATTGAATAATACTCTTTGTGGCATGTTCGGATAACAATGTATGCAGTTATGCACATATTTGTGGGTTATGTTTTGATGTTATTGCTTTGGCACTACTTTATTAGTGCTTTTGTCTGAATTCAATTTCTTCATTTCTTGACAAGGTCACAACTTTTGATGATTTATTATGTAGACACCTCCTTTTTGATGGTATAACTATTGAATATAGACATATGTTTATTACTCCTTGAGTTAATATATACGTAATACTTGTAAATGCATTGATAGTTCACTTTGTAACATCATAAAAGAAAAGGTCCAAATCAAGTAAAACAAAGATTAATTAAAGCATATATATCATTGAAAAAGCTTATAATAATAAGAGCCTTTTGAAATTAGTTATTTGGTTATTATAAACACTGAAGCAGTTACTAATTAGCAACTATTTACCTAACTTTTTTACACAACCTGCTAGCCAAACCAGCTAATACAACTAGCAACTCAAATTAGTTCGTTAATACAATTGGTTGCCAACAAATTACCAAACAAGGCCCGATGGATATAAGGATTAAAACAAAATAACATGAACCCTAAAATAACATAAAAATTAAAACGAAATAGCATGAACCCTAAAATAACATAAAGTTGTTGGTTTATGTTACTCATTGTTAATGAGAAGTGAATCGCACTGCAAATTGGTTAGCTAACTTTAATTTGGAGTTGCTTTTTAAGAACAAAAGCTTACAATCTTTGAGGAGATTTTGAAGGATCTTCATGTTATTTTATTGGAGGACATGAGTGGTGTGGCATCATCAAGACTTATACCGAACCAAAGACCAGTTTTCTTAAATTACTCGCCCTGGAGATTATCGAACGGGTTTCTTTGGCCTTGTGCGCTCCATTTTTTCTGTCCAAATCGGTTTTGAACAACTCTAAAAGTCAGTTTAATCAGCACACTTGTCAACGCAAAGTGCAGAACTATGATCTATAATAAAAAAATATATATAAAATATACTCCATACTAAAAAAAAAAAAAAAACGTTGTGATAATTCTAACAACGCCATTCACAAGTATGTTTATCATACACAAATTCTCCAAAAAGGTGGGTGTACGTTAATTTATTGTAACACGGGTTAAAGTTATCTTAAAAGTATTTAAAGTTACTCTTTATACTACAAAAGTTATTATTTTTCTAATGATAACTTTTAACTTACAAAAAATTATAATGTATTAGATTAATCATATTAGTCTTTATCGTACTCCCTCCGTTTTTAAATACTTGCTCCGCTTTTTATTTTCGGCCCTTTTTAAATACTTGCTTCATTTTCTTATTGGTAAAGCTTTTTCAATATTTAATTCATTTTCTCTCAACTAGTGGACCTAATATAAATAATATTTTATTAATTTCATATTTTCTCTCCTTTTTAATTCTCTCTATTGCTTTTGCTTTTTTACAATTTTTTATTTTTCCACCTACCTCACTACATATGGAGAGTTGGAGCAAATATTTAAAAACGGTGGAAGTATGTAATCATGAATCTATAATAAATTACACATTAAAATAAAATTCAAACCAACAACAAATTAAAAGTGACCTTTAAAGGGGTTTAAGTTACCATAAAAATAGTTAAAGTTACTCTCAAACCAACCGTCTTACAATAAAATAAACTTATACTCGTCTTGCATAAGACTTATTGTTAATCATATGTTTAAACACAAAAGACAAAAGTTAAAGGCTTGTTTAACATTTTTTTTTGTTTTTAGTTTTCATTTTTTTAAAAAAACAAAAAAACCAAAAACAGAAAACAAGAAAAAGATGTTTCCACTTTTCTGTCGTCAGTTTTCAAAATTGTCTTGATTTTAATATGTTTGACTAATTTCTTATTCAATATAGACATATATCATATGATTTTAAAAAGCAAAAAACCAAAAAACAGAAAACTAGAGTGATGTCAAACAAACCCTAAACTGATATATATATATATTGAAAAAAGATTGATTTATAAATAAAAATTCATACGACATCTATAAAAAGACTTAAACATAAGGATTTTTTGACAATTACCACCTACAATTGTTGCTATTTTAGGAATTACCACCTACAGTTTTTTTTTTTATTGAAAATTCTAAATATAATAAATACATGACAATTGAATCAAATAAACACATCCTTTCAACAGAGCTACGATCGTTGTTGCAAATCGTACATTCTTTATACCCTCTTTAATATCGTTGTGATTTACAGTCTTTTTCGATGAGAGGGTCTATCGATCTGTTGTAGTCGTGAAGAAAATTTCCGTCTGATTCTTCATCTGATTGTAATTGAAGGATTAACCTCTTTCTCGATCCCGCACAAATCTTTACCCATGAAACAACTTATACCATACTAAACTCAAAAAACTAAAACAAAACTAGAACAAAACCCACCATAGAGGCACTTGCTACACTCAAACTACATACTACCTTTAAAGAGTGTAGATTTTTTGAATGCAATCACAAAAGCATAAATAAACTAAAGGAAAAAGATCAAAAATAGCCAAATTCCCGGAGAAATTTGATTATTTCCAGCCTATATAACACTTTTTTTGAAGAATTTTAGAAAGAAAAAAAATAAAGAGAAAACGGATACGGTTTTAGTTAAGTGATACTCTAAGGCCCCGTTCTTTAGAGCTGCTCTGCTCTGCTATGCTAAAATCTGCTCTGCTTGGCTTCGGACGGTCCTTATTTCAGGATTGGGTGAGATGATGAACGCCAAGACTTATTGATGTGTGCTGTGCTACCGGTTGGGTGTTCCATTGTTCTCTATCACGATGCCGTGCTCTGCCTATTCAAGGGTTTTTGTTGGGGATATTTTCGATGATCATGCGGTGTCTTGTGCTGGTATTGTGGGTATTAAACATCGGCATAATGTTGTTCGGGATACCCTTGTTGATATTTGCTACAGATCTGGGATTTTAGCAAGAAAGGAGGTTGACATAGGTTTGTTTGGAGGGAATGACGGGGCCCTCAGACCTGCCGATGTGTTACTTTATTCATGGGATCATGTCGTGATGTATGTGTCGACTTAAACCTTTGACACAGACAGGGCTATCTGACTTTGTTCCTGGACGAGTTGTGGTTGATGCGGCTCATCGGAAGCGGGTTAAGTATGAAGCTTGTTGTCAGGCGATTGGATACGGTTTCATTCCCTTTTCCTTTTCTTCAATTAAGGAATTAGAGAAGGAGGCTGTTACGTTGCTGAAGCAGATTCAGAGGTTCCCGGCGACGCAAGACATTGGGGCTCGTGCTGCAGCTCATATCTTCATTAGGATCAGCTTTGCTATAGCTAGAGGAGTAGGGCCCAAATTGTATCTCGGCTTCCCACTAATTTATTGTGGGTTGTATGACTTTTGTAATAATAATCATATAACTAATATATAAAGCTAAACTTTTAGCCAAGTAACGGGACAATGACACTTGGCGTTCCAATTTTCGCCAAGTGTCGCGCCACGTTGGATAGATTTAAATAGACTTCATAAGATAAAAAAGTTAATTTAAAATTCTATTTGGATAGAATTTTAGGATAAAATTTTTAATTTAGAGTTTTATTTTCGATAAAATACCAATATTATTATTAGAGTATAATTCTAAAAATTTATCATATAAATTTATTTTTTATATCATGATATTTTTTGGAGCGAAGGAAGTAGTTCAAAGCATAAAACATCCATTTATAATATATATACTAATCGGTTAAAATAATATACGGAGTACTTTATAATCTAATACGTAGTAGAATTTTATTAATATGTAGACCTGTCAATTAGGATCGGGTCATGAGTCATTTCGGATTGGATCACTTCAGGTTACGAGTAAAAAAATGTTGAACCTTTACCTAAAGTTTTGGGTTCGGGTCAACCCAATGGGATTTAAACATTTATTTTATTTAATTTATTTTTTGCTAATTTTATTTCTTTAATGTATTAAATCAAACATTTCCACCAACATTATTATTAATAATAGTCATTACATGCCTACTAGATATCAAATCGTAACAAAAACACATCAATTTCTAACTAATTTTGTATCAATGATATATTTTAAAATTTGATACATAGATATCTTAAAATGCAATAAACAACCCGGGCATCACACGGGCACAAAACTAGTAATAATAATAATAATAATGAAATTTGCTCCGCTCTGCTCTGCTTCAATCTGCTTTGTTGAAATATTCTCTGCTTTGTCCAGAAGCTCAAAAGAACATGACTTAATTCGTATTAGAAGATTCGGAACCATTAGGAATCAAGGAGCACGTGACGGGACCCAAGTCTACCCATAAAAATATCGAATCCGTTCGTCTTCCTTAAAAACAGATTTCTGAAAATTTATTAAGGGCGGGCGAAGCCAAAGCTTTTCACCACTCTCTCTCTCCTCCTCTGCTACTCAACTCCCTTCACTCTCAGGTTAATTCTTTACTTATTCTCTCTTCCTTTCACTGCTTCTGGTTGCAATGCTTCTAATTTTTCTTAATTTTATCTCCATTAGAAAGGATTAATTTCACCGAATTTGTCGTTTTTTTTTTTTTGAAAATTTATGCTTCGATATGCTTTTTCTTGCATTTTTTTTGTATGTTATTAATGATTTTTATCAGATCAATTGAGAGATTTTGCTCGTAAATTGCTCTAATTTTCGAGAAAAAATTAATGCAATTTTTGAAGAATTATGTGGTGAAGTAAGGAATATTGTCTTTGTGCCATTGGATTTTAGAATTTAGGAAAAAGGGCAATGCTTTTAGTAAGTAAAAATTTAGGCCTGAAGTTGATCAATTTAGGCTTAATCCGCAATTTTTTTTTTTTGGTTGATTTGTTTTTTAAGTATTGATGTTATGCAATAGGGAATGGAAGATCAATACCGGAAGAACAATTGATGGCTAGGGTTTTGTTAATATAGGGTAGTGTAAATTGATGCACGTGGTATGTCCCGGAAGATGCGGAGGGTACCAATTGATCTGCATTTAGGGGTTCCAGTTGATTTGCATGTTGACATTGAAAAATAAACTTTATGGTGTTTAGGAGCAGATCTATGTGTTTTTTTTTTGAGTATGTGGAAAGAGGGTTATGTAGGGTGCTGTGTTCGTAATAGTAGTGTTGAATGTCGGTGTTTTTAAGGAGTAGAAGTAGAAGACTTGATTTTAGGGTTGTATTTCCTAGGACCCTTGTGTGTTGGAAGTGTTGGACTTGAAAAGCTTAAAATTTGTGTAGAAAGTAAGGATATAAATACTATCAAGCTGAAATATTAGCTGATAGTAAGCTGAAATATGGAATTACGGGGCGAATGTATATACTTTATCTTTGTTCAAGGTTTCTTGTGGTTTAACGCAATACTTGTACAGTAAATTATTTGTTTACCTGTAAGCTTTATAATATGAATTTTAGTATAAGAAGGAAATCATCTTAGTTTGTGACAAGATTTTTTTACCCAGGATGGTGTACATTCTGTAAAATATTGGGTCAAGCTAGACGATTTGTCTCTTCACGTGCCTTGTTTACTGGAATCAGGAATCCAACTATAAGGCACCCTGTAATTGATCCAGTTCAAATATTTTATTTTACCTTTTTAAACTGAAGTAGATGATAGACTGCAATAGGTCATTCCCTCTTGTTTAATTTGCAAAACTATACTAAGTGGATGACAGTCATGGCACCGCTTCCTAGTTTAGTTTAAAAATTCAAGAGAAACTGATTTTATGAGGGTTCTAATATTAAACTTATGTAGAGATATTCAACTTAGTGTATTAATTTATTAGGTCCTTGCTTGGTTTTAAAAAGCGCGCCTCGCTCCCAGGGAAATGGGCTTTGGCTAGGCGAGGCTTAGTCACCTACGGAAGGCACGCGCCTCGTGCGCCTCAAAGCGCCTTTGCGCCTCAAGGAAAATAACTAAGATTTAAGTTATAAATTGAAGAATTTTTTCAAATTTAGACTTCCTTAGCTTTACATATATCATTGTTTAATTTATTATGAATCTTATTAATTGGTATTAAGTACAATCAAAGTAAAAAATAATTTGAAATAAATATATAAATACATGCGCCTCGCATACAAAAGGCGCGCGCCTTCGCCTTGCACCTAGGCTGCAAGGACCATTTGCGCCTTGGTGCGCCTTTTAAAACTAAGGGTCCTTGAGTAGAATAATATCACTCCCTTTGTCCCAAATGAGCTAAAACACTTTGACTAGGCATCCTTATACAGGGGAAGGGAATGAAGTCGTACTGAGTATGAACACACCATAAATGAACGCACACAAAATTTGGAAGAATTTGTTTTAAGCATTTTGAAATGTACGAAAAAGCTAGGTTTCTTTTATTTGGGGCAAAGGGAGTAGTTCATATTGTACACTGTTCCCGATGAATGGTGTACTTTTTTTTAAATAAAATATTTTTATCGTTGTCAATTGACAATTCATGGGCTTTAAATGCTAACTGATAGCACTCATAGAAGTGATGTATGTGCAGATTAGTTTAAGTAATTACTGCTTTCACTAAAGCTCCGAAATATAGCTACATTCCGAGAAAAAGGGTTGGTCCACAAAGCATGGTTGGGGAGGACGTCCTACAACGCTGTACCTCAAGTGAATCAGATGATATGAAAAGTTTGGATTCTATTTCCATTATCAAAAATAATGCTGATGGATCTCAGACAACTGTCAATAATGTTGAAAATGGCGTCTTTAGCATTGACGATTTAGGACAGGCAAAGGAAGAAATTCAGGGCACTCAAACCATGGCTGAAGGCTTCAACAAAGATCTAACTTTGCAGCCACCAATAAAGAGCTCTGAAGTGGTTGAAACATTGTCAGTTGGTCAGTTTTCAAAGGTGAATGTTATTCAACCCGACAATAATGGTGGAATTGGTTCCTTAGTTGATCAGAATGAGGAACTTGGAACTGACAAAATCAATGGTAAGTACATTTAGAACATCTAGTATTATAGCTTGAAACAATTGGATCTGTTTGAAATGTTATGATACAGTAAGGTCTCCTTGCCTCCTGGATTAGTCTCACTTTGTTTTGCGTTAATGTATCAAGCCATGACTCTTAAGTGTTATTGATTTCTGGGTGTTGCCGAGACATTATTGTGGGAAGCTGATATGATATTCGTAGATTCTCATGTGAATGTTGGGTCTATGTTCTTTTTGCTTTTTTTTTTTTTTTTTTTTTTTTTTTTACACCAAGTTGTTGTTCTTAGTAAAAAAATTCCATTTTTTGGTAATCATTTTTATTTATTACATTGCTTCATATTTTTTTGGTAATCATTATTTCTTATTACATTGCTTCATATCTTCAGCACATTAAATCAAAGTAAGCTTGAATAAATCTTAGGTTCATGCTTGGCAATGTGTTTTGACCAATTTTCTTTATTAATGGTTTTTGGATTATATGAAATCTTTGTTATTTTGTAGTACTTCGTATATTATTTTGCTGTTGACCCATGATATTCATTAGTATGACTTATATTGTTTTACAGTAGTCTTATATCATAATATTTCTTTAATGTGGGTTTGTCACCATTAATAGGTTCTAAAACACCTGAAGATGAATGCAATAACAAAGAGTCCTCAGTTCGTGTAGTTTATAGTTCTTTACCAAGGTTGGTATAAGTGCCTATGATTTTGTTGGAACAATATTTCTTACTTCTGACATACTTTTTCCTTCAAACTTTGATCTATTATCTTGCAGCCACAGCAAAAGAAAGCTTGAGGAATTCTTACATCAGTGGTCTGAGTGGCACACTCAACATTTAATGTCGGCTGAGGTGAGCTTTTTTCTTCAAACTATCAGACCTGTATGATCAAATCAAACTAATTTATTTACTTGGGAGTTTACTTTCACTTGTCATCTGAGATCTGACACCAGGCTCTTGAATGTATGACCATTTCAGGATCCAGCTTACTGTTTAGAGTCCGGTGAGGAAACTTACTTTCCTGCATTACGTGTTGGTTCGGAGAAGCCTTTGGCATTGGTATGTTCTCGTTCTCTCATCCAAGTAGTTTAAAACCTTAAACCTAGGTGCTTTGGTGTAGGACTTCTAAAGTCTTGCCACTTACGTTAAAGGAAAAGACTTATTTGTTATTTCAATTACTATAAAATGCTTGAACAATCATTTAGCTGGATGCATATGATGACCCCCCACCCCCCCCCCCCCCCCCCCCTCTTTTTTTTGGAGAAATTTATGTAAAGGTGAAGAGGTCTTAGTGGATTGTCTTTTTGGCTGCTTTTCTGGTCATTATTACTTGCTAGTTAAAGATTGACTGACAACCATTGGTAAACTTATTCATTATCCATATGACATTTAAATCAATTACTTTGTATGTAATCTAGAAACTTCCATGTCATGTATGTTCAAAGAACTTTATGTTCTGTAAAAGCATCTTGCTGGAGTTTCAGCCTATATTAGGCAGACACTTACAAACCCAATCTTGCACAGGAATTAGTGGCATCCCCACTCACTAAAATTTACTGTTTATATAAGGTTTCACCTAACACATATTTTCTTTTGGATGCTAGTCATTTACGATGGATGGCCATGTCCAGAAAAGGCAACGGAAAGAGTCATTATCTGTGAATAATGATTGCTCGCCATTGTATGATCGAGGATATGCTGCTGGTTTGGCATCTGATGGGGGGAATGTTGAAGATAGGTAAGAATT
This sequence comes from Chenopodium album, assembly GCF_948465745.1. Taxonomy (NCBI): domain Eukaryota; kingdom Viridiplantae; phylum Streptophyta; class Magnoliopsida; order Caryophyllales; family Amaranthaceae; genus Chenopodium; species Chenopodium album. Next base: position 14,747,447 of record NC_137843.1, read on the forward strand.
CAGTGAGGCCTTTATGTCCAAAGTAGGATGTTATGACAAATACTTTACTTATTCTTGCTTTTTGTGAGTAGAAAAGTGAGAAAAGAAATTGATCTAAAAATTCGGTTTGGATTTGGTTCTATAGATATGCTTTATGCTTGATGTTGCTGCTGAAGTATGGCATACCCTTGGATTATATGTTATGTGTGTCTGAAGTAGGATCTTATGATAAATGCTCTACTATTTCCAGTGTCTAATGTGGTAAGAGAAGGGAACTAGGGACTAAAGAATTTGAGCTAAAATTGAATGTGAAAATAGTTCTGTAGACAAGCTTGGTGCTTGACAAGGCTGCTGCTGAAGTATTGCTTTGGCAACCCTTGAATACATGAAGTCATGAAGTATATATGTTATGATAGAATTTTTCTATATCTGAAGTCATATCTTATTTAAAGGTGGCTATTGGTATGTACTCTTAGTGACGTGATACGTAGTACATTGGATTGCGTTGTTGAATTTAGACTATTTAGTCAGTCGTCTTCTGTGAACCTCTGGAGGCAAAACAGCTGAATATTGTGCTTACTGTTGACAGCATTCCTTTTCACAAGTTTGGGAAATAAAATGTATGATTAAGATTGTTTGACTTGTAACATCTGACTAGGAAACCAGTTTGTTTAGCAGATTGGACTCATTGCAGTACTCAATGTGTGTTAGTGAAAAGCTACACATATTTTAGAATATTATTTGATGGCTATGGCTTGTGATATATATATATATATATATATATATATATATATATATGATTTAAATAAGGAAAATAATGTTTGTCCCTGTGGTTTCAGCATCGTAGATATGCGTGAAGCTCCTCGCTGCTTCAATTGTGGTTCATATAATCATCCTCTCACTGAGTGTAAGAAGCCTCGTGATAATGCTGCTGTAAACAGTGCCCGCAAGCAATTTTTAAACAAAAAGAACCAGAATGGTCGTCCCCGTGTCCAAACTCGGTATTACCAGGAATCTGCTGGTGGCAAGTTTGAGGGGCTTAAACCAGGTGCTCTTTCAGCTGAAACAAGGAAGTTGCTGGGTTTAGGGGTGAGAGCTCACTCTTTCTTTGTAATAAGTTTTATATAATATACAAAGTAGTAATCTATTACTGAACTATGGAATGTTCGTATAAGGCCTTTTGCGATATTCTTTTACTGATTAAGTATGCTTCAGGTCAATAAGCTACTCTGTAAATTTTTTGATGTGTTACAGGAGCTTGATCCACCTCCGTGGCTTAATAGGATGTGTGAAATTGGATATCCGCCAGGGTACATAGGTAAACAGTTATTTATGCCTATTTGAATTAGATATTTTTATTGATGTCCATATGCTAGGATTAGATTATATACTTTCTACATGCGACTAAATGACCACTTAGATTAAAGAAAGTAAAAGATTATATCAAACTTGGTCCATGCCAATTCACCCGAAGACTACTGTATGTAATTTTATTTTAAAGATCCTTTTGCAACTATTTTACATCAGATGAAGATGAAGAGGACCAGCCTTCAGGAATTTCAATCTTTGGTGATGAAGAAACGCAGAATCTTGATGGGAAAAATGACCTTCAATTAGATGTTGGAAAATCCCAAAAGAAATTTACTGTAGATTTTCCTGGTATTAATGCCCTTATACCAGAGAATGCAGATCAAATGAAGTGGGCAGCACCTGTAATTCCAGCACCTGAGCATGCCTGGAACCAATCAAACAACAGATGGAATCATGCTCGAGAATCTCTGAATAATGGGTTTTTCCGTGGTGGGTATGGGCTGACAGGGCCGCGGAATCACGTAGAGCCCCCATATTCTCACATTGGTCTCGGATTAAGTCCACCACTACCTCATAATCCACATCATTATTGTCCTAGAGAACCATTCAGCCCGAGAGGTCTCTCAGTTCCTGGAGGCCCACGTTATGGGAGTCCAGGTGATGCATCGAGGCCTTTTCTGCATTATAACTACGGTAGTATCTGACCTCATTCTCACATGTCCTGCTTAGTTATGGTAGCATAGTTAGATGGAAGAAGGAATCAAGTGGTCTGCGAATGTGATTTAATTTATCTTAGATGTATAATAATTAGTTGTCATCATTGTCAATGATAATTAACCTTGCTCACTGAGACCGACGGACAGATCCATCAATTATTAAGTGATGCTATTTTTCTGAGTAAGTTCCGATCCATAGACAGTTCTACCCAAAGTAGGATATCCCATTTTACCTGTTGTGTATAATATGAAATTATGAATGTAGTTAAACCTTTGTTGGTTCATTCATGTTATGTCATCAAATATTTTAACTTATTTTACGGTACAACTTGGTTTGGTATAGTCATGTATGCTCAACGGTAAGTGGGTTCACCCAGAAGTGCTTAGAAGTAACTGCTCTTATGGTGGTTGGTTCTTTTGATCTACAGTTAGGTCATCTGTGAACTTGTTCTGGCCCCATAATTTTGTGCATCTTACGCATGACCGTTGTTTTCTTAGTTTCTCATTTTCAATTTTTAAAAAATTTTGTACTTGTTTTTAGTGTTAGTTTATTGTATTATATGGTCATCAAACTATTCACAATTATATTAATAATTATCATGACCATTAAAATCAACGAAAATTGACCATTGTTACGTATGAATATCTAGCACATGTGGGGTGCATTTGATGGTCGTCACCGCCATATGATCACCTTGGATCCTTCATTCGTAATTTATTATATATATTTCATGTTTTATTAAAGAGGGTAAACAACTTTTTTTTTTATTTTTTATTTTTTTATTTTTATAATGCTCATTTATAGTATTCTTTTTGTTAGTGTTTTTGTATAAAACTCCTTTCAAAATGTGCATAATGTATTTTGTGGATTTCTTTTAGTAAATTCTCTACTGGACCATTCGATTTACTAGTGTATTATAAGTTTGCCAAATTAGGTGTTATTAATCTTGGCTATGCAAGTTTTTGTTATAATTTGTCATGGGTGAGTCTAATGAGCGACTTTTGGTTGATCTTGCGTAATAAATCTTTGATGATGATAGGGTTATTTATATACGGAGTACAAAGTATAAGAAGCTTAATTAAAAAAAAAAACGATAAGATTTATTAAGTATAATAATACTGATTGATGCATGATTTTGTCAAATTTTCTACATTATATTGTTTTAGGATATTCAGTAAGTTTCTGATTTACCTCTAACCATTGTATATTTTCTCAATTTCAAAATATTGCAACACTTAAATCTAAAAGCTCTCAAATTTTTGGCTCAAGTGTTGAAAGTTATTTTTTTTTTTTAAATAAATTGGAAGAAGTACATTGTAACAATATAAAAAAGTATCCTTAATGAAAAGTACAGTAATGACTTTAATCTCTTCACATAGTGAAAACATGTTGAAGATGAATGATAAATTTATTCATAAAGGTCCAAAATGTGTAATTATAAAATGGGTAAATTCTGATTTGGTGTTCGAAAAGCTATGATCCTTTAGTAAAAAGCTTCAAGAAACGCCGACCTAGGAGAGAGAAAAAGACATAGCTTGTGGCTCAAAGAATAGCATATACTCCTAGTGCATGATTAAGTTACATCAAGTTAATAATAACACAAGAAGAAAAAAGATAGAGGAAAACAAGGAAAAGAGGAGACAACAATTGAGTGGGTTAGTCATTATTGATATACGTGCATTAGTGCTTCATGTTTCTTGTTTGTGGACCTTTTTTTTGGTATCATTAGAGGTTAATTATACTGTAATATTACTGCTAATTAATAATTAATGTTGGGATTAATTTTGGGATGATCAAAATTTGGGAGTCCTAAGCTAAGTAGCTAGTCTTTGGGTTCTGTTATTGATGGTGGGTATGGTTTTGGTGTGTATTTACCTGCTTTTTTTTTTGTAGGTTTTAGCCCTTTCCAATGTAAGTCAAGTATCTTTAGTCAATTTTATTTTTCTGTCTTTTATTATCTTTTTCTTCATCAAAATTTTGCTTGTGAGTTGTGGCTGGCATAGGGTGCTAATTTTTCAAACTTGATTGAGTATGATTGTGGGAGTGATAGTGAATTGAGGCAAATAAAATAAGAATCAACTTGCCGAGAGATTATTATACGCTATAAGTATTTTGTTCTCATTTTGATGATTATTTTTCATTTAATCATCAAATGAAGAATAAAAATTAACTTTGTATAAGCTGGGTATACGGTATACCCGGGTGTATATAAAATATTCTACAACTTGTATGCTGCTTGAACTCTATATTGCTCTTTCAAAAAAAAAAAAAAAAAAAAAAGCCTCTATATTGAATTTGAATGAAATTAACCCGAGCTTAAACTTGATTCGAAATGTTAATTAGTCCAATTGATTTTACACGACTCAAAAGCATTACATAATACACAACTTTCCTAAAAACAAGGCTATTTCATACTAATTGAAAATAATTTTAAAGTGCGACATATTTCTTATAAGGTAAAACTATTTCATACTAATTGAAAATAAGTCCTAAAAAACAAGGCTAAATACATACGAGTACTCCGTAATATGTTTTGGTGTGTATGATTGCCTTTACAAGTATCAATCTTGAGTTGGTCTAGTGAGATGACTGAGATCAAACCCTACCCGAGACACCGTAGGATGAGAATTGCCTTATCCTTTCCCCGAACTCCCAAAATACCTAGCCCACTAACCCGGGGAGAGAGTTCCTATAAGAGATTCTATCCTGCCTTCTCCTTACCCGCCAAGAAAAAAAAAAAAATCTATTCCGAGATATAAAGAATCATACTGACATTTTAGATAAGAACAAAAAAAACCACTAAACATTTTTCATTTCTTCAACACCTAATCAGACTGACATAATAGATCTTCTCATAGACAAAAGCTTAAACATGTTTCTTTTTATGACTTTTATTTTTGTAAGGTCTACCATATATTTTTCTTAAAAAAAAAAAGCTATATAAAACAGGCTAATACTATGATACCAAGTATACAACAGTACTGTAGTAGAAACATTAGACTTTTTTCCTTTTGTTGGGTCCCTTTAACCGAAATCATAACCCAAATGCGACACTTCCTTTGTCTCCTTCAATCTTACTATTTCCTGAATTTCAACTCTTTTTTTTTCTTTTTATTTATTTTCTCTCTCTTCTATAAAAGTCCACTGTTTTTCTAAAAAAATGTCCTCTTTTTTCTAATTGTCTGCTCTTCTCTCTTCTGTTAGGTGGTGGTTGCTCACCTTCATTCACTCCTTTTTTTTCACTTACATTTTTATTTTCCTTATAAACTACCTAAGTAACACCTACAAATTCTCCACTTCCATTGTAATTTCTCGTAATAGTGCAATATATTCGTCTTGTTATTCAATTCTAAGCAAATTTACAAAGATGAGGACGATAATGTCGTCGAAAGCTCCTGGAGAAGCATCCTTCTCCTTCTCAAGAAGGTACTTCAATTGGCGGAAGAAACCCGAAGATCTTCTCAATGAAGAAGATTGTAATGATGAAGAAGGAATTCTTCGTTCTTTTTCGAGTCTTCCGTCTGAAGGTGCTTTAAAAATTTTATCGAGTGATACAAATGATAACGAGGTTGAGACGACGATTAAGTCTTGTGTCTTAGTCCCCAAGAAGACTAAGAACAAGAATAAGATTTCCGTTTCTAAGTTGACGTCTTTTTTTACTAGGACGTTAAGTAATAATAAGTCCGGAGATAATAGTAATAATAATAGTAATCGTTCTGCCACGACTCTTGGGTCGAAGGTTGTTGGTACGTTGTTTGGCTTTAGACGTGGTCATGTTCACATTGCGTTTCAAGAAGATCCGAAGACAACACCGGCTTTTCTTATCGAGCTTTCGACTCCGACTAGCGTTCTAGTGAGGGAGATGGCTTCAGGGTTGGTGAGGGTAGCATTGGAATGTGACAAGAAGTTGGATAAAAAAGGGGTGAAGTTGTTAGAGGAGCCACTTTGGAGGGCTTATTGTAATGGGAAAAAGTGTGGTTATGCTATGAGGAGGGAGTGTGGACCGCACGAGTGGCGCGTGTTGCGGTCCGTTGGACCGATTACGATGGGCGCTGGTGTTTTGCCTAGGGAAGGCGGTAGCGAGGATGATGGGGGTAGTAGTGATGCTAGTGGAGGAGGTGGTCAACACGGCCTTGCAAAGGCGGAGGGGGAGCTTATGTATATGAGGGCTAAGTTTGAGAGGATTGTTGGGTCTAAGGATTCTGAGGCATTTTATATGATGAACCCTGATGGAAATGGGGGTCCTGAGTTAAGTGTTTATTTGCTCCGAGTTTGAGGTTTTTTTGGTCATGCATGAATTTGGTATTAAAAGTAGGGATAATATATTCGGATTAATAATGTTTTTGGAGATATGAAATGAAAAGAAATGTTCTTATTATATGTATAACCTGAGGTTTTAAAAAAATGGACTTGGATCATCAAGTTAATTTCATTTTGGGTTTTGTTATATGCTAAATTCATATCATTGGCCATCTTGTTGGGATCTTGTTACTTTAAGTATGTATAGCTTCATTTTGTAGTCCCTCCCCTTTTCAATGAAATCTATGGTAGCTCTGCTATTACAATGATTATTCTATTTTCGTGTTTTTATTTTTAATTAATTTCAGTCCACGTATCATTTTTAGTAATTTGTTCGAATCAAATACACTCGTTACATACAACATCAATAATGACTTGTTTAGTTCGCCTTATGTTTGCTTATTTGATCTAGTCTAATCTGATATGAATGACAAATTTGACCAAACTTTGACCTTAAATATACGATAATGTATACGGAAAAATATATCAAGTGGGGTCTTGTTAGAGTCGTAATAATGTGTATTTTATTAATACGTGATTTTCATAATTTTTTTCATTACGAAATTAAAGATATTTAGCGATAAAAAACAACACATAAAATGATGATCTGATCTGAATTTATTTTTTCTAACCTAAACTTATTTTTTCTGATCTGAACTTATTTTTTCTGAAATAAGTAAAAATAAGGTGAACTAAATAAGGCCTAAGTGTAAGGATAGTGGAATATATTGAATTATATTCACTTTTTTGGTGTAAAAGAAGCTTTTTTTAGTTTTTACTTGATGTGCAATTGACCAATTGTGCATTGAAGTTGTCTTTTTTTTTTTTTACAGAATTTTTTTCGTGGGATGTTAAAGTGGAGTTAAGTTATAAAACTAAGTAACAAATCAAAGTGAGAAAGTAAGGGAATCTTTTAAAAATATCCACCTAGTTTGGTGAGTGACATTGAAGGAATTTTCGAGAGAGATTTGAAATGAATCTTGGGGGTTGGTGGCAGACCAATTTTATCGTAAATTGCTTCATATCTTTGACAAGGGTGATCCGCGTGCAACTTAATTTTGAGTTTAGTGGTATTAGTACTCCACTTCATTACATTTTTTTTTGTTTAAAAGAGCATATTTTAAAGCTTTGGTGAAGATGGTTCTAGATGAATATAACTTAAACACTCAAAAGTTCTTCTAGAGGTTGATTTTGGATAATACTCTATTCATATCTTAAATATTGTTCCATTTTTGTAAAATTATTTTTTATTAAAGATTCAAACGAATCATATTCATCACTATATATCTGAATTTAGAAGTGTCAACTAGGTTATTGGTTCTGGTCAGTGAGGTTAGGTCTATTTCAAATTCGAGTTATGTTAATTGATTGTATCTATACAAGTTGAAATATGAATTGTTTTTTTTTTTTTTTGGTTAGTCATTCGGATCTATGTTTTGACACCTCTTTCTAAATTAACCATTGTCATATATAAATATTTAATTATGTAATATGTTGTTGGATATGTCACAAAGTCTACTTTTAAAAATTAACTAGGTTAGGGGTTACTTGAGGGGTTCAGACATGGGTTATTCGAGGGGCTTACTCGGTCAAGGGTTACTTGAGGGGTTACTCGAGTTTTTCGGTCAAGGGTTACTTGACTTACTCGGTTAGGGGTTACTCGATCACGAGTTACTCGGGCAAGGTTACTCAATTATGGGTTATTTGAGGAGTTTGGTAAGGGTTTACTCGAGTAATTCGTTCAGGGGTTACTTAAAGAGTTCGGTCAGTGATTACTCGGTCAGGAGTTATTTGAAGGTTTAGTCAGGGGTTACTCGATTTGGGGTTACTCGAGGGGTTCGATCATGGATTACTCGAGGGTTTAATCGGTCAGGTTACTTAATGGATTACTCAATTTGGAGTAACTCAAGTAACCCCTAACCGAGTAACTCGAGTAACCCAAGCAACTCGAGTAACCCCTAATCAAGAAACTCGAGTAACCCCTAACTGTGAGATTTAATAGTTGAACTTTATAAACAGTGCAATTGCACACGGGTACTATACTAGTTTTTAGCTATACAAGAATGTTGTGCTCATATAATTCAATGACCTTGTTATATGCAGCAGGAAAACCCACCGGTAGACGAAGACCAAGACACATGTTTTGGTACAAGAAAGCTAGAAATGTTGTTGCAATATTGGTGTTATATGCGGAGATGATTCTAATGTAGTCTTATTACTCTTGACTACCATACTTTTTTAAAATAGATGGATGAGATTATTTGTTTTTTTTATTATTTACTAGATAAAAGCCCGTGCGATGCACGGTATTCCATATATTAATTTCAAGAAAAGATATTTTCATATTTGATTTTTTTTTCTATTTAATAATTTCAGACAAAAAAAAACATAATAATTTAATCTAAAGTGTTATTGCCTATTACAAAAGTATTATTTTTTTAATGTAATTTATAATGCGACTTTATTTATTGTTGTTATGTATTTTATTTGTGGTTGTTAGTTATATGACAATTGAATTTAAAAATATAAATAAATTGTAAATATGATATCTTTCAAAAAAAAAATATTGTAAATATGATAATTTATCGGTTATATAAGGATAAAATCTTTAATGTGAAAAGATATTTTTTTTTACATATTTAAATCCTAAATCATTATTCGTTGATTTTTTTTAAATAGAAATATTAAAAAATAATAAAAACATGTATACTATTTATCTTCTATTTCTTCATCTAATAAAACTGGATAAATAAAACATGTTAGCAAAAATAAAATTTATATAAAATTAATCTTTATAGTCTTATAAAATAAATTAATAAAATTTTTGTAAAATTGGTCTAAAAATTGTAATTGTACAAAATTAAATCTATGCATTGGAATTTTTTAATAGTCCCCAGTCGCCGCTTCTTATTTGTAATGATTGAAAAGTAACTAATGGAGTAAACTTTTCTTTCAATTAATTTTGGACGAAACTGTACAAAGTTGGCTTTAAATGAGGCATGAACGTTAATTTGTTCAATTAAGTTAATTTGATGACTTGATTAAGCTACCTAAATCACAAAAGAATTGTTTTAATCATAAAATTAATTAATAAAAACTAAAAAGGTTTATAAAAAAATTTAATAAATGTAAACGATTTATATAGATATAATACCTTATCATACTTTGTTTTTTCAATCATTTTTGCTCGAATTTAATTCGTTGATTAATTAAATTAGGTCTACATATAAAAATAAAATTCAGTAAACAAAACATAAACATATAATCATTAAGCATTCCAAATAAATACAATGTAAGCAATAATCACAAATATACATTTAAACATGGATTTTAAAAATAAAACTAAGAATTACGCAGCCACTGATGACCTAAAACTGACACAACATAATGACACAAAATTTGCTTTATTTGGTTTTGTATTGATATGAAATTTTATTGGTGTTGTAGGATGTGTCAATTTATAGTGGTAGGCATCAAAATTTTTAATATAATTATTATTAAGGAATAATTTTTATTTCTTATCAAGATTATCTTAGATATATAAATCCTATATCTAAAGATAATTGTTTTCTTAAAAGATAATTTTTAGTTTTTTAAATAAGTTAAATCCTTATAAATCACTATTCGTTATTTTTAACTACGTGGCAAAATTCTTAAATATCATTCGTCACTTTTGTTTAGGTGGCAAGTGAATTTTTTAATTCTAAAATAAAATAGAAATCTAATTTTTAATTGGTCAAAAATATACCTTTGCTTATGTGGCGTGTCAAATGCTCTCCAAAGATGCCTACTTTATTTATATATATTAGATTTTTCAAATAATTTTTAATTTTCTCTAATTAAAAATAATGATGGTCAAAGTTGTGCCTTGACAAATTGGCAAATATGCAAAGATTGCAAACCCAAGTATAGCATTTAAAATAATACAAACTATTGGGTGCGACAGTCCGCATCCAATAGTTCGTGCGGCGAGAAGGTGCTAATGGCAGCGGCACTCCACCCTTCCACCACCTGCAAAATCCCAATACTAAGAAAAAACGAAATCCCCAAAATAAAAACAAATCAAAAATTAAAACAAATAAATAACCTACATTGAAAAAAAAGCAAAAAAAAAAAACACCATACAATTGGAAGTGCTAATGGCGCTACGTTAGCTTAAGGTAGAGGTGGTGGTGGGTGGGTTTAGTGGTTAGTGATTTATAGCTGGTGATGCGGTGGTTTGTGGTTTGGTGGTTGGCGATTTGCGGCTGGTGATGTCGTGGTTGGTGGGTTTAGCTGGTGATGTAGTGGTTGGTGGGTGTAGTGGTGGCGAAGTGGGTGATAGGGGTGGTGAAGAGTGGGCTCACAGTTTGGAGCTATTGAGTTTGAGTAAGGGAGTGAGTTGCAGATTTAATCTTAAAAAATTGTTGTTAAGAGATCTTTGGGGAAGTGAGTTGTTAAGAGATTTTTTGGGTAGAACTATTTGATCCAATTTTGTTGAGGCATGCATTAGTTTTGGAAGAATTGGTCATACTTGAGTGATGAGTTGTAGCGCTAAAGGGGGAAAGAGGAGAGAGAAGAAAGAGAGGAAAAGGGGGAAAAAGGAGAGAGAAGTAAATAAAAATACATTATATGTTGTTGTAGACACCTAAAAATGTCTCCTCAAAACCAAACCCGATGATGAACAACCTTTCACCGCCATTATTGGTCGGGTTGAGTATTTAATCTTTGGAGTGCTTAAATCCATGTTTCCATTCAATACATTTCATAAACCAATCCAATTCCTAGCTCATTTCCCTACACCATAACTTATTTTCCTCTTTTCCAATTATTATTTGGTTGGATAGGTCTTAAAATAAGCTTTCCAACAATATATCATAAGCCCAATTCCGATTTAAAACGAAGAAGATATGAGCAAAATACTAAACTTGGCCCAAAACCGAAACCCTTTCACTAAAATGGACATATCTTAAAATCTACAAATTATTTTGACCTGATTCTAATTGGGTTTGAAAGTATACTTGATAAGATTTCCAATGATACATTATATGCCTTATTCCGAGTTACGGATCAAAAGTTATCGTAGTTTTAAAAACGCGTAAAAAACTGGAATTACCGCGCAGCAGCTAAAATGCAGCGACACGACAAGAACTGATGTGGCACGGTGCATAATGCCGTGACACGGTACTCTACACCGTGTCACGGTTCCTTTTTTGTGTATTTTCCGTATTTTCTCACGCATTTCGAAAAAAAGTACACCGTGACACGATACCACATGCCGCGCCACGGTGGACTTTGCCGCGTCACGACATTTTCTACCGTGTCATGGTACATGTGTCGTGTCACGGGATTTTCTAGTGTTTTCTCCGCGTAGAACCTGCACACGTTTAAGCATTTTAGGGCAGCTATTGCACCGCGACACGACATTTTCTGCCGTGTCGCGGCAACCTCTGCCGTGTCACGGCACCCCAAAACTAGGGTTTTATCTTTTTAGGGTTCCGTGTGTTCCCTCTACTCATTTTCTCTATAAATACCCCCCTCCTTTCTACAGTTCGGGGCACAAATCATTCTCTCTTCCTCTCTTCTGCACCAAAAATCATTCTCTTTTCTCTCTCATATTCTAAACCTTAAACCTGTATTTCTAATTACATTATTCCTTCCCTAATCACTCCAAGGAGTCCATACTTAATCCGAGGTTCATTCCATAAATCGAGGCGTGAAAGGTATAATTAACTGAGGGTTTGGATCAAATCAACTCTTCTTTTAATTTAATTTAATTCCAATTTGATTTATATTTTATTGAAGTTACTAACAATTTATTTATGATGTAGCAATTTTAAGGAACGTGCGTAATGTGAATAATTAATTAACTTAATTACTTATTTTATTTTTGTATTGCTAGTATCATGATTAGGTTAATTATATTTGATTTGACTAACAATTTATTGTTAAATTGCTTCAAATATTAATGTTTATTCTATTATATATTTATTGATCACCGTATTGCATGTTTAAAGGGAATATGTAATTGAAAACACGCCTAATAAGATAATTTGGACGACCGGTTTAAGTTCCTTTTTAATCTTTTTATTTAATTAAAGTGATCACTAATATTTTAGAATTATGTGTGCATTAATATTCAACCAATTTAGCTTAATATTAGTTTGGAGCAAATTAAATCTTTGTTTGCATGCCTTTGAGATCGCAGGAATGCTTTTCACTATAAGAATCGAGTAGAGACCAATACGGGCGAATGTGACTCCATGACTCACTTCGTACCATTATCCCCGATCCTCCTTTCGTGGTTCCGAACTATATGGAGTTTGTAATATCATGGATTATGAATGGGGTGTAACTTTCACGGGTCAATCGTTGCTGCCTATCATTGTCCCTTTATCGTGGTTGCCTTAAATGATCCGTGAACGTTTTACAAGTTCCTTAAAAACTTGTTGGCGACTCCCTACTTTCTTTGTCCCTAATTGTATATGTCAATTTCCACTTCCTAAGAGTGCCAAGCATATTCACAACATGCTTAACGTAGGCGCGCCTACAAACATGAATAAGATCACTTACATCGGGCATTTGCCAAGCTTGTCGGGGAATTTCGACATGATATGCCAGATGCACCATCTGTGTCTAGTGTTTGGCATAATTTCTTCCAATGGCTTACACATCATAGCAGCTTGATCTGTAAGGATACCGACCGGGGCTTTATTCCCCATGCAACACAACCACTACTGAAAAATCCATCTGAACGTATCTGAGTCCTCATGAGACACCAATGCACACCCCAACAGAATAGACTGTCCATGGTGATTGACCCTAACAAAATTCACAAATGGCAATTCATGCTCATTAGTCAAGTATGTAGCATCAAAACACACTACATCCCCAAAGTATTCATAAGCAGCTCGACTACGAGCATCAACCCACAACATATCTTTTAACCGACCTTCTTCATCTAAACGATTAGTATGAAAAAAAATTCTGACTATCGGCCATCATATACTCAAAGTATGACATCATAGCAACCGCATCCCCACCTTCCATCCTAAGGCGGCGCTCCTTGTAAACCTCATGTTGGAAATCCTTCACCGTCATCGACACGTTCTCAATCCCTCCCATTTCAATAGCAGTGCAGCCATGTATACGAGACACGGGTACCCCCTCATCATAATAATTCACCAACCTCCTCCTAACAGTGGATGTCATCTACTTCATTCTATACTCTTTCACCAACTTCGCTCCGTTTGGGATTAAGTCATGGTTATCGTGCTTTAAAATAACAGTTCTCAACTCCCACTCACCATCGTCGTTAACACTAGCATAAATCTTAGCACCACACTCACACTTTTTGGACTTTCTTTTGCAACGATTCAACTCAGGCTCCGCAATAACCCCTCCAACTAAATTACTGCAGCCAGCAACTTCCATTGATTTAGCCCTCTTCTTCGCCGCTCTCACTGCTCTCATGTCTGGTCTCCCCCAACATTCACACCTCTATGTAGTCCCCCTCCTCTCCTTATCCTTCTTAGAGAATGAACCTTGAACCCTGCTGACACCAAACCCAAGCTATTCAGCATATTCCTTAATATAGGCTTCAACATCCTGCCAAGTTTTAAAAATCATGCCCTCCTTAGGAGCCTCGACTACACTAACAACACTGATTTTGTTACTAGATACAATAGTGTGCACAGTCTGTATTGTACGGGTGGGGGTCCTATAATATGTTTCACCACCTTGAACATAACCATCAGGTCCATCATCAATTATAGTTGGTTGAGATGCATGTGCAATTAGGTCCATACATTGCATGTCAAGAGAGTTCCCAACTTCAATGTCAACTACTTCTTTATGTGGCATTACTTCGACACCTATACCACTGCACAAACATCCACTCCACTTCCCCTATCAAGGTTCTCCATCATATCTGAACATTATAAGAGGTCTCATTAATAATCACCCTTCAATAAAAATAGAATGCAATTGAGAATGCAATTATACAATTATTCATAATGCAGTTGTACAGTTATTCATAATGCAATTGTACAATTATTCATCTCTAATAGCAACATTTACTTGTACATTTAAATATACATTAATGCATCACTCAGAATGCAACACTAAAAATAGAACACTAACAAAAACAGAAGCACATATTTGTTTAACTGTACACTAATTCATCACTCAGAAAAGAAAAAAAAAACAAATCAATTGAGAAATACAACAATCGAGAAAGAACTAGGAAACACATTTCTCCTTATTTCAAATTTAAAGGTCGAACTCCATCAATTTTGTATGAAAAGGGTTCTCATAATTCAAGTTAAATTACTGATTTACAAGTCCAATTTTGTATGAAAAGGGTTCTCATAATTGATGGATATTCACTATGTATTGGCATCTTTTACTGTTCAAAATCACTTGATTGAATCCTTCATTTTTATAATTGCAGTAAGTGACATTTAAGTTTATATATTGTAAATAAATTGTGTGAAAAGAAAATTATTTCAATTAGTTTGAAATTGAGAAATACAACAATCAAGAAAGAACTAGGAAACACATTTCTCCTTATTTCAAATTTAAAGGTCGAACTCCACCAATGTGAACAACAAATAAATAAGAAGCTTCTAACTCCCCAACACTAGCAAAGCCATTTAACACTACCCTTTAATTCCTAAAATCTGAAATACTCGAACATCTATATTACATAAGACCTAACAAAAGATCCAAATAATTCATATACGATTACATTGTATATTGTAATTACATACCTTTTTTTATTAAGCGAACTTCAAGCGCTTCGGTAAATTGACATCTTCGAGCTTCAATCGACTATCGAGCAGCTGCAATTTACAATGAAGATTGCACAGATTTGGGGAAATAAAAATTAGGTTTTTGACTTCACTTGTTTCTACAGTTCAATCTCTGATTTGGGGAAAAAAGAAACAAATACTTCAATTAACCATGGTTAGAATAAGAAAACGTTGGTAAAAAAAGAACAAACGGCCGTTTGTAATCAAAGCTCACGAGTATTTCTGACACTTTATTTACTTTTTACACGTGTAGCAAATCTAGCCAATTTGAAGTGATCTGGCCCATTTTGATTTCGAAATATTTACAACCTTGCCATGCGATTTACAACTTATGTTTATCGTTGAGATAAACTGGGCACCCCTCAAATTATTACATGTAACTGAGTATGAATTTACGTAAAACTATTTATAAATTAACCATGTACATAAAACGATCTACGAATAATGGATTATCATATAAAATTATATAATAATAAAAAAAATTAAACAATTTTTTCTACAAAAATATTATTATAATGTCATAAACCTCTAAAATGTCAATAAAAATTTAACTTTTACGTTTATCAATGCATAATTACAAAAATTTTACACTAGTACAAAAAAAAAAAACAAAAAAAAAAAGATCAAATGAGCTTAGGTTCAAAATAGGCTTTGCACACCAATTTTGAACCAGTGCTTATTTTAGGGGTGCGGGTAACTGAAACTATTCATATCAGTTCAAAACCAGTGAGAATAATGCATAAGAGCACCGATTTGATTAAAAAAACCAATGACAGTATCTTAATAAGAGCAAATAACACACAAATTTGAAAAAAATTACATGATTATGCCATAATTAATGCATGAACACTTAATTGAAACAAATTACTTTTGAAAACACTAAATAAGTAAGTTAATAGCATAATTTTAGCAATGAAAACCCCTAAACTGACTATACTAACCCAATTTTATTAGCGATAAACCCTAGATTATGAAATTGATATTCAATGATTTGGAAACATTACCTCTCAAGCTGCTTCAAAAGAAGAGAAAGTTCAGAGAATGGAAAATTCTGCGTATGAACAATACCATGGAAAAATATGAGGTACAAGGAAGAAAAGTGATTGTGAGCTTAAATGGAGTCTAAACCCTGACTTGAATAAAATGACATGATTAATTAGCGATAAACCCTAGATTATGAAACTGATATTCAATGATTTGAAAACATTACCTCTCAAGGTGCTTCAAAAGAAGAGAAAGCTCAGAGAATGGAAAATTGGCATATGAACAATACCATGGAAAAATATGAGATTCAAGGAAGGAAAGAGAGTGTGAGCTTAAATGGAGTTGTAGGGAATATTTCAAGCATCCCACACTTGAGCCCACTGTGATCATACACTTAAGCATGGTGGCATCCAAAGGGAAGGAAGCTAGAGTAAAAGAGTCGCCAACAAGTTTTAGGAACTTGTAAACCGTTCACAGGGTGAAGGTTACACCCCTTAATGATCCAGGAGATCGTTAACTCCAATAGGTCTGGAACCATGACTGGAAGTTCGGGGATGAAGGTACAAATCCAACCTAAAAGAGATTGAACCTGCCCTAAATAGGCCTCTACTTTATTCTTCTCGTATTCATGTGTGCTTTCTGACTAACATACAATCATTAGGTTAACCCTAAACCTGTTTAATCTATGTTGGTTGAATTTAATGCACAAGCATAACTATTATTGTCGATCACTTGAATTATAATCATATTAACCTAAACAAGATTATTAATTATCTTATTAAGCGTGATTACAAGTACAAATTCCCTTTAAACCTGCAAGAGAGGGCGTGATCAAGCAATAACAATAACAAATATCAAGCAACATAAATAACAAATCATCATAATCTCAATAAAGCGTAATAATATATTAGCAAGATCCTAGGCATGATACTAACAAGATTAATAACAAATCCTAGCATGTCACTAAACAATAAAGACCAAAGCTTTATTCCTAGCATGATACTAACATGATATTAGAAAGAATAGGAAGCATCATAATAATATCAGAAATATTAGCTAACCCTAAACATGATACTAGGAATTAAAAATAATCAAAGCATGATTTCTATATCAAAATAACAACAATTAAAGCAATTACTTACTTCGATGCCTCGTATCTCTTTCTAATAACAAAATACACGCGTTAGTAACTTCAAGGAAAATAATAAGTCAAACAATTAATTTAAATAATTGAAAATAGAGATTTGGGACCAAATCCTCAGAAATTATAAACCTTTCACGTCTAGGGCGAAGGCAACTTCAAACTTGGCTAAGTGTGTCTAGAACTAATGAATGTGGAATTTTGTGAAAGGGGAAGTTTAAAAAAAGAATAGAGAGAGAGAAAACTTCTAGCTTTAGTGAGAAAGAAGAGAGAGATGATTCTGAATTCTTGATTGTTGATTGAAAAACGGAGGTCTAGGACCCTATTTATAGAAAAATAGTCCGGAAAAAAATTTAGTCATATTCGGAATAAAACCGGCATCTGTCGCCAGGCGACAGACGTCAGCGTCAGGCGACAGGATTAGCGCCAGGCGATAGCCATTAGCGCCTGGCGACAGACATTGTTGTTTGACGCTAATTAAAAGATAAAACGCGCTTTTGTACGGAATCCTCTTCTTAATATGATTAAGCAGCAAATTCCGCGTTTATCAAATTAAAATCAGGTTTATCATAAAACACTTATTTTATTCCAAATAAAACTCTTTAAAATATAATTATTAATCCTAATTCCATTAGAATTTAAAAGAACCTTCTAGATAATCTAGAATATTAAAATCAATCCTAATAACTTTAGGAATAATAATTAATAGGCCTTCCTCTAAATCATTGGGCCGCATATAAAATCATTTCGGGCCAAATTTAGTTTAAGCCATAACTTCCTCATTATTCATCGGAATTAGGCTTATAATATATCGTTGAAAAGCTCTTTTCAAGCCCAACTCAACTACACTATTATTGGACCCTACATCATGGACCAAACTAAATTGGATTGACTATTTTCATAAACAGAGTATAAGAAAAGAAATGTTTTCAAAAACAGAAAGAGAGATATTTTAATAAAAACATCCACATCACTAGACTTTTCATACTTTCACTTCGTTCGATAATCAAATGACGTGAAAAAATATTCATCACTGGGTTTGGTTTTTGGGGGAGACACATTTGGGTGTCTACAGAAGTCTAAACCATGACTTGAATAAAATGACATGATTAATTAGCAATAAACTCTAGATTATGAAAGAAAGCTCAGAGGATGCTTTAATAGAAAATTCAAAGTGTGAGGTTTTATGGAGAATTACGGCGAGGTAATTTTCCCCTCCCTTGCTTCTTTTGTGAGATAGAGAGATCTGTGAGAAAGAGAAGGCAAGAATAAAAGAGAGATATAAGGATCTGTGGGAAAGAGATCAGAGGAAGTGATTTGACGCAAAAGATGTGGGAAATGATATGAGGGGAGAGAGAGAATAAAGGGCTAAAATTAAATTTAAAAAAAAAACATAAAGGGCATCGGTTATGTTAACCGCTGCCATTTTAATTAGCAACATCTTTTAGAAAATTAAAAAATAAATAAAAATGTAAAGGGCACTAGTGCTATTTTTATTTGCGGGCACTGATTTTAAAAAATCGTGCTCATTGTTCGATGCACATTTATGTTATTCTACCAGTGATATCTTTAACTATGATTAACAAAAAAATATAAAAAATTTGATATTATGAAATAGGCAATTAACATTAATGAGGGCAAATAAGTAAATAAACGAAAATTTTGTGTATAAATACCTTAAAGATATGTTGTTTTGTAAACAACTACCTTTTTTTTTATTTCATTTTTTTTTATTTTGTTTAGAACTACCCATAAAATGGAAAATGTTTGTCCAGCACTACCTATAAACAATTTTCGCGCGTCCAATTGAGCCGTTTGTGGGGCCTACTCCTAGGATTTCCCACTTAATTCTCTTCTCCTTCATTTACTGTCCCTCTAAACTCATCCAAAAATCTAAGAGAAAAATTTCGCATAATACAACACAAAATTTCACTAAATCGAGTAATGTTTTTAGCTACTATTTAATTCTTGGTCTGTTTAGTTGGTTTAGGGTTTTTAATTTACTTCAATTAACATAATTAGGGATTCAATTTAGGGTCAATTCAGTTTGGGGATTTTAATTTCTAGGGTTGAGGCTTTAATGAATTAGGGATTTTGCTTATTTCGTCGATTAAAAAATTAAGGTTCTAATTTGAGCAATTAAAATTAGGGTTTCAATTCCCACGTGTTCAACAATTTATAATTTGTACCTTAGCTTGTTCATCCTTATTCCCCACTGCCAACCACCCCCTCCTCCACCTCTCCGGCCACCACTCCCCCTCCCCCTCCCCCTTCACAGCTTTACCTCCAATTTTCGACCATCCCCTTTCTGGCCACCACTCCCCTCCCCCTCCCCCTTCACAGCTTTACCTCCAATTTTCGACCATCCCCTTTCTGGCCACCACTCCCCTCCCCCTTCCACTGCATTTTTCGACCACACCTCGCTCCCCATGAAACCCCCAAACTGACAATCCCTAAATCGAAAAAGTGAGAAACTGATGTAAAAAGAAAAAAGAATTGGAAGACTGAAATATTAAGGATTTCGGTGAGGTGGGTTTCGGATCTTGGTGCAGTGATGGTGAGAGGATGGTTATGGCAGGTTTCAAGTAGTGGGTTTTTGGATCTTGGTATTAGTGGGGTGGGTTGGCATGATGGTTTGGTGGTTAGTATGGTGTTTTCGATGGGTTGATATGGTGGTTTCAGTATTTTTGGTGGTTGGCATGGTTTTTTTGCTGGGTTGGTATGGTGGTTTCGGTATTTTTGGTGGGTTGGTAGGTGGTTTCGGTGGGTTGGTATGGTGGTTTCATTGGTTGGTATAGTGATTTCGGTGGTTTGGTGGTTGGTATGTTGGTTTCTATTGTGGTTGTTGCTGGTAGTGTACATAGGTGGTGGTGTAGTGGGTGAAAGTGATGGTAGTGAAGGTTAAGGGGGTGGTTGGTTGGGAAAGGGGTTGGCAATGGTGGTTAAGGGTGGTTTTTTTTTTTTTTTTTTTTTTTTTTTTGTAAAAATCATCAAATATTTTGTTTAAAAAAACTTGACCAATGATTTAATGACAAGTGGATTTTTACCTGGTATAACAGGTAGGGTGACCTGCTTGCCGAGGAGAGAGTGGTCTTTTTTTTTATTTGTATTTTTTTCATTATTTATTAATTTGTAAAAAATAATTAAAGGTTTTTTATTAAAGGAAAATAAAAATAAAAAAAAATGACCGATTATTCAGATTACTGGTCATTTGGGTTCATTTTGGGAGAAAAAAAAAATGCAAACTTCTGTTTATTTTGAGAAGATTTAAAGGTTGGTCTATTTTGAGAGAATTGGGCAAAGGTTGGTTTGTTGTTGTTAAACATTCCTAAATTAAATTGAATGTAATTTAATTTTTCACATTACCTCCTTTTTTAATATTTATTTTTTGCAAGAGGCCAGTAGTAGCTTGTCATTGTAGAGCTTGTAGTTTAATTGATTTTGTTTTAAACATAATAATGTGACAACCCAAAGCTATAAGGAGATGTAGTAGTCTATTGTAGATGTTCTTATAAAATTAAGTATTCCCTCCGTCCTTTTATAATATGCCTGCATTCCTTTTTAGGGTAATCAAAATTAAATGCTTGTTTCTATTTATAGGTTGTACCTTTTGTCAATATTATTCTCTTTTTGATGATTTGTCATTATTTTTCTTTTTCTTTTTTGTATTTTAACATCAATTCCCAATGCTTTCTGTCTCTTAATTCTCAACCACCTTTTCTTTCTCTCTATCTCTCTCTAACCCCACATGCATATTTATACTCTTAATTATTAGTTTTAAGGAATCATTAACTTTCTTAATTCCAGTACAAAATGAGAAATAGACATGTAATAAAAGGACGGAGGGAGTACTAATTAGTGTTTCTATATACTAATTAATCATGTTGGCCGGGCTGGCAGAAGTAGTGGCTTGGCACTAATTTTGCACTATGTAACAATAGCTGGACTCATTTTGCCAACGAGGTTAACGAGCCAACGACCTTACACCAAAAGAAAACCTGTCAAGTGTTAGTTTAATTCTTCACTAATCAATGCCGCAAATTATCTTCACGTATAAAACCCCTTAATCTTATTACTCGTACTAGTTAGAAAGGTAACAAGCAATAACATCATCTTTCTCTCCATTCTTACCCTCAAACTATCGATCACCAAGATTAATCTTAAATCATTTTCTAAATTAATGGCGGCCACCGGGACTGTGAGGTGGTTCAATGAAACAAAGGGTTTCGGATTCATAACCCCTGACGATGGCGGTCCTGATCTCTTCTTTCATTATACATCCATTCAAGATGATGGGTTTAAAAGCGTCAACGACGGTGAAAGGGTCCGCTTCGATGTCCAGCAAGGGCATAGGGGCCGTGCGGCCACTAACGTTGTACGTATCTGAGTCTGATGATTATTATTTGGTTGTTGTATGTTCAAGTGTCTTCAGGTTTCGTCCATCCCTTAGCTTGTTACATTCTGTACTGATAAAAAATATTCTGCCAATATACTACCTCTAATTTTTTTTAGTTATAACTTAGGAATATTTTATATCTTTCAAATAATACCACAAAGTTACATCTAATAAAAATTGGAAGTAGTATATATTTATGTACCTTTTCTTACCCTAGCTTTACAAAACCCTACGAAGACAAAGTAATGTAAAAGGGGTATGCCGTGGAGAACTCAAAGTCACAGCTACGTTGATAGATCAAGAGAATATATATAACCAAAAAATAAGGTTGAGCATTTTTTTAATACTTTGCCTTAGACTTAATTAAAACCTTTTCATTTGCATCCTTCTCAATTTAACAAACTTCTCATTTACTGTAAATCATATAACTAATACATAAAGATAAACCTTATCCAGAGTACGAGACAACAACACTTGACATTCCAAATTTTCGCCAACTGTCGTGCCATATTGATGACAATTAATTATTAATATGACACGTAAGATTTATTGGAATATATTTATTTTTATTTTGTAGAATAGGATAAAAAAGCTTATTTTAAAGTTTAATTTTCAATAAAATTTGAATAGATTTAGTAGGATAAAAAAATTATTTTAGAGTTATATTTTCAATAAACCATTGACTTTGAATTTTTTTTTTAATAAAATACTAATAATTTTATACAAAATGGTGGATCTAAAGAGGTACAGAAGGAAAAATAAAAAAAAATCAAAAATCAAAAATCAAAAAGACCTATTATTATATATAACCGTTCTCTTGAGTCTTAACATACAACTAGCTTTTCCCTAGATGCTTAGAGAAAATAAAAAGAGATCACAACTTTGGACAACCGTTCTTTCTAGTTGTACATTATTACTTTTAAATTTTTACCCATAAACGGAAAAGTATGATATTCAAGGTAAGCGATTATTAATCCATGAGTAGAAAATTCAAATAAATATATATTTTTTGATAAAAAATTTTATTTTAAAATTCAATAAATAACCCAAGTTTCAATTCGCACGGAACACAGAATTAGACTATATATATTTCTTTTGTTGAAACAACCCTGATGTGGTTGTTGACCCACTATTCCGGTGTCGACCCTACCCCAGCTGTCATAGGCAACACCTTGTCACCCTGACCAAGCTTCTTTTCATTATTTTTATTGAAAAGGGTAATGATGGAATTTTCAAGGTCATATAAATATGCTTAAGTAACAATAATACTATAGATCTATAAATAAGCTCATAAGTCATAAGAATGCTTTTAAAATTACAAGTACTAATTTAGTGTTTCTATATAATATTAGCCGTGTTAGTCTAGCATAAACCGTGTTAGGGGTTAGTTTCTTCAATTCCTAAAGAAAATATGTCAAGTGTTAGTTTATTCAATTCTTTTGCATATTATTACCGCTAAGTATCCTCACCTATGAAACCCCTTAATCTCATTACTTGTAAATTAATACATACTTACAAAGACAATAACATCATCTTCTTGCCATTCCTACCAATCTTTTCCTTAATTAATGGCGGAAACCGGGATCGTGAAGTGGTTCAATGCTAACAAGGGTTACGGATTCATAACCCCCGCCGATGGTGGTCCTGATCTCTTCTTTCACGTCCAATATGTTGGGGTTGAAAGCTTCAAACAGGGTGAAATTGTCAGGTTCGAAGTCGAGCAAACGGCTAAGGGCCCTATGGCCTCTAAGGTTCAAAAGACCTGGGTCTGATGAGTATTAGACTCTCTCCAATAGTGAAACTCAAGTGAGTATTTTCAGGAGAGAGAGTATTTTTTACAGTGTATACCAATAAGTTGGTATCTAAACTTAACAACTTCAAAAGAAAATTGCTAAGTTTAGATTTTCAATTTTGAGTCTCATTTGACAAAAAGTGTGAGTCTCTTGTCAATATTCTAATATATTTTGTAATTTATTTAAGTTTTACCTTTTTTATTTTTTAATCTTACATTATTTGATGGGCCATATATTGAAAATGACATTTGTATATTTTAGAAAGTCTCACCATTAGAAAATTAGACTTCACATAAGTTGCTAAATTGAGAAATGTGTATGGTATCACCATTGAAAGTAAAAAACAACTCATTTTGTATTTTAATACTAAAACTTGAGTCTCACCATTGAAGATGGTCTTATTTGATTGTTTTTTTTGTTTCTTCCATTTCTTTTAACATTTTTGATATCATCAAAAATATTCTGCCAATATACATATTTGTGTACTTTGTCATATATGTAGTCCGTACTCCGTAGTATGTTATGGGTCCAGCGGCTTCAGCCTAAGTGGTACTAAAATGAATATTACTTTGGTCCAATTATTTGGTCCATTTCAAGTCATTTTACTACATTTTGTAAGTCTTCTTTGAGGCTTATTTTTTGTAGCTTCTTTTAGAAGCTTTTGGAGTAATATTATGTGGTGTAAAAACAAGTCAGTAAGGGGGCAATTAGCTAAGTATACACACACAAAAATAGGGAGAGAGAGAGAGTTGGGGTTTAAAGTGCTCCCAACTTCCTCTAGGCAGCCTTTACAAAAATGGTCGTTGGATATTTCACCGTTGGGTTATATTCAAATTTTGACAACTTATTTCACATCAAAGACTTCATTTTTGAAAGTTGGATCGTCAGTTTGAGTTCTGATTTCACTCTCTACATAATTTGATCTCTTATTCTTTGTTGTTGTTGGTGGGTTGTAAACCTTGTGTAGACTGATTCGGATTTATTATACCCTCAATTATCAATAAGAGAATTTAGGTTGGACTTCTTAAACAGTCATGTGGTTTTATCCTTCATATCGAAGGAGTTTTCACATATAATCCTCGTGTGTTGATGGTTGTCGATTCTTCCTTGTATTATTGGTATTATTGTTGTTTTGCTACTGTTTTATTGCTGATTTGGTTGTGCTTTTTTTTTTTTTTTTTTTTTTTTCGAGAGCCACGAAAGCGGGTGATGATAATCCATCTCAAGATAATCTCGATTCGGGATAGGAGCTCTAACCACTTGAACTATCTCTCACTCTCAACCATCGTTAGTGGCTGGGTTAACATTAATAATATATATTTCCTAAAAAAAATATAAGTATATTAATTTTATTTTGGCAAAAATTAACCGGGCATTATATTAGAGAATTAAATTAAAGTGGAAATATTAATATAAAATTAATATTAATTAGGGTCTGTTCTGATTGACTGAACTGAACTGAATATTTTATGAGACAAGAAAACTAAGAACTGAACTTATTGGAGGTGAACTAAACTGAACTGAAAATAATTTGAAGAGAACAGACCCTTACACAGCTTGACGTGTAATTTCATCATGTATCTCTAACTTAATAATATATTAGGGGCCTGTTCACTTCAGCTTAATTTCAATTCAGTTTAGCTCAACTCAGCTTAGCTCCAATTAGTTCAGTTTAGCACCTAATTTCCTTCTCTCATAAAATATTCATTTCAGCTTAGTTCACTCCGATTCAGCTCTAATTAATTCAGTTTAGTTCAGTAAATGTGAACAGACCTTAAGTAATATATTAATTAGTTATCAAACATTGGAGGGCGCTTAGCTTGTTAGCAAGATACTTTTTTTTTTTTTGTAACTATCACTCGGCATAACCACCCTTTCAACTTGAAACCCCCTTCTCACCGGCCCAAAACCCTACTTACCCTTTGTTTATAAGCGACGATCGACCTCGACTAGATGTCCCCTGGCCCGGCCCTCTGCATCATGCATACGTTGTATTAAGAATTAGGGACAACCTTTTCTAAAAGATGCTCAATATTAGAGATGAATCAATTTCATACAATTTATACTCCCTCGTTCCTAAATTACATTCCTACTTCTCTTTATTATGTGAGGAATAAATGCTAGAAGTAGGAATGTAATTTATGGACGGAGAAAATTCTATATACTACCTCCGTTAACAGTTATTTGCAACATTTACCCAAAATGGGTGCTAACTATTATTTGCAACAATTTTATTTTTTTCCTTTTTTGGTAACTTTTTGGCTGACAAAATGACCAATCTGCCCTTATTAAAAACTGATTAATTCCTAACTTTCTTTCTTATACTAATTAATTATCTCTCTTATCTACATATCTAATCTAATGACTCCCACCAAAATTAAAGATCTACATCCCTACTCTCATCAATTCATCAGAGCACTCGTCTCCTCACCTACCCTCATCAATACACCTTCAACCAATTCCATTAATATGGTTGTTGAAGCCTTTAAATCTGGAAAACGTTCCAGATTTTATCTCTCTCTCTCTCTCTCTCCTCCTCTTATAATCTGGTAAACCTCTCTCTCTCTCTCTCTCTCTCTCCTGTTTTTCCAAACCCTAATTTCCTTGTGTTCAGATCTACTCTACTCTTTCATCAATTTACCAAAAATGAATCCCTTAAACGAGAACAAACCTAATCATGATGTTATTGCGACCTACAAATGTCAGCGTCGAACTGGGAAGATGAAGTTGGTTCGAACAGAAATATACATGGAGAAGAAACGAAAGTTCGGTGGTGGTGCGAAGCTTGAACCTCTACCTTCCGATGAAGACGGTGAGGACTCGAATGTGCCAGATCTGGGCAAAACCAAGGTTGGTTCGACTGTAAAAGGAACTGTTGCTGATGTTGTGAAGAACGAAGATGCTGACTCCCCTGTTCCGGTTGAACATTCTGAAAGGGTTGAAGAGGAGGCTGGAGATAAGAACTTAGTCCCTCAAAAGGCCGCCGATGCTGTTTCCGGCAAGAAAATGGGTAGATCTGGCTCCTTTGAGGATGACGATGATGCTGTTGAGGGGGAATACAACCCTTCTAACTTTGGCTCTAACTAAAGCCGCAGCGTAACGCATTTCTGACCCTTCATTGTTTAAATTAATTGCTTGCAATTACTCAGCGTTCTAGATCTGTTTGATGTTTGATGCTTCATGTTTTTGAAATTTATTGGGCTACTGTTGGTAATTCGTTGGATATGTGTGTTAATTTATGTTGCTTATTCTCAAATTAAGAATTATGTGAACTTTTTTTGTTGTTGTTGTGAGAATATTGGCTGATTTTTGTGAATTTGTTGGCTATTTATGAATTTTTGTGAATTTGTTGGCTATTTTGAGAATATTGGCTGGTTTTTGTGAATTTATGAGAATATTGGCTGGTTTTTGTGAATTTTTTAGGAATTTCTTGGCTGTTGTTGCTGACTTGTGATTCAATTGGACATTGTTGGTAATTTAAGATGAAATTTGGTAATTTATGATTACATTTGGTTGTTTATGATGATCTTTGGCTATTTATGATAATTTGTGGCTTTTTATGTAAGCTATGGCTATTTATGATATACTTTTGGCATATGTATGCTGTTATGTCTTGCTTCTGCTGTAAGTTTGCAGATAATGGTTGTTTAATTATTGCTAACTTGTGATTCAATTGGATATTGTTGGTAATTTCAGATGAGATTTGGTTATTTATGATAAAATTTGGTTGTCTATGTTGATCTTTGGCTATTTATGATAATCTGTGGCTTTTTATGATAATCTTTGGCTATTTATGTAAGCTATGGCTATTTATGATATAGTTGGGGCATATGATTTGCTATTATGTCTGGCTTCTGTTGTCTACTTCTATGGGTTCTACTTCTGTTGTGGGAGTTGAATGTGTGGGTTCTACTTCTGTTGTGGTAATTGGTTGTGTCTTTCTGGCTACTGTCTGTCCTTTAGTGTCAATGGCTGGTGGGAATTGTGAAATGATGAATGATGATGAATTTATAGGCTGTGGTTAATGTTGTTAGATGTTCCTGCAGTTCAGTCCCTTATTGTTGGAGTCCCTTTTCTGTTGTTCTCAATGACTATGCTAAGAGAGAACATTATTTTTGCCTACCTATGTGTGTCCCTACATGAGTCCCTTCATGAGTTTTGTGGTCCTAGCTGATGTATGAGTCCCTTAATGGAATGTAATTGTGTGTGACATCCAAATGATGAAGGGACTCATTTGACACAAGTAAATGGATAAGTTGGAATTGCTCCAATAACTTCAAGTGTAAGTTGTTGTTGAGGGAACCACTTATTCAATTAATGTGATATAGAATAACCTTCTGATGGATTGATATTTGTGTGTGTTTGTGTATCACAATGGCAACATAATGTAATAAGCACATGTACATAAAACAACCATACTTGATATCATTAACTTGTTCAAAAGGTTTAACATGTTCAAAATAAGCTAGCTAAGATTGCCTTACAATATATGGCCTAGAGTTTAACAAAATACACATAACCAATTAGTGTCAAACAATGGTAAAACCAAAAACTTGGAAAAGACAACCTACTATTTTACCATTTACTTCAATGCTCTTCATTGGTTATGTGTGGCAGTCTCACTGTCACTCTGTTTGTGTTTCTGAGATGTGGTCAGTCTGCATCAACTTGCATGTCTTCATCCTCTGCATTCCCTTCACCAGTTGAAATAAATAAAGTGTTGAGATAATCAACAGCTTGTTGAACCAAATTTGCTTCCACCTCTAGTTGTTCTGGCAGCAAGCCAAGTCTTTCCAGCCTCTTCTTTCCTTTATGTGGTGGGGTGAAATTATTCCCACCTAGATGCCTGAGGATTTCTTCCATGCAACATTGTAGTGTTATCCAACAGTACTTGTTCAACACTGGATTAAACAAGTTATAAGCCTCTTTCACCTTATCTATGAGTTCCCCCAAGTTCTTTGGAAATGATTGGTATTGTATGGACTGTATGACATTGAATAACCCCAATTCTAGCACATTCAAGTCAGGTGACTGTGCTGGCTGGTAGATGAACTGAATGTTGAACCCATCTAACTGACATGCAGAAATGAATTCCTCATCCTTGGGAATCTGATGAGGTCTGACATTATCCCACTGAATCCATATGTCCTTTGGCTTATGTGGTGACCATTTCTCTTTGATTGCTGGAATGACATTGTTGATAAGCATTGCCCTGATTGCCTCCTTATTTACATTTTCAGTTGCCTTAATTTCAACAGCCCCTGCTTCTCTATTCTTACTTTTTTTCTTTGCAATGTTCTCATAAATAAATGGAAAGATTCCATACTTTCCATCATGTAGCACATGTCCATGGCTGTCAAAAATAGGCTTGCCAATGATTGCCATGAACATTCCTTTAACCTTGAATCTTTTGGACTGTTGGCACCTATATGGGTTTGGTTCATTAGGCAGCAGGTAAAACCTTCTTGTTTCTGGGTTCAAGTAGAACCACTTTTCATCTATGTGTATGCCTTCTTGCATGTCTTCAAACTTTGGGTTACCATTCTGCTCAGCAGGAAGCAGATGACTTAAAACCCATTTCAGTCTTGCTATTTTGTGGTTGGATGTCAGAGCTGGGTGATTGGTACTTGTATGTAGAGGTGTCCACCGTGCGAGTCGTGCGAGCTGGGTTAGGGTTAGGTGGGTCGCGGGTTGGGGTTTCATGACACACGACACGACACACGTTAGGTAGGGTGGGCCGGGTCGTGGGTTGGGTCGGAGAAGTTGGACACACTAGGGTTAGGTTCGTGGGTTAGATGGGTCGTGGGTGGGTCGAGCTGGGTTCGTGGGTTAGACGGGTCGTGGGTGGGTCGAGGTGGGTTCGTGGGTTAGGGTGGGTCAAAGGGTGGGTCGAGGTGGGTTAGGGTGGGTCGAGGTGGGTTCATGGGTTAGGGTGGGTCAAAGGGTGGGTTTGGGTTGAGTTGGGTTAGTGTGTTAGGGTCGGGTGGGTTCGTGTGTTAGGGTCGGGTGGGTGAAACGGCTAAATGGGGTGTGTGATGTTTTAATTTTTACAAAATTAACAATTTGATGGCTTGCTCTTAATTAAGATGCCTACGTATCCTTATATCACAAAATAAGGAATCAAAGCCAACGTAGTTCTTATATTGTACTTATTTTGGAATTTGGGGGAGGAAGGGGGGCTTGGACCTATCTTTAGAAAATTAAAATTTAATTTTTCAATTAAATTCTAATTTTCGAAAAATAAGTTGCCTACGTATCCCGAAAGAATCAAAGCCCACGTAGTTCTTAGCGTACCTGATTAAGACTTTTCTAGCCACCCATGTTTGTTGCATCATCATCCCCGGAAGCTGCATCATCCGTTGACGACTCCAATATCATCACAGGATCATCTTCATCGTCTTCGTCTTGCTTTAAACCTTGAGTTCTTCTTTCAGCTTGATCCCAATCTTTCTTACAAACACAAATTTGAATGCTTTCCGGAGTTAAGCGAGATCTTTTTTCATCTAACACTCTTCTACCTGCACTAAAAGCAGACTCGGAAGCAACTGATGAAGCGGGAACTGCAAGTATATCTTTTGCAATTCTCGCTAATATAGGAAAACTTTTTTGATGTTCTTGCCACCATTTTATAATTTGAAAGCTGTTGTTGGTCTCATGTTGATATGACAAATAATCATTAATAGCAAGTGTTGAAGAAGATGATGATGAGAATGATGTAGATGCTTTGTGTTTTTTTTTCATAACTTTATCAAGAAAACCAAATCTAGAATCGGAAGTACTAGTATTAGTTGGTGTAGCTAAATCAAAACCATAAATAGATGCATAATGATCATAAAGGTCTCCCAAAACAGATTTGCATTTGTTAATATATTCACTAACATCATAATCGATTCCTAAACTTGTATAATAAAATTCTAAAAGATTTTCCAAACCTTCAGCTTTGACACCGGGGTCAAGAATAGCAGCAATTCCATAAATAATTGGAAATTCACTAAAATAAGTATGCCACTTACGTTTCATGCTATCAAGAACGGGACGAAGTTCATCAATCTTCATATGCTCTTCGATGGTGTGAACAACTTTAACACACTCAATTACTACTAAATGAATGTTAGGCTCGTATATATAAGAGAAAATATGAGTTGCACTATCAAAAGCATTTAAAACATCACGAACAAAAGAAGCATTAGTCCATTGACTTTCGGTTAATAACTCAGTAGGATCAACACGAGTCTCGTTGTAAAGTTGGGTCAAAATATCACGATACTTTATAGCATCATTCAACAAATTGAAAGTAGAATTCCAACGGGTAGGGGTATCAATAGACCATTGTCTTTTCTTAAGACCTCTTTCTTTACACATAGCTATGTACTTTCGTCTAACTGACTGAGTTATCCTAATCCATTTTATAACTGTTCTAATTGGGTTTAGCAATGGTTGCAACTCAGCGAGACCCTCTTGAACAGACAAATTCAAAATATGAGCACAACATCTAACATGCAAGAGACTACCACCCAACAACAAATGCAACTCGGAGTCATTTTTCAAATAGTCAATACACTTTGTGTTTGCAGTTGCATTATCAAGAGACAAAGAAAAAACTTTATTATTCAAGTGAAATTCTTTTAAACA
Source organism: Chenopodium album (assembly GCF_948465745.1). Taxonomy (NCBI): domain Eukaryota; kingdom Viridiplantae; phylum Streptophyta; class Magnoliopsida; order Caryophyllales; family Amaranthaceae; genus Chenopodium; species Chenopodium album. Next base: position 14,778,491 of record NC_137843.1, read on the forward strand.
ATCCAAAATACGAACTTTGATGTTAAAACCGGTATGCCTTTCTTCCATAGCTTGAAAACATAGTATACGTTTTTGAATAAACCAATCATCATCCACCCAATGAGCAGTAATGCAAAGAAAAGGTTCGCCCATACTAGAAGTCCATGTATCACTTGTAAAACTAACACGACCATCAAAAGTACGAAATAATTCAATCAAACCACTCCTATATTTATAATAAGAAGTTTGTGTATAACGTCTTAGGGTGTTTCGGGGGACACGAGTAAATGCAGGTTGTAATGCAACTTTATTAAAATGCTCAACATTTGCATTTTCACCATAACTAAAAGGGTATTCATTAGCAATAACTAAAGTACTCATTTCATCAATCATTCTATCTTTATTATAATGGAAAGGTGTACCTCCGCCTGGTAGATGGCTCATGTATCCACCCAATTGTGTTTGGACGGGCAACTTACCCCCCGAAGGACGGGGGCCATTTTCGAACAAGTCGTGTTTATTTTGCAAATGCCGACTAAAGGTTCCGGTTCCATCTCCCGTTTTCCAACTATATGACTTGTCATTTGCACCTAGCGCCTTGCAAACTAGGCATGTATACGTGAACCTCTTTGGTTGACCGGGTTGCCATCCCGGGGGTGTGACGTCAACACCGTCAAAATGTTTCCACACCCAAGAAGTGTGTCCTCGACCTCTACTTTCACCGCCACCACCTTTCATAAATCAAATTATTGAAATTAATTTTTAAACGCTATTCATGAAAATAAGCTTTTAAATTTTAAATATTTTAATTATAATTATTTAAACGCATTTTTCATGGTAATTATAAATCATAGAAAATTGGAACTAAACGAACTTTATAATCATTAATAATAGTTTTTTTCAAATATTCATAACAATAAAAATTAAATTAGAAATTACCTTGAGATGAAGGTTGAGATGTTGGTTGTGATGGAGGTGGCATAGTTGAACTCGATGATTGGTGGGAGAAATGTTGTGGTGGAGACGTTTGAATATTTTGCCCATCTCCTAAACCATAATCTCCATATTCATTGACAAATTGGTTTAAATTTTCCGTATTAATTTCATACGAAAAATTTGCACCACCACTCCTTTGGCCACCACTTCGACCACCACTTTGACTCCTTCCCATTCCTCCTCTTGAGCCCATTTTTTTTTTTTATGATTACTAATTATAATATGGAGAAGAACTTTTTTTTTTTTTTTTTTTTTTTAGAATCTTAAGAATACTAATAATAATAGTAAGGAGATTTTTTTTTAACAAAAATAAAACTCTATATAACACTAAATAACACTTGAGAATTTGAGAACAATTAAGAATTTTTGAGTAAGAGAGAAAGAAAGCTTGAGTTGTGTGGAAATTTCAATGAAATGGAATTGGTATTTATAGGAAAAATTGAGGGGATGATCATACAATACAAAAAAACTAGCCGTTAACATTCTTCATCAAATTCAAAAAAAAAGTAGCCGTTAGTTTTGAAAATTATTTGGAATATGGCTGTTAGGCTAGGCGGGTTGTGCGGGTTGTGCGGGTTGGCGGGTTGGGCGGGTTGTGCGGGTTGTGCGGGTTGGCGGGTTGGGCGGGTTGGTGGGTTGTGCGGGTTGGCGGGTTGGGTGGGCTGGCGGGTTGTGCGGGTTGGTGGGTTGGGTGGGCCGTGCGTGATGGGTCGGGTTGGGTGGGTTCGTGGGTTGGGTGGGTCGAATCACGTGGGTCGAAATGGGTTGAACGAGTTGGGCCGAATCATGTGGGTCAAAATGGGCTGGGTCGAAATGGGCTGGCCTAGAATTTTTGGACCCATGACGCACCCACCTTTTCAAACGGGTTGTGCCGGGTTGTGCCGAGTCGGATCCGGGCTGGACCCATTTGACCCACCAGCCGTGCGGGTCAGGGTGGGCTGGGTCCAACCCGGCCCACTGGCCACCTCTACTTGTATGTGTTCTCAGCCTTCCTTTTTTCTTCAACTTGTGAATGGTAACATGTGAGATATTCAGAGCAGCTCCATAGCTTCTCTTAGTTGTCCTTTTGTACAAAGGGACTGACTGCAGAAATTCATCAGTGTACTCAGTGGGTCTTGGTCCAGTTTTGCCAAGCTTCTTGCTTCTGACATCTATCACATTCCCTTGAGCCATTTGTTTCTTAATTTATGTGAATAATCTTTGTGTTGTTGATCTGTGAACATTGAACTTTCTTGCTTGTTGTGATAAAAAGCCTCGTGGCAAATTCTCTCCATCTAACTTCAAAAGAATAGCATCAACAATCTCCCTTTTTTGCATAACAGTTAATTACTTTCTGCCTTTGGGTTGTTGTTGTGGTTCTTCATGAATCTGATTTTCATTAATCTCATAACTTTCTTCGCTTGTGCTTGATTGACTGTCTTCCATATTTGCTTCATCATTTAACAATGCATCTATGCTGAAAAAGTCCTCATCGAATAATTCTGCCATACTTATAAATGTTTGAGCTGTTGTTGTTACAGATTTGAGGATTGGTGATGAAGTGGGGGTTGCTGTTTTTTTTAAAGTGCTCAAGCTGAACCAGACTTAGCTTTGAAGAAGAAGGATGCTGCTACTAACCTTGCATTAATTACTAATTAAAGGGTAGCTTAGTGTTGACTTTTGTAATGAACACATGGTGTTATTTGCTTAGGTTTGAACTATTGGGTTGTATGAATATTTTGAACTTGAAAGACTGTCTGCAGGTTTATATACTCTCCCTTGAATGAGAAATTCAAGTGGAGGGAAAAATTTGGTGTGAAAAAGTGCAAACTTTTGAAAGTGGCTGAAATTTTAGGTGGGAAAAATGAAACCCACAAAATTTCAATTTCTCTCTCCTGTTTTTTATACTCCGGGTCCCCCTTTCCCTCCATTTTTATCAATTAATCACATGCCTTCTTTTCAATTATTCTCTTCTAAACACTCCTTAAAAGTTTTGCCTAGGAGTCCGCGCGTAGTGCCTTTTTTGCAAATAACTGTTAACGGAGGTAGTAGTAGCTATTTTCAATTTTAAAATATTTCTCCGATCCATTTAAAATTTATGATTAGTCCAAAATTAAACTTTGACTAATTCTAAGATTCCTAACGTATTACTCTGTACTTTATACTACGGAGTATAATTTTCAAAATACATGACATACATTAAACTCTACTCAAATATGTATTGAAATTATCATTATTATATGGAACGAAGAAAGTAATTAATTTAGGATAAGAAAATGGAGGAAATTCTTAAATTTTCGATAGGAGAAAAGAGGATAATATAAGCCACCTAGGTAGTCCTCAAAACACAACTGGATTTCGAATTGTCTGAGTGAATAAGGTGATACTGTTAGCTAAGGTTGACAAGCTAGGCCAAAATTTAGTTATTTCTCTCATTTGTTGGATTCCCCTCTAATTTTGCGTTATTGCAGGTATAAACAATAAATAAGAATTTGCGAGCAAAAAAATATTTAAAAACCCTCTTCCATAAACTATCAATTATCTTACAAGAATATGTTTTTTTAATTAAGGTGTTATGGTCTTAATTTTGCAAAATATTAAGTCTGATTTAATCTAATATTTCGTACTCCTTTATATAATCTACTAATTTGACTGTATTTGTAAGCTAATGTACAACAGGGAAAAAAAGAAAAAAAAAAAAAAAAAAAAGCACTGTCAACTGTCAAGTGAAAATGTGTGGGATTGAAATTCGGAACTTGAAGCTATTTGACTGTGTAATGTTGTTGGACTCTGGTAATTAATGGGTTATCATAACTTTAACGGAGCACATATTTCTTTGGTCCACCAAACTTGGTTTTCTACATTAGGCCATCAGCCCATCTTGGTGTCAATTTTTTTTCCCCCTTTATTATTATGATGTACTTCTTTCGTTGCTATTTAGTTGATGAGTTTAATTTAGACACATATATTAAGAAGAGGAGAGATAATGAAAGTGAATAATAAAGGAAGTGGAGTATACTAGTAAACGCAAGATATAAAACTTACCCAAAAAGGAAACGTGTCAACTAAAAACAAATTTCCTAAAAAGAATTACATATCAACTAAAAAAACGGAGGTATTATTATTATTATTATTATTATTATTATTATTATTATTATTATTATATCTCAAAAAACATACAAAGTTATACAATCTATAGAAAATTAGTGAGAAGCCGAGATACAATCTGGGCTCCTACTTCTCTAGCTATAGAAAAGCCGATCCTAATAAAGATATGAAATTTTTTCCATAGAGGTGGATGCACAATGCTCCGTGCATCCGTTTTCTTTTTAAAAAGGCGGAATGAACATTTAGTTGTTCAGTAAAGAACATTGTAGACACCCAAATGTGTCTCCCCAAAACCAAACCCAGTTATGAATACCTTTTGCGTCGAATGATTATCGAACAAGGTGAAAGTGTGAAAGGTTAAGTGTTGCGGTTGGTTTTTATTAAAATTCTTTCTGTTTTCGAAAAACAACTCTATTTTATGAAAACAGCTAATCCAGTTTAGTTTGGTTCACGACAAGGGTCCAATAATAATGTATTTGGATGGGGCTTGCAAAGATCTTTTCAACGATATATTATAAGCCCAATTCCGATGAATAATGAGGAAGTTGTGACCAAAATACTAAACTGGGCCCGGTTTGATCTTTACATGCGGCCCAATGATCTAGAGGAGGGCCTAATGATAATTATTATTTCTAAAGTTATTAGAATTAATTATAGTTTTCTAGAATTCTTTAGAAGGTTCTCTTTAATCTTAATAGAATTAGAATTAATAATTATATTTTGATAAGTTTTATTTGGAATAAAATATTATTTTACGGAAAATACGATTTCGGTTTTCGTACGGACTTTACAAATCAATTTTGATTCATATGTGGACTCCGTGTTTGAAAGCGCGTAAAAATCCATGCTGTCGCCTGGCGACAAGGTCGGTTTTGCAGCGACAGAGTGGAGTTTTATTCCTTATCAAATTCTACCTATTTCCGGACTGTTTTCTTATAAATAGGGTCTTGAACCTCCGTTTTCAATAATTTCAATCAATCATCAACAATTTCTACAATCATCTCTCTCTAAAGCTAGAAGCTTTCTCTCTCTCTATTCTTTTTCTAAACCTTCCCTCTAACAAAATTCCGCATTCACGAGATCTAGAAACACCTTGCCAAGTTCGAAGTTGCCTTCGCTCTAGACGTGAAAGGTTATAATTTCTGAGGGTTTGGTCCCAAATCTCTATTTCAATTATTTGATTTGATTGTTTGATTTTATATTTTCCTTGAACTTACTAACGCGTGTATTTTGTTATTAGAAAGAGGTACGAGGCATCAAAGTATGTAATCTTATTGCTCCATTCTTGTAGAAAGCATATTTAAATTTGTTTAATTCCTAGTATCATGTTAGGATGTTATTATTGCTTTCTAGTATCATGTTTAGGGTGTCTTTTACTCTTTTCTAATATCATGTTAGTACCATGTTAGGTTTAAAGTTTTGATTTTTATTGCTTAGTGACATGCTAGGATTTGTTATTAATCTTGTTAGTATCATGCCTACGATCTTGCTATTATATTTAAGCTTTATTATTAACATGATTATAATTGTTATGATTATTTCAATTATGATTATGATTATGATGATTATTGTTATGTTGCTTGGTATTTATTATTATTGTTATTGCTTGATCACGCCTTTTATGCATGTTTAAAGGGAATTTGTACTTGTAATCACGCTTAATAAGATAATTAATAATCTTGTTTAGGGCTAATTTGATTATAATTCAAGTGATCGCCAATAATAGTTTACTTGTGCATTAAGTTCAACCAACATATACTAAACAGGTTTAGGGTAAATCTATTGATTGCATGTTAGTCAGAAAGCGCATATGAATACGAGAAGACTAAAGTAGAGGCCTATTATTAGGGCAGGTTCAACCTCTTTTAGGTTGGATTTGTACCTTCATCCCCGAACCCTATTTGGTTCAAGACCTTTTGGAGTTGACGATCTCCTGGATCGTTAAGGGGTGTAATCTTCACCTTGTGAACGGTTTACAAGTTCCTAAAACTTGTTGGCGACTCTTTTGCTCTAGCTTCCTTCCCTTTGGACGCCACCATGCTTAAGTGTATGATCACAGTGGGGTTCAAGTTTGGGTTAATGGCTTGAAATATTCCCTACAAACATACGGGTGAAGACGATGATGATGCACGCATTGAACTCGCCCTTGTAGGTAATATCTGGATTAGCTGTAACATTAATGTTAATGTTTCATTGCAACCATTAAAGGAGTTTGGCAGCCTAAACATGGAGTGGATATCTCGAACATTGGCAAAAATCGTTTCTTATTCCAATTCTACCATTGGAGGGATAAACAACGTGTTCTTGATGAGCAGCCTTGGCACTTTGACCGTCACGCTTTAATCCTTGGAGAAACTACTGACTCTGTAAAGCCTTCGGATATCGAGATTTTCCATCTGCCCATGTGGATTAGAGTGTATAATCTTCCCCTTAAAGAGAGATTGAATCTTGCGAATGTTGAAAAAATTGGCAATAAGATTGGAGTGTTTGTTAAATTAGACGCGGCAACAAAGGTTGGGATTGATAAATCCATCAGAATTCGTGTTCTTGTGGATGTCCGCAAGCCTTTATTCAAGCAGGTTTGGCTGAAATTGAGAGGTGGTATTGAAGAAGCTTTTGAGGTAAAATATGAAAAACCTCCTCTTTTTTTTTTCTGTGGAATGATGGGACATGGGGTGAAAGATTGTGAGGAGCATAAAGAACATGATGAATCTATCCTACCGTATGGCTCGTGGTTAAAAGCTTCACCATGGAAGTATAATCTTGGAGCTAAGGATGAGTTAGAGGGGAAAGACAGTAGGTGTGCAAAAGCCCTCTTTGTCACAAAATTGAAACATATTGATGCTCAGAAAGCTGTTGTGTCAACTCGAGTGGTTGAGGTTCTTGACAAATTAGGAGAGGTTGATTTGAATGCTATAGAGGGTAATAAAAAAAACTAACGAGGGGTGAGCAGGGAGGGGAAGTTTTTGTGTTAAAAAATGTAGAGGAGGTGGGAGAGAAAAATAAGCAGGTGGAGGGAGCACAAATAAATAGTACTGATGTGACTACCTATAAGCGTCATGTGAGGGATGTTGACCTTAGCATGGAAGGAAGTGTGTACTTAGCAGGGGAGAAAAAAAAAATTAGTTGATGGCCAGGGTATTGAAAGCAGTAATATGATGACTGAGAATGTTGAAAGCAATAAGAGAAGAGCAACTACATTAGTGTGGCGGGCCCCACCCAAAGGGCTCTTGGTGATCAATGAGTTATATAATATCCTGGAACTGTAGGGGTTTAGGGGGTAACCCTGCAGTTAATGCTTTGAAAAGGATCATTTTCCTTGAATGCCCCCAAATGGTTTTTATTTTGAAAACTCGTCTAAAAGCTTTTGAGTTTGAAAAAATAAAATAAAAAACAAAATTTGATTGTGCTCTAGTTGTAAAATGTGAGGGAGAAAAGGGGGTTTGGCGTTGATGTGGAAGAGTTCTCTGGATGTGTTGGTGAAGTCTTACTCTCATAACCATATTGATGTGGAAGTGAATTCAATCAGTATGGCAGATGAAGGTTCTCTGGTATTTACAGGTACCCTGAAGAAGAAAATAAATTGAAAACCGGGCTGCTTTTGAAAAGCTTATGGGATCCTCGCGAAGGGCTATGGATTTGTGGTGGTGATCTTAATCTCATGATGCAATCAATCGAGAAGCTTGGGGGCCGGGATTTTTGTGTTGAGGAAGCTGACATTCTAAGGGAGGCTACCACCCACTGTAATCTTGAGGACCTTGGATATATTGGGCATGACTACACTTGGTCGAATAATAGAGGGGGAGCGGAGAATATCCAAGAACGTCTTGACCGTTTTCTTGCAAATAAGGCATGGAGAGAGGCTTTCCCGGGCTCTTTTGTTTCGCTCCTATCGAAGAGAAAATTGACCGTCTTCCAATACTCTATGCATAAAGGAGGCATTGAATACTCCGAAAAAAAAGAAGAAGAAAAAAACTTTATCGGTTTGAAGAAATGTGGCTCCGTGATGAGAATTGAGTTGACATTGTTTCGGATGCGTGGGAAAGAGGTGGTGATCTCTGTTCAAAAATTGCTTTTACCTCGACAAGGTTGAGTGCGTGGAGTAGAGAAAAATTTGGGGATTTCATCAAAGAATTACAGGTGTGTAGGGGACAAATGGAGAAGCTTATGGAAGAAACTCACACTAAAGAAGTCATAGCCCAAATGAAAGCCATCGATGATAGAATAGACGAACTTGAGAGAAGGGAGGAGATGTACTGGAAGCAAAGGAGCAGGCAAGATTGATTGCAACATGGAGATAAAAACATCACTTTCTTTCATACAAAGACCAAGCACGAGCTGAAAGGAATAATATAAAAAATATTAAAGATGAGGCAGGGAACGAAATTACAGATGAAGAGCAAATTACAGAAGTTTTTGTGAACTATTTTAGCAACCTTTTTGCCGGGAATAGTAACATTGAGCTTGAACCTGTCCTTGAGAAGGTGGAGAAAATTGTCTCTGATCGACATTATAGCAGCTTGGCAACCCCTTTTACTGCTGAGGAAATGCGAACCGCTCTCTTTCAAATGCATCTGACGAAGGCTCCTGACCCCGATGGTATGTCTGCAATTTTCTTTCAAAAATTTTGGGATATTGTAGGCTCTGATGTTGTGGAAAAAGTGTTGCATATTTTGAATAATGATGGTGATATAGGTTCTATTAATCAGACTCATATTGTATTAATTCCGAAAAAAAAAAGATTGTGAGTCTCCTGTTGATTATTGGCCTATTAGTTTGTGTAATGTGTTGTACAAGATTGTCACCAAAGTACTAGCTAATCGTCTTAAGTTAGTACTACCTTTCATTATTCATAAGTCGCAAAGTGGTTTTGTTCCTAGGAGATTGATCACAGACAATGTTTTGGTTGCGTATGAGTGTTTTCATTATCTCAGGAAGAAGAAAAAAGGGAAGAAGGGTTTTCTCGGCTTCAAACTTGATATGAGCAAAGCTTATGACAGGGTAGAATGGGCTTTTCTTGAAAAAATGATGATAAAATTGGGTCTGCTGGATTCTTTTGTTTCGTTGATTATGAGATGTGTGAGCTCTGCTGACTTTGATGTACTAGTCAATGGGCAACCGTCGACAAGTTTTAAGCCGATTAAAGGAATAAGGCAAGGTGACCCTCTTTCACCTTTCCTTTTTATTATGTGTGCAGAGGACCTCTCGACACTTCTCAGAGATGCGGAAAAGAGAAATGTTATTCATGGGGTGGAAATAGGAAGACATGTTAATCCTATTTCTCACCTATTTTTTGCAGACGACAGTCTCCTGTTTGTCAAAGCGACAGAGGAAGAGGTTGATAGTGTGTTGGGGATTCTTTCCACTTATGAGGTGGCTTCTGGTCAGAAACTGAAAATGGAAAAATCAGAAGTGTCCTTTAGCCGAAACATTGAGCAAGAACGGAAGAACATGCTTCAGATGAAGTTATCTTTTAAGGTTGTCGAAGGACATGAAAAATATCTGGGGTTACCGACTTACATTGGTAGCTCTAAGAAACAGGTGTTCCATAACATTCAGGATCGTATCTGGAAGAAACTAAAAGGGTGGAAAGGTAACTTTCTGTCACAAGCTGGTCAAGAAGTGTTGCTTAAGTCCATTTCTCAGGCAATTCCTACATATACAATGCAATGTTTCTCAATTCCGATGAGTATTCTTGCTGGGATTGAAAAATTGCGTCGTCAGTTTTTTTTGGGGTCAGAAAGGGGAAGAAAAGAAGCTATGCTGGATTGCTTGGAACAAGCTATATTTGCCTAAGAAGTAGGGGGTCTCGGCTTTCGTAACATGAGAAATTTTAATAGAGGTCTCCTTGGTAAGCAAGCGAGGCGCATCATGACAAATGAGGATTCTCTTGTGGCTCGTGTCCTTAAGGGGAAATATTTTCCCAACTCTTCTTTATTGGAGGCAAAAGTGTACTCGAATTCAAGTTACACTTGGAGGTCGATAATGGGAGTTAGAGATGTTCTTTGGAAGGGGGCTAGGAATGCAGTGGGAAATGGTTCTACAGTGCATATATGGAATGACCCATGGGTTCCTACTCTTCCGAATTTTATGGTGTCTTCAAGCCCGGGGGATAGTGATGGGGTGCCTATGTTTGTTCGTGATCTATGGGTTAATAATGTGTGGGATCCCACAGCCCTTAGTATGAATTTCTCCTCTATGGAGGTGAATGAGATTTGCAATATTCATGTACCCCTATATGACAGAAATGACGCTTGGGTGTGGCATCATTCAAAGGATGGCTGCTATTCGGTAAAAAGCGCTTATAACCTGTTGACAATTGAGGAAAAAAATGCTACTGCCACTTCCTCAATTGTTGGCTGCAAATTTGAGTGGCATGTTGTGTGGAGCGCTGACATCCCTCCCAAGCTGAAAATTTTTGTTCGGAGAGCCATTAAGAGAGCTATGGCTGCTCGACAAAGCCCAGTACAAAGAGGTATGACCCTCGATCCTATTTGTCCGATGTGTGGTGCTGAAAATGAATCTGTTTTACACATGCTTGTGTCTTGCTCTAATGTAAAAAGAATTTGGTACCTCTCTCCCTTACGGTTGGAGGTGGATAAATTTAAAGGACCGTCCTTCGGTGATTGGTGTGCTTCTGTCCGTGTGCATTACAAAGACCCTCAATGGTGGAATATCTTTTTTGCTATGTTATGGGGAATTTGGTTACGTAGAAACGCGTCGTGTTTTGAGAAGCGTAGGAAGGATGTGGCTGTTGTTATTCACAATGCAGTGAGTATGGTGGGTGATTATGAACAAGCTCAGGTGGCTGTGAACTCGCCTACCTGTAACCCGTAACAATTGGAGTCGATTTGGAAGCCTCCTGGATATGGGGTGATAAAAATAAATTCTGATGCAGTGATCTTTAGTGATAATTCTGTGGGTTTAGGTGGTGTGATGCGGGATTCAGTAGGGTCTATGGTGGTGTCTACTTTCCTTCGTCTTAGAGGCAAGTATGATGTTGATGTGGCTGAGGCTCTCGCGCTGAGACATTCATTGAGTATATCTCTTGAATCGGGCTTCAGGAACGTTTGTTTGGAAACTGATTGCCTTAAGGTGTTTAGCCATCTGTCGAAGGGTTGTGCTCCCCCTACCGTCTTTGGTCTGGTTATTAATGATATTATTCAGCTTGCTCTTGGTTGCCAATCGTGCTCTTTCTCCTTCGTCAATCGTAATGGTAATGGTGCTGCTCATGCTTTAGCCAAGCTTAGTTCTTCTTTTGGGGACCTTAGAGTGTGGATGGAGGAAGTTCCTTGTGAAGTTTTGAATATTGTAATGGCTGATTTAGCCTCTGCTTTTGAGTAATAAATTTGGTGTGATCGTTTCCTATCAAAAAAAAAACATGAAAATAAAGAACATTATTTAACATTCTATAACATGTTCTTTTCACTTTAACTGAATGCTCTTTACATTTCTATACAATGTTAAGTTCTTTACAATTTTGTAACATGTTCTTTTCATTTTAATTAAATGTTCTTTACATTTCCATACAATGTTCTTTCCGCTTTTTTTTTGAAGGGACGCACCATGCAGATCATGCATCCACCTGCAGGAACCACGCATTGGTAAAGATATGAGTTGCAGTACGCGCCCCAATGTCATGAGTCTTCGAGAACTTATGGATCCGCTTTAGCAATGCAGCAACCTCATTTTCTAACTCCGCAAGAGAAGAGAAAGAGAAAGGAAGGAAGTCATATCCAATTGCTCGACAACTAGATTCATACTTGACTCGCTTTCGATTGGCCACATCAGTCACTACCCGTCCAGGAACAAAGTCAGAAAGCCCAAACTGTATTATTATTATATTGATATTTGAATATTAATTGTTTGAACTCAAACTATACTGCCTTCTTGTTCATCCATCAGTAATACATTTCCACTTCAGAATAATTTACACATATTTCTTTTTTAGCCATTTTAAAATAACTGATATTATTATAATTAACAATATATAAATAAAGTCCACTTTACCTCATATATTAAACTCATTTTATAGTTTCTATCTATTACTTTTTTAAACTACGCGCCTAATGAAGTGTGTCGATTATTCCGTAACAGATAAAATAGAGTATATATATGATTTGAAAATAGACTATACCAACTCATATTTTCTTCATATGCTAGGAGTAGTCGATTATATGTTAGTTGAAGTATGAGAATGGAGGGAATGTGGGAAGATAGATAAAATACATGATCGTGAATAAATTCACATATGAGTAAAAGTGTTATTCCAAGTTAAAGAATTGTAAAACTTTGAAAGTAAGGAGTGTGTGAACAATTAGATTACTTCGACTGTGTGAATAAGTATTGTAAACATTAGACGGAGTAGTTGCCTTAATTGGTGCATGTATTCACTACAAGTGACAATCCTGGCAATTTGCTGGCAATTTGTTAAACTTGTCGCCGTATTTTCATGTCATTGGGATTTGAAACCTAAAAGAATGTCGATATAATCGCGCTGAAATATAGGGTTTTCCACGTGCTATTAACCTTTGGTCAACAACTCAACATATTTTGGTTGCTCGTCTAATAACGCATGCTTTCTTCATCTAATATTTCCTAATTATATATAGTTGAAGCCATATTACATTGTTACACACCAGACACAAGCTAATCCGTACATAAATCTCAATTATTAGACTCCAAGTTATTCGTGTTATACTCAAATTAGTCGCATTTAGGGGTGTCTATTCGGTTATCGGTTTGGATTTAGGCCAAATCCAATCCGATCTGAAATAAAATTCGGTTTTTGATTTTTAAATCCAATCCGATCCAAATTTCTCATGAATCCAATCCGATCCAATCCGAATGAAAATTCGGTTATTTGGATCCGATCCGAAAATCCGAATTAAAATACATTGTAAATTTTTAGGGAGTTAAGTGATAATAAAAATAAAAATCCAATTATAAAAAGCCTAGTCTTAAATTTATAGTTCTTATGATTAATACAAATATTAAAAACATAATTTATATTAATGTAATTATCAACAAGATTTTACATGATTAATATAATGTATCCTTATTTGTAAAAGCATGGTTTCACATTTCGGTTAATTCAGTTTATTGGATCCGAACAAGGTCAATCCGATCTGATTCGAAAATCTGAATTTTCAAAAAATTTCAATCCAATCCGATCCGATTTAAAGTTTAGATCCGATCCGAATTAATAATTCGGTTTGGATTGGATTGGATTTCGGTTTTTATCCGAATAATGGACACTCCTAGTCGCACTATATAAACTATTAATTCTGTTTTTTTTTTTTTAAATGGTTTTTAACATTGATAGTCATACTCATACGAGTATATATATGTGTTTTCTCATTACTTCATTAGTAGTAAATTTTTTTCTCTTCCCATAAATCACTTAAATAGCAATAGTATTATGATTTGCGCATTCTAGCTCATTACTTCCGATAGAAAAAAGTAATGTAGGTGCACGTAGAACCTTAGTAGTAATACTATAGTATTTATGATAGCCTTCATCACGTACACATCCTTTATTTACACTCCATACGTACTTACATACATGATACGTATGATACGTTGATACTACTAGATAACTAGGTAAATACGTACAAGGTACAAGAAATTAGGAGTATGATATATTTGGTAAATCTTTGACTCTTTAAGAATTGAAGTTGATACAACCTAACAACCATACAAGTTGGCTGGCTAAAATAGCCAAAATAGACTTTTCAGAGTGGATAGGCCAGGTTTTGCTAGATTTGCACCACGCTAACAATTGCATCATTAATTACCACCTTATATTACTAATAGTAGTATAAACTTGACTAAGTTAACTTTCCTTTAACAATAAAAATTGACTATTTTAGTGTACTTTTTTCATTTCCATGCCTTACTTAAACATGACTTAGTGTAAAACTGACATTATCATTTCTCTCTTAAACTTGACTATGATAAGCGTAATAATGACGCCATTTAATACCCTACACTAATCTTTATTCAAAACATTATACACATGTTAATACACAAGAATATGATATTTTATAAGGAGTAATTGTTTTCGATCCATACTTGTTTGGAAATAATTTGAAAATCTGCAAGAATCATATGTTAATTGGAATTTGTAGGATGATAATGCATACACTTTATTGTATTAAAGAATGAAGTGATGGAAAATTTAACAGCTGAACTGAAATTAATTTTACTAAATTGAAATTATTTTTACTGAACTTAAATTATTTTTACTGAACTTAAATTATTTTTACTGATTTTCTGTTATATTTCTTCTTTAAAGTTATTGATTTTTACTAAACTTAAATTATTTTTATTAAACTGAACTTATTTTTACTGAACTGAAATTATTTTTGCTGAACTTAAATTATTTTCAATGAAATAAAATTATTTTTACTGAATATAATTTTTTTTAAGATGAAGTGAACAGGGCATTATAATCTATTAAGTTTAAGACTATGAAATCTTTACAATGAAATACGAGTAAAACCAAATTATCTCCTTCCACATTCAATATTCCAATAGAATATAAACTACTCCTTCTGTCCCTATTTCATAGTCACTTTTGGGAAATTTTCACGGGAATTAATAAACATGAATAAGAAGTAGCAAAAGTACATTGAAAAAGTAAATTTACATTAGGTATGCAAAAAAGTAGAGAGCGAAAGTAATTAAAGTACATGGGAAAGCAAAATTTACATGGGAAAGTTAAATTTGCACAAATATTTTTGTAAATTGGAGAGAATTTTGGTAAAAAAAAATTAATATTAATGGTACTTGAAAAAAACAAATGTGGTTAACATTTTAGAACACCAAAAATGAAATAAGTGACTATTAAATAGGGACGGAGGGAGTAATAATAAACAAAAATTTGTCACTTAATATATAACATGATAAATTTTAAATTAATGTAAGACAAAGGGATCGGAGTACATAAATGATCAACTATTCAATTCTTGACTTAGCTTCTTGTCATGTGTAGTATATTACACTACTACGGAGTACAATACTACGTACCTTACTTTTGTCCCGAGAAGATCGATGTTCTTTGAAATTTGTAGTGTTCGAAACGAAACTTTGACTACTATATACCCATTTATTGCTTTGTAGAATTTTCATAAAACATGAAACTCTACTAATATATTATGATAATTTGTTACGTACTACTCCGTAAAAACCAATATTTAGAGATGGAGTACTTCAATACGAGTATATAAATTTTGACAAAAACTATTGTGGAATGGAGGACATATTTAGTACTATAGGAAAAGAAAAAGAGGCTAAGCCACCTCAGTATACCTCAAAGTACAATTGCATGTCGAATGACTGTAGCTAGCGTATAGTGGCCTTCATATACAATTTTCCGTATATCAAAGAATTGAATTTCATAAAATTATTAAAATCAACCATTTACAATTTATTATGAGTACTTATTTAATATTTTAAGGGTCTGTTCACATTTACTGAATGGAGCTGAACTGAACTGAATTGAACTGAACTGAACTGAACAGAACTGATTGGAGCTGAACTGAACTAAGCTGAACTGAATATTTTATGAGAGAGGGAAATTAGGAGCTGAACTGAACTGAACTGAACCGAACTGATTGGAGCTGAACTGAACTGAAATGAAATTAAGTAAATGTGAACAGGCCCTAAATTAACAAATTTAAAAGTTAAGATGATACTTATATATTAAACGTATGCGTAATCACCTAGCTTAATCTTATTGAATAATTTGATAATTATAATGGTATTCTATATTCTCGTTGTTGCCTAAGCCTTGAAGATCTTCCCATTTGCAATTTTGAACGGCTTCCTACATAAATAGACGAGGGAGCAATTTCCATTACTCGTTTGAATGTAATATATGTACACATATAATAGGGTTTTTTGCATTGGTTGTTCTATCACAATGGGAGAAATCTTAATGAGTATACTAGGTTAATCCCGTGCGATGCACGGTTTAAATAATTAAAAACTTACTTGTATGTGTGTAATATAAATATTTTATGCAAAACATAATAAATGTGTGTAATCTCTTTAATTAGTTAGATTAATTAAGCTAAAAAATATTCTAATTAACTTTTATAGTTATAATAAAAATTTTAAAATGTTAGCATTCGTTTTTGCTTTATTATAGAAAATTTGAAGAATTAATAAAAAATAATCCAAACTCTACTATCACTAATAAATTGTTTAATTAGTCATTTTAGTCATAAAAGCTTTAAAAAAAATGTATAATTAATCAATAATTTTCAAATATTAGCTTTATTTTGAATAGGAAAAAAAAATGATGTCACAAATAGTTTAGGAGGGAAAAAATTTTATAAGAAGATGACACATGTACAGTGGTGATGTCAGCGGTAATTATTTTAGTATTAATTATAGATTATAGATAGATTATAGATTAGCAAAATTAATAAGTGTGAATACGCGCATTGTCTACATCATCGGTTGTATAGTATAATGGATACAAATAAATCTCAAGATCGAAAAAAAATGTTTTAAGATCGTGTTAAAAAAATAAAGAAAAAAAAAACGGAGTAACTTAATGAATAGACGACTTGAAAATTCTTTGTCGCTTACATAAACAGACTTGTACTCCGTACTTCATTTACTTTGATGTCATGATGGTGTACATGAATTTCCTTGTTATATCAATGCTCCCTCAAGTGAAATTCTTATTAAATGCATGCATCTGATGTCATGTGTTTAATTTTGGATTAGAATACATGGATGTTTAAACGATCGACCATTTATAATTGAATACTTCGTCTCTTATTTTCCATCATGCAAATCTAGATGTTGTATTGTAAATTGGAAACAACATTGTTTACAAGATACTCAATATTCGAGATAAATAGATTTCATGATAGAGCATACTATTTCCGTTCCAAATTGATCCGATTTTCTTATAGTTTGTGGGGTTCAAAACAAAACTTTGACTATAGCATATAACTCTGTACTTTATAAATTTTTCACAAAACATGAAATTATACTTACATACATATCTATTGAAATTATCTTACTACATGTTAATAAGTATTAAAAAATTCAATTTTTTGACAAAATTTTCAGTGGAACGGAAAACGTAATTAATTCAAGATAAAAGGATTGAGGAGATATTTAGTTTTCCATAAGAAAAAAGAGGCTAAGCCACCTAAGTAGTCCTCAAAACACAACTGCAAGTCGAATTGTTTGAGTGACTACGTTGACAAGTCTAACACAATTAGCTAGAGTTGTTGAAGATCCTACCCTTTTGGCTTTTATTTATAGAACGCTTCAAATTCAAAAATTCAAAGTCAAAGATCAGGAAAAAAAAAAGGGGATTTTCAGGTAAGATTAAAATATACCTGGTCAAAAATTAATTGAATAAGTAAAATCTAAAGTAACCTTTTTTCCAATAATTTATTCATCAATATGAACAAAAAAATACATCATTGTTGAACTAAAAATGGTAAAATAAAATAAAATAAAATCTCACCATACTATATTATGCAAAATTCATTCACTTTTAATATTTTTTCACACCTGAAAACAAATCTGTAATAACATTGTGTATAATTATTGTATCAAGGAATATACCTATATAAGTATAATTTTTACCTCAAAAAAGATGATAAAAATTCTGTACATTTCATATTGTATTGAAGAAAAAAAAAAAAAAAAAAACCAAAAATAATGTAAAAAAAATAATGAAGAAATAAATAAAAGGAGATGGGGAAATTGAAGAAGTCAGCTGTACATAATATGATATTCTTGAGTTTAAAAATTGACAAAAATGAATCAAAAACAAGAAAAGAATAAACTTTATGATAGTATATATGACAAAAAACCTACTAAAAATCAGCAAGATGATGATGACTTGATCTTCTTAGTTCTTCAATTATGAACAGAATCAACCATAGAATTGTGCCGTTTAGATGGACCAGAAGGTGGTACACGACGTCCTCTAGGAAGAAAATTGAACACGAGCCCTCGAGTCGTGGTTTCGTGCTTCCTCCTTGGATGCTTCAATTGGAAAGAATTCATCGTTGTTGTTGTTGTTGTTGTTGTTGTAGGCGGGCGTGCCATCATAACTCGTCCTGCTCGAGCCGTGGCACAAGAGTTAATGATGATGAGAATGAATACCGTTATGAGAAGGTAGAGTTGCTTGTGTTTATAAGTAGCCATAATAATGGAAGCAAATTTTTGACAAATGAAATTCTTAGCGAAAGATAGAGTTGGCGGTATATTTATATGAGAAAAAGAGAGATTTGGTTGAGTGTAAAAGATGGAATTTGGTGTGTCAATTATATACAAGTAATATAAATATGCCATGCAAAGATATATGGGGGTAAAATTGGAAAATGTTACATGACACGGCAACTAATTTCGAGGAATTGTTGTATGAATGTCAACGAAAATAATGGGAAATATTGGTATACTATTTAATTAATTAATGAAAAATATAGAAAATAAAAAGGAAAATAAAAAGAAAGATATGAATTGGTAAGTATAGTTTTCTTGTGAAATTGATAATTTAATTGTGTAAAGTGGGTAGGTGCCGGCTTAGATATGGTGTTCCCTATAGGGGAAAAACAAGTAACTGTATTATTGGTCAAATAATATGACTAAGCCAACTTATTTGGATGGAGTTTTATTTATCTTTTGTGTATGTATTGGAATGTTTTTTAGTCCATTAATTACACTTGTTTAAAATATGATTTTATAAAGTTAGATATGTGATTATGGTGAGCTTAAGCTATGGCATGAGATCACCTCTTCCCACCACACCCAAAGTGAATTCAACAATATCCCTTTTGGAAAAATATAGCCCACTATTTTTTTTTATAGTATCTTACTTTTATAAAGTTTAGTCATCCCTCGGTTTTATTCTTGCTTGTTTACATACATATATTAGTGAAATATGTTTTTAAGGCTATAAAACAATTACTCTTGATCTTTATAATTATGTTATTATTACTCTTAATTATAATGCTTTGATTACAATAGATTATGGATTGCGCATGTATCAATTGTGAGTTAGAAGATGGCAAAAATGAGTAATCTTACTTGTATATCTAAAGATGTTTAACATAATTTATACATAGCCCCGATTCCCGAGTCATCCACCTTGCTAGTTCGCACGCATAGATTTGTTTTTCTATCTTGCCAAAAAATGTCCCACACTAGTAAAGTGTGCATCCGTTTATAAAGAAGTCTTCTCCTCCTTATTCTTTTAACGTGGGATTTGGATTGCCTACCCCACCAGAGCCCTATTAATATCGGATCCAATCAATAAATATTGATCAATTTAATTATGATCAAATTAAAAGCAAATATAGTCAATCATTGATTTTTTTGGTGCCACCATCTTTATCCTTTGGGTTAATTTAGATTCGAGGATCGATTTTGAGTAGTTAGGCTTCACTCCCCTTCCAATTGTTGTTGTGGGGGATCGAACACTCAATCCTCCCTATCAAGTAAAATCCCAATCACCACTGTACCAACAACTAATTGATTAGTCAATCTTTGAATTGATGTTGGTGATTTAATTTAAAAAACGTCTTTCTTTATCAAAAATTAAAAAAAAATGATTAATTCTAAACATTATAGTTACTTTTATTTTCAAAAGGTGATACAAGTTAAAGTACAATACCATTTTTGTCCCAAAACAAATGAAACACTCGTTTTTTCATTTTTTTATTTGCACTGAAAATTCATTTCTCCAACTGTCCTTACAACTTTTGCATGTACTACTATTTGGATTAACCTACGCACTCTGTTTTGGACATGTTCACACCGCAGCTATCATAAGTTTATTATTCACATGCATTATTTCAAATTCCATTTTTTTTTTTTTTATTACTAACTAGTTAGTATGTGATCCGGGCATCATTCTGGGTATTATTTTGGGAGCTTTTTTTTTTTTTTTTTTTTTTTTTTTTTGTTAAAGAGCTTGAAAGACTTATTGATTTTTTAATGGTCAATATTATAACGATACAATGACAATAATAAATTATTTGATTTTTTTGAAACTTTTATGTATTTAATGTAATTTTTTGTAGTTAAGATGATAACAAGTGTGTGGTCTTTATTCAACGAGATTTAGTGTTCAAACCTCATTGTATGCATTTTTACTTAACTATAACATGAAATGAAAATGTTAAATGATGATGTATATTTTCTTTGTCGTCTCTTTTGTAAATGATTATCAATTTGGTTTTTCCATATACTTTTGTTACTTTTCATTTCTCCTCCCATTTCTTATACGATACCCATGTTATTTTTTAAATGAAAACTATATTTAAAGACGGAGAGTAGTTAATTAAATAATTCACTCTTTTCATATAAGGATGATCGCTTTACCTTTTCTTATAACTTGCATAACTTGAAGAAGTAGTCCAAGATATCTTACCAAATCAATAAAGCTTAGGGCCCCATAAATCAAGCTTTAGACCATTGACAAAACAAACATCTCTTCTATAATCTAGGATTTAAAGGAACTTTATAATATAATCATTTATATTTATAATTAGAGACGCAGACATTATGGAATTTAGGTTGGTCCACGATATTTTATTATATCAAAGATTAAGGATAATTAATAATTTAATAATACCTTTTTAATTAGCTTTAAACACTCTCATGCAGTTATACCTTGTGATTCCATTCATTATCTAATTACTCCGTAATTTGCAGAAATTATGAGCTGACTCATCCTACATCAGTTTAATGCTTACGAATTTTTCTTAGTTTTGTGGAGATTATGTGGTACTATATCTTACGTATGATACTCTTATTGTAAGTTGTAAGATTATTAAATATCACTTGTTGAATGTTTCTTGCGATGTTACTGGTAAATAGTGTACAGGTTCGTATTATATTGGTGTTCAAATAAAATAATTGACCAACGTAAACACATTAAACAACATATAAGTCATATGGTTGACATAAGATATTATTGGTGTAACACCTCATATGAATATAATTAGTTTTTTTGTCAAAAAAAAAAGAATATAATTAGTTTAGTTTTTATTGCGTGGTAATGCACCAATGCGTATGAACGGATTAACCAAAGAACTTATTCGACAAAGTTAGTTGTTTCGACAACTACTCTACTATTAGTTTAAACAATATATATATATATATATATATATATATATATATATATATATATATATATATATATATATATATATATATATATATATATATATATGTATACTTTGGGGAATTACTCATAGTAGTTGTTACACTATTAGCGAGCTTTGTTAGTTATTAATTATTAATTACTTCATCAAGCAAGCTAGTCTAGTCTCATACCTCAATATACTTTGTTCTAAGAATTGTACTGTATGTATTGATAACTATGTATTTTTCAGTGTGTGGGGTATCAATAAAGTGTAGAAACGACCCAAAAAGGAATGGGCCAATGTTTAAGTGGATGGAGTAATTAAGGTTACTATGAGGGACTATTGGAGAGAGTAATAAAGGTTAGTATGTAGTTATGTATTCGACACATATAAATAAAATCAAATCGAATATTGGTCAAATAAATAATACTTTGTATCTAGACATACTATGCACATCCTAAAACCTAA
Organism: Chenopodium album; assembly: GCF_948465745.1. Lineage (NCBI taxonomy): Eukaryota > Viridiplantae > Streptophyta > Magnoliopsida > Caryophyllales > Amaranthaceae > Chenopodium > Chenopodium album. The sequence continues at coordinate 14,800,153 of NC_137843.1, forward strand.
TTTTTGTACAGTAACTACATATGTGATATGAATCATTACACTAGCTTTAATTTGTACCTAATCGGACTAGTTTTTGCATGTAACTTCAATATTATAAAAAAAAAAAAAAAAAAAAAAAAAACTGGATTCTCGTGTGATGTATGGTTCAATAAATAAAATTATCTAATTTGTTTATTTTTTCATATCAAAATTAAAAATAAAAAAAATTCCCAAACAAATAAAAATTGAATTATTACAGATTAATATTAGAGAGAATCGACGGTTTTTAAGAAATTTATACTAATGATAATATAGCTGGAAAAAAATACATATTATGATGACATCGTATTTAGTTTTGGAGGGAAATTTTTTAATGATAATATAACATATATCTAATTTTAGGATAGGATGATTTCAATAGTTTCCTATTTTAGTATTACTTATAGATACGAAATACAAAATATATTAGTTATACAAAATATATTGCTAGTCAACTCCTCACAATAACTTACCTACAACACTATTTATAAAAATTGATAGACATTATAGTTAGGATGATATTTATATATATTTTGTATCCTTATCCTACTGGGTTTCCTAACGTGATAAAAAAAAAATATATATATATATATATATATATATATATGTGTGTGTGTGTGTGTGTGTGTGTGTGTGTGTGTGTGTGTGTGTGTGTGTGTGTGTGTGTATCAATGATACACACTCCATATTGAGGAGTTTTCCTGAAATCTAACAAAAACTAATATAAAAAGACAACATATAATTCTGCTTATGTTTTGACTTGTAAAGATAGACAAAAATAGGCAGTAGAAGCTTATTTTATTCATTCTATGCAATCATATATTTATACAAGATGTAGGCCATTAAGCAATTTCCTAAACTTACGACCAGTATATGGAAAGGATAGAAATATGCCTAACTAAGATAATAGCAAATATATCAGGTATATATTCTCACAATATTCCCATAATTATCCTAACACCCCCCGACCAAGCAAATAATCAAATTGTGGGACACCTAAAGCCTTCGTAAAGACATCCGCCAACTGCTCTTTAGTAGGCACGTACGAAGGTGCAATCAAGCCATCACGTATTGCACCGCGCACAAAATGACAATCGATCTCAATGTGCTTCGTACGCTCATGAAAAACCGGATTATTCGCAATATGTAACGCAGATTGACTATCACAGTAGAGGGGTATAGCCTTTGGGTGATGCACACCCAAACTCAATAATAAGCCTTTTAGCCACTTTAATTCACATGTGTCTGATGCCCTAGAACGATATCCTGCCTTCGAGGATGACGTAGAGACCGTGGGTTGTTTCTTAGTCTTCCATGAAATGGGAGATTGGCCCAAAAATACCAACCAACCTGTGAGAGAACGCCGTGTAAGAGGACAGACTGCCCAATCAGAATTACACCAAACTGTCAAAGTAAGGTTACTATCCGAGCTAAGTAATATGCCTTGCCCCGGCCGAGTACCTTTCAAGTACCTTACCACTCGTAATGCATCATCCCAATGTTCTTGTCGAGGCTCATTCATGAATTGGGATAGTATATGTAACGCATATGCCAAGTTAGGGCGTGTAACGGCCAGATATATAAGTCATCCTACCAAGCGACGATAAGACTCGGGATCCGATAAGACTTCCCCTGTGGCACGCCCAAGGTGATGATTTTGTTGCATAGGAGTAAGAGCAGGTTTACTACCCAACAAGCCAGTATCAGTGACAATATCCAAAGCATATTTCCTTTGTGAAAGAAACAGACCTGCAAAGCTACGGGCAACCTCAATACCAAGGAAAAATTTCAGAGCACTGCACCAAGATCTTTCATGTGAAAACACGAACTGAGATAATCTTTAAAGGCCTTAATTGCAGCGGAATTATTCCCAGAAATTACCAAATCATCGACATAAATTATCACATTCAATTGTACGACACCTTTAATATATGTGAAGAGTGAATAAGCAGAGTACGATTGAATAAATCCGTACCTTTTCAAAGTCGTGACCAATTTGGCAAACCAACATCGTGGAGCCTATTTGAGGCCGTATAAAGATTTTCTCATATGACAGACGATTTCAGGAGTATCAGAATTAAAACTTGGAGGAAGCTTCATATACACCTCTTCAACACGGTCACCATGCAAATTAAAAATGCGTTGTGTACATCCATTTGATGCAACTCCCAGTTCTTAGAGGCCGCAATAGCCAGAAAAGCATGAACGGTAATCATTTTTGCCATAGGTGTAAAAGTCTCATCATAATCAATCCCTTCAACTTGATGATTGCCAAAGACTACCAAACAAGCCTTTAAACGTTAAATGCTGCTACCATCAGACTTGCACTTTATTTTGTACACCCATTATCCTAGTGCTATCTTATCCGGCGGAAGATACTCCATGACCCACGTACCATTATTTTCCAAGGCATGAATCTCCTCCTGTATAGCCTTACACCATCCTTCATCTGTCATTGCTTCTTTGAAGGATGTAGGCTCCTTCCCTGCTGTAATAGCTGCAATAAAATTTTGGTGTTTCACAGAAAATTTGTCACAACTAACATAATGTGCTATAGGATACGGCATACCTGAGGGGGGTGGAGAAGTGGACTTAGGTGAGACGGGGGATGGACTTTGCGTGAACACTATGTGAGTGACGTAATCTCTGTACTTGCTATTGGGAAATTTCTAACGAAGACCACGACCCATATTCTCATCTTCCTCGCAACTCGCAGCCCTCCTTCTTCGCATACCACTGACTGAGGAGCTGCCCCCCTAAAATCGGTGTTACGGGCTGCTGCTTTGTTTCTGGCGGCTGGGCAGCAGCCTCCGCAGCCCCCCTGCGGTCTAGAGGAGTATCCCGCAAGGTGGTTACGGACCTTGCTGGGTGGGGCTGCAATTTCTCTTCAAAATCATTAAATATATACTCTGAAAAATCCGAATTTACACCCTCCTCGTGTCGAATACTTTCAGGCACAAAATTGGTGACAACCGTATCCAAGTATGGGAAAACATTTTCAAAGAATTTGACATCCCACGATAGAAAGAATTCCTTAGTGTCTAAATCAAAGAGACTCCAACCCTTCTTACCAAACGGATACCCAACAAAAATGCATTTCCTACTCCTACTGGCAAATTATCTCCTTTTGCACGTTGATTATGTGCAAAACACAAGGAGCCAAAAACCCGTAATTCTTTAAAAGACGATGGATGGCCAAACAACAACTCATAAGGAGTACGCTTATTCGAAATGCTAGACGGAGTTCTATTAATAACATGTGCAACAGCTAAGACAAACTCGCCCCAAAAATCAATCGGCAAACCACCTTGAAATCAAAGAGCATGAGCAATATTTAGGATGTGTTTATGTTTTCGTTCAACCCTCCCATTTCGTTGAGGAGTACCAACACAAGATTTTTGAAACAATATCCCATTAGCCAAAAAATAATCTTGCATACAATTAAATTCGGTTCCATTATCACTACGAACAATTTTAATTTTCTGTGAGAATTGTCGGTCAATCATAGCAGTAAAGGACATAAACATCCGAAAAACTTCCTTTTTGTCAATTAATAAATAAACCCAAATGGCTCTAGAAAAATCATCTATTATAGCAAAAAAATATCGAGCTCCACAAGAAGAGGTTTGGTCATAAGGACCCCACAAATCACAATGAATTAACTCGAAAATTCGAGTCGATTTATTTTCACTTAAAGGAAAACTACTCCTAGGATGCTTAGCACAATGACGAATTTCACAAGCCTTATTCAAACTACAAGTAGTATTACAAAAAAAGGAAGCCACTTCACTACTTTCTCGGAAGGATGACCCAACCTACTATGCCAAAGCTTCATAGAAGACAAAGTATCCACCAAATGTGTCGAAACCTCTTGAACCATTGTCTCCGCACGCAAGTAGTAAAGTCCATCCCGTCGTTCACCCGTTCCAATCACCTCCCTCGTTTGTAGGTCTTGTATAGCACATGTAGACGAGTTAGTTAAGACACAACATTTTAAATCATCACTTAATTATGACTTCGAAATTAAATTAGAATTCAATTTTGGAACAAATAGAACGTTATTGAGGGTGATGGTATTTGTAAGTTTAACATCACCCTCCGTGACTGCCATGACTTGTTGACCATCCGGAAGACCAATAGGAAGTGGAGTTACTTCCCTAACATTGGTCAAAACGATATACATCCTATGACATGATGCGAGCAACCTGTATCAATAATCCACTCACCATTCAACCGATTTGAAGGAGGTGGAGGAGTACCAAGAGCAGCCACGAGAGACTGCCATTTCTCGGCGGAGAACCCCGTTGGTTATTGGGAAACACTTGCGCCAAGTGGAGGAGTTGGTTGAGACGTTGTAGATGTTGCATTAGCCGTAACACCTCTACCCCGTCCAGCAGTAGAAGGTACACTCCTTCCCTTTGCTGTACCCTTTGAATCCGTGCTAAAGGAGCCATATTTTTCCAAGTACCAAGGTGGAACACCATGAAGGTCGAAGCATGAGGTAGTATCATGCCCTGTTTTATTACAATAGGTGCAGGTCAAGGCTGCCCTCTCTACTCGACTAAGACGCGACTTTGGCTTTGGCTCCATTCGGACAGCAAAATCCGCAACTTCCGGCTTCTCATCTCGCACTTGAGAGATGCCCTAGACTTGTTCATCCTGCGAAACTTGTTGATAAGCCCTGTTTAAAGAAGGAAGAGGATCATACGAGAGAATGTTAGAGCGCAAAGTGCCATAATATTCTGAGTAAAGCCCTAATAAAAATTGTTGTAAACGATCATTCTCGCGCCTTATCTCATGTTGTCGACCAACACCACAAGTACACTTCCCACACTGATAGCTAATGAGGGGTTCATATTTTGCAAGATCATCCCAAAAAACTTTTAATTTACTAAAGTAAATTGCTACAGACATGTTCTTCGTTTTCTTATATCGATTAATTTCAGCCTTCAATTGTTGAATTCGTGGTCCATTCACCACACAAAATCTCTCATTCAAATCATCCCATAAGTGCTTAACATTATCATAATTCGAAAGCAAGGATTTCTCCTCCGGATCAATCGTATTCATGAGCCACGAAACAAGCATAGAATATATCGTGACCCAGTCGTCTTTTGTAGCAGGAGGCACAACATCATTGATCGTATCATCAAGGAAACCGAATTTTCAGCGAGACAAAAGAGCCACATAAATTGCGTGAGCCCAATCATCAAAATTTTCAAGCTTTAGACGCACAGGGGTGATGAACTCACCGGGTTTGTCCTGTGCACCTAGATAGAAAGGGGAGTTAGGTTCTATTTTTGTCGGTGGTGGTGGCGGGGTGTCGTCGCCAGCCGTAGTTTAGGTGAAAAAAAACCGCTATGATACCATGTAGATAGACAAAAATAGGCAGTAGAAGCTTATTTTATTCATTCTATGCAATCATATATTTATACAAGATGTAGGCCATTAAGCAATTTCCTAATTTAGGACCAGTATATGGAAAGGATAGAAATATGCCTAACTAAGATAATAGCAAATATATCAAAAATATATTTACATATTTAAATATGTCAATATACTTTCTTGACCAAATTATATTTGATAATAGATAGAGATGTACAGCTTAAGAGGCAGTGAAAGTGATAGAAATGCATGATATGATCATGATGTAACGATCTTTTGCGTGCTAAGCTCGATTTAAGAAGAAAATCGATCGGCCGGTATGCAATTCTAGTGGAACAATTCAGCTAATGACAAAGATAGATATCTATAATTGGTAATAATTAATCTAAGTACCAATCGAAAACCATTATGATTTGAATATAATTAAAATAATGTACTATATTTTGATGGAGATTATGTATATGATTATGTGTAACGATTTTTCATTGAAAAGTGGGGAAAGCAAGATTTGTCTATAATTGTATGGCCCCTGTAGATGACACGAGTTTTGAGTTTTGACATTTATATTTAATTTTTAATTAAGCCTTTGACAAATTTTGTATAGACTAAGGTCCTGTTCTATTCACCTTATTTTTGCTGAACTGAAATTAGTTTTACTGAAACAAAATTATATTTGCTGAACTTAAATTATTTTTTACTGAACTAAAATTAATTTTCCTGAATTGAAATTATTTTTGCTAAATTGAAATTATTTTTACTGATTTTCTATTATAATTCTTCTTTAAGAAAGCTGAATTTTACTGAACTGAAATTATTTTTACTGAAATAAAATTAATTTTACTGAACTGAACTTATTTTTATTGAACTAAAATTATTTTTCCTTAATATTATTTTTTTAAGGTGAAGAGAACAAGACCTAAGCAAGAAGTTAAAAACCTACGTAGATTATATATACAAGTATATTATATTGTTTGAAGTTACTATTAAGTAAGCTTGGCCAACATGCCAATAGTCAAACAAGTGGCAAATTTGTGACAAATGAAATTATTTGTGGGTATAATACGATTTTTTAAAATGCAAAGAGGTCAAATTGTTTATAGAGAAAGGATGAATGAAATTCAAGTAGCCATCTCCTTCAATTGTTTTTTTATGAATTGAAGTTTTGGAAATTTGTGATGTTTGACTAGGGACATCTTAATCAATATAATTATATGAATGACAACATCCTCAAATTCCTCTGGCCTGGCTTGAACAAAAAGATTAACTAAATCAAACTCTAAAGCATTACCGCAATATATGTTTAGGGTAAAAATACATCGTCATATGGTCCAATTTCAAGGTGACACGTGGTCCAATTAAAAAAGCGACACATAATGGAAAGATGGCATGTGGCAACCTAAGACTATATGAGAGAGGGTAAAGACCACCATCACATCAAAAGGCCCAATTCCTGATAAGTGCATCTTAACAGTATCCCTAAAGGACACGTGTCCAAGGCTCATTGTGTAGCCAATCAGTGCCCACCATTTCAGGATACTAAATCCTAGAAGGGCGCTAATTTCCACCCTTATAAATACCCCAATTATTTTTGATGGAAGGGTTAGATTGAGTTTGAGACATTGCATTCAAGGCATTATTTATTGTTGTTTGCTCTAATTTCTCTCTAAAACCCTCCATTTACCGATTACCAACTTAATCGTCGGAGACGAATATTTTATATTCGTTGTATTGAAAGTGTCTCTTGCCGTTCGAGTTGCATTGAAGATCTAACAAGTTTAAACAAAAATTAGAATGTAGTATGTTAGTATAATAAAAGTTAATATATAATAAAACTTTCTAGTGTTATATATAGTAAACCTAGGGGCGTAGGTAGGATTTGAGAACCCGGGGGGGATAGACTTAACGTCTTAACCTATCTATTGATTTTTTATTATATATATATATATATATATATATATATATAAAATTCTAAATCCATAATCCAATTAGTTTTTATAAAAACTAACTCCAAATATTTCATTTTAATCAGAGAATCAATACTAGGTACTATTCGACCATGTTTTAAATAAAAATTCTAAAATAAACCCGACGCACACTAAGCTTATTGTGCATCGAGAAAGTTGACTACTTAGAAGATAATTATACCATACAAAAAAAAACAAAAAAAAAAAAAAAAAAAAAAATTCCTGAATCCCACATTATATTATCATTTTGCCTCTATACACATAGTTTTACATGATAGCTTTATATGTGGTTATCATCTGCTATTTATTAGAAAAGTAAATGTGAAATGAGATAATGAGTACTTCGTATTATTTATTGAAATAGTATAAATGAATTAAGTATGAACGGAGATGAGAAAGGAGATAATAATCTAAATATCGGAGATGGGAGCTAGAGGTTGGAGGAGAGAGGAAGAGGAGAAGAAACACAGTAAGAAAAATGGGCAAACACCGGCGCAAGGTGGCGCGTGAGAGGGAAAGCGGTGCGAGAGGTGGCTGTAGTTTCCTAGAGGTGGGCTCTAGAGTCATAGAGAGAAAACTATGTGTCGTATTTCAATCACAAGACACGCATGCTAGGTTGTGAAATGGTCTCCTGTAATGAACAGTCAGCACGAGTCTGACTTGCGTGTTGCGTCAGAAAATCACCTAATAGTTTTTTTTTTTTTTTTATATTTTTTAATATATGGGTAAGAAGAAGAGAACAAAAAAGCAGCACGAGCTCGACATGAACAACCCGATTTTATACACGCCCTGCTTAATTAAGGGTGAGCAAAAATTCCGAGTACCTGAAATTTGAACTGGAATCGGTTAGGAACCGACGGGTCCGGAATTGGAATTGGACTCGATGGTTCCAATTTTGGGTAATAAATAAAGGACTCGGCTGCAACCGGTTCGAATTCCAATTCTTAATGTTTAGGAACCGAAACCGATTGGATACCCGGTTATCCAATATATATTGAACTAGGTTACCCAACATATATTTAACTAAATATATTTAATAAAACAAAAATATGTTGATTGCATCTAATTAATAAAATAAAAAAATATATTAATATTAACATAAATAAAATAGCTTAATGCTTAGATATAAAAATATAAGTATTAAACGCTAAAAATGAAAATAAACCAAAAAAATATTAGGATTTGTATTTTACATTAGCAAGTATGTATATAAGTGGGTACACAGAATTGGAATTGGTTTCGGAATCGGAATTTCCAATTCCTAAATTTTAGGACCCTGTTATACCGGTTCTAATTTCAGTCCCGAATTTTAAGACCCGTCCCAACCAATTCCGGATCCTAAAATTTTGACCGGGTACCCGATTTGCTCATCCCTACTAAGGGTCTGTTCTGATTTACTGAAATGAAATAAAATGAACTGAATTAAACTGAGCTGAACTGAACTGTTTATGAGAGAAGGAAATTAAAAATTGGTATAAAATGAATTGAAATTAAGCCGAAGAGAAAAGGTCATAAATCACAAGCCAAAATGGTGCATCACATGAGCCTACACAACACGGCCCGTGCGGTCGTTTCCTTCTTTACCACTGGATCCTTTCTTACCTCCTTTACCTTTGTTGGCTTTGTAAAAAAGAGCTCCACCCAAACTAGTGAACTACCTTATTACAGTTGCAGACTTCATTCTCCAATGGTGATGACAACCACCCACGCTTTCTGCGCCATTTCTTCTCTCAAAGCATTTCGACATTCTCACTCCAATTCCCCCAAATTTTCTCTTTCTTCAAATTACTGGACCTCACTCAATTCTCATCCCCAATTTCCAATTTCAAACCCTAATTCCAATTTTCTACCACCACCATTGTCATTGTCGTCGTCATCAATGGCTTCCATTGTTCGAGCAGCCTCTTCCTCTGCCTCCGTTGGTGAGCTCCTTTCTCTCTCCTTTCAATTATTGTTCCAATTATACACTTTCCTGGAAATTAAGAAGTTTCAATTAATAGACGCTTTAATGTTAATCAGGAACATCATCATCATCGTCTGTGGTAGTTGGTGAGAATGATTTGTTAATCGTTGGACCTGGTGTTCTTGGTCGCTTGGTAGCTCAACAATGGAGTCAGGTATAATCGCCATTTTTATTGCATTTTTGCCTCCATTTCTTTCCTATGTAAAATAGTTACTCTGATTCCTCGAGAACTGATTAAGGCAAATTAATAGTTTGTATGTGAATGTGCAATGTGGTACATTTTGGCTTGATTCAACAATACTTTGGTAGCGAATTGTGTACCGTACCCAAACTTGTAGTGGGATACTGGCATATTAGAGGACAGTTTTAGTAACTATGTTTATTTAATCACATATGGTTCCTGGATAATAGATGTTCATCTTGCTGGATTGTGAATTGTAAAGGTACAAAAATTACTGAGGATTTATGGCCATAACCCTTAACGGCCGTTTGATAAGTGGTAGTAAACGTTGGTAATGATTGCCATGGCAACAGTTTTCGCCTCAAATTTTCTCCACATATTTCCATTACCATTTGGGGTGACATTGGGTAGTTTTGGGCATTTATGTACGAAAACACAAGTTTGGGGATGATACTCCATTTCCATGGATATAAGGATGTCATTTATCATGTCAAATACTCTTAAATTCATTTCCGTAACCAATTTCTGTTACCTGCTACCAAAGAAGCCATTGCTTCTGTTCCAAAAACAAATCACAATTGTACACCAATCCAAGACAAAATTAAAGGACGTGATAAGAGTTAGATAGCTATTTCTGGAGATTAAGCTACCCAAGGATTTTTCAAGAAAAAAGCTACTGCTGTGAGAAGAGTATATTTAATATTTATAAGGTTTATCGGAGACTGGTGTAATCTTGTACACTAGTTTTAGACTTGGATTATCGGCATTTTAGACTTATTATTGTTTAACAAGGAAAACTTTGGATTATTCAAGGTTGTTTTTCCCTTGAATAAACGATATTTTGGTTACTTTATGTCAAATCCTTGCATGTGCTTGTGAGAATTTGACTCTTATTTTTTGGTACTGTGGTTAATTGTTTGGTTTATTATTTTGACAAGATATTGTTATAAGATAAGTGTTCATAGGAATGATGAATGACAATTCAAAGTTATTGTGTTTTCGATATCCATTTATAGAAGAGGAAAATTCTGATACAAGTGGCCATTTTGGTGTCTAGGGTCATCCAGGATGTCAAATCTATGGTAAGACTGCAACTACAGATCATCATGATGAATTGATAAATATTGGAATAACTCCTTCAGTGAAGGGAGTTATGCTACCCTGTCAGTTTCCGTATGTTATTTTTTGTGCTCCTCCATCAAAGAGTCCAGATTATGCAGGCGATGTTAGGTAAGTGTATACACCTTGAATTTCAACATCCTATTCTATGATGAAGTGATTGTATCATAATGAAATCTACATCAAACCTAAATTTAAGGACATTGAGCAAAGGATATAATGTCAAAGACTAAAAAGAGTGAAGATAAACAGGACGAAAATTCCCAATAGCTCAAGCTTTTGAATCTGGCTTTCATGCTAGGCTTAATCTACTTGAGGTGAGATAAAATTGGATCATGTCTAATTTTTAAGATCATATACTGTATTATAAATAATTAACATAGTCTACTTGTCTGCTGCCTTGCAGCCCTAAAACACAAACCATCCTAAAACCAAATATTTTGTCATGCCAGATTACCAGCACAAACATAATACATGCACAATCAGTTGCATCAAGTGAATGCCTGTGAATAATCAAGTCCCATATGTCGTTATTGAACATGTTGCACTATTGAGCATCTTGACCTTCAATCCAGACCTAATAGAATAACATAATTCCTATAAAGTTTCCAGCTTGTGTATGTTACTCTACTGAACATCTTGAGTCTTGACCCACACTCTGTACAGGTAATCATACGACCCAATGTGCTCTCATTAAGTGATTCCCTAGGATGAGTAGGATCTAAGCATTAATGTACTGTGTTTTGATTAGCAAATTTTATGTTCATCATGGGCCAACTCTTTCAATTACAAAATAACTTTTTTTTTTCTTTGTTTCTTTTAACTTGTTGATATGCTGAAGTAAATGAATTTTTAAACTACCTGAACCTTATATAATTGCCATGCCAATTGTTTCCATGGCATTGCAAGCAGGGAAGCAGCATCAAGCTGGAATGGTAAAGGATCATTTGTTTTCACTTCAAGCTCTGGACTAGTTGACTGTACTGACAATGGGAATTGTGATGAGGTGTTATATCTCTTGTACTACATTGCTGTTATCATCGTATGAGCTAATTTTTCTATGTCAACATTTGTTGCTGAGAAATATGACTCTTATCTAATCTCTTTTTTTGAAGGAAAATACCTCTACAAACCATTTGCATATTGATCCAGAACTATGTATTCATATACATCAAGATAGCCATGTTTTTCGTATCATATTTTTCTTCAACAATGCTTTCCCAGACGTCCCCATGGATTATTCTTTCCCGTTTACATCATTCCAGTACATTTCTTGAGTGAAGCAAATTCCTCAACGTGGATTGATGGAAGAACACAGCCGTTTAGACTTGTGTTAATTGCCTAAAATGCAACAAGAGTTTCTCCAAATTATTCAATATAGTCCCATTTCATTAGAGAATGTTGGCCCAGGCCTCAGCTAACAATAGCGACTGGAATATATTTGTCCACTTCTTGCAGTTTTTATATGTCATTAGATTTAGCTCTCGGATATTTGAACATTTCAATTTTCTTGCATTTAGGTACCTTGCATATTTCTGATTTTAATGGAGTCTCTTTTTCTTGATGGTTTTACAGGAAACCCCTACTGTACCAATGGGAAAGAGCCCTAGAACAGATGTCCTTCTAAAAGCAGAGAACGTTGTTCTAGATAATGGTGGTTGTATACTTCGATTGGCAGGACTCTATATATCCTTTATCAATTTCCTTTTATAGATCTGCTGATTTGCATTTCTAATTCTAAGTATATAATAATTTAAGTTGTTTATAACCTCAACTCTTAATACAAAGCTGATAGAGGTGCTCACACTTATTGGTTGAAGCAAGGAAAGAGTGATCTTCGTCCAGATCACTTTGTCAACCTTATTCACTATGAAGTAAAACCTTTAACTCGTGATAACTTCTGCTTTTTTCAATCATGCAATCATCATAATTTAGTGATTACTTTTTTAAAGCATGGTTACATTAAATTTTGAATATCATAGGATTCTTATTTTTAACTTTATCAATCATCGGCTATCAATTGAAGGTTCATGCTTTTTGGCATTCTGATATTTTGTATGCAGCATGAGACGTATTTTAAACACTTATAGGTGCAAGTGCCACTTTATTCTGTATTTTGCTTTGAATGTTTTGCTTGTTTATGTCTAGTTTATCATATTGGTACCACTTGTTCACTTCACACTTTTTTTTTTGGTAATTTCCTGTTAGGATGCTGCATCACTAGCAATTGCAATCTTGAAAAAGAATTTACGTGCGAGGGTCTTCCTAGGTTGTGACAATCATCCTTTGTCAAGGTATTCTCCTTATCTTGTATCATCCTACCATACTGCTGTACTGATTTATGATTCAGTTGTTTTCTTAACCTATTTTTGTGAATTTACCATTCTATTCTGTGCAGGCAAGAAATTATGGACCTGGTTATTCAGAGTGGAAAATTCAGTGGGAGGTTTGAGGGTTTTACAGGTAATGGGACTTGGGACAACAAGCTTCAATGGTTGATGTCTAAAACTAATACAGTAAATTGCAAAAAGAATAGTTCCCCAATAAAGTCTGTACAAGTAGTTATTTTCGTCTCACCAACTGAAAGAGATTGTATCAAATCTCATATTCAGAACGTTTATTTCCTCTTTGCTTCTTTTGATTTCTGAAAATCAGATTTGGTTGTTAATTGACTTCCCCCCCCCCCCCCCCTCTTAACTACCGATTAAGGTGGCAGCTTCAGTTGCCTCTTAGCGATTATGCACTCTGGAAAACCTTGTTTAACTAGTATCTGGAATTTCTCGTCTCAGGTGCAAACGATTCACTTGGTAAAAGATTGAACAACTCTAAAACTCGTGCTGAAATTGGCTGGGAGCCAAAATACCCGAGCTTCGCTGAATTTCTTAAAGTAATGTAAATGTCACCAGATGACCAGAGATGATTACACGAATGTGAAGCAGCTTCGTTTCCCTCACTTGATCACCATTTCTTGGTGACTGGTTCCCTTCTCTTTTTTCATTTTGCTTGGCTCTGAATGTGATCATAGCACTGTTTTGTTCTCATATTTTGGTGTTAAAAGTGAGTTTTTAGGGGTTGGTAGATAGGATTTATGTTTGCATTGACAAGAACGCTGATTGTATGATGTAGCAAAAAACAAGTTGATTTTTGAAAAAAAAAAAAAAAAAGCTATAGAAGTGTTTAAATTTGTTGGTATTCATGTGTTGGACTTGATTTATGCGACTTGTTTCAGTATGACTAATGCTTTCATTTGCATACCAAGAAAAAGACTAATGCTTTCATAATTTCAAACTGATGAGTTAGGTAATATAGCTAACCGTGAATTTAAGGTGCTTAAGTTATAGGAAGCCTACAACTTTCACTCTTGTTAGCCAGTAAAAGTTGGGTTAGAACCCTTGCAAGAGTTTAAGACTTCTGCCGAAAATGATTTACTCACCTAAAATTGATTTTGGGAAACCTTTCAGTGAGACTGAGTACAAAAAAACTGTGCTCGCACAATAGGTGTAACAAAATCAGTTCTTTCACCCCCAATACACTGCTTGATAAATGGATAAATTATCAATGGTAGAAAACTGTGAAAATAACCGCAGATTAATTTAAAGATTGAAACTTACTTATACAGATAAAATTTGATTGTGACTAAGTAGCCTAACCAAACTTGTAAAAATAAAACAAGGGTATTATCAAATTGTCTGTACTTGCAATTAAATCTAGTAAACCAATCATTAAAAAGTTTGGCCTTATATACGGCAGGCTTTATCAAGTATCTGCTCATGCAATAAAGGCCTTTTGTGCAGCAGAAGCCTCCACGATGATCATGGTCCCCTACTATCTTGGAGCACCTAATCCTTTTTATCTTCGCCAAGAGGCCTCACACTACAAGGGTATTTTACACATGCAAATGCAATGCTAGTCTGTTTTCAACTTGTCACATTTTGTATGTTTGATAAACAATTCTAAATCACAATCTTAGTTATTCTAGACTAAATTCAAACAAAACGTATGAAGAATTTGTAACAAGCCGACATCATGGCATGTATGCGACATGTGCTCATCGAGTCATTGTGTGTCATACTAAGTCATACATGCATTGGGCACATTGTATCGGGTGTACAATAGATGCTTTGGGCGTAGACTTGAGCCTTAACGTAAAATAAAATTGAAATAATTGACAGCAAGATAGAAGCAAGTACTCATCAACAATAGAGCATACGTGTGATATGTCTTGTTTGACTTAAAATACTCTGTAGCAAGAGAATATATGTTAGTTCATCATTTATGACATGATAGATATCAGAAGAAAAAGCATACTTCTACATTTTCCCTTTTTGTTTTTGAAATGGATCTATTTTTTCCTTTAGTTTCTAATAATCTTCCTAAATTACAAGAAACAATTCAATAACATAACTATCATTAGTGACTCTACCAGAAAAACCCACCAAAACCCTTCAATTTTACAGCTTGACAGTCCCAAAGATGATATAATATCCGGATTTAAGCTGTTAGATGCAGTTGTTGAAGGGATCCAAGCTGCATGTTGTTGTAGGACATTACCATTCTCACCACTCAACTCGTATTTCATATTAGTGTTTACCAAGAAGTCCTCTGACTTGCAAGGTTTCACACCAATCGGACTATGCCTGGTTGACATTAGCCCACTCGCGTAACATAGACTTGGGTTATTCCAAGCCCCAAATCTCCTCCCTAGTCTTTGATAAAAGACCTCAGAAAATTTCAGCTCCCCTGTCAGATTATTCCCATTAACATAAACTGCACTTACACCAGACATATTTGCAATTTCTGAAGGAAGATAACCTGTAAGATGGTTGTTACCAAGGCCCACATATCTCAGCTTCTTCAACTTTATCATAGACTTTGGAAATTCACCTGACAAACCCAGATTTGAGAGGTCCAAAATCATTAAATTTTGCAACTTTTGCCAATCAATCTTACTAATTTCACCTCCTATTTGATTATTAGATAACACCAATTCTTGTAATGACTCCAATTCTTCAACTGATTTTGTCAATCCACCAGTAATATTGTTGCTTCTAAGATCCAACAGAGTTAAATTCTTCATATTACCAATATTACTTGGAATATTACCCATCAACATATTGTTGCTTAAATCGAGCTTTAAGAGTGAATTTAGGTACCCAATTGAGGTAGGAAGGTACCCAGATAATGAATTCCTGCTGATATCAAGGATCAAGAGCTCCTTCAGACTGCCAATAGTCTCAGGAATTCGGCCCGTAAAGTTGTTCCCAGAAAGGACTAGTCTCTTCAAATGCACCAAGTTGCCTATATCTGTTGGCAATGTTCCAGTAATTCCATTTTCGATCAACACCAGGGATTGCAGCTGTTGGAGATTACTAAAAACAGTAGGCAGTGATCCAATAAGGCTAGGATTCGAGCGAAATTCCAAGGTTTCTAGTCTTGTAGCCAACTTCTCCCAGTTGTTAGTAGGTAAGGTGATCAAATTATGAGGAGAAATGAAGCAATTGTAAAAAGATAGAGATTTGAGATACTTAAGCTCAAAAATTTGTGGTCTAAATTCAGGGTTTTTGGTACATGTAAGAGAATTGTCATGAAGAGGTCCAACACTCAGATCAGTAACATACCAAAATTCATTGATGAGATCACATGAAACACCCTGCAGAATAGAATATCAGAAAAATGTTACCAAAAAAAGTGGATATGTTTGAAATTATTTCAACATTACCATATTTGTATACCAATTCAATAATGTAAAATTGTAAATGTAACCACTACAAGAAATTGACATGTTTCACAAGAATAGAATAAAAACTAGAAATCACCTTTAACTATATAATGAACCAAACTTTGGAAATTTGCATGAACAAAGTAATGGATTTTTTTGAGTTTCAAACTTAGTAAAGTTGGAAACTTTTGAAAAATAGCAAATTTTTTACTTTTTTTTCAAAGATATGAAATCATCATTGCACAATATAACACCCAAATGATGAAAAAAAATCATCTTTTTTATGATGATGAGTTTGTACCTTAAAAACAAAATTGGCATAAGAGACTTAACAAAAGAAATAGAAAGTAGGGACTCAAATTATATGAACAAAATTGGAAAATGAAAAAAGAATAATCAAGGATGCAAATACATGTTAGTGTTACAAACATTGCACATGCGGCATCCATAAACCTTATAATTGGGGTGGTTATTTATTGCCCCCTTGTGCATGTCACTATTCTTATGCATGTCACTATTCTTGTGTTACTCAATATCCTAAGTTCCTAACCACTTATTAAAACCCTATTTCTATGAAAAAATCAAATTTTGAAATGGTTTAAGTTGGATTTATTGCGTAGGTAGAAGGTACTTATCCGAACTTGTTTGATTAGGAAGAGGTTATTAGACAAAACTCGGTAAAATTAATGCTAATTAGGGGCTACCCCTCCAATCCTCCATCAGTATTGAACTCGTGACGTTGTTGGTGAACAAACACTGTCAACTTGATAATTAATTTCGGATAGAGTGGTACCCGTAATAATATTTGCAAACTCCTAGACACTTTGGGGCTATGAGATAATATTAAAAGTTTGATACTCTATATTACAATATTTTTAACCATTTACAGGTGGAACAAAGATTTTCTCTTTAGTGTTCAATAAATTTTAATAACATTCCAAAATGAGAAAAATCATGTGAGCATAGAAGTTTCACCAAAAATTGTACATGATACTAGTCAAGATTAAAGAACAAGCTTTCATAAAACTTCCACACAATATACTTGTATATTGGTAAAGCCCAAAAAATTACTCAAATTAGTGAACAAACAACAGTGTTTTACTATTCTAACTCCATTAATATACAAAAACCAAGAAAAATGTATCACAATACACATAAAATCAAGAAATAATAGCAAGATATGACAACATTGAAGTACATACATATATTTAGTAGGTAAAAAGTACATTATACTCTTCCAAAAAAAAAAATTAATAAATATGATGATAATGCCATAAAATACATAAAAATATAAGAAAATAATACCTGAATAGGAGTCCAACCACAAGGATCAGGATAAAGATCTGAACCATTCCATGAATTACCCACAAAACCTTGAATTGCATTGTAAAGTGCTTCTTTCTCTGTTTTCTCCATTATTGCTACTTCATCCCCTGTTTCTTCTCCATTGCACCACTCACTTTCCATAGAAAATATGAGGAGGGAGAAAATCACAAACCATAATTTTCTCAACAAAAAATTCATGATTTTTTTTTTTTTTTTTCTAAAAACCCAACAAAATTATGGATTGAAAATCAAAAAAGAAACAAATTTCCTCTGTTTTTTAATAATTTGAGACCTATTTTGGTGCAAAATTAGAAAAACCCACATGGGAATTGAATAAAGATAACATTTTTATGAAATGAAATGGGAGAATAACTCACTGGAGAAAGAAAAATGCATATAATATGGTTATTATTGAATAAAATGAGGGAGGGAAAAAAAAACAGAAATTCAGAAAACAGAGGAAGGAAAAAACAGAGGATGTTTCACAAAAAATGTACTCAAATAGAAAAGGCACTGAAGTGTAAGGAAGAAGAAGGCTAAAAAGCAAAGAGAAGAAATAATGCACAGTTTTCAAAGGATGAAAATGAAATTATAGCAAATAAATGATAATTACTTTGTAATAAAAAGGGGATAATTAATAGGGTAAAAGAGGGGGTTGAGGCTATGAAAATGAAAGAAATGTGGTTTTTGAGAAATGGAAAATAAACTTTAAAAGTGTACTACAATGTTGTTGTTTTCTTTAGGGCAGACTTGTGATCTTGTTTCAGAATGCCTATTTATCTCTTCATTTATGTTTTGTTACTATTCTCCCAAGGAAATTAATTGGTGGGAAGAGAGAGAAGGTGAACTAATTGTCTAATATGTACGAGAATAGTTAGTATGAGTAATTATTCTGTTGACTAGGGTTTAATGGTTGTTATCTTGCAAAGTTATGACTAAAAAGTAAATTACTTAAGGTATACACCTAAAAGTAAGTGTATTTTAAAACTATAACTCTTACTCGTATTAAATAAAGAGTAACACTGATCGACACGTGATTTTGTTATTTAAGAGAAAGAGAGGAATTAAGCTTCTACAAGTATTTTTATACCGGTATAAAATATAACCAATTTCTACCTTATCTTCTATGATGTAGTAGAAGTATTCCTGATGATGTTTCATTGAATTTCTAAGCTTGATGTTAGTTGATTGTTTTAGTAGAATGAGGTTTATACTTTGTTTCAATTTGTAGAATGGAATTTACAAGACAATGTATACTTTCTAGTTTTTACCCAGTAATGTTCAACTTAGTGATAAGAGTTTGATATCATGACTTAAAAATATATACTTTTCATATAATCAAATTCCACTATTGACTCTTTTAGGAGTCGGTCCGAGTAACTTAGATTGTCAATTTGATAAAATCTTTCTCCTTTTACAACATTAAAAGTAAATAAAAGTTAAGTTCCTACTAATTTAGCAATAAGTATTATACAGTTGTATAAAATTGTACACTAAGGAGTAATTACTATTAAGATTTACATTAAAGCAAATTTAATTGTATTAGGGGAGTAGGGAGGTTGTGGCCTGTGGGGGGGACCAATCGGACCACTTGGTTTGTTTGCCATGCAAAAACAAGGAGATAGATGCAAATGTAGTTATTAGATCTAACACAGGACAAAGGAGGGATTTAAACATTGATAAAGATGGGTATTTTCTTTCATTTTGGGCCGTTTGAGCTCTTTAACAATATCAAGGCAGCAGTGAAAACTTTTGGAAACCAGAATCTGAGCATATATTGTATGTATATGGTCCAACCAAACTAGTTTTTTCATGTTAGGTTTTAGTAAGAGTTTTATAGAGTGCCAACTATATTTCCAACTTCAATCTTTTGATATTTTTATGTAACCATGAAATTTATTTTTGGACCAAAGATACGGTGTGGAATGTGGACCAAAGGTATGTTTTTTTAAGGAAGATTGACAAGTATAATTCTAAATTTAAGATATAAATTAAAATTACTAATTCTAATTTTAATATATTTATTTTGTTACTTTTCGATTTAAATATATATATATATATATATATATATATATATATATATATATATATATATATATATATATATATATATATATATATATATATATATATTAATTTAGTTGTTAAAACCCTTGGGGTGCTATTCAAAAATTGGGATTAAATTCCTTCTACGTTGCATCTTCACGCAAAAAAGAAAAAAAAAATGAAAAATCAATGTGATAGGTTTGGTGATGGATGGGATGGGTGGTAACACTGTAAAGTTGTTGCCTAAGCAAGTAAGCATTGGTGAAGTTGCAACACTACAATCATAAAACAAAGACAATATACAGCTATGATGGTAATTATGTGAGGAGTAATCGTTGCATTTTTCTTTAGGGCAAGTGGGCAACGGTAAATATAAACACATTTTTAGTTTGAACAAGGGGAATATGAATTGTTACATACTATTGGTTGTGAACTTCTGACGAGTGTGAGTATGAAACATGTCAAGTAAAAAGAAATATTACGGACTTGTTCTCTTCAACTTATTTTAGATACATATTCATATTTTTGTTCAAGTCAGAAGTAATAGACCAGATCAGAAATATTCAGATCAGGCCAGAAAAATTCAAATCAGATAAGATAAACTTGCTAAACAAAGACAAGTGCTATTAGACAGGCCAGACAAGGTTAGATAAACTCATATCAAACTAGACCAGATCCTAAAATATTTAGACCAGATCATCTTGTTTCAAGTGAAGTCTGTATGTATTAATGTATTATGAGTATTTTGTTTTGACTCATCTAATTACTCCTATTGTAGGTTAGTCTTACTTTGTTTGCACCAATAAAAATTAACTACCCCTTAATACATTAACTCCATCATAGTTGAGAAACAAAAAGTAAAGTAAAGAAAACCAAAGAAAAAGTAAATAAAAGTTGGTGTAGTAAATGTAGAATATCGAAGGCTACAAAAGAAAGATAGGCGCAACAGGTCGAGGTACTAACTAGGACCACGTACGGTGTTGGCATCGGCGTATGGCGGACGGCTACTGTCACAGGCACAGCCCACACTATTGTCTACTGCTTGCTTAGCAGGCCTATGCTCGTTGACATGTCTTTTTCTTGTCATTTACTTTCCTAAGTTTATATTAACAACTACTCATTTAAGTACCTTCTTTTGCTTACTTCTTTTTTACTTGCCCTTTTTTGATTGTTTTGTGTTGCACTAGATTTTAGTATATTACCTCCTCCTTTACCTTTTAGGGTTGGATTTTGTATCACCACATTAATTGGCTAATTAGCAATTCAGCAAAAGCTTATTTTTTATAGTTAGCTTAAGCTTAGTTTTGATAGGTGAACTTGAAGATTAGTCATTTCTTAACTTATGGTTAAGAATTTTGATTTGCATACTCTCTTGTTGTTAACATGGTTGCATCAAATATATGTTTGTCTAGTTTGTCAATCATGCAATATAGATCTTTGAACAATCATTAATTAGTCATAAAAGTGACTGGTGAAAAGTTTCTCTTTTCTGCTGTGTAGTGATTGACTTTATTCGTTTATAATTATAATGATACTGAATTTCATTGAATAGTCTTTAATTTCTCTACTCATTGAACAATCAATTCTGAGAGAGATAAACAACTTTTCACTCAGCAATCATTCTGTAGGAGCAGGTAATTAGCTTAAGCGAATTGAGGTAGTTATGCGTATTTTTCAAAATCTTTTGTCATATGCAGCTGAATGTTAATTATTTGTCGTTTATTGAGTGTTATCATATGTTCTATACTATTTTGAATATTATGATCCTACTAGTTGATCTATGTATCTAAGAAACATTAATGACATCTAGCTAGGTCGGTTGTGAACAAATCATTACTTAGATTCAACTATAAGGTGTCATTCCATATTTATGTGGTTAAGACTCATATCAATATCTTTATTGTTTGCAATTGCAACATATAATCTCCCCTCTACTCTTAAAGATGACTTGTGTAGTTATGTAGCTAGGTGGGTTAACTTGTCCCGTTGGTTTGGTAGAGTCCTTCATCTTTGCTCCCCAATCCCAACCCTTCAAAAAAAAAAAAACTGCAATTTGTCTAGTCTGTAACATGCAATTGGTTTCCCTTTTTAGCTAATGTTTTTTTTTTTGGTACATCATTCAATTTTACAGGTCATTGCTGCTCGCCATAAATCATTGTTCCTGAATCTTTAGTCGACATAAACAAAATTTAGCGATAAGTTTGTGGGTGATAAACAAGTTCATAGATTTAGCACATTAGCTACATTAATACAAATTTCCTTTACTGCTGTGATTCATTGATCCATCAATGTTTTCAAAGTTTCTATTTTAATAGTATTCTAGCCTTAAGATGCATCATGACATTAGCAAATGACTTGAAACCAGCAAAAATGATGAATCCCTTTTGAATCCTGCCAACACAGGCACCGAACGGCCCAAGACTCATCATTCTTTACCTTGTTTTGCCTGCTTCCATTACGGCTAGAAGATTGAGAGAACCTAGTTATACTTTTTACCAGGTGAAAGACAATTTGTAAGCAAGAATTGAATGGCCTATTTCATAATATGAAGTATAAACCACAAGTGGAGGGAAAACCAAATATCCATGTTTTATCACAGATTTATGGGACAAAAAGATTGTCAAGACAATACCTACTGATAACTATGGTACAATCCAACTAAACTAAGCTGCATGGGTTTTGTAATTACAACTAACAGCTACAGACGACTTGTGAATCATGATGTAAGAAATCTCCATAGCTTCTTTCCCACTGAGGCTTGACCTGGATGATCATCTTCATCGTCATCGCCGTCATCATCATCATCATCCACGTCACCATCACTGCCATACTCATCTTCATCATCTTCGTTCTCATTGACCATGCTTCTGCTATCTTCTTCTACATTTTCTGATGTTCCATTGACCTCATTCAACAATGTATCTTCAGCTATCTTTTCTTCTACATTCTCAGCCGGTTTTGCAGCATTGCCTTGATTTTCAGCAACATTGATTGCTGCATTAGACTGCATTGAAAAATATATATATGAGCATACAAGACTGGCTACACATGTCGGTCAAATTGAGCAACAAGAATAATATCCTCACCGTATAAGATGAAAACTCAACACTTCTAGTGGTTGAAACTTGCACAAAATGCATTCTTCTGTCACTCTCAGCAGCAACATCCAATGATTGAGCAGGTGTTTCATCAAGGTTTTGCTCTGCTTGTTCGGCGTCTTTATGGCTAACCACATCATCATTATCAGGTTTATCACTTAAGGTTGGACTGTTTGATGTTACACAAATGTCAGAATCAAAATGCAATCTAAAAACTGAAGCTACTAATCACTACAAGAACAGTGCTACAGTACCACTGGCTACTTCCAGTTTGCATATGTATAATTTTATCATGAAGCCTACAGGAACATGTAAAACTACAGCCGATGACAGGCTTTCAAATGTTTCTATACCTAGAATTAACTCGCCTATCAATAAAAGTAACGGCAAATTTTCATAGATGTGCATATTGACAGCAACTATTGCACCGTGCAATTGCTCGAATTTGAATTAAAAAAAACTACCATCTTTTCACAAGTTCTTTACATTTTCTTTTTGTTTTAGCAATATTCACAAACTCCACTTTGACCATCACAAGTAATAATGTACATATGTAAAGAAAAATATAGCCATGTAAGGTCTTGTTGGATTCGTCTCAACATGTATTTTTATTAATTTTTACAAATTCAGAATTAGAGATATACATGCTCAAAGTTTCACATTGGCACAAGGTAACAAAAAAATGTCGAGAACATTATTAAACAAAGGTTGCAATTTATAACTGCATACTATATCAAAGTAGCACATTTGAGGTTGCAGAATCCAGATAAAGGCTGGTAAATTGTTTAGTTTCATGAGATTAATTCAATGAATCTATCTATCAAACTTTCATGAGATTTGTTATTTTACCAAAAAAAATGCGTCTATAAACAAGCATTTTAAAAGGCAACAGTTTGTTTGGTACTCTGCTAAAATAGGGGTATATACTCTATATAACTGTTGAAAGAAATATCCAATTTTCTGCTTTATTTATTCATAAAATAGATAACACGAAACCAAAAAAGCATACTTGAGCCACCCCCTCGTTGACAGTGGCGGATCCAGGATTTGTGAAATGGGGGTACGAAATGAATTTCGACAAAAAAAAAAATTACAAAATAATGTAAATTGCAATAATTTTTTCCTAGCTAAATTTTGAATTAATAAGTCATAAATCATTTTACTTTGTATTACTAATGGCGTGTATAATACATCCCATCCTCCGACGATAAGTCTTATTATTGAGTAACTAAATATGTTTGGGAGAGAAAAAATAGAGATTATTTAAGAGACCTGTTATCTGGAACAACAGCTCTCTTTAATTGAAATACTAATCTCCCACTGGAAAACTTAAAATTATCACCAAAGAGGCTAAGAGACCTGTTTTTTAAGTAGGCGATCTCTTTGATGTTACACAAAAAGGCGGGCTGAATAACTAGCTACATAACAGAACCTAAGAGACCACCTCTTTGATAAATGCGGTCTCTTTTCTTACCAGACTTTTTTTTTTTTTTGGCAGAATGGGGGTACAACTGTAACTCTATGTACCCCCCTAGATCCGCCAGTGCTCGTTGATTCATTGCCAATTGAAAGGTCATCAATACACTCAGCTCACCTAAAGTATACATATGTTTCTCAATAATAAATATAAAACTCTTCCCATATGTCTACACAGCTCTTGGGAATTTACTTTTAAATGACATGATTCTTCAACACAAATCAAATAGGAAAGATAGCAATGATAAATACCCAAAAATTCTTAAACCAGTCACTTGTTCATCTATTTGGGGGGAAAAAAATAAGAAAAGATAGGAAAAAGGTGAGCTTTGCTGCAATAGAGATATTTTTATGCTAGAACCTATGTCATCCTTTTTTAAGGGCTTTCTTGAAATTACACTCATATGAAAGATTGACATTAATCCCTGGATAGAAAGAATATTAAACAGCTAAGAAAGATATTGGAACAAGAAGGTTGCACTATTTTATATCATCACAGGGTTAAACAAGAATCCAGTTGTCAGTTGCTTGCAAAGGAAACAAAAAGTGATAAAAGGCTTACACTGCATGACGCCTAAGATTGTATCTCCTTTGACCAGGAGTGGGTAAAGCAGAGTCAACCGTTTGTCGCCTCTTCCGTTGACCACCAGTTGTCACACTATCAGCATTTCCCTCACTATGTTCAACATCCTGCTCACTTTCAGTCACTTTAGAAGCCTGAGAGCGACTGCGCTTACGAGCACTGGTAGAATGTATCATGTCAGCATGAAGAATCTTTCCCTCGTTGTTCACATTTGCAGCCACGGAATCATTTTGCTTCACCTCCATCTTTCCTACTAAGCTATCCTTTAATATAGCCTTTGCATCTTCAACCACTTCTTTAACAGAATGTGTCCTTCGTACTCCAGGACCACGCTTCCTCCCAGGTTTTTTGCGCTTTCCATTCTTTAAACCAGATTTCTCAGGTTTCGAAATGTCTTGCACTTCACTGCCATTATCAAACTCGTCAACTGTCTGAGAATTTTCAACGTTATCATCTCTAACATCAGATTGGGACATATTCATGGCATCGTATACTTTTGCAACTGCTTGATCCAATTCTTCAACAGGAGAATTTCCAGCCCTCACATTTACTTCATCAGTAGAAATTTGTTCCCTCATCACATGCTCATTTGCTTGCATGTGTGTAGCAGATTGTGAGGTTTCTTCCATAACATGATGATCAGAATGTTGAATTCCCTTTTTAGGAGATAAATTATAAAATATTGAAGCACACTTCCGGAGCACACTCATCTGCCCACCTAAAAGGGGAGGAGAGTCTGCTTTATTTAAATCTCTAATAGAAGCATGTTCATCCTTAGCATCTTTCTGATCATCATGAGAAGGCCTTGGGAAATGAGAAGACCCCTCCCCAGTTGGCAGCTGCATATTACCACTAAGAAATGCTTGAGCAGAATCTCCACAGCTTTTGCAACATTTGATCTTCTCAATTATAGAACCAAAGAGCACCCTCTCACTAACCAACTGTTCTCTCTGTTTCTTCAGCTTTCTACTAAGATCATCAAGAGCCTTAATATCCTTAGATATCTCAACACGAGTTTCTTCAAACTGTTTTTTGTTCAATTCCAGTTCCTCCTTTTCCTTCTCCATGCGACGCCACTCAATTTCCATTTCTCTCTTATTTTTCTCAGCATCTTCCTTTAAAAGCTTCAGATTACTCATATCTCTCACCCTCGTTTCTTCCAAAGCTCTCTCCTTTTCTTCCATTACCTTCTCCCACTCTTCCCTTCTTTTCTGCATGTCATTATAAAGATCCTGTTTCTGCTGCTCAAAATCTTGATACATGAGAGCCTCCTGATTTTTAGCATCTTCAACTAACATTGACTTCTCTTGTTTCATCGTAGCTTCAAATGATTCGATCTGTAATTTAATGCTCTCTGACTCCAAACACAGACGTTCCTCATTCTCAGCTCTTTCCCTTTTCAATCTCTCTTCTTCTGAGTTTCGAAACTTTTCAAAATTTGCTTTCTTTTCAGCTAGCGTTTCAAGCTCATTATCTACAATAGATCGTTTCTCATCCAAAGCCTCCCAATCTTTCTCGAACTTCTCCCTTTCAAGCTTCAAATCTGCAGCTTCCTTCTCTATGAGCTCACTCTGACGCCTCACATTGTCTATCTCCTGCTTTAAACTTGACTGCAAGCGAAGATACTCTAACCTTTCTCTCTCCACATCTTCCAAAATTTTTCGTTCTTCCTCAATATGCAGTTTCTGTTCCCTTGTGTTGATTCTCAACATTTCAATGTCCTTTCCTAAAATTTCCAAATTCTCTTTCTCAGCAATAACTTGTTTCTTCTCTGCCTCCAGACTTTTGGCTTCAGCTTTTAGACATTTTTCTTGTCCCTTCAAATCTTTATTCTTTACTTCAATGTCTTTTTCTTTATCTTTCAGCCTCTCAGCCTTCTTCTCCAAAGCTTGTTCTCGCTTACCAAGCTTCAGCTCAAGGTGATTGATTTCACTTTCCTTTTGATTCAATGTCTCCTTTCTGTTCTTTATTTCCTCTTCAAGAGCTGATTCTTTTTGTTTTATCTCTAGCTCAAATTCATGCATTTTGTTATTTAGCATAACCTTATGCTCATTAATAAGCTCCTCTAATTCAACCTGTAACACAAAAAAGACAATGACAAAATTTCAAGGATCTGGCCCATAAACTAGCATAATTATTGAACATGCCTCAAAATTAAAATTATAAGTTTCAGATGTATCCATTCTATCAACAGAAGAAAGCATCACAAATGAATTGGACAGAGTCTCTTATCACAACATCCCCATATTCCCCAATACATATGTTCCAATAATTTGCATATTATATGTGTGGAAAAGTATTCCATTTTATGTACGGATAAACCCAAAAATCTGGAGAGCACACTTCTGAACAATACACGTAAGTTTCTGTGCAAAACTAAATTACAAGTCTTTAAATAGTACATAGCTAAGCAAACTCTGTGAAAGGCACAAATTTGCAATCTCATAACACGGTGACACTCCAGAAAAATGCCCCAACCATCGCAAGGACACAATTATACTCCAAAGAGGTAGTGATGGCAAAATGGGCAAGATTGCAATTTCTATGGAAAAGAATAACTTCTGAATTTGTTAGTGAAGCAGAAAATAGAATTAAGCAATTTAAGTGTGATTTCTGCAGTTAGAAGAATCTGAAAGAAATAAAAGGTGTTATTTTCATAGATATCAGATATGAAATCTGTAGCAGAGAAGAATATACAAGGATAACTGTTTAGATGTAAGAAAGAATGGGAATGCTTCAAAAGAAGCTCCTGCCCTCAAAACTTCAAAAGTAAGCAGTCTTACCCCAAACAATACAAGAGAGGCCATTAAAAAAAATGACAATTTATCAGACATGCAAAGTTACCTACTTCAAATATATAAAGAAATTTAATGAACGAGTATTTCTCTTGGGGACTTCATTGGAAATGGATATTATAAAGCAACCAAGATGATGATACAAAATCCACCATTGGAAGTTACAACTTACATTTTCTCTTGCATTTAGCCTCTGTTCCTCTTCTTGCAGCTGTTTTTCCTTTGCTTCCAATTTGCATTTTAAAGCTTCAGCTTTCTACAATAATGCAGAAGATGAAAATGAAAATTTGAGGATGTCAGGTGAATACAAATATGAATAATGATAATGAAATCCACCTTCTCCTTCATATCCAACTCTGCTGATTGATTCTTTACATCATTTTCTACTTTTTTCAAAGTTTCATTGGCCAAGTCAATCTTTTTTTGCAACTCCTCAAAGTTTGACTCCTTAACTTTGCTAGAGATATCAATTTCATGCAATTTTTCTTCCCTCTCATTAAGGATTCTCCGACTCTCACACAGCCTTTGTTCCCCTTCTTGTAGTTTCTTCTCCCACTCAAGCATATCTTCATTCTGCTTCCGAAAGTGTAACTCATGGGATTCTCGCCTGAAAAGTTTTATAACAAAAATAAGAAGTATCAACATGGACTGGAAGACACAAACCCATCTTGGTGACCTAAAAAAATCAATTCAAAGCATAAACCATCCATTTATTAAACTGCATACTCTTGAGTTAAAGATAATTGCTCTCTCTGAAGAATGTCTTCACGAACTTCCAAGTCTTGAAGCTTTCTGTTTAGCTCAGAATTCTTTCTATCTGACTCAGCCAGCTTAGCATCCACTGAGCGAGATCTCTTCTCAACATCCAAATTCAGTATTTGAAGTTCCTCCATACGAGCATTTAAATCAGCCACAGTAGTCTCAGATGTAGCTTTGCCTTTAGCAAGTTCTTCATTCATGTCACGTAAAGCTCTCTGAAGCTGGATTAGAAATTAGACAATTGCAGGCCACCAATGTTAGATGTATGATGCAAGAAAATTATAATGATGTGAAAGAGGGTAAAATTAGATATAAGCTTACAATGCACACTATGAAAATTAAAATTACAGATTTCACTTGGTCACATTGGTTCTCCATTTGAACTAATAGCTGTCTAGCTACAAACATAATCCATCAGAAAGAACCATAAACTAGTATACATATATTTGGGCAATGTACAACTTCAACCAAGAAGATTAAAACGTCTAATACTAACTTACAAAAAAAGAAAGAGGTAGAAATAAATAAAGGTAGAACGTACATCAACCAAAGATCGTCTTTCAACTTGTAAAGCCTTCTTTAAATTTTCCTCTCGCTTCTCAGCTTCAGAAACAGCAATCAGATGAGCACCCCGCTCGCGCTTAAGAATCTCCACAGCTTCAGAAACTCCATGCCCTAATTCTTCGGTTTTGGAAATTAAATCTTTTTTCTCCAAGAGCAAAAGCCCCATGTTGTATTGGTAGTCAAAAAGCTATTCACAAAAAGTAAAACAAATTAGAAGAGACATTCACACCAAGAATAACACGCTTTCACTAACAAACACCAAAACAATGACATAATATTTGACCATTATGTGCCAAACGTTGAATCAAAATTATAATGCATTGCTGTCCTAGGTTCTTTCTGAAAAATAAGGTGATTGGGCTTCTTTTTTTTTTTTTTTGAGGTGTTAATGATTTTTTGCAATTTGTTTTCTTCATCAACTAAATAATAAAATATCAGAAGGTCAAAAATGAACATTTTTCTGCTTAAATTTACTTTTTAGTGTTGATTATTTATGATTTTAAAGTTAGTTTTCCTAATTATTCCGTTAGTATATAATTACTAAATTTCAAATCAAAATTATAATTTCTTCTCAAACATAGAGGATTTAAAATTATGGACTTAGGATTCTTATTATTTCCAAACAAGTTATACGGTATTGAATGTAACAATTAGAAATCAGGTACGGAGTAATTACCGTGAAGAATTTGATATCAAATCCTTGTATCCAAACACTACCTTAAACTTCGTATAACAAAAAATGTCATATTGTAAATTGTCATTGGATTTACCTCAATGTAGGTTTCCTATATCAACGTCTCATTTTTCACTAATATATAGTTAAAAAGATTTAAGGGAAATTTGGTGAAAGTGAAACAATTCTTGACAAAAGTACTCGTAGTTTCAAACATAGCCACTTTTGTCCCTTTCTAAGATGAATTCCAAGCTCGACTAATTTGTTGGATCGAGAATACACAATACACATCAAGAAAACCAAAAGCATTACTAAATCACTTTCAAAATGATACGAAGTACACCACATTTGTCTGTCATGATTATGCACTGAGTTACAATGCAAAAATGTTATCACTTTCTTCATTTTGATAGATATTCACTTACGGTGTGTTTGAATAGTAAAAGCGGAAGGCAAAGAAGAGGAGGGAGGGGGAAAGGATGAGAAGGGAAGGGGAGGGGAGGAAATAATGACGAGTTTTCCTTCCAAATCTCTCCATTATTAGAGAGATCAATTTCTTAAAATTAATCCCTTTATTTCTTTCCCCTCCAATTTTCTTCCTTTCCTCATTTGTTATTCAAATGAAAGACAATTCATCTCTCCATTTCCCTTTCCTTCTTTTCCCTCCATTTCCTTCAATCCAAACAATGTGTTAATCTTAACACTTACACATCCTGCCTTTGGATTGGCAACAAGGTTTACGTTTCATATCGTATATTCGTACGAGTAGTTTATTATAGTTTTCCATTCATTTAAACACAGTGAATGCTTCATCAACAAGCACAAGTTCAAAACTACAAGCATAAATAACCAAATACCCAGCACTAACAATGTTAATTAGCAGCTCATAATGGAGTTAAAGCACAAAAAATCAAAAAGTTTCAACAAAACCCCAGAAATTCAAAACCAATAAACAAACTCCAAAACACCAACAAAAATCAACATTCATCAATTTAAAAAATCAACAAAATCAGCAAATTTACACCAATAAATAAAATTAAAGACATAAATAAACCTCTTTTTCAAGGCGAGAAATCTTGTCAAGCATAGCTTGATGATCCTTCCTCTCCAAAGCAGACTCATCCAACAAACCCACTTCCTTAAACCTCCTCCAATCCTCCATATGACACCCATCAAACTCGACACTTTCCGGCGCCGCAAGCGAATTCGTAGGCGGAGGCGCATCCAAGAACGACGTCGTTTTCCCAGTAAAAGAAGGGGTTTGAAGGTGTCTTGGCTCTGTTCTTGGTGTCGATGTTGACGGCGTCCATGGCGCCTTACGTTGAGGAGTGAACATTTGGGGAAATTGTTTTAGGGTTTTATTTTATTTTGGGATTCAAATAAAACCCAAATTTAATTTCTGGAAAATTGCAGAAATTTGAATTTGAATAAGAGAGAGAAAGTTTGCCGGCGAAGAAGAGTGAGTTTTAACGGCTAGCCGATTGAAGTTGTGCAGTGATGAAGTGTGGAAAGAGACGAGTGACAGAGTGTTCAGAAAGATTTTGAATCAGAGAAAGGAGGGTTTTTTTTGTTTAATCTTTTGCTCGTAAAAAGAAGCTTTTTTTTTTTTTTTTTTTTTTTTTTTTTAATGGCAAGTGGAGGATTAATCGAATTTGATCTTAGGTGAGTTAAGACTTCCAGAGGGGACTAAACTTTCATGAAATGTAAAAGTAGGGGACTGCAGTTTGGAAAGTTCACTTTAGGGAACTCAAACCGGTTTGTGCAAGTTATTACCGGTTTGTTAACTTGTAATAGGGAGTTTTCACAATATTATTAAAAAAAAAAAGAATTAACAACTACTGATAATTGCAGACTTCGAGTTGCGTGATGAATTACAGCCATAGGAGAAAGACGGGAAACGAAGGGATTCTTGAAGCTTCTGTTGGAAGTGGAAGGCACCCCTTTTCTCCTATAAAAGTAGTAGTTTCATCATTCTTAAAATTACATCAGTCTGCCAAGTTGTGGGAGGTTCTGTATCAACCCACTTAAAAAATTTGCATCCCCTTCTATCAGTGTCTGCATCATAGTCTGGACAGGCAAGAAACCTTCTTCCAGGATTGTCTTTAGTCCATGCCCTTGTGCGTGACACTAGTAGCCCACAATTACACCTCCTTGGACTTGCACTTCTACTTGACATTATTCTGGAATCAATTAACACCAAAATTCACATAATTAATAGTCACATAACTCAGTACATGTATGGAAAAAAGAATTCACTTACTGCTACTCAACCTTTTCTGCAGGATCAAATTCAGAGACAAACTAAGGATCCTTTACTGGTTTGACAAAGCTGGATTTTGGATTTAAGTAGTATGTAAAAAAAAAAAAAAAATAGTACTCAGTGTTTATTGTTCTCAATATTATGTTTCTGTTGCTAGAAAATCTTCCTTTAAATACTTGGATAACGGCTACTTTTGTTTAGAAATCTTTTTCTGTTTCCCAATGCAATTAAAAGCTTGTTAGTGATATATGGTAACCGGTGGTGGAAGGTCACCTTGGCCGGAGTTATAGGCATAGTCCCCTGCTTTTAACTTCCCAAACTGCAGTCCCCTCTTTTTACATTTCATGAAAGTTTAGTCCCCTGTGAGATTCTTAACTCGATGTAACGTTCAATACTTTAATTAACTAAACTATGTATTTATGGAGTAATTATATTTATTGAATTAAATTAATTAGTTTATGTTACTCTATATTTTTTTGTGAGCAAAGAGAGATCGATATCTAAGAATATATGAAGATGTTACTTTTATACTTGTATATAACT
The DNA here is from genome assembly GCF_948465745.1 of Chenopodium album. Lineage (NCBI taxonomy): Eukaryota > Viridiplantae > Streptophyta > Magnoliopsida > Caryophyllales > Amaranthaceae > Chenopodium > Chenopodium album. The sequence goes on from NC_137843.1 coordinate 14,832,625, forward strand.
TCTAGATGTGTACTAGATGAGCTAATTCAAGTTTATCAATATGAGAAATATGTGATGTTTATCAAAGGGTATATTTACTATTTACTCATGATTAGTAGGGACAATTTTGCCATTTTATACTTTTGGTTAGACAAATTTAGCTGACGACGTTAACCTTATCGTTAGTCATATTTTACATTTGCTGAGCATAATTCATCTTCTTCACTAGCATCTGCATCTTCATCTCCTTCACCAAAAATAAAAACTTGAAACCCTCCATGTTCTGCATCTTCATCTTCTTCCCCAAAACTAAAAAAATTTCAAGCCCTCATGAGCAGCTTCAATGGAAGATGAAAGAGGACAGAAAATTCTACCCTTAAGAGTTCACCATTCCCTTTCTTTCTCCCTTTTATCTTAGGGTTTTCTTTTAATTCGCGGCGAAGCCGCCGTAAATATGGTTGTAGAAATGGTAGCTCCTAAGTAATTTTAATGGAGGGTATATATATATATGGAGGAAAATATGGTGATAAAATTGGTTGTCCATTCTCACTGATCTTTGTGGGCAATTGAATTCACCACTGTCTTCCGACCTTCCTCCATTGTTGAAGCTAAATTTTGTTTGCTTTCTCCTTCATTGTTCAATTTCGAGCTCTTTTTCCATTATTCTCTCTCTTCTCTCTTCTGACAAAGTTACTCAATTCTCCGTTCCACAAGCCGTTAACTCCACGTCCAAGGCAAAACATTAGCTACAGCTGACATCTGAGCACATGGGCATTATTTTTCAATTTTTTACGGATTTCAAGGCAATGTATTTACGAGATTGCCATTTGATAAACGAATTTCGTTTATCATTTTGAGTAACCGGGGCTTCCTCGTACTAGATGTAGAAAAACTTGCATGCATTAAATAATTGTGCCATAATTTCATCTCATTGTGTGTAATACTTGTATTAGGCTATATTCTCTTCACTTTATTTAAATAATACCGTGTTCTGTGAAAATAATTTTTAATCAATAAATTAGTATCTCTAAAGATCAAATATACTAGAGAATCAAAAATTTAAGTCATCAAAAACGTAATTTAAGTCAAACAAAATTTAATTTCAATTCCCCAAAAATTAAAGTACTATGTAAAATTTTCTAAAAAAAAAAAGTACTACGTAAAAAGAACATATTAGTTGCCAACTTGCCACAATAAAACATTGCAAGGTAAAACTCAATGGAATAAAAACCTTTTTAGAGAGAATGAGTGCAATTAATTTTCTAAATAAGCATTGGTGAATTGTTTAATTAAATACCTTGTTATGAAAAACTTGGAGAAATAAAAACATGATCATGAATTTGCTTTCTCATTTTCATTTTAGTTGACAGAATTCTTTATTTGTGCTCGTTGGTGCATAATTTAATAATTGATACTTTATTGTTTCCAAAAATAAATAAAAAAATAAAAATTGATACTTTAAAATCACACATAAGCAAAAATAATGCAAATAAATAAATAATACAAGTATTAAGACCAATCTAACTAAATCCTAAATGGCTACGGTTTTTTTTTTTTTTCTCAAGTATAAATGTATAATCTATAATAAAAAATACTTCTTATAGAGCATATGCATAGTGTCAAAATCAAAATCTTTCAAAGAGAAACAAAGGAAAATAAACGAAGCATAAAAACTCATATCTTGCAGGAACAAGTTTTTCTGTTATTGATTTAAAAATCTGTCTTTAAATTACACAGCATACAATCATATCCATCACAACGGTTCAATACTGTCTGGTCCTCCTGAACAGATGAGAGAAAAAAAAAATGAGAAGGCTCAACTCTTCAGTCCTCATAGCCATCTTCAAGCATTATGCAGCAATCATCTCACAGATAACCGTACGATTCAACTGATGGGATCATAGTCATCTTCAAATATGTGTCTACTCATGTCTGTCAAAAAGCTGGTTTCGAAGAGAAACAGCACTCCACCAAATTGTCTATATGCTTATACTTACATAAACATGGTTCAGATAACAGCAGCTCATTTCCTAGATTTAAATATGGCATCTTTGTAGTATTTGAGTTCAAGTATGCTCTCTCTGATATCATCCAAAGCCCTGTGTTTCTGCTCCTTTGAAGGCGCCTTTCTGTGAGCTGGACAAGCAAAGATACCGTAAGAACAAATTGTATTACAAAATTTTTGACCAAATTGTAAAGATTAACCTGAGTTGTTGTCCACAACATAATTTTAAATACCCTGGATCCTGTATATTGAGGGTCAAATCATGATTTGACACAATAAAAACATAAGACTGCTCAGTAATTAAGGCCAACAGTGAATCTACTGCCAGTGGCACCGCTTATCAATGATGGGGCTGTGACACTACAACTAGCCCCCGCACCTCTTTACCTCTTCTGTTTTTGTTATGTCTGTATGGTTCGGGTAGAGGCACTGCTCATCAATAAAGGGGATGTGAAACTACAGTTAGCTCCCACGCCTATTTCCCTCCTCTGTTTTTATTGTGTCAACTGATTTGATTTCCTTTCAAAAAAAAAAAAAAAAAAACTGATTTGATTTGGGTAGATTAAGCTACATCTCTCCCTCTCCAGCAAATCGCAAGTTAAGTCATCGAGCTTTGAATGCCTAAATGATTATCCTTATTGTATTCTGCAATACAGAGTTATTTAGTAAAGTGGCCTAGAATCTAGAGCTACATACAATGATGTTTAGAAGGATTTGTTAAGTGGATCAAGGTAATTACAAAATTACCTCCCTCTTTCATAAACACTATCCTGTCAAAATTGGAGAGCTTTAGAGGAAAATTGAAGCTTCACCTACACCCTCCCTTCCTCTTCTTTCCTCCCCTTCATTTCCCTTCTATCTTGCTATCCAAAGTAAAAGCTTCTTTCTCGTAAAAAGATCAGAATTGGTTTTGTGAAGGTAGAAAAAGAAATTTTAGAGACAATTTAATACTCAAGCCTATCATAATCCCAGAAGGTATATGTATTGTGTACTCAAACTACATATACAACCCATACAAATGGTATAATAGGAAACTGAGGCTACTTCTCTTTTTAAAATGGTTACAATTTTGGGTTTATAAATTTATCTTTTCCCTATAAAGGAAAATGACTGCCAGGCAATTTGATACCAGCACCCAGATAAAACGAAATTACAAGAACATGTTAGATTGTTATTAGGGGATCCCAAACCACCATGTACAAAGATTAGTTTACTGCAAAAGATGAGCAATTTAATTGAAAATGCAAAGGAATATTTACCTTTAGGATACCACCGAACGCATAAGGCCTTCACGCTGCTAACGTCTACAAGGACATGAGAGAACATACTTGCCAAGTCTGGCATATATTTCTGCAAAGAGAATCAGGTTAGTATGGAAGATGTTCGTAATAAAAAAAGTCAAGGAATTTGAAAGAAAAATGTGTGCTACAAATGTTATTTAGAAGTAATATATAGACTCTAATGGATGCAAAAACAGTAAAATGCTCGTCTAAAATCCTGCAGACCAGTAACCAAAGTTTACCCCCATCAACCCAAGATACAGGAATTAAAAAAAAAAATACACACACACAGACACATACATCTCCAAACCTACATGAACTGAAAACTTTGAGCATAAAAAGAAGTATGATTTCTGATGATTCTCCTCAGAGTACCAGAAACACAATGATATAAATATGGGAAACAGATAACAATCATCTAAAATGAATGCAGTATGCTAGGTCTAATATCTAGGCACTACTCACTATCAAAATTCTTATACTACGTAAAAATTTCCTAGCTTTTTTTAAAAGATATTACGCAAGGGTTGACCTGGTATCCTGTTGACTTTTATATCATTATTATCCTGGTTCAAGAGCCACTAAATTTGCTACATTCGCTCTCAACATCAAGGTTGGTAGTGACCTCAGTCATATTGATAGATTCAACTCAATACTAGGCTCAAATTATTCTCCCCTTAATGTAATTTCATTCCTTGTCGGATGGGAAATTTGTGTCAAATCCATAAAAAAAATTAACCTTGTGTTGTGTAACTAACTAAATTTTGATCAGACAATCAGTGGATACACAAGGACATACTCTATAATTCCCAACTAAATGTAAAAATTACCATTGCATATTGACAACAATAATGGGAAAGACAATTAAGGAAAATAAAAGAAGCATGCTTACATCATTGCTAATATATAGTTGATGAAAAAAGGGATGGTGAAAATAACATAATTTATAACAATTCCTAATATAAACAGAGCAAGGTACAACTGTACAAGTGTTTACAGTAAAACCATATCAGAATACCTTGAGAAATATAAAATCTGTGTAAACTGAGTTTCCTGCAAGAAGGGGTGTATATGAACCAACATGTTTCTTGACAAATTCTATAACCTGCACAATTTGTAAAAAAATCCAACTATAAGCTTCAATAAGGAAATACATAATACATATTGTGAACAATCAGATGTAGTTCAAACTTGCACTGTTTACTTCGTAAAACTCACAAAAGTGTTTTTAACACATTCAATTTTTTTATTCTTAGGTATATTTCTGGTCATGGGATGATCTCATGAATCTGTAAGCCTTCATGCGATCTAACGTGCAATGTCAGTTAAGTTTTACAAGACTGATACCAAGAGCATGAAAAAGCTACTCACATGAAATATACTTGTCGAAAAAAAGCCCATATTTCAATACTACTTTCCTAGGTAGAAGTATTATGAAATAGCCATTCCTATTCTATACACCCAAACTTTCAACGATTACTTCGTATCTTGGTTTAAAGTCATAGACAAAGTCCTTGCAAAATAAAATTCTCGTATTAATTTCTAACACCCGAAAAAGAAGACCAGTTTTTTCATTTTAAATATTGTGAAATTTTATGTATTCTCTTCTCAGATAAACTCTGCTACTCCTGAGTACATACCTCAAATAGTCACAAGACTTTGATATACAAATTCCACAACAAAATTGAAGAACTTTGTTATGCATAGTCCAAAATAAAAAATAAAAAAAACCACATACTCACGTGAAATCCACTCCTCCCCCCCCCCCCCCCTCTCTCTCCCTTTTATAAAAAGACCAAACCACATTTTGATGGCTATGCATTGTTCCAACCCTACATATGGGTGGGGGAATTTCAGGAGAAGGGAGGCAACGGAGTTGGGAGAGTTTATCCAAAAAGCTCTATGTAAAGGGACAGTTTACATTTCCAAAAGAAAAAAAATTATATCAAATAAACCGTCAGTCAAGTCACAATGCTTCCCAGTTCCGAAAGTGACTGTAATCATAATGTACTTGACACAGTCTAAAATATCCGAAGAAATTGCAGGAAAGAAGACAGAATGAAACATGCTTTAGACAATCCACTTTTAATCAAACCTGTTGCTCGGCTTCATTTTCAGTGACTGTACTCTCAAGAACCTTCTTTGTCAACCCTGAATTCAATTTTGTGTCAGTCAATAAGCCCAGCAAATCCAAGCGCATGGAAAATACAATACCAAAAATGGACAAACAATTTGAGATATAATTGACACATAACGAATTGCAATAACATTTCATGCATTACAAGATGACAAATAGGATACAGCAAAAGGATGAAGCCTATCGTACCACTAGCTGCATGGTGATCTTGACACCATTCATTCATCTTGTCCAAACATTCCTGTGATTGATGGATAACAAATTCCGGTCCCTGCATAAGTGCATATAGAATCAAGAACATTGAGAAGAGTACATCTATATTTAACATATTGTGCTGCATACTAAACATTTCCATTAAACATTACGCCCATTTAAATACCAAAGAATCATACATATTCTTCTACATGTGAAACTTTACATCTGTCTATACCAAAAAGTAGCAATTCCTAGGAAGTTCTGATTAAAAGCTTACAGATATTATTAAGGGCAATCCAGTAATATGAGCAGATTAAAGTTCAAATAAATAAGTTATGACAGCAGCCTATTATCTTGAATACTTCGTAATAGATATGTAGTCTTTCATTTAGGGGCGGGTGGAATCTAATTTAGTAAGCACATATCAAAAAATCCATTAAGCACATAATCGCGGTCCAAAATACAGGATAAGATATTATTAGCAACATTCAAAGAATAATAAAGGCAGGTGGCATGTGGCAACATCAGTTGAACTTTTAAGTAAATCACAAATTCTAGAAATTTGGTCAAAACAGCTAATTGAGGCCAGTATGATAAACACAGGCTCTTCTAATATTTCCTCCACTCCTACTAAATATAAAAAATATTAAAAAAGGCAAACTAGACATTAGCAATATATAAGCCCAGGAGAGCTCTAACTTTCCACCAAGGATCAAAGCAAAAGCCCCTGACAAGCTAAAGCATCGACAAACTGAAGCCAAAAGAAAGACTTAATGAAGAAAAAGAATAAGGAAAAAAAAAACCACAACGATCAATGCATACAGCATGGTATATAAGATAATAAGAGTACAATGTATAAAATGTTAGATTTTTAAAGGCAATACTAAATCAGTCAAAAATCATAGTCAATCTCCTGTTCATTGTAGCCAAGCACAAAAGTACAAAACTATAAGAACCAAGGGTCCAAGATGCATACAGAAAAAATATTCCACGCAAAAAATTCAAATATTTTGCAACCTATGGTACTACCTCCGATCTTTTTAATTTTATTTTTTATTATCTTCCTACTTAATATACGATGAAAACGAGAAAGTGGAAAGTGGGTCTCTTTTTTGACTATTTATGTAGGAAAGAGAAATTTAAGTAGAGACAATGGTTATACATGTATAATGTGGACCATGTGGTGGAATAAGGAGGGATAAAAATGAAAATTTTCTTCTCCATAAAAGGAATAAAGCAAAAGTAGGAAGATCAAAAAAGAACATATCTAAACGGAAAGTAGGAAGCTTTAAGAAAAAAGACAAGAGGGAGTATACAATAATGTTACAGTTTCACCACATAAAGGCTCCATGGTACAGCTAGAACTAGAAGCCTAGAACCCATAAAAGGTGCACTTCACAATAAAATACTATAGAAAAAGTAGAGTATGTATCATCAACACAGCCATATTCTGACGCAACAAAGAAACAGCCCTACAAACCACAGACAGACAACAGCAACAGAGTTGTTGATTCAATATAATACCTTTCACCATACAAGGGATCGAACTACAACAGAGGCTGAGTTGTTTTAAACACCCAGTCACAAATTTATCCCAATTCAGAAGCAGAGAAGGAAAGAAGAAGAGGGACAACCATAATGCATACAACAATACCTCAACTCAAAAAAAAAAAAAAAAAAAAATACTTTAATAAAAATAATAAAAACCGCACAGTTAAGCAGGAACCAAGTACACAAATATACCAAACCACCACCCCCACCTCCCACCCCCTCCCAAAAAAAAGCGAGGGGGAGAGAGAAAGAGAGAGAGATACCCAGAAAGTGGAGAAAAGCAGTTCTGATTATGCAAAAGATGCTATTTAACACAAAAAATATGAGAGAAAAGACAACCCTAAAAAAGTCTTACCTCCACAGATTTAGACAAGTTGCCATCTGTTATGATACAAGCTATCTCTAATATTCGATCCACTTCAACATTTAAACCTGCATAGAAGCAAAGACAATAAAGTCGTGACCTCTTGTTATTGGGGAGTGTTACTTAATTGAAATTCAACTGATGCTTAATTTTTAGGTGAGTGGTGTCTATAAAATTGAGTCATGTCTTTCAAGCTTTCCACATGCTCCACCTTATCCTGATTACCATATTTCTCCAACATTATGAGGAGGCCCCCAGGCCACTCTAAGATGACAAACTTCGCTTACACTTGACAATGCAAAGGTAGATGATTCTCCGCCTTACAACTCCAAAAAAAAATAAACATAGACATTGAGGATATGGAGACTTATTAAATTGAAGTCTATAAATTGTCATTAGTACAGATCCCTGTAGAGTACATTGTCCAAAGCAATGTATAAAAAAGATAAAAGTGCACCAAGGCGTTTCAGAGTTCCATGTGCCTTGTTGAAGTGAGGCACATCCACACATATAATATACAATAAAAAAAAATTGTGAAAAAATTGATGTGTGCCTCAAGGGGGAGCACCTCAATGTGCCTAGGCACTCCTTTGTGCGCTTCATCAATATCACTTCGCCTGCACCACAAAAGGTGCATGACCCCTAACGCAGCACGGTTTTTCAAATACTAGCTTAGAGAAAGACCTTTGCTTTCTTTAGGACCTTGGAGTTGCTATTGCAAATAGTAAATGTAAAAGGAGATACTGATGCAGAGAGCCTGAGAAGTATTGACGAAGGGCCTATGTGCCAATGAAACAAATAGGATGGCATTTTTGTAAATAATGGGAACATGAGAAAAAGCAGTGGTGCAAAATTTGATGGCAAAAAGTACCACTACATGCATAATGGTACATTAAATGTACCATTAAGGGAGAGAAAAAAATAATAAAAAGGCCAAAATGCCCTCCTATGTGCTTGTGAAACACATAGGCCCTATGCGCCTAGATGCACTCCAAAGAGCCATATTTGTTCTTCACTTTAGAGCTTAAGGCAATAGATGAAAGGCACTTTCTCTCCATCCCATTCTCCTCTTATTGCAAGAGTTTAAATAATGTTTCTAGTCTCTTCCCCATAAATTATGATAGTTTCAATAATGTTTCTAGTCTCTACTCCCTCAAACAATAATATATCCAGGTGTTAAGAAACAATTGATAGTTCAGTATTTTGTAAAAGCACTTTTCTTTTCACGGGTCAATACTTCCTTTCTTTAAAAAGTAATTTTCATAATCCCTTAAAAAATAGTCTTCCTATCTGTCAAGGATAAGCCTGCATAAATCTATTTACCCAAGTCTGGGATATCATGACATCCATATCATGCGCTGATTCTTAATTCTATTTAAAATATCAATTGGTAATATCCCATTGGTCATCATTCTAGTACTGAGTTTGCTAATAAATATGAGAAGCCTATATGAGATACTGAAAGTTATCTACAAAGAGAGAAAACTCATTTTCTACAAAAGATTTTCACAATGTCTACAAGGACACAACAATTTCTCACCTTCCAAAATACCACTGTAAAAACTAAAGGTATGTGCTAATAGAAAACTTCTTCCGTGTTTGGACTAGGGATTGAATAGTCTTGTACTTGACTACATTGTCTAGATAATACTGGATAACAGCTTTTTCAGTATTGCTTTACAATAAAATAAGCTTTTTATTTCCTTTTTTTTAAGAGAGGAATGTTAAAATCAACATTATCATCTCATTTTGCATAGATCGAATGGATCATGATAAAGGAGACAGAAAGTAGAAACAAAGAAACAGCACCTAAAAGGTTAGAAGTTTTGGAATTGGCAAACGCTTCCTGTCCAGGAAACAGGCTACAATTTACTGTGGCATTAAACTTGAGCCTATATATATATTTTTAAATAATGATTTTGCAACCCAGCATTATTCTTTCAGCTCTAAGTCCTTTTTTTAACTATATCTATGCAAAGGCTGTTAGTCGATTTAAGCTTTTAGCAAACACCTACGATTTTTTTTTTTTTTTTTTTTTTTTTTTGAAAGAATATGGCTGCATGCAGTCTGAAAGAAATGAATAGGGGACAGGAATTAAAGTTGAGATATATTATGAGTCCTAAATCAATGCGTTCTTTGTGCAGCATCCATATGGAAAGCAACTTGGATATACAAAGGCAGAGAGAAACCAAGAAAACTGCAAAGAAAACTTATAAGAAAAGGAGTTGTACTGTCCTCACTATTACAATTAGAAGCGTCATGGAAGCTTACCAGTCATTTCTAAATCAATCCAGACAAGGGGTAATCTGTAATCTGATACTGCACCTAAGTCATGTTCTTTGTTATTTCCATTGTCCACCACCAGCTTGTCATCTGAGCTTTTGCTTTTACTTTTACTTTTTTTACCACTCTCCCCTGCATCATAATACATTTCATCAGCAACAAAATGCATATTATTCAATACGTATAGCATATCACTTTTGTGGTTCTTACAACAGAAACACTAAGTCGCATATAAGACAATTTCAAACAAAATAACTTTTTCCCTGGCAAGTAAGAAAAAAAATAAGTTCAGGGAAAATTATAAGAATCTTAGATGAGTTAAGATAATATAAATCCATAAAAAAAATATACGTTTAATCAAAAACAGTTTACCCTTTTTTGCTTATTTTGCAACAATATTAATGACGTACTAGAAGCGAGACAGCAATTGGCATTGATCTAAGCGATCTTATTTAACAAGATAAATCACCCTAATAGATATTCAGCCTATATAGACAAGAAGAACAATATTCATTCATTAGCTCTACTATTTAGAAATTATACAAGACAGGCAGGGAGGAAAGATAAGTGTAGAAATTGAGAAAGATCAAGCAAAAGGAGAGTAAAAGATCAAGATATCACACAGGAGACAACGAGGAAGAGACAACACATACACGGAAAAGGAGGGAAACAAAAAATTTAGAATGAATCAGCTAGAATGAAAAGGCCATAGAAAGTCAGGCTACAGAGATGGCTTCATGTCTAGGGAGATTTCAGTAGATCTCAAGTTTCAGCCATACAGCCAATCAAACACAAGATGAGTAGACAGAATGATCCCTCGAATAAGCCATAGCTCATTTATATATATAGTATCTGGGAGTCCATGAAGCACCAGCTTAGTACTTCAGGAGCTATACTGGTTCACTTTATTAGAGCCATGCATATAACTTCAAGAAAATCTAAGGGGGAAGGGAGGAATAATTTTCTTTCACCACCTACGATAAAACTTCATAAATTGGGAAGCTTTACACTCTACATCAATGAAAGGCCATTATCACCACCACCAATCCTTTACAGGAATCGAACGCTAGTTATAACCCTCATATAACCTTGTGTTCAAGATGCAGGATAATTGGTTAGCCAAGACAAAGTTAATCAACCTAGGAGACATTATCTAATACATTATTGTATATAGACCCTTTAAGCTCTTTCACCAAGTATCATGATCTCAGAAGTCTCAAACAGAAATGGAAGTTGATACCGTAAATGTTCTAGTAAAAACAACAAATCCCACTACCAACTAACTCTAATGATAATTGACAAGAATCACAACCTTGAAGCACAAATTCAGTAAAATCAATTACATGGAAACAAATGGGGGTGTGCATAAACCGATCCAGACCTAAATTGGTCTGGGTTTAGACCGATTTTAGCAAATCGTATCACACAAGCCATAATCTTTGCTTATCATGGTTCACCATTCTATACTTAAACCAAGTATATCATAAAACAAATCACAAACAAATAAATATTAAACCCTTTGTCTTACAGTTAAACCCTATGAAATTATTTTTAAAAAAAAAAGTGCTTTCAAGAACAAGAAAAGCTACCTGCTTCGGAAACGCTAGCCGAAAGCAATTTAGAAGGATCCTCGCCATCATCAAGCGCTAATACTGAGAAAGCATTTGCGACAAGGTCCATTTTTTAACGCTTTTTCAAGTGAACTGTTCTTCAATTGTACAAGAATTAAGTTAGGTTTACAATCAGATATTGCATGAAACTATAGACCAACAAATTTAATCGCGTATGACTTAGGAGTAATAATTTTACTATTTTATACACAATTATAGTATTTACAATTGTATAAATTGTGGGAAAAAAAAAAAGTGTGCGGAATTGTAAGAAGCTAAATAAGTGAGAAATTCTTGAAAATGGAGAAGTGGGTTCACCTGCTACTATTTCCTCCGCAAAGAGCGAGTAATGCCGGAGGTCGTTGATAGAGTGGTGGTTCCGGCGGAAGAGGATCGCCGGTGGTGGTTTGAACTTTGAAGGAAGAATTGGTACTCTACTATTGTTAAGCGCACTTTTCTTTTTAGTATGTCCTTTGAAAAAACATCTTTTTTTCTCACTCTTTGTTCAATTTTTTTATTTTTATTTTTTTGTTTTTTTTTTTTTTTGGGTGAAGGAGAGGGGCAAGCCCCTTTTGTTCAAAATAAATGAGTTAATTACTAAAGACTTTTGCTAAACACATGCAACAGTTTTGGTTTGCGGAGTAAGGACTAAGGAGTACACTAAAGGTCTATTCTCTTCAGCTTAATTTCATTTCAGTTTAGCTTCAATCAATTCAGTTCAATTTTTAATTTCCTTCTCTCATAAACAGTTCAGTTCAGTTCAGTTTAGCTCAGCTCAGTTCAACTATTTTCACTTACAGCTTATGCGGTGTATTATCTTATCTTTTTTTTTTAGGGAATAGTTCGTTGGTATTCTTATCTCATTGTATTTAAACTTAATTGATGTTAATTATTTTTATTTTTTCGAACAAAATAAATTCATTAATAAAAAGTCATATGCATTCAAGAATTTAAAATCAACAAATACATAAAAATATAATCAAATAAAGGCTTCTTTCATTAAAGCTACAATCATTGATCATATCTTGCACTGTGAGACATCCCTCACACACATCATTGAAATATACAGCCTTTTCGAAGAGACAATCTAATGATTTGTTGTAGCGTAAGGATAATTATTATATAATTCACTTGAACTTATTTGAGAATTCGACAATCGTTGCAATCCCGAACAATTTTTACCAACGAACTGGAGCAAAAGATGATTACTTTATTGATAAGCCCTAATACACATATAAACCCTAACGAAAAACAAATAGCTAGGGGCTTGTTTGGCATCATTTTTGGTTTTTCAGTTTTTCGTTTTTTTTTAAAACTAAAAACCAAAAACAGGAAACAAGAAAAAGGTGTTTTCACTTTTTTGTTGTCAGTTTTCAAAATTATTATGATTTTAATAAGTTTAAATAATTTTTGATTCATTATGTGACATATATCATATACTTTTATACAACAAAAAAACCAAAAAACAGAAAACCACAACAATGTCAAACGAACCCTAAAACTAAAAAAAAAACTAACAACTCCACCATACACTCCGTCGTAGAGAGACGGTTAGACGGGCGAACATCTACACTACGGCTCTATTCTTGTAAGCTTTTGGGCATAATAGAGCAAAGGTTAGCAGAGCAGAGCATATTTCAATAGAGCAGAGTAGAGCAAAGCAGACATTCCAACATTGCAGAGCATGGCAGGGAGGGTAGAGCTTCCAACACAGCAGAGCAGAGCAGGCAGGGCTTCCAGCATTGCAAAGCAGAGTAGGCAGGGCAAAGCAGAGCTGAAACAGCTCAAAAGACACAGGGCCTAAGTTGTAAAGATATATAAAAACTAGAGAAAAGGTCAGAAATACTCTAATTTCTGAACAAATTAGACTAAATCCAATCTAAATGACCAAAAAATTATAAAATCCAAGAAGAGAGGAAAGAAGAGGGGTTAGTCCAACGGTCAACATCAATGGAAATAAATTATATGAAAGACTTCAAATATACACATCCATTGAACTGGAGCAAAAGATGAGAACTTCAACGTTCAAATATTAGGATAAACTACTCGAGAGCTGATCGAGTAGACACCTATAATACTTGAGAACTTTTATTTTTAATTTTTTTGATTTGATTTATTTTGGACTTAGTTATATGGTCTGATCGATTGGATTCGAACTTATCGATATCTATTTTATCTAAAATAAGGTGAACAAAACATGGGGGTTATCTTACGAGCTTTCCTCTCTCCATGTCCAAAAGGCTATGCCCACTATTGTAGTTCGCATTAATTTATGAGAGGTTTTGATGGACATCTTTACTGAGTGATTTTCATAAAAATTGTTAAAAAGAAACTAAAATTCCATGATTTCGCTACATTTTATCAAAATTTCCTACATACTGTCCACATCATTTAAATATACATCCTATTTGTTTTTTTAACTAAACAGTACGAAACCGCTATTTAAGGGCTTGTTTGGCATCATTTTTTGCTTTTAGTTTTCTAATTTTTTTTAAACAAAAAACCAAAACAACAAGAAAAAGATGTTTCCATTTTTCTATTGTCAATTTTCAAAATTATCATGATTTAAATAAGTTTAACCAATTTTTGATTCATTATATGACTATATTATATGGTTTTACAAAACAAAAACCAAAAAATAGTAAACCATAGCAATACCAAACGGACCCTAAAATCCTAAATTAGCATATTTCCATCTATCGTATGCCCACTAAATACAGACAATCTTCTCTTCCTCAAAAAAAAAAAATGAATAGACAAATCACCGCTATTTGAATTAGTGGTTTAGTAGAAAAAAATTATATAGATATACAAAAATTCCCTACAAATATATATATATATATATATATATATATATATATATATATATATATATATATATATATATATATATAGATAGATAGATTAACGTGGACGGTTTGTAGGGAATTTTTGTAAACATGGAGCATAATTATAAAATTTTGATTTGTTTTACTACATAGCATTTTTCCGGAAATCACTTTCTTTTACTAAAAAAATAAGAAAAAATTGACTTTTATTACCACCCAAAAACACCACTTTGAACTTAACTACCTATCTAAAATTCAATTTTATTTTAGGAATTTTTTTTAAATAACCACCCTCAAATACACCACTTTTCTAAATAACCACCCTTTTTTACATTATTTAAAAAATCCACCTGCAAAACACCAAACTAGTAGTAATCACCACCCCTTCCCTTATTCCAGCTTGTTTTCTGACTTAAGACCCACGTGTCACCACCATATTGGTAAAAAAAAAAGTTATAATAAAATATTTTTTTTTAAAAAAAATCCCAACCTCCTTCCCCTTCTCTTGCGGCGATCCTACCATCCCACTGGAAACAGCCCGCCGCACCCAAACCGACCACTTTCAGGACCACTTCCACCCTAACTAGCCATTACCATTGTCGGCGAACCCCACCAAGCCCCCACCCCTGTTCGCAAAATCCCAGTTAGCCCCACATCGCTGTCGCAAAACTCATCCCAACTTCTGGGAATTGGTGGCTGATTTGGTTTGTTTGAAGGTCGAATTGAGGTTGTTGGAATTGATTGATGTCGTAGCGTTGCTACAAGGGCTGAATTGGGTGGCACTAGAGGTGGTTTGGGTGGCGTAAAGAAGAAACAAAGAAACACGAGAAGGAGAAAGAAGGGGGCAGAGAAGAGGAGGTTGTGGGGTGGTCGTCTGGCAACACAAGGTTGCGTGTGGCTTGGTTAGGTGGTCGGAGGGGTCGGTAAGGTGTGGATGCAGTGGTGAAGCGGGATTGAAGAAGCAACAGGAAGGGGTGGTTGCTGTGGGTTGGTGAGGGGATTTTATTTTAATTTTTTAAAATTTTTTTTGTTAATTTTGGCCAATAGGGTGGTGACACGTGGACCATTAAAGCCATGTTCTCTTCACCTTAAAAAAATAATATTAAGTAAAAATAATTTCAATTCAGCAAAAATAATTTTAGTTCAGTAAATTTAATTTAAGTTCAGTAAAAATAATTTAAGTTCAGCAAATATAATTTTGTTTCAGTAAAAACAAGGTGAAGAGAACGGGGCCTAAATCTAAGAACAAGTCGAAATAGAGTTAGGGTGGTGATAAACTGATAACTACTAGTTTTGGGTTTTGTAGGTGGTTTTTTTTTTTTTTTTTTTTTTTTTTTTTTTGTAAATTCATGAAAAATGGGTGATTTTTTTTACAAAAGTAAGTGTATTTGGGGGTAGTATTTTAAAAAAATTCCTATATATTACTTCCAGTAAAAAGTAAAGATTATAGATTTTACTACCACTTAACAACAGTCATTGGTATTTCCATTTGTGGGGCCTACTTTATTAACTTTTATTCTATTTTTTCTTCTTCTATCCACGAATTTCAGTCCTAAACCCCCAAACCTGAACAGCAGCCTCACCCTCCGGCAACCCCCACCTCTTCCCGACAGTGAACCCATTATCCGGCAACCCCCACCTCTTTCCAACAGTGAACCCATTATCCGGCAACCCCTTATCTAAGTCCCCCACCCCTTCACGGCAGTCTCACCCCCACCCCCACCCCTTCCCCGGAACCCCACGCCCCCATCCCCTATCTCGAAACCTCAACCCACAATAACAGATCGATGAGTGCAACTCATCGAGCTCTTTCCAAGGATTGTAAAGCTTACCCAAGAACAGGATCTTCAAAAGGGTAAATCGATTCATGCAAAAAGCATCAAATCAAATCTTTTCACAATGTATACTTAGCTAATAGCATTGTAAATTATATGCAAAATGTTGCCAATTAGCCAATGCTAATCTTGCTCCTGAGGAAATCCCTACCAAAGATGATGTTTCTTGGAGATCAATTATTAATACACATGCTCAAATTGGTGGCAATAAATCATCTTTTTATGTTTTTGATTTGTTTCGGCGAATGTGGGCTGAGAATATTCCCCAATGGTTATTCTTTTGTTGGAATTTTTAGTATAGTGTCAAATTTAGGTGATATTCGGCTTTAAAACAGGTGCGTAGATGTGGTTTTTGGAAGCTATCTTTAACATTTATCGTAAATTGGGTTTTATGGATGGTGCATGCTAGATGTTTGATAAAATGCCTAAGAGGAATTCAGTGTCGTCAAGGGATGGGGGTTTCGGATGGGGCTTCTTTTTAGGGGTGGGGGTTGCTGGAGGGTAGGGCTGATAAGAAGAGGTGGGAGTTGCCGGAGGGTGGGGCTGATGCTAAGGAAATTCGTTGAGAAAAATCGAAGTAAGTTAATTAAGTGGGCCCTAAAAACGGAAATAGTAACAATTGCTGATAGTAAAATAAAATAATATTAGATAAACAAAATGCAAAATGATCTTTTTAGGGGTAGGAAAAGTCAAATTTTTCAAAAAATAATACTTATTTCATTTCTTTTTAGTTGACACGTTTCTTTAATCACGTTTGTCAATGCAATTCAACCATTAATATGTTTAATTACCGATTTACCGATAAGCAAAAATTATGAAGAGTTGATATTTTGAAAATATGTATCGTGACGAATCTAACAAGATTTCACAGGACTATATTTTTAATTATATATAAAACACAAAACACGATTAAAGAGGAGTGTGTGTATAGTGTTAAAGTCAAAACGTGTCAATTAAAAAAACAGAGGTAGTATAGTAGTAGCCAAGTTGGTGACTATTTTTTTTCCACAAAAATATCGGCGACTTTGAGTCAACCATTAAAGGCATGTAAACATGTAATGTATCTTTCTTTTGCAGAGGGAAATTACTAAACAAATGCAACTTACATAAGAAATACAAATACAAGGCTTAGATAATTACTCTGAAGAAGCAAAAGTTGAATTATATATTCCGTATATAATCAGCTAATATCATTGTTCTTTCTATCAGAATTCTATTAACTATAGCTTAATTTCATTTAGTTTCAAGTTTTCTTTGTTTATTGGATCATTAGATGTGCACTGTTCGTTGATGAAATTAGAGAAGAAGACTGCAACGCGCTAATTTACGCGTAATCCTGATGAAGGTTAGTAGGCAAGCTGTTACAAATATTGAGCTGTTTCTTCTGAACATTTAATTATGATTGCGTATTTGTGTTAGATGTAAATCAGGTTTGTATACGAAGGCAAGCTGTTACAAATAACTTTCCATGGTAATTTACAATTCGTGGGAATTTATTTCACTCATGCAATTTCTAGGAAATTAATCTAACTTGTTTGGTAGATATAGGTAAGTTAGAATTTATGGGAATTTTGAATGACGACCTAAGTAATTCAATTCCACTTCAAATTCCCATGAAATTCTAACTTTCTTCATTTTGCACTTTATTGGTTAACCCAACAATTCACCACTTTGCATTTCTTAGGAATTTTGAGTGTCCATGGGAAACTAGTGTAACCAAACAAAAACGAAGTACATATATATATATATATAGGGCTATAGGGGCATGAAGCATGATGTTAGGCAATGATTCACCTTAGGTGCGATTTTTTAATGCTAAATATATTCAATTTACATGATGAAAAATCCTAAAAAAACTACATAATGAAAACATTAATGAAATTACATGTCAAAATATATATATATATATATATATATATATATATATATATATATATATATATATATATATATATATATATATATATATATATATATATATATATATATATATATATATATATATATATATATATATATATATATATATATATATATATATATAAATTATTATAAATCTAGTCAAATCGATTTTTTAATAGATTATTGTATATATGAGGTCTAAGTAGAGTCAAATCAAACAATCAGATCACATCATAAAAATAAGTTTAAATTAGAAAAAATGATTATGTTTAGATTAGATAAGCAAAAAAAATTAAGTTAATTTATTCGATCTACTGTGAGTGAGTGGTTTGATTTGATTAAACTTTAACCTTATATGATGTTAATCTATAATAAAATAAAAATTAATATCAATTGGGTCTTGTTTGATTTAAATTGATTTGTTATTTATTAAGATGTAATTTTCATAAGTTTTTTTTCAAAAAGGAAATAAAGATACTTAGCAATAAATAGTCGTACATAAAACAATAAAGGACGTTCATAACTTGTGTTTTCTAATTTCTATCTAAACTTATTTTTTCTAAGATCTTGAAAGAAGGTGAACTAAAGATAGGCTAAGTTGCAAATTCCTTTTTTTTTTTTTATTGTTTGGCCTTCTTGAAGAACATGGGAAAGGACACTTGGGGTTGGTGGGTAGTTTATGGAGGAATGAGTAGAAGATACATGAAGGCTTTGAGAAAGATGAAAATTTTGGGTGAAAATGGAGGGGAAAAAGAAATCTAAAAAGGGCAATAGATAAAAAGTCAACGCCGGCAAATAGTCAAACTCTCAAAATTCGGCAACAGGTATCTTTGAGAAAGTTTTAATTTCTACTGTGATATTTGTGAAAGGAACTGAGATATGATTTTTGTTTTAACATGCTCTTAACTTTCTATGCATATGAAGCGTATGGTCTAACTTGTGGCAGATAGTGGGAGAAATAATACAGTGTAAAGATGCATTGTATACACATATGCAGAGAAAATGGGTTGATGTGAATCTCATATGATTCAATTATTTTATATCATCTAAGGTTGAGATATGATTCATCGTAAGGTTTATGAGAATTGTCATTTATTTACGTCATCTAAAATGTATGTATGCAGAGAAAAACGGGTAGAAGGAAGGACCAAATATGGCAGCATGTGGTAGAAACAGATGGTGGATTCATTTGTAGCTACTGCCAAATATTTTATTCTGGAGGAGCTTCAAGGATTAAAGCACATTTATCTGGAAAATCTGGAAGTGGTATTAGTCCTTGTCCAAATGTGCACTCTTCAGTAGCTGAACAAGTCGTCGCTGAAAATTGTTTTAATGTTACATCTAACACCAGAGAACGTCCAGTAGGGCAGCAGCGCATTCATGGTATTTCAGCTCTTCCTCCTGTTCTAACGTCATTGTGTGTTGGAAGTGATGTTGAAAAGGATAGCTTGCTTGCTAAATTTTTGATTTTGAACAACATTTCCTTAGAGACTGTTGATAAACCATACTTCAGGAACTTTCTATGTGCAATTGCGAGTTCTGGACCTAACTATGTACCTCCAACTTACCCAAGTCTGGTTGCATATTCTCTTCCAATTCTTGAAAAGGAAGTTGAGCATTATATACAAAATGTCCGCGAGTCATGGAGCATCACTGGCTGTACAGTCAAGATTCATCTAAAGGAAAAGAAGATTAGCAATTTTTTTGAACAACCTGACATTATGGGCTATACAGTATACTCTCCAAAAGGAGTGATTTTTTTTAATGCGTATGATCCATCATATAGCTCTACCAGTCAGTCAAGTCTTCCGCAATTGCTATATGTAACCGAAAAGGCTATGAAAAAAGAAGCATTACAAATTTTATATGATGTAGAGCAAGAAAAGGACTCACATGATAATCTGCTCCTATATGCTGGTACTATATTACATTCTGAAAAAAAGTTCTACAAATCTTGTGCCCATATTTGTGCTCCTACTGAGATTTTGAAGCTCTTGCGCTTGATGTGTAGTAAAAGTAAATGGCTCCTTGATCTGTTAACGGATGCAGAGTATGCTTATGAATATCTCAGTACAGCTGAATCAGACTGCTTAATGATGGGTATGAAAGAAAAGCCTGGTGAGGCATCGATAAATGAACATCCGTTTTTGAAGCTCCAAAAACTTATGCAATGTAAGACTAAATTACAGAGCACTTTCATTAATCCATCTGAAAGTACTGTAATATCAAACATTGTAAATCGAGAGAATTTTTGGCAACAGGTGGAAGAGGTTTTGGATGCAATCGGACCACTTGTGCAACTTCTCAATGTCTTTGATAGCTTTGTCCCAAACATTGGCTACTTCTATGGAGCTATCGAAGAGGCTGAAGAAAATATAGATTATTACTACGCGATTGAGCCATCTAAGTACGAGTACTTGAGGGAATCGTTCAGAAATATTAAAGGCTTTATAGTCATGCCTATGCATATCGCAGCTGCTTATCTAAATCCGGCTTACATGTTTTACGAGACTATTGAGGCTGACAAAATTGAAATGGCTATGGATTACATGAATGATCACTTAGTTGAATCAGAAAAAGAGGCATTCAAGATACAACTGGAGATATACACCCCGAAGGACCCATCTTTGTTCACCGACACAGCGATATCAGAGTTGGAAACATGTCACCCTGGTATGCTAATCTATATTTCTTGTAAAATGATCATGGTATGTTATCAATTCAATTTTATTTTTTTCTTTCAAACTTTATTAATTTTTGCTAAGCTTAAACAGTTACATGGTGGAATAAATTTGGTCTTCCTGTTCCTGTTTTGAGAAAATGTGCTATTCCGCTTCTTAGCCAACCTTCTAACTGCATATCACATCTGCAACACAAAGACAAATTTGATGGTTCAGACATGCTTACTATGAATGCTAAAATGATGGAAGAATTCAAGCTGTTAGGAGAAACAATACTCAAACCTATTGATCTTAGCAAAATTAATGCACCAATATATTGAACCGGTACGTATAAAAAAACTTTCTTTTTTTTGACATGTTTCATTTATCATGTTTGACAATGTACTTAGTATAACGAACTTTAATAACCATCAATATCTTCAACGTCTTTTTATTTATAACAGTGTAATGGTGGTTACCACTTACCAGCTTTGCTAACATTAGTTTGCAACTTTGCATTGTTCTTGTGGATATTTATAGCAGAAGTTTAAATGACAAATAATAACGGAAATAGAAATGCAATGAAGTGAGGACTTGATAATCATTAACTATATCATTGGATTATGCAACAAACCTATGTACTTGAAGGGTATGATGAAATACTTGCTTCGTATATTTTAAGTAGATCATTGCCGTTCATCACATAGGAGTAGCAAACTCCTTTGCAAACATTGGAAATATCTATGACATTGAGGAGTATCGTTGTGACATATTGACTTTTACACTGGCCTTAGCATTTACTCTTTCAATTTGTGTGCTGGTAATGTCCTATAATAATAACTGGGATTGATTTATGTATATGGATGTTCATTTAGACTAATGATTCATCTTCAAAGTCACGTCATAGAAAATTTTAAAGTATGCCAGCTTCATAAAATTGACTTTTTAGTAAGCTTGTTTTCCAACCGTGGGAATTGCTACCAGTTCTAGTCACTCTTTGCCGTATCCTTTTGTTGTACCTGTGCAAGTGAATTTAAGTGTGAAGTTAATCACTTAATCCTCGTTAGTTGTTAGTTTGTTACCAGTTGATCAATTTTTTATTCTCTTATAATCGGTCACTTGTTTTCTCCATAATACTTTAGTGCAAGTCGGTTTTATTAATTTACAATTTTATTGGATCTTTCATCTTTGATCTTTCCAATAGGCATAATGCAAAAATGCTTTGTCACACGTCTTACCAAATTTACCTTTGTTGGGACTTTTATTGCCTTAGACCTTTTTGGTTTCGGTAGGAGTTTAGGAATATTTTCATGGTATTTAAAGATGGCTCTGGACCGTGTCTCGTATTAGGTCTATGTGTTTTGGAATTAGTTAAATCCATCCCTTGGCCCATCCCATGAATTACAGGTTGAGTCAAGCAGGGCCAAAATTTTCAAAAGGTTGGCTCATGCACAGCTCAAGCCCATGTGCCACCATGCCGGACTTGCGTGTTTAAGTAAAATTTTATTGATTTTAGCGTATTTTGTCGTGCCTCGTCGGGTCGGGCCGTGTTGTACCTTATCATGCTTCTCTCAAATCAAGGCAGCCAATAGCCCGACGCGCACAATAACGTGTCATGTCGCGCTTTGTTCATGCTAGTCGTGTTGGACCTTGGATCGGCCCGGCCCAGTGCCATCTTTAATGGCAATGGTATTGTCTTGAGTTTGTCCTATTTGCTCAATGAAAACGGGTGAGGTAGCTTAGGGTTACCTCCTTGAATGTTTAGGAGTGGGCCGGGTGGGATCATTTCTCAAAACATTAATTTATGTCTTGAATTCTTGATCCAACTCATGTGAGTCATGTCCATATCAAATTATCAACTACTCCCATTGTGTTTAAATAAATAAAACGTTTTTCTTTTACGGTCGTATTTAAATAAATGTAACCTTTTTTTTTTTACTAACTTCTCTCTATTTTTTAAATAATATTCTACTACTAAATAATAGTCCTCACAAAACTCCTTAGTTTCTTCTCTCTCTCCTCAAACTTATACCTCGCTACCTATTATTATTAATAAATTCAACTAACTTTGCTAAAACTCCGTGAAAGTCAAAATGTTTTATTTATTAAACACAGAAGGAGTATCAATTATCAATACTCAAGAATAAGAATTTCATTAAATTTACATATGTACAACAAAACTTTTTCCAGGCATTGGAATTAAACTATTTTATTTCTAATTTATGAACTTTTAGATGGGATATTAAAAAGGAAAAGGCTAACTTGCGCCATTAAACGGAAGAAGTACATTTTTGTTTTTTTTTTTTTTTTTTGAAGAAAGGAGTACATTACTATTACCTTGGACGCTCATCAACAAGATCCTATTATAAATAAAACAAAATTTGTGAATTTAAATAAGTTCTATTCATATTAAATTAAATACTCCCTTTTTAAAAAAAAGTTTTTCCTATTTGCTTTTTGTACAATTTTCAATGCAATATTATACTTCAAGTTGCATTACATATGTGTTGAAGAATAGAAAAGACATTAAGTACAAAAAAAAGACATTAAAGTATAAAAGTCTGTTTGCATAATTATCTTTCAAATTTTCAAAATGGATAAACAAAAGAAAATGGGGGAGTAATAAAACAAGAACACTTATACATAGTAATTAAATATACTCGTAATATATAAGACTCTTGGATAGAAAATTTATGTAGGGAGAACCCCCTAACTTAGTTTTAAATTTCTTATTAGAGCCAAGAAAACAACATATGATATGAGTAATTCGGGAAACTGACGAGCTTAACAGCTAGTGTTGTAGTTCTCTGTTATTGAAAGTTCTATTTAGTTACAGTAAATTCTTGTTTCTAAGAAAGTCCGGAAATAATGAGCGGGTGTAAGAAAAATAGGGATTGGATAAAGTAAGACTTTGTAGATATAAGAAATAGATGTATGGATTAAAACAGTGTGTGATAACTATGATAAGTTTAGGGTAATGTGAGTGAAAATATTGTAGGGTAAGGAGGGTAAGGTATAGAATAGAGAATTAAACTTTCTGAAACGACCTTACACTAAGACTGAGGTGATCTTTCATGAACGATGAGGTAATTGAAATTTTACAACCTAAATGGGTACTTGGTAGACTTCTGGTACACGGCGATGATATTGTAACATGTTCAATAAAGCAAATGTTTCTACTATCGTGCAATGCATAAAGTTCTGTATGTAATTGCGGAGAGCCCGAAAAACGACCACCAAGAAGCTAAGGAACCAGATGATTAGTGCCAGCCATCCTAGAGAGATATCTAGCATATATAAGAGTATGCTATTTGCTAGAGCTCCCAATAGACAAGTAATATAGTTTGATATTGAAAGGTACTTATAGTATCTAGGTTCATGACTAACTAACATTGCTAAAACATAAAAAATCAGAACAATTATGAAAGAATCCACTATTATTGGGTGTTCCTCAAAGATATTGGTGACTTCTCCTTGATATTTCACTTGTAGAAGCATGCCTAGCACTTGTATGAGAAATGCAAATGCTCCAGCAGTCCATGTGAGTCGGGTTGGACAATTGTTTTCCTCACTACAAAAATAAAAAGCCAAACAAAATATCCAAATTAGAGTGGAGTCATAACACACGGTGCGAGATCAAATCTTGTGTTTATCGCTATGATATCCAGCTTTTTCTTTTTTTTTAAAAAAAAGAGCTATTTTTCTACACTATAATAGTTGAATTGGGTTTGTTAACAAGGGTGAACCTAGAATTTTGGATAGGGTGGGCTGGAAGCCCGGAACATACAATTGGCAAATGATCCATGTAAGGGGACAAATACGAGAAAATACGTGTTATGGTTGTTAATATGGCATATTAACAAAGCATGTTAATATGGGGATGTGGAGGTCAATTCGCATACTTTAATAAGGGTAGACTCGTAATTTAGTCAGTAACTTTATTTACCAAATTAGCACCCGTTAACAAACGTCAATGTACTCCATTCAAATCATCATGTCGTTCTAACACCATTGTCCGATCCATATGCCTTAAAATTCAAAATCGCCGACAGAGTACCATTCGCCGTTCAAAACCTCAAAGCATTTGAGCTTCAAAGAGCCCGACGCAAATCATCCGGCTACATTGAATTTGATGTAATGGGTGATTTGATTATGCATCATTAGATTTAATTGAAGCTTGATTGGTTTTTGTAATTTGGTATAACTGTGCTGTTCACCGGCAATCGATTTGCTATGAACTGTTGTTCAACTAATATTGTGACCAAGTTGTTAATGACTGAAAAATAGCTTCTTCATTTTGCATAGACAAATTAGTTTACGAGCCAATTGGTATCGGATGTTTAAATTAACTCAATTACCAGCAATTAATTAAATGACGGCTTCCGATACGGCGAAGATATGAGCGCTTGGAGAAGAGTACAGGGAGAGTCTGAGAGGAGAGAGAAATGGGATTGTATGAAATTTGGTGTTTTCCAGAATGAAGAACAAACGGAGTTTTAAAAACGTTAGGAAACGTCCAGTTAGACAGTTGGTTGCCACTTCACCGAAATGCGGAAATAACAATAAAATATTTTAATAAGTGCTCATAATTGCGAATGTGCCATTATATTAACAAACTTTGTTAATATGCCATATTAACCGGGCATAGCTTGACAAATACAGAAAAATATTTATCGGAAAGGTTATAGTTTAAGCTGTCAAAGATTAAATTACTATAATTAATTTGTCCAGATAATATATTGGGTTTACAAAAATGGAGGAAGTATCCAAATTTATTATCTGTACATATTTCGTATTTACTTAAATTTCTCAATGTAAAGTATAAAATATTTTTAATAAGTCATCGCGTGCATTTTGTGTGCGGCTATGTGGCCAGGCCACTTGTAAAAAAATAACATTATAACCCCTATTAGTCTATAACATTAATTGAGTAACCCTTGTTACACTGACCAAGTAACCCCTATAACATTGACGAAGTAACACTATAACACTAACCGAGTAACCCATATGACACTGACGAAGTAATTCTATAATTAACAGAGTAATCACTGTAACACTAACGAAGTAATTCCCATGACCATGATGGATACAAAAGTTGGTGATATATTAAATATATTTTTAACAATTAAAAAAATAAAAATCACCACCTCTCTCCCCCAGCCAACGCAGGCCCCCTCTGCGCAAGCACCCAGCTTTCTCCCCCATCAGCGACCCCATCCCGTCCCTCTATTCCCCACCCCGATTTTTAATAATTTACTAAATTGCATTAAGAATTTCTTTGCAAAAAATTGCATTGGAAACCATGTAATAGAAAATAGGACAAACAAAAGAAAAAGAGGGCGTACTCCGTATCATTTTTTTTATAATTTGTATTTAATAAAGGTATTATTGGTCAAAATTTCACATTAACATTTATGTTCAATCAAAATAAGACACTTACAAAAATAGAGATAGTATTATTCAAAAATTTTAAGCAGGTACTCCACCATATTTAAATAATAAATGTTACACTTTGACCAAATATGTATGCTAAGATACGATTTTGACCATTAATTAATCTAGTCATATGTTAGTAAAATTATAGGAAATTTGATATAATGGAAGTATACATTATAACGTATCTAACATTGTATATTACAATAACATTTGTTTTTTTTTTAATATATTAGTAAATAAGTAAAGTGAAAATTATTATGTAAATAGTAAAAATAATCAAAGTGTAACACTTATTAAACACAGAAAAAGTACTCCATGTGAGGTAAGTCGGGTACATATCTCATACAGAGTACTTTCTCTATATTTCAATAAGTGTTTCAAAGTGTTCAATCGTACAACCTATGATACAATTCCACACAATTATGAATTATCATTTCTTCCCTCCCCAGTGCCTAACAAAATTGGAGCCATCCCACTCCATTGGATGGGTCCTTTATTAAATTGAGGGAGCCTAGGTTAATCTCTGAGATTAACATTTCAATTTATGTTATCTTACAACTTTATGCATTTATTTCTGTTTCTATTTACTATTTCACTTTTATTATTGTAAGAGAACATATATTTACAGATTTATCTAAGAGATCAACTTGGATTTTCCCTTATTTTACCTACACTGATATCTCCTAGAGTATATTTTGACAAAGAAATACTCTCCTTGTTTCACTCTATTCAATTGTGAAACAAAGTGATCTTGACACAAAAAAAAAACAAAAAAAAAAAAAATGTGTGCCCAAGACCCCAAACTTATTAATTGAGCCAAATTACGTACGGAATATGAAATATTGAGATGCCCAAAACTAGAACAATTTAACAAAATTACAAATGAATTTGTTTTTTTATTATTGAAAATTTCACGACACAAGCAAAAAGAAATGGAAAAAGTACTATTTTGTAAAGCACAAATTCTTATATGTCCTGTGGCCAACCACCATAGAGGCTAATTCGTTAGTGCTATAGGGATTACTTGATCGGTATTACAAGGTTAATTCGTCACTATTATATTGGTTAGTGTTATGAAAATTACTCGGTTAGTGTTATAAGAGTAAGAACTACTTTGTTCTTTTGCAAGTGGCCATATAGCGTGACCAGCCGCACACAAAATATGTTGTTTGTAAAAATATTTTGGATTTTTCTATATAGTAACCCTCTAACTTTCCGTTTTCTACGATGACCCCCCTCCCTTGAAAAATCCACTCTATAACCCCAAAAACATTTAGTTTCTATACGGTAACCTTGTCGTTATTCCGCTGTTAATAAATTTTGTTAGTGGAGGCCACTCTCCACTTAATAATACTTTTTTTATCGATTAGCATGTCGAAAAATGTTCCGTTAAAGGTTTTGGGGGCTATTTAGGTTCTTAAGGGTCCAAATTAAGCTCAAATTTTGAAAAAAAAAAACACAAAAACACCTTTTTTGTGTATTAAGAAATATATCAATTTACGTGTTTACATATTAAATAATGCAAAACGAGGCATTCACGTTATTTTTTTGCCAAATTTGAGCTCAATTTGGTTCCTTAACATCCAAATTAGCCCCTAAAACCTTTAACGGAACAATTTCCAACACGTAAATCGATAAAAAAAAATATTATTAAGTGGAGAGTGGGTCCCACTAACGAAATTTATTAACAGCGGGATATTGACAAGATTACCATATAAAAACTAAATGTATTTTGAGGTTATAGTGTGGTTCTCAAAAAGGGACACATCGTAAAAAACAAAAGATTAAAGATTTATAACGTAGAAAAACCCAAATATTTCAAATTAAGCAAAATTTAGGCAAAGTGAAAATAGGCTAATTGCCAAGTGCGTGTATTTGTTAGTTTGGATTATAAGTTGGTGAAAACTAAAAACCAAATTTTCCTATGTACAAAGACTTTTTTTTTTTTTTTTTTTTTTTTTTTTTTGGTATAACTCTTACGTAAAAAGTACAAGTACAACTGTACAAGTACAGCCGTACAGGCATAGGCAAATAAATGTTACATGATGTCAATATGTCATACGAGTAATTCATAAACCCTTTGTTCCTAAGTTTTTTCAGTACAATTCATTTGTCCCTTTAAGTTTATCATACAAAAATAACTCATCAACTTACCTTAACCAAAAATTTAAAAAATAACTTCATCCCTTTAGAGCAAATAAAAAGTGTCGTTAAAAAAAAACAAAAAAAAAAAAAAAAAAAAAAAGACGAAGGGAGTCCTCCTTGCCTAGTTAATTCTAGATGAAGCTAATTAATACTCCCTGTAAATTGAACAATCAAAAAAATAAAATAAAATAAAAAGAAATGACTGCTAAACTGAGAACTAACCTTTGACAATGAAAATCTCCATTGTTGTCGATGGGATTTACAATGGGAATTATTTCAGACATTTTAATCTCTCAATTTATTTTTTATTCCACTCACTTTATTTTCTTGACGAAGCTTTTGTAGCGCATAAAAACAAAGGAAAATGGTACTTGTGTTGTTCCTTCCTTTCCTTGCCAATGTAGTTGTACTCCGTATTTATAGTTTTTAGTATAGGATGGAAAGGCACACCATTATTTGCTGACCCAGCAGTGTTATCAAAGTATTAAACGAATTAATCTGTCCTTTTACAGTTTTATTCGTTTTATTATGGTTCTCTAACTCTTCCAACTTCCAAGTCCTGGCTCCTGGGCCTCCTAAATAAATCACTAATCACTAATCACTAATCACATACTTGTATATTTAAACCAACAAAACATTTTATTTTATTTTATTTTTTAATTAGGAAACAAATAAAAAATTCCAAATTTCCACCAGTCCTAAAACTAAAAACTACGATAGCGGATGTTGACGTAATCAAAATACAAAGTCTCCATGTCTTTTAATTAATTTATTTATTTTATAGAACTGCTAAATAATTAAACAGGAGAGATGTAGAACATGTTAGATAATGCAAAGTGTAAAATAATAAAATATACCAAGTACTTCATCCGTATTTATTTACTTGCAATACAACACACTTGTATCACGTACTTTATAGTTGGGATTATACCATGAAAACAAACAAATTAGTCAAAATAATTTTTACATAGGGTACTCAACCCTTCCGTATTTCCAGTTTTAAAACTATTCTAACACAACTGTTCGTTTACTTTCACTAATCACCGCTAAAGCTTAGTGCCTAAAGGTTTTGTTGCAAGTAAGATCTTGTTTAGATCAATTTAATTTTACTTATTTCAGAAAACGTAAGTTCAGATTAGATTATCGTTTTACGTGTAATTTTTTATCGCAAAATATCTTTAATTTCGTAATGAAAAATGTTATGAAAATTACATATTAATATGATACACATTATTACAAATCTAACAATACCCCACTTGATATATTTTTTCTTTTAAATTATCGTTCACTTAAGGTCAAAGTTTGGTCAAATCAAACAATCAGATCAAATCAAATCAGATAAGTTAAGTTCAGATTAGACTAGATAAGACAAGTTCAGATCAGATTAGACCAGAGCAGATTAGATAAGTTTAGATAAGCAAAAATAACGTAAACTAAACAAATCCTAAATAAAAACAGAGGAAGTAATAGTAAACGAGAAAAAAAATAATAAAAAAGCAGTGTACTTCGTATCTAATATATCATACTTCGAATCATATTATATCACTAGTAAAACGAATCTTGCAACCATACCATTAAACAATGACACTCGACATTCCAAATAAAAAATATAGGCGACAAGTTGCATAAACATGTCTTGTACGTATGTGATATCAAATAGATAAATTTTTTAGGATTGATAAAAAATTATTATTTTAGAGTTTTATTTTTTATAAACTTTTAATCCACACAGTTGAGGTGAATGTTGTTCTTTACCAACAAGTCAAACACTACCCTATCTTGTTGAGGTGAATGTTGGTCCTCAACCCTCTAACTACAGCGAATCCGATCTTGCTGAAGATGTGAGTAGCTGCACGAGCACAATATCCTAAGTCCTTGCGAACGTCTGAACCCGCTTCAGCAACGCAACTGCATCCTTATCTAATTCCCCCAAAGAAAAAAGGAGAAAGGAAGAAAACCATAAGCAATTGCCCTGCAACGCGCCCCATACTTGTCCCGCTTCCGCTGAGCCGCAGCCGACATAACACGACCAGGAACAAAGTTAGACAACCTAGACCTGTTAAAGGAGAAGACCCCGTCAAGTCAACACATACATCAAGGCCTCTGTCCCAAGAATAAAGCAACACATCAACAGGTCGAAAAGCCCCATCGTTCCCTCCAATCAACCCAACGTTTACCTCATTTCTTGCGAAAATCCCTGACCGGAAGCAAATATCAACAAAGGTGTCACAAACAACGTTATGCCGATATTTAATACCCACTATCCCAGCACAAGATACTGCATGATCCCCATAAATGTCTCCATCAAAAACCTTTGAGCAAGGTGTCGAAACGGAGAACAGAGGAACACCCAAGTGGTAGCAAAACTAAATTAAAATTAATTTTACTGAATTGAAATTATTTTTGCTGAACTGAAATTATTTTTACTGATTTTCTATTATAATTCTTCTTTAAGAAAATTGAATTTTACTAAACTGAACTTATTTTTACTGAGCTGAAATTAATTTTACTGAACTGAACTTATTTTTGCTGAACTGAAATTATTTTTACTTAATATTATTTTTTTAAGGTAAGTAAACAGACCAATTTACCAATTAAATCTCATGCGCCTAATTGAACTTGTAAAACAAAACCCTAACAAGATCAGTCTAAAAACAGTCAACAATAACTCTCGTCTTTCTCTCTCCTATGGTGAGTTCGTAACTGATAAGAACCAGAATCAATGGCGGCCGAAGCTTCGAAGACGACTTCATCGGCGGATTCGTACATCGGCAGTTTGATCAGTTTGACATCCAAGAGTGAGATCAGATATGAAGGCATTCTCTATAGCATCAACACTGAAGAATCCAGTATTGGCCTTCGAAACGGTATTCGATTCCCTAATTTCGCTTTCAATTGTTCAGAAATTTGTTTGATCGTCGATTTCGCGCTTCAATTGTATTTCTGTGTTGATTCTGGTTGAAGGATGTTATTCTAGTGATGATTTAGGGCATGGATGTGAAAATTTTGATTGAAGGAGGTTGTTGTAGTGGTGATTTAGGGCTTGAATGTGAATAATTTGATTGAAGGAGTTAATTCCAGTGATGATGATTTAGGGCATGGATGTGAATAACTTGATCGAAGTAGTTTATTCCAGTGATAATTTAAGGCATGAATGTGAAAATTTTGATTGAAGGAAAGTGATGATTTTGGGCATGAATGTGAAAAAATTTGCCAAATCTTAATGTTTCCGTGGCTCAAATTGTATGTTTAAGGATATGTAAATCTGTTTTGCTGTTGCCAGAAGTGGATGTCCATACTGATTTCTGTGCAATAATATGGTTTCTGCATCCGGATTCAGTTCAGAGGGTAAGATTCACAAGGTGCCGGGGGAGGCAAGAATTGAGGAGAGAGATGAAAGGATTTTTGGAAAGGTGGAGAAAGACCATAGAGGAGGGGCTTGCTTGCTAGGGATGAATTTTCTTGATGATAACCGGAGAGAAAGTGTCAGAGTAGAACTAGTGAGCAAAAATGTTGAAATCCATTTGCATCTATCCGGATAGAGAGTTGTGGACTGAGAGCATTTAAATAAAAGGGTTAAGGTTAATGAATGAGAGAAAATTGTTTGTATATATTTGGATGAAGATATATGGACCTACAACAGCTGTGAATAATTTAGAAATATGTTTAAGGCCCATGATTTCATCGGGCATTATGATGTGGCAAGCAGGATTTGTAACCCCTTTCTTGTTGCTTGTGGAGAGAACCTCATTACTACTTATATTCTACTTGATTTCAAATTGATCTCACTTGGCATGTCTAATTGATGAGCCATTTATGGTGGAGTCTTTTATTGGACACACATGATACCAATATGATTTTCGTTTACAATAATATCTTTGTGTGAACTAAATTTCTGATTTTTGATGTCTGAGTGTGGCTTGGTTACTTGTTGGTGGGTGTTGTTCATGCGTCTGATAAGGATGCCCACAATGGCATAGCTATTTTGATTTCTTAAGTGATATTTAAGTCTTCATTGTCTTGGGTCCTTGGTTGGCCTATGACTTTCAATTCTATGAAAGAAGTTTGAATATGTTACCTGTATGTGTTTTTTATTTTCCTTGTTAGTTGTTTTGGCATTTGGGCCTATTTGAAACCTGATGAATTGGTAGAGATTGTAACTAATAAAAAAAAAAACTATATACTTTTCTTTTTCACATTGCAGTTAGATCATTTGGAACTGAAGGACGAAAGAAAGATGGTCCACAAGTAGCTCCTAGTGACAAGGTTTATGAGTATATACTCTTCCGTGGCAGTGACATTAAGGTATATGTAGTTATGTACAGCATATTACTGGTTCTGTGTGGTTGCAAATTTAGCATCCTTTAGGTGTTGAAGCTCTTTGATGAAGTATATAAATGATATTTATGCTATAAGGGGTTGATAGTAGTTGTGAGCTTCTTATAGTTATATCTGACTGTTGAGAGTGCCATGCACCCATATTGCCATGACTGGGTTGTGTAAATAACTGATGATAGCTGCTGCTTTTGTTAATTTTTTGTTTGCATTGCTTCGCTAGGTGATGGACATTTAGATGCCTTTTGTCCTTGGGACTGAAGTAATTTCCTCTCTCTAACAATAGAATTGTTTGATTAATGCATACTAATGAGAATTCTGCAGAAACTGTTACTGTACTTCTAGCTAGAGGCTTTGGGAGTAAGATACAGTGTAGGATTAATTAACAGACCTCTGTGTTCAATTTTGACGGCACGATGTTTATTTTTTATTTATTTTTATTTTTTTTTATTGGTGTAGTTGGCATCAGCTTTGTAGTAAAATTCATCATCTCTTATTTGCATTTTCTAGCCCTAAAATTAGCAAGTTTTCTTCATGCATTTAATACCAGTGGCAAAATACCATAGCTGGTTTTCTTGCTTGCAGGTTGATGAGTAAAGCAAGATACCATAGTTGGTTACCCTGCTTGCGGTATGATGAGTAAAGCAAGATACCATAGTTGGTTATCCTGCTTGCAGTATGATGAGTAAAGAACATTGCTTTCTAACACTAAGGAATATGTTTAATTTTTGGTGGAAGAGACTCAAATATTTAATCTTCATGAACTTGACTTGTAGTACATCTTAGGTTAATAACCTTATAAGGATTACCTGTTAGGTCGTTCACTATATTTTATTGTGTAGAAATGTCTGTAAAACTATCTGGACAGAGATGTGACTTGTATGAGTTGTATCTGGTTGTACATATTTCTCAAAAATTATTTATTCTTATCTTAATTTTCTTAAACCAGGCTTTATAGAATTATAGTGATCAGTTTTCTGTCTCCATCAATCTCTACTTGCAGGATTTGCAGGTGAAATCGTCACCTCCTGTTCAGCCAATTGCATCAACATCTTCAGTTGACAACGATCCTGCTATCATTCAGGTAAAGAAATGCACAATTCATTTGCATGATTTATGAAATTAGCTGGGCATCTGAATCCGAGCTCATTTCTGCAGTCTCATTATCCTCACCCGGCTTCAACATCGTCGAATGTGCCACCAGCTGTTAGTGCACCATCAGCTGATGGTAGTTCTCATGGACCCCAGCTTGGACACCCTGGCTCAAGCTTTCCTGGTGCTCTGCCTTTGTACCAGCCAGGTGGAAATTTAGGTTCTTGGGGGCCATCACCTCCTCCAGGTGCAAATGGTACTGGACTTGCTATGCCTATGTACTGGCCTGGTTTTTATGGCCCTCCCAATGGGCTTCCTCATATGCCTCAGCAACCTTTGCTCCGACCACCTCACGGACTTGCTGTGCCACCTTCCCTGCAACAACCAATGCAATATTCTGGGTTCAACCCAACTTTACCAACAGGA
The DNA here is from genome assembly GCF_948465745.1 of Chenopodium album. Lineage (NCBI taxonomy): Eukaryota > Viridiplantae > Streptophyta > Magnoliopsida > Caryophyllales > Amaranthaceae > Chenopodium > Chenopodium album. The sequence goes on from NC_137843.1 coordinate 14,866,688, forward strand.
GCTTCAAACATGACTGGCCCAAAATTGCCTGAGATACCCCCTAGTTTGGTTAGCTCAAGCAGCACTTCAACTACTTTAACATCAACATCTTTACCACAGTTTAATTTGCCTCCTGTGCCATCCACCACCCTATCGTCTGAAACATCTTTCAGTTCTGCAGTATCTAAGGCTCCCAACTCTGGACTTCTTTCAACACCTAGCTTCCCATCAATACCTGCATTGGCAATCTCTGCTCCAGATGCTAGTACCATTGCACCTCCTGTCTCTAACAAGGTCAATGCTATGTCTAGTTCAGGCTTGCCAAACATGGGTCTTTCTCAAGCACCGTCATCTGTCATCAGTTCTTCCATTTCAAGCCAGGCTGAGACTTCCAAACCATCTCTGGTCACACCTGATCAACTCCTGCAGTCTGGACAACCACCGATTTCATCATCTCCATCTTCACAAATTGCTCACAAAGATGTGGAAGTTGTTCAAGTCTCATCAGCATCACCAGCACCATCAGATGCAAAAGCAGAAGTGGTGAAGGAGGCACAACCACCAATATTGCCCCTGCCCCCTGCGTCAAGGGCTTTCCCAAAGGTGATTATCTGTTTATTGTTTATTTATTTACCTTTTGGGTCTCCTGCTTGCAATAATAATCATGACTAAGACTATTATGATTCCTATCACCCATTATTAGATTTCACTTGAGAAATTTCCTGTTTTTGGTGCAAGTGTCATGTTTAGCTACTAGAGTGCTTGAACCATAGGAGCATGTCATAAGATTCCTAAGATATCCAGCAACTATGTTTGAGGTTTAGGACATACATAGTAAGCATACATCAGAAATGTGCCCATAGCCCTAAGTAATCAAGTGTCGTTGAAAATTCGGACCATGACACATTCTGAAATTGATTTAGAAGGAAGTGTGAGTTCATTTGGAGACCTAAAACAAGGAGAGCAAACATGGTCAACTTACCTTTCCGTGCTAAAATATTTGAAAGAAAGGACTGATGCTCACTGTACATGTCATAGGAGTATGGAACTAATCTTATTGTGTTCTACACACTGAAGATTTGCCTAAAATTATGAATCACGTATGCATGGATACTTCTGTAGTGAACTATGCAAAGTTCTGTTAGTCACTACAAAGCCTTCTCTATGGATACTATTGAAGAGTTCTTAAATGGATGGAAGCTTCTGTAGTGAACTATGGAAAGTTTTGTTAGTCACTGCACAACCTAATTTCTCCCTGGCTACTAATGAAGAGTTCTTTTGGATGTAAGCTTCTGTAGTGAATTTTCATGTTTATATCTTTGCCTAGTTAATTTACTTAATGAGATATTAATAAAACGTAGTTGGATTAATCTCAATGCATAACAAAATTCCAGCTTTAAATAATATTTGCTAATGGATAATTAAAGATATTGATGGTCAAAGCTGTGTGTTGGAAAGCATGTCCAAAAGAATCAGGTAAATTATTGTGGGACTGGGAGGGAGTATCAACTATGAATATTATGGTTCATTGACAAAATCTTGTTGCATGCAGTGCCAAAGTAACATTTGGCAGTTGTTTAGTTCTAGACCAGTGGACTGTGGTAGTTATGATCTTGTTGATGTGATTTTTTTAGGGAAAAGGGGGGTTCTTTAACAGTTGAATCTGTACAGTATATTTTTTCTTGTTTTTAACACTCATCAATGTTTGCTATCTATTCTTCCCCCCTTCCTTAATAGGTCCTACTTTTGTTCACTTTTAGATGTTTAGTGGTCCTTTTTTATTTTTATTAAGTACGAAGTAGCAGACTGTCTATGGTATGTTGATTTGTTAGTACTTTTGTAGCTTGTAATAAGCAACATTCTTTTTACGACTAATTTTCTCCTATGCAGCCTAATGGAAACCAGTATCATCCACGTCAAAACTACAACTATCGGGGACATGAAAGAGGAAGAGGAAGAGGAAGAGGAAGTGGGGTAATTGACACCGTTATCTTTTAATGATTTAGCTTGAGAAGTCTGCTATTTCTATTCTATTCTTTGATTTCAAATTATTCATATTTCTACCTAAGAAGACAGTTGCAAGATTTGCAACTTACTCTCAGTGTCAACTAACAAAGAACGAAATTTTAAATGCTTAATGTGATTTAGAGCCTGCCACCTTTAGATTATGAATTTTAAATAGTAGCTGCTCCAAACTCTGTTAAACCCCTTTCATACCAATTGCAGTTGCACCTTTGTGCTTCGTTTGAGGTCTCGATAAAAAAATGCGTTTCTCAGCCAAATTTTTTTCATCTCCCAGAATCCTCATTCCCGCATTTTCATCAAAGTGGCATGTCGTTATTTTTTTTGAAGTTTCCACGTATCTTGACTGGAAATTGCATAGAGCACTCTCTTTGCTGTGAAAATTTAGGATTGTTGTGTTTAGAATTTGATTAAGTTATTTGTACAATTATTTTCTGGACATGCTTTAGAGATTTGTCTGGCTTTTTCTGTCACCCTGAGATGGAACTAAATGCAGATTGTCCTTGCAGAGCTCACGTCCAGTGACACAGTTTACTGAGGACTTCGATTTTACAGCTATGAATGAAAAGTTCAAAAAGGATGAAGTATGGGGTCATCTTGGTAAGAGCAACAAGGGTCATACCAAAGACAAAAATGGTAATGGTGGGGATGATTCTGAAGAGGAGGGTGAGGAGAAAGCGCCTCAAAATGATGCAACGGTACATCCAGAAAACTTCTCTGACATGATGAATCTTGAAATAATTCTGTTTTTGGGACTTTTTCTTCCCTTCATCATAATATTAGATTGGAGCTCTGCATTTTCTCCTCAACACTAAGGGTTAATATTCTTTCTAATGTTTGATTGGCAGCCTGTTTATAATAAGGATGATTTCTTCGATACCCTCTCCTGCAACACTCTTGAGCATGATTCCCAAAATGGGAGGACAAGATTCTCTGAGCAATTGAAGATAGATGCTGAGGTATGTGTTGTAGAAAAGATAGTTGCTTTTGTTCTATCGGATTCGATTGATATATGAACTTCATTTACTTTGGCTGCAGACATTTGGTGATTTTGTGAGATATCGAGGTGGGCGTGGTGGTCGGGGACCAAATCGTGGCGGCCGTGGTCGCGGTTCTTATTATGGAAGGGGGTATGGCTACCCTGGAAGGGGGCGAGGGCGTGGTACCTTTAGCCGGGGTTCCTGATCTGTATTGCCTGTGATTATGCGTGCATCACTTTGATTGAAGTGGTAGAAGATAACTGCTCTTGTTAACATTTGTTGATTCAGTTAGTATGGGCAAGGTTTCTATTATGCATCTTTTGCTTGTTTGCGGTTATTTTTACTTTGATTCATATTCTCCGGTGTTAAGCAAGCAACTATGCAGTAGAAAGAAAATTTAAGAGCAAATTTGTAGCTTATCATTGGTTGACATGAAACTGTTCAGTGATGTAAATTGGAACTAGTTGATGGTGTGATTATTTGGTTAAGTGAAGAAGTTACTAGTTTTCATTTTTCTTTTAATACCATGCCCTCAAGTTGTGTTAGAGTGTTGGATTTGTTGATTAGTGAGTGCATGACTCCCTATGTGCGCGCAATAGATGAAACTTGTGTTCAGGTATTCGGGTTTTACACTTGTACTGTGAAAGAATTGTGGTGTTTGGTTTTGCTGTGATAATTGTTTGATCAGCTGAACTGAATTAGCCTTTCCATTAGCTACTTTTGGTGGTGGTTTTGATGACAATTGTTGAGCATGGAAATGATAATGTGGACCATATCGAATACATTGATGAAAAAAAACAAGTGTGGTCCTGAATGGTACAACTTGTGGAAGTAGGTAATAAGCTTTACAATATGGGATATTTTCTATTTACTTCCTCCGTTAACTATTAATTACAACAAAGGGATATTATTTGTGAAGTTCTCTTATAAGCATAATATACTTGTTTATATTTTCTCTTGTTTTTCTTCTTAAGAAAGTGATTATTATAAAAGGTAAACAAACGACTATCAATATAACATTGACACTAAGAATTGGTAAGGCTGGAAGGGTTTGGTACTAAACTAAGATATACTTCATATGAATTATTTTGAATGATTTGGTTGTTTAAATTATCTAATCAGCCGGAGTAATATAGATGCGCATGAGGGACCGTAACTTTACTCTCCTTAAAACTATTTTAGAACCCACCATTTTTCTCATCTCATCTTTTCCACTAAATTAAAACAAGTAAAATATAACTTACGACATAAATAACTTGGGATGGAGGGAGTATCATTGAATATCTAATTTTACTTGATTGTTTTTTACCTTTTGTTGTAACAAGGCTAATAACGGCCTAAAGCCTTATGAAGGCGTCATTTCCAATATGTTTAAAATAATCACAGAAGACTATAGTAGGCTACATTATTAAACTAAGTACACTACTACAGTAAGTTTAGTAATTATACTCACTCCACTTCGAGAGTGATACCTTCTTTACAACTTTACAAGTAATGCGCCACAGATCTAGTGCTTTGCTCAATCCAACCGTCGGTCACAACATCTAGTACATCAGTTTTTGAAGCTCTACAAATTTAAACTACATAAAAATGTCATCTTCTACATTTTCACATCTTCTAATATTTGCCAGATTATCAGCTGTTTTAGTTGCAGCACTTGTCTTAATTTGGGCTCTTTACTTCAAGTCGAGTTTCATTCACCACTCTCCTAACAACTTCATCTATTCTGTAATCTCTCTCTCTCTCTCTAATGAAGAGTTAATCATGTTCATCTTATGCTAATTATGCTTTTGCTTGATTAATAGGTGCTTCATCCTCTCCTAATGGTGATTGGGTTCATAATTTTAAGTGGAGAAGGTAAGTCAAAATTAAATTTATGCTCCCTCTGTCTAGATTTAGTTGTTACGACTACATTACTTGTTACATTTTCAACGTGATTATTGATTCCGCATTTAATGCATTTTGGGTTTTGATTTTTTTTTTTTTTGTGTGATTTAATTTGGTTTGTTGTCAGCCATATTGGTACATAGGTCAATGCCAGGGTCAAGGAATATGAAGAAATTAGTGCATTTGGGGATGCAAGGAGTGGCCTTGGCTTTTGGAATATTTGGAATTTGGACGAAATTTCATGGAGAAAATGGAGTTTTTGCTAATTTCTACAGCTTACATTCTTGGATGGGTGTATTTTGTGTCTCCCTTTTTGGCATTGAGGTTTATTTTCTTGTCTCTTTCTCATATATTTATTTGATTTGTGCATTATTAAACTCTAATTGTACAATAAAAATATTAAAGAAAAGGGGTTGACATTGAATGAATCTCTATTTTAGTATACTAATGCACTTACTTATCTTGGTAATTGAGGGCTTAGCTCTTATCCTCCTTTCTTTCAAAAAAAAAAAAAAAAAAAAAAAAAAACTCTCATCCTCCTAACACCTATAGAGTAAGGACTATAGTATGATAATTATCTGTTATACTTTGTACCTCGTATATGTTATTTTACTTCATTATCTACTCTTAATACTTTTGTTTATTACGAAGTAAATAACTATATGTCCATTCCTCAAAAAAAAAAAAAAAAAAAAAAACTATATGTCTAAATTTGTATGTCTTGTCCAATTAGGGCTACTAATATGTAACAAGTTAATCAGCATGAAAAATGTTTAGATATTTTTTTACACTAATGAATTTTTTTCTACATATATATCGTACATTACATTGGGATTTAAAAAAAGTCACTTTAGAGGCATGATTGATGGCAATGGGCAATGGCAATGATCCCTCCCCATTCCCTCTTGAAATATTGAAATAATTAATGAAAAATGTGGTCATTTATCCTCGTTCCCACCCATTCAAAGTTTAAATTGAATAGGGCCCAATAGGTCCAATGCAAAATGTTAAATGTTGGTTTACTACAGGCATATTTTAGAATTTGGTTTGATTGTGTGCCTATTGTTAACTCATATTATTTTGGCAAAACACAAATAAAATTAATTTCTCTATTACCTCTTTTATCCTAAACATTAAAGAGCTTCACATTTGATAATTACACCGTGGTCAAATAAATTAACACGTTAGTCATTTAATCTAACTCGTTTTTATCAATCATGTGTTGTTAATCTTGGAGGAATGAATGAATGCAGTGGGTGATGGGTTTCCTAAGCTTTTGGCATAGAGGAGAAGTCCGGAGAGTCAGGGTGAAAGTGCTGCCATGGCACATCTTCCTCGGCCTATACACGTACGGTATGGCAATTGCAACGGCAGAAACAGGTCTGCTAGAGAAGCTAACATTCATGCAGACTAAGAGAAACCTACCAAAGCGGAGTTCAGAATCCATTGTTGTAAATGGCCTTGGATTAGGACTTGCACTTCTTGGTGGCATTGTCATTTTCGCCGCTGTTTCACCTAAACAAGGCCATTACACAACTCGTCCAACAAAGGCTATCTAGTATCTATTCCAACTACAGATTTTAGTCGACTAGGGGGTATGGAATTAGAATTTCTAACACTAGAGTGTACAAAGAAATAGGTACAATCAAAAGGTAGGTTATAGATTTCTAGTGTAATTTGTGGAGTCTGAATTCTTAGTATATTGAAATCTAGTTCTCATCAAGCTAAGTCAATAATAATGTCTTAAATACGGAGTATATATTTTGGTTTCCTTTTGTTTTTCTAAGTGAAGGGTGAACTAATAAAAGTATACAAGATTCTCCCTTTAATAACAAAACTAGTGCGTGGTCCGAGCATTACTTGAGTTGTTACTATAAAGTATAATGTTAATAGAAAAAGAGGATTTAAAGAGAATTCTAGTGAACTTGTGGAGTTTCCCTCAAAAAAAAAAAAAAAAAAAAAAAATAGTGAACTTGTGGAGTTTGAATTCTTATTTATTTAATATTTTTTTTTATTCATTTTCATGTGTGCTTACTTAATATAGTATTTATCCATGTATATATAGAGAACACAAATTATTACTCGTACTAGTTAAGATGGTAAGAAGTGTTTTTTTTTTTTTAGATGAGCTTATAAACAAACATGATCATGAATTATCACAAACGAGTTGTTAAAAAGCTTAAATGAGTTGAACACGTAATTGTTCGAGCTTAGCTTTGTTTTCTAATCGAGCCAAAATTTGTTTGTTCAAGCTTATTTGTTTACTTGAGATTTGAGAATGAGCTTTAAACTTTGACCGAACTTGCTCACAAACTGTTCATGAGCGTATTGGCTCATTGACACCCCAATAATATTACAGAGTATTCCGTACATATAAAAAGTGTTTTCAATAAGAGGAATTCGGATAGATTTTTAAAATTAAAATTAATGTATTTTTTTGGAATCAATTTGACTGTATTTTTGTTATGCCACAACATTAAGTTTGCCAAAACAGAATTTCACTCACAAGTTCAAAGTACATATGCATTGACTATCATCTCTCATCAAAATCAGCCATGAACCAAAACTCCTCAACCCTAAGTCATCATCATTCATCACACTACAAACTCTTGAATCTCTCTCCCTAAACCCTTCCAATTTTCCAAACCAAAAAAAATGTGCAGTTCAACAACAACTTCTCCAACTTCATTCTCTCTCCTCCTCACTCACGCCCACTCTCTCTCTCCTCGCCGCCATCTCCACCTTCCCTTCACTTCTCCGATCACTTTTCTCTCTCATCACAGTCTCAGTAAACCCACCCTCCGTCTTTCTTCCGCCATTGCTGACGAATCCCCTAATGTCTCGTGGGTTCTTCCCGATGATGATGCAACCGATGATTTTGGTGGTTGGGCTGTTTCTGAACCTCTGATTCCCCACAAAAAGAAAGGTTTTTTTTTAATCTGAATTTGATGATTAATTGTTGATTAATTTTGATATTGAAATGGGGTTTTTGTTTTTTTACTGATATATTTGGTTGTTGGAATTTGTGTAGGGTTTCCCACATTTTTGGTTGTTGGTGTTGGGACTTCAATTGCTGTTCTTGTCGCTGCTTTAGCTCATTTCTCGCTTTCGAAAAATGGTTAGCCTTTTCAATTGTATAATTTTCTATGTTTTGGCATTTATTTTTAAGCTAAATGATAATGTAGTTTCTAAGGATAGGATTCTATTTAACAAAGGAAGCATTAAACATTGATAACACTGATCAATGCGTGATTTTGTCATGAATTATGTACCGAACTAAGGAAATGTATCTATATGTAGCCGATCAGCTTGTATAGCTAGCGTGGTTGATAAGCTTTATGCCTAAATGAAGTGATTTTTGTTTGATTATTGCTCCCATTGTGGTTGGAAAGATTTTGCGGGTTTGAGCTCTTAGTGTATAGTGTTATATGTCCAGGATTCCGATTGCCGTTTAGAAGTTCATCTCCTGGTTCTTTAATAGAAGTTGCTGTTGAAGTTGTTGAAACTAAACCTATTGATTTTGATGAACCTGAAACTGAGTCTGAACCTGATGTTGGAATTGAAGTTTCTGAGACGTCTCAGGCAGATTCTTCTGATGTGGTGTCAAAGTCTGTGAAATCAGGTATGTTTCTGATTATAATTCAAGTTGTTATATTTTGCAACTAGAATTTTTGTGACATCAGTGAAAAAACAAATTATCCATATTATAATGACGAATGTACCTGGCATTTGTTTCTTTTTAGACTTTGTTGTTTGTATGAAAGCTGGCTACTTGGCTTGTATGTAGCTTCTATCATCGGACTAAGTTCTTTTTTAAGGCAGTCAATGTCTTTGGCAGCTTCCTGAGACAATTAACAGTAATCCAGAAACAACACGACTGGTGATTGTTTCCATAAGATTTATGCAACTAATGATGAAAGAAAGATAGAAACAAAGAATGAAAAGTCCATGTATAAAATCTCTGGTTGAAGAACTAATATAAGTGATTTGAATGCATAGAGAAACACCACTGTGTGGCTGTCCCAAAAACTCAAAAGTGACAAACCTTTTGGGGAGGAGGATGTACCTTACTGAGTATCATATAAAGACAGCCTGATACAGAGCCTTATGAAATAATTAGTATGACATGATTACAATATTACTTTGTCATTTATTTATCTTTCTACTGCTCCCATTATTTCCAAATTTCTATTTGTGGTCTACTTGTCTAGTTGTCTATACATTTAAAGTTTTTTATACTACTTTTTTGCTTGGACAGAATATGTGCTTTCTAAGTTTCTTTAATTTGCCTACCCCACTTATGGGATTAAGGCTTTAATTGATTGATATTAGTTTCTTTAATTTGACTTATTTGGTATTTTCTCACTTTGTTACTTTAGAATTTAGCTACACCTATTGCTTCTGTCTTCCCCCATTGAGCCTTTTTCTTCATTTCCTATTTCTGTCTATATGTTAGCTTTTCAATGGAGGATTATTCTAGGCTTTAAAATTGAGTGTAAACCCTGGTTGGAACTTTCTTATGGGTTGATGCAAATGACTCTCTTCCTCCCCCCCTAGGGATATAAGGTTTCCATTTGGAGTTTGTGGCCCCTGCTGATGTTTCTTTTTTTAAATTCTTTTGGATAATTTTTTTCTATTACTCACTGAGGTAGATAAATTTAGTACGTCCTGCTAACAATAGCTGGGATTTGATTTGTAGAAAACCGCCAAACTCGTGTTGTTGATGTTGCTGTGGATTCTAATCAGCTAGAAGCTATGCATGCATTGAGAAAACTGAAGGTTTATTCCTTGAAATACTGTTTGATGTGCTTATTACTTGTCACTTCTGTTGGAGTAGCTTCTGTAATCTGATAATGTATGATGGTTGCTGCAGTAGTTTCCGTTATAAATGAATTATATGGTGCTGTGATATAAAGGGGTTGATAAAGGCTTCTTAATTACCATTGCTATTAAAATTAAGGTTGCAAACATAAACATTATTTGGTAACTGTCTGTTTAATATATTGGACTATTTGACGATTGAAAGAAAAAGCTAATGAGTAGCTTTGTCAGCTCAGGCAAGCTTACACTTTTGTCGCCTGACCTATAACCTCTTTTGGGATGATTATAGTATATCATTTTGGGAGTCTGCTATAAATTATATGGAGTCACTAATGTAGAGGGCCATTAATTTAATTGCTTTGAATATTTTTCTCAAGTCACGAGATTAGTGTATTGCACACTATTGGCACGTGCTCATTTTTCATGCTAACAGAGATGATTATGTTCACTCTTTTACTAGATGACTTACTATTTGATTGTATGCTATAAACTATGATTAGTATTGTGCTCATGTTTTTTTATATTATATCCTTATTCTCTTAGACCCTATTCCCTTCACCTAAAATAAAGTCTAAAGATCTAACTTTTCTAATGGTTGGTTTGTTCCCTGAACTTTAATTGTATTAATACATTTATATATCAGAAATAGGTATTAAGTGGGGTCTTATGAAAGATATGTAGCAACAAGAAAATGAATATAAGAAGATATGGTACGCTATGGTCTCCTTTTTTGGTTTAAGTAATACTTTCTTGAAAGATCATGTGGTTGTTCATATATCCTTAAGTGTTGCTGCAGAAGTCCTGATGTTTATTGGGTTGTCATAAACTAACTTATCTTTTATAACAAAAAGTTTAAAACCAGTTGAGTTCTGAGCATAGTATTCTGAAATGTGGTTAAGGTACGCAGATTTTAGATGAAGATGTCAAGGCTAATGAACTCTGCACTCGGAGAGAATATGCAAGGTGGTTAGTTCGAGCTAGTTCATTATTGGAAAGGTACCAGAGTTTTAGTATGTTACTTTTTAATGGTCAAGTATCTTTTTTTGATTGTTGCAATTTTCTAGTCTTCACTTGCCAGAAACTCATAATATAACTTTTTGCATCTCTTTTTTGTATGTTATGCTTGCCTTGTAGGAACCCAAAGTACAAGATTATACCAGAAGTTGCTCTCTCTGGATCAGTAATTTTTGCTTACGAGGATGTGACTAATGTAGACCCAGATTTTGAATCCATACAGGGTAATGATCTATTATTCAATCTCTTTCTATGGAATTTGTGTACGTTAACTAAAAAAAGTGAGTTGCCATTGCATTTCAGCCCTAGCAGAAGCTGGTGTTGTGCCAAGTAAACTATCATTGAAGCATAAATTTGATGGAGGTTTGAATTTTTCTCCTGAAAGGTACTGTGTAGCTTAGCTAAGTCCTATTATATGCCTGAATATGTTGGCATGATTGAAACGGAATATTGAAGTGATTTTGACTCTTTATTTTAATTTTGTAGAATTTTATCTCGACGGGATCTAATAGAATGGAGATCCCAGCTGGAATATGATTTTTCCACCTCACGAAATCCAGAGGTAGAAGTTATTCAGAATATTGCTGTTAATGCTTGGCTATTCTTAGCTTACTAAGATGATTTTTCAACTTCTAGAGACTGACTCTTTAACAGTCCAGTTACTGAAAACAAAATTGGACCTAATGGACGCGAGGAGGACAAACTCAGATGAATGGCCAGGACTTTATATGGATATGCTTGCTGGGGACAGAAGCCTACTTAGAAGAGTGTTTGGTAGGTTGCTAGCATTTTCTTTCTTACAGCCTCTTATGTAGTATGTACTACGTAGAAAGAATTTAGGGCCTCAATACATGTGTAATCTGGTTATACCCTACAGAAAAGTTGTCAGATAAGACTGGGGGACCTGGGATCCTAAGAGGTCTTCTTGGTTATTAACACATTTTGCCCACAAATTTTTATGTTGATGGACTCCTCTAAGTCATCTGATTCTCTGAGGCATCCTTGTTCTCTGCTGTTAATGCACCATAAGCTGGTATCTAATTTCAATCTCATTGCAGGACAAATCAGGCGCCTTCAGCCAGACAAACCTTCAACAATAGCACAAGCAGCTGTTGCACTCACAAGTGGCCGCATGATAGAAGCCATTCAGAGTGAATTGTTAAGATTGAAGGAAGAGGAATCTTCTAGAGTAGCTGCAAAAGAAGCGATCAGACAGGAGTTATTAGATCGAGGGGAAATAGAGAGGTGGTGGGCTGAAAAGATGGAAGAGGAGAAGAAACGGGGCCTAAAAGTGCAGCAGTTTTCTGTAGATGCTGTCAACCTTTTGGAACAAGAGAAGATTTTGCAAGAGGGAGCTGTAAATGGGTTTTTGAAGGAGAAAGCTGCAGTGGACTGTCAGAAGCAACTTTTAGAGGCTCTGAGGGAGGAAATCAATGAAATTTCCGAGAGGCTTGCATCAGAGAGAACTGAACAATCTTCTGATGAGGAAATAGTGCAAACTCTTCGTTCTGATTTACAAATAAAGAAGGAAGGAATGCTTGATGCCAAGTCTGTGCTAGAGGCTGAGATTGAAGCTCTTCGAATCTTGAGGTAGAATTTCCTGATTTTGAGTCTGAATATTCCAATTTCTATTTTTTCTATAACTAATAACTAAGAATAATGTAAAGCTGCTGGTTTATGATGACCTTAAAATTTTTTAAAAAAATTGATCTCACTAAAATGATTCTGAATAAACTTAGCATCAGGGCCATCTTAAACATTTTCGGGCCCTGTTCTAATCTTAAAAATAAGACCCTTATAAAAAAAAAAAAAATACAATTATAATAATGAAAAAATAAACTCAAATTTTTTTTTCAGCTTTTTTTTTTTTAATTACTCTGTCAAGGAACATATTAATCTGGCAATCCAATCATTCAATTACAAGTTGTTGAAAATGAAAACATTTTACATATGTGCTTGAAAATTAAATTAAAAAAAAAAAAAAAACACAAATCCATAACAATTAAACATTTAAATTAACTTTTAAAAAATCTAAAATCAACTACTAAAAGTCTAAAATTCTGTAAAAATGAAAAATCAGAACAAAAAAATAATAATTACACATAGAATTACTGATTTAGCATACCTCATGAGCAATCCACAAGCAATGCAAGAGGTTAATTAATCTTAATCTTTTACCAATCTAGATCAAATTGTTGACTGATATTATTGGTTTTGCAGAAATATAGTGATTTGATGGGAAAATGTTAGGTGCCAATAATTTTACCAGTGATTAATTTGGGGAGAAAATTAATTATTTAACATTTCTCAAATCGTTTGATAGTCTGATTAAATAGCAGAGAAGGGTAAGTCTTAAAAGGTTTTATGGAGTTTCTGGGTATAAGATGATAATCAACGGAAAATTAGCAATGAATGAAATTTTGAAGTTTTGACAACTTTATGAGAATTGCAATGCATTGATGGGGGTAATTAAGTTCTAGGAATCTGGTATAATTGTGTTTATTTAGCTCTGATCCGTGTGAATACAAGAAGTCCGAGGAAATGAATTTTTTTTTTTTAAACAATGGGGCTCTGAAAATGTTGGGCTGTCAATATTACGGGGCCTTGTGCTAAGGGTCTGTTTGCACAAGCCCTTAGCCGGCCCTCCTTAGCATCTTCTGGTTCGTGTAGTAACAGAATAGTAGCCATTTAAATAATGGAGAGTTAAGTTTTCAGAATCTAGTTATTTAAGATTTCATTTTAGCTTAAGCCTTCCCAGTATTCATGGTGTTCATATATAATTTCCGAGCTACCAACAAGAAAATTACGAAGCATTTTGTTTTTTGTTTTCTGTTTTTTTTTTTTTTAAATAATTATTATTATGACAGTAGTTTACTAAAATTCCTTTCAAATTGGACTATACTCCCCCCACTAAATCTTAGTAAAGCCACAAATCTTATTAGGTGACAGCTTTTTATTTCCCATCCTCAAATGTATATGACCATTATTTCAAGCAGTGCCGGCTAAGAGTTGATTTTAGACTCTTAGTAGTTGATTTTAAGTTAAATGTGTAATTGTTATGAAGATTTGTGTTTTTTTTTTTTTTTAAATTTTTTTTTTTATTATTATTTTTTTTATCTTGATTCTCGAGCACAAATGTAAAATGTTTTTATTTTCAACAATTTGTAATTGAATGGTTGGATTGCCAGATTAATAGGTTCCTTGACAGAGTAATTAAAAATTAAAAAGCTGAAAAAAAAAATTAAGTTTATTTTTTCATTATTATAATTGTTTTTTTTTTATTATTATTATTATCATTATTATTATTATTTTTTTTAAGGGCCTTAATTTTAAGATTAGAATAGGGCCTCGAAAATGTTTAAGACGGCCCTGATTTGTCATTAATCATTCTGTCTCCTGATGCAGATCTTGGATAGAAGATGAAGCAAGGAAAAGCAAAGCTCGATCAAAGGTTCTTGAGGAGGTGAGCCGACGATGGAAATGGGATAGTCAATAATAATAAGATATGCTTCAGGAATAGGAAGATTGATTTATTGCTCTGGGAAAACTTAAAGATTTTTTTGGTTGTCTGATCACTTTTGTGTAATAACCTGTCTCAGGGACTTTGTACATTTGTAATTAGATTAGGGCCTTTGTTCATCTGATTTTCATGGCAATCTTCTTCATACCCAATCTATCTGACATGATTTTGGCACAGTAAACTCTGTATATATATGTTGATGGCAATGCTGCCATTGCACATGAGTTCAAGTCCAATAAAGTATAAGATATTTGCGGCTAACGGATTTTATGTGGTGAGAAAATACCCAGTTTTTGACAAGCCATGAGTCTTAAGAGAGAAATTGAAAATACTGGCTGCAAAAGTAGAATCACAGAAATTATCAGCTGTTGTGGACAATTTAAGTCGGGTCAATCTTGTAACCACATGGATAATGCCAACGACCACACGAATGATGCTTATATAGAGGAAATTTCTGAGACTCTGAACTGATTAGATTTATGATATTTAAATGCGAAAATGTTGAGAAACTGAATGTATAGGTTACATATTAGAACAACCATACACCAGGGATTATTGATAAGGTTACAGAAGACTAGTTGTGAATTGAATGAATGAACAATAGCTTTGATTCTTCAGGAACTCAAAAGTCGATTGCAATAACTTGATAAAAAAAACACCGTATCAAGTTATCCCAGGCTTTAAAATGAAGCTCTATAAATGGTTAAATTACTGATTTGTTAGCACTTTTGAAGGGCCAAAAGATATGTTACAACATTATTACTTTGATCATCAGCCCATGCTTCTGAAATATCAATCACTTCGAGAGAATCACTGTTTCATTGTAATTACAAGACTTCTGTCTGTAAATTTAGCACCTCCTACCTTTCCTTGAATACCACGAGGTAGCATGATGACTCTTCTTTGGTCTCCGGCTTCCACCAGCAACTCTGATCCACCTCGATACTGCATGTTTTTAAAAATACTAAGAATCAGTAAAATCAGATAAACAATAGAGGAATAAATCATAACTGTCTTGTTACAGGCTTACATCTACTTTTCAGCATGTTCGCTTTAAAATTACAGTAACACTCAGGATGTGCTTTAACTAGTCTAGTTCCTCTTAAGCAAGGACATACACATACAACTAAAAGGTTACCAGGAAAAAATGAAGCCCAGGGCTGGCCCAATGGATGCTTGATCAGTGGCTCTAGGGTAAGTGGTGAGGACTAGCGGCGGCACTGGTAATTCCCATTTCACTATACACTATAATTATGTTTTATTAGAGCTACATTCATAATTTTCTCCTTTTACATCACAGAAACACTTAGAATGTACTTTAACAAGTAGTCTAGGGCTCCAGGACATACACTTCAAAGGTTACAAGGAAAGCACGAAGCCAGTGACTGGCTCAGTGACCAATTGTATTAGTAATGATGGCTAGTGGCAGCACTGGTAATTCCACTCACTACACAATATTATCTTGTCACCCCTCACACCTCACCCCCTTCCCCCTCCACCACAAAAAAAGAAAGGAAGTTTTGTACTCATAAATGTTTATAAACCCAAAAGTTGTTTTCATTACTACGTATTTTGCAAGAAAAGAATGGACTAGTGAAAATATCATGATTTATAGTTGACCTTGGAACAGTCTCAGGAAATGCAACTACAGAGCATTAAAGGCCTATGACAGCACCAAGAGGAAGTAGCCAAGGATATAGAGCTTGATCTCCGACTTGGCAAAACCAGGCATGAAAAGAGTGATACATCTATTTGATGGATCAAACTTGATTGGGGACATTACGTTTTTAGGTTTCTCATTCGGAAGGTGCAGAAGTTCTCTGGCATTTTTACTCTCAGCATGCGAAGTTATCATATCCCAATCCAAGGAAGAATGTTTACCAAGATCTGGAATGTAAGCAAATGGTAAAGGCAAGAAAGTATCTTTGACACTTTCCACAGATTCCACAGAAGACTGTTGAGAAGCTTTGCCTAGTACTCCAGAAATATTTGCACCAGCTTGTATTGTACATCCCCAGTAACGCAATGCAGTATTTACAGACATGGGATTGCATGGATCTGTTACAATGTAGCAGCCAAACTTCTGTGGATCTGCAAATGTTGAAGCTCCTCTCTGGAGATAGAAAACCAATGCAATCAATCACAATGTTTCACAGAGAACTGTTATTGTGTGGAAAAGAATCTCCAATACCTCAAGAATCCTCTCAAGAGAATCCCATATTTCTGAACTCAATTTCCCATTGAAAGTGGAGCTACCTCTACTAGAATTCATGGCCTCATCTACTAATCTTAACATTGATGGACTAGCCAATCTTCCAAAATCAGTTTTTTCGGCTAAGCTACGTAGATACTTAACATAAAGTCTGCAAAACAGAAGCATAATTCCATTAAAGAAAACCAAGAAAGAAAGAAACAAACTGACAAACCATCATAATTGTTCTAGAAAAAATCAGAGGGCTTAGAGCATAGAAAAATTCATCACCTTGCACTGCTTGCAGCACTTATCAATCGTAAAGTCTCCTCAGTACTTACACCATCGTATATGACAACATCAAATTTGTCCTTGATATCAGTTCTCAAAGCTTTGATTCCCAAAGTTCCAACAAACTTTTCAAGGGCAAAATTAGAAAATATAGAATCCATTCCAGGAAGCACTCCCAGCTAGGGATGTCAATGGGGCGGGGCGGGGCGGATGTTGGCCTTCCCATCCCCATCCCCACCTAATATTTTCATCCCCATCCCCATCCCCATCCCCGCGGCGGGTCCAACTTTCAACCCCATCCTTGCCCCACCGGGTACAACTCCAAAACCATCCCCGCCCCCACCCTCACTTGGATATCCATCCCCACCTAATCCCCACCAAAGACCCGCCTAATCCCCACCCAAGATCCACCTAATATCCGTATCTCAAATACACAATCTTATATAATTAATACGAATTATAAAATAATACATTCTATACACATTTTTGTGTTATAATATAAGTGTCGTACAAAGTATTATAATTAATATTGTATTTCATGTAATTATTTAATAAATAGAATAAAAGTATGTAATTTTGCTTTAAAAGATATATAGATGTGGGTATGAGGTGGGGATGGGGCGGGTACGAAGTGGGGGCGGGTGGGGCGGGGCGGGGATGGGGCGGGTACAACTTAAAATCCACCCCCGCCCCATCACCCATGGCGGGTATGGTTTTAATCCCCATCCCCGCCCCACCACCCGCCAAACCGAGACCCATCCCCGCCCCAATGGGGCGGAGATGGGGCGGGTCTCCTACTTGACCCGCCCCACTGACATCCCTACTCCCAGCTCTTCCCCAACAATCTATGTTCACAACATATAGGAATGAGTAACTTAATATACGAATCTCAGAAGAGACTTTCATATTATAGTTCAATAACACTAGTAGTTGTTACATACCCACCCCTTCAAGGGCCCCTTGTGTCATGTTAACACTAGCATCTGCTTTCTTTAGCCGCTTAAGAGGTTCAAGGAGCATCTACATGTATCATAAATTTATTAGCTCGAGAGCAGACATGTTCAAAATGTTCTCCAGTTAGAGCAAAGGCAGAGGCAAGGCAAGAAAATACACACTTTAGTTGTTTCCAACCTAACAGCTGAAAGGTTGTCGCTACATATGGCCGGCGTTGTTCCAATACTGCAATTTAGAAGGTATTCAGCAGTGAGGTTCATAGAATGTGTCACCAAGCATGTGCTATATCCTGCTTTAGCATAGTGCTGGTTCAAAAAAATGAACTATTGGTTAAAGATAAGGACAAAGATTAAGCTCAAGCGAAGAAAATTCAAGGTATAACTAACATATTACTATTTCATTGTCAAAGAAAATTGTGCATCAATCAACCCCATATAGTTAAGCCTGTAAGCTATAGAGTATAAGCTGACTATAGCTTTGATTACGACTATGAATTACCAAAAAACCTTTTGATTGCTAACTGAATAGTGAGAAGGGAGGATTAAGTTCCCCAGCATATAATTGACTAACTATTTTCAATCCCAATTTCCATTTTAGATCATTGTCAATTCTAGTTGAGAAAAACCGAATCAGAATTCCTTCACCGGCCACCAGCATACCGAGAAAGTGGGTATCATGAGTCCATGAGTATGATTGAAATTTGCATTTTCAGTTTCTGATATGAAGCACCTAAGTATCATAATGTATGTATGTATCCTACTTAAGAAAAACCATCACAATTTACAATCTTATATTAATTCCACTACATCTATTGTCAGTCTATAGCTTTCTTTTACAAGCTAACTAAACTCCCTGATTCCAATACATCTATTTTCAATCTTCAGCTTTATTTTTTTTCAGAAAACCAAAATCATATTCATCAAAACTTCATAAACATTTTTATTTTATTTTGTAAACAACTAATCTCAATGTAGTTAGATTATTTCAACATTCAAAAACCAAATACATAATTGGCAATTAAAAATACGGCATAAAATAATTGAAACAGACAAAAATGCAAAATAAGCAATAATTTCATCAATAATAATATTCTGTAATAAAAAGTTATAATCAAACGGAAAGAAATGTATACAAACTTTAGCAGCAAATACAGCAGCAGTGGTCTTTCCAGAACCTCCTTTACCCAGAAAAGTAATCAATTTCGTCGAACTATCATCGGAATTTTGGTTGCTGGAATTAGCTTGCATAACTAAATGTAAAGCTTTTCTTCCTCTTCTTCTTTTTCCAGTAAATTGAGGGCGAGTATAATCGATGAAATTAGGGTTTGAGGAAGTTGAAAATGGAAGAAATGGCAGTGATTGGAGAGAGGAAGAGAGAGAATTAGCCATGTTCTTGGTATGTCCTTTCAGTAGTACAGTTCTGGTTTTCAAAGATAATACTGTAATTTTAACGAGTTTCCTTTTTCTTTGGTAAACATGTTGGTGTGGAGGGTTTTGTGATACTGCGATGAGTGATTACTCACGAAGCTGATGTGCCGAGCTCGAGCTTGGGGTTGTTAGGATTGGTTCACGCGAACGCCCGCATAGTTACGCGGGCATTTCTCAACCTATAATAGCTTTAATCATTAATGATCGTAATAATTTCTGACAGTGTTTAAATGATACTCCCTCTGTTTCAGAACGATATTCCTGTTTTGTAAATTGATGTAAATTTTTACTCATTTTTTACCACAAATATCTTTAATCTCACACTAGTAAAAATTATAAAATTAAATATTAATAATCTACTCACCAAGACGAATCAAACTAGATCCCACATGACTATATTTGTTCTTATAGATTAAGAGAAATTTAGAAGTTTCTCTCTTTTTTAAAAAGTCAAAGATTCCAAACAAGAACACCATTGTGGAACGGAGGAAGTATCACAAATACGCTTGCGTTTGTATAAGAAACGCAAAAATTGAATTTTAGTTTTATTAATATCAATTTAATTCTTTGTTGGTAGTTTGATGATATCAACTAAACACTTAGAGCATTGACAACAATGAGGAAAAAATGTTTTCCTCATTCTCTCTCTCTAAAATCCCCATTCTCCTCACGAGGAAATTTGGTCCCACCAATGATCAAAAAACAAATTCTTCACCACTCTCTCTCTTACTTTTTTCAATACCCCACTTATATTTTCTCTCTCCTATAAATCATTATATTTAATTAAGTTATGTTTTTAATTACAATTTAAACTTTTATAAAATAACAATTATGAAACAACTACATCTAATTATAATTTATTTATTTATTAATTAATTTTTAATTAAGTATTTGACCTTAATTATAAGTTTAATTAAGAATTTTTTTTTGAAGCCGGTTTAATTAAGAATTTACATGTACAATCAGTCATTTGATTAAAAACTCATTTATTTTTAGAGGTTCGATAACATTACAAAGATAAATATATTATGACTACTTTAAATTAATGCGACTACATTAAATTAAAGAGGTACGACTTCGATTAATTATTTTACAAACTAGAATAATTAACGACATCTTAATTGTTGAGAAATTGGGGAGTGGTAAGAAAGTCGTCACCTAAATCAGCAAAGTGTTGAGAAATTTGTGAAAAATTAGGATTGTTGGGATCCATTAGATTATACTAAATTAAAAAATAACAATAATAATAAGTACTAAAAATAATAGAACGTAACAACAACAAAATGTATAATTAACAAATAGTAAAAGAGTAATTAAAAAAAATAAACTTAAGCAAAAATAAAATAACTTTAATATAAAATAGATTTAAATATCTTTAATAATAATTTGGATGATAAAAAAAAAATTAATTTTGTAGTAGAATTGGGAAATAATTAAATATAGAGGATTTTTATGATTTTTGTAAGTATACTAAAATATATAAAAATGGATGTCAATTTATAGAGGAAATTTTTTTATAACCGTTAGTAATTTTTTCTTTTTTTTTTTTAAAAAAAATTAAGCATAAAAATAAGTTTTAAAAGAGATAACCGTTGCAAAACAGTGCTGAGTTTTAATTGGCCCTGACAGGGACACGTGTCAGCGCCTCATTAGGCATGCTGACGCGCCATGTCAGCGCTTCATTTATACTCCCTCCGTGTTGTAATAAGTGTTATACTTTTTTTTTGGCAAAAAGCTACAATAAAATATTATATCTCTCTCCGCTCATGGTCTACACCCAAACCCACTACTACTTTTTTTTTTATTATATTTTTCCTCTCACATTCATTACTTTTCAATAAACTATTAACCACACTATCTTTTTTTACAATTTTTTAATACTCCAACTAGTCCACTTACCTCTTATTTTATATAAGTCAGTTAAATTGCCTAAAACTATGTGTCATTCAAACTGTAACACTTAAAAAAACACGAAGGGAGTAATTTTTTTGCTGATTCCACCATCAAAACGACGAGTTTTGAGCAGTAAAAGCCAAAAAAAAATAAATGAGTAGCAAGTGGTGGTGAGGCCCACTTGCTACTATTCATCCAATAAAGTTTCTCATGCCATGAGGAAAATTCCACTTCTTCACTAACGTGAAGTAGTTGAGGAAATTTTCTCTCATTATTTTTCCCTGTGAGTAAGAATTTCTTCACTGTTGTCAATGGTCTTAATACGGAGTACCAGTGAGGGTAACAAATACTACTACTATCAATCAATCAATCAATCAATCAAAGCCTTAATCCCAAAAGTGGGGTCGGCTAACATGAACCAAATTTGATTATTCCGTGTAGTCATCAACATAAATCTTTCTCCTCCATCCCTTACGATCCAAAACTTCATCCTCACGTAAATCCATGCACTTCATATCCTTCCTCACTCCTTCCAACCAAGTCATCTTTGGTCTCCCTCTTCCTCGTTTAATCCCTCCATGGTCCCACTCTTCCACTCTTCGCACCGGTGCACCCTCGGGTCTCCGTCTTACATGTCCAAACCAACGCAGACGATTTTCCCTTAATTTATCTACAATGCCCGCCACACCTACTTTCTTGCGAATAACCTCATTTCTGATTCTATCTCTTAAAGTGTTTCCACACATCCACCTTAACATGCGCATTTCCGTAACCTCCATCTTTTTAATATGCTCTTTCTTAGAAGCCCAACATTCTGTACCATAGAGCAACACTGGTCTTATGGCAGTCCTGTAGAATTTTCCCTTCAACTTTAAGGGAATGCTGCGGTCGCATAGCACTCCCGTGGCCGCTCTCCATTTAAGCCACCCTGACTTAACCCTGTGGGTCACGTCTTGATCAATGTCACCATTCTTCTGGATGATCGACCCTAGGTACTTAAAACATTCACTCATGGTCAAATCCTTTCCATCCAAACTCACCACTTCATTGCTTGTCCCCCTCTGAGTGCCAAAACGACATACCAAATATTCAGTCTTACTCCGACTTAGCTTAAACCCTCTAGATTCCAACCTTTGCCTCCATTGCTCCAACTTGACATTAACCCCATCCTTAGTCTCATCCACCAAAACGATATCATCTGCGAACAGCATACACCATGGAACCTCATCTTGAATTGGTCTAGTTAATTCGTCTAGAACCGTTGCAAAAAGAAAAGGGCTTAATGCAGACCCTTGATGCAATCCGATTGTAATAGGGAAATCTTTTGTCAACCCTCCGCATGTCCTCACATTTGTTGACACATCCCGATACATATCCTTAACTAGGTCTACATACCTTCGTGGGATACCTTTCTTCAACATTGCCCACCAAAGTATCTCTCTTGGCACCTTGTCATATGCCTTCTCTAAATCAATAAAGACCATATGAAGATCTTTCTTCTTTACCCTATAAAACTCCATCATTTGTCTTATCAAATGGATTGCCTCCATAGTAGATCTCCCAGGCATAAAACCAAATTGGTTATCTGAAATGCTTGTGCATGCCCTCAACCTTTGTTCAATCACCCTTTCCCACAACTTCATAGTATGGCTCATAAGCTTAATTCCTCGATAGTTAGAACAATCTTGAGCGTCTCCTTTGTTTTTATAAACCGGGACCAAGGTGCTCTTCCTCCAATCTTGTGGGATCCTTGTAGCCGTCCATATCTTGTTGAAAAGGTTTGTTAACCAATCAATACCAATCTTACCCAAACACCTCCACACCTCTATCGGTACCCCATCAGGGCCAACCGCCTTCTTAGGTTTCATCTTCCTCAGTGCAATCTCCACCTCTACTCTCCTAATCCTTCGCACATACTCCATGTTGATTTCTTCATCACTCATAGAGGTATCTCCTATCACAACTCCATTACTTCCATTAAATAATTCATCGAAGTACCCCTTCCACCTGTCCTTGATGCCCTCCTCTTGCACTAGGACCATTTGGTTCTTATCTTTGACACACTTCACCATGCCAATATCCTTCCTTGCCTCTTGTCTTCTCTTTGCCATCTTATAAATGATCCTTTCTCCCTCCTTGGAATCAAGCTTTTCATAAACCTCCTGATATGCCTTTTCTTTTGCTTGGCGAACAGCTGCCTTTGCCTTACTCTTAGCCTCCTTATACGCTGCAAAGGTTTCATCACTCCTACATTTTCCTAAGGCTTGATAGCATTCCCTTTTTTGCTTAATTACTGCTTTCACCTCTTCATTCCACCACGAAGTATCTCTCTGTACCGAAGTTCTTCCCCTTACTTCCCCTAAGACCTCTTTGGCCACTCTTAGGAAACAGTTCTTCATTCGTAACCAGGTCATGTCCGGATCCACCTCTCCATCCCAATCCGCTTCTTCAATTACCTTTTCTGTAAAAACCTTAGCTTTTGCATCCCTTAGGGTCCACCATCTTATCCTTGGTTCTTCTTGTCTAACTTTTTTCTTCGCCTTCTCTTTCAGACGAATAGTCATTACCAATAGCCGGTGTTGGGTGACCACACTCTCCCCTGGGATAACCTTACAGTTTATGCAACTTTGTCTATCTATGCTCCTTGTGAGCAGGAAGTCTATTTGAGTTGCATTTGCTCCATTCCGAAAAGTTATCAAGTGTGAATCCCTCTTCTTAAACCAAGTATTAGCCAAAATTAAATCATATGATTGGGCAAAATCCATAATAGCTTCACCACCGGCGTCCCTCTGCCCATACCCAAAGCCTCCATGGACACTCTCATAGCCATCTCGGCTCGCCCCAACGTGCCCATTTAGATCCCCTCCAATATATAACTTCTCTGAGTGGTGGACACCCTGCACCACCTCGTCTAGGTCCTCCCAAAATTGTCGTTTCTCTTCTGCATCTAAACCCACTTGGGGAGCATAAGCACTGATAACATTCACAATCTCCTTGCCACATAGCAACTTCAGCCTTATCAACCTATCGTTCTTCCGATAGACCTCGATCACCTCTTTTGCCAACCTCTCATCGAGAACCACACCAACTCCGTTCCTAGCTCCACCATTCCTTGTTCTGTGGCTCGTTTCTTGCCCAACATACCATACCTTATACCCCAAAACCAAGCCTCGAGCTCCTTCTCCTGTCCATCTTGTCTCTTGGAGGCACATGATGTTCACGCGTCGTCTTTTCATTACTTCTACCAATTCTGCTGATTTTCCCGTAAGAGACCCCACATTCCAAGAACCAATCCGCAAACTAAATTCTTTTCTCCCACGCTCCCTCCTGATCCCAACTCCAAGTCCTTGATTATTTGACACCACAATTGGGCAATATGGCGCGTCGCTTCTGGGCGACGACCTAGCAACCCTTACATACTTATCACTGCACCCGGGTCTGGGAAGTGCAGCGCGTCGCTCAGTAGGGAACGCCCCAATGGCACGCCCTTGCTCATTTGACACCACACTCGGGCAATGTGGCGCGTCGCTTCTGGGCGACGACCTAGCAACCCTTGCATACTTATCACTACACCCGGGTCTAGGAAGTGCAGCGCGTCGCTGAGTAGGGAACGCCCCCACGAAAATATCTGTTTGGCTCATGTCATGGGATGTGACGAAGTTTTATACTGGCTGTCACTGGCCTACCGTAACCCTCCTCCTTTATCCAGGCTTGGGACTGGCAGCGGGAAACCCACTGGCGGAGTTAACAAATACTACTACTATAATTCACAAATTAAATTTAGATTGAGGATTTTTTTTTTACAAAGAGAGGATTTTTCTTGTTATGTATGTATATGGTATATCGTAGCTTGTTTGAGTTCAATCTCGAGAATTTTTTAGTTTAAAAGTTTAACGACTAATCCACAACGACATTCTTCTTGTAGTTGAACAAGGCGTAAAAATATTTCAGTTGAAGGCTATAACCTTAGTTAAGAGTTTGCGGACGCCTCGTGGCAGAATGATTACATTATTGCAGATATTCATCTTTTTCCCAACAAATTTGACAATTGAACTATTCAACACATATTATGATGTAATTGAGCAGTTGACTTATAACTAAATAAACTAATGTGGGTCATTTGAGCTAGTGATAGTATGAACATTGTACCTTGTAACAATTCTATTTTGTTTCCTACACTTGTATCCTACGCATTAGGAGCTCTTCTCGCAACGACAATCTCCTACTTTTTCTCATTCTCCTTACCTATATATACTACGTATATTTTTTTTTTTTAAAATTGAATTTAATTTGAGAATTGTTGCTAAGTAATTATTAGTTCTAGTAATAATTAACGACAGTAAACATTTTGTTTGGAACTATTTTAATTATTCAAATGGCCAATTTTCATAATTGGCCCATGGGGCCATTCCGTTATTGGTATGAGGTTCTTTATCAAATTTCAATAGCTAATATAATTGATTAATTGGTCATGAAATATGGTGAATTGACCTAGCTATATAAGTCACATTGTTCTTTTCAAGTTTTAGATTGTATGAGCTCAAATCAAATTCCAATCAAATCATGTAAACTTGCATATTGCTTTCTTTTAGTAAGCAAAATTGAAAATGTATTATTGACACAAATCACAACAATATTACAACGGTTACATTATATTGTAAAACATACATGTTAGAAATATTATAACTGGACTTCTCTTTTGAATGCCAAGTTGTCTTTGACTCTTCACTATCATGCCTCGTCGAAACGTTCAAAATCTTGTGCATCAATTCATCAAATTGTTTAAAACTCCAACTTTGTTCTCACCCATGAATAAATGAAATGAAACACTCTAATTGAACTTACTACACACTTTTCTAATTTGCCCTTGATTACCAGTGAGCACATCAAGTGCTTGCAACTTCACCATGGCACTAGCCAATTTTGTAGCGAAAGCGTTAGGATTTTGGGCGAGTTGTTGAACAAAGTCCTTTGTTTGACGATCACGAGCTAGTGCTTGATCAATTGGCAAAATTCCTCTTTGCTTGACAATTTGATCAAAGAAAGAGTTGTCAACTATGTTTGAGCTCGACGGATTTTGATCAAGAAAGGTAACGTTGTTCGATCCCATTCCTTTAGGGCATACCGGCTTCAATTGTGTTCGAAGGGTTGAGTCCATATTTGGGTCGAATTGGTTAGTATCTTGGTACAAACGGTCTTCAAAGAAGTCACAATGTGAAATTCCTACCGTATGACAACCTGTTCCACAAATATAGAATTAGAAAAGCTTGTCAAAAGGTGCATGTCATATCGATCAACTAAAATATTTTTAAAAAGAAAATGTTTCAGATCAGGAAATCAACACAAATATAGAAAACCTTGGGAGTTAGAACTTTCCATGTTTCCTAATTCCCATGTTGACACGATAAGATGTCATTACTACAAGATATAGTACATAAATAGAGCTCAAGACCAAAAAATAAATATTGAAGGCCAAAGGCCAAAAGCAATAGATGCAACAACCTCTATTATATGGTGTTTGGTTGGAGTAGTTATTATGATATTTTCAAACTAAAATTGGAGGAAATATCTATGCATTGGGAGATAAAATAGTGGTACGAGGTATACCTAAGAGAACGACCATTTCTTCAGGATTGAAGTTTTTGGCACCAAAGGCTGAAATGCTATCGGAAACAGATGCAAAAGGACTTGGAAGATCAACATCATCGGCATTTGATACGAGTCCATCTCTTCGTCCTGTTTCTACAAGATATTCTAGTCCTCCCCCCTGTAAATAATGACCCAAAAATAGTTAGATATTGAGTTCTTACCCTAAGTAATAAAAATAAAACAAATTTCAAAATTATTTCGTATTTCGATTATATATTACCAATTTAAGTACTTCTTTAGTAGCGATTGCAATAATATCTGAACAAGAGACAACATCGGGACATGCGGCTTCTG
Organism: Chenopodium album; assembly: GCF_948465745.1. NCBI lineage: Eukaryota > Viridiplantae > Streptophyta > Magnoliopsida > Caryophyllales > Amaranthaceae > Chenopodium > Chenopodium album. The sequence goes on from NC_137843.1 coordinate 14,893,610, forward strand.
CAACATCTTTTAAAGTATCTATCAAATCATATCCTCTTACACTAAGATTAGGACCTGCTGTTCTCTCACTTGAAGACCCGGCTATTAGAATTGATGCATCACATCCCTATAATCAAATATGAATAATCAGGATAAGCAATATATGTATATTAATTTAATTCAATATTTGTTTAGGATATTGACAATATAAAAATTTAAATCGTGCGCCCATAATAAGAAGATAGGTGTAGATAGGGTATGTTGTTCTTTACTATATAACGTGTATAAGTATGCAAAAGAAGGTATGTCTTCTAGGGTATCCATTTTAGTGTTACACGTTCATATATAGTTGAGATAATTAAATATTAAATTCTTAAGAAAATTGGTATTACTAGAAAAAGCATTATGTTCTTTTAAGGTAATACATAAACCCAAAAAAAAAAAAAGATTTTAATGTCAAAGACATGGAATGTATATATATTTAGGCCTTGTTCTCATCAGATTATTTTCAGTTCATTTCAGTTCTAATAGGTTCAGTTGAGTTCTTAATTTCTTTCTCTAATAAATATTCAGTTCAGTTCAACTCTAGTAAATTTAGTTAAGTTCAATTCAGCTTAATTCAGTCAATGAGAACAGACCCCTAGTTAATGAAAGTACTCTTACATTAAGGGTTGTTGTTTTTTTTTTTTTTTTTTTTATTTTTTTTTTTATATATATATAACTTTTACTTACATGCAAAAGGACAAAATGGCCTTGTTTCACAAATTAAAATATGCATAGTTTGACTTTTAAAAGTATAATTTAAGGGAAAATATTGGGATTTTAGAGATTGGGTACATAAATAAGCAAGCAATGGTTGTTTTAGATGTCAAAATTAGAAAAATCAGGGAAAAAAAAAAGTAAGAGAAAAAAATATACATGCATAATGATGTTCAGAAAAATAACGACGACATGCAAAGAGTGAAGAATTACTTTTAAACAAAATTTTTAAATAACCTTTAGAAAAGTGTGAAACCATTAAAATAGAAGGAGAAATTATGTAACAAAATAAAAAAGCAATGGTTAGTTGAATATAGAAGTTTTTTTTTTTTTTTTTTTTTTTTTTTTTTTTTTTTTGACAGGAGTTGAATATAGAAGTTAGTTGGTACTTACATGAACAAAACAATCATGAAATTGCATGCGAAGAAGGGCCGGAAGAATAGTTGAATCCTTGCCAAATTGCACTTGAACTTCGGTTGTAATACTTGCCTCAACATCCACATTATTAGGACATAGCCCTTTGTAAAAACCTACCTTCAACCCAGAAGGTGTATTAGGACTAGGAGGGTTAGAAGGAGGTGGAGGAGGACTACCCTTGGGGGGCTTACCTCGGCCTTGGCCTCGACCTCGACCAATCACAATAGGCCCTATTTGTAGATTTAAACGATGAGTAGACTCACACACTTCATTTAACATTGATATAAGCCCAAGGAATAAGGCCATAGCTACTAAATACCTCATTTTTAGTTTACCCCCCTCAACTTAGGTTTACGTGTGTATTTAAACTTTACTCGACAATATTATAACTTTGACAGATCTTGATATTGTTAATTAATAACGTCTCCCCTCTTTTCCAAATCTCCTCTGAGTGAGAGACGTATATATCTAGCTTTAGGTGGTTTTAGCTTGGCTAGTAGTATTTTGAAGAAAAGTTGGTGATTTGTTTGAACCCTCAAGAGTTATCTTTATATATGCATGAGACAAAGAGAGATAAATATAAAAAATAACTAGTTGACAATATTCCATTCAGAGCACCACATCTCCTTAACTTAGTTGTTAGAATCAAGCTAACACATGCACGATTTTTCTCAAAATCTGAACTGCAAATTGCCATATATTCCAATTTAGGTGTTCAGCATTTTTTAATTTCCAAAATATAATTATATAGACAAAATCATTATCTAGCAGAAGAATGTCAAAAAAAAACCCAATCATACATATGGCCGTAAATAACGCATCGATATTGTTTGTTATATTATAAATTTAATCAACAGCTGTATACAATGCCATAATATTGTACTGTTTAAAATAACCAATTTGATGGATATATTAATATTGTACAATTTCGGTGTTTGTATTAAATTATAAATTAGCAAACCAAATGAACAGATCTTGTAACTTTGTATGAATTCAAGGAAAAATTGTAGACTTTCAGATAACATTTTTGTTTCTTCCTTAATCGGTAACCATATACAATACATACATATGGCCATCCGTAAGATATCTGGTTTAATTTGTCCTCTTCATTGTTACGTACTCAGTATTTTAATTGTGATAATTTGTTGTTGTGTTACAAAAACTAAATTCAACCAAGTACAAAATGATGGGACTATATATTTCAAAAAAATGAAGATGATGGGGATATATTTCATTAGTAGTTTAAACTTCAATTCTTCATCAAATTTCCGTTATGACTGGTTCAAAGCCTGAATGGACTCGTGTTGATTGGTTTGTTATCGTATATCAAAAATTGATTTGAAAATTTCGGATATTCGAAGTTTTCAGACACTTCGGATATCCATTATCCAATATTAATTAAAATTGATAATATTATTTTCTAAATTTCACTAATTTTAACGCTTTTTTATCGCAAAGTTGTACAATATATTTTAACAAATTAAAAAGTAGTCCTTTTACAATAAATATTATCATCAAACATATTAAGAATATTATAATAAGTTAATAATACAAGGTCAGTTTTATATGAACAATTTTAAATTTTTTTTATATATTTCATAATCTTAGGCTTTATATTTTGGATTTCGGATATTCGAAATTTTGAAAATCAATATCCAAATCCGCATCCGATATCTGCTTTATCGGATCGAATATCCATTTCGAATTGAAAATTCGAATCAAATATCCAAAAATTCGAATCAGTTGCGAATCGGATTATCGAATTTTCGGATTGTTAAATAGTTTTGTACTGGCCTAGTTTATTGGGCTAGATGCCAATCTTATTACGAGTATTTTGTTCTAATTTTTAATTATGGGGCTTTTCATAGTAAAGGGGATTCAATTGTCATGGGTGGAGTCACGGTGGACACATGTGCACCGTACCAAGATCACTATGCTAGTATGCTCTAGAGTCTAGATACAAAACTTGTTTTCAATAGTACACAATGGTTTTGTGTGATACTCTATTATATACTCGATCCGTTTTTTAAAATTTGACTCACTTTATATTTGTGCGGTATCCGATAATATATTTAATCATGAATATTTTCGGCTGTGTATAAATGAAAATTATTGAAATTTTATATTTGGAAAATTTATAATGAGGGGAATCAAATAAAATCCCACAAACAAATTTATTTCTATTATATTAGTCATAAAATATAGTCAAAATTATTTAGTTTTGACCCCATAAATAGTAAGTAAGTCGAAGGTATTTCTTCAAAGGAAAATATATAGAACATGAAAGTGTATTCAAAAGAACAATTATTAAGAGCTTAGAGCTTAATTGGCTCGACAACAAAAACAGTTTGGACAACAATTTCTTAAACTCGTAATACAAAGTTTTCAAACACACTTAGGTAATCCTTATCAAAGTTTAAAAAAGTTACTATGCCGTTAAACATGTAATGACTTAATTTTGTGTTTGCCTTTTAGTTTTAAGGTATGAAACGAATCCAAATTCGAGTATGATATGGAGAAGGTTACATATATCACATATTATGCCAAGGTAGCTCACTCCTTACAAATTATCCCTTCTTTGACTTTTTTGCTCTTATTAGTTGTTCTTCAGTTAATAAAATATTTTATTTATTTCTAAAAACAAGATTGTTGACAGATTGGCGTACATTATACCGTTCTTGATTTGGATCATCAAGATATGTGATCAAGAGAATTATTGAAGTGGTTGTAGAATTAATTGATAAACACTGGAATGAATATAAACTTAATTTTAATTTAATTTCATCTTAAATAGTTAGATATATATGCTCCAATGTACCACAATACAGAGTAGTATTTGTGCCAGTTAATTTAAGAGATTGGATGGTTACATGGACAATCAAGATGATCTTAATACTCTTACCTCACTCCTTACATCAACTATTCTTAATATTTGTAATATAAGCTAAAAAACATAGGAAAAATAATCAATAATAATACGATTTTTGGCCAATCTTCTAAAGAGAAACGACCTTTCAACTATTTAAAAATAAAATGACTTTTGACGAACACGTACTAATAAACCCCTAAAATATCTTATATTATTTGTGAATTGGTTTAAAAACCAGGCCTACATGTTGCTTTTGTGTTGGGCTTGTGCCAAAATAAAAGATGTCTATACACAACCTATGGCTCAATGGCATGCCACTCGTGTTGTGGCTTGTGAAGTTGTGATACGCTTATGGAGGGCTCGTGCTAGGTTGGGACATATCTATGCCATGCCTGGTTGGACTTCATGTCAGCCTAGCCAATGCCATGTAATGCTATTTTAGTCCAATAACTGAACAAGGACTTGGGTTCTCTTTAAGTGGCCATATAATCCAATATTTGGCATGGCCCAATAACGGTCCACCTGTTTCCAGGATGTATAATTTATATGCAATGGATCAAATTGGGTCATAGTGCATAACTTTGTTTTCAATGGAAATAAAGATAATGTTCTTTGCCAAAATAAATACTACCTTCGTTTCATATTATTTGTACGAGTAATTTTAAAGGGGGCACACACAAACACTCCTAATCAAAATGCAAAATCTGTTTGTAAGTGTAAGATAAAAAAGAGAAAATTTTAGATGCATATGATGGGGAGAGAGATAAAAAAAATGATAACCTAGAAAGGAAAGAAAACATTTATTTCAAATAATGTATAGCTTAATACTTCTAACCTCTATCTTAACAATCCATTTTTGACAAAAGTTGCAAATAATATAAACTGGAGGTAGTACAAGTACAACAAATAATATCCCCCTGTTTAATTTTTATCAATTGGTAAGAAAAATTACAATAATGCATGAGCTATTACAATGAATGTAATATAAATTACTACCTATAATCTTGACAGGCGTAGAAAAGATGCTCATTGGCAACAATTCACCAAACTGACACTCTTAAAAATAATTACCTCAAACTTGGTCAATTTAAAAATATAAAACAAGATTGTTTTTTTTTTTTTTTTTTTTTCTTTTTTTTTTTTGGCTTAACTACGATTTACTACAATGTGTAAGGCCAAAATAGGCCAATTTTTATAATTCTACGGCTGGAGCGTTTCTCTTGGCACGGAAGTATGGAACTACCTTTCTTCACAAATCACAGTTTGCATTGTGTTTGTCTAACCAATGGGTTGGATTTTGCCAATTAAGGACCTGTTGTGATTTACTGAACTGAACTGATTGAAACTGAACTGAACTGAACAGAACAGAACATAACATAATTGAACTGAGCTGAAGTGAATTGTTTATGAGAAAAAGAAATTAGGAACTGAACTAAAATTAAACTAAAGAGAACATGCCCTAAAGTTTTATAAATTGCAAAGAATGCTTAGCTTGAAAATCTATATATATAATAAAACTCAATGGGAAGACATGAGTCCGCCACGTGTCATTATGACTTGGCAGATGATGTGGCGCCATGTCATTTATTGAGTAATTCTTTTAACTCCAATTTAAAAGAATGCTTAAGGTGATAGATCACCACCATTATTCTCTTGATAAGTAACCTCTCATAACCCCTCATTTAAGAGGATGTTTAAGGTGATTATTCACCTCCCTTGATGTTTGGGATTCTTCTTTTGTGTTCTTTTATGTTTCTCTATAAATAGAAGAGGCTTTTTCTTTTTCTTTTTTTTTTTTTTTTTTTTTTTGATTTTTACATTTGAAAAATACATCAAATATAATAGTCTAAACACATTCTTTATTATGCATAAGTTTTCTTGACTCAAACCTTCCACCCAAGAGTATCTTTGTGTGAAAGTGGTGTGTTAACCTTAGAATTCGTGCCGGATAATACAATTGAGCACCTTGGTTGCGCCTGAATTCGTTTCCAAGTCAGTGATTTGCATCACGACGCACCGATATTGTTCCATAGTTTGTTAGATTATCTTTTTGATATTACTTAAATATTTTTATACTATGTGTACTAGACTACTTCTTTATTTACAACATATGTAACTAATTTAATCAAAATTTGTATTATATCACATTATTTTTATTATAAAACCTCATATATACCTATAAGGTTATAATGACCCGGGGCATTGTCCGAGCCAAAAACTAGTTATTTATTTAAAAACTTCAAATGTAAAAGAAATTTACTTGAATTCATTAGGTTGACAAAAGAATGACCGGCTATATTACGGTTATACGAGTACTATTTGACTCGTGATACATATCGACCCATGATACCAAATAAAGTCGAAAATAATCTCGTTTAAGCCTCACCAGATCAAGCCAATTCACAAGTCTAATTCATCAATATCATATTACAAGCACACCTAAAAGAAGTGAAGAACCAACATAGAGGCATTCCAAATCAAAGTTCTCACTTAAAAGCCAACCAATCAACCACCAATATCAAAAAGTAGTCTCACCCAAACACGAGGATGTTAAGACCCGCAAATTTTTTTCACTATTAACTTAATCTAGATGTATTACATACTTCGTACCAAAAAGCCCATTGTTATCAACTTTCCATATAAATAAAAAATTGATGGTTTGTAAGCCAACAAAGGAGAAAAAATCGATCGAAAACAAAGTTCATTAAAAGATAATTATAATCCTACTTCATACACCAATTATAATATAATCATCATTCAATCAACATGTCTTAGAAAAAAATTGACATATTTTTCACTTTGATCATCTATATCAATCTTTGAATAGAGAATTTAATTTGTACATACAACAAAAATAGCTCTAATTTTTTTTCCTTTTTCCGCTTAGTCTAGTTAATTATTAGTGTCCGAGCTAGATCGACTTGAAGCCGGAAATGATGACATGCTCCCTTGCCAACTACTAGCAACGCTAGCTCTAGGAGACCTCGGCGGAGGTTGCGAAATTTTATTCCCAGTATTATCATAATATATCACCCCTGAAAATTCAAGAGGTTGACATTTTTCTCCCATTAGAATTTCCTTTTGCCATAACCCTCCTTCGCCGAACCCTTCCTTTTGGTCAATTTCGTTACGTTCGTCTTTGTTTTTATTGTACGTCTTGATGTTGCTTATGTTTGACAAGAGTTTCTTAGGGGTGGCCAAGGGAGACCTTGGTGGTGTCTTCAAAGCATTGGATGTTTTCTTTGCGGCCTTCTCCTCGTATAGATTGTTGTTGTCGTACCTACTCGATGACCTCGGAGATCTAGTGGTGCCGTGTCTTGCACATAGAGCAACGAGAGCAAACACGGACACGAAAATACCTATGCTTAATGGAAGGGATTGGAAATGGTCTGTTATAGGATAAGGAAATGGACGAACCATTTTATGAAAGAGTTGATATGATCAACGTCTAAATTAGAAGAATGTATAGAAAAGAGTGTAGTATAGTTGTATATATATATAACAATATAAGGGATGACTTAAACTATGATTTTGGTACGTTGATTTAATGCACAAAGGCCTACTAATTATTGGGTTGGTAACATACAGTTAAGTATGCATAAAACTTGGTCAAATTAGTGGTTTAATTAGTAGTTATCTATACAAAAACAACAATAAGAAATATTCAAAGTTCGGTGGAAGGAAACATGGTTGCTTAGCTTAATTATAATCATTAAGCAAAGTTAAATTTATAAGAAATTTCTACGTAAAATGTACTCGAATATATGTAGGTCCTTTGAGGTTTAATTAATGTAAAGATTTCAAAAACATAAATTAAATTTGTTTCTTTATAGTTTTATAATACGGAGTATAATTTCACCAAAATAAAATAAAATAATACGGAGTATAAGAGTTCAAGAAGTGTGAATGTGATTTATTACTTTTTATTTCATAATTAATATAGCATAGTACATTACAAAAACATGCAAACTTCAATGTAATATTTTAAAATGACCACTATATTCTTCTAATATTTACTAAAAGAAGTATCTATTACAATAGTTTAATTGTGATTTGTGAATAAACATACTCAATGAGGTTTGAGATTCCTTAATTAGTTTATACGCAAATAAGCATCATTACATGGTCCTCCACTCTAAAACAAAAAATATATATATTGTATAAAATAGCAAATAAAAAAAATTAAAAGTAAAAAATAGAGTGAAGGAAAAGTAAGACGACAATGAATTATATATTAACTCAGTACGGATTAGAAAAGAAGATACAAAATGTTTTTGACAATGGCACTTAAAACATTATGCATTAAAATCCTTAATTTCTAGCTCAATATCAATTACATTTCGTTTTTTCCACTACAAAAATGACTTATTTTAAAAAATTTCTATTGATAGTCTATTATTCCATCACTAACATGCTTAACTAAAACAACTAGATCTAGTCCATAAATCATCATATCTTGAGCTTAGTCATATTACAACTTAAGTAAGAAAAATTCTACATACTAATCCATACGTTAGTTAATTTATTTAGTAGGTTTTGAACAAAAAAAAGGCAGTCAAAACATATGAAATTGTCAACACGTCGTTTTGTCTAATTTCATCCTCAAGGAAGAGTACAGTTTGTAGTTGGTTGAGTCAACCAATAGGTGTGCTATAAGACATGTTAAAGATGATGCTAAGAGTGCTAACATATTTTAATACTCGTATGAATAAAAATAAATAATGATAAGTCCCCTATCACTTTCAACTCTTTGCCTCCCCATTTTTCTCATTTTGTATGACATAGTTGACCACTTCCCATCATTAGCAATAATAATAATAATAATAATAATAATAATAATTATAATTATTATTATTATTATTATTAGTTATCAATAATATTATTTGTAAGACGTGAATATAATTTCGTTGCCACTTTCTTAAGTTCCTACCTAAACTTGTGCATTATTAATTTATCGAGTATGGCGGTGGGCAATAAAAAAGGACGAAAATGTAGCACATTTAAAGAAACACAAAGAGAAAGGAGGATAAGAAGAAGGATGAAGTAAGCTGTTAACTAGGTGTGTCATACTAATTAGGACAATATAATAGTAGTGAGTTAGTTGTTTTAGAACATTGGATTTGCATGTTACTTAGAGAATAGAAATTATTTTGGATAACACAATGTGGTTAAGACTCTGACCTTTATTTATGGATTAAAAACTGGTTTTAACAAAGATTAGTTGGGCTGAAATCACCTGCACAAAAGAACACGTTAACTGGGGTGTGTCCGCGGAAATCCCTCTCATGCCTATGTCAATACATGTGATTGAAGTTAAAGGAGAGAATTCAATACTTGCGACATGCAAGTGTAATTATGTGGAAATGTTTGTAGATACCTTTACTTGGCGAATTTTGGGCTGGCACATATGCTTGGGCTTGACTTGTTTTTAATGACCTCTTTGGCATTTGGATCTTTGGGCCTTTAATGGCTGGTCCAAGAAGGACTATGTTTGGACCCCAAACAGAAATTATAAGTCAGCTTGGTATTAACGACATTAAAATTGGTGATTTCAGAAATACTATGTTTCTATGCTTTCGAACTGTTTCTACTTCTAGAGTTCTAGCTATGTCAGCTCATAAGATCATGACAGTAGTTTGTGTCGAGTTGAGCCTTAACCGAGCCTAGCATCGAGTAGTTTGCGAGCACTCGTTAACACCCCTAGCTGTAGATGATAAAATCCAAATGGTTGGTATACGTTTGTACACTGCACCTAAACGTGATCAACAGAAATTAATGAGAAGATGATTCAACTTTGTTTGTCATTATATAGGTTTTCTGTTGTGACATGTTCAATAATACGAAGTATCACTACTTTAAGGCTTTGATTGATTCAAATTTTTTATTGTGCTCTTGGCATAGTGGATGTGAATATTTGCAACAATAGGTTGTTCAGTGCATGAGCATTCCCCAAGTCAATACCAGAGTTCACTGTCATATCAGGCCTAACATTACATCCATTCACAGCCTTGGAAATTTTGCTTGAGAGACATGACTTATTACAAACAAACGCTCCAACATTGTCCTAGACACGACTTATTAACTTATACCTTATGTTTAGACAGAAGTCGTTGGATTAGGTGTTATTTATGCTACTAGACATCATTGAACAAGCTCAAGAAGGCCAGATATTGGTTATCAAATTAGCGTTGGTTTTGTCAGGTGACTCAGGTCCATGGAACTCTGGGAGGTCTTTTGGGGCATGAATTATAGCATTCACTCCCTCCACCCCTCAAAAGTGTTGAGAAATGACACAAAGATGGTGACTGAAAAATACAAAGAAAAAGGTGGATGTGCGGCTAAGCTATAGAGAAATTATAGATAAATTTCACAGGTATCAAGAAGGGAGATTATGTGAAATGTAGCTTGGCTAGAACCAACTCTGATGAAGCCTGTTGTCAACTATGCTAGTATGGTCACAGAGGGCATCGGTTATTTTCCTCCCATTCACAGTGAGATTCACAATAAGCCCTTATTAGTTTCACTAGAGTGACTGAGATTTCAAGGGCAAACCCGGGTCCACTTTATGGTTTGATTAGCCTGTCATGAACCTGCCTCATGAAACTAGGACCTGTCAATCTGTCATCCCAACCTCCTCAAACAGTGTTCAAAAAGGTTCTGTAATAGAAGAAAATAGAGAGAATGAAGATGGCTGGAGGTGCTGATAAGAAAAAAGGCGAACATTCTTTATTATAAGGTTCATCAAAGTTGTAGCAACAACTCTAGATAAGTATGCATACATATGGCATAGTGGAGCAGGCCAATTACATAGGATATATGTTTGATTTATGATTGATAGAGAAGGTAACCATGGCGCGACAATCCTAATTAACTGATTTCTCTCTTTTGTGCAAGTTGGAACTAGATTGCTATAATCACAATTAGATTGGAATTAGCATTTTGCTTACATATTAGGCCTATAAGTTTTCATAAGGACTAATTAGTTTAGACAAGTAAAACCTAGTAAATAGAACACGCCCTTAATCTAGATTGACAATTCGTAACAATGTTCTACTTTGTTAGATAACAGGCGTATAGCTTTTGATTCTTGCACCTATCCTCAAAAATTCATATGTAAAACGTTTGAATCTACATCATATCAGAGATTTTAAAAAAATAATAAAACCATCAAATATTTATAAAAGATGCAAGAAAAATTTTATATTATTTTCAAAAGATAACACTCCTGTATAAAATTTCCTATAGATATGAGATTTGAACTGAAATTATTGTGGCTAATTTAACTCATGCCCCAACCTTTTTACGACCTGTGCAAGCATGAAATATCGGTAATTTGACAGGAAGAACTGATCGCGCAGAACCACACTGCTCGCATCTGAGAAACATGATACGATTTTCTTTGGAAAAATTTGTGTCAGAACTCTTGCAACCATGACAGATAACATAATCCACGGCATATTTTCTCAGTAACACTTCAAAGTGTTTCGGAGCAAACCTTCCATTAACCACCAACCGCTGTTTATCATCCAAAGACAGAGTTGTAGCCAGTTCCATCTCCATATAACTTGCAAGATGTTTCGGATCCCTATGCATAATCTTGCAGAAATCCATGAAATTGACATGAACTGTCTTTTTGGAACCTTGACGCGCCACCAGTGGGACTGGCAGCTTCATAACTCTCTTCTTCCTGTCACTAAACCCGCCTGAGTAAATTCTTTGTAAAAGCTCTTCATACTGATAATCTCCGCCGTTGTCCGTCCCCTCCTGGGAAGGTTGCAGCGACTGCTCATCACTTCTGATGACTTCTTCCTTGTCATTGCCATCCATTGCGTTCTCCGATTTGGCGACTCTCTTCTTCTTTTTCTTCTTACTGATATTCAATGGTTCTATACTATCAGCAAGACTGTTGTCGTCCATAGCTCTGGTGTTATTTTCTTCGCAAATAACCATCTTTAAATTTTTTTAATTTTACTTGAAAGCCTTCAGAAAATTGAGTTGAATTGAATGATGGTCACTAAGGCTGAATTTATAAGGTACAACAACTTGGTAAGCAAGGCACTCATCTAAAGTTCTAATTCTACAAGGAATCTAATATAGACTATTTCCTATTCTTCAAAAAAATACAGACTATTTCCTAAGATAATACAAGTAATTCGTAATTTTATCCTAAACATTACTCTGTATTAAAAATACGTAATCCCTCCGTTCCATAATATAGTTCCTGTTTTTCTATTTTGATGAACCAGAATATTATTCCTATTTTTATTTTTGGATACTATATAAAGACCATTATACCCTCATTTTATTTATTGTACATTCTAATTTACCCTTGAATATTGCATATGCCTGTACTTTTTTCCACTCTCTCTCTCTCTCTCTCTCTGACTTTTGTCTATAATTGTACTTTTCACTTTTATTAATTAATGTATTTTATCCACTTTTATGGGACGAAGGGAGTATTACGTAAACTAATACTCTGTATAAAATTTACACAAGGGCTAATATCTACTCGCATCTATAATTAATACTTCGTACAAGTAATAAACTTAAATAAACTCGGATAAGGAAAAACGAGTCAAAAGAACTAAGCCTGGCTAGGGTTTTTCATCAAATCATTAGCCTACTTTAGATTATTTTCCATCTCATGATGTTACATTTAGCAATAAATTTTTCTCTCTCTCTCTCTTTTTTTTTTTTTTGGGTATTTAGAGAGCCACCTTCTACTGTTTTATAAAACAGCATAAATAGAAGTCCTACTCTACAGTAACAATATTCTTTTCATAGCTTCACAAGAAAAAGAATTGGTATAGGTCAATGGACCGAATGTGTATCACAAAGAATTCAGAACTTGCACCATACTCCGAAATTTTATCAACAAAACAGGAATATGTGACTGAATGCTACGTTGCATACCATTAACAACATCAAACCTGTAGTTACTTTTTTGAAGAAAAACCCATAGTTTCTTAGCTTCTCAGCCATATTGATATCAAAAATCCAAAATAGAGCCATACAATAAACCGGGAAAGATTTCCATTCAAACGATTGAAATCAGCATTAATGAAAGAGACACAACTTGCCATACTACTAAGTCGGACATTTTATTACACAATATCGAAATTCCAAAAAAAATCAACCAAAATAAGCATTCTACATAATTCTCCAATATCACCTCCCACAAAATATCAAGTAGTAGAGTAGGAATTTTAAAAATAGAAAAGAGACAATCAGTAAGAAATAAGGGTAATCAATCAACCAAAGAAATTCAGATGCCCATCTCATCTATCTACCACCAAAACCTAATAACAAACCTAGTCACCCAGATCCATAACCCCAAATGATAACTCTGAAGTCTGAAGACTACATTATACACCTTAAAAATAACTCACTCAAAAATTACACTTAATGCAGATTTGTCAAAAACCTTCTTGATTATACACAGAAAATTGATGATCAGCAACACTTTCCAATGATCATAGATTGAAGAAATAAACTGAGGGATTGACTCTTGATTATACACAATGCTCACTCGTACGAATATATGATAATATTCACACACCAAATAAACAGCAATGCAACCCAAGCAAAAAAGTAAAACAATCAATCTACAATGAAAGTTTTTCCATTCTCAACCAATCCGAAACATAATCAACCACAAGAATCGGTAATAGTTTGGCACTAGTATGATGATATCCATTTACTAGATAACAAAAGAGATACTGCAAAATCATATATTGTTGTATTCCAATACCAAAATTCGATATACCATCAACAACCAAAAGAGACAATCAGTAAGAAACAAGGGTAAATCAACCAAAAGACAGTCAGATGCCCAACCACCAAAACCTAAGAGCAAACCTAGTCGCCCAGATCACACAGAAACGCAGCAGCAACAAACCCAACTGTAGTTCCAATCAAAGATATAGAAGCCAAAAAGAGGATATCAATGGGCAGCAAACAAAAAATCTTTGATAATAATGGGAATCAAAATCCATTCTGCACCACAATTTACAACTCTAAGACTACATTACACCCCGTCAAAAATTTACTCAAAAAACCGCTTCAAAAAGCAGATTTGTCATTAACATCATACCCCATCAAAACTCACTTCAAAAATTCCACTTCTGCACATACAGGATAAAGTGCACTTTCATTTCATCAGCCAATTTCTCTTTTCAAATGAAAGTTCAGGATCAGAAACGAGTCTTTGGATGGAGATGAACACATTACACCCTTCATATAATAATTCAAGTATATGTTTCATGTTACCACAAGCATAATGTACAACTAATACTCCCTCTTCGGATGAGAAAACCATGATACTTTGCGGATAGAGTAGTCTGCTCCGCAGTCCGCACACATACAAAAGGCAGATTGAACAGACATCTTTATCAAATAAACAACAATGCAACCCAAGCAAAAGCGTAAAACGATCAATGTACAACGAAAGTTTTTACATTTCTCAACCAATCCGAAACATAATCAACCAAAGAATCGATAATAATTTAACACTATAATGATGATATCCATTTACTACATAACAAAGAGATACTACAAAGTCATACATTGTTGTATTCGATAACAAAATTCGATATATCATCAGTATCTAATAGTAATTTCCATAGTAATATTCAAAGGTAAAGTCAATCAAAACATAACAAGCATAGAAAAGAGACAATAAATCAAGAAACAAGGATAAGCAATCAACCCACGATGTTCCGAAGCGCCCAATTCATCGACGGATAAAAGCCGAGAGCAAACCCTAGTAGCCCAGATCACGAAAACCGCCGCAACAACAAACCCAGCTGTAGTTCCAGTAGGAGGAAGAAACAACGAAGCCGCAGAGTAGATAACAATAGGCATCAAACAATACCCAACAACACTAACACAACGATAAAGATCCAAATTCCCATTTCTCCCAGCAAGAAAATTCAAGATCATGTAAAGAAAAATCGAAGAAATCGCAATCCAACCCAGAATCACACCAAATTGAACTTTCCCAGCGAGTAATTGAAACAACCCAAAAGCGATGTAGTACAAAAAAGGTCCAGAAAGATCTGGGTCTGAGTGTAGAGATGAGTTGACACGAAAAGGGTTGAGTAAAGAGCGAGTTTTGCGCCAGATTAAGGAGGGGTTGATCTCGAGTTCTTCGAGGAGAGGGGGTTCGTCGGAGAAGAGGCCGCCGGAGGAGGAGGAGGAGGGGATGTCGTGGCGGAGGTGCGGTGGTGGAAAGGCGGTGGAGGAGGAGGAGGCGGTGGCGGATCCGATGTCGAAGGACATGAAAGGGATGGAGGAAGAGGGGCGTTGGGGTTGGAATGGTGCGGTGGGGACTTGGCGTTGATGCAGCATGTTGGGGTTTGGGGTGGTGGTCGCCGGAGATGGGCCGGACGACGGGAAGTTTACCGGCGGGATTGTGAATTCTTTCGGCATCTCGGTGGTGTTGGTGGTGGTGGGATCTAGAAAGAGGAGAGAGAGAGATGTAATTATGGTATGAAAAGGAATTTCGGAGTAGCCTAATGTTTAACTAAGAAGTATCTCAGGGGCAGTTAGGTAATTCCGTAAGCTGGGTAACAACTTTCGTCAGATACTAGTCTCATACAAATGTCTTTGGTCAATCAAAATTCACGAGGATTTGGAAAATAAGCATATGAAAATACCTAGGAATTACATTTGGAAAATAACTTCCCAATTCTCATGAAATGTAATTTTCTACGGGAATTTAATTTTCCTGTCAACTAAACGAGACCAGAGTTCAAGGAAATTTATAGAAATGGGATTATAAGGTAAATTTTATAATGCTATTATAAAGAGAAATAAATAATACTCTGTCCGTCCTTTTATTATATGGCTATTTCTCATTTTGCACATGAATTAAGAAAGTTAAAGATTCCTTACAATTAATAATTGGGAGTATAACTCGCTCGAAAGATAAGGCTTCCTCCTTAGAAAGAAAAGAACGTCCTCCGTCGCGAACGATTGTATCTTCGGCTATGGTCGATAATCTGGCAGCGAAGTGCTTGGCGCTTCAATTAAGAGATGACGAGAATGACCTAGTGGACTTAGGTGGTACGGAGGATTCCGAAACCAAGGAGAAACTGGCTTTAATATTGGTGGGAAAAGTTTTGACAAAAAGACCATATAATGTTGAGGCCTTCAAGAGAACCATGACTAAGGTGTGGGCGCCGGCGAATAATATGCTGATCAGAGTTATTGGATCGAACCTTTATGCGTTCCAATTTTTCCATTGGAAGGATAAGGATAAGGTTTTGAAGGGCAGACCATGGTGTTGGGAGAACCACCTGCTAGTTCTCAAAGAAGTGCTTGGAGATGAACAACCTGAACAAGTTCTCCTCAATCATTCGCCGTTTTGGGTTAGGGTTTGCAAACTCCCATTCAATTGCAGATCAAACGAGGACATAATTGCTATTACCTCGAATTTGGGTGAATTTATGGAGCGAGAGGATGACCAATTAGGGCTTGACCAATACAGGCATGTGAGAATTATGATTGACATTCGAAAGCCTATTCGAAGATATCAATGGATGAAAGACAAAAGTGAAAATAAGGTTAAGGTCGAATTCAAATACGAGCGTTTACCCTATTTTTTCTTTGCTTGTGGAGTGATGGGGCATTCCAAGAAGGACTGTGATGTAGTTTCGGAAGAAGAAAAACAGAGGAAGTTGGGGTGTGGGATCTTCTTGCGAGCTTGCCCTAGAAGAGGTTTTGCGAAAGAGGCTGAGGAGGTTGCGTTAATTACTGCTATCAGGAAGCAGCTTTTTGTGACTAAAGAGAACGAACCTTTGCTTGAGGACGCTGACCCGAATCTAAGAGTTCTGGAGGAGGAGAATGAATAGATGAGTCTGGTGAAAGATGCTGGAACAGGGGAAGGAGAGGGTGTGCGGGGAAGGGGCATTATTGTAGCTGTGAACTCGGGGTCTTCGGAGAAACAAGGAGCTCCTTTAGTAGAGAAGGAATGGGTGGATTACATAGAGAGATAGCAGGCAGTCCCATTCCTTTTGTTTTTGGGGCAGAAACTAACAAGACTACTGCTAAGTCTTGGAAGAGAATTGTGAGAAAAGACAAGGAGGTGGGGATGAAAATTGATGAAGAGAGGCAAGAGGTGCTTGAAGGAAAGAAGAGACTAATAGAGAAGTGTGAAGTGGAACCTGGTGGCATGATCATGGGTGCTGAAAAAAGACTAAAGTTCACTTCTCAAACTCTAGATGATATTTCTTTTTCGATGGAGGTTGGCATTGACCAACCCCGTCAATCATTTTGAGTCTTCTTTGCCGGAACTGCCGCGGAATGGGCAACCCTAAGTCAGTTCGTCGACTCCGCAAATGGAGTAATTTGATTGTCTCCGATCTAGTTTTTATCTCGGAAACTAAGATTGGTAAGGAAGCGGTGGAAAATATAAAGAATAGAGTTGGTTTCTCTAATGCTTTTGGGGTGGCTAGTCAAGGTAAGTCTGGGACTTTGTGTGTTTTTTGGAATGAAGAGGTTACTTCTTTCACCCTTGTTTCTTTTTCTCAGCACCATATTTGTGGGGATGTGAAGAAGGGGGAGGAGGAGTGGAGATTTGTTGGCATATATGGGTTGCATGATGAGGGGAATAAACACTGTACATGGAGACTTATTGAGCATCTTTGTGAGGAGGCTATTGGTCCAATTATCTTTGGTGGAGATTTTAATAAACTTTTGTCCTATGAAGAAAAGGAGGGTAGGTATGATAGAGAACGAAGGGAAATAGCAAAATTCAGGGAGACAGTTGACACTTGTGAACTTAGAGACTTGGGTTTCGAAGGTCAATGGTGGACGTGGGAGAGTAGGAAACACCTTACAAACTCGAGTTAGAGAGTGTTTGGACCGTTTCCTCACTTCTCCTACATGGCTTCAACTTTATCCCAAAGTGTATGTGGAACACCTTCTTAGATACAAATCAGACCATGCCCCTATTGTGGTCCAAACTATGAAGGAAGGGACAAAGAAGAAGAAAAAACAGAAGAAGCGATTCCGTTTTGAAGCTGCTTGGCTTTTGGACAGCTCGTGTGAAGAAGTAATTCGGCAAGCATGGAAAGATTCTGCCCCGTATAATATAATTGGAAAGCTGAGCATGTTAGGAGGTAAATTGATGAGTTGGAGTAAAACCAAATTTGATGACCTTGGTCAATAAATTAAGAAAGCAGAACAACAACTCAAAGATGTGCAGCGACAGAGGGTTACTCGTGTGTCTTGTGATAAAAGTGTGGCGTTAGAAAAATTGTTAGATGATCTGCACTCGAAGCATGAATCATATTGGTATTTGAGATCGAGGGTTCTTGAGGTTCATGATGGTGACAGGAACACTTCTTACTATCACCACAAAGAGTCACAAAGAAAAAAGAGCAATAGAATCAAAGGTTTGTTTGATGCGGATGGTACCTGGCAGAATGATGATCGCAAGCTTGAGGATATTGTGTGCAATTTTTACTCTGATCTTTTCACTTCAACTGACCCGAATGATCTGGAAATGCAAGAGGTCCTAAAACATGTCCAAAACGTTATTTCGGAGGAGAATAATGCTGCCTTGACAAGACCGTATATGAAGGAGGAAATTTACTTGGCTTTGCAACATATGCACCCTTGTAAAGCCCCGGGACCGGATGGTATGCATACTATTTTTTACCAAAATTTTTGGCATATAGTAGGTGATGATGTTTTTAATTTTGTGAGTAGTATTTTACATGGTGTTTCTTCTCCGTGCTCTGTGAATAATACCAATATTGCTCTGATCCCGAAAGTGAAGTCTCCTACTTTGATGTCTGAATTATGGCCTATTAGTTTGTGTAACGTGCTTTATAAATTGGTGTCAAAGGTTGTGGTTCTTAGATTGAAAATGATCCTTCTGAAAGTTGTTATAGAGAGCCAGAGTGCTTTTGTTCCTAGCCTGGTCGATTGATTACTTATAATGCCCTGATTGCACTAGAGATTTTTCATACTATGAAAAAGAGGAGTAAGGGTAGAAGGAGGACAATTGCGCTAAAAGTGGATATGAGCAATGAAGGAATTATGTCTTCGATAAGTGCAATTACTAGATATATCATAGGATCACAGTTATGGAGATAATAAGTTCATACTATATGGTTGCCAATGTCTATTGCTAGATATGACAATTGGACTTTGGGCTTATCAAATGGTCCAAAGCCTTATAGGATGGATCCTACAAGGTCACACACTAGAGTATTGGGTTAAACAAGTTAGAGGCCCATTATTGGGCCTCATGAGTATATGACACATCTTATGTTTGGGCTTGGATTGTAAGTAGAGTTCAATTAGGATTTGGACATGGTTTTATTTCTAGATATGATCTATAAATATAAACCATACCTAGGGTTGCATGACACAACAATTTACACACTGTGAAATTGTCAGACAAGCAACCAAGAGATCCCAAACCCTAATTCTCTCTCTCACTTTCGGCCCTCCTCTTCTCCTCCCTAGATCCGTGCGTCTCCCCTCCATTAGTGGTGCGTGTGGTGGTGCGTGGGTGGTGTTGTGGTGTGCTCGTGACTCTAATCTCCGTTGAAGGTTGATTGAAGCGTTCGATCACAACTAACTAGCATTAGTGGAGATTTAATCCGTGCTCGTGGACTAAGTAGAGGAATCACACGTGGGGTTCTTTGTCTCCCTTGTTCTTGCTCGATCACTAGTGGAATCACGCTTCAAAGGTATAATTCTTACTTCTTTATGTGTTATGCATGAGATCCTTGGTTTGGTGCTATGTGAATATGATTCATGTAATTTTCGCATTTAGTACCTATAATCTCCTACAGTGGTATCAGTTAGCCTCTTGCATTTACATATATTGAGTAATAATTCTTTGATAATCCACAATTTTAATTCAATTAGGAGGGAGAATATTTAATTATGAGTCAATTGTTATTTTAAATGTGATTTAACAATATAGAATCATTAAAGGTGTTTAATTTGCTCCATAATTAGCCATAATTTGATCCGAATTTTGCCCCAAATTACTCGAAAAATTCGAACCCCTAAACCCTAATTTCGAAAATTTCGAAATTTTTAAACCCTAATTTGTGAAATTTGTGTTTAATTTTGATTTATTTCGATGGTAATATGTTTAAGGAATTTAATCTATTTGATTACATGTTAAAATTATGAATTTTTCATGATCAAATTATTTAATTTAAGTGTTAAATTAAATTGGGGATTAATTTCATCAAAAACCCTAATTTCAAAATTAAATATGATTTAGTTTTGGAATTAATTGGACCACATAAAGTTTAATTTATTTTTACAAAAATATGTTTTGTTTTAATTAATTAAAATCCAAAAAAAAAAAAAAGGGGAAAGAACAGCAGCAGCACCGCGGCTGGGTGGCGCTGCCACGGTGGTGCCGCTGCTGGTGGTCTGGAGGGAGGGGCGGGGCTGGGTCAGGCAGCAAGGGGCAGCGCAGCAGTGCACCACCCCTTTGCGTGTGCTGCTGCTGCTGTTCCTGCGTCACTGCAGGGGCAGCGCACACCGTAAGGTGTGCGGCCATCGTGGCTGGCTTCGGCTGGCCACACCACGGTGGCTGACGCGGCTTTTTCAAAAAAAAAAAAAATTTTATTTTTATTTTTTTTTTTGGATAAAATCATATTTCAAAAAAAAAAAAAAAAAAGGATAAGGATAAGTTTAAATTTTGAAAAGATAATTAACAAATTTAAAGTTGTTTTTTTTGTTAAGTTTGGATAATTATGGAGCAAAAGATTCTATTTGGATAATAATTGATTAAATAATGTGATTATCTCATAATTATTTATGGATAATAATTGATTTAAAATATGTGATTGGTTAGTAATTAGGATAGAATTTCCTAAATTATTTAGGATAATCATGGAAAATAAATATGATTTATCTTCCATAATTCAAATAAGATTTGATTCTATCTCATACCTAAATTAAAATATATGATATTTTATAATTGGTCATGAATAATATATGATATTATCTAATTACAGTAATTAATTAATTAAAATATGAGATATTTATAGCCATGTTTCCTTTATTGTGAACATTCGATGTTGTAGTTTAGGAAAGCATGATGAGTGATTTATTATATGGCACTTTATAATATATGATATTGTTTCTTGCTATATATAGACTAGTATGGCCCATAGATTCTAAAATACGATCTGCGCATCGTGATGTATTTTTGTAATCTAAATACGGTCTGCGTACCGTTAAGATTTTGTAATTTATTTTATTTTATAGTAGATAGAATAGAATAGAATTACAGGTTGCAGTTGATCCAAAAACCAATGAAGTGAAGGCCCAATGGAGCAAGATGGATGAGATCCATGAAGGTTCAAGTGGGAGCATTTTACTTTATTAGTTTTCTTAGGATTAAGGGGCCATACTATGTCATGTTTTATTGCATTAGTAGATTATGCATGTTTAGGTTTATTTATGTTGCTTGATGATGCGCTAGAGTTCACTATACAATCACAACATAATAAATCTAAATCCCAGTAATATTGATGCAGCTTTTCCAATTAAAAACCCGACGAAAACCTTGATCGTTTGTGATGGGTCGGCCTCAGCAGAGCGTCATAATATATCTTGGGGAAGTGGGGGTAGATCACGTTCTACACTTTTAATTGGTTATATTCAACAAGGTTACCTAAAGATCAGTTTAGAACCTTGAAGCTAAGAGTAATAATTAAACATGTGATGGTTAATTATTCAACCAAGAATTACAAGAGTTGTAATCAGTAAAGAGTTTACTCACCTTGAAAATGTAATGGTTGATGGCAGGGCCTCAGTCCGGTTAATTATTGCACAAATAAAGGATCTTGAAATCATTTTATTCAATAGGGATCAATTAATATTGAATAAATGCTTTAAAGTTACCAATAAATTCTAAGATAAACTTATGGTACTTTAAATTTATTAAACATAATTATTGAATTTTGCCTCGTTTTGTTTTTGTTTGTAGATGAATAACTTATATGACAACACAGATTTACCAATGAAACTCAATTTAAGGCTTAATCTCAGAAACTACAGGCAATGGGAGGGCTAATTGAGAAATGTTCTCACAAGCTTCAAGCTTGATGCTCGCCTATATGTACCCGTTGAGAACAAGTGTGCTCCAGGTCAGGACCCTGAAATGCATGCAAAATTAGTTTTGGATGCAATAAAGGTCAAGAACCTAATATTGGAATCTATTCCAAACTGTTGGTATAATAGATTCAGACGGTATGAGGTGACCAACTTATATCAATGTCTTCGTGCTATCTGTAGAGGTGGCATGGGGGCATTGGGTAGCGGAAGTGCCAACGATCCACATGTAAGAGAGATCGTTAACTCGATCCCTCAGATTTACTATTCCTGGGCTGACAGTTTAAGGTATGAGACTTACAGGATTCATGGTAAGATAATGGCAAAGAAACTCTTACCTGGTCAGTCAGTAAGGCACCATGTCAATGAATTGGTTGATATGATCAATCAAATGGATGTCCTCGGGAAACCGATCGATGATGATTCTGCACGTGACATTATTTTGTTCTCACTCCATGCTGGTTTTGACATTGTAAGACTTTCTCATAATGATGAGGGATCATCTGCAAATTTGATCAACATCTTACTTAACCATGCTGAGGAGTACCTGATAAGGAGAGATTGCCAGTGCTTCTATTGTGGTGGATGGCAAGCCCATACACCAGGGTGTCCCCATTACGCACCAGTGAAAACAGAAGGTAAGGAGTTACTTGATGTTTTTGTTGTAGAGATTAATCTTACTTCATCTTCCACTTGGGTATTCGATACCAGTTGTGGTGCTCATATCGTCAATGACGTGCAGGGCTTGAAAGGAAGTAGGAAGCTAGATCCAGGGGAAGTAACACTTCGAGTAGGAAATGGAGCAAAAGTTGCTGCACTTGTTATTGGGAGTTATCACTTGAGACTTCCTTCTGGACTCATTTTAGTACTTAATAACTGTTATTTCGTTCCCAGCATTACTAAAAACATTATTTCAGTTCCAATTTTAGATACTGAAGGTTTTTCATTTGAAATAAGAGACAAACGTTGTTTTATTTCGAAAGAAAGTATGTTATATGCTAATGCTAAGTTAATCAATGGCTTGTATGTCTTAGAATATACAACTCATGTCTACAACATAGATCATAAAAAGCAGAAAACAGATGGTTCAAACCCAACTTACCTATGGCATTGTAGGCTTGGACATATTAACCAAAAGCGCGTCCAGAAATTACATAAGGATGGACTCCTATCTTCTTTTGATTATGAATCATTTGAAAACTGTGAGTCATGCTTGCTTGGGAAAATGACTAAGTCACCCTTTACGGGTATAGGTGAAAGAGCTAGCGACCTTTTGGGACTCATACATACAGATGTGTGTGGACCAATGAGTTCAAAAGCTAGGGGTGGGTTTAGCTACTTCATTACTTTTACTGATGATTTAAGTAGATATGGTTACATTTACTTAATGAAGAACAAGTCGGAAGCCTTTGAAAAGTTCAAAGAATTCCAGAATGAAGTACAAAACCAACTTGGGAAAACAATTAAGGCATTGCGATCTGATCGTGGTGGCGAATATTTGACCCAAGAATTTGATGAACATCTGATTAATTGTGGAATACTTTCACAATTAACCCCTCCAGGGACACCTCAATTAAATGGAGTGTCAGAAAGGAGAAATAGGACTCTACTAGATATGGTTAGGTCCATGATGAGCTTTACTGATCTTCACATATCCTTTTGGGGATACGCATTAGAAGCAGCTGTAAGGATACTAAACAGAAGCCCATCCAAAGCTGTAGAAAAGACTCCATATGAGATGTGGAATGGAAGAGCTCCAAAGTTGTCTTTTCTCAAGATTTGGGGATGTGAAGCCTATGTAAAACGTTTACAAGGCGATAAACTACACCCTAAATCAGACAAGTGTTTCTTTGTGGGCTACCTCAAAGAAACAAAAGGGTATTACTTCTACAATCGCGAAGATAACAAAGTGTTTGTTGCTCGCGATGGTGTCTTTCTAGAAAAGGAATTTCTATCTAGAAAGCCAAGTGGGAGTAAAGTGGTTCTCGAAGAAATTCGAGACGAGCAACAAATGGATGTGGATAACACCACATCAGAGGCGAGGGCGCATGAAACGATTAATCATGCGTCGGAGCAAGCTAATTCCACCAGCGAGACTCCTATCGTCCCACTTGAATCTAATTCATGCGAAAATCTTCAAGAAGTTGGAGAGAAAATTTCTACTGTTGCTCCTACCCCACGTAGGTCTGTCAGAATCAGAAACAAACAGTTTGTTGAGGTTCTGTTAACTGAGGATTCTGAAATCTTCTTATTGGAGAATGAGGAACCCACAACCTACAAGCAAGCTTTGGTGAGCCCCAACTCAGATAAATGGCTTGAGGCCATGAAATCCGAAATGGAGTCAATGTCTGAAAATAAAGTGTGGACCCTAGTTGACTTGCCTAATGGGGTAAAACCCATTGGTTACAAATGGGTCTACAAGATTAAAACAGACAAGGATGGAAATGCCTACATCCATAAAGCAAGACTATTTGCAAAAGGGTACAGACAGATTCATGGTATTGACTATGATGAAACTTTTTCCCCAGTAGCAATGCTTAAGTCCATTCGGATTCTTCTAGCGATTGCCGCATTTTACGATTACGAAATTTGGCAGATGGATGTCAAAACCGCCTTCTTGAATGGGTTCTTGACGGAGGAAGTGTACATGACACAACCTGAGGGTTTTGAAGATCCAGAAAATCCTAGAAAGGTATGCAAGCTTGAGAAATCCATTTATGGATTAAAGCAGGCATCCAGGAGTTGGAATCTTCGTTTTGATGAAGCAATCAAAAGGTTTGATTTTGTCAAAAGTGAAGAGGAACCTTGTGTATACAAGAAGTTTAGTGGGAGCAGCATAGTTTTCTTAGTCCTGTATGTGGATGACATACTTCTCATGGGAAATGACATACCAATGCTTGAGTCAGTCAAGGAATGGTTGAAAAGTTGTTTTTCCATGAAAGACTTAGGAGAAGCCGAATACATATTGGGGATCAAAATCCATCGAGACAGGTCTCGAAGGATGATTGGATTAAGTCAGGAGACTTATATTGATA
The DNA here is from genome assembly GCF_948465745.1 of Chenopodium album. Taxonomy (NCBI): domain Eukaryota; kingdom Viridiplantae; phylum Streptophyta; class Magnoliopsida; order Caryophyllales; family Amaranthaceae; genus Chenopodium; species Chenopodium album. Next base: position 14,918,771 of record NC_137843.1, read on the forward strand.
AGGTTCTTGATAGGTTTTCCATGAAAGACTCTAAGAGAGGATTTCTCCCCATGTCTCATGACATCACTCTCAGTAAATCTCAGTGCCCTAAAACGGCAGAGGAGATGAGACGAGTAAGTGATAAACCTTATGCTTCGGCAATAGGATCAATCATGTATGCCATGATATGTACAAGGCCGGATGTTGCATATGCTCTAAGCATGTGTAGCAGGTTTCAGGAAAATCTAGGAGAAGCACACTGGACAGCTGCCAAGAACATCCTTAAGTACTTGAGAAGGACTAAAGAGATGTTTCTAGTATATGGTGGCGAAAAGGAATTGGTTGTCACAGGTTATACGGATGCGAGTTTCCAAACAGACAGAGATGACTTTAGATCTCAATCTGGATACATTTTCTGTCTGAATGGAGGAGCAGTGAGCTGGAAGAGTTCGAAGCAAAGCACTGTCGCAGACTCTACGACAGAATCAGAGTATATGGCTGCTGTTGAAGCAGCTAAAGAAGCAGTTTGGATAAAGAAGTTCCTGATTGAGCTGGACATTGTACCAAGTGCTCAAAAGGGAATCGAGTTGTTTTGTGACAATAATGGTGCTATTGCTCAATCAAAAGAAGCTAGGTCACATTTCAAATCCAAGCATGTAGAGAGGAAGTATTACCTCATTCGAGAGATCGTTGACAGAGGAGATGTCAAGATGTGCAAAATTCACACGGATGAGAATATCGCTGATCCACTTACTAAACCCCTTCCAACTCCAAAGCATGAGAAACATGCTAATGAAGCTGGATTGAGGCGAATGATGTAATTAGAAGTTGTATTTGTTTTGAGAAAATAAATTACATATGTAATACATTCATTTGCAGAATTATGTTTAATCAGAAATTCTATTATTTCTCTTATTTAATTGTGGTTTTAATATTAAATAAAATGTCCAAAATAATTATGAATTGATGGGCTCACTAGGTTGATGACCTTTTGAATGAAACCCCACAGGTGAACAAAATTCATACATTATTTAAGTTCCTAGTTCGAAATCATTAAACTGGACATAAATGATTTCACAAATTAGAACTAGCATGTAAGATTGATTGGATAGTGCAGTTTCATGGGCTATGGGAGCATAGTGATAATGCTCGGTCAATCACATGGATATGCATGAATGATGCAGGATCGAACTATAGACCTACTTTGAAGTTCAAGTATAGAGCTTCCGGATATATTAGTGGATTCCTTTGACATGAGTGGAACACTGATTCTATTCAATGATTGTTTTGACTGTGGTACATTCAAACGTCTTGCCGTAAATGGGGATTATAAAGGATGTTTCCCGGTCACTTCATGAATTGAGTGGGAGCTTTAGTTGCCACAAGATTGGATTGAGTCTACCTATTGATTAGGAATGTGTCTTGGCCCCTTGAAGAGGGAGAATTCAGAAAATGCATGGCCGTGCTCAAATGTGTTACATAGTGACCATTTGTTTTGTAATTCTAACTCAGTTTTCAAGAAAAGATTTGTAGATTAATATGATCATGACATGAGATGCGATCATATTATCAAATCGACACACATTGACTTAAGGAATTTGAATATTGCGCACTTGTCTCAGACAAGTGGGAGATTGAAGGAATTATGTCTTCGATAAGTGCAATTACTAGATATATCATAGGATCACAGTTATGGAGATAATAAGTTCATACTATATGGTTGCCAATGTCTATTGCTAGATATGACAATTGGACTTTGGGCTTATCAAATGGTCCAAAGCCTTATAGGATGGATCCTACAAGGTCACACACTAGAGTATTGGGTTAAACAAGTTAGAGGCCCATTATTGGGCCTCATGAGTATATGACACATCTTATGTTTGGGCTTGGATTGTAAGTAGAGTTCAATTAGGATTTGGACATGGTTTTATTTCTAGATATGATCTATAAATATAAACCATACCTAGGGTTGCATGACACAACAATTTACACACTGTGAAATTGTCAGACAAGCAACCAAGAGATCCCAAACCCTAATTCTCTCTCTCACTTTCGGCCCTCCTCTTCTCCTCCCTAGATCCGTGCGTCTCCCCTCCATTGGTGGTGCGTGTGGTGGTGCGTGGGTGGTGTTGTGGTGTGCTCGTGACTCTAATCTCCGTTGAAGGTTGATTGAAGCGTTCGATCACAACTAACTAGCATTAGTGGAGATTTAATCCGTGCTCGTGGACTAAGTAGAGGAATCACACGTGGGGTTCTTTGTCTCCCTTGTTCTTGCTCGATCACTAGTGGAATCACGCTTCAAAGGTATAATTCTTACTTCTTTATGTGTTATGCATGAGATCCTTGGTTTGGTGCTATGTGAATATGATTCATGTAATTTCCGCATTTAGTACCTATAATCTCCTACAAGCAAAGCCTATGATAGGGTCGAATGGGGTTTCCTGAGAAAGCTTTTCCTCACGATGGGGTTCGATAGTAGATGGGTGAATTTGATCATGGACTGTGTTACGACTGTTTCGTACTCTTTCATCATCAATATAATGGGAGAGTTTGTGGTTTGGTGTCCCCGTCTCGGGGGCTCCATTAAAGGGATCCTCTTTCCCCTTACCTGTTTATTTTGGTAGCAGATGCTTTTTCTCACATGTTGCAGAATAAAGTACGGGAAAAAGAAATTCATGGTGCCAAGGCTAGCAGGAATGGTCTTATTATTTCACATCTTTTTTTTTTGCTGATGATAGTCTGTTATTTGCTAGAGCGAATCGACGATAATGCAAAGTTATAGTTGATATTCTCAACAGATATGAAGTAGCATCAGGGCAAAAAATTAATTATGAGAAATCGGAGGTGTCTTTTAGCAAAGGTGTAAGCGTTGAGCAAAGGAGTGAATTGATGGGCGTTTTACAAATGAGACAAGTGGATAGACACGAGAAGTACTTGAGGATTCCGACAGTAGTTGGAAGATCGAAGAAATTCATTTTTGAGGCTCTCACTGACAGAATATGGAAGAAGCTTTAAGGGTGGAAGGAGAAATTGTTGTCCAGAGCAGGGAAAGAAGTACTGCTCAAATCCGTAATTCAAGCTATTCCGACTTATTTCATGGGTGTGTACAAGTTTCCTGGTGTAGTTTTTCAAAGTATAAGATCAGTTATAGCTCGGTTCTATTAGGGTCAGAAAAATATTCACCGGAAGATTCACTGGAAATCGTGGGATGCGATGTGCACTCCTAAATGCTTTGGGGAAATGGGATTTAAATACCTAGAGGTCTTTAATGATGCGCTACTCGGGAAACAGGCATGGAGGCTTGTTCATTTAGAATATTCCCTCTTGAGCCGGGTTATGAAGGCGAAATATTACCCGAAATCTTCTTTTTTAAAGGCTTATTTGGGTGTAGGAGGAAGCTACTCATGGAGGAGCATTTGGAGCAGCAAATCTCTAGTGAAAGAAGGTGTTATATGGCACATTGGAAATGGTGCGTTCGTGAATATCTGGAAGGACCCATGGTTGGCGGACTCGGAGGGCAGATTTGTGATCAGTCCCGTGACAGAAAACCTTTCTCAAGTAAGTGATTTGATAAACTTTGAGACTATGACCTGGAATTATGATGTTGTAGCGGCTAATTTTAATGAACGAGATCAAAGGTGCATCTTGGCTATATCTTTGAGTATGAGATCCCCCATGATACTCTTACATGGGCTTTTTCAAATGATGGTCTTTATTCCACAAAGACATCGTACATGCTTGGTAAAGGGTGTAATTTTGATGATTTTCACCAAGCTTGGGTGTTGGTTTGGGGAATGGAAGTCACCCCAAAAGTGAGACATTTTTTCTAGAGGTTATATACGAGTACGCTACCTACAAAGTCTTTGTTAATGCATAGACATCTTGTGCAGTGTGCTGCTTGTCCATGGTGTAAAGATGAAGTAGAAACAAGTAGCCATGCTATTTTTGATTGTGTAAGAGTGCAGGAATTGTGGGAAGATAGTGGCTGCATTGATCTCTTGGAAGACAGGTCAGGGAACATGTGTGATATGCTTGAAAGGTGGAGGAGCAAACGTGTGAAAAAGTTACAAACCGCAACCTTCCTAGCTTGGATTATCTGGTCTGAGCGTAATAAGCATGTATTTGAAGGCACGACCACTCCAAATACTATCCTGACCGAACGCTTGAAGAGATTGGTGGCTGAATTTGGTGCTTACTCTACCAAGATTTATGGATCCTCTAAGCCTACTTTGAAGAGAAGTCCGTCTAGATGGGTTCCCCCAACTAGTGGTCTGATAAAGATTAATGCTGATGCGAATTTGAGCGAGGATGGATGGGTGGGTTTGGGTGCTGTGGCACGTAATCAGGAGGGGAAGGTTCTGCTATCTGCGGTCAGGAGAGTATGAGCATGGTGGCCAGCACAGATTGCCGAGGCCAAAGCTCTCCTGATAACAGTGAAGCTCGCTCAAAGTCATGGCTTTGGGGAGGTTGTTTTGGAGTCAGATTGCTAGGTACTCATTAGATGTCTCTCGAAGGCAGCAATATATTTTTCGGACTTGGATGGATTGATTAAAGACATTCTGTCTTTGAGCTGTAATTTCACTTATTTCTCTTGGTCTCATGTAAAAAGGGAGGGGGTAATTGGGTAGCTCATCATCTAGCCAAAATAAAACCTTTTGGGGTTGAACAACGATGGGTTAATCATTGTCCTCCGGAAATTACACCCTATGTACTCTCGGACACTTTGTCCATTGATTAATGAATTTACTTGATGCGTTTTTCCTCAAAACAAAAAAAAAATAAATAAATTATTGGGAGTATAAATATGCATGTGGGGTTAGAGAGAGATAAAGAGAAAGAAAAAAGTGGTTGAGAATTAGGAGAGAGAAAGTATTGGCAATTTATGTCAAAGTACAAAAAAAGAATAAGAAAAAGGGTGACAAATAATCAAAAAGAGAATAACATATAATCTATAGATAGAAATAGACACTTAATTTCGATGACCCAAAAAAAGAATACAGGCATATAATAAAAGGATGGATTGAGTAAAAAATTTATGCAAGTAGGGTTAGTGGGAAAGAGAAATGGGTCTTTATTAAATTAGAAAGTGTTGCAATTATTACAGAGTATGAAACAAATATAAAAGAAATTGTTGTAATTATTTTGAAATGGATGAAGTATTACTTAGAAAACTGTAACAATTTATATTATACTCCGTATTCCGTACTCCTTGCATTGGGTGCTACTTATGTCGAAAATAGAGCCCAAGCATTATACGACAGGCATTCCCAATTAAGTCATTAGATACATACCTAGCTAATTGCCCCTACTGATCCACATTCAAAATTTCTTGTATTTCGATTGTTTAGGTTGCTCAAGTATAATGCTCTTAGGACCTATTTTCTTCAGCTTAATTTCAGTTCAGTTCAATTCCTAATTTCCTTCTCTTATAAACAATTCATTTCAGTTCCAGTTCAGTTCATCTCCAATCAGTTCAGTTCAGTGAATCAGAACAGGCTCTTAATCTTTGTTTAGATGATATTTTTTTTAATCATATGATTAATTACAAATAGTTTTATTTGCCGGAAATGGTTGTCAAATGAAGAATAATCAGGTTAATTTAGCAATTTTAGGGTTTTGACTTTTGAATGGAATGCAGCTTTTGAGACTGTGATTAAGCTCACTTTTAGCTATAAAGCTGATTGTTCTTTCTATTTTATCAGAGTTAATATCATTATTGAAAATGTGTTGCTGGATTGTTATAATTGTACCTAAATAGAAGTACTTAAAGAAAACTTTCTTAATTGTTTAAGAAAGAGCGAGTTTGAATTCCGATCGAGTTTACAAGCAATTCTTCAACTCTAATGTATTGTTATAGGCTTTGTTTTTTTGAGAAATGTCACGAAATTATTAATTATGGGACTAAGGGAGTACAACGTATTGTAGCTTGCTATTGGCTGGCCAATAGATGCTCTAATGTGCATGTTAACATATGTAGTCAATCGTAGCCGAAATTTAAATAATCGGTCATGACCAACAACTATGACTATTTTACAATTTTCATAATACTTGGGCAGCTAATGCGCACTATATAGCTAGTCATGTTCGAAAAGCTCTTTTGATTTGGCCTTATGACACAAGTAAAGGGGGGCATTGTGTCGGGCCGGGCCACCACGGGCCGTGCCTGGGGGTGGCTCATGCCGGGCCGGGCCGTGCCTACTTTATGGAGGGCCGTGCCGTGCCACCTTTTGGAACACCTCAGCCTATGGGACGGCACGACCCACGTGCCTGGCGGGCCGTGCCGTGCGGGGAAGCGGGCCGCCATAATTTTTTCATTTTTTTTGTTTGTTTAAATTTTAGAAAAATCAATATATTTTTTTTGAACAACTTTTAAAATGAGTATATTTAAATAATTTTATTAATTTATGTTTATGTTTATGTATTATTATATTACTCCGTGTTATTTAGCAAAAAGCAGCAATGTATATAATTAAAAAATTTACAAGTGCGATAAGCCGATAACTCAAAAATTAATTAATAACTTATTTTATTATATGCCGGTACGATAAATCGATAATACAATAATTTATAATGATAATTAAAAATCATACAATAATTGGTGAATAACTTAATTTTATAGCTTATTTTATTATACGAAATACGGGGTTCGATAATACAAAAATTGTACAATAACTTTGCACGGGCCGTGCCTGGCGGGCAGCATGCCGTGCTATGGGCCGTGCCACGGGCCGAGTGATTGTGTCGCCCGCCAGGTTCATGCCGTGCCTGTTTTTCAAAAATTTGTTCACGACATGTCCCATAGCCCACAAGTGGGCCACCATGCCGGGCCATGCCTCTGGCGGGTTCGAGCTGGTTTCGTGATGGGCTTGAGCCGGCACGGCCCATGCCCACCTCTAGACACAAGCAAATTTAGTTGTTGGTAGAATTAAGTGTAGACACCTGATTGTGTCTCCCCAAAAACCAAACCCAATGACGAATATCTTTCACGTCATTTGATTATCGAATAAGGTGAAATGTGAAAAGTCTTGTGATGCGGTTGTTTTAATAGAAATACTTCTTTCTATTTTCGAAAATATTTCTTTTCTTATTCTATTTTTATGGAAATTGTCCATTCCAATTTAGTCTGGTCCATGATGAGGGTCCAATAATAGTGTAGTTGGATTGGGCTCGTAAAGAGCTTTCCGACGATATATTATAAGCCCAATTCCGATGAATAATGAGGAAGTTATGACCAAAATACTAAATTGGGTCCAAAATGATTTTTATACGGCCCAATGATCAAATGGAGGGCCCATTAATTAATATTCCTAAAGTCATTAGGATTGACTTTTAATTTTCAAGAATAATCTAGAAGGTTATTTTAAATTCTAGTGGGATTAGGATTAGTAATTATATCTTTTAGAAAATATAAGAATTTTATTTGGAATAAAACAAGTGTTTTTTAAAAGAATTAAATATGATTTTAAAAGATAAGTACGGAAGTTAATTAGTCTAATTTAATTAGATTAAGGACTCTATACGGCTTTGAGTTAGCGCGTGAACCATCGCGAAACGACAGAGCCATCGCGTCGCGATGGAGCTATCGTGCCGCGATGGGAGCAGTTTTACTCCGAATCGAATTCGATCTTTTTCTGATCGTTTTGAGACCTTTTTTCCTTATAAATAGGGTCGTATTTCCCCGTTTTTGTGGATAGGATAATCATCAATAATCATCTTTCTCTTCTCTCTCTTAAGCTAGAAGCTTGTTCTTTCTCTCTCTTTCTAGCCTAGCCTTTTTTACAAACACAATACCGCATTCACGAGTTCTAGACACACTAGCCAAGTTCGAAGTTGCCTTCGCCCTAGACGTGAAAGGTTGATAATTTCTGAGGGTTTGGTCCCAAATCTTATTTCAATTCTTTGATTAGATTTACTGTTTTAATATTTTCCTTGAAGTTACTAACGTGTGTATTGTTTTGATAGAAAGAGATACAAGGCAACAAAGTAAGTAGTTTTATTGCTATATTCCTTTAAGCATGCTTATATTATTTTAATTCCTAGTATCATGTTAGGATGTTATTTAATTCCTAGTATCATGTTAGGATGCTTTTATTGCTTTCTAGTATCATGTTTATGTTGCTTCCTATTTTTTCTATTATGTTAATATCATGTTAGGGATAAAGCTTTGATCTTTATTGTTTAGTGACATGCTAGGGTTTGTTATTAATCTTTTTAGTATCATGCCTAGGATCTTGCTAATAATATTATTATGCTTTTATGAAGATGTTATGATGATTTATTATTATGTTGCTTGATATATTACCGTTATTGCTTGATCACGCCCTCTCTTGCAGGTTTAAAGGGAATTTGTACTTGAAATCACGCTTAATAAGATAATTAATAATTTGATTTAGGGCTTGTTCTCATACATTTATTTTTAGTTCAGTTCAGTACAGTTAAGCTCTAATCAGTTCTTTTCAGTTCAGTTTATGTTTAATGATATTGCTAATGATATACAACCACATTACATTCTTTTAAGCTCTTATTACAACAACGACAATAATAATAATAATAATAAAAATTAATAATAATAATTAATAATAACATTGTATTAATTAGAATAATAAAGAGAGTGGTATACAGTTGGGGGGGTAGGCTCTGTTTAATTTCGTTAAAGCTTTTTTTTTTTTTTTTTTTTAATTGTGATAATTTTTTACAAAGTGTTTTGTGTTCTTTTGTCATAATAATATTTTATTTTTTAATTAAATAGTATATGTTTTTAAAATGTTTTGGGGTTTCATGTTTTTAATATAGTTTCCATAAATATTTTAATTATATAGTATATTTTTATTTAATATTTTAATATGTATATTTGTATATACACATATGTATAATAATAAATAATCAAAGATCACTAATCCGTAGTTAAAAATCACTAATTAATGAATCCAGTCCAGTTCAGTTCAGTTCAGCTGAGTTCAGTCAATGAGAACAAGCCCTTAGGCTAATGTGATTTTAATTCAAGTGATCGCCAATAATAGATTTGTTTGTGCATTAATATTCAACCAACATAGATTAAACAGGTTTAGGGTTAATATATTAATTGTATGTTAGTCAGAAAGCGCACATTAATATGAGAAGAATAAAGTAGAGGCCTATTTATAGGGCATGTTCAATCTCTTTGAGGTTGGATTTGTACCTTCATCCCCAAATATCCAGTCATGGTTCCAAACCACTATGGAGTTAGCAATCTCATGGATCGTGAAGGGGTGTAACCTTCACCATGTGAACGGTTTAGAAGTTCCTAAAACTTGTTGGCGACTCTTTTGCTCTAGCTTCCTTCCCTTTAGACGCCACCATGCTTAAGTGTATGATCACAATGGGGCTCAAGTGTAGGATGCTTGAAATATTCCCTACAGTTTTTGGCGACTCCACTGGGGAGGATTTTTATTTTAATTCCTAAAATTTATTTTGTCAATAATTAGAATGAGTGGATGAGACTCGAAAAGTTCTAAGTATTCATGTGCGTAATTTTGATTGACATTATTGGCATAAGCATAAAAAAGGTCCGCATTGGATAGACCATCCATAATGCGTCAAAAACATAGGATTTTTACATGTAGGAAATTTGGGAAATATCTTTCACAACTAGAATAAAAAAAACGCTGCGATAACTGAAAAATTTTAAGAACAAAAGAGAGCTGCTGAGGCATGTAGGAACTGGGGCTGAGAAAACAATGCCCATCGCAATGTGATGGCTCTGTCGCGACACGATGGCAATATCGCGGCGCGACGGGGCTATCGTCTCGCGATGGTCCCTGTTGTCTCGCGCTACGTTCTTCCAATACCGAGCCAGAAATCTGCATTCTTGTTTTGACCGGTTTTAGTACTATTTGCTCGGTTTTACTTCCTGATTGAGTTTTTCTCACTTTTCTGAACCTATATGTGTTCTACATATGGCTATAACCCTCTGGTAATTCACACTCCATCTACCTAATTGAACGCTCATTGCAACGAAGGGTACATCCAAGTTTGTGAATTCACCAAACCATGGAAGCAAGTATAACTTGCGGGGTCCCATCCATACGCGCCAACCCTTCCAAAGGTAAGGCTTCCGCGCGATACATCCGGAATCATAACCATGGACCCTCTTTGACTAACCCTTATCCTTGAAATTTAGAGAACTAGAGCCATGGTTAGGTTGCAAACTCATTGCATCATATTGTGACTATTTGACTACTTCTGCATTACTTGCTTGTGCATACTTATATGTGATTAAACTAACCGTTTGGTTTTACTTGTGATTATAAATATGCTTAGATAAACTAACCAATGAATAAAGGACTTTGCTTAATTAATTGATTAATTAATGTGAACTAATAAATATGTCTAAAATCGAGTCATAGTTCCTTTGAGTCAACCCGGATTTTTTATTCCCGTATACTGCACAAGCATCAACTTGTTTTGGCCATAACCAGAGTTCTAGGAAGAATTACGAGTCTTAAAACCTATGAATATGTAGCCCCAAGTTTTATCTTTCATTTGGCGTTGGTTTCGTCCAATTCGGAGTCACAGATAAAAATTTATGACTAAAATACTACAGCCTCTCCAGTTTAGTCACATACGTGAAGTCCTAAATTAGTCTTTGTTTGAGTCTAGTCACATAGTCTAGTCACATGGTCATGACACGAGTCTTGAATTTATCACTTACACTCACAAGTATTCACACACTTTGTACATACTCTTTTCACACTATGACCATGTCTTAGGTTCATACATGAGTCACTATTTCCGTCATTTGAGTTGGGGGTCCACTCTATTCCTAATTTTTCCATATCTCTTTATCTACATCATCTTTCCACTCTCTACATGCTTTCTCCATGCATACCACTCCCACATTCTTCCATTATCTCTTCCCATCTATTACATGTTGAATTGAGTTTGAGTCAAATAATTAATAATAAACATCCATGACTTCCCTTTCCACAACACTTGGTCAAGGAGAGAAGGGCGTTTAATCAAGGACAACACTTTCATTCAAATATTACTATTTGATAAACCTATTCGACAAAAGAGAAAAGCTAAGAAGAAAATGGCAACTCAGGAAGAAGTCAATGAACTTAGGTAAAACCTTGCTAGTTTAACAGAGATGATGAAGACTATTGCTCTTCAAGTCAATGACCTTGCGAAACAACAACAGATGGAGCGAATGGAAGAAAGCTTGAGCAAGCTCTCCAATGACTATAAGTTCCAGGGGATTATCTCATAACGGGTCTCGGTGGACAAGGAACTTTTTCCGTAGAAGTTCAATGCCAATGACATCCCTAAATTCAAGCCAACAGATAACCCTTACTTCCATTTGAGAGCTTTCGAAACTATAATGAATATTAAGGGAGATTGATAAAAAAAAGCTTTCCATTTGTTGTTCTCATTATCTTTAGAAACCGTTTGTCAACAATGGTTTTTCACCCTTAATAAGGAGAAAATCTCCTCTTGGGATTCTTTAACAAACGCTTTCATTGATAGATACAAATTTAACATTCAAGTTGAGACAGACCATAGGGAACTTGAGATGTTGAAACAAAAAGAGAACGAAGGCTTCACTTCCTTCTTCAACAAGTGGAGGGAAACTTCTGCTAGGATGGTAGAAGTTCACACTGAAAAGGAATCCATGAGGATGTTCATCAAGAACCTCCAGGACAAGTACCAAAGGCACCTGAAATATCAATGCAATTTAAACACTTTCAAAGCTGTCTATGACATAGGTATTGATATTGAAGATGATCTTACAAAACAGAAAGCTACTAACCATAGTTACAACAGTGGCTGGAAAGGAAAGAAGAACGATAATCCTTCTACTTCCGAAAACACCTACTCTAGTAACAATGTCAGTACCTTTGACCTTAACGAAGTCTTAGCCATGGATAACCAAAGACCTAAGAAGCAACTAAGGAAAGAGTTCACCCCTATTGGGATGAACTATGATACCGCTTTCGATCGACTCTATGCCAAAGGACTCATCACTCCTCTTGGACCTCTTTAAGATCTAGCACCCGAGAACAGGTCACCCAACTGGGATTCTAATGCTCATTGCAAGTACCATCAAGGTAGAGGGAATACTACCGAGAGTTGTTGGAAGCTAAAGGAGGCCATCCAATATTTGATCGATAATAACAAGCTTCCCATACCTCCAGTTGGCAAGAAGGTCGAATGATGATAGAGCACAAGACACGAGGCGAGCTTCAATGACAAGATTTCGTGACCTCTTTTTCTATTTTTTTATTATATTCCTCATTTCCCTAATAAGTCTAGAATAGGCATTCCTCATCTCCCTCATTAGATTTATTAAGAGTTTGTTGTTTATCCTTTTCCATTTTAATAAAATGAACATTTTTTTTTCTTGCATATGATCATTGCATTGCATCAAAAAAAAAAAAAAATCATTATCGGACTAAGCACAAGGTATACTAATGATTTGAGGCACCTCTTGTAGCCACATCATATCACCTTCACCTTTTCAAATATACAATCCTTTCTTGATAAAACACTTTAAGCTTTATCTAACGATAAAACTTCCTTTCTTCAACCCACATCTACCTAATCTTAGGATGGGATGGTGTGCAAGTTATAAAATTTCAAAAGCTTAAGGGATTTCAAAAGATTAAAATAGCAAAAAAAAAAATAACAATACAAAAGTGTGCAAAAGGGCAAGTGTTCCAATGTCTTTGATATGAATATATCATTGATAAGAACACGTCTCAGATTACGTCTCTTATCGAGTGCTCGGTACCGTGCCTGAGAAACATGAATACCAAGTGAGTGATAGACCGCATGATCGGATTGCCCACACTTATCAAAATAAAAAAAAAATGATGATGAAGCAAAAAAAAAAAAAAAAGAGCAAAAATATAAATAAAAGAGAATTCAAAAGTGAGAAATCTCAAGCATACAAATACAAAGATTCAAAAGCAAGGTTGCACACCTTGGGGGCTTATCTAGGGTCTTAAGCCTTTATCCCCTTTTTCTTCAACCTTTAGCCTAACCACGTTACAACCCTTAAAAGACATCTTTAAGGTATACACACACTTGTGCGAGGTTCGGCTAGAGCTACATTCGGCCTGATTCCTAATGGATACGTAGGCAACCTCACATTGGGGTGTGGCCGTAATAAAAATGCATTTACATTCGCATTCATGCATGATCATATTAAGGGATCTCTAATGCTCATCCCTATCCACTTAGAGCTAGACTTGGGGGCTTGATCCCTACATCATTAGCCTACCCAGCCTAAGAGTCACCATTATTTGGCTCTTCACAAAATATATTTCCACACACTTAGCCTTTGCGACCTAACTTAGTGTCACTTTCACACACATCACAGATACATGACCAAATAATCCTTCCTTTAAGAACCCTTTGTCATGAAATCTTAACACAACGATGAAGCACGCCTTGTCATATCAAAATTGCTCATCATCATTGCATCACAAAGTATGAAGTGCTTAGCTTCCGTGCCTAAGTTACCTAAATACTTTCATCATCGAGTCAACAATTGAGATAGTCTAGGATGCTACAATCCTTGCACCATGAGATACAACATCGACGCATACATTGACTAATCTCATTCAACATGCACCATCAAACATTCAAACACTTCATTTCTTCTTTTTCACGTCTTTCTTTTTCCGGAGAAAGTCAATACCCTCCACAAAAATGATGGAAATTTTTTGCTTTTTCTGCATTTTGAGTTAAGCAGATCACAATACAATGGACACACGAGTCATGCACATTGAGTCATGTCGTGTCATATCACATCGAGTTGAGTCTACATACATATGTCAAAACACATTAAGTCACACAAGAGTCAAACACTAAACCTTGAGTCAACCTCAAGTCAAAGCAATCATAAAGTCAAGCACAACAAACCTTAGGTCAACCCTAAGAAAAACATAAGCAAAGTCCTGTAGTCCAAAACATAGATACAGGTGCGCTAAGTCCTAGACGGACAAGTGATCTTAAGAAAATATGTAAACAAATTTTTTGAGGTATAAATGTCACATACTATTCTTAAGAGATATTCCCTCAAAAAAAAAATACTTTTCTTAAGAGATATTTAAAAAAAACGAGACAAAGGTAAATAAGGAATTAAACATTTTAAATGGTATAATTATCCAAACAATATTCATAATAGCCATTTTAGACTTTTTAAAAATTAGGGATAATAGTTTAAACTAGGGGTGGCAATTCGGGTCAGCAGGTCGGGTTCGGGTCAGATTTATGGTCGATTTTGGGTTATGCTTAAAAATTATCAAAAATAGTGTAAAACTTAATATTTTTACAAAATATGAAATTTGGTTCATGTCGGGTCGAATTCGAGTTGTTCGGGTTCGAGTCGGGTCGGGTTTCTCTCAGTAACTTCGGATCGGGTTGGTTTATTGGGTCAGGTCAGGGATTGCCAGCCCTAGTTTAAACATCTTATCAACCAAATTGAAAGTACTACAGAGTGTCAAATAACTTTAAGATGCTTATTAGTTATTAAAATGACTTATTTCATGGGCATTGAAAGCAAAAGAATGGGCAAATGACCACTTCCTTTATTTCAATATAAATACCTAATTTTGACTTCTTACGACTTCTACTTACGTACGTACATATGTCGTACACCATTTTGACAAATTTTAGTTTTATACATTAATTATATAGTGTAACTGGAACCTTCGTTATAACAGGTTCAGATTTTTTTGCATTTTACAAAAATTGAAACATGCTAAAACAGATCTTAAACATTGGCATCATGCCAAATATGGGAATATCCAAAATTAAGTTAAAATTAAACCAAACTAAGTTGATCTCTGTTGAAGATCAACTCCTATTATTTCCAGATAATGTTCATATACGGTAACATCTTCTACGTTTAATTAGGCAACGCGAAAAACTTCTCTTATTTGGTCAAAAACTTTGGGGCAAATATGCTCGTAAATTGTGGCTTACCAAAGGGGATCGAAACTCTCATTTTTTTCATGAATATATGAAATTTCGGTATAGTAAAAAAAAAAAATTTCGCCTTTAGAATGATGATAACCAGTGGGTTGATAATCCTACTGATATTACTAATTTATTTTTTACTGAGTTTTCTAAACGCTTTAAATCTGATCATACTGAACTGAGGACTTTCTCCCTACCTTGGATTCATCCTGTTATCTCTTTAGAAGATAACAATATATTAACTCAACCTTTTACTGATTTGGGAATTAGGGCTTCTTTCTTTGAAATATCTCCTTATAAAGCCCCGCGTTTGGATGGTTATGGCCCCAAATTCTTTCAACATTATTGGAACATAATTGGTTCAGAAATATGCAAAGCTATTAAAAGCTTCTTTTTTACTAGTATTCTTTTAAAAGAACTTAATCATATGATTATAACTTTGATCCCTAAATTAGCTACTCTTTCAAAAGCTAGTCTTTACAGACCTATTAATCTTTGTACTACTATTTATAAAGCTATTTCTAAAATCTTAGTTAATCGGTTAAAACCCTTCTTGAATAAAATTATTGGTCCTTATCAAAATGCTTTTGCTCTTGATCATGCTATTCAGGATAATATTCTCTTAGTACATGAAATTCTCAACCTTTTTAACAAATCTAAAAGTAAAAAAGGATGGTTGGCTTTAAAATTAGATATGGAAAAAGCCTATGATCGAATTGAATGGGATTTTTTTATGGACTACCCTATCTTCTTTTGGTTTTAACCAAATTTGGATATAGTGGATTAAAGCTTGTATTACTACGGTCTCTTACTCTCCTACTGTTAACTACTCTACTACTCAGCTTATATGCCCTTCTCGAGGTCTGCGTTAGGGTGACCCCTTATCCCCAGCTTTATTTGTTATTTGTATGAAAGTTTTATCTAAAAAACTTCTCCATCTTAGCCAATCAAAGAAGCTTGGGATTGGCCTAAATATTGCCCCCTCTGCTTCGATTATTCCTTGCTTACTCTTTGCAGATGATAGCTTGTTGTTTTGTAAAGCAACTTCTACAGCTTGTGGTACCCTTCGAAATACTTTGGCCGAGTTTTCCACCCTTTCTGGCCAACTTGTTAATTTTCATAAATCGTTAGTTGTTTTCTCTAAATATGTTTCCCATCAAAATAAATCTATTTTAGCTAGTTACTTTAAAATGACCCCTAAGTCATGTCTTGGTCGTTATTTAGGAGTTTTTTTTTTTTTAATTCCAATACTTATAATAAAGACAATTTTCACCATTTGATTACAAAAGTAATCAAAAGATGAATACTTGGTCTTCTAATCTAGTTTCAAAAGCTGGTAAGGTTGTTTTAATCCAGAGCCACCTTGAGGCTATTCCTTCCTATGCTATGTCCACAGCTAGATTGCCTGTATCTATTACTTCATCCCTTGATAGAATAAATAGAGATTTTTTTATGGAAACAGTCTCCTCAAAAGAAAGGATTGCCCATGGTTACCTGGGATACTATTTGTCAGCCAAAGAGTCAAGGTGGTCTGGGTTTACGTAAATCTGAGGCTGTAAATTTTGCTTTCTTAGCTAAGTTAGGTTGGAAACTTCTCACTAATCCGAATAATCTGTGGGTACAATCAGTTTCAGCAAAATATCTCCGTCATTCCCACTTTCTTAGTTACCACCCCCAATCTAAGGATTCTTGGATATGGAAGAAATTGCTTCATATTTGTCCTCTTCTTATTCAAGGCCTTCGTTGGAAAGTAGGAAATGGTTCCTCTATCCTGTTTTGGGTTGATATTTGGTGTGCTGATACTAATATCATAGGCATATTAGATTTGGACCCAAATCTTATTTCCAATCTTGATCTTATTGTTGATATCTTTATTGCAGATGAAAACTCTTGGGATGTTCCCTTACTTCTGTCCATCCTCCCAGTTGATTTGGTTCAAAAGATTCGAGGTATCCCCCTACCCTCCTCTGCAATGCCGGATGAACCTTGTTGGGGTTTATCAAAAGATGGTCAATTTACGGTGAAATCTGCTACATGGTTAGCTCACAACTACTCTGCTAGTTCTCCCAAATGGGAATTTCATTGGATATGGAAATTAGATATCCCCCCTAAAATACAACTTTTCTTATGGCAAGTTCTTCATAATAGTCTCCCTACCCGCCAAACTTTAGCATTACGGAATATAAATATTCCTCCTCACTGTGCCATTTGTAATAACTTTCATGAAACTCAAGATCACCTGTTCCTCCATTGTTCTTTTTCTTTTGATTTTTGGTCCTCGTCCTCCGTTAGAAAGTGGTTAGGAATTCTCCCTCCTTCCTCGTCCCTCCCTGATCTCTTATCTTCTATGAAAGTTATGTCTCCTCGTCTTCTCCCTAATTTTGCTATATCATTTTGGAGTATTTGGAAATGTAGAAATGCTACCATTTTCAAACACTCGACCCCCTCTATTACTACTGTTTTCTTCCGTGCTTTTTCGCTCTCCTAGGAATGGCAGGCTAGGAATTTTTTGGATTCCTTTTCAAAAATCCAATACTAATCTCCCTCCTACCAACCAAAAGGAGGCAACTACAACGACTGTCTCATGGTTCACTACTAAAAATTAATGTTTTTGCGACCGTCGCAAACGGTCGCTGAAAATAACAAAAACGGTCGCTAAATATAATTATGACCGTCAACGGTCGTAATGTGGTGGTCGTTATTCACTTTGTCTCAAAAAGTCAAAATTGCGACCGGTTGACGGTCGCAATAATTTACGACTGTTTCCTTTAATTTCAACGACCGTTTTAATAATGGTCGCAAATATAATTAATTACGACCGGTGTAATAGCGGTCGCAAAATTAACCATTTGCGACGGCTATAGGCGGTCGCTGAATATTTTTAAAAAAATAAAAAAAACTAGAAATAAACAAAACCCAGGCCAGCAACACCCTCCACCTGTACCACCCATTGACAGTTCACACCCTGCACCCCACCACCAACTGCAGTCCCTAAACCACCTCTATCCCCACCACCGCCAACCTCCCACCCTATATCACTACTACCCCCACCACCGCCAACTCCACCCTAAATAACCAAAAAATTAAACCCATAAATTAAAGCAAAATTTAAAACGAAAATCAAAATTAACAAAAAAACCAGCAAAATAAATAAAAAAAACCCATAAAAATATAACCTAAATTACCCACCAAAAACAAACCACAAAAATCAAACCCAAATTCAAAACGAAAATCAAACTCAAGAATAACAATAATCAAACCCAAAAATTAACAAAAAAATAAAACCAAAATCAATCCCAAAATGAACAAAAATCAAATAAAAAAAATCAACGTACGAATAATGAAATTCGAACAAAAACTCAAAACAAATTCGAATCAAAAAATAAATAAACAAGTATAAACACGATAACATACCTCAAACCTCAATTTGACTTCGAATTTCACCTCAAATTTGGTTTAATAAGGCCAAATTCGACTACGAAAAGTCTAGATCTAGACTTTTCATGGTCGAATTTGACCTTAAAAACCATCAATTTGTTTAGACATAAGATTGTGACGGTGGAGATCGTGGTGGTGGGCTCATGCTTGTGACGGTGGAGGTCATGGTGGTGACGGTTGGTGTCGGTAGAATGTTTGGGCGATTTTCGATCTATTTCTTTGAACGGTGTCAGATTTCCGGCGATAAACAGATAATGAAGGGAGGAGAGGAGGAATGGAGAGAAGGAAAGAACGGAAGATGAAGGAACGGTTGAGTGGTGAAGAGAAGGAGGAGAGAGAAAGGGCGGCTGAGTGAAAAGGAATTGAGGCTAGGGTTAGTGGGGAACCCATTTTATACCCCATATTAAAAAAGGAAAGAAAGAAAAAAAAGAAAAAAAAAACTACTACTTACGAATGCTGAAAACGGTCGCAACTAGCGATTGTGTGTAACGGTCGTAATCTGCGACCGTTTTAGGCGATCGCAATCAACTACTTTATTTTTTTTTTTTTTAATTTTTTTTCACTTGTATTTATTAAAAAAGAATTATTTAAATATACTTGCGACGGTGTAAATGGTAAAAAACGGTCGCAAAATTGCGACTGCAAAAATACCAGTCGGAGATTTCTAGTTTTGCGACCATTTTACTGACGGTTGTTGAAAAACGGTCGCAATTTGACCGAATTCTAGTAGTGGTCCCCTCCCCCAACAAATTACTGTAAGTTAAATTTTGATGGGTCTGCGACTCATAACACTTCTACAGCAGGTGTTGTTATTAGGGACTCCCTCGGTAATCATATTGCCAATTGTACTTATAACTTGGGTTCATGCACAGCTTTTCTTGCTGAGGCATTCGCCCTTCATACGGTCTTCTCCTAGCAAATGATCACAATATTTCCCATATTTTTATTGAAGGAGATAATTTGACTATTATTAATATTTTGCAGGGTCATTATAACTGCCCATGAAAGCTTCAACTCCTAATGGAAGACATCAAGACTATCTTGAATTCCTTTTCGGCCTTCAAATCCCAGCATATCTTTCGTGAAGGAAATAGGGCAGCAGATTATGTGGCCTCTTTGGGTTACTCTGCTACTCCGACCCACCAAGATATCGATCCGTTCATGGATAACAAGTTTTCTTATTTTTTACTACAAGATAGATTAGGGCACGGTCTTGTGAGAAGACGTTCCTAATCTCTTTCCCAGTATCTTACCTTTCAAAAAAAAAAAAAATTAATAATAATTATGTAGTGTTAAAGGACCAACTCAACTAAAAAATTAAGTTGATGGTTGAAGTTCATGATCAATTTATATACTCTGATCTATCACGCCCCTCATGTGAGAGCCGCTTGTGCCTTCTCATACCTGGCGCGAAATATTCCATCGAAAAGTGGGGAATGGATGAGATCTAAATCTGTGACATTTGTGTTACGTTGGTTCTTGATACCATATCATGTTAAAGAACCAAATTAACAAAAAATTTAAGTTGATAGTTAAAGCCCATGATCAATTTATATGATCTATCATATAGTTATGAGGGTAATGGCGAGAATAAAGGTTGGGTTGGTGGTTGGATGTCCTCCATCCACCTTTATGACATATTCCATTCTCACCCAAAACAAGTGAGATCCTCTATGGGATCCCCACCAAGATCCCCAAAGGAGCAAAACATTGGCAAATATGAAGTATATAAATTGAACACAATCTACACTTGATCATGAAATTACGTCTAAATTTAAGGATATATATTACATATTTACATGTGCGTCGCATTTCACAATATTACATTCAATGGCCATGCATAGTAATTAGTATAGATTAAGATTACTACTCTGTCCCAAAAAAAATAAAAATAAAAAACATGATTACTATTACTACAAAATAAAATACTCTTATACCAGAATATAGTCTTGTTAGGTTCTTAGGGGTCATCGTTTTGAAGTAGACTGCCAGGTGGGTTACTATCACGTAAAGTGTAAAAAAAGTTGAAGCCAACTTCCATATTAACATACATACATACATAGAGTAAAGCATGATTAATACTTGGTACTCTATAATTTATGCTACCCTAAAATCTTGCTCGATTTTCATTCATTTGCCGTGCCGTCACCATTACTCATGTCTCCCTTGATATGAAATTCTCTAATCAATGACATTCACCCCCACAAAATAAAGTAAAAGTAAATCAAATGATAGCAAAGGATCAATTATTTATCATTCAACGCTTGTATATCTTGTATACAACGGAAAATAAACATACAATCAACTTTGATTATTTATCATCATTGTATACAACGGTTGTATTATTATACCATATCCATTTATCATCAACGCATATATCCTATACTAATAATATTTGTCGATAACATTCAATTATTAATAATTTTCTTAAATAAAAAATTATAAAAACAATTCTATTAAAAAAAAAAGGGTATTGATGCACAAAAAATTTACACACGATCAATCAAAAGTATACATATACACATATCATACACTCTATTCCTATGAATCTGAGGGGAAAATAAAATTAAAAGTAGAGACAAAAGAAAAAAAAAAAAAACTTGTTTTCACTACACCCAACAAAATAATAATAAGGGAGAAAAATAAAAATAAACTTACACAAAGCAATTAATATGACTGAATTGACTGTATATCAATTTGTTTTGCATGCATATTTCTTGAATAATCTTCAATGATGCAAAGGGTTTGGACCAGTAGGAACTAATCTCTTTTGAACACCAAATCTATGATCGATCCCTTCTTCACCACTTGGATTTGAACCTTGATGATGATGATGATGATGCTGAAATCGATTATAATCATGCTTATAAAATGGTGTAAAATCAAATAATTCCTTGGATGGACCGACTTTCCTATTTACCAAATGTAAATGATGGTTATAATGAAGATGATTATGAGAAAAAACGATGAGGGCTAAGAGCGTAAGTACGACCGCGAATATGCATGAGAAATACGTCTTGGAGATCACCATGGTGGAAATTATTAGTGAGGATGATGAGGGGTAGTTTGAGAAGAGGCATGAGGCAATAATAATACAACAAAAAAATTATTATATGGTTTGAACAAAAATAATGTTAGTGTTTGTAAGATTGAGAAATGTTGAAGTTATGTGTAGTACTTTTGACAGCTTGAATAATGGTTGAAATATGCAAGAAATATAAATATATAATAAGAATGAATTTAATTTATATAATTGGGAGTGTATGTATAATTGCTTAAATTTGAGGCTTAATTTGTGGGACATTGGAACAAGGGGAGAAAGAAGAGGAAGGGCGGTGTAAATAAGCATCTTTTCCCAATAAAATCATGCCTTAGAATCTAAGGTATTACAATATGGTTATACAAGTAATTATTATAATATGGAGTATTATATGATATAATAAGTGGATTGTCAAACTTTAGAGTATAATTTGAAATTAATTTACGTGTTGAATTTGGAATTAATGATGATTTGTACGTTGATCTGGTTTCGAAAATGTCAAATACTTTTTTATGATCCATTTTTTGCTGGCTTTTGTTTAAAAAAAATAAATAAATAATAATAATAATAATAATAATAATAATAAAATTTGTTGACGTTGATCTTCAGCATGTGGTGATCAAATTCTGGTGAATGGTTGTGTGTTATATTCCCGTCAAAAAAAAAAAGGAAGGTATTGATCGACACTAGTTTTATGAGTAAAATTTAGGTAAACTTGTGTTGGCAATTTCTATTTTTTATTTTATTTATTTATTTATTTATTTATTTATTTTTTGACAACAGCAACTAAACAAACAGAACTAGGTAGAAAATTTATGCAAACAAATCCTACACATATTGGCAATATCATGAGCCTTTGCAACTTGTTCCCTTCCAACTTTCCAGAAAATGCAGTTCTTTAAGAGTTGTCCTACGTTAATCAGGGCCCCTATCGTCCAAAGAAGTTTATGCTCTCTTCATTTGTGGTTTTGGAGCAATTGGACGATAGCTAGAGAGTCTGTGTAGATCAAAACTCGGTCATAACCTTTTAAATCCTCACCCACTGAACTGCTTTTAAACATGCTAAAAGTTCCGCATGTAATGGTGAAAGTGCTTTTCCAAAGGTGCCTCCACCATCTAAAAAAGTAGAATGATCCACAGAGTATGCCCATCCCATTCCCGCATTTCCCGTACTCTTCTGTCTAAGAGCCATCCACCATTACAATCATATCCAAACGAAATTCTTGTGGATCATGTAAAATGATATCCCCTTCATTACCAATATCCATCCTTGCAAATCCCGGGGGTGCATCAAAGACACTGACATCTCGAGTACTAATCGAGCTCCTTGAGTCCACCCTTTTCCAAACAGCTAAATATTCCCTAGTAATTGTATAATTTCTGAATAAGTCCGCCAAATAACCACCGTTGTTATTAAACACCCTTCCGTTCCTTGTCAGCCAAAGGCTCCAAAGAACACCCACAAAAATACTAATTCATTCATTATGTCGGCCATCCTCGCTATGAAACAGCAGGATATAGTTTTGAATCCAGTGTCGCAGTAGAGTAGATTCATCAAGTTCAGAGAAAATATGCAAAGAGCAATTCTCCCAAGCATACCTTGCAAAAGAGCACCCCCTAAATAAATGTTGAGCATCTTTCGGCTCCATACCACAAGAATCGCATAGGACGTCAACCTCCAAACCTCTACGAGCTAAGTTTGACTTTACAGCCAAACCGTTCATTATTAGCTTCCAGAGAAAAAGGCTCCACTTTGGCGGAATATCTAGCTTCCAAATGAGTTTATGAAAAGCTAAGTCACCTCTGGTACCCTGTTGCAAACAAAAATCACTCATTAGAAAAGCATACCCTATCTTGATTGTGTAAAAACCCGAGGAGTGGCCTCCCCAATAAAGAACATCTTGCTCCCCATTAAACGGTAATTCCATGGCCAAAATTTTCTGTGTTGTATCCCATTCGAAACGTTCCTTAATTATAGCCGCATTCCAAATCCCGGATCCATGTAAGATCAGATCCGAAACTCTACCCAAGCTAACTCCACTAAGGATCTGGTTGGATTTAAACTCTGGAACCTCACCCTGCACCCACCTCGTATTAGCAATCTTAACCCTATCTCTAGAACCTATCTTCCAGTTGTAACTCGAATCATCTTATTTGCCACATTAGACAAACCACGCCTTCCCCAAGAGGGATTGCCTCGACTCCCTGTCACAACATCCCCTACACATAAAGCACAGGAATGATTTGGCTCCAAAGTACGAGCCACCAACAACTGTGGGTTACAATGCATCCTCGTAACCAGTTTAAAAAGTAGAGCATCATTCATAACATCCATTAACCTAATACCCAACCCACCCATACCTTTTGGCATTTGGATAACCTCCCGCTTTACCCAATGCATACCCTTTTCTCCTTTATTGCCCTACCAAAAACAGGTAATCAGCGGGTCAATCTTGTTTGTAACTAAAACAGGAAAATTAAAACATTTCATCACATGAGAAGAAATACTAATTAAGACTGTATTAATCAAAACTAATTTTGCCGCCTATAACAGATTTAACGATCCCCACGACAAGATCCGTCGCGAGACCTTATCCACTAAAAACTGAATCCTTGTAACAAAGTCAATTGGCGCCCCCAAATGCTTATCCAGGATGGGAACCTCCCCAATATTAAGGATCCCTTTCAGCTCCTTTATTTCCTCTGGATTAGTCAACTTACTAAACTTGACATGGGATTTATTCAAATTCAGCTGTTGCCCTAAAATATAACCGAAACGCTTTAAAATATCCACAACATTTTGACAAGAGCTTTGGTTTGCTTGGAAGAAAACCATTGCATCATCCGCAAAAAATAAGTGTGAGATCGAAGGTGATCTCCTCGTCACTCGAAGACCCTTAATCTGATTAATATTTTCCTCCATTGAAAACATCCTAGACAAGATGTCCATACAAAACAAGAAGAGGTAAGGAGATAAAGGATCCCCTTGGCGAAGCCCGCAAACTGGCTTAAAAGCCTCCGAAACCTGTCCATTAATTAGAGTTTTGTAGGAGACGGTAGTGATACACTGAGAAACCCACTGTATCCAGATTGTCGAGAAACCATACGCACTAAGGATACGTAAAAGGAAATTCCAGTTCACACGATCATAAGCCTTTGACATATCCAATTTTATCACAACTTTCGTATTTGAACCATTACTCGTATTAATTAAATGCAGCAGTTCATGGCTTAGCAACACATTTTCCTCAACATACCTTCCCGGCACGAAAGCATGTTGATACTCCGAAATAAGATCTGGTATAAAGGACTTCATCCTATTCACCAAACATTTAGCTATGCATTTATAGATTGTATTGCATAAACTAATAAGTCTAAACTGCATTGCAAATTCAGGAATATCCACTTTCGGAATCATAACTAAAAGAGACGCATTTAGCTCCTTCAATAAATAACCAGTAGAGAAAAAGGATTGTACCGAATCAACCATTGAAGATCCCACCTTTTCCCGCAATGAACCCGTCTGGTCCAGGAGCTTTCAAATTGTGAATAGAAAACATTGTCTTCCTAATTTTTTGATAAGAGAAAGGCCGAATCAGAGACTGTGCATCCAAGATTGGTAGAACATGCAAGTCTAACTCCCTTAGGACTAAATCAATTCTTTCAAAATCAGCAATCGAATCCACCAAAGGCGGATTATACACTTCCATAAGCGACTCACGAATTAAAGCCTCCAGATCTTTTTGTCTCGTAATCCAAGTATCTTCATCCATTCTAAGGGTAACAATCTCTCGTCTTTTCTAACGTTGTTTAACCCTACTATACATCAAAGTTGAAGGAATATCTCCCTCCTTAATCCATCTATCCTTCATTCGTTGCTGCCAATACTTAAACTCAAGAGAACTCTGAGAATAAGTGTCATTAATAGCCTGCATATAACTACTTCCTTCTTGCACGGTAGAAATAATTTTACCCTGTTCCTGCAAAACATTCGAATGCTCCCTCCAGTTAATGCCCCAAACTTTTTTATTATCCAAGCACTATTTCTTGATCCTAATTCTAAGCCATTTCGACCGTTAAAAGCTTATTGTACATAGAAGACCCATTACACTCCACCTCCCAAGCTTTCTTGATGAAGGTCTTAATTTCCGAAAAAGCCAAACACCGAGCCTCAATTTGGTACGGCCGTTAGACTTCAAAACTTGAGAGTTTGTGTCATAAATAATAGCCTCATGATCTGATATTGTGATCGGTTCATGAGTAATTCTTCCATTCGGAAAATCATTAAACCATTGTGAAGAAGTATAATTCCTGTCAAGTCTTTCCATAATCAACTCCGACCCCATCCTCTTATTAGTTCAAGTATAACGCGGACCGGTAAAAGGAACTTCTAGTAAATTGGTTTGAAACCTCCAATCTAAGAACACATCCAATCCTCGAATCACCGGTGAACCCCCTAATTTGTCACTATAAAATTAGAGTTGATTTATGTCACCCATAATCAATACATTTGGGGTATTCAAAATAAGCAAGGAAATATCATCCCACAACTTAGGCCTATCTTCCACTTTCGACGCACCGTACAAAAACATAATATGCTTACTACTTCCATTAACATCAACTATTTTACAAAAGATAAAATTTGGGGAAGAAGCAACACAAGAAACATTCCCCAAATACCAACTGAACAAAGCTAGACCACCTTTGAAACCGATCGAGTCTACTCCATAAGAAAAGTTAGGAGTAAACTTTGCAACTAAACTACTAACATCATTAAAAAAACATTTTTGTTTCCGAAATAAACATAAAAGTAGGCATCTTAGAAGTTAGCAACCACACTAAGTATGGATGTGTAGGGGATAGTGTGTCATTTAGCCCCCTACAATTCCAAGTAATAATTTTCATGGGTCCATGGGGGGGCTGTTTCGGCGTAGCCTCCTCACCAACTTGAGTTTTCAAAACCTCTTTCTCAGATTGTTCCACATCCAGCTCCATATCACTATCAAAAGCATAAAATTTTGAAGTGACTTCCTCACTTCGTTGTTTCTTTAGTGAGCCCGAGAACGAAGAGGAACCCGATTTCTGCCTTTTCTTTCCCAAATTCCCGAATAAAGGGTCTTTGATACGAACCCCCCATTGCCTAGCCATATCCACGTCGGTAATTGCCTTCGATTTGAACTATAAATGGCCAGATTTGTCCCTCTTCAAAATGCTAAAGCCGCATTTATCCGCCCATCAATCAAGCATTTTTAGGCGCTTCCTTTCCACCCAGCCTAGATCATAAGAGCTTTCCCTGACCGAATCATCATCACACGACTTCAAAGGAACTCTGTCAATGGTTCGTGGCCTTTTGGTACGCCCTACATCCTCTTCATCCTGAAACAAAGCAGTAACATCAATAGATTCAATAGGGGAAGCTGGTGAGTTTGGTGGGTCGAATTCTTTCATTGGCAAGTTTGGTAAATCACCCCCAAAGGTGTTGGGGGAATAAGGAAGGAAAGGTGCTCTCGCAGAGCTTGGATACACCCTCCTTGTTGTTGCCCTGTAAAGAGTCATGGATCGTAGAAACTGTCTTCCTGCCTCCACAAGATTTAAATGGTTAGATTCTAAAAAATTGTCATAGGAATTTAAAATTACCCCAATCTCAGTATTCTCAGTATTAATTTGAGAAACAGGGTCCTAGAGCTACTGTTCATTCGATCCCTCAAGCAAAGCAGGGCTTGAAAATAATTGATCCACATGTTGTCGATGTAGAGACGGATCAAACCTATCTGGAAGAACAACATTGTCACTCGAATCATCATGGAATCGCACTGGTGTCGGCGGGGGAAACGCCCAATCAGTGATCCCCAGGGCTTGAAACATAGTCTCAGGATTATTCCTCTGCTCTTCCCTCCCCCTTTGCTGCGCTGCATTTGAAGACTTACCCACCTCAAAGGTTGAATTTCCCCAAAAATTCGGCAAAGGGGGTTGTGGGAAAGATGATGATACAGGAGGTGAAGGATTGATCCCGTTTGCCCTAAACTGATTCGGGGAGAGAAAATTTGAGAATCCCTCCGAAAAACGAGTTGCTTAAACAGAAGAAACCTAATGGAAAAGTGCCTGATTTGAGAGTGTTGGCACTCCTTGATGCATCGGAGAGGGGCTATTATTCAGATTTGGAGGAGTGAACTCCGCATACGGTTCCCATCCTAGACCCAATCTTCTCGCTGGAGATAGACGCACTGCCCCTAGGTTGATCCTCTCCTCCATGACATTATCATGGTCAACCTCTGAATCACTTGAACTTCCCGAACCCAAAAAGTACACAGTTTCATTGCTGTCATCGGAGTTGAAATCCGAGTCCGAGTTAGCATTAAAAAGGGCTCTCTCCCCCAATGGAATATCCTTTGGCTCTTCTGGTCTAGTGACATTCACCGCCAAGTTCCGATACCTAAAAATGTCTGGCAAACCTCGAATGAAATTAGTATAATAGGGATAATATAAGGGGCCATGCAACACCCTTAGCCCATCCCTTTCGACTGCCTCTAGACGCTTAGTAAGACGCCTAGCCTCCACTTCAGCTCTCAAAGTACATCTTCCAGTACTATGTCCAACACAACCACAAGACTTACAAAAACGATAAACACCTTCATACCTGAAGTGCACCCAATAACTCGCTTTCCTTGAATTGGGATAAAACAACCTGGAATGAGGGGTTGTGTAATATCGATCACCATGCATGCCCTTAGCTCAACCCTTTCTGGAAGCCGTCCATTTGTCATTGGTTCAAGAGTATCCAAATAACCAATATGGACGAAGATGCATCTTGCCCAGGCCTCTGTTAGGAACTGAAAGGATAGGCCATAGACCCGTACCCATAGCCTCGTTGTTGAGAAGCTAATTTGCCGAGGGATGAGAAAAGCCTGGTACCTCCGAAAGTTAATAATTCGGCCGTCAAACACTTTGTATACTGCCTGACCAAACCTTCCAAATCACTTGGATGAAGACATTCAAACAGGAAATAATCCCCTGTTCTATGAACTCTTATATGCCCCCTTGTCACCCACCTTTGTTTGATAATATGTTGAACATAAGTGGCTGATGGCGAGTTTGGCCCTACAAAGACTCTAATCACTGAGCTGTTGAAATTGATATTGTTTAGAGCATTATAATGAGGTGGTGGGGTAACAAGGATACCCATTCTATGGGATTGAGGGTAATTGTTATTCTAAGGGTCATTTTCATTATTATGAGGGTCGTTAGGGTTTCGGATTGCCATACTACTTCAATTAAGTAGTACAGACAAAAAAAGAGAACAAAGAAGGGGAATAGAAGAATTAGGAAAAGATTGTTGAAGGAAGCAGAGAAAAGAACTCCTTCTTATAGTAAATACACTGAACTCTTGAAATTCAAGCTCAAATGCATGTTTAACAAGTGGCAAAGGTTAGATAAATTAAAGCATTTACTTCCTTTAGTTTCCAAATGATGCAGGGGTCATGGGCTCAAGGAGAAAGAGTGCAATTACTCCTTTAATACCGATTGGTACAGTAGAAAAGGAGGAAGATTTGTTTTAGAAAGTGTGTAATAACTTCTCAAAATTGATTGGATTATAAAAACAAAAAGTTAAGGGAATTGAAGGGATTTTAGACAAAGAAACGGGATAAATCTTTGTCCGTGTGTTTGCATGCCATAGTAACCAAGAACAAGCAAAAGGGGTTGAGCTTTTTGAGTGGACTGAAAGAAAAACAAAAGGTTTTTGGGGAAGGCTCACAAGTCTAGTGAGATAAACTCTCGAGAGAGAAAGTTTTTTGCATTCCCACATTGGCAATTTCTATTTGTTGACAAAATAAAAGTGTATTTCACGAAATGTTCCTCAATTATTGATTTATGATTTTTATAGCATTAAAATGAAAATGAAAAGATTTTGTAGGATGATAACTAAAATAAAAATTTTAAAAAAATAAAATAAAATCCATTACCTAACCAAAGGAAGAATTTTTTTTGGGAAAAATAATTTTAATAATCCTAACTTTAGTCAGTTTTCTTTAAATAATCCCAAGTTTTTATTATTCTAGAAAAATCTCAACTTTGGGTTGCAAGTTCTTCAAACAGTCCTAATTAGGGGTGAACAAAAAATCAGGGTACCCTAAACCGAAACCGGAACCTAGTAGGAATCGCAGGTTCCATAACCAAAACCTGTAAAGGAGGTTCTAATTCCAGGTAGCAAAATGGAGAACTTAGTGCAACAGGTTCCAGTTCAAGTTCTCAAATGTTTGGAACTGGAACTTGTATGGTACCATGTAACATTATGAAAGTATCACTTAAGTTCAAATTATACACCAATTCTAAACTTTTTTTAAAAAAAATTATAAATATCAAAATTACGCTTATAAATATGTGTATTAAATTTGCTCAACAATTGCTAATAGTTTGTTTTATTTGCAAGTTATAAACATTGTAAATTAGTGACCATCTAGTTTTTTATTAAAAAATTATGCAAAAAGCTATTAAGTATATTACCAGACAGGGTACCCTGAATCGGACGAAATCTACAGGTTTTGGTTCCGGTTCCAGTTCTCAATTTCCGAAAACCTGTTCAACAGGTTCCGATTCTGATCGGTTCCAGTTCCCAATTTGAGGAACCTGTTCCATTTCGGTTCCAGGAATTTTAACAGGATACCCTGTTATGCTCACCCCTAGTCCTAATGACGATTTATTTTTAATATTTTGGGCATAATTTTAATTTTTAAGACCAATCACAGGTTTGATACATGTTCAGGTAACTTCGTATATATAGTTATTGATCATTTGTTGACCGGTTGAGACTACTAGAAGAAACCACACCCCAAAATTGGGATTATTATAGAATGATCAAAAGTTGGGATTATTTTTAAAAAAATCGGTTAAAATTGACATGCACTATTAAAACCCAATAAAATAATTCATTAATAAAAATTCATAACCTACCTTTACTCCACAAAATTAATTCGTAGAAGTACTTAACAAATTGAATAAAATTTAGGTATCATTCATCAATTGTACGATTATTTGGATGGGACACTTGTCGCATATTATTAATGATGATTTCATATAATTTCATTTTAATTTAGTTAAGTTTAATTAATTTTGATAAGTATATATTAGTTCTTCAAAAAAAAAAGTTCATATCAGTTATGTTCAGCTCATCTTCATGCAGCTCTGTTTGACATAGTTATTAGGTAATACTAGTATCTAATGGTGACAAGATATTAAGGTAGTGCGGAGTAGTAGAGTAGTAGCCTACTTATTTTTCCTTTTTTTTTCCAAGATATTGTTTTTTTTTTTCTTTTTGACCAAATTAATAATTTATGGATTCATAATATATATTTGTATTTAAAAGTATTTACTTTGACAAATAAAAGATAGGTACAACCATAATTTTTTTAACCTAGGCATTAGGCATATAAGAAAAGTTAAATTAAAGTGGGGACATTATCAGTACTCGATAAAAATGTAATTCGTATTATAATATATAAGTTAAAAAACAGAATGATTTTTTTTTAAATAATAAGAAAAAATTAACCATTTATTTTTCAAAAAATAAAATAAAATAATAATAACCAACCATACCCTTCCTTAGTTCCACATCCTTATTAAAATTCCATACTATTGAGTTAAGTCAACCAATTCATTTGATAAATTCCAAAAAAAGTATCCCATATCCCGTATATTTATATTCTGTTACATTCTTTTAACTCATACTACCATCACCTAAAAATCATTTGACCTATAAAAGACTAATAATAAAAAAAAAAAAAAATCATATTAGCACATAGAAATGCAAGAAACAGGTACAAATAAAATATACAAGGAAAAATGGAAACTAATAATCTCATCTTTGCCATTTATACTCAAAACAATCCCACCTTTGAATAATCTTGAAACAATCTCACCTTTAACCCCCATCTTCTCAAAACAAACTTTTTTACCTAATACCTGTTGTACATGTTAAATTATTATTTTTTTTTTAATAATTTTATAGTTATTTTAGAATACAACACCAGAAAAAATAGAAAATTTTGATTATAATACCACAAATTTTCAAAGTTTTATTCTAACACCACTTAAAAAATTAATATTTTGGTTGCATCACAAGATAACAGAATCTGTGACGAAAAATATGGGTGGGGCCCACAAATTAGTTTACCCTCCAAATTTCATCCTCTTCAATTCGATTATCTCTCCTTCCATTCATTGCCCAACTACGTACTCCTCCTTCATTGAATTCTCTCTTTTATTATTCAACAACCAAAATTAGGATCTTTTATGTAGCCCAACTCATAGAGAGTACTGTCAAGAATCAAACCCTTAAGTTCAATTGCGTGGTTAAGAAATTGAATTGCAAAGGGAGGTGTCAGAGTAGGAGTGAAACAACTCAACTGGAAGTCGTCAGCCATTTTCATCAACAAAAAAGCTTGGATCTTTCGTGGATTCTGACAGAAACAACATCAAGATTCCAAAAGAGGTTCTTTTTGAACCCTTTAAAGTAGTTTTCAGCAAGTGTCAAAGTTAATTATGCCATTTTCATGAGGATTGCAGGGTATTTTTGGAAAAAAAGTTGGAACCCTAAAAAAAGTAAAATTGGGTGTGATTGAGAATTACTTTGTGTACTGTGCGAACTTGTAATTAAAGTAGTATGTGATTAATTTATGTACCAATTAGTGTAATTGGTTAACTGTTTACTTTAATTCATTTAGTTTGCTGACCTGTTGACTACTGTGTACATATTATGGGTAAAACATGCTTGCTTTTGTTGATAAAACTATTGCCTTTAACTGTGTAATTGTATTAAGATATGTTGCTTCTGTTGACTTGCATTGCATCTGTTTATTGGATAGATAAATGGCCAACAACTAAGATGGATTAATTGATATAGTACGTATTGAGAGCTAGGGGTGCTTTTGTTCCCCAAAAGTATCCAAAACAAAACGTTTGCTTTGCTAGTGTGGTGGGTTATGTTATTAAAGGAGGGATGTGGTAATGGACAAGTTAGATGTGCATTATTTGAGGGAAGCTGTTGTGCATGGGTTTGTGTATTATAATGTTCATGTCCCTCCAAACTACAGACTTTGGTATAAACAAAGAGGGAGTACCTTTAACACAGGGAGGAGGGAATTAGTAAAGAAGAGGAAGTGAAGGAGCGGTTAGAGACAGTGAATGGGGAAGGGTATGTGGAAATCTTTGTGACTGCAGATGATCGAGACATTAAGGCCCATACATGAGGCCCAATCCACTCCAAAAAGAGGCTGAGGGAAAGGGGAAGAAAAGTACAGGATAGACTTTACCAGTTAGGAAGAGCCTAAGACTTAACAAAACTGATCCTGAGGTGAGTCAAAGGGAAGATTCTCCTAAACCTAGATCTAGACAGAATGAGAGTAAGGGGATAGGAAAGAGTGAAGGGGTTTCTACTAAGAATGAGGGGGTTTCTTGTAGGGGGAAGTTGTTAGATAAGGGGAAAGGTAAAGCTAAGCTAGAAAGGGTTTCTGGAAGTGGGAAGGTGTTGGATAAGGGGAAGGGGAAAAAGAAATATGTAGTTTAGGGATTGGTTTTTTAGGATAATAGTGAGGGTAGTGAATCTGGGAGTGAGGAGGGATATTCTTGTACTGACAGGAGTGACATTTACATAACTTGAGAGCTTGGTGAGGAGGAGTATGATAGTAGGGATGAAAGGTGGTTTATACAGAATTCCGAAGAGATTTTGGAGAAGGTAACAAGAAGTCTTGGGAAGCAGTTTTATGTACATGATTAGGGAGTTATAAAGGATCCTAGGGCAATATTGTATGAGAACTTAGATGTGAGTGAGGTTCAACTGCAGGAAGAACTTGAAGGAGAATCAGATGAACTAAAGAGCTTAGATGGTTCATCAGATGAAGAGGACAACAATCTTTGGTTTAATGATAAAACTGACTTCACTAAGCTTATTCTTCTTGTTAATAGACTTAAGTTCAGCAATGTTTTAGTGTTGAGGAGAGCCTTTAGAGTGCATGCCATAGAGAATAGGTATGAATACTACTTTTTACACAATGATAGTAGTAGGATTACTGTTCAGTGTAGGAATATATATGGCTATAAGTTTGACACAAAGACAAGTAGGATGCCTTTGTGTATATGCAAGGGTGGAGTGAAGTGCAACTTCAAGATTCATGCTAGGAAGTTAGTTAGACAGCAGACTTGGCAAATTAAAAGCATGAGGTTAAAGCATAGATGCGTGAGAAGAAGGGAGAACAAGAAGGTCACTGCAAAGTTAATTGTAGAGAGGTACCTTGAGGAGTTTAGAAGTAACCCAACATGGAAGATTAAGCAGATCAAGGATAGGGAGCTGCAAGACCTGGGGGTTTAAGTGACTTACTTTAGGGTTTGGATGGCTAGATGTAGAACTAAGTTGATTATATTTGGATCAGCAAGAGAGCAGTATGCAAGGGTCTGGGATTATGGCAAGGCTGTAATGAAATACAACCCAGGGTCTAGTTGTAATGTGGTTGTAGATGGGATTGAGCAGCCTTAGCCTCCCTTGTTTTTGAGAAAGCATGTGTGTTTGAGGCCTTTGAAAGATGGTTTCTTGAAGGGTTGTAGGCCTATCATTGGAGTGGATGGCTTCCACTTGAAAGGAGCTTACCCAGGGCAGATTTAGTTGTAGTGTCCAAAGATGGGAACAATAGCATTTACCATTTACCCTATTACTTGGGAAACTTGTGAGGTTGAAAACAAGGAGACATGGGTTTGGTTCTTAGAATCATTGATGGAGAGCCTTAGGAGTGCAGATGGGTTAGGTTTCACCTTCATGTCAGACAGGCAGAAGGAAAAAAATTTCTTGTTTTTTTCTATTCTTTATTGTGTCTTGTTCTTTATTTTGTGAAGTATGATAAATGTATTTGGATGCTGTTAAATAGGGACTGGTTGAAGCTCTAGCTCAAGTTATGCTAAATGTAGAAACAAGGTTCTGTGTTAGGCATATTTGGGCAAATTTCAAGCTGAAATTCACTGGATTAGTTTTCAAGGAGCTTTTTTGGAGTGTTGCAAGAGCAACAACACATGTAAGTCTGTAGCTTAGATTATTTTGAATAAATTAAACTATGAAGTTGAACTGGGTTCAGTGAGCTTAGATTGTTTTCAACTAGAACACTGTTCTTGTTTTGTGTGTAGCTTAGATTGTTATGAACAAATTTAAGAGCTTGATTAGAACACTGTTCTTGTTGTGATTGTAGCTTGAGTATGAAATACCAACGCAGCCGATTAAGGTGCTTGATGAGAAGGCTTATGATTACTTGAACAATATCCCCACTCAACACTGGTGCAGACATGCATTTAGTGACAACTGCAGATCCAACATGTTACTAAACAACATGTGAGAGACTTTCAATCCAGTTATTAGAGACGCAAGAAACAAACCTATCCTCACCCAAATGAAATGGATGAGGAGGTACATGATGAGGAGAAACAATGAGAAGTAGAAGGACTTCAAGGAAATCACAAGCAACTTGACTCCATATGTTCATAAGTTGTTTCAAAGGATGAGCTATGTTTCTAAGAATTGCTTTGTTCAAGCTGCTAGGGATGACACTTATGAAGTGCAACTGAAGGATGACAAGGTACTAGTTAACTTGGGAAATGGGACTTGTTCCTACAATCAATGGCAGTTGATATTATATGAGTGTAGACACCCAAATGTGTCTCCCCAAAACCAAACCCAGTGATGAATACATTTCACGTCATTTGATTATCGAGCGAAGTGAAAGTGTGAAAAGTCTAGTGATGTGGATGTTTTTATTAAAATATCTCTCTTTCTGTTTTTGAAAATATTCCTTTTTATGCTCTGTTTATGAAAATAGCCAGTCCAATTTAGTTTGGTCCATGATAAGGGTCCAATAATAGTGTAATTGGATCGGGTTCGAAAAGAGATTTCCAACGATATATTATAAGTGCAATTCCGATGAATAATGAGGAAGTTATGGATTAAATTAAATTTGGCCCGAAATGAATTTTATAGGCGGCCCAATGATCTAGAGGAGGGCCTATTAATTATTATTCCTAAAGTTATTAGGATTGATTTTAATCTTCTAGAATATTTAGAAGGTTCTTTTTAATTTTAATAGCATTAGGATTAATAATTATATTTTAAAAGAGTTTTATTTGGAATAAAATAAGTGTTTTATGATAAATTTGATCTTAAAACTGTTTAACGCGGATTCTAATTACTTAATTATATTAGGAAAAGGATTCCGCGTACAAAAGCGTTTTATCTTTTAATTAGCGCCAAACGATAGAGTCTGTCGCCTGGCACTAATCCTGTCGCCTGGCGACAGATGCCAGTTTTATTCCGAATGGGACTTGATTTGTTTTCGGACTATTTTTCTATAAATAGGGGTCATATCTCCCCGTTTTCCATCATCAAGGATCAACAATCAACAATCGGCCATCATCTCTCTCTATTCTCTCTCTAAAGCTAGAAGCTTTCTCCCTCTCTATTCTTTTTCTAAACCTTCCCTCTTACAAAATTCCTCATACATTAGTTCTAGACACACCTGGCCAAGTTCGAAGTTGCCTTCGCCCTAGACGTGAAAGGTTGATAATTTCTGAGGGTTTGGTCCCAAATCCCTATTTCAATTATTTGATTTAATTGTTTGATTTATTATTTTCCTTGAAGTTACTAACGTGTGTATTTTGTTATTAGAAAGAGGTACGAGGCATCGAAGTAAGTACTTTAATTGTTCTTTTGATATAGAAATCATGCTTAAATTATTTTGTTGATTCCTAGTATCTTGTTAGGATGTTATATTGCTTCCTGGTATCATGTTTAGGGTAATAACTAAAATTTCTAATATCATGTATATTATTATGATGCTTCCTATTTCTTTCCTAATATCATGTTAGTATCATGTTAGGGCTAAAGATTTGATCTTTATTGTTTAGTGACATGCTAGGGTTTGTTATTAATCTTGTTAGTATCATGCCTAGGATCTTGCTAATATTATTATGCTATGAGATTGAGAATATTATTATTATGATGATGATTGTTATTATGTTGCTTGATATTATATTTATTATTATCGTTATTTCTTGATCACGCCTTTTATGCATGTTTAAAGGGAATTTGTACTTGTAATCACGCTTAATAAGATAATTAATAATCTTTTTTAGGTTAATATGATTATAATTTAAGTGATCACCAATAATAGCTTTGTTTGTGCATTAATATTCAACCAACATAGATTAAACAGGTTTAGGGTTAACCTAATGATTGTATGTTAGTCAGAAAGCGCACATGAATACGAGAAGAATAAAGTAGAGGCCTATTTTTAGGGCAAGTTCAATCTCTTTTAGGTTGGATTTGTACCTTCATCCCCGAACTTCCGGTCATGGTTCCAGACCTATTGGAGTTAACGATCTCCTGGATCGTTAAGGGGTGTAACCTTCACCCTGTGAATGGTTTACAAGTTCCTAAAACTTGTTGGCGACTCTTTTACTCTAGCTTCCTTCCCTTTGGACGCCACCATGCTTAAGTGTATGATCACAGTTGGGCTCAAGTGTGGGATGATTGAAATATTCCCTACAATGAGCCTGCAATTCAACCAATGCCAGGACCAAAGCACTGGGATAAAGTTTACATGAGAGAGCCTCAGCCACCAGCCTTCAGGAAGGCCCAAATTGAAGAAAAGAAAACTGGAGCCTGGTGTGGGAACTTCTACAGTGGGGGCAACAAGGAGGAAAGAAAAGGAAAAATCAATGCAGGAATTGTGGTGGATATGGCCACTATGCCAAGACTTGCAAGCTCCGAACTGCACCTGAACCAACTGAGCAAAGATCTGCAGGGAAAACAACATTGGGAATAAGACTTTTCCCAAGAGAAACAAGGATGTGAACTACTCAACAAGAGGAAAGGTTCAAATAGTCAATAAGCCCAACCAAGGTCCAACTAACATAGCACCCCTTTTCCAGTCAACCCGAACCCAAAAACAGAGAGCCAATGCAATAGACTAGAGTGTAGACAAGGATAGCTAAGCTGCAGACTTTCAAACACGCAAATTTAACTCAATGAACTATCTGTTGTTTCCTTTTTCTGAACTAGACTTTTAGGTTGTTATTTTGAACATTAGCATGCAGTACACTAGAGTTAACACTTAGAGGTTGTTTTTTAAACTCATACTTTTGGTGTTAGGCATTGTAAGCTTATTTTGATCAATTCATACTTTGGTGTTAGGCTTTAAAAGCCTATTTTATTACGCAATGCAAGTAATTTTCTCATTTGGTTTCAATGCAATTTCGGATTACTAAGTAGTTGCTTTAATCCTTCCATCCAAAATATTTGTATACAATTGTAGGGAATATTTCAAGCATCCCACACTTGAGCCCCACTGTGATCATACACTTAAGCATGGTGGCGTCCAAAGGGAAGGAAGCTAGAGCAAAAGAGTCTCCAACAAGTTTTAGGAACTTGTAAACCGTTCACAGGGTGAAGGCTACACCCCTTAATGATCTAGGAGATCCAATAGGTCTGGAACCATGACTGGAAGTTGGGGGATGAAGGTACAAATCCAACCTAAAAGAGATTGAACTTGCCCTAAAAATAGGCTTCTACTTCATTCTTCTCGTATTCATGTGCGCTTTCTGACTAACATGCAATCAATAGGTTAACCCTAAACCTGTTTATCTATGTTGGTTGAATTTAATGCACAAACAAAACTATTATCGGCAATCACTTAAATTATAACCATATTAGCCTAAACAAGATTATTAATTATCTTATTAAGCATGATTACAAGTACAAATTCCCTTTAAACCTGTAAGAGAGGGCGTGATCAAGCAATAACAATAAAAATATATATCAAGCAACATAAAAATCATCATAATTGTAATCATAATCATAATAACAATCATAATTAAAAATAATCATGTTAAAGCATAATATTATTAGCAAGATCCTAGGCATGATACTAACAAGATTAATAACAAATCCTACCATGTCACTAAACATTAAAAATCAAAGCTTTAGCCCTAACATGACACTAACATGATATTAGAAAAGAAATAGGAAGCATCATAATAATTATACATGATATTAGAAATCTTAGTTATTACCCTAAA
Source organism: Chenopodium album (assembly GCF_948465745.1). Taxonomy (NCBI): domain Eukaryota; kingdom Viridiplantae; phylum Streptophyta; class Magnoliopsida; order Caryophyllales; family Amaranthaceae; genus Chenopodium; species Chenopodium album. The sequence goes on from NC_137843.1 coordinate 14,957,295, forward strand.
CATGATACTAGGAATCATAAAGACATCCTAACATGACACTAGGAATCAAAATAACAATCTAAGCATGATTTCTTTATCAAAAGAATAATTAAAGTAATTAAAGTACTTACTTGGATGCCTCATATCTCTTTCTAATAACAAAATACACGCGTTAGTAACTTCAAGGAAAATAATAAATCAAACAATTAAATAATTGAAATAGAGATTTGGGACCAAACCCTCAGAAATATCAAACCTTTCACGTCTAGGGTGAAGGCAACTTCGAACTTGGCTAGGTGTGTCTAGAGCTAATGTATGTGGAATTTTGTAAAAGGGAAGGGTTAGAAAAGAATAGAGAGAGAAAGCTTCTAGCTTTTAGAGAGAGAAAGAGAGATGATTGATGATTGTTGATGATGATTGTAGATGATTTTAAAACAAGGAGATACGACCCCTATTTATAAGAAAAATAGCACGGGATCAGAGAAAATCATATTCGGAATAAAACTCCTCCTGTCGCAAACGACAGGAGTCAGCGCCAAACGACGAGCATCGTCGCCAGGCGACGAAGGTCAATGCCAGGCAACGAAGATCAGCGCCTGGCGACGACGCCGTCGTCTCGCGCTGATCCAAAAGTCAACGTGCTTTTCCACGCGTAATTACCTTCAACACCGGTTGCAGGTAATTAAGCGTCCGAGCAGTTTTCGAAATCAGTTTTTATTCTAAATAAAACATCCCTTTTTTTTTAAAATAATAGTTAATAAGCCCTCCTCTAGATCATCAGGCCACCTTTGAAAATCACTGGGCCTAATCTAATTTAATCCATAACTTCCTCATAAGTCATCGGAATTGGGCCTATAATATATCATTGGAAAGCTCTTCTCGAGCCCAATCCAACTACACTATTATTTAACCTTTATCATGGACCAAACCAAATTGGACTGGCTACTTTTCATAAAATAGGAGCAAGAAAAGAAATATTTTTGAAAACAGAAAGAGAAATATTTTAATAAAAACATCCTCATCATTAGAATTTCCACACTTTCACTTCGTTCGATAATCAAATGAGGCGAAAGGTATTCATCACTGGGTTTGGTTTTGGGGAGACACATTTGGGTGTCTACAACAATACATTGCAAAAGTGGTTCAATGCCACTTATAAACCATTACATATGCATTACTAGTACTGTTCATGCCTTAGGACAAATTACATTTTAAGCATTACAAACCCCCAAATAACTACCATCACTAACATGACTAAACTAATCCCAAAATTAACACACAGAACAAAGTGCTCTGATCTTTCATTTCTTCCATGTATCTCTTTGTTCATCTTCTTCCTATCCGAGTTTAAATCCTTGCATTTCCTCTTCAGGCTATCCACTTCATTAAAGAAACACCTCATCTGTCCACCAAGATCATCAACTTCTCTTTTGTAGTCAGTAATTTCTCCCTTCAACAGCTTCTTGTCCAACAACAAATTGTTGATCACCTCTGTTTGCCAGGCTGTCCCATCAGGTTCATCAACCCATTCAAATGCTTTGCAACCCCTACTCTCAGTTACAGGATCATAGAACTTGCATGTTCTAAACTTCCGACCTGGGTTCTCCCTTGTCCAACTGGTGAGCTTCGCAAAGGGTACACCACACTTGCACTTCTTCTCTCTTGAAGTGGAGGAACTTATGAAAGACATCTCCTGCATTAATATGCCATCCACAATAAGCAAAACCATTCCTACTATGAAAAACCAAACAAAGGAACCAAGGAAATTAAACAATCAGCCCTAAAAATCAAAACCCCAATTCAATTTTGCGATGAACCCTAAGATCATTTTTTCGTAAATATGAGGGACAAATAACACACATACTTCATGAAATATGTACGAATTATATGATTACTTACACCTGCGAACTGAATTATGCACTTAATTCAACAACATAGACTGATTTTCATATCATTTAAGAAAGATAAATTAGGGTTTTCTGTAGTGGTATTGACGCAATTACCTGATTTCAAATCTTCCTCCCACAAACAAAGATGCTTAAATCAAACAATTTGGGCAATTTGATTGTTGAATTCGCAAAAGTTGAACCCTAATTTTGTGTAAACAAATCAACAGTTGAATGAGTTTGAAGGATATCGCAACTATATAAAAGACTGAAAAAAATAGTCGTTGCAATGGGCCCAACTAACAGTTCCTCTAACGTCGGAACCATTTAGGTGGTGAAACCAAAATTTTAATTTTTTAAGTGGTGTTATAATAAAACTTTGAAAATTTGTGGTGTTATAATCAAAATTTTGTGTTTTTTCTGGTGTTATCTTCTAAAGTTTCCTAATTTTATTATTTATACTCTCTCTTCCAACTCACCATCTTCTTCTTTGAATAACCCACCATAACCACCACCTACCCTCCATGACCACCACTTGATCACCACCACATTGCAACCCCAAATTCCTAACCCATCTTGCCCCCACTGAACCGAACTGAACCTACATGATGGCTTCTTCCCAAAAACCCCACCCACCGGACGGTCTGACGCCCTCACCCCAAAATCCTACCCACTCTGAACTAGCGGAGACCCACCACCACCATTAAACAAAACCATGCTGAAAACTCTCACTCACAAAGGCATGCACATTAACCACCTCCACTCTCATCCCTTTGCACTAGATTCCCACGTCGCCGAACCAAAACCCCACCCCCACCAGACCCCGAAAACCGGCGCATCGGACCAAAAACTCCACCCTAGTTCGAAACCCACCACACTGGAGTGAATCCCACCCTATTTTCGAAACACTTATTACGCACTGAACCAAACCGAAGTCCACTTCCACCGATTCTATTGTGGGAAAGGGAATGGGAGCTGCTGTCGATTGGGAAGGCGGGGTTGGGGGAAATGGTCTAGCAGATTGTCTAGGTTGGGGAACAAGAAGGAATTTTTTTTTTATTTTTTGGTTTGATTAAAATATTTTTAATTCTGTTTTTTAAATTATTAAAAAGGACTAATTAAAATGAGACACATGGCAAATTACCCATTTCAACTAGATACTGATTTGACAAACCGGTTAAAGGATTGTTTTGAGCAGATGGGGTGTAAAGGTGGGATTTTTTTGAGATTATTCAAAGGTGGGGTTTTTTTGAGCAGAAATGGCATAGGTGGGATTATTAGTTTCCATTTTTCCAAAATACATAGAGCAAACACAATTAACATGTTCGAGTAAACAACAATTTATTGTATCTTATGTTGACCATACCGTAAAACTCTTGGTTATCAATCGAGGAAGAGATAGCATTCTTCTTTTGACAACACCACTTTCGAAAAAAGGAGTTTAGAAGAGTACTCTCCTTTCATGATCCAACCGTTAATTGACATTTAATTTGAATATTTAAAAATGGAAAAATAATAATAATAATATTCTTTTTTTTTATATAAAGATAAGATACAGGTGAGGAGTTTAGGAACGTCTTCTCGCAAGACCGATACCTAAACTATCTTGTAAAAGAAAAAAAAAAGAAAATTTGCTATCTAAAAAGGGATCAATATCTTGGTGTGTCGAACTAGAATAACCCGTAGCAGCAACATAGTCTGCTGCCGTGTTACCTTCTCAAAAAATATGCTAGGACTTGATACTTGAAAAAGAGGCCAAATGTTGTTGATGTCTTCCATAAGGAGAGAAAGCTTCCACGGACAGGCGAAGTTTCCCTGTAAAATATTAAGAACTGTTAGATTATCTCCTTTAATATATATAGGAGAAATGTTATATTCTTTTGCTAGAAGTAGACCATTCCATTAAAGCAATAACTTCTGCCATAAAAGCAGAACAGTTGCCTAAATTGTACACACAACTAGCTATATGATCCCCATTTGCATTACGTAAAACAATTCTAGTTGTAGTAGCCCCTCGAATAGCAGAACCGTAAAAGTTTAGTTTACAGTAGCCTACAGGAGTAGGAGACCACTTCTAGGCGTCATTTCAAATGCGCCTACATTAAGCATGTGTGAATATGCTTGGCACTCATAGGAAGTGGGAATTGACATATACGATTAGAGACAAGAAAAGTAGGGAGCCGTCAACAAGCTTTAAAGGAACTTGTAAACCGTTCACAGATCATTTAAGGCAACCACGATTAAGGGACAACGAAAGGCAACAACGATTGACCCGTGAAGGTTACACCCCATTCATAATCCATGATATTACTAACTCCACATGATTCGGAACCACGAAAGGAGAATCGGGGATGATGGTACGAAGTGAGTCATGGAGTCACATTCGCCCGTATTGGCCTCTACTCGATTCTTATTGTGAAAAGTGATTCCTGCGATCTCAAAGGCATACAAACAAAGATTCAATTTGCTCTAAATTATTATTAAGCTAAATTGGTTGAATATTAATGCAACATATAATTCTAAAATATTGTGATTACTACTTCGATTAAATAACAAGCTTAAAAAGGAACTTAAACCGGTTGTCCAAATTATCTTATTAGTCGTGATTTCCAATTACATATTCCCTTTAACATGAAATATGGTGATCATAAAAACAATAGAATAAAAATTAATATCGGAAGCAATTTAACCATAATATCGTTAGTCAAATCAAATAATAATAAACCTAATAATGATACTTGCAATATTAAAATAAAATAAGTAATTAAATTAATTAATTACTCACATTTCGCGCGCTCCTTTAAATTGCTACATCATAAATAAATTGTTAGTAAGTTCAATAAAAATATAAATCAAATTAAAACAATTAAATTAAAAAGTAGAGTTGATTTGGTCCAAAACCTCAATTAATTCTACCTTTCATGCCTTAGTTAAAGGACATAACCTCTGGTCAAGTATGGACTCCTTGGAGTGCTTAGGGGAAGTATTGTGAGAGAATAGGGAGGCTAGTATTTAGGATAAAGAGGGAGAAGAGAATGATTTTGGTGTAGGGAGAAAGAGAATGATTTTTGGTGCCCCGAAACAGGAGAAATCAGGTTCGTATTTATAGAAAAATGTGTAGGGTGAAGCACGGAACCCTAGAAGTAAAGTGCCACAAAGAAAAAACCCTAGAAAAACACCGTTTCACGGTACAAAATACCGTGACATGGTGCACAGTGCCATGACACGTCAGCAAACCCCGTGGTGTGGCATTTATGCTGTGACGCTGCAAATCCAGTGTTTATGCGTTTTTAAAACTTTGATAACTTTTGATCCATAAATCGGAATAAAGAAATAATATATAATTGGAAATATTATCAAGTCTAATTTCCAACCCAATTAGAATCAGGTCAAAATCTTTTGTAGATTTTAAGATACGGCCGTTTTAGTGAAAGGATGTTGGTTTTTGGCCAAGTTTAGTGTTTTGCTCATATCTTCTTCGTTTTAAACCGGAATTGGGCTTATGATATGTCATTGGAAAGCTTATTGAAAGTCCTATCCAACAAAATAATATTTGGATCAAAATTATAGGGCCATGAAATTAGTTTAGCACGGTTTTGTGATGTAGACACGAAAAGAAGAAAATAAGTTATGGTTTGGAGAAATGGGTTAAGAATTGGGTTGGTTTATGAAATGTATTAAATTGAACATGGATTTAAGAACTCCAAAGATTAAATACTCAACCCGACAAATACTGGCGGTGAAAGGTTGTTCATCATCGGGTTTGGTTTTGGGGAGACATTTTTAGGTGTCTACACTACTAAACAAATAGAGGATGATGCGAAGTATTAGGAGAAGAAGTAGGAGGAGGGTTGTACATATCATTCCATTCCTGATAAATATAAAAGGCACTTATATAAATACTATTAATATTTGGAGTTACATTTTTAAAAATAACAGCATTATGACATTTCCAAATACTCCAAAAAAGCAGAACAAATTTGGAGATGCATTGAGGAGAAGAGACATGGAGTAATAAAAAAAAAGGTCTGGAACAGAAGAGGCAACGGGACCTCCGCCAACCCAACATTTGACCGAATTAGAATCCCAAAGAGAAGTAATTAAGGGGCAGTTAATAAACAGATGAAACTGTGACTTCAGAATCTTGATTACACAAAGGACAAGTACTAGGGATAGGAATGTGACGTGCTATTAGGGTTTTCCTAGTATGGAGACTATAATGTAAGATTTGCCATAAGAAAATTTTTACTTTAGAAGGGATATCTAGATTCCAAATCTAACAAAACGGAAGAAGGGTAATTAACAGCAATATGGGCTAACCAAGTGGCTGACTTTACAGTAAATTGGCTAGACTTAGAGAGACCCCAGCAAGGGGCGTTGACGGGAGGGGAATACCCCTAATTTTGTGAACTAAACCAGGTGGAAGAACATAAAGTAATAGGGGAGTATTCTAGTAATTATCTTAAAGGATGAACATATCTACAGTAATATCAAGGTTAGCTATAGTATTAGGGTCAAGATCTAATAACCCAATAATATTAGTACAAGCACACCAAATATCAACCACAAACAAGATAGAAGAATCATTGCCTACTTTCCAACAAAGACCTCTAATGAGAAGAGGGCGAATATGGAGAATTTGCTTCCAGATCCAGGAGTCCATATGACGGGATTGATAATGTAAAAAGTGAGAATGACTAAGATATTTAGTTGTAACAGACTTAACCCATAAATTATGAGGGTCTGTCAAAATTTTCCAACCTAGTTTAGCAAGAAATGATGAGTTTTACGAAGGCCTAAACCCCCTTGTGCCTTTGGATGACAAATAGTATCCCGGGCTACCATAGATAGACCATGCTTTGCTGGAGATTGACGCAAAAAAAATCACGATTAATTTTATCCAGAGCAGAAGTTATAGATACCGGTAAGCGGGCGGTGGTCATGGCATAAAAAGGAATATATTCCATGTGACTTTGAATAAGAACCACTTTACCAGCTTTTGAGACAAAGTTTGTTGACCAGGAGTTTAATTTAGCATCAGCTTTAGAAATTAGATGGTGGAAATTATCTTTGGAAAACTGAGAAGAGTTGAAAAAAACTCCTAGATAACGGCCAAGAAAGGACTTGGGTGTCATATTAAAGAAACTAGCCATATGAATCTTCCGGGAGTTAGGAACTAATTTAGAGAAAACAATAGAAGATTTATGATAATTAATAAGTTGACCAAAGAGTTTAGAAAAATCTGCTAATGTATCACGAAGGGTAGAACAAGCTATAGTAGTTGCTTTACAAAAAAGTAAACTATTATCTGCAAACAAAATACAGGGAATAATAGGAGCCGATGGTGCAATTTTAACACCAAGACCTAAAGAATGAGTTTTACTTTGAAGGAGGAGATTTTTAGCCAAAACCTCCATATAGATCACAAAAAAGGCGGGTGAAAGAGGATCACCCTGTCTTAATCCCCGACTTGGTTTAATCAACTGGGTAGTAGAATTATTAACCACAGGAGAGTAGAAAATGGTTGTAATACAAGCTTTAATCCAACTAATCCATTGGGTATTAAAACCGAAGGCATGTAATGTGGCCCAAAAGAAATCTCATTCAATACGATCATATATAAGTTTTTTCCATATCTAACTTAAGAGCTAACCAACCCTTTTTGCTTTTAGATTTAGTGAAGAGATTAAGGATTTCATGAACTGATTAAATATTATCTTGAATAACACGATCTGGTGCAAAATCATTTTGGTGGGGACCAATAATGTTCTTTAAAAAGGGTTTAAACGATTAACTAAAATTTTAGAAATAACTTTATAAATAGTGGTACAGAGACTTATTGGACGATATTGATTAGCTTTAGTAGGAAAAGCTACTTTCAAGATTAAAGTGATAATCGTACGATTTAATTCTCTTAGGAGAATACCATTATAAGAAAAAAGCCTTTAATAGCCTTACAAATATCTGTACCTATGATTTTCCAGTAATGTTGTAAAAACTTAGGACATACCCATCTGAGCCCGGAGCTTTATAAGGCGACATATAGAAAAAAGCTAAACAGATTTCATCATCTGTAAAAGGTTGCGTAAGTTCCTGATTATCCACATGGGAAATAACAGGACTAATCCAAAGGAGGGAGATAACTCTTTCTGAGGGATGATCTGATTTAAAACGTTTAGTAAATTCTGAATAAAAAAGGAAGTAATAGAAATTCTTTACTATGTTTTTTCAATTTATTATGGTTGGTCCGATTTAAAATAAGTTATGCTGATTTGTTTACTTTGTATAAAACCTTTCAAACTATTTTGTTAGAGTTGTTTTTAAACTCTTTAGATGGTTTTGTAAAAAATTACCATTAAAATCGTAAATTTGGGTGACAACGCACTTTAATTGAAATAAAATATTTTGAAAATTACCACAAAACAAAAAAATTTGTGCAAAAGCACTTGAAGTCTATATTCAATTTAACAATCTACTGGTATAGAAAACTCTCCTCCTTCTCTCTAGAAATCATAGAGGTTATCTTTCCACCGCCTCAAACTTTCGCTTGCCGGAGAAGGGTGGCTCCACCCTTCGTGGTTGCTCTCTGCTTTTCTCTTTTCTTTGTCTTTTATTCTGTTTTTGGTTAGTTTTGGTAAGGGTTAGCCTTGTTTTTGCAAGAGTAGGTCAGTTTATTTCTTGTTTTGGGTTAGAGTTGGAGTTGCTGGGTTTGACGCCTTTGCAATTTTATCCCAATCGAAGCATCAATCGCCTATCGGCACTGGCGATTTCGGTTTCCTCACAGGAGAACCATCACAACCTCGTTGCCGACATCAAAATCGCGTTATGGACCCTATTGTCAAAGATGGGCGTTTCATTTATTCGTAATGTTTCGGACCTTGTAGGCTTGTTGTTCGCGGCTGTGACAAGGTTGTGGCTACTAGGTGTTTTAAGTAGTTCAGGCGTTTTAGAGGTTGTTAGGTTGTTTGAAGGGGTAACTCCGTTCAAGCCCTCTGGATACTGCTCCGCTATCAGTTTCCTGTTCTTAGTGTGTGGTTTGAGCTCCGTGAGCGGGCTGTTTTCTAGGAGGTTCAGGTTGTGGCTCTGTTGGTATATTTCGGTATCATCATTCCACTTTACCATCCTATTGTTATGCTTTAATTTGTTTTGGATGGGTTGGTGGTTTTTGTGTTGTTTGCTTTGGTATTGTTATGAGTTGGGAGCATGTTATGCTAATACTGTTTGTTGGGGTTTTTATATGCTCTTATCACAACCTTTTTGGGTTGTAATTGCCGTGAATTGGTTGTTTATTATATGCGGAGATATTGAGGGTCTATTTAGTGGTGAAGTCCAAGTTTGGGATTGGGGTTTAGGTTGTAGGATCCAAATTTATGTCTTAGGAATTTGGTTCGTTAGTTGGTGTGTGCCACCGGTGAATTGTGGTGCTAGGTACATTGATTTAGGAATGGTGGAAGAGATTATTTGAGATCCGATTTAGGATTCTCAAGGCAGTTCTCAATTTGTGTTGTCTGCTTTAAATGTGGGATTTCTTTCTTCAGTTATGAGTCCCATGGTGGTGAGTGTTAGGTTGGGATTGAAGTAAACCCTCCTACCTTGTGTTTGATGATGATGGCTAGTCTAGCCATGATCATTATAAATCAAATCTTGATGGAGGCTCCTCTTCTGGATCAGTTGAGGGAAGCAAGTTCCTCCTTGCAGGTCCGACATTCTCTTAATAATAGATGTCCGGTAGTGAGTTTCTAGGGAAAGTAGCTGGTCAAGGATCCCAGTATGTTCGTTGTTGGTCAGGACCTTGGGATAACCTTAATGGAGAGTGTGGATTTTCGTCACATTTCGTGTCTTGGCACTTGAATAGGGAAGAGGTAGTTTTTTGCTCACATCGACTTCCATCGACGCTATGTATCGTTCTCTTTGCTAGGCCCCTATGCAACTCCCATTTTCAGCTTCCTCGCCTTCTTCGCTCTGGTTTGAGTATGTTATGGCGGCGGCAAGATCATGACTTCCAGGTAAGTCTTAACGGGGTTTGTCTTGTAGGTTTCCGTCCAAATATTTGCGGCGGCAGTGCTCTCCTTTGCATAGTTTATATTACCAAAGCATGTAATAGACTTGTAGTATGTGCCTTGTATTTTAGTTCCTTTATTCTAGCCTAGGTTGTAATTTGCTCTTTTGTTTATATAGTTCTCATTGTCAAAAAAAAAATAATAATAATAATAATCTACTGGTATATTCTATTCATTTGAATACTTTTTAATTTAGCATCCTTTATTGTCATTTTTTTTCTCCTTTTGCTTCCTCTAATAAGCTTTGATACGACGAAGACTAGAAATGTACAGTATTTTTTTTTTTTGGTGATTAGAGAGCCACAAGAGCAAGTGTGAGAATCCATCCCAGGATTTCCTAGAACCGGGAGGAAAGCTCTAACCACTTGAGCTATCCCTCACTCTCAATGTACATTATTTTTTTATGGACAGTTTCAACTCCCTTGTAGAAAAGTTCAACTCCCTTCACTTATATAAAATAGAGATAAACACAAATGGTCAAAATTTATTCACACAATTTTGTAGGGTGATGCGAGATTGATGCAAATGTCAAAATATACTAGTTTTGCTATTTTTCATGTTTTAATTTTTATTCCAAAAATGTGATCCTAGTTTTTTGATGTTATTAAATATTTGTGGATGTCTATATACTCCTGTACTCTCTTAAACATTCTAGATCTAGGGTTTACTATTCTCAAAACAAACCCTAACATTATTGTATCTGTATATAATCTCCTACTCTATGCAATAAACATACACAGATTAATTCTCTCTCAATCTCTCATATTTCTCCCTATTTTATAACACGTTATCAGCACCATTAAGTGAAGAAATAAGATAATCAATTGTCATCGAGGTTAGAAATCAATCATCACTGAGGTCGGTACTTAATAAAATCTTGTTAATTAGTATGAAATTAATCACAAAACATCACAATCGTCTTTGTAGAACGTTGTGTTTATTAGTACCGTGTGACTAAACTATATTTTTTTTTTTTTGAAAGAAGTCCCAAAGGACATTAAACTTCATTAAATAAAGCCATACGACATCTACAATTGACAATTAACGATAATGAAAACAGATTTAACAAAATCAAACAAGAATTAATCAGGGAAGGGTTAAGACTCCAAATACATAGATATAACACTTCGGCACATTCTCGATTCGTTGTCTCATACAACTTTTTGAGTGGATCCGTCGCCGCTTCATAGTTTTGTGAGGAAGTTCTTGTGTTGAATTCGTAACCCGAATCCGAGCCATAATCAGTTGAAGCCCCGCACAACTAGAGACCCTATTAAGCGCAAATAAAACAACCTTATCTTTCGAAGGAGTTCGAAAAACCTTGTCTTTCGAAGGAGATCGAAAAAACCTTGTCTTTCGAAGGAGATCGAAAAAACCTTGTCTTTCGAAAGAGATAAACCCTTTCTTTCAAAGGAGACATTATTATAATCTAAAAAACAAAGAAAACGTAAAAGAAATAAAGATTGGGGCTTTCCATTGGTGAAATCCGATGGAAGCCCCTTCAAAGTTAACAATGAAGGCTAAAGTTTAGAAGAGAGAACAGAGAGCGGAGGCTAGGGTTTTTTTGCTACAATGATGCTTTCATTGTCACTTATTACTACGTGACTAAACTATATTTTAGATACGAGTATTTTTTGTTATTTCCTATAATAATGCAGAGTAAATATAGGTGGTATAACCATGTACTTTAAGTCTTTAATTTGTTTGTTGAGATGCCAATTCGCTGCGGACAAACCATGACTGATGCATAATCTATTGTTTTATTGAATTGGTCAAATGGCTTGTTGTACATATAAGTTTATGATTATTATGCTTGAATATTTCTACTGTATTAATTGATGCTTTTTCTCAACGTATTGAGATTCATTAATTATATGTGACTTTAGTATTTAATTATTCTCATATATTTTGATTTAACCTCTATTAAGGAAATTAGTATACCATTGTTAATGATCAATGGTTATCATTGATACTCTTTTATAATAAATCACTATATAAGCTTTATTAGATGATGGTTGATATTATTGTACAAGGGTTTAATGACTATGTTTTTTTTTACTTGGAATACGTAATTTGATGACTTTATACATAATAAAGTTAGCCTCTTGTTTATTAGAGATAAGAATTGATAAAGTTAATTGTATATTTAGTTTGTTATGCAAATTTTTTTATAGAATTATATTGTTAAGATTAAGTAAAGGCTTCTTTTTATGTGAGGCAATACTCCTAAACCTTAGTTTAACCCAAAGCCCAAAATAATGACTAGGAAATCAATTCAAATTTGCATCCTTAATATTGACCAACTATCTATTTTTAATTTTTTACTATGTATTGATTGATGATAAATAGAAAGCTAATTGCTTAGGGCTCGTTTGACATTGTTGTGGCTTTCTGTTTTTTGGTTTTGTAAGTTTCAAAATCATATGATATATGTTGTATAATGAATGAAAAATTAGAAAAACTAATTGAAATCCGAATAATTTAGAAAACTGACAACAAAAAAGTGAAAACTGTTATGAAATATCTAAATGTGGATGACTATTATCCCATGTACAATCTAGAACATTCTAGAGTTGGGTATTTGATCTTATCTGATGTAGGAATCATAGATAATAAAACATGTATATATATCCCATACTAGATTGAATAATATACAGAACGTAAAAATATTTCTCTCATCTCTCTATATTTCTCTTCCATATTTAACACGTTATCAGCACCATCTCTAACCGATTGAGTAGACGAAAAAAAAAATTAATAAAAAGGGAAATCAGTCATCAAGGTTAGTGTTATTATTTTAATGAATTATTTATCATGAATTTCACCAATAAATCGTTACTACCGTTTTTGTATGATGTTGAGTTTTTGTTGGCACTGCATAATACTATGATTGAACTATTTAGATATGTGTGTTATTCTATTAATGCAAAGTAAATATATGGGTTTGCTTGTTGATGTGCTATTTGCCGATCGATGCAAACTTTATTAAATTTGTTGAATCGATAAATAACCTTATTTCGTATAATCCCCTTATATGTTGAATGTAATTGGTATTTCTTACATCTTAGAGGTATCAATTCTCATTGACTTCAGGATTATTATGTCTGACTATATCTACCGTATTATCAATGCTTGTTACTTTTATATAATAGATCATATTTTTAATATTATATGCTTTAATGGATTATTTTTGATGCATATAATAACAGTTCACTGTAAATTGCCAAATTCTTCTTAGTCACATGTTGCATATCCTTTAATTCTGTAGAATAATTAAACCATTATTTGCAGTTGTTTCTAATTCCATCATTATAGGCTGTAAGTATATACTGTGACCTATGCGGACACATGAGGAAGATTTACAGCACTTACTCAGATTTTGCATGCCTGCGCAGGATGCATGGAGGGGTGGTATTTTACATATCCACTCACATGCTAATGCAGACCAATCCTTCGGCGATTGAATTATGTACTATATCCGGCTGTTCCTAAACCAGGATGGTTATGATGGTCACAGGACGACCTTCTTTATCGCAACCCTATGGGGGTTGTGGATCGCACGTAATAATCGAAATTTCACCACGTCGGTTGTTGTCGGTCTGTCAACACCGGCAATTATCTCGGAAGGTCTCCGATAGCAGGGGCTACTTGCCGCCAAGAAGAGAGATGATCTTCGCGCAATGCACCCACCTAAGATGGTTAGTAATATCCCATCGAGGTTCTTGCGCTCTGTGTTACGAGTTCCGGAGTATGGGGATTCACTGGTTCCAACGGTTATTCTGGTTGATGGTTCATGGAATAAACATGCTAATAGAGCATGGGTTGGTGTCCAGAATTTAGGGAATACGGGGAACAAGGGTGGCTCGGAGGGGCTTCCTTTGGCCTTTCCCATTCAGCTCTGCATGCGGAGATGAATGCCTGTCTGGCGGGGCTACAATGGGCGGTCACACGGTCAATTCGTGCGGTTACTATTTATACAGACTCTACTACAGTGGTTCAGTGCCTTTGGGATGCGCAAGTGCTGGATATTTCGGCAGCAGTGGAGAGAGCACACTTTCTTGCTACTACGGCAAACTGTAGTTTGTCCTCCTTTAATTTTGTTTTGTAGGTTGTTCTGTTTAAACTTTTGCGGATTAAGCTTATGTCAAAAAATAAATAAATAAATAATTAAATAAATAAATAAATTATAGTTTGAAACACTTATATGATTGCTTAAAATTTATTATGCCTTGTCTACTATGTATGCGGCTATCACTAGTAGAAAAAAGCATTTGGCCACCGGTTCAAAACCCCCTTATGCCACCGGTTTTGAACCGGTGGTCAGTTGGGGGGTGGCAATAAGCTTTTAAAAAAGCCACCGGTTCAAAACCGGTGGCAAAAACAAGTATTGCCACCGGTTAACCGGTGGCAATAATCTGTCCCGCTTTTTTTTTTTGGTATTAATGAGTATTGCCACCGGTTAACCGGTGGCAATAATGCCCTAAAAAAACAAAAAAAAAAAAAAAAAAAAAAATTTTGCTTTTTTTTCACTTAAAATGTACAGAACACATATATACATACATAATATACATAAAACACATATATATTCATCAATAACTAGTAATTATACACTTTATAAGACTGAAAAAGCTAAATTTATAATTACAAATAAATTAATGATACAAAAATTCCAATTTACAAGAACTAAATTTATCAAATTACACAAACCAAATGTTTAAAGCATCAGCTTAGTCTTCAAAGGATTAGTTCTCTAGAGCATTAGTCTCTGTAAATTCCATTAGATCAGAAAAACTAGATTCTCTGGAGCATTACAAGCAGCATTTCCTGATAAATAAAAGATGTCATGAGTATGGGATTAGGCTAATTGGCCTAATTTCTAAAACTAATTTTGTTTTAAAAAAAAAACAAAAAACAAAAACAAAAAAACCACCGTAAGGTCCCTAACCGACGACCCACCCACAACCGATGACCCACCCACAACCCACCAGAACCCACGACCCACCCACAACCCACAACCCACCAGAACCCACAACCCACCAGAACCCACCAGAACCTACAACCCACAACCCACGACCCACCCACAACCGACGACAACCCACGACCTGGCACACGACCTCTGACCGAACCCACAACCAAACCAAAACCTTACCCGACGCCAAACCCACCAGACAGCAACCCAAAATCAATTTGAAAATAACCCCAAATTAATTTCGAAAATCAATTAACCCCAAAATCAATTCGAAGCAACCCAAAATCAATTCGAAAATAACCCCAAATTAATTTCGAAAATCAATTAACCCCAAAATCAATTCGAAAAAACCCAAAATCAATTCGAAAAAAAAACCAAAATCAATTACCCCATAATCAATTACCCCATAATCAATTCGAAAAACCCCAAAATCAATTCGAAAAAACCCAAAAAAATTCGAAAATCAATTAACCCAGAAACCCTAACCTCGAATAATTAAACCCAACAACATGCACTAACCTCGGACTTGGTGGCGGCGGTGGTTAGTGGCGGTGGCCAGGAACTACGCGCAGAAGACAGAAGAGAGAAGGAGAAGAAAGGGGAAAGGAGAGGAGTGAGAAGAAAGGGGAAAGGAGAGCAGTGAGAAGAAAGGGGAAAGGAGAAGAGTGAGATCGAGTTCGGACTACAGAGGAGGAGAGAGGGGAAAGAGGAAGAGAGGGGAAAGAAGAGGAGTACAGATCGAGAGGAGGAGAGAGAAGAGGAGAGAGAGGCGCCTAAGAGAGAAAAGCTGAGGGTATACTTAGGGTTAGGGTATTTAAAGGAGAGAGCTAAGGAACAAAATGGGCCGGTTTTTTTTTTTTAAGAATGCCACCGGTTTTGAACCGGTGGGATTTATGTTTTTCCCACCGGTTCAGTTTGAACCGGTGGCAATAATCTCCCCTCAAAATCCCGCCCATTTTCCCCCCATTTTTCCCCACCGGTTTTTAAAAACCGGTGGCCTTGAGGCGGTGCCTATCTTCTTTTTTCACCTAGTGTATGTATTGAAATATCTATATATTATGCATAATTGTATCATATAACAAACTAATGATTGTAACGATTAAAATTTATTAGCTAGGTAATACTTCACGTAACGTCACTTTGTCGCGATCAATGAATTTTGGTTTGTGATATAGCAAACTAATTATTTAGGGTTTGTTTGGCATCATTTTTGGTTTTTGGTTTTCAGTTTCCTGTTTTTCTGAAAACCAAAAACAGGAAACAAGAAAAAGATGTTTTTACTTTTTTGTTGTCAGTTTTTAAAATTATCATGATTTTAATAAGTTTAAATAATTTTTTATTCATTATGAGACATAATTCATATACTTTTAAAAACAAAAAACCAAAAAATAGAAAACCACGGTAATGTCAAACGAACCCTTAGTTCTTCTAGTATTAAATGGTTTTTTTTAGTTATAAGTTTAATAATCCATAATTGTATCTTTAAGGGTATGCGATTAAGCGGTTTCTCCATTTTATACGGAGTACTAATCCACATTTTTCTTGTTTCTTGTTTTTGGTTTTTGGTTTTCATAAAAATAGAAAACTGAAAACAAAAAACAATACCAAACAAACTTCCTTGGTTTGTTGTATAGCTGCGTATAGATACATATAGCTTATATTTATCTCTAATATCTAGCACTGACTTTATAAATTATCTTTAGAGTTTGTTATTTTTCCTTAGGTTTTGTTATACTCTTGTGAGCCTATTTAAGGCCACATACTTATTAATAGAATAATTCGTTCTTCTCTACTCTTATACTTTGTTCATCTACAATTTTCATTGCTAATAATCTTTATTGGTTTTATTGAGGAATGAAATTACATGATACCTAATACTAGTCATATGCGTATCTGTATGATTGTATTAATGACTATAAATCTATGATATTTGCAAATCGATGAAATTGGGGAAAACTTGTAATTTTGAGAATAACTAATGGCTACATCAAGATTAATTATGTTTTATTTATGTATGTATGCATATGAAGTTCTAAAGCAATTTTGGCCGACCTTAACATCACATATATATCAAACGGTCTTGGAATACATTGCATTGGGTTATTTTTAATATTGCAAAATACAACTATGTTAGTATATATACGAAAATTCATGTAGGGTAGTCATTAAAATCAAGATTGTTGTATATATCATGAATTTACTCGCCCAGTGTAAGATCAATCCCTTATACCTTGCAGAAAATCTTGCGTGGACCTGGTTCACAATAATATTATTGTGAACCTAAGGTTTATCCACACGTAACTGGCATTATATTGAAGATAGTGACCCTTAATTTTAATATAGTAACCTTATTTTTAACATAGTGACCTTTTTTAAAACTTGTGTGACCATTAATATTATTATGAACTTAAAGTACGAAATTATGTTGAATAGTGACCTAATTTTAATATAGTGATTTTTATTATTCATATTGACCATTATATTTAAAATATCATTAAAAAAAATAACCTCTTATAGCTTTTAATGTCCCACTAACTTTTATTTCAACATAATAACCTTTATTTTAATATAGTGACTTTTTTTTTTATTAATAAAACAATCATATTGTCTCTAATGTTAGTGGTCCACAATAAATTATTGTGAACCAGGTTCATTTAAGAATTTGTATATACCTTGTGCCCATTCACTTGTTTGTTATATATTGTGCATTTGTGAACTAGGATCAATTTAGTCTGTGGCAATATTATATAAGAAGTTGACAATGCATGACTCAGTTTTGTAGTCCAGTGACCTTATTAATTAATTAATGCATGCCTTCAATTTGGCCCTTCTAATTTTGCTTATATGACTCGCATTAAACTAAAACAAACAGACCAAAAAAATGTCAATCATTATGTTTAATTGTGTATTACTAATCTTGTTATGAGTTTTTATTTTTGCAAGCCTTCCTTGTACATGTAACTAACCTTATTCTTTGTTGAATAAGTAACAACTTTTTCAAGATGTCGTAATGGTTTATGATAGAAAAAGAGTATGCTAACTTCACTTATATCTATTTGATAGATCTTTTGTTTTGTATTGTTTATATGTTTGGTTTTATCTTTGATGATCAATATCTAAGTGCTCATATAGTCCTTTGTGAAGGTTCTTCACATTAGTTCGATATTATATGAGATATTAAACTATAGAGTTACATAATTAGACCTAAATGCATAAGAAAAGCTATCACACAAATTATGTTTATCTTTTATCACACCCCAGTAATTGTAACAGGGAAAGGAAAAGAGCATGTGAGGCATGTGATTGGCTTGTATAAACTATCACAAAGTAATAAAAATATAAGTTAAAATTTAAATAGGTTAAAATTGTTGAATCAAACCTAAATATACTCATTCAATTCCCTGAAGTGAATGTGAGATTGGTTGGTGGTAGTGATAAAATTATCTAAGCATGTTATTGTCAAAGGGGAACACTTTTTCTTGATACATGACATTGCCAAATGAATTTATGCCTTACAAGATACAAGAGATTTTAAAGGTTGTTGGATTAATTCCATATGCAAGGATAAGGGGGAGAGGAGAAAGTATTTACTTCATTTTTTATGTAATCCTTGCACGTGAATAATAAGATACATTGATTGTAAGTTAGACACATCTATACATTAGCTTTAGTATCAATGATTTATTTGATAATGGGGGCCACATACTTATTAAATATTTACAATGACACCATCCTGAAAATGAAAATGAATAAATGTGATTGACTATATACCAAATGTAAATGCTCAAATGAATATTAATATTCTAGAAGGACAACATCAGTTGCTAATAACCTAAAGCACGCCTGAAGCGTGGTAGCCTAATAGATTCCAAAGAAAAGAATCTTAAAACAGGAAAGGAGTCATTATTAACAATAACAAATTTGAAGAAGTGATACATTCTGATAGATCATTAGAAGAGATTATGTTTAGTAAAGCTGATATGTACCATGATAATATAAAATACTGCAGAAGAGTGTAAAATGTCCAAAAAGTTTAACATGTATCAAGATTAGAATCTAAACTCCAGCAAAGTATGAGTAAATTGTTGGATAAAATATTAGTTGATTGTCTTGCCAATTGTATAAAGAAACACATGTTGGTGTTCAAATATCACTTCAAATTTATGGTCATGCATAAAGTTTAATAAAGTGATCACTAGTGTTAGCAAACTGACTAGAGTTCAAATTTAGAGAAGTGATTGGATGTGATCATTAAATTAGGTCATCCGGGTTTAATAATTACCTGTTATGGAAATCTGAAGTTTCATTTGATAATGTGCTGAAGCTCTCTTAATGTTAGATATATGAAATGAATTGAATGGAAAGACATAACATTGAGATTGAGCTATATTTGGATTATGATTCATAATAATTTGTATTGATGAAAATTTCAAGAGTTAATAGGTTTTGATTTCTTATATAAAAGAGTAATGGGTGACCAGAAGTTCACCAAAATAACTTATATATTATTGTCAACTATTAGGTGAGTAGAAGCTCACCAAATACACTATTTAAGTCTTTAAAGATCCAAAAGACCACCACCTAGTAGAATTACAAGCAAGTGATTTATGCTTGTATAACAATTCTTTTGATTTGGGCTATTATATGTCAGCACATAAGAAGTTGGAAAAATGTACAACTGCACAACACATGTCTCCCCATTGACATTATTATTCAATAAGAGAACATATTATGAAAAGGGTAATAATATACACGTGCAATGTAAAGTTAATAAAGAAATGATCTTCATTGAAATTGTTCTCCAAAAGAAGTAGAACTTGTTTAATACAAATCTTCTGAGAAATAAATTTTGATTGTGATCCTCCTAATGAAATAAATTTTATTAATGCAAATTTGTCTACTAAGTTGGTATAGAATTAGAAGCCACTATAAATGAGAGATATATTTTACCAACTTAGGGGGAGAAGAATGAAATAGCAAAAGTTGGAAAAAAAATTTAAAAAAATATATAATAATTATTATGATCCCTATAATGGTAGTTTGAAAATTTATATGCCAACTTTTGTCTATATATTATCAAGATATGTTGTACATTTATGATTTGATTTGTATTCAGTTATGACTCATGTTGCATAGAGTTGAACACTACTAAAATTCGGCCAATTTGCGACCGTTTTTCTACGACGGTCATGAAAACGGTCGCAAAATATGAAATTTGCGACCGTTTTTAAAGCGGTCGCAGATTTGCGACCGTTTTTGGGTTATAAAACGGTCGCAAAGGTATTTAAATAATTATCAAAAATAAAATACATGTCAAAAATAATTCAAAATAAAATAAATGTTGTTGCGACCCTTAGTAGCGGTCGCAAAATGCTAGAATTGAGACCGTTTGAGATTCGGTCGCAAAATTACGACCGCCAATACGGTCGCAAAAGATTTTTTTTTTTTAAAAAAAAAGGTAGTATAAAACCGAAGACACCCTAACCCTAACAAGTAACAGCCGCTCCTCTCATTTTCATTTCTCTCTCTTCTCACGCCTCTATCCTCTTTCCCTCTCTCTCTTTCCTCTTCTTCTTTCCCCGACCTATTTCCCCTTCTCTTTCCTCTTCTCCCCGATATCTTTCCTTTATTCTCTTCTGCTCCTCCCTCCGTCTAGGCAATAAAGAATCCTTATTCAACGAGCAACAAACGAATTATGGTGTTAATGGTCAAATTCGACCATAAAAATTCCAGATCTGGAGTTTTGGTGGTCGAATTCGACCATATGAACCATTAGAGGAAAAAATATTGATAAAGGTGGGTTTAATTTATGTTTTTTTCGACTTATGAGGGTTTTATTTCGGTTTTGTTGGATTTTTTGTTCGAATTTGTTGGTTTAATTGTTGTGGGTTTATTTTTTTTGGGTATAATTATTGGGTTGAATTTTTGGGCGATTTTTTTTGTTTGATTTTTGTTAATATTACTAAGTACGTTTGATTTTCGTTTCGAATTTTGGGTTGATTATTGTTAATTTTATTTCGGTTTTATTTTTTTGTTGATTTTGGTTTGATAATTGTTTTATTTTCGATTTGTGGTTTATTACTTTTATTAATTCGAATTACCATGTTTTATTCATTCGAATTTTGTCTCTTTTTTTTCGTTTGAATTTTTGTTTGGATTTTTTGGTTTTTTTTTTTTGGGTTTGATTTTATCTGTGTTTTGGGTTGATTTTTGCTGGTTTGTTTGGTTTTTGTTATTTTTGGGTTTCATTTTCGTTAATTTCAATTTGGTTAATTTAGTTTGATTTTTATGTTTGAATTTTTCGTTACTTTATATATGTGGTGGCTGGGATTGTTGTGGTGGGTGGTTGGGGTTTTCGTGGTGGCTGGTTGGGATTTTCGAGGTGATTGGGTGGTGTTTTCGAGGTGTGCAGTGTGGTGGGTAAAGGTGGTTGGCTGGGAAGGGGCAATGGGTGGAGTTGGCTTGGGTGTGAGAAGCGGAGGGGGGCGTGGTTGTGAAGTGCAGGGATGGGGCGAATTTTCTTTTTTTTGTTTTTTTTTAACTTTTAGCGACGCCAAAAGCGGTCACTAATTTCCAAAATTGCGACCGCTTCTTTTACCGGGCGCAATTGTTTATATTTACGACCGTTTCCGTTGCGGTCATTGAAATTAATAAAAACGGTCGCAATAAATCTGTGACCGTCAAACAGTCGTAATAATTTTTTTTTGCGACCAAGTAAATAACGACCACCCCTTTATGACCGTTGACGGTCGCAATTATAAATTGTGACCGTTTTTGCTATTTTCTGCGACCGTTAGAGGCGGTCGCAAAAACCTTAATTTTTAGTAGTGTGAAGATACATTTTGGTCATATTAATTATGTGTATTGGGATAAAATCTTGTCAATTATACTTGAATCATTACACCTGAAGTGTAGGTTGTATGATCGGTTCCAAAATAAAGATATGTATGTCTAACAGATATGATATATGGCAAGATAGTGCAATTAACACTAATAGAGTAATAGTGTAATAATATATAAATACCATAGTGCATGAAATACCCTAAACGCTATAGATATCTAAATTATTACAATAGATGGCCTATGATGTAAGAAAGTTATGATGGTACCAATAAGAAATGTATTCAGATATCATAGTAAAATAGCATGTGAAATGTACGTTAAAGGAATTTTGTGATACCGGTACACAATGGAACCAATAGATAATATGCATATGCATAATAGAGTGGACTAGTGAATAAGGGATCTAAAATTTGATGTCGACATAATGATAATGATAATAAGTTTATCATAAACCAGAAGTCTAAGGAAATATGGATTTTTAAATCCACACTGTACAGTGTCTTGCATTATTTAGAGCCTTATGTATGTTCATATACATGTGTGAGCCATAGGTTAATGGATTATTCATTGCATATGTTGGAAGTTGTTAGATGTATTACTCATTATAATTTTTGTTTAATATGTTATCATGTTTTCTATATCTCAAATTACATGCATTAGTTTCTATATAATATTTGTGGTATGTGTAAATGTTCATTATATATATAGTAAGATATATTTACAACTTTGATGGAAAATTAAAAAGACATATTTATATTCCAATGGGCTTATAATTATGATGAAATTATATATGACGTTGATCTAATATTATTTATGAATCATGTAAGAAAAGTTCCCGAAAAAGTTATATGCAACGTACTTATACCCTACAAATTTAATATTTTGAATATTGTAATTATTATCAAACTTTTAGTCTATGTGACTACATCATTGACATCTCAATCTGAAGATTGAGCATATGAAAGTAAGTGAAAATTATTATTTGTATTTGCAAGAGAACTATCATGTCAGTTATGAATATTCTAAAGAATATCAACGGAATACTTATACGTGAGACTGTTTTATTATGGTCTAGAAGAACCATGATCAATGTCGTATATAATTACACGTGTTATATTAATTCATACAAGATTGAAGAGCAACATTAATAATATCATGTGTTGCTATTAAGGAATGTTTCATCAAATAATGATCATCAATTTCTATTATTCACGACTTCCAGAAGAAGGCGCAACCACATAAGTTTAACTTTTAAAGTATTTTTATTCAAATAGAGGTTTGGAATGATATAGAAATAAATCCATACATGGTGAAATGAAGACACTTTATATGTTCACGTGAAGACTTGAAGATGCAAATTCAAATTAGGAGGGTTGAAGAGTAAGGAATGATATTCTACTACATATGAGAAGACACTTAGCCATATTGGATTCATTGCAGCACTAGATAATCTCAAGTTATGTATTCATCAGGAGGAGAAGATAGACGTTGTACTCTTTTTCCCTTAGCCATGGTTTTGTCCCACATTGGGTTTTCCTGATAAGGTTTTTAATGAGGCAGCATCCCGAGCGAGTTACAAAAAATGTTTTACTCTTTTATCTTCATTAGGTTTTTATCTCACAGGGTTTTTCCTAGTAAGGTTTTAATGAGACACCGTTTTAGATAATAGACATCCAAGGGGGAGTGTTACGAAATATTTGTGGATATCTATATACTCTTGTACTCTTCGAAACATTCTAGGTCTAGGGTTTATTATTCTCAAAACAAACCCTAGCATTGTATTTGTATACCCTACTCTATGCAATAAACATACACAGATTAATTCTCTCTCAATCTCTCATGTTTCTCCCGATTTTATAACAATTGATAAATTATCTGTTTTTTTTTGGTCAATTTTCCTATTAAGACTTGATTGGACGAGTTATTTAAATTGCTACATACTCGTACATTATCAATATTTGTTTTTAAGGGACATTATGGGAACTACAACAATAATAACAGTAGCTGTTGTCAAAAAAAAAATAAAAAAATAAAAAAAAAATAATAATAACAGTACTTTAGGGCTAGGCTTCTCCATTTGGCACCCATTATCAATAATTCGGTGCATTTTTTTTACAAATCTTAAGGGTATACGATGCATTTGAAAGTTTTTAGGAACACACGGTGCATTTGAAAGTTTTAAAGAGCACACAGTGCATTTGAAAGTTTTTAAGATCACAAGGTGTAGCCACATTAGTATAAGAGTAATTTTCATTTATATGTATGAGTAACCTCATTTTTACATAAGAGTAACCCCATATTGTCCATAAAAGTAACCCAAATTCATTATACGAGTAAAATCAAGTAATTTAGAAATAAGTAACCCTATTTGTTTATTCGAATAACCCCTATTCTTTTGTTTTAAAAATGAAAGATTAATCTACTTATTTAAAAAAGTAACTCCTTTTTCTCATTTAAGTAACTAGTTAAAGTCCTGTGCAATGCACGGATTTTATAAAATTATTTAACAAACTATAACATTACTTTAACAATTATATATAAGCAAAGAATTACAATTATAAACTTAAAAAAAAATATTAGCATGAGATTAGTATAGAAGTAAGGCTTCCCAAATTATAATATTAACATAAGATTATTATAGAAATATTTAGCATGAGAATATTGTAGAAATCTTGGAGAATATTACAAAATTTCTTAAAATAAAATATATACATATAAGAATATTTCATTAGGTGAATATTATAGGCTATAGATAATTTTCATAAAGAATTGACAAAAAAAAAAAAAAAAAAAGGAAAGAAAAAATGGAGGGAAAATTTTTAACCAGTGAATGACATGTGTCATTACTTGTTCACTTTTAGTATTAAGTTATTGATTGATTGCCTTAAACCATCTCCATTGGTGAGACTCGACTTTGAGTATTGAAATACAAAATCAGTTGTTTTTTTACCTTCAAGATAAAACCCAACCCACTTCTCAATTTAGCAACTTATGTGAAATCTAATTTTCCAATGGTGAAACTCTCTAAAATATACTAATCTCACTTTTAATTTATGGCTCACCAAATTCATATTGTAAGTTTTTTAAAAAAAAAAAATTTAAAAAATCTTAAATAAATATCAAAATATATTATAATATTGATAAATGCTCACACTTTTTGTCTAATAAGACTCAAAGTTGAGTATTTAAACTTATTAACTTTCTTTTAGAGTTGTTAAGTTTAGATACTAACTTATTAGTATCCTTTGCAAAAAATTACGTGATTCAACCGTAAAAAAAAAAAAAAATAATAATAATAATAATAATAATAATAATAATTAAAAAAAAAAACTAAAACGCGTGAAGTGACAAAGCAAACCACTGAGTCACTGAATTTTCTTGGACTCCATTACATGAATTCGCAATTTTTTTCTTGGACTCCATTGAAATACAGAGAGATTAAAGAAAAGAGGAGAGAGAGTAGCACGAAGAAGAAGAAAGAGAAAGGGTGTGAGCTGGTAAATGATATTTGATATTTTGAGTGGGGTGTGAGGTGTCAGGAAGGAAGGTGGGGGTAAGGGAAGTGGGTATAGGACAATAGGACATGTGTCTTTTGACCTTTTGACTTTACTACTACTAACTGACTAGTTGTACTATTTTTTACTATCAAACCAATACGGAGTAGTATTTAAAGTTAAAAAAATAATTTTACTATAAGAAAATGAAAAAAATTTAATATCTAAAATTCATGAGTAATTATATTACTATTTCCGTTTCATATTTTTTGGAACTTTGGGGTATTATTTGTGAGATATAAAATATTCAAAAGTTATAAAAAAAAATATGAAAAAGTGGTAGTAATAAATATATAAAATTAATTTGGTCATCAATCATCATATCCGCAATAACCGCATCAATTCCGTTACATAACACCGTAATCATTATTGAGATCGAAATCGAAACTATGTCCAAAACCTGGATCAATAATTAGGGTGACTCACAGACTCGGAAATCTTGAATTCGCCACTACATATAAGAATATATAAATTAAAATCATATTTGTTTTAAAGCTATCCAAAAATAAATAAAATTTATTTAAAATGGCTAAAAGTTACAGTTCAATTGTATACAATAATTTGATGAACAGGAATAATAATAATAATAATAATAATAATAATAAATAATAATAATAATTGTTTTTTTGGTTAAGAATACATAGTTTGGTTATTATATCAACAATAAAGCCTATAAACGCTCGCTGATCATCAAAATAAAAATATTTAAAAATATAAAGAAACAGTACTCCGTATTTCGCTTTTTAAAAAAAAATAAAATAAAATAATTAATTTTAAAAAAAAAATAAAATAAAACAGTAATAACCAAACATCCTATTCTTCTGTACCTGAGGTTTAAAATTCCAACAAAATAGTATGATGATTTAGCTAAGTCAAAAGATTCAGTAAATAAGTTCCTAAAATCACTAAAAATATCCCGTGTATTTATTGTTTTAAGTTGACACTCCCATCACCTAAAAATCATTCTACTCATAAAACACTAAATCAAAAAATGGAAAACACCAAGAGTGAGGACCTTAGCGGTTGGCTTCCAATTACGGCGAATCGTAAAGGGAATTGGTGGTTCGCTGCCATTCATAATGTCACTGGTATGGTTGGTGCTGGTATTCTCGGTTTACCCTATGGTTTGTCTCAACTCGGATGGTATGTTTTATGTACATTATCAATATTTAACAGGTTGTTTCATGTAGTTTAATTCGCATATACGTCGTTAATGAAACAAAATGATACACGAATAATATTGATTTTTAGGTGAACAAATTGTACATTAATGGCATGAAAATGGTGAAATAATAGAGAAATACTTTTTGTCGTTATATTAATCACCATTTTTTTTGGGTGGGATTATGTATTACTCGTAAGTCTCTTTTTTTTTATCACAAAGTTTTTATAATTAGATGTAATTTATTAATTTAGTTAATCAACGAAACACAAGTTGAGAGTATGTATGTATGATCAAGAGTTCAAGGCTAGTTTTGTTACTATGCATTTATTTTGTTCTAAATTGTTAGTTCATCCTACAACTCGCCAGGCGATTTGATCTCAAGTTGTGGATCATCTGGTTTTTCCCGGGGCCGATCTGTAAGTTTAAAAGTATGTGTATGTGTGTCTATTTGGTGCATTATCATTAATCAAGTAGATTTAGTTTCACTATATGTTCATTAAAAGTATTCTATGAAAATTGAATTTGTATAATGTATTCACGTTAAATATAATTAAAATTCATTTTCTCCTTTTGATTCAAATTACAAATAGCTTGTCATAATAAACATTCTAAATCGGTAAATGCGAGAGAAAAGAGTGTATGGTTTGATGTTGCATGCTAATAATAAAAAAATTGACTAATATATGACATTAATGATGGGATGTTGTATAATCTTATATATTTTTGGTATAAATGTGTAAAATTTTATACTGGTTAGGACGGATATTGAAATAACACATTAATGTATTTCAGGGGTCCAGGTGTGACGTTATTATTTCTATCATGGGCTATAACGCTATATACACTATGGCAAATGATTGAAATGCACGAGATTGTGCCTGGAAAGAGGTTTGATAGGTATCACGAATTAGGGCAATATGCATTTGGAGAGAAACTCGGACTATGGGTTATTGTTCCACAACAGCTTATGGTTCAAGTTGGATGTGATATTGTTTTTATGCTCACGGGAGGGAGTTCGCTCATGAAATTCTATAATATTGTTTATCCAAGTGGACCGTCTGTCAAGCTTCCTTACTTTATTATGATGTATGCGTCCGTTCAATTCTTCTTGTCTAATTTACCAGACTTCAACTCCATCGCTGGTGTCTCTTTCGCTGCGGCTGTTATGTCTTTAATGTATGTTTTTACATCCTTTAATATCGTTACGAATTCTTTATTACTTATTATATATATTGTTGGTGTGAATTTGTATGATACATATTACTTTATAAGTCTTCAAATAACTTTTTTTGAATTATGTTTTGAAATTAGGGGAGTTGTGGCTTTAAATACATCAAATCTGTATTAAAATTAACTTTTTTGTGGAATTATGTTTGAAATCAACCCAACACTTTTTAGATTTGCGTTGCTATTAAACCATCCAAAAAGTAACATATTTTTCTTCTATTAAATAGTTTTTGAATTAATTAGAATAATTTGGATAGTAATTTGAAATTTCTTGAAATCTATTAAAAATTCTACCTATGTAACTAATTTTTTTGTTTTGTTTTGTAAATTCAGTTATTCTGCAATCGCTTGGATAGCTTCATTGATAAAAGGAGTACAACCAGACATAAGTTATGGGAATAGGTATAACACTGATGCGGGTCAAATATTTGGTTTTTTAAGTGGATTGGGGACTGTTGCATTTGCCTTTTCTGGGCATAATATAGTGCTAGAGATTCAAGCAACAATGCCTTCCACTACGGAAAAACCATCTAAAATAGACATGTGGAAAGGGTCTCTTATCGCTTATATAGTTGTGGCATTATGTGATTTTCCGGTGGCTATTTTTGGTTATCTAGTGTTTGGAAGGCATGTTGAGGATAATGTTATGATCTCCCTTGAGAAGCCTGGTTGGCTTATTGCTGCTGCCAATTTATTTGTGGTCATACATGTTATTGGGAGCTATCAAGTAAAGATTTTTTATTTTATTTTATTTTTTTACTTTTTTTTGCAATTATTCATATCGCAAGTTTTATATGGATTATAAGAAGTAATAAATTTTCCACTATATTATACTAGGTTTTCGCCATGCCAGTTTTTGACATGCTCGAATCATTTTTGGTGTTGAAAATGAAATGCAAACCCAATAGTGTGCTTCGTGTTGTGACTCGTACTACATATGTCGGTAAGTTGATTTTATAAAATAATGAGTTAATTATATAATTTTGTTTATGTTAAATTATTTACAATATACTTCCTCTGTTTTTTAATATTTGCAACACACTTTTTCATGGTATTTAAGTTTTGAAGTTCACATGGGGTGAGTGGTTATTAGGAGTGTAATTTAGGGGCCCTATGCTTTAAATAAGAGAAATATTATAGTTTTTCCCTAAAATAACTTCCATTTATGATGTGCTGTAAGTATTGTGATATTTCCATTTTATGAAAGTGTTGCAAGTATTAAAAAACGGAGGAAGTATCTAATATGTCTAACGCTCTATATGTAGGAATTACCATGTTTATCGCTATAGCATTTCCATTCTTTGGTTCCCTTTTAGGAGTTTTAGGAGGAGTTGCTTTTGCACCAACCTCATTTTATGTGAGTATCAAATATTTACTCCACATTTCCATTTTATATTAATAATAAAAGAATAAAAATGTATAGTGTTGATAAAATTTTATTTAATTTGCAGATTCCTTGTATAATATGGCTAATAATATGCAAACCAAAGAGATACAGTTTATCCTGGTTTCTCAATTGGGTAAGTATTTAACTTTACAATTTATTTAACCTATTTTGTTTTTTTTTTTTTTTAACAATTTCAAATTCACTATTGAATTTATGATTTTTATATATTGCAGTCTTTCATCATATTTGGCGTGATGTTGACTATTTTAGCTCCTATAGGAGCTACGAGGGACATAATTGTTCAATGTCATACGTATAAATTCTTCTCTTGATCACTAGTTATTAGGGGTGATGGAACGTTCATAGCTTTTTTAATTAGGTTTTCAATTAATTTAAAAGGAGATTCTGTTGAGACTCTAGTGTAATAGACAGACATTATGTATCCTCTTAAACTATGAAGAATGATGTACTAATAGGATTTTCGAGCATAATTAAAGCACCTAATTATTCTATTATATTCTTATTATTCCCAATGTGTGGAGGATATTTGTCATATTGGTGAATCGCTCTCACTTATTGCTTATATTTATTTTAATTTCAAGTAATCTTTAAAATTCATATACGCTATTATTTCGTTTAATATTAGACCTTAAAAATTTAGGACACATCCATATAAAAAGGCAAGTAAATTTTTATTTAGAGACAGAATGAGTAATAAATTGCCGACTTATTTTTAGACTTTACAAAATGGATATCGTCCGCACGCCCCTAGAATGATGAACACCATATGGACTTCTTTTATACTAAAACGCACAATTATAGATAGTTTTTGAGATTATTTATAAGATGAAGTGTTAAAATTTGAGGATTAGGCTTTTGGAACATATCATCACAGTCACTAGTGAAAAAATGCCAAGTGTTGCGTTTTTTTGGCTGGGGGATTGGGGGGCTTTAGGCCCATTTTTTAGCCAGACCACTTAAAGAAGAAGTAATTTGGAATTTTTATTAGGATAATTTTACTTTTACTATTTTACCCCCAAAATTTTGAAAACTTTTATTTTACCATCCAAAAATACCAAAAAGTTGATTTTCACCACATGTCGTCCCTACCCATTAAATCCAACAATTAAAAAAATCTTCAATTTTTGGGCCAAAAACATGCTCTTTAGAGATTTGGGAGTCATTTTAGGTCTTTAATTCCGATTTGAGGTCAGAATTAATAAAAAAAATATATATAAAATGCCTCGTTTTGTATGTGTCACGCAAATCAAGGTTATTTTAGTAAGCAAAACAAAGCATTTGCAATAAATTATTGTCAATTTTAACATCAAATTAGATCCGAAATGGCTCCTAAAACTATTAAAGATCATGCATTCGGCATGAAAAATCTTAATGCTTATTTTAACGGTAGGTGAAAAAATAATTTTAGATCTTTATTTGGTGGTAAAATAAAATTCTCAGAAGTTTTGGTGGTAAAAACAATTTTTTTTTTTTTTTTTTTTTTTTTTTTTTTTTTTTTTTGTGTGTGTGTGGGGGGGTGGTAAAAGTCAAAATAATTACCCTGCGATTCAAATCAAAGCATATAGTGTATATAAAATCATGGTAAGTGGTAGAATTGCAACATATATTTCCTCCGTGTTTTTTTAACACTTTGACTTTTCCACTATCCACATAATGATTTTGACTGAGAAAATACAAGTTTATCTCATTGATAAACACTGGCAAAAATATAAATAAATCAACAAATTTTTGTCATATATGAGTCCCACAATTTTTATTTATTTACTAAAATGTCATAATGACTAGACAAAATGGCAAAAATGTAAATCAATCAACAACTTTTTAATCATATATGGGTCCTACTGATTTTTATTTATTTATCAAAAATATCATGCTTACTAGATAAAATTGTTGATTTAATTACAATTTATCAAGGAGATAAACTGGGACTTTCTCGTTTTGACTTGATTATTTTTATAATTTTAAAAAAGAAATGTTATTGTATAATATATTGTTAGATTCGTCATTATATATACTTTCAAAATATCAAATTTTCTATACTTTACTAACATATAATTAAATAAAAATAATGGTTAAAAACGTGTCTTGACATGCGTGTTTGGTCATATAAAACACATATGGAATAATAGACATTTCATGCTCCGATCCTTCTTCTAAACAACAACTTATAAAGTAAATAATATTTAGTTTTTTTTCTTCATTTTTTAGCATATTTTTTCTCGGGTGGATTTTGGGTGGTTTGGGGGGGGGGGGAAGGGCGGTTTTTTGGTGTGGATGAGTTTTGTTTGGGGTATTTTTACCCTTGACAAGTGGACCAATGAGGAGGTGCCACGCGTTAGGGGCTGGCTGGTCATCCTTGACCCATCTCCAGCTGACACGTGGCCTCTCCAGATACTCTCTTAGAATTGCGGCCTTCAAGGGCCCAATTCCCCAAAAATCCGCTATTTGGCGGCGCAGCCCATCAGTCCTAGGTCAGAATGACCTAGGGAGGGGCACTTTTCCCAATGACCCTGTAAATAGGGAGATATTCCCACAAAATGGGGGACATTCAGAAATTTACTATCATTTATTACATCCTACTTTCTTTCTCATCAGAGAACACCTGAGCTTGAAATCCAAGCAGATCCCCACCTAAATTTCCGCACTTTTTATTCTCCTTCAAGTTACTAACTTAAGCATTGGAGGCGGAGCACCACCCAACCGGTGTCTCCGTTGTTTTTGCAGGTACAGAGTCAGCAGGACCAGTCTTCGAGTTGTAACTCTCCCAAGGGACAAAAACACCCAAACACAAGTTTTTCCTTGGTGGTTGTGTGGTGCCAAGTGTTTGGGCGATGTTTCCGCTCGTGGCTAGGCGGTGGTTGGGAGGTGGTGTAGATGTCTGCCCGTTGTTTTTGGTGGCTGGTTGGTAGTCATTGTCGGAGTTTTGAGTCAATGCTGGAAAGATGAGACAGGTGGCATTTGACAACAAAATTTTAATATTGGTGGTATTAGGCAACATTTTTTTTATAGTGGGTGGTTTTAGACCAAAAAAAAAAAAAAAGTTTCTCTCTCTCTCTCTGTTTTTTTTTTTAGAGAAAAAAAATTGTAATCTAAGAGCATCTTCAATGATAAGCTACAAGGGCTTGTTGCTTACCTTGATACATCAAAATTTTGAGCTAGTATATTATTAAGGTACAAGATGCTCCAATGGTGATAAATAGAATGTTGTAGCTTGAATAAATAAATAAGTTTGAGCAACGTTGTTTGATGTAGCTACATCAATATTGTCACTCCAATAATAAGGTACATGCTTACAATTATATTTAATTTGCAAACATGTTTTTTTTGTAAACCATGGGAGATACTCTAAGACTCTAAGTACTACGTATATGAATATTTACGTAGGATTTTTTTTTTTTTTTTGACTAAACTCTTCCATTACTTTTTTTTTTTTTTTAAATAGATAAACTCTTCCTGTCTTCTATTACTACTCTGTAGCTTAAATTTGACGAAAACCGCCACGCGCGCATCTGCGTCCCTACTGTTTTTCATCGCTTGTCAAACGGAAATCCAAATCCCCAAATTGGAAGCTTTATCCTAAACTCAAAACCCTAATTTTTCACGCAGAAGCAATTCGAAGCAACTGAATATGGTACGCAACACCTTGAATTACTCACTTTTCGATTGAATTTTAGATGAATTATCTGTCTCCTTTTAGCTTGTGTTAGCTTAATTAGGGTTCTGTAAAATTTGCTTAAGATTGAATGTTTGTGGCTTATTATGTGTAGATTTCTTTTTTGAATGATATAAATATTGAATAACTTGTTATTGTGACTAATTGCTGAATGTGTCAAGCTTATCTGTTAATTGTTGGATGAAATCATTGGTGTATACAATTTAGATTAGGTTCGAGAACATTTGATCACGAATATGGTGGTTAATGTTCGAATTACTCAATATCCGATTATCGAATTTCTGAATTGTCATATTTTATAAAGCTGTAGACAATTGGGATCAGGATGTTTCTTGAAAGTGTTCATAGTGGCTGTTTTGATCATTATAGGTGGTATAGAATGCTTTTTTTATTTATTTATTTATTTATTTATTTATTTTTTTTTTTTTTTTTTTTGTTTGATTGCATTGTTATGATTTGGGTAGTATTGTGTCACCAATTTTACCATAAGCTATTACATTCTAAAGATTCGAATTGAACCGCCGGGTTAATATTGTTTCAATAACTTAAGTTTTTAACAACTTTGTATGAATGTATAATATCAAGGAAAACTTTGTTTATAACAAGCTTTATTGATATTTGGTAATATCAAATTTCTGGTTTTACTGTCTTGTGAATAGCGAACAAGTTCTTTATGGCTTGCCAAAAATATGGTTTTTCGGAAGATTAATAGAAAAATATCAACTATTAGAGCTTTCAAATTTGTGCCTTGATTTACCTACAAATGATGACAAATTTGGATTTTTTTGGTTTGATAAAACGGATTGGCCTTGACTTTAAAACTATCTAGGTATGAAATTTTCAAGGCAAATAGATTTATTCAAGTAGTTTTTGAATACAAAATTTTAGGCCAGGTTTTTTGTTGTTAGGTTCTTTTGACATGTCTGCTAGTATGCCATACCGAGTCAAGCACCTGAGCATAATCAATGTTCTACCTGTCAGTAAATAAGTTTACCCAGTATTTTTCCGCATGTAAGAATTGTAGAATGCTTCTAAACTATATGTTTCAGTAGCCGTTCTTTGGTCATATTTTCCCGTATTTGTTTCTCCTGTTCAGAGTACGTACGTTTTGACATATGGCAAAGTAAATGCCATTTTTGTCTACGTTTGGATGGAGTAAGGTTGGCTTGTTGTGTCACTCCTGCCCCCTGTTGCCTCAAATGAAAGATGAAAGAAACGAGAGGAAAGTGAGAAAGTAGGTATGAGATTAAAAATTTGTTGTTGTGAATGGGAAGAATGAAGCATAGAAGCTTTTGGTGATTGGACCACATGACAATGATGTAAAAGAAACAACTTTTATGTAAACAACTTAGGGTCTTGTGGAAAGCAAAACAAGTACTGGTTGAACAATCCATAAGTGAAGCCGACAAAGACTTTTTAGGGAATTGAAAATTTATCGGTTTAATAATTTGGACTTTGTCTCTATCGGTCATGGAGCTGGTAGGCATTTTCCTGTTTGGCTGTAGTTTGTTGACAAATGGTCAATGTGGAAAAGTTAAATTACTATATAATCTACTTCAGCTACCTTGCTATCCATGCTCTGTTTACAGAATTCTAGTGATGACTTCCTTTGATGAGATATGAGCTACTAATAAAACCTCATATACTTTGGTATCTTCTCACCTTGAAAGTATGACCTATATGAGTTAGTGCAACTCACTTAGGCCTTGAATCTTCAAGAGAACAGCATGTTGTTGATTCTTTTACGTGACATTGATTTGATTAAGGGTGAGCATGGCATCAAAAAATGCATGGACTTGCTTTATGGTACTTATTGACTTGGTGGAGAGGTGGAGAGCACGGCATGTTTAGATTGATGGTTTTGTTAATTAGTGACTTTAACTCTTGGAGGGGTGGGGAGCTTAAACGTGTTTAGATTGATGGTTTTGTTGATTAGTGACATTTACTCTTTTTTCACTGGGCTTCTTTTTGTGTCTAAGTAAGTTTGTACCTGTTGGCTTTATCCTAATATGTTCCTTGTTTTGGCTTTTGAACATGTGAAATGTCGGAATTTGTTCAGTGTAGGCTATAGGGGCTCTCTTTGTCCAAATTAGTCTAGGTTTTAGAAGTGACTAAATTCCCTACTTTCTTCTTTGCTCCCTTATGGGATTATTTTGTTTGTTTTTTTACTCATTTGTATGTGTGTTTTTGAAACACTTTTTTTTTTTACTGCCTTCATAATTTTCTTTCTCTGATTTCCTTTTTTGAATTTTTTTGTTGCTCTCTTAAAAGTGACATCTTGTATAGCCTCGACTGATTAGGGAAAAAGGCTTTGTAATTAACCTTGCCCGCTAATTGGAGAGATTAATTCTATCTTAGTTACTGTGTTTGAGTAGTGGAGCTGAAAGGCAATTTTTTATTTATTGTATCGTTTTTGACGTCTGAATAAGTTGCCTGAGCTTCTCATGATTAGATTGCACTAATTCTGGTATTTTCTTGGTATACTATACTCTTTTTAACTTCTGCCTGCTTGCTTCTGTTACAGTCTTCTCTTGCAGCAGCTCGAGCTGATAATTTCTACTATCCTCCTGAATGGGACCCAAGTCAGGTAACTTGCATTTTCCATGTGAAGATGTGCTTACATGTGATGATTTAATGAATTGAAATTTTTTTCTTAATTGTTCGGCAT
The DNA here is from genome assembly GCF_948465745.1 of Chenopodium album. NCBI lineage: Eukaryota > Viridiplantae > Streptophyta > Magnoliopsida > Caryophyllales > Amaranthaceae > Chenopodium > Chenopodium album. The sequence goes on from NC_137843.1 coordinate 14,992,727, forward strand.
CCATTTTTACAAGCAAATTCTTTTAAACAGGGTGGTCTCAACAAGTTTAATGGTCAGCATGCTTTAAGAGAGAGGGCAAGAAAAATAGATCAAGGCATCCTAATTATAAGGTATGTAGTTCTTTCCAACTGGAAGTTAGTCTGTGCTTCCAGTGTGTTGTTTGCAGATGAAATATGGCATGGAGTTTGAATTTTTTGATAAGTAACAATGGTATACTGTATTGAATTTTAATGCAGAACAGCTTCTGAGATTTTTTTTTTTTCCTTTTTTTCCGGGATTAATAACTGTTTAAGTGTATGGCTCCCCCTTCAAGCATTATTTACAGCTCATCATGGTCTTCTCCTTGTGTACCAATTACTAATCCTTCGTACCTTGGTAAAATTTGGGCATGAGGTCTTAGAGAAGTTTTCAAAAGTGACTAGCTGTCTGCTTGCATCTCTATGGCTCTCTAGGGTTAGCAGAGCATTTGTTGAAGTTAGTTCTTTCTTCGTTTTTTCCCATTTCAAGTTTTTATGACCCACTATTCCAAATCTTGGTTAAGTAGAGGGCTTTTCTTTTTCCCAGTTGGCTTGGTTAAGATTGCTTGAAATAGGGGTATTATCACTTCAAGCATATAATTCCTTTTTTGAGGATCGTGTATTGTTGGAAGCTTGGACTAGTGCTTCGGCATGAGGATTAGTTATCATTCTTTGATTTTTGTAGATAAGATAATGACTTTGCAAATTGAAAATTTGTGTATATGTCTATAATTTTTTCAGTATGAGAGACTTGTGAGGGTTTAGCTATTGTTCCTTGATTTTGTAGATAAGATGATGATTGACTTTTTAGGTTGAAAACTTGTGTTAGTTGTGTATATGTCTATACTTTATTTGGTATGAGAGACTTGTTAATTTAGGGGGCATGGCTTTTGGCCACATTTGAAAATGGTTGACATGCCTTCTGTTTCTTTTCTTTTTCTTTTTTTTTTTAAAAACACGCCTCTGTATATCAAAAAGGAAAGACAAATATCTGATCAGTGATTTGTTTCTCAACTGAACAGGTTTGAAATGCCTTTCAATATATGGTGTGAGGGATGTGAATCTATGATAGCTAAGGGTGTAAGGTTCAATGCAGAGAAAAAACAAGTTGGAAACTACTACTCCACAAAGGTATCTCTTTGATGCATGCCATTAATTAAAACAATTCTATACTTCGTTTGTTTTTTCATATTTACTGTGACTCTTCATAAGTATAATGGTTTTTGTAATTTTGCAATGAAAAACTCATGCCTATGTCTATATTATTACCTTCAATTGCCGTTTGGTCTTCATTTCTTCTCGTTACCAACTCGAGAGTTGGTAAAGAAAGTGTTGAGGAGGGAAACTGCATATTTAAGAGTGGAAATATATTATATCAAGGGAATTGTCGAGGGACATTTATTATTATTATTTTTTAACTTTATACCCACACTCATTATTGCTGCCTTTATTCATACAATCATACCTTGTACTGAAAGAGTAATTACTAATTTCATATGTTGGACACTTGACGTGGACCTGACATATATACCCGACTATTTTCATTTCTTCATCTCAGTTTTCTCGAATTACATATTGGTAGAAGAGAAGTGGAAATGAGGAAAAGGGAAGAGATAACTTTGTTATACAACCTAACTATTGGACATTATGGTTTAAAGTAAGATTCAGAGTACTAATCATTGTAAAATGCATCTGTACGTACATGTAATTTGTAACGTGAAAGGCACTTGGAAAAGTCTTTAAGAAACAAGATAACTGGTTTTGTTGTACTTTGCAATTGTCCATTATTTAAAAATATACTTCCTTCGTTTCTTTTAGTTAGCACATCTCTTTAGGTACATTTGCCAATGCATGATTTCAAATGTTAATATCTTCAATTATTTAAATGAAAAAAACACAAAAGTTTATAATTAAAAATATACATTGAGACCAATTTAACAAGACCCCACTTGGCTAGGGATGAAAGTTCAGTGCACACTAAAATAATTCAGTTTTGGATTTTCCAAACCGAATTAGAATTTGGTACAATCCAAACCGAAGCGAATTTCGAATAAATTCCTAAGTAAACAATAAAATGGATGAAATGGACTTTAACTCCATTCCAAAAGATCCAACCCAATGACCCCTAAAATTAAGCTTGTAAATTAGATGTTACAGATGGAAGTTATTGTTTTCTTTCCATATTTGTAAGATCATTTCGCATTTGGCACTCTCTTGATTTCATTGTGACTTGGTTGGGTTTGTTGATAATTGCTTCGTCCTCTTTATAAGTGTTTGAATAGTAATGTGTTTTGTATCTAGGTAATGAAGCACTGGCTAAGTTGTTTTTTCATGATGACTAGTCTTTATCATTGATTACTTCATTCTTGTTTCAGATATGGAGCTTCACCATGAAGTCAGCTTGCTGCAAGCATGAGATTGAGATTCATACAGATCCTAAAAATTGTGAGTATGTGATCGTAAGGGGTGCCCGACGAAAAATCGAAGAGTATGACGCAGAGGATGCAGAGATATTGGAACTTCCTACGGAAGAAGGTTGGTAAATATTTTTTCCCATGCCCATCAGTCCATCGCAAATCTTTAGAGCTACTTTAGACTTTAGTTATATGCCTGTCTAAGTAGCATCTTAGATAATCTTTGGAGGCATGCCTCATAACCTACACTAACCGTATACTGAAGTGTCTTGGATTCTTCTCAAACCCCTATAATTGTTTTAATAGAACTTTGTTGGATTTGTATGCTTAATTGCTTACTTATGCCTAATATCAAACAAACATTTCAAAGATATTGTTTGGTGATTAAATATGGAAAATAAAGTTTTTTGTGAGATCTTGTGTGTTTTGATCAGTTTTATGTATGTAAATATTTTGCCTCTGTATCAAAATTTGTTTGTGTTATTATATTTTGTATTTTACTTGCGCGTGCTTGTATTTTAACTGTGTATCTATATATCTCTATAATGTGATGTAGTAGAGACTGTTTTAGCCAAAAAGATCTTGAAAGGTTTGAATTGGTTTTACTTGTTACGTAAGGTTCTATCTTGCACTCAAGTCAGGGGCTAGACTTACCGACTTTAATGACCCCCTCCCCAGACCCACCCCTGGAAAACCCAAGAAGTTACTGGATTTTTGTTTAGAAGTCCAATTACTTTGGTTAAGGATGCCCTGACACCCTTCCCCCTCCCCTTTTCTTTGTTAGCTTTGCTTTTAACTCATTGTTTTCTTCCGGTTCAGAAAGAGGTAAACTTGTGGACCCATTTTACCGTCTTGAGCATCAAGAGGAGGACTTGAAGAAGAAAAAGGAAGAAGAGCCGATACTTGTACGTCTTCAGCGTGCGTCTGATGCAAGGCATTTTGATGACTATTCCATTAATAAAGCCTTACGGGCCCGGTTGAGGGTATGCTTACGTAAACTCAGCTTACTCTTGTCTCATGCTTATTCCTTGTACAGTCTGACTTGATATGAGGGTTTTTAAGGGAAGGGGAGAGTAGAGCTCGGGGTATATCTGCCCTTGGATAATACTAATCTTGGAAGAATGCAAAGGCAAATTGCTTTTGTTATTCAAGAGTAGCTTGTCTTCCTCGGTGTCCCTCTGACCCTTCCACCCCCCTCCCCCCACCCACGTTCCTCTGTTTCACTCCAAAATTGTTTTGAAAGACTGAACTTTTGTATTAATTGCATGCACAACCTTACAGGGTCAAAAGAAGAGAGTCGCTGAAGAAGAAGTTGCATCTAGGAAAAGGGGTCTTAGTATACGATTGCTGCCAGGATCCAGTGAAGATGCTGCCATTGCTTCCCGTGTGAAGTTTTCGACAAAGTTTGATGAAAATAGGAAACTAAAACGAGCATTGATTTCGACCTCCTCGATTTTTGGTGGATCATCTGGATCTTCCTCAACGGATAATAGGCGCTTGGAGCTTGAGTCCAAAAGAAGAAAGATCAAAGCGGGTAAAGTTTCAAATCTGCTGGCTGGAGGATACAAGCCCTCCTCATGGACAAAGAGTGGTGTTTCCTCAGGCAGACACAGGGCCTGAGAGACCAGGTGACTGAAGCGAGTAGAAACATGAATGGTGAAATGCAAATACATACTTCGTGAAGTTTAACAGAGCAAAAACTTGGTCACGCCAGTCTTCTTGAGTACTTACTTTCCAAATGAAGTAACAAATTGGCCTCTCTTTGTATGCATGTTATAACTCTGATATGGAATGGCAAATTTGTTACAAAAAATTGGTTTTAACTTTGCCTTCGAAATTCTACATGTATATATTATTATAGGTCTTGTAAGTTTGTGTAATTTTTTATGAGTTTTTGATACGATAAGTTGATAAGTTGATATGTTGATGGGGAATCCCTTTGTGCACCAAGTGACAGCAAGAAGGGTAATCCAAAAGTGATTTCAAAAGTGATTTCAATATTGAGGGCTTTTATGCAATTTTATCACAAATGTCGTGTTCCATATTTGTTTACTCTAAATCATTAGTATAAAGTATTATCTAGTATGCTTAACTAAGGGGTTGTTTGGTTAGTTTAGGAAGTGAAAATTCCCATGAACTTCTAATATATGGGAATTAAATTCCATAATCAAATTCATGGGAATTTTTTAAAGTTGTTTGGTTGGTAATGAGGGAAGTTAATTTCCATAGGAATTTCAACTTACCTAGGGGGTACTAGGTAAGTAAATTCCTACATTTTGTGGGAATTGGAAATTCCTAGGAAGTTCTACTTCCCCCATTTCACCAAATTTTATTCAACCAAACAACTTACTAATTTTGCAATTCCTAGGAATTTCCAATTCCCATAATTTTGTATGTAAACCAAACAACACCTAAATTAGTCGATACTTAAGTTTATGGAGTACTCGCATAATGCTCTTCCCATATCAATGTTACCCACATATAGGGCTTGTTCTCTTCAGCTTATTTTCAGTTCAACTCAGTTCAGTTCTTATCTTAATTTCCTTCTCTTATGAAATATTCAGTTTAGTTCAACTCCAATAAGTTCAGTTCAGCTCACCTCAGTTCAGTTAATCAGAAGAGGCCCATAGTGTATGAAATTTAAGATTATGCTCATTACATGTTATTTTAAATATCCTTAGCTCACTTATCGAACGTAGCATATACATAACATAATTTGTAGCCCTGACTCGAGCAAGGAATTATCAGTAGATTCTCGTCGATTCACACACGGACACAGTGACACCTTGGTAAGCCTCGCTTCTCGAGTTGATCTCTTGTATGGTTGTATTCAACTTGATTGATTCTGAACTTCAAATTCATGAATGCCTTGAAGAACGACATGTAGTACATAAGCAGAAAAGAAAATTAAGATAAACTTGTATGTAATGTAATAGTTTAGTAGGTGGGAAAATCAAAATATTTAATAACAGAGTTGTTACGTAATACTCTGATCAAACAGTAAAGAGTGTGCGCTAAATGCATAAAAATAACAGGGACAAAGAGGTACAGTTTTACGGCTCCGATTTTTAAGATGGCCTTGTTTGGAAGCAAAAAGGTATGCAACAGAATCCCCATATTTTCTATTTCCTGTTTTACATTTTTAGTTTTTTATACTCATTTTCCCTTTTTTTTTTTTTTTTTTTTTTTACATTGCATACTCATTTTCCATTCTCTTCCGTTTCTTTTCCCTACATCTATACTATTCCTAATTTCCTATAGTAGTAGAATACTTGAAAATATATAAATTAAAAAAATAATTCTTACATATTTTAATGTGTTGTCCCAATGTCTACCCCAATAACACTCTTTTTCTCTTTAATTGGAATTGGTACACTTGTACGAATTAGCACATAAATAATACCCTCGTTGTATATAGGCTTTTGCTTGCAGTGTTTGGCCGGACCATTTCCTAAATTCCTAGGGTCGATTGTGAGATATTAGGAAAAGTGTATCCCTTTTAGGAAATGGAGAAAGGGGGAAGGAATGAAAGTTAAATTAACAAATGAAGAAGATAATTGAAGAGTCTTATTTTGTTTAGCACTTAAGCCTATATATCTTGCTAGCTCCTTTGTTGTTATCCATCGAATTCGAAATAAGAATTTCATCTAGTAAATATTTTTTTTTTGAGGCAATCATCTAGTAAATATATAAGCTAGGGTAATTTGCATGATATGGGTTGATGTATGTAGCTATGTGCAAATGTATTGTATTTTTTGTTCAATTTCTGTAATTATTATCATTTGTTGAAGCCAAGTCTCTCAAATTATAAATGTTAAAATTGATGTTAAATCTTATGTTAAGAAATTTTATTATATTCTACTCATGTTTATAAGACTACATCTAGTATACTTCGTATTTAATATACGACCATATGAACAAGCAGCAACTTTTTGGTGCAAGCTTGGTTCGTGGAGGCGGATGCACGATCCGCATGGTGCATGCGCTCCAAAATACAAAAAGGCGGAATGAACATGCAGGTATATACTAATGTACATGGGCATATAAAAGAACATAGTGTTCATTTATAATGTACATGGACATATACATAAAAAGAACATATTATTCATTTATAATGTACATCAGATTTTTGTGCAACAATTTTGTATATTATTTTTGTATAATAATATAATTATTTTTTTGTATAATGAAATAGATAAATAGTACTATAATAATTTTTTTTACCATTCATTAATTACAAATCATTTTAATTTTTTTTACCAAAAGTTCACTTTCTCTCTCCAAACAAAACTTCAAACCCATTTAAATTCCTCAAATCTCAAGCAAAATTTCAAGAAATTCAAAATTTTGAGTCCAAAATTGTTCAAGATGACAAATAAAAACGAAAGGTAAGACCAAATTCGACATTCATACTTGTTTATGTGACATTCATACTTGTTTATTTTGAGTTTGAGTGTTTGTTTTTTATAAATTTGATTGAAAATTGTAATATTTGATTTTATTGGGAATTAATTGCGATTTTGATGTTATTTTGTTGTTGCAATGAGAAATAAAATGAAATTCTTGAAGAAGATCGACTGATTAATATATTTTGGAAGAAAAAAGCAAGCAAATAGACAATTTTAGAAAAAGTTGTAGATTCAAATAATACAATGTACATTAAAATACAGTAAAATGTTCTTTTTTCATTTACTTACATGATGCAAATAATACAATGTACATTAAACATGTAACCAACATTATAACATGTATGTTCATTAGAATATAATACAATGTACATTATAATACAGTAAAATGTACTTTTTTATATACATACATGATCATTTATACCAAATGTACATTTACTATATGAATAATGTTCTTTAATATTATCATGTTCTTTACTAATATTACAAATGTTCTTTAGATTTACCAAAAAAAAACATATAAAACTAGATGTTCTTTATAAAATAGCTATATGTTCTTTACAAAACAACTATATGTTCTTTACTGAACAACTAAATGTTCATTCCGCCTTTTTTTAAAGAAAACCGGATGCACCAAGCATGGTGCATCTGACTCCACAGAAAAAAATTCACAAGAGGTCACACCATGCAGCAGGGGTTATCCGAGTTTTTTTGTTAGGGGTTACCTGATTTTTTCAGTCAGGGTTACTTGAGTTTTTTTAGTCATGGATTACTTGAGTTACTCGGTCAGGGTTACTTCACTTACTCGGTCAGGGGTTACTTGAGGGGTTCATATTCGAACAGGGGTTACTCGAGAGGTTCACTCGATTAAGGGTTACTTAGTCAGGGGTTACTCGAGTTTCTCAGTCAGGGGTTACTCGAGTTTCTCGGTCAGGGGTTACTCGAGTTTCTCGGTCGGGCCGCATACAAAAAATTGTGACTCGAGTAACCCCTGACCAAGAAACTCGAGTAACCCCTGATCGAAAAACCCGAGTAACACCTGACCGAGAAACTCAAGTAACCTTGGAAACTCGAGTAACCCCTGACCGAGAAACTCAAGTAACCCTGGAAACTCGAGTAATCCCTGACCAAGAAACTCAAGTAACCTCGGAAAACTTGAGTAGCCTCTGATCGAGAAACTCAAGTAACCCCTGATTGAGAAACTCAAGTAACCTCTGCCGCACGATACAACAGACCGCATATAAAAATTTGTGATGGACAAGTGTATGTTCTCTATTGCACTTTCTCTTTTATAAATAGGTCATATTCTTAAAATTTTTTAAAACAAAAATGTCTAACCGTACATTAAAAATCAATAAATTTTTACTTAGAAGATGTAAAAGCTAAATAATTTAAATATGAAAAAAATGTCTAAAGTTTAAAAGTTTGTTACTAAGATACTCAAAAATTTAGAGATACTTTGTAACTTTGTAAGGATTAGAAGTTGATTCGTCGATCCAAACATTTGGTCTAAAATTTTAAATAACTACATTGTATTCATATTAATGCACTATGTTATTCGCGAAAGAAAACATGCAAAGTATTATGGAGTCCCTTGCTTAAAAATAAAATAAAATTGGGAAGTTAGTGGCAATGAGATAAATAGTTATTGATAGGTTTTTCTTTTAAGGAAAAATAGTGAAATGCACAGTTATTAGTACTCTATACGTACTGGGATTTTGAAGAATTATGGTTAATTGTTGTCATATGACTGTAGAATTAATGAGTTACACAAATCCTCCAAAAAAGCGGGTGTACGTTAATTTATTGTAAGCTAAGACGGGTTAAAAATTTTTAAAATTATTTTGAAGATACCCTTTATACAACAAAAGTTATTATTTTTTTAATAATAACTTTTATCTTACGAAAAACTTATAAATTATTAAATTAATCATATTAGTTTTTATATTATGCAATCATGAATTTATAAGAAATTACATATTAAAATAAAATTCAAACTAACAACAAATTAAAAGTTATCCTTTAAATGCTTAAAATTACCATAAAAGTAGTTAAAGTTACCTTCAAACTAACCATCTTACAATAAAATTAACGTCCAACGGCCTTATACAAGACTTTTTGTAATGAATTATAACGGAATATCTAGAAATGTCCTCCCAACATTTTGGATTTTGTACCTTTCTCGTTGATTTTGTTCAGGAGGCCAGATATTATATACCATCAATTTTGACTTGACCGCGCCTTAATAATGTTTTGACCAGTTTGTAATCACGTTGCAAGAAGAATCAATAGTCATGCCTAAAGGCTAAAGCATAGCGTATACTACTACATGTCAATTTTACTTCCAAAAAAATAAAAAGTAAACAGACATGTTATAAAAAGAAGGGTAATGATATATATAAACCTTTATATATAAACATTAAATATACTTTTTAAAATGGAATTAAGTTGGAAATTTATGACAAAATTACGCACAAATCGGTGTGATTAATGTAAATTTATTATTAATATTTCCTTTTTTAGCTCCTTATACATAGCTCTAAGGGCTATATTTATCATTTTCCTAAAAAGAATTATAATTTATTATTTTTGTAGAAATTCAATTTTTTTTTTACTGAATTGGAATTAATTTTATTGAAGTGAAACTATTTTAATTGATTCTCTATTATATTTTTTCTCTTTAGAGTTACTTATTTTTATTAAACTAAAATTAATTTTAACGAACTAAAATTAATTTCACTAAACTGAACTGTATTAAACTTATTTTTATTAAAATGAATTATTTATACTAAATATTTTTTTAAGGCGAACTGAATAGGGTAGTTGGTTATAATTTCAGAGATGGTATATGCAAAATGTGATCAAATCATGCTCAAATTATTTACCCTTCGTGGCTCTATCGACACTAAAAAAATCAACGTTGTGTTACTTTTACTCTAATCATTAAATTTCATAAGTACTCCATAGCATTTACTCCAATTATTTAATTATTTAAATTTTTTCAGTTGAGAGTTGGGAAGATGCTCATTCTAAATATATCATGCAATAGAGATGGTAAACCATTGAACTTTGATATAATGTGAAGAGAGGTTGGAGGAATGCAATTTACGGGAACCACTTACGCAAATGAACATGAATCCATGCTGTGAAAATACAATAAATTTTTAGTCCAAAGATAGATTAGACTGATTCAGAACGAAAAAGAGTCCAAAACGGCAAATCATATTATTTCAAGTGAAAACTGAGAGTCACATAACCTATACATGCACCTTTCAAAATTCAATTTATCCTTAAATTATTTGTTCAACCAGTAGACTTTCCTTTTTATGCTATGGAGTTAAATAAAAATGAATAAGGGTCATTTTCCAAGTTCAATTTATAACTCAGATGTATTTAATTCAACTTATTTTGTCCAAACTTATATTACAACACATTTCTATGCAGCTGATTACATTGTGTGACAGCTTGAAGAAAACTAATAAAAAAAATAATTCCTATAACACTGACAAAGTAACCTATATTATACTGACAAAGTAATCCCTTATTATACTTATTAATTAACCTTTAAATAACAAAATAACCCCTAAAACACTAATAGAGTAACTCCTATATTATTAACATAGAGTAATCTCTTATATGAAGGTATATCATAACCTTTTTTTTTTTTTTTTTTAAAAAAAAGATGTATCATAACTTATTATCATTATGTAATAATAAATCAGAGTTTAGTATTTCTATCCGCCCCCCACCCCCACCCCCCCCCCCCCCCCAAAAAAAAAATAAAATAAAATAAAAAAAAAAAAAATAAATAAAAAAAATTGCATTCTAGTTCTAATCATAGTAGTTATGAATTTTTGTAGGCACTTTGCATCTGTGTTAGATTAATAATACACTTGTCAATTCACACATTTGATATAAATACTCCATATTTTTAGAATTTTAGTTATGCATTTCTAAAAATTATCAAAATTGATAAATTGAAAAATATAGAAGAGCATAATAAGATACTAAGGGCCTGTTCTGATTGGCTGAACTGAGCTGAAGTGAACTGAACTGACTAATTATTTTATAAGAGAAGAAAATTAAGAATTGAACTGAAAATAAGCCGAAGAAAACAGACCCTAACACTTGTTTTTACATGCTAGTAAAAATTTATAATCAAATGGGAGACATATATATCCCTACCTTTTAAAAAGTATGAGAAAACGCTTATAAATAGTGTGAGGACTATTATATCCTTAAAATGTTTGTTTATCTATATGCCCCTATTGATTTGATGTTGATTGTTTCTAAACGTTTCCTTGTGTGATTTAATAATTTAACTCTTATGCATAGTGTTTCGACAATTATACCCCATAAAATATTTATTTACTAATTTTTCCTTAAAAGATATCAAGTTGTTTACCATTTGAACCAACTCTTATTGGTATAAATATTTATTATTATGATGTAAATAAAAAATCAAAAATTTCCTGTTTTTAAGGGATATGATCCTACTGTCACAATATTTTTTTTAACATAGTTTGGTGGCTACAATGTTTAGATTTCCAAGATGTTACACAGTTTAGTTCGTGCGTAGATTTAATCATCGACGTGCTCACATTGATGTTATTTGGGATTTTATGTGTTGAAAAAAATTGCTACGACCCAATCACATTTTATGTCACTCATAATAAAATTTATGTGAGGTGACAATTATCTAGCTTGATCGATGTGATAGGCTTTGAAATTGTAGCACATCACTTCTCCTATTCCACTCTTTCTGTGCTGAAAAATTTCTCTTTTTTTTTTTTTTTTTTTTTTTTTTGTCTATTTTTATGATTTATAATTCATAATTTATTTTTATTATTTTATTATTAGAAGGAATTATTTAAGTATTTAAATGGAATATAAGGTTTTTCCTAGAAAGAAGATATCCAGTGCAAAAGACTGTAAAATAAAGCTCACTCCCCCATAAAATTAGGGTTTTGAATTTTATAGCTTAAGTCAGCATTACCCCTTTAGGTCATGCATTGAAATGGTACGGAATTGCAGAAAAGATTCAGTAATTTCACTGCAAATTACCCCTTTTGGCTGAAAATAATATTCTTGTAATCCATTTTGGAATGTCTAAAAACAGAATAATAATTGTAAGAATGATAGATTATTTTAAGTTATTAAGGTTATGATTGGTTCAACTTTTTTAAAAAAAAAAAAATTTATTTTAGCAAACATAATTTCTTACGAAGTACTCCATATAATATTACTCCGCAGTATACTTTAATTCGATTATCTTATTATTTTAATACGAGTACTTCATACTTCGTATAATGTTAGTTCAAATTAACTACAATCTTAATGTCTGATAAAATAGTATAAGGGTCTGTTCACATTTACTTAATTTCAGTTCAGTTCAGTTCAGTTCAGCTCTAATCCGTTCAGTTCAATTCAGCTCCTAATTTCCCTCTCTCATAAAATATTCATTTCAGCTCAGTCAGTTCAGTTTAGCTCCAATTAGTTCAGTTTAGCTCCAATCAGTTCAGTTCACTTCAATTCAGTAAATGTGAACATACCTTAAGTTCGAAAAGCTGATACGCGGTATAAATTTAGCTGTATACAATTGAATCTTTTGATTTATTATTAATTTAAGAGTCAAGACATTGCCAGGTTCTACATTATACGTCTAATAATGTATAATATATTCTGTACTTATTATTTCTATTGCCCCTTGGAGTCTTTATATGACATCTACTTGATACATTATTGGAGTTCAAGTAAAATCTTACAAGTTACAACCATATATAACGCATAATAATATGCCTGATAAATATACAACCATATATAATGCATAATCTTCCTAAGACACTTTCCGCTCCAATCTTATAAATCTTACTCTCTTCTAAGTCCTAACCAAACTACTTTGTAAAACTCTTATTAAGTCGCTTTACGATATTCTTAAATGCTATTCCATGTGTACCAAATCTACCTTTGTAACAGTCGCAATTTGTAATGAAATACATACACTGAAAATGATTTATGAGTACCTTTTTATCTATCTACTTAAATTTTTACGACTCCGTTATTGTATATGTGTAATTGTTGGTGTGGAATTTTTAGGTGTCTATAATAATGTGTACAAACCCTATGAATTAATCAACTCACAATGACAAATTTAAACCCAATAAAATATAAGATTCCTTATTCAAGTACTCAGTACAATATATAAATGCAGACTTCCTTACTCAAGTGTCAAGTACAACAAAAATATATACTACTATAAAGGACTTTATTATACGTATATGCTCTACATGTTCAAATCAGAAAATTCGTAAGAATTGATATAAAATCCATATTTTCTATTATAAAAATTAGCAAATCCATATCTCAACGCTTAATTTCAAATTTCCTTCGTTTTTTTGTCCTGTATTTGATAGTTTTTCGTAGCTAGACCCTGTTTTCAACCATGTAAAGAATATAAAATGTCAAGTATACGTTCAATAGTTGTGTTTTTCTGCTTGAGCATAGTACAGTAATCCACAACAACTCTGTGTCAATTTAACAATTTTTTTTTTAAAAATTTTAAATAATGTGCTACTCATATTATCAGTACATTTAGTAGTAGTGGTATTACTCATTAGTTTGGACATAAATATGTAGCATGAGTTCACTCATTTAAGTACCAAAACAATTCTAAAACACACAATAATTAGCAAACATTATTTTGCACATGGACAGCAAACAACCAGCACCTGAAAATTCCAAATACTATGGTACGAAGTATTCCCTCCGCCCCTTATGATTTAATTTGCACCATTTGACTCAAAAAGCTCTCATAAAAAGTGAACTCATTATACAAATAAAAGGGAATGAGGGAGTATTGATTTTGTAAACAACTTGTACTAAAATGAGTAAAATCTAACTAAACATTATCAGTGCAATAGCTAATACCAAAGTGGCATAGTGGTTATGTTTCTTTACATTATTTCATGAATTAATTATAGGAAATTTTGATATTAACCACTTCTAAAAATCCACTTACTTGCTTTTACCACCTCCATAAAAAAAAGTTTTATTTTACCATCACATAAAAAAATGAAAATTGGGTTTTACCACCAATCACCGCCAACTAACGGATTTCGTCCATAAATCCGTTAGTGGGACCTACCATGTCCACGTGTCACCATATTATTGGGTAAAAAAAATTTAAAAAAAAACAAAACCAATAAAATGGTGACAAGTAGACATAGTAGGCCCCACTAACGGATTTATGGACGGAATCTGTTAGTTGGCGTTGATTGGTAATAAAAGCCAACTTTTATTTTTTTTATATGGTGGTAAAATAAAACTTTTATTTATGGAGGTGGTAAAAGCAAATTTTTCATTTTTTGGAAGTGGTAAAAGTCAAAATAACCTTAATTATATCTTTTATAATAAAACTAGTTTTGTGCCCCGTACGATGCCCGACTTGTTTATGGACTTTTAAGATAAAATTATATTATAATTCAATTTGATTGAAAATAGATTCTAAAGTACTCCTTAACTTTTTTTGCTACAAAATCTATCAATATCAATCCAACGTGGTTCGACACTTGGCGAAAAGTTAAAACGCTAAATGATGTTGTCTTGTGGCCTAATTATAAGTTTATTATTTGGTATTTTATCGAAAATAAAACTTTAAACTAACACTCTTATTCTAAAAATCTATTCTAATTTGATTGAAAATGAAATTCTTAACTAACTTTTTTTTTTTTTAATCTTATGAAGTTTATCTAAATCTATCCAAGGTGGCGCGATACAATAACGATTTTTATCTTATGAAATCTATTTAAATCTATCCAAGGTGGCGTGACACTTGGCGAAAAATTGGAATGTCAAGTGTCGCTGTCTCGTGACCTGACTAAAAATTTAGCTTTATATATTAGTTATATGATTAGCTAAGATTAAATCGATTCAAAATGATTTAGACTAGATCATGTACCCCGGCCCATTTAATAAAATTGTTTTTATGTCTGTGTTGATGTAAATTTGCATACGAGCGCATTTTCTTCCTTTAATTTATTTGACTTATTGAAGATTAAAGTTATAAGAACTTATTAGAATTGATTGTAATTGAATAAAAAAAACTTTTTACTCCGTAGAACTTATAAGTACTGCTTGAAACTTAACTAAACATATCTAAAATTATTGAACAGAAAACTTAAATTTATAAAGTTAAGAGAGCGAACGCACCCAAAGTTCATTCAAACCAGATCAAACTGGACTAATGAAGTTCAAATTAGACCAATCTTCACAAAATTCAAACCATAACACCTTATTTCAAGTAAAGATAACATAACTTTCATAATATAAGCTAATGTAATTTAATGTCAGATTGTTAAACAAGGCTAAATCATCTATTTAAAGCTTTATACCAACAGAAAAATCATGTTTTGTTCGTATTCATGGAGCGCAAGTTTTGATGTATTCTCCACCAGGCCAATTAGGGTTGTTACTTGTTAGGGATCGCTGATCTATGAGAATGTTTGTACATTTAATGTTAATAGAGTAATAGATGCATGACCCAACAAACTTAACTATTTTATTTTAGTTCTTTTTTTTTTTGGGTGCAACTCTTTATTTCTTTTTTGCTAAATTAAATATAATTAATAGGGCTTTAGATGGCCCACTAATGCCACTGGTAAAGAATTATTGAACTAATAAGGCTTTACTCTTTCTTTCATTTGATTTATGTTATATTAAACGTTAAAAGAAAATTTGATGCACACTTTTTGTTATAAGCAGATACATCCAACTGTCTAAGACCTATATATTTCCTTATGATTTGATTTTTCTCGTTTTGAATGCACTCATTATAGGAGTACATGCTTGATTTTGGCTTGGCTTACACCCTTTTAGATCTTCTACATTTTCATTCAAATGGAAAATGCTATACATGCTTGCTCCTAACATTAAAAAGTTAGTTTAATAAATACTCTGTATAAAAATAACTAACGAGAACAGAGTCATATTAGAACTTATAAGTGACCGAAAATAAAGTAAGGATAATAGAGTTATATTACAACTTATGGTAAAGTAAGGATACTAGATAAGAAGGGATACAAACTGAGGTTTTTTTTTTTTTTTTTTTTTTAAAATTCTCCGTACTACTTTTCAATTATTTTAATATTCACTTGAAATTTAGTATAAACAAAACAATGAAAGTGATTGATTAAAGTTTCGTTGATTGATGTACAACTACACCATTTATATTGTTTATTGTAAAATTTAATTGTAAATTTGTAATTAAGTGATGGGAAGACCCTAAAATGTAATAAAATGATAAGAGGATTTTAATCAAAAAATAAGAATTGAGTTCACTCCAAGACTTCATAGAACTTCAATCTCATCCATTAATTTAGAAAACAAGCAGTATAAACAATTAATCATATCCTTACACTCGGATAATAACCAATAAAACACACATGAAACCACACGCTCTTAATTAGAGTCATTAATCATTCCATCCCATCCGATTCAAATGAACCCTAAAATTAATGAATAATCAACAAAAGATTTATACATAGAGTTTAGGAAAATACTAAACCATACATACCTTAATCAATATATCCTTGGTTGTATGTCCTGTCCATGAATGCACAATTATGGCCTTGGACTTGATTGTACTCGGAATTCACAACCATTGTAGTAGATATCGCCCCAAATTGCCCTAAATCCATGGAAAATGCCCTAGCAAGAGCTTCATCTTGAGAATCATCAATCGACGAAGAGGCCGTGGTGGCCAAGAATTTCTCAATGATACCCACAGAAGCCATATGATCTTCTAATGGTTGTTGCTGGTTAACTTCATCAACCCTCATAACATTATCAAGAGAATTAGGGTTTTCCTCCATTTCTAAAGGGTATTCTTTATTATTATTCTTGATTAATAACTTCTCTTTTGTCCTCTCTCTTGCCCTAGCTCTTGCTTCCTTCCTTTTCTCATTAATTTTAAGTATTATTCCTCCCTTCTTATTATTGTTGTTATTATTACTATTATTTTCTCCCATTTTCTTATTCATTATTTCTTCAGACAATAATTTCTCTTTGTTATTACTACAATCACCTTTAATCATTTCTTCTAAAGGAGATGAAGGTAAGATACTAGTGCAACTCTTGTCAGAAAGATCCTTAATAGCCGCCTTAGATTTGTTAAACAACCACTCAATCGTCTTGCTCGCCTTGTCGAATCCCAACATATCTTGTAGATCAAAGAACTTCCTTGCTATTTGGAGAGACAACCTCATCCTCCGGTCCCTCGGCCCGTGAGCGGTATGTATCTTGCTATGCCTATCTTTCTTCCCTGCCCTTCTTTTTGATGATCCTCCTACACGGTCTTGCTTCTTTTTGATCCCTTTCTTTGGTGCCGCCTTCTCACCGGGATTGTTACTCCCTCCAATGTGTTGATCTACGTTGGTACTTTCATCGATCGTAGTCGATACTAGTGATGGTGGCGGTGGCGGTGGCGGTGGTGGGGGAGTGTTGTAGGGCAAAATGGTGTCTAAAAAAAGCTCATCATCATCAAGCAAGTGACTAGGAAAGTTATTAAAGAGATGATCATCAAAAGGGTGGTGATGGGTATTGTTTTGATAAATAGGAAGAATACTATTTGCATTGTAATTTGAATCAAACATGGTTACATTTATTTGTCTTTTGATGTTGAAACTATGATAATAATTAATTACTACTCCTAGTAGTGTAAAAAAAAATAAAAAATTAGGGTTCTTAGGGAGAGAGGGAGAAAAATCTAGATGTTTGTTGAATATAGCTGTTGATAATGGGTAGCACATAACTATTAAAAGAGTTTTTTAATTTACCTTTTAACATGTACGATAACCATTATGATAAGGTGGGGCAAAAGAAAGTAACACTTTCCCTGTCTCAGTTTACTTATCCTATTTTCCATTTCTATATTGATTTACTTGCTTGCTACATTCATAATTTAAGAACTTTGTTCTCTTAACTTTTTCTTAAGATGTTATCAAACTTTTTCTTAAGATGGTTATTCATACTTGCTCATTCAATTTTTCACACTACAATTTCAATTACATACAATCATGTTCAAATAATAAATTATAAAATAACTACGGATGATAATACCAGATCAAGAATGTAATAGCTAGGATTGAGGAAAGATTAGCAAGTTTTGAAATCCAAAAGCAATAGTTGGAATCTTAGTATGTAATTGGTTTTATAGTGTATTAGTAACGTAATAATAATCTGCACGCATCAAGATATTTTGTTGATAACGTCTTTCACAGTAAGTAAATAAATTGAGACAGGCAGAATACTAATAATGTTATTTTCAAATTTTCTTAAAATAAAAAGAAAGGAAAGGAAATTAAACTTATAAGAATGCATGAATTGAATCAGCCCAAATTTAGGGCAAAAGATGAAGAACAACACAGGAGCATGGACCAAAGCAGGAAACAGCAGTAGGTAATGTGACATTTCACGTGGTACTAGATTGATTGAAGTAACCCTTCTCTCAGAAGAGAGAGAAAATGCATACGTACAATACATGGTTAATAAGAAATGAAGTTAGTGAGTGATATAATAAATGCCAAGAAGACTAATCTGAGCTAAAAAAATAGGGATGTTCACGTTTGTTGTTAAAGATAAAGCATAAATGGAGCATATTGAATATAGCATAGTAGAATACCTAGGGATAAAACTATAGAAGGGAAAAGATATAGTGAAGGACAATTATTTCAGCTGGCTTTTAGGGGGTTAAATTAATTTTTTTAGCATCGATTTTAAAACCCTACTTTTATGACCATTGGTACAAAAGGAATGGCTGTTCTTGACCATGGGGAGACAACTTTGTCCATTTCCTTTTTTTATTATTGCAATGCAATTGATGTTTCCCTCACTCTTTCTTTTTCTTGCTTTTTATTGATTATGACTTGTGTATATATGCAGATGTTGGAATTTAAGGTGATTAGGGATAAACATTGATTAGTTGAGTTTCGCAATTAATTTTGAATTTTTTTGTCCGATCTTATTAGAATTTAATTATTCGGTACAATATTATAAAGAATATTGAATTTATTTTGTCTCTATTTATGAATATAACTGAATCTATTAGACAAAAAAAATTATAATATCAAATTTTCATAATTTAATTTTGTTTATATGTAAGCCTTGTTCAGTTCACCTTAATTATTTTGCGATTAGTTTTGTATTTAATTAAGTTGAGTTTTATATTGCGATTAATTTTAAATTTATCTGTTGACTAATCTTATTAGAACTTAATAATTTTGTATTATACAGAGTATTGATTTTATTTTGTCTATATCTATTACTCTATATTAAAGTGAAATTTTTTCTGGAAGGAATTTTCCCTTCTAAACTCTACTTTTTCCATTTTTTTTTTTGAAGCAATAATTTTTCTTGGAAATTGATTGTATTTATTTATTATCATGTATTTTTTGAATTCATCTATCTATAAGTCTATACTAAATGAGAGTTTTTTCCCTCCCAAACGCCTTACAAATTCTGCCTAAAATTCACAAGTGACTTATAATATTTTTTTTCTTGGAAACATTTTTTTCTTTTATGCTTAATATTGTGCATAATAACTCTTATCACCCTTGAAAAATGATAAAAAAGTAGTATGATGATAAAAATAATTCAAAAGTCTTATTAATTACTTCATATATGAAGTATTATAAAGATGATTCTAGGTGATGTACTTGTCCATAGAACAACTAATGGTCATGAGGGATATATGCATATAATATTGGGCTAAGAATTGCAATATGAAGACTTAGGTAATTAAATCATTGTTTCTTACTACCTACCATTTATGTTAACTTTGATCTTCCTTTTCTAAGTATATGAATATTATGACATGACAACATCTCCAAACTAACTAAAAATTAATCAAATAAAAACCATGGCAACATCTCCAAACCAACGTCTTGAAAACCATGTCAAATGAAATGGTTAGACACTGGATGACTGGAAATCTGGAATGCATGAAGGAAACTTTCTTAAACTTATTTTGCCAATTTTATCTTATTTCAACTTATCTGAACCATTTTTTTTCTAAATTAAATCAAAATAAGTTGAGAATCAGACAACACACCCTTATAAATCTAAGGATTGACAGTTCTTGCTTGTAGGAGAATGATCAAGAAAAAGGTGGGAATTAGATGCTATAAGTTTATGATAGTTTCTCTCTTTTATTACTTGTTCATCATTTTTTCTGAGGGTTGACAATCTTGAATCTTATGTGTTATTAGTCCGACACTAGCCAAGCAACGAACATAGCCATTATCAAAGCACTTAGATTTAATTGCATGCCCACTTTTAAAGTTTTAAACCCGTTTGATTGACAAGACAAACCACCAATATGAGAACACTTTTCAAGTAATCGATCAGCAAGGCTTTATAATACTTGTAACTACTGGAAGAAGAAAGTTGAGTAACTACTGAATAGGGTCTTCCAATAATACTTGTATTAATTAGAGAATGTTTACTCCCACTCCATTACAAAAAAAAAAAAAAAAAAAAAAAAAAAAAAAAAAAAAAAAAAATAGAAGTAATTCTTTATTATTTAACTACATAAATTAATAGTGATCAGAAAAGGAAAAGGGGATGAAAAACCTTGATTCCCTTTTTTGTTGTTTGTAATGTCAATTCAATCATTCTCTTTACCCTCTTCTTACCTCAAACTCCTCTACTTTGATTCCTTATCACCCATGAATATGTGCATGGGGCAAGCAATCAGATAAATAGGACTCATTTGGGCTGGTTTTGGTGTCTAATCGGACTGTGTCGGGTCGTTCAAGTCAATTTTGGCTCTATTGTCAAGATGCATTATAAATAAAATAGTCATTATTAGAAACATTTATAGATCTTGTTTACTTCACCTTAAAAAAAAATTAATATTTAGTAAAAATAGTCTAAGTTCAATAAAAAATAATTTCAATTCAGTAAAAATAAGTTCAGTTCAGTTCAGCAAAAACAATTTCAGTTGAATCAGTTCAGTAAAAATAATTTCAGTTCAGCAAAAATAATTTCAGTTAAGTAAAATTAATTTCAGTTCAGTAAAAATAATTTAAGTTCAGCAAAAATAATTTCAGTTTAGTAAAAATAATTTCAGTTCAGCAAAAATAAGGTGAAGTGAACGGGGCCTTATTGCCTTATCGGGTTTGTTCGGTTCGATTCGATTCAGATAGGGTCAAATTGTGTCAAGTGATTTCAAGTAGAGTTTGAGTTTGAATCTGGTATTTCAAGTTGGATAATTGGATATGAGTTTTTTTTTTTTTTTAATTTTTATTTTTAAAGAGCCACAAAGGGCGAGTGATGAGAATCAATCCCATGATCACCTGGAACCGGGAGGAAGCTCTAACTAATTGAGCTATCCCTCACTCTCAGTTAAATTATTAGTTTTAATAGATCTACTTATTACATATGTTGGGTTTTAAGGTGATTAGAGATAATTGTTTTAACATTGTTTTCGATAAATTTATCTGTTGGATGGCTATATCAAAACACATTTAAATTTAGGTCTTGTGCTCACCTAATATACTCTTCTTATAAGAAGGATTTTTTTTTTTATATTATTTTTTTTGTAAAAAACTACCTTATAAAGAAATTTTGTAAGAAACTACCTTATTAAATATTTAATGTTGCTACCCCATGCTAGATTTAATGATGAGAGCAGGGTTATAAGGGAGCTATATATTTGGAAACTGGGCTAGAAAAAGGGGCAAGAAGAGTGGGAATTGGATCAGTAAACGTCCCTTATTTAATGCAAGAATCCGGCACAAGGTAGCTTTTTACTACATATAATGGTATAAGGTAGTTTCTCACAATATTTTTTTATAAGGTATTTTCTCACAATTTTTTTTTATAAGGTAGTTTCTCACAATATATTATATAAGGTAGTTTTTCATCCAAAAGATTGTTTTAAGAATAATGAGTTCTCATAAGGAAAAAAAAAAAAGAAAAAAAAGTTCTAAATTATTAGCTCTTATAAGGGTTAATATGTGCTACTCATCTTTAATTTACAACTAAAATATAATAAGGTCTAGTTGGTTCTAAAAATTGTTAAGTTTAGATTAATAAATATTATGTGAATTGAACACACTCTTTTTTTACTCCGTGTAAACCATAAAAATTCAAACCTGCAATATATAATTAAAGAAGTAGAAAAATATACGGGAACAATTATTTCATTGATAATTTATGGGTTATCAATGAAATAATTGTTCCATCTAAGCCTAATTTAACCCTAGAAACGATTCCCTTTATATAAAGTGCCACAGAGTAGTAAACAAGATAGCTATCAAATATTTTACGAGATCTTAAAGACAATATCTTATATTTTTTTTTATATTATCTCCTAATTTACATAAATCTGACACCTAATAATTAACAAAATTTCGGTGCCAAAAAAGCCCTCTCGAGACCTGTTGTGGAGATTTGATATTGGATGCAACTTGGTCTAGAAATTTTCTTGTAGAATTTAAAAGCAAATTTGGCATGCCTCCATTGATCCCACGGATTTTGAAACTTGGAGAGCGGAGATGAAGAGCAAAAATTGCCCCACCGAGCGTGCCAAAATTTATTTACGTCTAAATAAATAAATACGGGAAATAAAGTAACAAATGAATTTATATTAATATTTGAATTTTGGGTAAAATCTCTGTATAACAGTTTATAATAAAATAAACTAAGTTTTCTGATTTTGTTCCGTAGCTTGATGAGGACACGTGTGTCACACCTGTTGGATGACAATTGATGACGTCAACTTGGGTTTGAATGCAGGATGATGTTTGATGATGTCAACCTGTATTCAAGGGTTTTGTTTGAATACACCTGAACGAGGGCTTATGAAGCTTAATCCCGTTCAAATGTGTTTGAGTGTATCTAAACAAGTCGGCACGAATTTGATGCGGTTGTTGACTTCCTTCAGAGAAAATTCTGTTTGAGTTTTATGAGTTATTAAAATAATGATTTCTGGATGCCCTCAATTGATGGAGGAATGATGTATTTATAAGAGATGAGAACCCTTGAGTGGACTTAGTAGGTTTGGGCCCGTCCCATTTTATGACTTAAAAGTCTTTTAACTTGGTCCACTTGATTTACTTTACAACCCGAATAATATTTGATTAATTCGGACTATTTATTTGGGTGGGCCAAAAATAATTTAGATGGATCATTAACATGATTTAAACCAAATTAATTTATTTAATTTAATGTACGACGCTCATGAAATTTCCGTGTCTACACTCCGTTTCAACTTAGTTGCAGCACTTCTACTTTCACCGCATGTCAATCCATAATTTTAATCATTAATATCTCTATTTATCAACTTGTATAAAATATAAAAAGTCAATATTAAAAATATGCAATAAGACAAACTTAACAAGATCTCAGGTTAATATATTTTCCCTTAGACATAAATCACCGTTCGTGAATAGTGTAAAATATACTTCGTATATACATGCGTTGCAACTAAATATAAACAAACTTAACATAGCATTTATAAGATACTCGTTTATAGGTTTTGGAGGACGTAAAATATACCGTATAGTACTGTCTAAGCTTTTAATCATAACTTGATTTACTCCGTGCTTACTGTAAACTCTTTAATTTTGTCGATCTAAACTTATTATTTCTGAATTAATTCAAAATAAGTTGAGGATAATAATTCTCACTCATTGGAGAAAGATCAAGAGAAGATGCAATAGTTTTACGATGATGCTTTCTTATTGCTCATTATCTCCTAAACTCTGTATCTCATGAAGGTTGACAACCTTGTGTAGTCCCACACTGGCCAAGCAACATAGCCATTATCAATGCAGCCAAAATATATTGCTTCTAATTGGCCACTTTAAAGGTTAAAACTTACGGAGTATTTCACAAGACTAACCACCAATATGAGAATTTTTTTTCTAAGTAATCAATGAGACTTGTAGACTATAATAAACTCAACGAACATAGGAAGAAAGAAGTCAATTTAGTAATTGGCCTTTCAATAATATTAAGTATCTGAACTAATATATGATGTGCTATCTGAACTTATCTACTTAATCCTAATTAGATCTAATTTCTCCTTATTCTCATGTTATTTGTACATCTGATTTACTGATTACACTTATTTAGTCCTGATTGAACATAACACATACACCCTAAACTACTTTAAAAAGAGTGAAATTATGTATGCTCCTTATCAATTAAGAGTTGATTGAAAGTTGGAATCATTCCTTCTAATTTTCACTTGGTAATGGTTAGTTTATACAAAGAAGTATTCCCTCCGTCTCTAAATTAGAAGTCTAATTCTCTTTATTATGTGAGTAATAAATATTAGAAATAGGCTTCTAATAATTAAAGGGACGGAGGGAGTATTATATTCACATATAACCAAATAGTATATTACTCCACATTTTTTTTACCACTATATTATGTATTTGAAATGTTCTAAAAA
Source organism: Chenopodium album (assembly GCF_948465745.1). Taxonomy (NCBI): domain Eukaryota; kingdom Viridiplantae; phylum Streptophyta; class Magnoliopsida; order Caryophyllales; family Amaranthaceae; genus Chenopodium; species Chenopodium album. The sequence continues at coordinate 15,017,022 of NC_137843.1, forward strand.
TAGTCACATTCAATCAGGGTTGGCATTATTTAAATTAAGAATTCACTTACAATGAATATAATGGAGTTTTGAGGTATTCTTACCTATTGGAATGAAATTCATTTTAATTGTCTAAACCTATTGGTCACTACTTGCATATACAAAACACTAATAAACATTGCATTATAAACTATGAATAAATAATTTTCATAGGTTTATATATATGTATCTTGAGATATTTTAAAATAACAAAATATTGCATTATAAACTATGAACAAATCTAATCTAATAATAATATACATAAATAAAGAACACATTTTTTGGGAGCATTATTTCAACCAATAAAAAAGAGATTTGTATGTTATTTTAGAATTAAAAAATTCAATTGACATGTAAGCAAAACTAACGAATGAAATTTAAGTTTATTTTAATGTAAAAAAAGCAAATAGTGATTTAAGATTTAAATTATTATTATAAAATATAATTTTTTTTCACATTTAAGCTTTTATCCTAATATGTCACCAACGAGATAACACATTTAAAATTTATTTATATTGACTTAATTCAATTGCCACTGACAACAATGAATTAGGTCGCATTATTATAAATAATAAAACACAAATTCTTATACGTGGCTGGCCACATTGTGTGGCCAGCCACCATGGGGATTACTGACATTAGAGTTATAGGGGTTACCCGGTAAGTGTTCAGGGGTTACTTGATCGGTATTATAAGGATTAATTGATAACAGTTTTAAGTGTTACTTTGTTTTTTTTATAAGCAGCCACACGGTTAGCCACACACAAGATGCGCTGAAAATAAAATTATACTTTTTAAATATGCAATAGAAGTTTAATTATTAAATTATTATTTGGTTTTCTATGTTGGAAACTATGGAATATTAAATAGTAAAATGAATCAAATAATTAAAAAACTAAAAAACTTAGAATCTAACTAGTATGAAGTAGACATTTTTCGGAAGCATTTGACGTGGCACATAAAAACACATTATTTCAACCAATGAGAAAAGAGATTTATATTTTAATTTAGAATTAAAAAAAAAATCAATCATCACGTAAGCAAAATTAACAAATGAGATTTGAGATTTTAATTTTATATGCCATTAAAAAAACTAATTCAGTATTTAAATTATTTAAAAAAAAATTATCTTTTCACATTAAAAATTTTATCCTAATTAAAATCCATTAGATCAAATAACATATTGACCAATGAAAAAAAGATTTAAATATTTAGTTTTGTATTAAAAAAATCAATCGTCATATAAACAATATTAACGAATAAATTTTAAAGTGGAACTAAAGTGCCAGGTAAAAAATTACTCCATGTGATTTAGGATTTAAATTATTTCAAAAAGCAATTAAAAATATATTTTAACATTAAATATTTTATTCAAATATTCGAAAAATAATGTATAATATTTCTAATTTATTTATTGATTATAACTATCCTTTCAAGAAATTTATGTATGAAAAATTGTGCAACTCACGGGCTTTCATCTAGTATATATAAATAAATGAGGTAATTTTTTGAAAGCATCCGACACATAAACGAAAGTATTATTTCGACCAATGAAAAATAGATTTATAACTTATTTTAGAATTGAAAAATTCATTCGCTACCTAAACAAAATTAACAAATGAGATTTAAGAATGTATATTCAATTGCCACTTAGCTAAATAACGATGAGTAGTGAGTGAGGATTCAAATTTTTTTTTTTAAAAAAAAAATTATCTTTTGATACTAGAGACTTTATTAGATATATGATAAATATAATGTAGAAACTATAAATTTAATAATTAAAAATATCTTCATTTCCTAGTTATTTGTTTAAAAATTAGAATAGGAAAATAATTTATAGAGAACAATAGATTAAAAAAATAAATAAATAAAGGCCTTTTATTCACCACTGAAAAAAGAGGTGCGCATTTTATTTTGGAATTAAAAAAATCAATTGCTACATAAAAAAATTAACGAATGAGATTTGAGAGAATTTTATGTTCGTAGGTAAAATAACTCTATAAGTAGTAAAAAAAAATCACATTTTTATTTTAGAATGAAAAAGGAAAATTAACTAATGAGATTTGAGAGTTTAATTTTATGTGCCACATAAGTTTTAAAAAAAATCACAAATCGTGATTTAGGATTTAAATCATAAAAAAAACATTAAATTTTTATTTTTAACATATAAAAAAAATGACCAATGAAAAAAATTACATTTTATTTTAGAATTAAAAAAAAAGCCACATAAGGATTAATGAATGAAATTTGAGAGTCAATTAACTAATAAAGATTCACATTTTATTTTTTAGAATTATAAATAAATAGGATCGATGATATTTATGTGTAAAAGAACCGTACATCACACATGCTTTTATCTAATAAAAAATAAAATCAAGGAAACACTAATAATTAAATTAATATAAAAATATATAAATAAATAATCAAATGGATTAATAAATAAATGCATAAATAAGTATAGAGTAAGTAAATAAATATATACATAAACATAGTATAGAGTTATATTAACTTGACTTGATATAGAATTGACTTAACTTGACAAGGTTTATGAGTAAGAAAAATTGAGTATGAGTTGATTTTGAAAATCATTTTGAATAAAAGCTGATACATATGCAGGAAGAGTCTATGATGTTTTATTTGAATTCAGTCAAATCAAGGTGTAGCTTAGAGCTATGAAATTTATTCTTTGAATAGTATAAACTCTCACCCATCTCAAGCAAAGATTGCATGATGACTTGAATTTGAATTGAACTTATATGGAATATAATATGCATGAATTAAGTCTTTTAATTTGAAAGAGTACATGTTGGAGAGTCTATTAGGGTTGGACAGATTGGCTTGGATCAAGAAAATAAAATTTCAAATTAGTGAATAGGGGTTAGATAACAATGATGAGGGACTGATGTGTTTGACTTATCTAGACTGCATTTGCATTAAAATTCTAGAAAAATTAACCATTGAATGATGAGAGACCTTGTCACTTGAGTCCCATGCCTAGATGAGGCTACCTACGTCTCCTAGCTCTTCATAATCAAATTGTTTTAGCTCTTATTTTATTAACATAATTATACATGCTTATAAGATCTCTTGATGTAACATGGTGAAGTTGACGATTGCCAAGGAAGAATAAAAGTTTGTTTTTGACGTACTTTTGAAGTTTATTCTAAACTTGACTTTGATTGGATTCTTTCCATTTTGAAGTTGTTTTGCACTTGAACTTTATTCCTTGATTTTAATATATAAGTTGATACTTGAAACTTGGTATTTGATTTGAAATAAAACTTAGCTTCGATCTCTTTCTTTAACTTGAATTATTTTATACTTTTTTTTTTTTTTTATTTGAGATAACACTACCTTTTTTTTTTAACCCTACATCACATCATTCCATCCCAACTTTGTGTTGACGTGCATTGAAAAAAAAGTTAATCAATTGACGAGAATTAAAGTGGCTAGCTAGCTAGTATAATTGATGTTGAAGGATCAAAGAGAAATAATAAGGGAGTCAAGAGTGGTGCCTTTATTTTGTCCTCAGCATGTTTATCAATGTTGTAATACCATGTATTATTATACACTTTATAAATTAATATAAGTATTTTTGGAGTATTTTAATTAAATAAAATATAAATGTAATATATATATATATATATATATATATATATATATATATATATATATATGTATATGAGATCCAATGAGAAGTCTTAAAATGAGAAGAATGAGAAGGAATCTTGACCATGTATTTAATCCAACGATCAAATTTCGTCTTTGTAAAATTATGCACATTTAGTCTAAAAAATCTGCACAGTTAGTTCGAAAATTATGCACATTTCATTTTTCAGTTTTTATATGATTTTTTTTAACTGTTTCTTCTCCACATCGACATCTCTCTTCTATTGATTCATACACATTCTTTGTCTCTCTTTCTCTCTCCTAAAATTATGCACATTTGACTTAAAATTTATGAACGTTTGACTCAAAATTTATGCACATTCATTTTATCATTGTTTTTCCTCCTCTTTGTGTTGGATTCTTTCTCTCTTACATCAATGCTTATTCATAGTTCTAGTTGTACTTATAATTTTAGAAATGAGAAAGTAATAGTGGTCATGAATAACTTGTAAACCTAATAATAATAAGAATTAATCGACCGACGATGTCATTTAGAGAATGTTCAGCTAGCAATATGCACATATAATTGGAAAAATTTGCACGTTTAGAACAAAAAATTTGCATATTCAGCTCAATAAATATGCGCAAATTAGTTTAAGAACGTGCACAAATTTTACAAGAATAATGTCGATTTAGTTTTAAAATTAAGCATATACAATGTTTACTTTTACTTGATTCCAATTGGTTATCATTTTAAACCATCTTCTAAACTCAAAGAGGAAAAAAAAATAAAATGGGGAAGATATATGAACAAGGAAGAGGAAGAAGTAGAGAATGGGGAAAAACAAAAGAGAAGTAGAAAAAAAGGATATTTACATTTTTTTCCATTAATGAAGGATGTAATGAGAGCCATTAAATCTTTTTATTTGAATGTATGAGATTCCTTCTTATTCTTCTCATGATAAGGTCCTTCTCATTTGACACTATATATATATATATATATATATATATATATATATATATATATATATATATAAAGACTTTTAAGTCAAGTCAAATTTCTTATTTTAATTTTAAAGTCAATTATTTCTAGTTTGAATGGAAGAGGAAAGCTCTTCTAATTTACTTTCATTAATTAAGGATAAAATTGGGAGGTTATATTTAGAGGGTTTTAGAGGAATACCTTTCCTAATTTAATTTCATTAAGAGTCAATTCGAGTCGACTTAGTAGCCTTGAAAAAGCTTGAAATGTTTAATAAGGGTCGGGAGACCAAATCCAGTAGAACTGGGAAGGTTCGCTTGAATGTTGATCGTAATAATAAGAGGGATTGTAAATGTTCCAATTTCATCATGTTTATCTCTCAACATTTCTATGATTATAATATGGAATCTTCTTAGATTTTTTTTTTGCTTTGTTTTGTTTTTGTTGATTATACTACACGAAATAAGTCAATATAAAATTATTTTTTGAAGTAATAAACTTTCAAGATAGTTATCATAATACTAAAAAAATATAGTCAAATATGATTTATCAAAATATAAGTAGAAAAATAATGGGGATAGAAAGAGAGATGCAGTAGTATACTTTATACAATTAAGGAGTGAATTGCATAATACGTTTAAAAACTTTTAAATCTAAGTTAGGGGGCGTTTGGTTCAAACAATGGTATAAGTTTGGAATGAGGAATGAAACCTGAGTGCTATGAGGTTGGAACTTGATACTTGATTTCATGTGTTTGGTTTTTATCTAGGAATGATAGTTTTCCTTTTAATTTTAAACTAAAGGTATGGGTATGAGCCATACCCACCTCCCCCCTTGGGTTTCAAAAACCCATACCTTGGGGGTTTGAGGTATGGGTTTGAAAAATGAAATTTCTATAAACAAACACAAGGTATGTGTTTTGGTCATTCCAAACCCATACCTTATACCTAATATGCTTGAACCAAACACCCCCTTAATGATAAGTTACAACTCATAAATGGTAATTAAGTGATAGCGTAACATTAATTGTGGAATAAAAAAACAAATACAATAGAGTAAAAAGGAATTTATTTACAGGGAATCGATGTGGTTGTCCACCTGATACCACAACAATGGTTATAAAAGTTAGAAATTCAAAGATTATAACATACTTTCTCCGTTTTTTTAGTTGACACCGTTTGATTTTTACACCATTCACACAACACGCTTTGACTCGCTTTTATGGTTTATAGATACGATAAAACATATTCATGTGGGATCTTGTTTGAATCGTTTCAATGTATATTTTATTAATATCCACTTTTTATATTTTACAATGTTGATAATTAGAGATATTAATCGTTAAAAACATGCGTTGGCAAGCGTGATAATAGAAAGGTGTCCACGAAAAAAAACAGAGGAGGTATGAGAGATTAAATGTGATCCAAATATTCAAAAATTTTTGTATACATCCGGTTTACACTAATATTAGTGCATATCGAGCAGTATAAGAGTAACATTAAGCCAATTTAGGGTAACTTTTTGCCCTTTTTGGATAATTTTGAACATAATATAATTTTTTTTATAAATAGAATAAGAAAAGTTTTATAAGGGTAATAAAATTACTTTCAATCACTAATAATTGAATTTTAGTCATTTAAAATGTGATTCTTTACCAATAAAGCGTAAATTATTTTATTTGAATTGGGTTACTTTTATACATACTCAAGTAACATTTATTTATTTCAAGGGTAACTTTTGATCATTTTGAGAGATTTTTATAATGAATGTACAATAATTATTGTACACCCGATTTTTTAAAAAGTTTGTATGTGACATCATGTCATCATCCATGCGGTGGCGTATAATAAATCTCATTATAACATAGAGTGACATATATATGTCGTCAACATCTTATCTACATGAGATTTTATAATATTCCATATAATCATATACTCCAATATATTTATTTTATGATAAAATTTGTTTTTAGTAGTTACGGAGTAATAAAAATGGTTAATTTTGTGAAAAAAATGTCGAACATGTCAATTTTGTGAGATGAAAAGTATATATTTTTTTCTTTATCTAAATTACAAACATTAATTCAATTGAATAATGCAAAAAGTGCTAATAAAACACTCTTGTATTAAACATGGAGGGAGTAACGGTGGAGGGAAAGTTCTTAAATTTGAAGCCAAATTATTTCCCCAAAATCTAGGGTTTCTTGATTTCAGGCAACCGAGGAGGAAGGCTACACCCAGCTCCACTCTGCAATTGAAGGTAACAAATTCCCTGAATTTTCCTGAATTGAGTTCCCTGAGTGACTGTTGGATGAATGACATGAGTATTAATGGGTTTCATTTTTGTATGATTATATCTAATTGAAGTCAAATGCATGAATGATGAAAGTAGTAGGATTTGTGGGTTAATTGAATACAAGTGTATTTGGAAATGAAAGGGCCTATTCTTCAATTACAACTGCAATTTTATAAATGGAATATTTGAATCACAATATAATTCTATTATAACTTTGAATTATAGAGGCATAATTGGTGAGAGTGAATTTTCATTTACTGGAAGATCTTGAATTGTCTGTGAAGTTGAGATGTGTTCTTAATCTCTGTGACTTTGTTGTTTTGGCAGCGGGGTGACCGTGATTTCAATGAATTTTGGGAACAATTATGGTAAGCATCAGTTCACATATGCTTATGTTGTGGTTGTTGATTGATTTAATTGCAATGATTATCCAATGTAATACAGTAGAAGTTACTGTCTGGAATTTCTGGGGTGGGTGGAATCAAATTAAGGAGGTAGGCTTGATTAGTTGATGATGAGTTCCGCTTTCTGCCTCATTTATTAGTCGATGATGACTAAATGCTCCTTCTGATCTTGGCTTTGCCGGATTGATGGTGTTGTGGAAGATGAGCTGATTTGATTTCTAAACAATGAATTTCCTTCAGTTATCAGGTAGGCTTATTTAGGTGATGGTGACTGAATGTAAGTATTGATGTGTATAGACTGTGATAATCCAGGTCTGTTATTTGATTTTTATTTATTTATTTTTTCAAATATGTATGCTTATTAGATGTGTATTGAAGAAGACTGCGAGTAGAGTAGAAACTTCAGACGATGCTAGTTTGTAGAATAAACCATATTGCTGAATATATGCTAGTTTGCTGATGGATTTGTTGAATTGTTTACAGAGGCAGACAGTTGGTGTGAATTTAACTTGGAAGACAGCTCTGGTGATGCTGAGGCACCAGAAGTTACTAGTTTCCTTGCCCTTGCCGAGAATGACAGGCAGACAGGAGCAGTTATGGTGTGTGTGTGTTGGGGGGAGGGGGGGGGGGGGGATACAGCAGCAGGTGAGGAGGTGGGGTGTGATGATCAAGAAGAGGTTGTGCAATTTGAGTCAATTAATATAGAGCTGCCCAAAGTTGGGGGTGGTTTCCGTTTCTTGGGAAGAAGCTCATCTATTCTACAATGTGTACGCAAAGAAGCAAGGGTTTGGGGTGGTGCTTGCTCAGAGTGCTTACAAGACGGTTGGTGGTGTGAAGTTAAAAGGTCGAGCATGTGGAGATGTGAATGTGCAGGGATGCCTGATACAATGCGTAGAGTTGGAGTGAAAAGAGTTGCGAAAGAGTTAAAAGGAGAATCAATTGGTAGTAGAAAGTCGAAAAAATGCTTGTGCCCTGCAATGATGTATGTTGGTTTACTACCGAATGGGAGTTTGGAGGTTAAGAAAGTTTGTTCTGACACATGATAACCACAACCTAATTCCTTCAAAGGAAAAGTACGTAGAGAGCTTACTTTGTGTTAGACGACGCTTAGCCTATAATTCTACGGTGGGTATGCCAGTCAATGATTCATAGATGCTTGGCTAGTGAGAGAAATGGAGTTGAAAATATGCCTGTAATCACTGAGGATTTGCAAATCTTAGCAAGGAAGGAGAAGAAGCTGAAATTGGAAGGTGGAGATAGCAATGCTATAATGAACTTCGTCAAGCAAATGCAAAAAAACAACAAGAACTTCTATCATGTGCATCATTTAGATGCGGATGGTGTGCTGCAAGATGTGTTGTGGGTAGACGCCAGAAGTAGAGCTGCCCATGAGGATTTTGGTGATGTGTGCTTTGACACAAGATTCCTAACAAATCATTATCACTTGTCTTTTGCTTATTATGTTGGGGTCAATCATCATGGGCAGACAATCCTACTTGGGTGTGCCTTGATCTCTCATGAGGATACAAATACCTTTGAGTGAATATTTTTGACGTGGTTAGAAGCTATCGGAGGCCTATTGGAATTCTGACCGACCAAGATGCTGCTATGCACAAAGCTCTACAAAATGTCATGCCGCAAAGCCAGTACAGGTGGTGTTTGTGGCATATAACTGAAAATTTTGGGTTGAAGTTGGGAAAGTGCCCTGGATACACAGAGTTCAAGGATGAGCTGAAGAATGTTATCTATGATAGTTTGGACATGGTGGGGTTTGAACTACGGTGGAATAAGTGTATTATGAATTATGAACTCCAAAGTAATCATTGGTTGGCTATACTTTATGCTAAACGAGAAATGTAGGTTCCTGCAGCAATGAAGGATTTGTTTTGGGCAGGCATGAATACTACCCGAGAGAGCATCCATAGCTTCTTTGATTATAATCTGGGGCCAAACACTGGTCTATGTGAATTTTCTGAGAAGTATTTTGCTGCCATGGAACAAAGAATATCAAGTGAGAAGTTCGCTGATGCTAGTTTGGCTATGAGTTTAAGGGGCTGGTGACTGATTTTGATTTCGAAAAGGTATTCCAGCAAATTTACACTGATGGGAAGTTTGTTGAAGTACAACGGGAGTGCAAGCTGTTGATGTACTGTAATGGTACGATTCATAGAAGAGTAAATGTTAATGTAATTGAGCCTCTGGTTGAAGATCAGGTCTATGTTTACTGCAATAATGAGAAGAAAGATAGACCAATTGATAAAAGGCGATTGTATAGTGTTTTTTTATAACTCGGGGACCATGGAGGTTGAGTGTGAATGTAAGCTGTTTGAATGCCATGGTATACTGTGCAAGCATTGCTTAAAGGTGTTTGATTTGCAACAAGTTAGAGGTGCCACAGAGCTATATATTGGACGTTGGCGCAAAGACTTGTTCCGCAAACACACAAGGATCCAAGTGGCATACCATGACATATTAAAGACGAAAGAGGTGCTCAGGTTTGACAAAGTGATGGTTGCCTTTGAATCAGTTTGTGGCCTGGCTAGTGATACAGAGGAGACGACCAATATTGTCATTCAGGCATTACATGAATTAGATTTGAAAATGAAACAAAATATTGGTTCACCTTTTAAGAGCAGCATGGGGGAGTGTAGTGCTGACCTGGGAAGCACCCTTTTCAATGTCAATAGACATACTGGTTCATCCTCAGGTGGTAATAACGTAAGTGCTCCCAGATTATGATAGGAATAGTGTATACAGGTATGGTTCAGCTGACGAGTTTGGCCTAAAAATTTTGTTGTTCTGATCTTTCAAACACTCCCGTCAACTATTGAAGTTACTTCATTTTGGGTTATTCTCATGACTTTAATGTCTTATCAATGCAGGATGTGTATACTTCTCAGGGTTCCAAATTCTTGTATTTGAGTGGCAAAAGATGGAGAATCCTGACTTTCGCATGGCAATGGGAGTGAAATCTGATCAAAATGGTATACTTGTTACACAAGTAGAAGCTACCGCTCCTGAATTCGAGGTTTTGAAGTCATCAGACATCATCCTTAGTTTTGATGGGGTTGATATTGGAAATGACGAAACAGGTAAATAATTTTTATAAATTCTATCCTCCCCTTGACCCTTTCTAGTTTCATTTCAACATTGAGAAAATTCCTGGTACAGTTCTGCTGGCAATTGGTCAAAACAATATTATTTAACTAGATACATGTGACATTTCACAGACGTGTATTGCTGGTATGTTAATTGGCCAAGTTAAGCTATTCCATGTCAGTTTCATTAGTTTACTTCTTCCCCTCTACTTCCTCACTGTCTTAGAATGTTGAGACTGCATTTGATGTAAATCTTTTTTTCTGTACTCTGAAATGCAGTATATTTTCCAGAATAATGTTCCTGCGAGATTCTGCACAACCTCCATTGTTTGATGGCGCAGTAAAAGGATGATGATCTTCTTGTTATATCTCAGGTTTAGTATTTTCTTCCTGGACATCACCCTGAAGAAAATTAAACACGACTGTATGAATATGTATCTAATTTGTTTATATTAGAAGCAATTGACTTGAAATCCTTGGATTATGGCTTGCATAGAAGTGTTTGAAGGTATTTAGAAAGGAAGCAGAATATCTATATATAGAGGAAATTAATGAGAATTATAATATGCAAGTAATTGTTTTTATTTTAGCTTTTGTTCCGTTGTTGCTTAGTAAGGGATTGTATGCACTGTTGTTGATGACTCTATTGCATCAACTCTACAGTTATCATTTTTTAGTTTATTGTTGAGAATTTCCATCTTTTAGTCCGACCTTCATCTTCATGTATCTATTCTACTCCCTCTGTCCCAATTGCAACGTTTGGTGTTGGCATACTTTTTTGTGTGAATAAAAAGTAGAGAAAAATGTAGCTTGGTTAGAGTGGGTTCCAACTTTAGAGATATAGAAGAGACAAACTTTTACCAAGTATGCTTTGTTGTTCCTAATTTGAGTTACCCCTAAAAGAAATTTGTAGTAACTAATTTGGGAGGGAGTATTACAGTATATCAACTGTTGTAAATCGGAAAATTAGAATTAGAGAATTGAGGAAGAAGAGAATTTGGATGATTGACTGTAATATGATGCCATTAAATCATAAATTGGGCATTCAATTTCAGACCTTTGCGTGTCTGGACACTCCCAACAACAATTTGCAAAGTAAAGTTCTGTAAACAATGTTCTCATTATTTTTACTCTCACTTATCCCCTTTGTATAAAGATTTTCAGCTTTCCTTTCTCCCTAAACTAGTCTATTACATATGTGTTGGCTGAGGCAGGCAGATATACTCCCAACTAGCCAATGCACATATTTACCTGCTATTGGTACCATTTCTTAACCCTGGTTTTTTACTTCAGCTAATATTGTCTTTTCTCATTGTTAGCTGCAACATCTCTCATGAAAAACTGTGTGTTGTTGCAAATTTCATTTGTATATGTGGTTGTGAATTTTATATGTATATATGCAGTATACATTATCTTCTATTCTTCGTTTGTATAGGTTCTTATGGGATTAAGGCTTTGATTGATTGATTGTATTGGTTCTTACATAGCCGACCCCACTTATGGGATTAAGGCTTTGATTGATTGATGGTATAGGGTCTTATATAGCCAACCCCACTTATGGGATTAAGGCTTTGATTGATTAAATGATTGATTGTACAGGTTCTTGTTACTGACATCAACATCAGATATGAAGTTCTTGCTAATGTCCAGGTATGTATTAGCTTCACATTATAATTTCCTAAGAAACCATTTGTTTCTGGGGTGGTCTGTAATAGTTCATGTGAGGTTCCTCTGATTTCATTTCTCTCTGAAAGGTAGCTTATGTATTCATTTTTTTTTTAGGTTCTCGCTGTCAATGGTAATTGCCCCGTGAAGAATTTAAAAAGCTTGGCAAGTATCCTGGAGTCCTGCAACGATGAATTCATGAATTTTTGAAGTTCTATCTAATGTTCAATATGGTCTCTTTTTCTCTCTTTTAAAATCGCGCATGCATTACGCATTTGGGAGCCATCACAACTGAAAGTAGTTTTCAATTGATAATTGTGTTTCTTATGGCAGGTAGTCATTTTTCAGACAGAGAATGCTAAAGCTGCTACTGCATATTTTCTGGCAATACGCAGCATTTCGTCTGCAATGTCTGATGATCTTAAAACATAAGCGGAAGTCTGAAGCTCGCTTTTCATACATGGGTGATTACTAGTGGTATAATTTTTCACCTGCTTACCATGAACAAATTTACACCCTATCAAATCCCTGGTATACTGTAGTCTGCAAGAATTCGGTTTACAAGCCTCCATCATGAGTCATCACTCATCACAAATGTGTGCTCCATTGTTACTACTGCTTGGTGTGCAGCCAAATTAAATATATAGTAATCAAATATGTATTTGCTATTTTTATTGTCCTGAAGTTGATTAATTCACCTTATTTGAGAGTGAAAATGCTTGGATTTGTCATCCTTAAAATGTTTCTCTTTTCTTTTACATGCATCAATTTTTTGCTGACTCATATTGCTAATTAAGCCCCTCCCCCCCCCCCCCCCCCCACCCTCTTTTTAATATATATATATTATTTGAATAAGGTGAAGAGAACATGGCCTAAAACAATTGTTATTTGTTCACATGATTTGGACTTAATTTGACATCTGCATAACATAACTGATTTAGACTTAATTTGACTGGAGCAACCACCAGCTACAATTTTCTACCCATGACCTTTGTCACTGCCTGTACAATACTCTTGTACACTCTACATATTAAAGTGGTAGTCTAGAAGATTCATGGAGTTGAACATATTCTCAAACTGCTGTTGGCGAGGAAGTTTGATTTGGATTATGGAACTTTGTTATCTTCTCCCCTAGCCCCTTCAATCATTAAATGACCATACAGCTTCCATGTTTCATCTCATCATCTGACTGATCATGTCATTCATGTGCTACTGGTGATGCTTCGTCACTTGTTCAAGTATGCCGCCTTTGTCCAGGACATGATAGCCCCCCCTCTTTTCCTAACTCAAACACAATGTTCTTAGTTCCGACCACCATTATCATATTAAGTAGGGAGAGAAATGATCTCCACATGCTCTTTCTGGTGTTGGTCTGAAGTTATATAGTCACTTGGGAGTTGGGAGGAGAGGTACATTGTAGAGAGAGTGTTTAGGGGTATTGAGAGCTTTGGGTTGACATCATGGGTGACACACACGTCGAGTTTAGGTAAGGCTGTAGGAACTACCACTTTGTTTAATGTATTATAGGAGATGTTTTTCTTGTTGTCCAAGAAACAAATCTTGGATCTTGACAAGCTTTCCATATTTATTTGATTTAGGAGCTCAAACTTTTGTGCCTACATTACTGTCATTAGCTGAGATGGAATGCGAGAGTTACTTGTATAGTCACTTGATAGCTAAAACTCGGCACACACTTTGAACTTTAGAAGCGAATGCAAATTTTTGTGACGTGCCTTATGTTGCTGCACCATTTGCTTTTTTATGATCTCCAATGCACTTGGTCGTGCATGTTTAAACTCCACCTCCTTTTGCAGCGTGTATGAAGTGTTGCCTGAATTACCCACCTTCAAAAATCTCAGAGAACTGAAGTTGATGCTTATAGGATTTGGTGTGCGGAGCGCTGTTGACTGTTGTACTTCCTTGCTGAAGAAATGTCCAATCTTGAGAAGATTTTCATTGAATGTGAGTTCTTAGCTTAATTAAAATATTTCAAATGTTGCATTCTTTTTGAGGAAAACAATTACATTTCAATATTGGTATAATGGTCAATTCAATGGCTGTCATTTAACCAAGAAAATTCTGGTTAGGCGGCGGCTTGTAGTGTTCATCCAAAGTTGCTTACCCAGTTTGGTACCTCTAAACTTGGAACTTAATGCAGTGTGAGAAGCTTCAGTGATGTTCGAACACTATAAAATTATCATCCTGCTTCTGTCTCAGATTCTCATCAGCGGTTGCAACCAGCAGACGGATTCCTACCTGCTTTTCCTTCCTTCCCACCTTAGTCTTCTCACACATTTTCTTTCAGCACTTTTATATATAGCAAGGACAATCTGTAAAGAAGAGAGATTCGTATGAAATCTTTCTTATTCTGAAAAGAAATAGAAAGCAGATCAGCAACAAGAGATTTAAACGGTTAAGAGGAAGGTTTCAATAAACTTTGGGACAAATAGCATTGTCTGAAGCAGGAGTGAGCAGTAGGAAATCGAATGTATAGAGGTTGGACCACCCCATATCCTTTTCAAGTTACCTCGTTCCTGTATTTCAGAAAACCTCAAGGCCTAGTTTAGTTGTTCAGTAGGACAAAAACTTAAACCTGGGATAACACAATCTTTGTATGCTATAGTATATTGAAATATGTACCCTCTATATGCTATTCTAGTTTTGATATATAAGACTTGGCAGTCTGTCTTTGTTACTATTTTGTTCTCTCTTCTGTAATTATCTTCTGGCTTGCCTCCTTTTACTGAAACTAGGTCTATCCAAAAAAAAGTTGCTGGTAGCTACGGACATACTGGATGAGAATCAAAAGAAATTCAAATTGTCTTCACAGTTTCGTAAATGTGCTGGAACTTGAGGGCTTCAATGGATCTGAAGATGTAGCTAAGAGTAATTATCTGATAATCAGTTATCTCCCTTTTGTAATCCTCGTGTGACTGTTCAACTCAAATAAAATAGCTAATCTATCGAAGCATATGAAAATGATTAATTGACTATGCCTCCAAAAGCCGAGCTCATTGTACTGCCTTGGGGAGTTCTCTCTTCTGCACATTATATTGTGTAATTGAATTGTCATTATGCAGCATTATACAGAATTTATGTAGTACTGTAGTAGATTAAGTTATCAGTACATAAGCTATGTAGTAGAGTATAATCATTAATAAAGTCATGCAGTGTTATACAGTATTTCTGTTGTTTTGTTTTCTATAGTTTTACAGTTTTTCTTCAAAAGATTCATAGGCTAATGAGATTACAAATTGAATAAGGATACCTTTGATGTTTTTTTTTTTTTTTTTTTTTTTAAAAAACGATAAAGTTAATAAAGTATTAATTATGTAGATGAGATTTGATCTCAAGTTCTCAACTCTTAATTTTTTAAGGAGTAGACCATTTGTCAAACACAAGATTGCAAAAATTAAGAATTCACTTAGTAAAAGTCGAGCAATGGTGAATTGTTAGTCACTATTAAATTGAAAACTTTATAAAATTTCAAATAAGTGAATCAAAATGAAATTGGAGTAAATTTTAATTGATTAAAAAAAAAAAAAACCTTTAAACTTATTTTTTTAATATTGGATTGTTGCAAATCTTTTTCATCCAAACTATGAGATACTAATCAAGTCATTTACTCCTACTAACAAATTAACAATGCTTGATATTTTTTGATAGAACAAATGTAATAATCGTAGTGTCTATTTCCTTATAATTAGATGAATGTAAAATAAATTCTACTTGTACCAATCTACAAAGATCTCAGTAGTTTAATCCATTCCAATTTCCAAGAATTAAATCAAAAAAATTAAAAACGAATACTCCAAATTCATCCTCCGATTAAACCCAAGAAATTCTTTGGATTATTTTGGCAAATTGTCACCAACCACCGACCCCCCCAAACACACCTTTGTTCAATGTTCTTACAAGTATTCCATTCCCCCTTTCCCATCATCTCCCATTCAAACACTTCCCTTCCCATTCTTTCTCATCATTACACACTAAAACATGCACCCTTTTCCTACATTCATCCTCCTCCTCGTCCTCGTCCTCATCCTACTCCACACCACCGTCGCCACCACTACCTCAAACGCTACCACTTCCCAACATGACTACTTCAAACTCCAACTCATCCACATTAAACCCTTTAAAACCCCTTCCGACATCCTCCTCTTCGACACCCACCGCATTCACTCCCTCCACCACCGCCACCGCCACCACCACCTCCACAAAAACCACCGTCATCCTCTCAAAACCCCCCTCATCTCCGGCGCATCAATCGGCTCCGGTCAATACTTTGCCGGAATCTCCATCGGAACCCCCCCTCAAAACCTCCTCCTAGTCGCCGACACCGGCAGCGACCTCACTTGGCTCAAATGCTCCGCTTGCCGCACCACCAGCTGCACCGCCAACCACCCCCCTAACTCCGCTTTTTTCCCTCGCCTCTCCCTCTCCTTCCGCCCCATTCACTGCTACCACCCATCATGTCAGCTCGTCCCTCACTCGTCAACTCACTGCCCTCGCCCTCACCATCCACACCATTCATCCTGTTTATTCCACTACTCTTACATTGACGGGTCAACCACCTCGGGCATCTTTTCCAAAGAAACGACGTCGTTTAACTCCACCTCCGGCAAAACTATCCACGTCCCGAACCTCAGCTTCGGGTGTGGGTTCCAAACCTCAGGTCCAGCTGTCTCCGACACAGGCTTCGAAGGCGCGAGTGGGGTCATGGGCTTGGGCCGTGGGCCCATCTCATTCACGGCCCAATTAGGCAGACGTTTCGGGAACAAATTCTCTTACTGCTTACAAGACTACACATACTCTCCCCCTCCAACTAGCTACCTCGTGATCGGTGACGGACACGACGTCGTCCCCACCGATCACAATGCTGTTCAATCGACCCCACTTATACAAAACACACTCTCGCCCACGTTCTACTACGTTGGTATTCAATCCGTAACAATCGACGGTGTGAAATTACCAATAAGCCCCTCGGTGTGGGCCCTCGACGAGTTCGGTGATGGCGGCACTGTCATCGACTCAGGAACGACATTGACGTTCGTTCCTGAGCCAGCGTACCGTCAAATCCTAACGGTAATGGGGGAACGAGTGAAGCTACCTAAACTCAGTGAGTTAACTCAGCAGTTTGATCTTTGTTTCAATGTGTCTGGAGTTTATCATACGAGGTTTCCTAGGATGAGTTTCGAACTCGTTGGTGACTCGGTGTTTGACCCGCCGCCTAGGAATTACTTCATTGATGTGGCGGAGGATGTTAAGTGTCTTGCTATACAGCAGGTTATCTCGACGTCTGGGTTTGCCGTTATTGGTAATCTTATGCAGCAAGGTTACCTGTTTCAGTTTGATAATGACAGCTCACGACTCCTATTTTCACGTAACGGTTGTGGTGGTGGTCCACGCTCGTGATGTCTCACCTCCACTAAGTCGAGTCGGGTGAGATTAAAGGTGTTAATTCGGATACTCAATCAGGTCTATTTCTAAGTTGAATTATGCTAAATTATTCTGTTCACACGAATTGAAATCTGAATTGGGTATTTTTTGAGTCAGGTTGGTAGTATTTGTTTTTAATGCCTCAACGTTGGACGTGGAAGGGTAAATGTTATTATGTTTGTTTGGTTAAGGGTTTAAGGCTACCCATTTTATTGTAATCGGGTGGGTCGTGGGTGGGTATAATGTTGGTTTGATTAAGGCTTTCTATTTATTGTAGACGGGTTGGATTGAGTCCGAATGTTGTACATGTATCATTTATTTATTTATTTTTCTATAAAATGATTAGATTGATTTTGGTTAAGTATATTTGTGTTTATGGGATACCTTAATTCAATCATGTATGATTAGAAGTATGAAAAGAAAGAAGTGAAAAAGTTGGGGAGGTTGATGTTGGAGGTTTTTGGAGGGTTTAAGCAGAAGTGATGTCGGATTCACATGAAAATACATGTGGCATGTCTTTGTCAGCGGATATGTTGGGGAAAGATTGAAATCGCAAAATTAATTTTGCATTTATTTGCCTACTTTCGTTATTAATGTTGGTGTGATCTATGGCAAAATTGTCACTACATTTCGATTTTTTTTTTTTTTTTTTTTTTTTGACGAATACATTTTGATGTTAATATTGTGTTTTTTGATTCATGAAATATCTGTAATACTGTATTGTGAAGTTTTATCACTGTTATTCTCATGGCTTAACATAGTACTTTCTCATTAAATTAGAGGGCATATAATTAAGTAAGCTATAACTCATATGTTAAGGTTTCGTTTTAATCTTTGTGATGTACAGTATTTGTCCATTTTGTACTCCGTGTTCTACAATGTAATTACTTATATTGTTACTTACAATATTTGTACTGCGTAAATGTTTTGCATCAGTTTAAATTAAAGGCTGTAAAGTGTAAAATGAGCTAGACTTTCACTATAGTCCGGGTTTAGACTATAAGCCAATGTTATAATGTTCATTTTCATCATTGTACCAACATAGAGTCTTGCACTGGTGTATAGTACAGTAATAGCCATTGGCAGAAGACTAAGGGTGATCACTAAGCTTTAAATTGAAGAAGTTGCATATTTTTTTTAGTGTTCCACCCGGTTCACCCTTTGGGATGGGTGGTTAGGTTCCAGTCCCCTCCCAATTATTGTTGCGGGGGATCGAATACACGTCCTCCCTACCAAGTGCAGTCTCAATCACCACTGCACCAACAACCAATTGGTGAAGAAGTTGCATATTAAGAAGGTGGTTTACAGGTTTGTGGACTAATGTATCTCATTTATATCAGCTATATGGTGTATCGCAATCTTAATAGTACTTTATGACCAATCAAATTTGTGGTCACTAGTTGATACACATTGAAAAATCCTTTGCATTACTACCTCAACTTAAAAGCAGTTCAAATCACAGTATAAAAAATATGACAATTAATTTCGGACAAAGAAAGTATCCTATATTATATCTAGAGGACGTGTTTCTTTGGCTCTATCCTCAACTTAATCGACTATAATCACTCCGAATCGGGCAAGAGCATACCCTCACCACATGTGTAGGTTTTGATATTCAATAAATGGCCAAGATAGTTAAAAATGTGAGAAGATCTAGAGGCTTAAAATGGAAGCTTCCTTGTAAGTTCATAATAAATAGTTGGCCATGAATTAGAGGCAGCTTAAGAATTGGAAAAGAATTGGAAAACACAGACAGAAAAAAGGTGGTCTCCATGTTACTTTAAATACTACAACATTGAGGTGTTGGGTACCAAATACCAATGTACCATCCACCAAACATCCATTACTAATTACTATCCAGCTTTTTCTTGTAAGAGTATCTGTAAGTGGGCCCTTTTCTCATGCCCTTATCTTTACTTTACCTTGCCCTTCGTTTAAGGACATTCAAGATTAGTGATGCCTATTGTTAGGCTTAGGCCACTTCAATTTATCTGGGCCGGTCCATTAGGCTTATTGTTTTATGTATCTTTGGGTCAATGATTTAGCTTAGTAGAATGGGTATAGCCTGCTGGGTAATCTTATGGGCTTTGTCAGTAGGCCTAAACCACCTCCATTGGCTTTATAAAGTGTTGCATAGTACGAGAGCCTGTTCTATACACCTGAATGTATCGTACAACTAGTTGTATATAACAAATTCTAGCAAAGTGCTACGTGAATAATAATGGGATTGCTTAATTAGTATTGTTTTGTTTCCTACATACAATCATGTGCTCTTTTTTTCTTTAATATTTGATACGTTATTTTTTTTTACTCACCTTTGGGATAGAACAAGTTAGATAAATAATATCTTTGATTATCAATATTTAAAAACTATAAAGAGTCCATATTTTGAAAAACTATGTTTTATCATAACTATAAATCATAAAACTTGGTTAAATTAGAGTCTGTGAATATTAAAAGTCAAAATGTGTCAACTTAAAAAGAACTAATGTAGTACTTTTTCCGTACTAAATTAGATGACACGGTTTGACTTTTTGTACTATTCATAAAATTTGTTTTGACTTCATTTTGTGATGAGAAAAAACATAGCCATGTGGGATATTGTTAGATTCATTCGTATCAACATCTGTTGGTAAATATCAAATTTTAAAATGTTTTCTAATATGTAATCAAGTATATTTGCATTATAAAGTATGCACTGGCAGACGTGCCTATATAAAACGTGTCATCTAATATGAAACGAATGAAGTATAATTTAACGAGAATACTTATAGAATAGAATTGCAAAGTTGACTTTTGTTAAGAAAATTTTTAAAATCGATTTATATTGTAGAAGATTGACTAATTTAAAGTTCATTATACGTACAATTTATATCATATGACTTAAAACCAAAAACTATAAATTTAATATGAACAAGATTTAAACTAAGGATTAGGGTGACTTAAGGTTGTAAATGGAGAATGTAGTACAGTATTTCTTATAAATAATTCATAGAATTTTTATTTTTTATTTTTTTTTTACAAAATTTTTTAAATAAATTTTTTTGTAGAAATAATTTTGAAAAGACAATTTTATTCTATTTAAATTTTTTACTATTTTATCTTTCCTTCAAAAAAAAAAAAAAAAAAAAAAAAAAACTTACGTACTATTTTATGAAAAACATAGTTTCAAGAAATAATCTTTTATATATTCTATGTCACTACAACTCTAACTTTTTTTCAGTAAAACAATCATTATCTAATTAAATAGTTGTGCCCAATTAATTCCCCAAATAAACAAAATAAATCTGAGGGTATAATCGTCTTTTCAAGTATCAATGGAGGGGAACATGCGTCTTTTCATATACTAGTTGAGGGTGTAATTTTCTCACCAAACATTAAATGCAAGTTGCAAACAGTAATTGGACAGTTCATCAAAAGTACTGAATAAATGACCATGCTTTTTCAATATATTTATATAAATGCCACCAGATTAACAAAAATTCATTTATCTGACAGATAAACTTGCATTTGCCGTTATCGAAACCAGAAAAACTTTAAGATACAAATAAATGATAAATTATACTTCGTACGAGTTTTATATATATTAGCCCTCAGAATGCTACGTATACATGGTAAATTGACCTAAGTTACCAAATTCATACCTTCTTGTGAGTTAGCTGTAATCAAGCTTAGACAACTTCATTTCACCTTAATTTCATATTTATTAGAGCTAAAACAAAATTAAAATTTGACTACTTTTGATTTTTACTTGTATAAGGATATGAGTTGCAGCTATCATCATAACATAAAATCAATTTTACAAGGCCAAAAGAGATTTCATTGCAAAACTATTTGGTAATAGGAGGAGTATGTAACCATAAACCTTATAAAGTATTTAACTATTCTTTTCTTTTGTCGTCTACGGGAAAGTGGTGGAACATTCAAATGTGTTGTTGGGGTAGGATACAAATTAATCATCAACATACACTGATGCGACTCGATCCAATCAAATTGCCTGAAGTCAAACCGAAACTAACGAGTGGCTAGCTCATCTCACAAACAAGCCCCCAAACAAACAAAAAAGTCTCTCTCTAACATAAAAAATATAGGAAAGAACTCACGTGGGATAACCAAACATAGAGTAGTAACTAGTAAGAATGATAAAAGGTGTAAAGATACAGAATTAAGTAGCAATTGTGGCATGCAAGAAACAAAAGCAAAGAAAGAGCAATAGAAAAATAAAAAGGAAAAAGGGGGGGCCGGGACTCCGCTCTAGGAGAAGGAGAAGGACGGACGACACATTTGGGTTTGGTAGACACACGCATGGATGTTTTGGTCCCAACCTTTAGCCTTTCTATTACCTTTTCTTTTAACCTTTTCGCTTATTACCCATTTTTCTAAACACCCTTGTTCAAACATTTTATCATAACCTCACTACTACCACTACCACTACCATTTCACTTCACTCCTTTTCTGCGTGGATTTTTCATGACATCACCCCCACTCTGTCATGACGTTTTTTTTTTCAATTCTTGTTGATTGGTGCAAATTATAGTTTGGACAAGTATACATATTAGGAGTCTTGACTGAGAGACTCAATCATAAGTTAAGGGGTGCTCAACTTAACTCATTTAGAAAACTTTTTACTTGTGCTCGTTACTTGTTAAATTTCGAGACAATATG
The DNA here is from genome assembly GCF_948465745.1 of Chenopodium album. NCBI lineage: Eukaryota > Viridiplantae > Streptophyta > Magnoliopsida > Caryophyllales > Amaranthaceae > Chenopodium > Chenopodium album. Next base: position 15,039,197 of record NC_137843.1, read on the forward strand.
AATTGGGCATGGGCAACCCGAACAAGGAGGAGGAGAGTTAGGCCCACAAACAAGGCTTTGGAGCTTCCATACTAAAACCAATTGGCAATAATAGGAGTTACTCCTCTACCTTATAAAGTGGAACCACCTCTCCTCTTTCTCCAATGTGGGACACTCACAAGTGATACACATTGGGTTCTAACACTCCCCCTCACTTGTGAGTGTCTTTAAAATTAGAGCACACCAGAAGGTACAATATAAATCATCTTTGGGAATGAACATCCAATAGAGGCCCCTTAACCAGTGGCTTGACAAATACCCAGTTATAAACGGCCCAACAAAACTGGGCTTTGATACCATGTTAAATTTCGAAACAATATGAAATGGGCCTGGGCAACCCGAATAAGGAGGAGGGGAGTTAGGTCCACAAACAAGGCTTTGGAGCTTCCATACTAAAACCAATTGGCAATAGTAGGAGGTACTCCTCTACCTTATAAAGTGAAACACTCTCTCCTCTTTCTTCAATGTGGAACACTCATAAGTGGGCTACAATGGGATTCAACACTCCCCCTCACTTATGAGTGTCCTTAGAACTTCAGAGCTAACTGGATAAGGCCAGATCAATAATCCTCTTAGGGGCTGGACATCCTGTCGAGGTAAATCCTTATCCAGTAGCGATTAAATACCCAGTTTAGAAGAGACCCGCAACCAGGGCTCTGATACCATGTTAAATTTCGAGACAATATGAATTGGGCCTGGGCAACCCGAATAAGGAGGAGGAGAGTTAGGCCCACAAACAAGGCTTTGGAGCTTCCATACTAAAACCAATTGGCAATAATAGAAGTTACTCCTCTACCTTATAAAGTGGAACCACCTCTCCTCTTTCTCCAATGTGGGACACTCACAAGTGATACACATTGGGTTCCAACATTACTTGTTAAACTTGATAGATAATACCTTAATCGAGCGAGTTGAATTTTGACCGAGGCAAGTTCGTTTGCTTGGGGCAATTTATTCAACTTGATTAGCATTTTGCATCTTGCATACGTATTCCTTAATGAGTATGTAATTGGCAAATTTTGAGTAATAGCATGAGACTAGTGTACATGTTAATTGTGAAAGCGTTGCAACTTGCAACTATTAAGTAATAAAAGAGGGTGTATAATAATATGAGTAGCAATAACCCGCCCCCCCCCCCCCCCCCCCAAAAAAAAAAAAAAAAAAATAAAATAAAATGTGAAACGATCATGAGATAATTTGAATTGTCAAACCGATACGTAAAATACGGCCAATAACCTTGATGGTTGTAATTAAAGAGTGTTAATATTGAAATAAGAATCATTTATAAGCATAATCAATAACTAATAGCAAGATTAGCAATGGTCAATATGTGATATTGTTATGCACTAGAAAGTACATACATAGCTAACATTATGAAACATGGTGGTAATTGTTAAGCACAAACTATTGGGTGCTGCAGTCCGCACCCAATATTTCGTGCGATAGCCCATTTTCCCTTCAAATACAACTACTGTTTCATTTCAATTCTTAAAGAAAACTAGGATTTTAGGGCTCACAATTCACAAAACATCATTATGCTTGAATCAACCAACCAAATCAGAGAAAATGATGCATTTTCTAATTGAATCGAAAACCCCTCAAAACAAAGATGACGGTGACGAAGGTCAAGCAGTGCGGTGGAGTTCGCTGCTGGTGATGTGTTGTGGACGGTGGTTGGTGATGCGGTGTGATGAGAATGGTGGTTGTTGGGATCGATGGTGGCGTGAGGATTTGCGATGCAGTGGTTGGTGATGCTGTGCGATTTGCGGCTGGTGATGCAATGGTTGGTGGGATCGGTGGTAGCGTGAGGATTTGTGGACGGTTGCTGCTAGCTGGTGGATTGAGGATTTGTGGACGGTGGCGTGAGGATTTGTGGACGATGGGATCAGTGATGGCGCGAGGATTTTTGGGCAGTGGCTGCTGGGATCAACGCTGGCGTGGAGATTTTTTTTGTTCGTTGTTAATGGGAAACCCCATTCTCATTTGAAAGAAAGAGAGGGAAAGAGGAGAGAGAAGGAAATAAAAATACTTTGTATGTTGTTAATCATATTAGCTAACAAATGACACATATTAGCCAATAAAAGAAATTAAACATATTAGCCTATTGATGTAATCCAACAAAAGATACATACAACCAATAGAAGGAACATGTCAACCAATAAATGAAGCATATCAGCCATCAGCAAACAAAAGCAACAGGTAAGCCAACAAAATAAACACATTAACCAATAAAAGAAACATATAAGCCAACAATTAAAATATACATATCATCCAACAAAATATAGATATCATCCAACTGAAGAAACATATCAGTCAACTGATGTCTGATAGCAGCCAACAAAAGAAATATATTAAACTTTAAAAAAAACATATCAGCCAACAAAGGGAATATATCAGCTAACACATAAAACACATCAGCCAACAAGTAAAATATATCAACCAACAAACTATGTGTATGGCAGTCCGCACATAATACCTTCTCATTGTAAAGCCAATGAATTTTGTGCTTTGATAAAGTGAGCCAAAAGACACAACCAAAGGATTGTAAGAAAGTTTTTTTGGTACGTAGAGAGCCGCAAGGATGAGTGATCTACAACCACGAGGGAAGTTTTAACCACTTGATCTATCCCTAACTCTTAGGATTATAAGAAAGCTCCATTGAGGCCTATACGCATTTTGTTTATTTAAATGTGAATGTATTTCATTTTGATTCGTTTGTAGTCCTCTCATATTATCATGTTTTTAAAATTGATAGACTTTAATTGCATAGCTTAAACAAGGTTTACATATACAAATTACATGGGTCGACTCTTGCTAACCAGCACAACCAACTAAAAAACAATGTGACACAAACTTAATTGCATAAGTTAAACAAGGTTTGTACATAAAAACTTGATTGAACATATAATGCATGTAAAAAGTTATTTTAACTTAACTCAATCTTTACAACCATTAGTTTAGTTAATTGAAGTTATTACTAAAAATCTTAGGTTAACCCAATCAACCATCTTTAAATTCTAATCTTTGATTTTAAAATATTTATGGGGAATATAATAAATATTTAAGATTTTACCCAATAACCATCTTTATATTTAAGATTTTAATAAGACAAATAATAATGTATTGATGTAAATGGATCATAATCATCATTCAAAAATTCAAATTATTTACATGCTTTTGTGAGTATCACTAAAGCGAATTTTCTAATTTTGTATAAATTCAATTCTTCAATACCCTTCAAACAAAACTAATTAAGAAAAATGAAAGTTTAACCAAATCAACCAAATGATAGATGATTATACTGCGACACAGTCGGACACAAATAAAAATCACAAACTAATATAGTGACAATAAAAATCTAATTCCTTTCGCTCCATTGGTTCACCACCAATTGTTGGGATTGCATTAAATTTTAACCACTTATGTTATAAAATTATTGTGTAAAATTTATAGCTACTAAATCATAATTTTTAACTATTCCTTTCGTGATAGTTAAATGCTTAATCTCATTTTTTTTTATTTAAATGTTTATTTCTATTTTTTAATTTGAAAAAAAAAATTTGTTAACATCATTTTATTACTTTTTCTCTATTTATTTACCCACTTGCACTCCTTTTCTAATATTTTATTCTTTCCCAAACTCTACGATGACAATTTGAATAAAAATATATCAAAGACAAGAATAATTATATAAAAAATACATAGTTTAACATGAAAAAATATCCTCAAATAGAAAAAAAAAAAAAAAAAAAAAAATCCTTAAATTATTAGGGTAAACATTAGGGATTATGTATAGGAAAAATTTTGCGTAAGAGAAACACTTCAGAAGTATTATGTAAGAGGATAAAATCTCGATCATATTGGTGGGTCATGAACTAATCCCAAAATGTATGCCAAAATACCAATATATATATATATATATATATATATATATATATATATATATATATATATATATATATATATATATAGCCAATATAGGTGGTAAGTGTATATTCTTGAAATCGACAGAATTGTGTAGATAATTTTGTCGTAAGATGTCTTTGAAGTTAGGCAAAATCATATTTCCAGAAGAATTGCGAATTTTGCCATTAAGGACATAACTAAGCTAGATTTGTCTAGAGAATCAACCATCGACATTAAAAGTGTGGACTTGTGGATTTTGGGTCACTATCTAAACCTAACATTTACCATAGAAGATAACATAAATTACATAATACGAGTATATTAGGGCTACAATGAAATAAATTTGTAACCAAGCTTAGAAAACTTCATTTTACCTTAATTTCAATTTTATTAGGGCTACAATGAAATAAATTTGACTAGCTACTATGAATATCTACATGTTAAAAAAGGATATGGGCCACTACAAATTCTTAAATTAATGGACCTAGTACACACTAAGTTGTTATTGTGCACCATTGACATTAGAGACACTATGGTTGTTATTAATAAAATAAATAAGGTCACTATATTAAAATAAAGATTAATATGTTGAAATAAAAGTTGATATTATAAAATTTAATAAGAAGTTATTTTTTTTAATGAAATTATTTATATACTGGTCAATTAATATAAATAATAAAGGTTGTTATGTTAAAATTAAGGTCACTATGTATAACATAACGTCGTACTTCAGATTCACAACAATATTAAATGTCACACAACTTTTAATAAGGTTACTATGTTAAAATTGGGGTCAATATATTCCATATAACGTCAGTTGCATGCGTATAAACCTCGGGTCCACATACAATAATATTATTGTGTACCAGGTTCACGCGAGTTTTTTTTGTGAGCCACACCGTACCTTTCATCAAAAAAGATAAAATCCGCTTTATAAGATCAAAAGAGATTTCATCTCAAAACTAAATGGTAATATGAAAAGTGGTACGTAGCCATTATAATTTGTTAAGTGTATTTTGCTCATTTTAAAATCTAAAATGAGCATATTTATATAAAATTATGAGCAAAAAAAAGAAACACTTTTGGGTGCACTTACCTCTATGTGCACCGGGTGTATATAAAAGGTTCTCCGTAGCCATAAGTCTTATAAAGTGTTTAGCAATTCTTTTCTTTTGTCGTTTATGGAGAAGTGATTGTTCTTTTCTTTTCTTTGGGGAAATTTTGACAATTACTACCTACTATTGTTTCCATTTTAGCAATTACCATCTACTATTATTTTTTTTTGAAAATTACCATCAACTTTTTTCTTAAACACCAAAAGTTCCCACCTAATTGGCTCTCAACCACTTTATGACGTCATGTAGGCCCCACATAAAACCTTCCCTCCCTTTTTCCCTCCCATTTCTTATTTCTCACTCGATAGTTCATTCCCAGGTTCAATTTTTCGCTGAAAGAAATCGAAAACATTGCAATTCACTTCTCCAAACCAAATAATTGATTGAATATTATTTGTCTTTTCGATTTTATTCGGCGAAAAATTGAACTTGGGAGTGAAGTATCGAGTGAGAAATAAGAAATGGGAGGGAAAAAGGGAAGGAAGGTATTATGTGGGGCCCACATGACGTTATAAGATTGTTGAGAGCCAACTAGGTGGGAACTTTTGGTGTTTAAAAAAAAAGTTGGTGGTAATTTTCAAAAAAAATAATAGTAGGTGGTAATTGCTAAAATGGAAATAATAGTAGGTGGTAATTGTCAAAATTTCCTTTCTTTGGTAAATTCTATAATACCATAAGAATATTGTACATGTTAAGCGTTGCAACATGCAACTATTAAGGGTCTGTTCTGATTTATTGAATTGAGTTGAATTGAATTGAACTGATTGGAGCTGAACTTAACTTAACTTAACTGAATTGAGTTGAACTGAATTGTTTATGAGAGAAAGAAATTAGAAATTGAATTGAATTGAACTGATTGCAGCTGAACTGAACTGAACATAACTGAACTGAAATTAAGCTGGAGAGAACAAAGTAATAATAGAGGGTGTATAATAATATAAGAAGTAGCAAAGCACCAAAAAAAAAAAACACAAATGAAATTTAAATGATCATGACATAATTTGAATAGCCAAACTAATATATACAATAAGGCCAATGACCCTAATGGTTGTAATTAAAGAGTGTTAAAATTGAAGCTCTTAAAGTTATCTTGCTCTTCTCTCTTTTCTCTCTTCTCTCTCCTTTCTCTTTAGGGTTTTATTTTTCTTGGCTGTCTAGGCCGGAAATAGTCTAGTTTCTTCGGAAATTAGACTATTTCTGACCCTTTTTCTTTGATTTAATTCGTTCATTTGTTATTTGATTTGTTTTGCTTTGTTTTGTTCTCTCCGTTTGTGAGAGTGTCCCAATTTTTTTGGGTTTTTCCCAATTTTCTTGGATTTTGATTATCATCTATGGATGAGAATTTTATTTGTAGGGTTTTAATAATAATTGAGAAGGTGATTTGGATTCATATGGGTTTAGAGTTCGTCATCAACTCTACGATCAAAACATCAACGCAGATTACAACGGTCTCTACTTGGAATGATGAAAAGACATCGAAAATCACAGCTCGCGTCAAGTTTGAAGCGATGGAGTGTAAGTTATGCCTGATATGCAAAATAGTAATGATTTTGATTGTAAAAGTTTTGTTTATTTTTCTAGATCTGTGGTTTACAAATCTTTATTATTATTGTAGATGCCACATGACTATTTATTAATGATAATATTCTTCTTAGTGTTAAAATTGAAATACATGCAAATCATATATAAGCATAATTAATCACAAATAGCAAGATTAGCAATGGTCAATAATATCTGATACTGTCATGCGTATATTAGAAAGTACATTACCAATGCAACATTATGAAACATGGTGGTAATTTAGCCACTATTTATTTTGCTTAGATAAAGCGAGCCAAAAGACCCAACCAAAGGATTATAAAAAAGTTTTTTTTTGGTGTTTAGAGAGCCACAGGGACGAGTAATAAAAATCGATCCCAATATCACCTGGAACTAGCTTAGGAGCTGACGAAAACTTTAACCACTTGAGCTATATATCCATAACTTTCAGGATTATATGAAAGTTCTGCTGACTCTTATATGCATTTTGTTTATTTATATGTAAACGTATATCATTTTGATTCGTTCATAGTTTTGCTCATATTTTTATTTTATTTTATTATTTATTATTATTATTATTATTATTATTATTATTATTATTATTATTAATATAGGCTTAAATTGCATAGCTTAAACAAGGCTTACATATTACAAACTAAATGGGTCATCAACGACTCTTACAAACAATTCAAACCAACTAAAACACAAGGTTGACACAAGCTTAATTGCATAACTTGAACAAGGTTTGTACATAAGATCTTGATTGAACATAATGCATGTACAGAGTATAATGTTATTTTAACATAATGCTAAGTCTTCAAAAACCTTCAAACAAATCTACTATAAAAAAAATGAAAGTTTAACTAAATCAACTAAAGGATAGAGGATGATATAAAAAAGCACCATAAGATGCTGATGTGGCATGTTATGGAACTTATAATTAGTCAATTTTTCCTTTATTTTTAAAAGACCAAAATGTACTATATATATATATATATATATATATATATATATATATATATATATATATATATATATATATATATATATATATATATATATATATATATATGTATATAATTGTAAATACATACAATTTTTTAAAGAATACATAAATATAGTATTTGAAAATCTATTTTTTGAAAATTAAAGTATAATTAAATTTAGAAAATCAAATATTGATCATTCTTCATTCATGATCTTAATTAAACATTTCCAGAATCTTGTATAATCTAATCAAAACTCATAACAGAATTCTGACCAACAATTTGTCCAAAGATCGAATTTTTACTATTTTTGTCCTTAGGATTGGTAATTTTAATTTATGTAAAAATCAAGTTGTTTATTAGGATTTGAGGATGAAAATAGCATGGACAGCGTGTATTATGATGATCTGAAACACTGATCTTTCAATTTTATTTAAAGATCAATGGGTAACGAGGTTGTAGAAGAATATCGAAGTCACAAATTTTTTTGTTTCTCAAACTGTTTTTTGATCCGAAATAAAGATGTGCGATTTTTGTATTTTGTTTGTGGTTATGACATTTGCTAGTATTTAATTTGGTCATTACCTAAAAAATGTAAGGTAATGACCAGAGTAAACATATGTAAATGCTTTAAATATAACCAAATTAAAAAAAAAATCACAAATCTCTTTTTCAGATCAAATAGGGATTGTGAACAAAAAATAACTGCAACCTCTGTATCTTCTACAACCTCGATCGATACCTCTTGTTCTTTGACAAAATTGAACAATATGAGTTTTAGGACACCATAATATACGTTACCATGTTTTCGAAATCACAACTAACAGAAAAATATCAAAAAAAAAAAAAAGATTCCCACATAAATCAGATTTTCAAACCTTAGGGCTTAGGGTATATTGCATACAAAATGATGACCAAAAACACAACTCATTTACAAATTTTTATTGGGAATTTAGGTCAGATTTGAGAATACATTAACAATGTATGACATGAATGAAGAGTATAGATGAACAATGAACAAATTTAATTTTGTGATTTTTAATTATAAGTATAATTACAAAAATTAATTAATGTTATAAAAATAGATTTTTATATTAGATGAACTTTGTGCGATGCACAGTTTGTTTGAATTTTTAAAAATAATTATATATATATATAATTATTTTATATATATATGCTAAAATTTGTCATATATTTAGATGAAATTCCTGATATCAAAAGATAATATTTTATATTTAATTAATTTAAACCGGGAAATCTCATTCGCCAATTTTGCTTACGTGTCAAATCTAAAAGAAATTAATAATCTCGTATTTAATTGGTTACCACTAAAATTTATTATCCTACATGGCGCGTTGAAAAAATTAAATCCTATGTGGCTCTCTAAAAACTCGGGAAAAAACTCCCCTTTATATATATACTAGTTTTGTGCCCTGTGCGATGCCCGGGTTGTTTATTGAATTTTAATAAGATAAATTTATAATCTATGCTTTTCTCACAATTTGCTATCTAGTAGGCATGTAATGACTAATAATAATATTGGTGAAAATGTTCGATTTAATACATTAAAAAAATAAAATTAGCAAAAAATAAACTAAATGTTCAAAACACGTTGGATTGACCCGAACCCAAAACTTTGGGCAAGGGTTGAACATTTTATGACTCATAACCTAAAGTGACCCAATCCGAGATGACTCATGACCCAACCCTAATTGACAGGTCTCCATTCCATTAGATTGTGAAGTATATAATTTTAACCGATTAGTATATATTAGAAATGGATGTTTTACGCTTTGAACTACTTCCTTCGCTCCAAAAAAAATTATGATATAAAAAATAAATTTATATGATAATTTTTTAGAATTATAATCTAATAATTTTTTGAATAAAATTATAATTCAATTTGTACATATTGGTATTTTATCGATAATAAAACTCTAAACTAACAATTTTATCCTAAAATTCTATCCAAATAGAATTCTTAATTAACTTTTTATCTTATGAAGTCTATTTAAATCTATCCAACGTGACGCGACACTTGGTGGAAAGTTAGAACGCCAAGTATCACAATCTCGTGACCTGGCTAAAAGTTTAGCTTTATATATTAGTTATATGATATATATATTTTTTTTGAAAAAACAAATCATCATAATTTATAATTATCTATCTTATATACTAAAGTAATCCCCGGATTGGACACTTGGCAAAATTTTGTGAAAAGATTTCCCTCCAAAATGCTACTTATAATTATTTTTTAAATTAAATTCTTTTAATAAATTTTTTATATATATGTAACACATAAAAATTTTATGAGAAAATATTAAATAAATTCATAATTCAAAATAAAAAATAAAAAAAATTGATGTTTCAATTGACTATTATTATTATTATTATTATTATTATTATTATTATTATTAATAAATTTAATTATTATAAATCTGTGCATTGCACGGGGCCAAAATTAGTGTATTTCTAAAAAAAACACATCTATTTAAAAAATACATAATATAAATACAATTTTAATATATTATGAGTCTAAAATTAATTCAAAATAAAAATCAAAATACTAAATATTAACCAATAAGATTTTTCCACGTCATCACATTGTTACGTTTTTTTTTTGGAATGACCTTACAATTTTGAAAACGGTAAATGATGTTAATACAACGATCGGACTTGAATAAAAATTACAAAATCGAGCGATATAGTGATTACAAAAATCCAATTTCTTTCGATCCATTGGTTAACTACCAATTTTTGAAATTGTATTAAATTTTAAACATTTATATATGTTATAAAATTAAAGTGTGAAATTTATAACTACTAAATCATAATTTTCTGTTATTCTTTTCGTGTTTTGTTAATCGTTTAATCTCAATTTATTTTTTCATTTATTTAATGTCGATTTTTATGTTTTTAATTTGAAAAGAAAAAAAAAATTATTACTTTTTCTCCATTTATTTACCCACTCAACTCCTTTAGTATGAATGTAGGAGGATAAAATCTCGGTCATATTGAATTGGTGGGTCGTGAATCTCGTGATAGACTATTCCGATTCCAAAATGTTGCCAAAACACCCATATATATAGATAGATATGTAGATGGCCTGGTATGTGTATATTCTTGAAATTGACGGATCAATTGTGAGGATAATTTTGTCTTATGTCTCTGAAATTTGCCAAAAACATAATTCCGGAAGAATTGTGAATTTTGCCATCAAAGACATAACTAAGCTAGATTTGTCTAGAAAATGGCAAATCTGATCTTATGAATACTTCATATATGTAACAATCAACATTAAAAGTGTGATTTTCTAGATTTTGGGTCACACTAAACCGAACAACATTTACCATAGGTGATAACATAATACGAGTATTATATACATACATAAGACATGTCTATATAAGCAATCTTAAATTATTGTTTTTTGGGCTTATTAGTATGAGAAAAATGTTATATTACCCCCAAACAATAACTATGAGTCTATGACTTAAACTTTTGTTACTGACTCTCGACAACTGATGTTATTTAATTAGAACCAATACTTCAATTATTTTTATATTCCTTAAAAGAAGGGAGAGGGGGGGGGGGGTGTTGGAGGGGGTTCAACAACACATAATGTATCCTATTCGTATAGTCGTATATCATACAAGTCGTATATCATACTTTGTCTATTATAACTAGATTAGGCAAATAGGCAAGACAGATGACACTAATATAATGAATATAAGAGTAAAGTTGTGACTCATTCTCATGACAAAGTAAATAAATAAATAAATAATCGCTATAAGGAGGACATTAAGTGAAATATGGGCACATCGGCATACAATAAGAGATCAATGGAAATAGAGATGTCAAAACCTCAACCTATTTGACCAAAAAAACACAATTTGAAATTTGATGTATATGTATGGCCATAATTATTATTAGTATGACTCTACTTCAAATTAGACTCGAGTCGACCTAACATAATCAAACCTGACCCAATCACCCAAATTGAAACCTCTAGATGGTAGTAATAACATGTTGCACGTAAATAAATCAGCAAAAGTGTTCGTAAAAATGTATTCACACAAAAACTACCCCAATAAGGCGATACCTTACCTAGAATGTAGAGATAAATATAAACAAGTGAAGAAGTAGCTAGGTTATTTTAGTTGGTTGCAATAGCCAATGGGCACGGTAACCCATAATAAGCTAGCGGGGGCGTCCGTTAATATTCGTAGGTCACAGATAATAGCGCCTTCAGCTTGGATTCCTACTAAAACTGACACTATTGTTGGTTGGTTTGCTCCTAATTTGGGTTCCTATATTAACCTATTCTTTTTATTTGTACTTGGGTTATATATACTTGTAGTGTAGTTGGAATAAATGACATTAATATAAACTACTCCTGAGATTAAGAAACAGCAAAAAGTAAGCATAAAAACTTGCAAAGAAATGTGGCAGCAATCTCTGGGTGATTAGTCATTACATAGCCACAGCTTGGCTGGTAAAAGTTGATACATAAATCATCAATCCTACTTACCTTTAATCACACCCTTTTTTTTTTTTACTTAACTTTGCTAATTATTCCTCTTTTGGGGTGAAATTTGAGGCCACTTTTGTCTTTCTTTCTTCTTTGTGTTTTTTGTACGTGCATGGAGATAGATTCTTGTTTACAATTTAATTTTAATTCATGATGATGATGGAATTGAATAATCTGTTTCATGGAAAATAATTAATACCATAGATATAGATATAGATTTCTATACACATATTTTTCTTAACGGTTGTAATACTGCCTTGGTAATATCTCGGCCTCTAGCTCATAAAATCATGTACACTCGATTTTTCTACAAAAATGTTGTACGGGATGCTAAATAGTAAACTAGGTTCAATGAGGTCATCACAATGCTCTTTAAAATAATTTTTTCCCTTCATCATGGTGTTTTCAACGATGAAATAGCATAATCAATTTTAAAATTTTGTATTAGACATACACCTTGTGTCTAGTCTAGTAATCACATGACTATAGACTAATTATTAATGCATGGCTTTAATTTTTTAAGAGAGGGATGTATATAACAAATAATGGGGTAAACTCTATCTTCCTTCCACTCTTATTAATTATGTAGGCTCTCAGCCCTCTCTTAACTCTAAAACAATTTGAAGAAGCTATGAATAATAATGCAATACAATTATGCAAATGAAGATTATTTTATGCCTCGTCCAAGAGATACCAAGTCTTCTTTTAACAATACACACTTTTTTATTATATAGAAAGAATAAAACAATAATTGAGATAGTAATTTTTATTTGGTGAGACGATTGGATAATAAGACACTATAGTGACTTATAAGGATATGATAGAGAATGAGATCAATGTATTTTATAATTAAACTAGGATGGTTTAGGAGTTTCGAAGTATGATACTAGTATGGATTTTCCTCTCTTTAGTAGTAAATGAATTCAACTTTTTAATCATTTTTAGGCAAACTTTTTTAAACAAAATCACTCTTGAATGTTTAACACTTTTCTTCACTTTTAGGGAACCTTGCTTAAACCAACGCAATGCAAAAATGACTTTTTCTTCTTTGCCTTTCGAAGATAAGAATAGTGCACAACTTTAATTTCACATCAAAAACATTCTACCCAAGTTGAAAGAGTCAAATGGACTTACAACTTCAATCATTTCCACTTACAATATCAAGATCATGAAAATATTTGGTACCCTCTAGTGTTCTTGCCAGACAATATAAAGTTAATGGGAATGATAACAATGCTTTTATCATTGTATAGCAAAATGTGCATTCAAAATATAGATTAGTACTTGATATAACAAATGGGGGAGACACAAGAGAGAAGTTCATCTTATAGACCTCACATTGACTCACTGAGATACCATCCTGAAATTAATTGACAATTAAAGGAATAGTCTATATACTTAATTGAGTTTATATTTAAGAAAAGCTATTAAGAGTTTTAACTTTATGTGTATAACAAAGGGTGTGAACAACTCAGTTGAACCTAGCTCAGATACCAGTTTGTTATATTGGTTGGAGGTAATACTAGGGAAAAAGCTCTCTAACACAACCCGCAATGAAGTTTCATCCTAAAACTAATGCCAATAGAATCGGAGTAGCCCACTAAGGTTATGTAGTGAAAATTCGTTACTTTATCTTTCAATGTAAAATACGTAATAATAACACTTAATAATACTACATATCATCAACTTGACATTGGAGGGCAAACCTTCTACTTGTACTAGCTTAGGAAGAACAACAGGCCAACAAGGACAAAAAAGTCTTAACAAGCCAAAGAAACTATAACTAACACATAATACATATATTTTGATATCAATTACTTGTATTATACAAACAGAAAAACCTCACATTAGTCACATATGACTATCAATCATACTCCCGTACGTTAATGCATTAAGAATCACCTCATTATAGTTTTGAACCCTACTAATATGAAAGCTTGTTTAATTTGATGAGTATATCTATCAATGCATGATCAATTTATATCCTTTATTTTTATGTATTGTAATCTCATTTGTACACGTAGTCAGTCACACCATCGATTAATGTTATGATGTACAATATTATTGTTGTCGACTTGTATATTATAATATATTGTGAATCTTCTAAGAGAGTCTCTATCTACTCTGAAAATTAAGAGCAAGTTTAGGAAGTTTTGCAAAATGAGGAATAACTCTCAAACACACTTCATGATGAAAGTCATAATTTGCAATGGGAATATAATAATTCCTGCTAATAATGGTTCCTTCTTTGTTACAGCTATTGCAATTTGCAAACAAGGATTACAAGTGTGATTTTGTGGCTTTTTTACTTGCTCTAAGGTGGGTGTAATTGTTCACTGTGATGCTCTTTATGTTTTATACTTGGAATGTAGATTTGTTATGTCTATTTTTTCATGTATTTTGGAGGGTGCATGTGATTTTTTTTTTTTTTTGTTGCTTTTCGCTTTTTATGCTCTTTCTATGACAGACTATCAATAGTAAAGAAAGACCTACTTAATTTGCAAGTCTAGGCTCGATTAAATCCATCATTTTTTTTAAGGTAAGGAGAAAGACCCTGACCGTACCTCAATCCTCACGGTTTTTTTGATCAGGTATTTGCGAGTCAGACACCTTGAGAGTGATGGGGAAAGGGTAAGGGATCCCCACCCTCAAAGTGTCCTAGTGAGGATTAAACCCCCAACCTCAAGATTGAAAGGTAACAATCTTACCACTAGACCAAGCTTAACTTGGTTTAAATCCATCATATTGATGTAGGTGAATATATTATATATAATGTAAAAAAGATACGGAGTAGCATGTAAAATTGTAAATGAAGGTAGTATCATGACTATCATCCAATGCAAGTCTACATGAGCACTGGTTTCCTTCACCTTATTTTTGCGAAACTAAAATTATTTTTATAAAAGTAAAATTATTTTTTCTGAATTTAAATGATTTTTATCGAACTAAAATATTTTACAATTAAAACTTATTTTCATTGATTTCGTAACATATATATTTGTTCTTTAAATGTTACTTCCTCCGTTTTTAAATATTTACTCCATTTCTCCATGCACGGAGTTTTAGGAGAAATTGGAGAAAGTATTAAAATAAGGAGATAGTGGGGTTGGTAAAAGGTAAATTGGAGGAGAGAGAATCAAAAGGTAATAAAATACAATTATATTGGGTCCCACTAGTTGAGAGAAATGAATTAAATATTATAAAAACTTTCCAAATAAGGAAATAGACCAAGTATTTAAAAACGACCGAAAATGAAAAGTGGAGCAAGTATTTGAAAACGGAGGGAGTACTTATTTTTTTTACTGAACTAAAAAAAATTTGCTAAACTAAACTTAAATAGAATTGAAATTACTTATACTAAACTGAAATTATTTTTACAGAATATTATTATGTTTTTTTTAACAAAGGATAAAACAGACTATAAATTAATACTAAAGCAAATAAAATAACCTCCACTTCTCCAGCAATTTGATGAGCACGATGAACACGCTGATGATCTCCCTTATGAACACGACAATACATAAAGGTTGAGCCAAGCCGTTTAATCTTGCTGATGAGCTAGAGGTAATCAATGTTACCTTGAACATCCCTCGAAGAAGGATACACAAGATTATAGGAATCAGTAAAGACTGTGAGGGACTGAAACCCACGATCCAAAGCCCATTGTAACCCATACAAGCATGTCATTGCCTCCGCATGTAAGGCTGAAATACAAACGCCGAAGTTACTTCCGCCTACAATCCAATTATCCAACGGGTCCACATATCCAAGCACCACCCCATCTGAGCTTGGTGAGAATCTTTGAACCAAGAACCATCTATTTGTAGTGACTTTAAAGCATTCCCTTGGTTGAGCAATCCAAGCTGAGTTGTGTAAAAACTAAGCGGAGGCGAGGTACCAGCTTGACCCCCAGCAACAACAGAAGGGGAGTTACCAGAAGCGTCTTGGTCGAGAAAGATTGTATGAGAATCCATTACCTCCGCAAACTGAGAAGCAAATGACCAAATAGCATTAGATTCGCTAAAGATTCTGGAATTTCGACATAACTAAAGACTCCAAAGAGTACCAACGAAAGTACCCAAGCGAGTACTAAAAGAGCCATCCTGAGGATATAATTTGGATCCAATCTGAGAGAGAAAGGTTAGAATTAAATTCCAAGTGAATACCGAGGCATCAACCCCTCTAAACTATTATTGCATTACAAGACATCCTAAAGAGATGTTGTAAATCCTCCTGTTGTGTACTACAAAGATCATAAAACACATCTTGAACTGGAACCCCTCTCTAATGAAGCTCCACCTTAACTGCGAGAGCACGACGAAGCAATTTCCATAAAAAAAGAAAAAAAGAAAAAATAAATAAATAAAAAACTTCCATTTGGGTTCGTTTAAAGTGAAGAAAACAAGGTTCATAGTACATTTGTATAAACCTAGGTTTTCCTTATTTAATTAGCTCCATTCTTAGCTTGCAATGCAAATCTAGAAGTTGAAGGATGGTATTTAGGACTTAGGAGTCGACTTGAGAAGTAAGTTGACTTCTTAAAGTAGTTTTAACACATAATTAATTTCATTAATATAGCCTTATTAATGACAAAATATGCATTACTTATAGTAAATAACATTATTTCAAACAAGAAAGATGACAAATAAGAATAATAACAACTTTTAGGGTTTCAAGTCTTAGTGATGAAACCCCCTTAATTAATAAAACAAAGAAAAAAAAATCTTGAATAGTATGAATGACATTAACATTTGTAGAAGTCAACTGATGCCAATAAGCAAAGATGATTAATAAATTTGAATAACTTTTGACAAGTTTTACAAAGATAAAATTGTGTATGTATGCAAAGCTATTGGTCAGTCCACTTATGTCGACTTAATTAGTTTTCCAACTTAATTAGTAAGGTCAAGTAGGAAAAATCACTTTCTAGAAGGTACTATACATACTAAAATATGTTTCAATTTGCCCTCAATATATAGTCAATACCATGTATTATGATCTCTCTTTTTGGTGATAATTATAAATTACCCTACCTAATAATGGTCAAACAAAGGTAAGGAGTGAGTAAGATGAACAATTAAAAATCCAAATGATAAATAATTTATTGTATAAAACATATTTGAGCATAATACTTACGTACTACCTCTATTTTCCTGAATGAAACCTAGTTATTTTTTCATTTTAATCTCTTTATTAATGTCTTATGCTCTTTAACTTTGCTTAATTTTTTCTTATGATATATTTTTTTTTTATCATGTACTACAATACGGTATCTTTAATTTTGAAACCACGTATATTATATAGAGTACTTGATAACAATACTTATAGTAATTTCCATCTTTCAAGTTCTTTTTGGTTTATGTTGCTAACGTGTAACTTTGAAAAAACAAATCGAGATGATTAAATTATCAACATTATTTTTTTTTTTTTTTTTTTTTTTGACAGGTTCCTTTCCATTAATTTTCCCCTCAAATGAAACAACATTACATTGGGAAATAACATACAGTATATATACTCCCAAAATTATTGTGTCCCTTCAATTGCTTAATTATTCTAAAATAAAGGGTCTTACTCTTAAATGGGTACAAAACTTTTATGTTACTCTGTACATTACAAACAAATTCCCGAAGTATAACTCCAGCAGCTTGCTATATACCATCACACATTCACACCTCTAACATAAAAGTTGTTACCACCTAGCCCTACTTTGCCACCACCACCAACACTGCCGTCATGGAAAAACATACTCTATTCCTAGTTTTAAACTACATGTATTTCATATCATTATTCACATTGCATAAATTATTTATATGTACAGATTGATCAATCTCGGATATAAACATATCTATATAATATAATATCAAAAGGAATAAGAAATGGTGATGATCATAGTAATAAGTAGTAACAGTAAAAACAATAGAGTTGTAAGTGATTAGCGTAACTGAAACCGAGGTTGCCGTGAAAATAAAAGAGAGAGAAGAAGAGTGTGTTCCAAGACACAATCATTACATGGCCCTCTTGGGGAAGCAGAAAGGATGGCGTTGGCGTGGAATAACAAAGTTATTATTATATTTCGTTTTTATTTATTTATATATTATATATGTAGGTTTTGTAATTAGTAGTCATAGAAGTAAATTGCAAGCATAGATTATAGATAGGCTATTTTAATTTTATATGTGATTAAATAAAAAGGTATATATATAGAAAAAATAAAAAACATATTGTCTAGCTTTTATCATGACGAAACTGAGGCTTATTACTTTATGAAATTGCAGGCTTCTTCAATTCCTATCTATTATCAACATTTTTTGCCTTTTAGCTTTTTAGGTCTTTTGGTCGGTCCACACATTCTTGTTTCTGTTATTGTCTTCTCATTATATTCTTCTCCTCTTCATTTTTATTGTATTACCAACTATTCAATCATGCTTTTTCTAACTTATTTCATACAACACCAGTATTTTAATTCGTCCTTAATTCATATGGTTGATCAAAACTTATGTTTCAAACATTGGCTTGTAAATTCGGAGTAGTATACTTGAATTTATTATTCATTTCAAAAATTATATGATTACATACTCGAAAGAATTTTTCATAATACACGAACTTTCCTTAATAATTTTAAATTATAATAATGAGTGAGTGTAAAATATTATTTACATTACGTATTTGTCATTATGTTTATTGAACTGAGGTGAACTGAATTGAACTGATTGGAGCTGAACTGAACTGAACTGATTGGAGCTGAACTGAATTGAACTGAATATTTTATGAGAGAATGAAATTAGGAAGTGAAGTGAACTGAAATTAAGCTGAAGAGAACAAGCCCTTACTTATTTTCTCATTACAATTAAAATAAATTTTGATAAAAACAATTAAGTTCAATAACATTCATATGACTAATTCATTAATTAATTAAAGGTAATAAGTTCAGATAGTTTAATTAAATTCATGTAAGAGAAAATCAAGTATTTTTTTTTTTGAAACAGAGAAAATCAAGTAATTAAATACACTGTCCCTAGCTTACTTTAAATTTAGTTGTAATCAAGCTATATATTTAAAAACATTTATCTTTCTATTAATCTTATTTTTTCTAATATATGGAGTAAGTAATTAGTGAAAGTAAATTAAACAAAAAGTAGAAAAAAAATAACATTTATATTAGTCATAACATATAACTTGTGTACCATTCATAATAATTAATTGTTATAAAGGTAAATTTCGACTAAGATAATTGTTATTAAATTCACTAATTGTTGATGAACCACTAATCTCTTAAAATATTCTCACCATCCGTGTATTTATAAAATTTAAATTCATTTTCACCAAAAAAAAAAAAAAAAAAAAATTAAATTCATTTCATTTTTTGCCAAAAAAGTCACTAGCTAGTGTATACAATATACATTACCTACAGATTTAAGAACTCAATATTTTAGACTTTCATAGACTATCTTATGTTTTGCCCTACCGCAAAATTGATGCACTTATAACCGTATACGTAGAGGATAAGAAAGAAGGTGAAAGTATAGAGTTTGGACCAATCACTAGGAAACAAACTGTATATTCTTTTGCATATAATGGATTAAAAGAAACCCTCCACTGTTTGATAGCAACTCAAGGGTCATAAAAGAGAGACATAAATTTGCCTTAAAAAGAAAGGAAACCCGAATCCTAGCTAGTGCTCCATGCTCTAACAATATACTTATAGTGAGGGGCTGAGGGCTACCCATAATCATCACACTTATAAGAAAGAGAAAGAGGGAGAGATCGGATCGAGAATGCGAAATATACGATAATTTATGTATATTCGAGTATATTTAAAATAGTTATAAAATTCAGATAATTAAAATTTATGCTCTAAAAAGTTTGTTTAGGCTCTATTTGATTTAAATCTATTTTGTATGAAATTATTATGTCCGAGTTTATCTAAATTTAAAGGAAGCATAAAAATTATTTCATCTGATCATTTCAGAATAATTGATATAGTTTGACTTTTTTCACCTATTCATAAACTAACTTTGACTATAGTTTTTACTTTATTGGAATGTTATTATGTACATAAAATATTGATTTGTATGAGTACATAAAATATTGCTAAATAAGTACTCCGTATTAATCTAACTTTTCATAATATTTATTTTCTGTATAATTTTTACTAGGCAATATTTACTTATATTTTATTATTATTAAACTAGTGCATTGACAAATGTGCTAAATGTGACCGAAGCTATATATATATTCTGGAACAGACAATACTTTTATTGTCTAAACTTATTTCCTCTTATTTACATTACCATATTATATTTCTGTGTTAATTTTCTTTGAAAATACCTTCTTTTTTTTTTTTTCTAAATGGACATGAAGTAATAATAAGTTAAAATAAAGTGAAAAAATAATCGAAAGTCTATTAGTTTAGTGAGTTTACAACATAATGTTCATCTTATACCATTGAAAATATAACATTGTTGACTTTGATTCTCCTAATATGTATCTAAGTACATCCGAGTATAACATAGACATGTTACGGTGAGAAAGTAAAAAAGCATAAGGAATAAACAAATATACCTACAATGGCTAGAAAGCACAACCGAAAAGGTGCTAATAGTTTAGATTAGATATATACTTCATTCTAATTAAAAGTCATCACTCCCCAAATAACCTTCCATGTTCCAACTGATGGAAGGAGAGAGAATTAAACAAAGTAAAGAGATAATTAATTAATTAAAGAAGCTAATTTAAGCGCACTTAGATTTAAAAAGAGAGAATTATACTAAAGTGTGTGTATTAGAAAGGTTTGATTACATATATAAACAAGACACCCTTTCTTCAAAAGAGACGATACCCCAGGCCAACACCCTCTCATCAACTTAAAATGTGTTTCCCTTTCTCTCCCTTTTCTTCTCCCTTCATTCTTTCCTCTTTTACCCTATAAAAAAATAAATAAATAAATAAAATCTCTCTTTTTCATAAAATTATTCTCTCTTTTTCAAATGAATGAATAATATTGAAGAATTACAACAACATCAAAATCAACAAGAAATTGAAGAAGGAGAAGAATTACAAGTAGACAATTACCAAAACTGCCCTCAACAAAATAACATCAACTTAGAAATAATGCAACAATATCACCAAGCAACAACATCTCATTCTGATCCATTTGGAAGTAATTTTGTAGGTGGTGGTGGAAGGGCAGGAATGGTATTTCCAGATCTTACCCCTCCGCCGCCGATACCGTCACAACAACAACACCTCTTACCATGGGAGCTTCCTCAAGTAGTCCATTCATTCCAACCCAATAATCACAATAATCCTCTTGATCCCTACTTCTTTCCGTCATCGTCTTCGTACGGAGGATTGTTTACTACTCGAAGATCATCGTCATCTACTCATCATACAAATTCACTTCAGTTTGCTTATGAGGGTTCATCCTCGGATCATCATCATCTAAGGCTTCTTTCCGATGCCCTCGGCCCGATGGTTCATCAACCGGGTTCGGCTCCTTTTGGTCTTCAAGCTGAGCTTAATAAGATGACTGCTCAAGAGATCATGGATGCTAAAGCTCTTGCTGCTTCTAAGAGTCATAGTGAAGCCGAACGTCGTCGCCGCGAAAGGATTAATAATCATCTTGCTAAGTTGAGAAGCTTGTTACCTAGCACCACTAAAGTAAGTCCTTCATCTAACTTCATCTAAATAAATCTAATCTTTCAATCAAAAAAAAAAAAAAAAAAAAGTGAAAACCCTTTTGAGAAATCTTCTTCATAAAAAATATGTGTTTTTTGTTACCTAGCTACAAATTTATTCTTTGTTTAATAATAATTATTTGAATAATATATGTTAAAACTAATAGCACGCCTAGCAAGAGATTTCATATAATAATGACACGAAAACTTTGGGCTAAAAATTAGTTTGAAGATTTGGTATGAATTTTACAAAAGACTAACCATTTGGAATTATATGATCAAAGATATTCATAGATTTTGTACTTATATGGGATTTATCATTTATATATGTATGTAGTATATTCCAACTTCATTCCAAACATATTTATTGGTCATGTAATAATAATATCCTTTGTTTTCTTTCTTTTATTTTTTGGATTTTTTAGTGGTAAAACCAAGAAAATAAAAAGTAACAAAAATAGATTAGATAGATACCGTTAATGTCGCTTGGTTGATATGATAAAGAGGAACCAATTACAGGTGAAAAAGCTTACATGGAAAATTCTTGCCGGTCTAGCGCCAAAGTGCTAATTTTATGAGTCAAACTTATAAATCATACACCACATTATTCTTAATAAAACCACTAATTAACACATAAAATCATAAAATTAAAATTCTTCTAAACTTTATTTTGTTTTGATTGTTGTTGCTTGTGCTCTTATATATTGTTAGACGGACAAGGCGTCGTTGCTAGCGGAAGTGATCCAACACGTGAAGGAGCTAAGGAGGCAGACGTCGTTAATAGCTGAGACGAGTGTAGTCCCTACAGAGAGCGACGAGCTCACGGTGGATCCAGCATCGGATGAACAAGATGGGAAGTTCATTATTAAGGCATCGTTGTGTTGTGATGATCGCACTGATTTATTACCGGATTTAATCAAGGCCTTAAAAACGCTTAGGTTAAGGACCTTAAAGGCGGAGATTACTACCCTAGGTGGAAGGGTAAAGAACGTACTATTTGTCACACATGAGCCTAATATAAGTGACCATGACAATAATGACAACAACCAAGATGACCATGACGAGGATGGACCGCCTGGCCAATGCTCGATAAGCTCGATACAAGAGGCGTTGAAGGCGGTTATGGAGAAGTCCGGTGGTGGTGATGAGTCTACTTCGGGGAATCCTAAGAGGCAAAGGACTGCAAACATTACTATCTCTTAACTTAAATGATATAGTACGTACTATAACTATTGTTAGTACAATTATATTTAACAACGGGTCTCTTTGAAATATTTTATACTAACAAAGATGGCCTTAATTAAATTACCTTGCATGGGTGTTAAATTAGTTTTTTTTTTTTTTTTTGGGTTATTTTGGTTTGCATGGGTGTGGTTAATTAATTAGCGTGTTCTTCTGATCTTCTACTTCTTCTCGTTATTACAATCAATGTACCAAGATTTTGGATTTTCTCTGATGACAAGAGATATATGATCTTATGGCTTGAATTGGGTTTTTCTTATGAGTGTTACATTATATTCATCATATAATACTTTCCATGCATATATATATATCAGAATTTGAAGACAATTTAGAATGATGACATTTTGTAGTTTACATTATGCTTTGTTCAGTAGGAAAAAAAGTACTAGTTCAGTATGAGAGCGAGGTTGTTAGCAGAACCAAAAAAAAAAATTTTAAAAAAAAAAAGGAAGGAAATCTTTTTCGTGAAGAGGGGTACCTTACATAAATTCCTTAAATAGAAATAAATTGAATAATATTTGCAATGTTATTTATTCAGGCAGCTTGGAAATATATATACAATATATATATAGCAAAAAAAAAAAAAAAAAAAAAAAAAAGTTGGAAGTAAAAATGGTTGTAATGTAGTGGGGTTTGTTGAAAGAGAATGGGATTAGACATCATCATCATCATATATGTAATGGTGATGTAGGTGAATTTGTTCATAAAAAATGTGTCATATATTTAATATATTTTGTAACACTCATAATATATACAGTAGTATTTATTCAAATAAAAACATTATGATATGTATGGTTTTTGTAAGATGCTTATGTAAGCTACCAAATTGTCTCACTAAGGTTGTGTTATATCAGAAGAAACTAGTGTGCTGAAATGGATAGAGGCAGATGTCATTTTATAACTAGTACTGTGGTAGTTTTCTTGGTGGTCTCCCCACCCCCCCTTCTTCTATCTTTCTCAATATATCTTTCTCTCTTTTGTTCCTTTGATTTGTTTTATGTCTTTGATTTTGTCTTTGGTTGTGTTTGGATCTTACTTTTGGAATGTAGTTGTGGATGATTAGTAGAATATATATGTATATAATATACTTCTATTTGGATGATAGGAGGTGGTTAGGGCTATGGATGCATACTTTACTTCTTAATATTTAACAATTAATTAAACCCGGCCTTATTTTATTCGCTTTTAAAGATAATAACTTGTAAATATACTACTCCATAATTTTGTTCATAAATTTAAGTTTACATCAATAGAAATAAGTTATTTGCAATCAACAAAAATATGGTGTTAAAAGTTGTAATAATCAATGAATAAGTATTAATATGTGAAATCGGTTTTATTAAGTAAAAATAATATTAATATATGTAAAAAATAAAAAAAAAATAAAAACAAAAAAAGGGTTTTTCTAATCTATGCCCCCCAAGTTCTTCAGTTTCCAAGCTATACCCATGATTTTTCAAAGTTATAAGATGTGTCCTCCACCTCATGATATTTTATCAACAATACTCTTTGACAGCCATATCCGTTAACGAAAGTTAAGTTATTTTATCAATAATGGTGTCGTGGCATTATTAATTTGACACGTGTCGCGTTCTAATTGGTTTAACACTTTAAAAAAAATTCAAAATCAAAAAATAAAATAATAAAAAAAAAAGTTATTGTTAATGTCAAAGGTTATTACTAATAAAAATTAGTGAGGTTGAGGGCACAGCTTAGATGTTTGAAAAGGCATGGGCACAGCTTAGAAACCGAAAAAGTTTGGGGGCATAATTTAGAAAAACCCAAAAAAAATCAACAAATAATTAGTGATGAGATCAACATTGAAATTGGAAAAAAAAAAAAAAATGATTATTACTAAAGAAAATGTGGTAAGCGACAATCCATCATCAACGTCTTAGGTTTAACACAAGCATTATGATGAGTCGAAGATCGTGCGAGGGTTGCATTTTAAGAAATTAAATTGCAAATGGTACAGAGACAACATGCTCATATGTTTATCATAAATATTTTAAATGATTAAATCAATCAGAGGCTCGATGTCATGGAGCATGGTTGGATCAGTTGGGTCATGCTAAGGTCCAGCGTCCAGCCTACCAAATTGCCTATTGGTCCAACCCGAGCATTATGACCTTAAACTAGTCAACATGTTGATGGAAGACAAATTCAATAAAGATTTTACATTTATCATGATTTTTATTTATACCTTATCCACCTATACTATCGAATGAAGTTTCATTCCATAACCAATGTTTTTGCATAATGTTTTTATTCAAAAATCAGTTTGTGGAGTTACACACAGAAAGCCATTTTGAAGTTAAATCAGTTTATAATCGTATTTTCATCTGACTCATAGCGGTCCACGTGTTGCTTAATTAGGCCTAGGTTTAAATATCTCAAGTTGAAAGTAAATTGAATAGTGATACAACCACATTATGTTGTACATTTGATAAAGAGGTCATCATAGCTACAGAAAGTGATCGGTAAATGGTTGACCAAGTGATTATAACATGTCTCATGTCTCTAATGAATCGTGAAATGTGGAGGCCAACATCAACAACTTATAATTATTATTGCCAAAGTTGCTATTAAGTTTTTAAGTGGTCGTTGATTTTTGGCCACCAATGCTGACGTCAGTGTTCAACCATTTCAGTTTTTACTCTTTAAATATATACCTCGGTAGTTAAATATGATTACAGTTCAGGCCCATTACTTAGCCCAAGTAGCTTGATATGGGCTTTTTTAAGTCAGTCCATGAACACACCCTTGTGATCTTGGGCTTTTCTTACTTGCTCCTCTTTTTTACCAGAAAGTGCAGAATGCTGAAATGGCATATTCTTAGATGCATATTTGTGCACCTAAAATAGATATAACACCCGTTAAACGCAACTTCTAGTGTATGAAACACAATTTACCTCTTTCTTCTTTAGTTAATTGTTCACACTGTAATTCTTCTTTTCTTTTTAATTTTTTTTCCTTTTTTTTCAAATTCTCTCTCTTCTTTTTTTATTCCTATAATAATTTTGATCAAAATTTCTCTGATTTCTATACTTTCACTTTTATAAACTTTCTCTCTCCTCTGTTTTTTTCTATTTTTATCTTTCATTGATTAAACTTTCTCTCTCCTCAATTTTTTCTATTTTTATCTTCCATTGATTTCGTGAAATTGAAATGATGAATTTGATTGTTATATTCCCGAAGAGATCAATGCAAGTTAGTTTCTATGAATTTGCTATGATAGATATCAATTAGATTGATGAATATGAGATTAATTTGGGATGAATTTGATTATTAATTCAATTGTTGAATCTATGATGAATGTCATTTGAGTATGTGAATATTAGGTTTAATTTGTAATCGATATTGCAGAAATTATGATCGATGAATTTGTGATGAATTATTGAATTGCTGCATCTTAAATTTGTTTGTTATTATGATTTTTGATTTTTTTAATTAAGTTGCTAATATTTGTGTATAATTTTTGGAAAAAAAAAATAAACAAGATGTACTCTAAAAGTGAACATTTAGTACACTAAATGATCATTTAGTACACTAAAAATGAACATTTAGTACATAAAAAATTAAAACATACATGTTATAAGTTAAAAATATGAACATATGCATTACAATTGTGAATATATGTATTTTAGAAAATGAACATACGTATTCAAAATATGAACAAATACATTGGTTCCCTAAAAGTGAACACATGCATTAAAAAATATATGAACATATGCATTTAAGAAAGCAAACATAAGCATTCAAAATAAGAACATATGCATTGTCCATGAAAGTGAACATATGCATTTCAAAAAGTGACACATATCACATATGCATAAAAAAAATATGAACATATACATTTCAAAAAGTGAACATAAACATTCAAAATATGAACATATTTTATAAACATTACTTCATAATACTTAAAAATATTTATCATATGAACAACAAAATTTATATTGTGAATATTTCAAAACATTCTATGAACATGTGGTATCCAAATAATGAACATGCACTAACATAGGCTAAACTATGGCTTGCCCCTCGTCTCCACCGGAAGAAAAAAAAAACCCTATATAGGCTAAACGATATTTTTTTTTTAAATATGGTGGTTGAGAAGTGACGGTTTTTCTGTAAAATTTCAAAATATTTTATGAACATAAGGTATTTAAATTACTTAGAGGAGAGAGAATGAACTTTGTTAGAGAGATAAAATCACATGGAAAAGAAATTGAATTTAGAAATTTAATTTTGAAATGATTAAGCAATTTTTTTTTTCAAAAAAAAATTATTTTAAAAAAATTATGGCAGCTGGAAAGGGTGAAGGTTTTTTGTGTAAAATTTGTGTGGGTGGGCTGCATTTTTGTTTGGGACACGTTTGCAATTGGGCTTCTCTAATGGGTTGGTGTTGCATCTATTGTAGCTGCACAAGGGTGCAGCTTAGACCAATTTGTATTGGAATGTGTGTTAATTCATTAAATGGCCCACCTAAAGGGCTGTGATTTAACATTTCTTAAGCTCATTCACGCAATCAGTCTAATTACTTTTCACTATTGCTCATTTGCTCAATCATCAAGTGATGAGGGTAAGAATATTTTTAGGTGTCTACAACCAGTAGTAATACCAACAATAGTATTTGTAATAAAACGTGATATCAATAGCATAAGAATTGGTAATAGCAATTTTATTTTTTTATTTTTTTTTCTAAAAAGAGAAAAAGATATAGCTATATTTTGGCCCTATTCTTTTGACAACAATATTTTTTTTGGTGTTTTGAAAAAAAAGTATGATATAGCTAGACTTTGGCCCTATTCTTTTGAGTTGTTGTAGTTGCTCTGCTTTGTTGAGTATTAATAATCTGTTCTCCTCTGCTGACACCTGCTCTGCTCTACTCTGTAACACTTGCTCTGCACTGCTGAAATCTGATCTGCTTAGAAACTCAAAAGAACATGGCCTTATTATGAAAGTTCAACTGATAGACAATTCTTGTATTAAGCTTGTTTGAACAACTCATTGTCTCTAGAGTCATTGCGTCACTCCATAATGATGAGCTACTTGTTAATTCGCCCACAAATGTGGTTATTGTTTTGTCATATTTAATTATTACACGTCCTGCTATTACTATCATAGAAGATTATAGAAAATAGGAAATGAGAAAGTAGAGAGAAGATCTTATTTTCTGTAAAATGTAGAAATGATTCTTACAACTCTAATAATGAGAGGAGAACACTATTTATACATGAGTTAGTTACAACAACAAACTAAGTTAATAAAATAATAAATCTAATACCCCCCCTTCAAGCTCGACAATGATCTAATAGTCCAAGCATGGAACTCAGTAAGTTGTGCTGAGCTGAACACAAAGATTTTGTGAGAAGAAACATGAGCAGTTTGCAAGAAGCCTTCTTCAACTTTGTTTTCTAACATAATGCATATCCCTCTTCAAATCTTTTGGGATTTTGAGCAAGATTTTCTGCTCAGGTATTATCACAATAAAGTGTAATAGGCAACAGAACTTGAACTTTCAAATCTTCAAGTAACCCATGAATCCATATATATACCAATTCACTTGCTATCATAGACATGCTTCTATACTCTGCTTCTGCTCATGGTTTGCTTACAGAACGTTACTTCTTTGTCTTCCAAGATACTAAATTAGATCCAATAAAAACAAAATACGCACTTAGTGTCTTGCTAAATCTGCATCACTGTAAGCTTGTACTGTCAAGTCTGAGTCTGCAAAGTACCATAAACCTGAGTTCATAGGTACTTTATCACATGTAAAGCAACCCTAAGATGTGGAATTCTTGGAGCATGCATCAATTGGCTCAAATGTTGTACTGCATAAGAGAGATCATGTCTTGTAATTCCCAAGTATAACAGTCTCCCAACCGATCGTCTGTATGTGTGGCTCACCATCTTCAGTTGATAACTTGAGACCTATTGACATAAGAGTAGAAACAGGAATACACTCTTCTATAATGAATATTGTTTGGACAATTTATATCATGTATAATGTTTATTTACTTATTTACCCTCATTAATGTTGGTTGCCTCTTTTTTTTATTTTTATTTTTATTTTTTTAAATTCTTAAAAATAATATGCTAAACACCTAATTTTTTTTCTAACATATTTTCCCTTATTAATGTTGGCAACAACTATATAGGTGACATAAGGTCAAATCGAATGTGCTCTTCGCACATGGCTAGCTATAGCACACGTGATGTGCGCGTTAACTGCCCTATTAATTCCTAAAAGTTCAACTCACTTCTTGTTTTGAGATGTTTTAAAAAAACCGGCTCATTTTTACTTTATTTTAGTTTTTGCAAACCTCTTTGTCACATTACTCTTTTGATCCAACTATATTTATGATCTCTCTCATTGTTTAATGCACACATCAGGTGCATATAAAGCTACGTATATATGTAAGGAGAAGCCAAAAAGTCGCTTTATAGGACCAAAACCCATCATGGGTCAACTTAACTCGATTATATTGAAAAATCTCTCTAAAAATAAAAGATAAGATAAAGAAATCTCCATCTCCAATCTGACTCTATTCAACTCCGTACCACTAGGCACTAGTTATCAGTCTTATAATCTTATCACATGTCCACTGCTCAAGTCCAACATATAAAGGCACGTTTTCAAAATTCAAAACACACGGAAATGACATTGATGAGTACAGTATTATGGAAACAATAATTAGCCATTAAAAACCCAAATAAAAAGTACAATAATAATAGTGTGAATGAAAAACCTACTCCGTAGTAGAATCACGCTAGAAATCCACCACATTTGAATTAGCTTTTCAAGTACAAAAGACATTGAAGCGCATTCATCATCATCTTCATCGCTCAACTCTTTCATCATCATGTCTGGGTAATCTTTCTCTCTCTTTTCTGGGTGTTAAATTTAAAGACTTTATTTTTATTTTCTCATAATCATAGTACTATTTATTCCCATTTATTGTTGTAATTTATCTTGTATGCTTGATTTTTTGCTAACTGTTCATTTTTTTGGCCCTATTTGGTGGATGCATCATTGTTTAAATCTGCCAAGTCCAATTGAATAGAAATAGAAGCAGGCATTAAGATTATTAAATGGGTTTTTATGCTGTTGATCATGTTATAAATTTGAAAATTTTCTAATTTAAGTACTTTTATTTGGGCTTTTTTTTAAATAAATTATTTATTCGTTTGGGAGGGGGCGAGATGATGCCAGTAGCTTGCCAGATAATTTCCAATTGGTGCTTAGTTGTGAAATTTTTTTTTTATTAATGCTCAATTTCAAGCAGGAAGCAGCCAATACTATGATAATCTTTGTATTGGTTGACTTGAAGTGGGTTAGGAGAAGTTTGCTGTTTAAAATTCTGATATTGGTTACTTGTTTGATCGGTGACATTGATTTGTGGTTATGATGATGAATTTGTATGTGATACTGTGAAGAAATCATGATGCATGTATCCATAGCACTTGTTGGGTTGACACCAAATATCATGGGAAGTTAAATTCCTTGGAAGTGGTAGTTTGGTAAAGGGTGGAGTTAGTCGGTTGCCAAAATCATGGGAAGTTACACTTTAAAGGAAGTTCTACTTTCCACTAAGGGTTCGTTCTTCACTTGATTGTTTCTTATTTGATCTTATTTTAACTTACCCAAATTATTTAACCTTATTTTAATTGTATATTGAACTTGGATAGCCCTTATTAATAGTTATCAGAACTTATTTCTTAAACTTATCTAATGTGAACTTATTTTTCGAAGGAAGTACAAACCTAGATCCCCTAGATTAGTGAAACTTCCCATGGGAAGTGTGTATATATATATATATATATATATATATTTTCTTAACCAAACATTCAAACAACAATTAGCAATTTCTATAAAATGAAAATACATGGAAGCTACATGTTCAGTCAAACAAGCACATTAAATTTTTTGCCCATCCTCAATTACATTTGGAGATGTTTTGTTTTGACATGGAAAGAAAACCAGACAAACTCAACTAATACCTATAACATGGCATTACAGGAGGAAACTGATAAAACATGGGAGGTTGTTGTGGCCAAGATTCACCATGAAATCAAATGCTTGGTTAGCCTTTTTAAAGCAATGTGCTTTCAGATAGGTATTAAAACAATGGTAGATTTTTGGTGACATTAGATGGATTTGCTAACACATATCTAGAACTTCAGTGGTTATGTAGTTGATCATGAGGAGAAGGGCCCCTTTAATACCTTTCTGACCAACTGACCAAGGTTTCAACTTCAAGGGTGTTAGGGTCCCAAGCTTTATTCAAGGACCCTAGGCAGTAATGGGACCGAGCTATCACAAATTCACAATTGAGTTTGAAATCTTCTAGTGAATGTATGTGTGAGTTGGGTTGGGGGGGGGGGGGGGGGATGGGGGGGAGAGGAAGTAATCCATTTAATCTTGAATAATATCTTTGGGAGCCTAATGGGAATTTAGAAATAATATGCAAAGAGCATGGATTGTCTATATCCAAATGTTTGTCTCTTAGCAAGAGCTACTGCTCTTAGAGCAGAAAGTAACACTATATTTGAATCCTTACTGATCTTTGTGCTTCTGAATTAATCTACTCCCATACCCAACAACAAACCCCCCCCCCCAGGTTCCCCGTAAGATAGAATAAAGTAACATGCTTTATATCTCTCTTTTTCTTTCTATGTGTCACCCATTGTCGCTTTTGCTGAATTGGGATCTGATTTTATCTCTTTACTGCTTCCATGATCTGTGGTTTTGTAAATCATAACTGGTTCTGAAGTACATCTTATTACATTTCCTGGGTAGTATATCATTACAGTTGTATTTCCTTTTGGACTTTTGGTCTACTTGTTTCCATGTGGGTAATTATTAACACATGCAACTATGTTAGTCCTGCCTGAGATTGGGTAGAACTTTACTAGCTATGATACTGTGCTAAGGACAAGGGGTGGGGGAACCTATATCTGTTGCTTCTAAAATTCCTTTGTGTGTTTTGATATGGTTGAAGGAATCTGCAATCAGAATAGAATGGAATCGAATCATAGGGAAAGGATAATGATAACCATTACTTTTATGGATTGTTTGGTATTGCAATGGACTCAAATGAGAGAGAAAGCTGGGTAAATGTTACCATTCCCTTCAAACTAAACATCCTATAACGAAAATGCTTTAGTGATTCTGTTATTATCCAAACACGTTCTTACTGTAACAGATGAATGTCACATTCCAGAGACAGGCTAAAATCATTTTTTTTTTTTTTTTTAATTTTATTTGTGACATTTAGTACACTGGTATTGTCAATTGGTAGATCTGGATTATATTCTCTATTCTGTGATATTTAGTAGATTGATGGTTGAGTACATTTTTTTCTATGGTTAAATTGTGTGCTTCATCAGAGCTCACTTTATAGTGTCTAACAACAAAGGATGGTAGAAGGACCGATTTAGAACAATTAGTCTTCTAGTTAGCCCAAAAGGTTGCAAATTTTGACAGCCTGTTTGGTTGCCGGTAATAAATTGCGATAATGGATTGAATTTTAAGTGTACTTTAGTATGGAAAGCAACCTATAATCTCCATGGGAACACAATCTCATCCCCCAAACTTGTGCTTTCTTCATGTTTTTTCATTACCACTTGGGAGGTGGTATTAGATGGAAATGGAAATTCATGAAGGGACATACAATTAAGGGGTTATCTTGAATGATCTTGGGAATGAACATTCATTTTCTTTTCACATTTAAATGCAAATTAATTCCCATTACTGCATTGCCATTGTTTATAACTGGTTACCAAATGAACTGAGAATGGTTTGAAAATTGTGTATGACTCACCAAGGCTTATTATGGTTTTACTAGTAATATTTCATTGATTTGAAACCTTGTGTCATACATTGGTGTAATTGTGTATGGTATTATCTGGCTATGTTGGTCTTTCATAAACATCAAATAAAAGCTGTATTGTTGTATGCATATTGGATGCTTTGCCATCCCTGGATGATGTTATGGTGGAAAGAATCAGCTTGAGGTTCCTTACTGTAAAATCCTCATGAAGTGGGCATGCGTTGTAATCCTGGCTTTACAAGTTCTAATTATTTGAACATTGCAGACGTTCATGGCTGGTAGACGGCAACAGATTTGCAACCAAAATAAAGTGTGCATCTGGAAGCTGTGATGTAGAAAATATTAAGTGGAAAAGTAACCCAACTAGATCGTGCCCCAGATGCGAGCATACTATTGACAACAAGGATGTACTACATTCTACCTTTACATTTTTTGTTTTAAATTGCTTTCATGGCATTACTGCTAGATATGAAATCACTATTTTAAAATACATATCCTGTAATACTTTTGGTGGGCGAAGATGCATACTACATTCTCAGTTATATCTAATTTTTTTGTTTGAGCTTTTTCCACCATTTACCATAAACTATGGGGCTAGCTACATGTATGAGGCTTTGCATATCTGCTTGGCATGAAAGATCTTTTGTTTCTGCCTCTTTCTGTAGTTTCATATGCTTTAGTTTTGTGTTGCATTCTCATGCTGACAAGTGTTTGTGAAATTTTGTATTCGTTAAGAAATGAGAATTTTTATTTGTTCCTTTATTATTTTGGTATGTAGCTTTACATGTATGAATTGCAAGTTAAAAAATTACATATGAGATTGAACTTGGGTTCTGCAGAAAATCTTTGTAGGATATGGCCCTTGTATCCCCAATTGAGTTTGCTTTTATGTTTCATTTCATTAGTATATACTCCCTCAGTCCCTTAATTTTTGCTCCACTTTCCTTTTTGTGGTTTTCCTATTATTTTGCTCCATTCTATTCATAGCTATAGGGACCACTATTTTCCTCTCACAAACAATGTTTTGGACCCACCATTATTCTCTCTCATCAACTTTACCCAACCAAAAATTAATAAAGTGAATATGCACCTATGGGGCAAAAATAAGGGGACGGAGGGAGTAGTATGTAAGACATGTAGTTCGTGCAAGTTTTCAGAGTGAATTTTGATTTATGCCACACTCAAAAGTGTGTTTCATGGCAACTCTTGTGGGTTGTGTAACACTTGGTTTGTACTTTGTGCCCCTGTAACTTAAACATTGCTACAAGTTATGGTGTCAACTTATATTGAAGTGTCCCTCCTCCCACCTTTCCATCACTCCTAAACAGTGGCTCAACCATTGCCCTCTCTCATTTGTGCTTTGGCAGTCATAAAGTCCTCGTCATATGAGTAAAATGTTGTGTGAAGAGGGCATAAGCTTTGAGTCTCACAACACAGCTCTAAAAAGACATATTTTCTTTCATCTCCCTGCCTGGTTCGCTCTTCACCCAGTCTTACAACATGTATCTTGAAAGAAACCCATGTTTTTCTTTGTTTCACCCCCCTGGCTTTCTAGCCCTTCACCCAGTCTCCAGTGAGAAGAACAGATTCTGAAAAGAAAATGGATGATGTATCTCATTTTCAGATAAATTGAGGTAATATCTGGAGGGCCTCATTTGGTAGGCCTCCTTTCATTCTGTCTCCTCAATGTGATTTCTGCTTGAGTATACTGAAATATGAGAAAGAGGCTTTTTTTACTCAACATTGCAGTATCTCTTGCTTGCTATCATAGTACATATGTGTCTTCTTCAAATAATTGCAAACCTTTGAAATCCCGTGATATTCATCTAAATTTCTGCTCAGATCTTTTCACTTCAAAAGATCGTATGGGTTCTATCTTTACTCAGTGACTGGGATTTCTCTCTCAGTTTTTTTATTTTTATTTTTATTTTTATTTTTTTACTCACACCTTTACACCCTTTAATGCTTCCATTTAAACTAGTTTAGTTGTATATCAGAATAATCTAGAATGTTTGAGGAATTATTGTGACAGTTTGGGGTAAAATTGTGTTTAAAGAAGAGTGTGATAATTTGGCATTAACTCTTCCTTTATTTGATGGGGAAACAGGTAGATAAGTTTGGTTTTGCTAGTCTATCTATGTACAATTTGAAGGCAGAGAGGGGATCATACTAGGAAGGTGGTTGTTACTAGTAAGTGGTGGTGGGGGCATTTAGGGAATTGGATTAATGAAGGAGAATAAGTTGTGCAAATGAAGAGGTGGGGAGGTGGCTATTCGTATAGGGTGACTGAAGCATTGCTGCCATATCAGAGCATTATAATGGGCTAGACAATAGAAGGTTCCGTGCTTATACTCTTTAGTATTTTGGAGAATGACAGAAAACCATAGGTTTTTTTTTTTTTTTTTTTTTTTAATGAAGCTTTCCTAGATTAGATTCAAGTGTTCTAAAGAAATGTAAATCTTTATGTATTGGTGAAAAGGATCATTCCTTGGTTTATCAGCACCTCTCGTCCTCTCAGACTCTGTTCTCTTGCCATTGCCTCTGAGCCCCTCTTAGCGAGGTCTGATCTGTGCCTAATATCATGAAGAATAGATGTTATAACTCCATAACTTTTGGCCATCTGCAACCTTTGCAGTTAGCACCAACATGACACATCTATTTAGATAATATACTACAGCCTGAAGTATAAAGACTGTTATGTTATATATTCTCCATCCAACCTCGGTTTGATGACCTGTGTTTTATCTCTTCCCATCCCAGTGAAGCTTTTAGTTTACACTATGCTAGTTTTGTCAACTGATGATCAAAGACCATGCTTTGTTAATTCTACTTTGTTTTGTCCTCCATAAATCAGATATTACTAGTAGCCCACATGAACAGAAACACATTGAACTGAACAAATTATATGAAGCTAAGAATTAAAAATGTTGAACATTCACAAAATTCAATGTCTATTTGAACTAGGATCAAAGGTTCATTGTTCCTTATTTATTGAGTAGTAATGTATTAAATTGCAATAGCTCATTAAACTGCCTGCATATTTTGCTTGTCAGTGACTTAACTTGTAACTTGTTATCCCCCCTTTTGAAATTTTGTGTATAGATAAGCCTGTAACCTCATGATGATTTGTGTAATTTAGTCTGTTCTTGGACTTTATTCTACTTTTTATATTAGCTTTTTACAGATTGAACATGCCTTTTCATTTTTCTTGATCTCAGGTTGTTCAGGAGTGGCCAGGATTACCAAGAGGTGTAAAATTTGATCCCACTGACCAGGAGATAATCCAGCATTTAATTGCAAAATCTGGCATTGGAAACGAGAAACCACATCCTTTTATTGATGAGTTCATCCCTACTGTTGATGAAGAGGATGGGATATGTTACACTCATCCTAAGAATCTCCCAGGTTAGTTGCAACTTATAAATTGTAATACCTTCTTGGATTCTGCAAGTTAATTTACTATAGATAATAATTGATAATGAAGGTGTAAAGCAAGACGGAAATGCAACTCACTTCTTTCATAGAGCTATCAAGGCTTACAGTACGGGTACACGAAAGCGTCGAAAAATTCATGGTGATGATTTAGGTGATGTTCGTTGGCATAAGACTGGCCGGACAAAGCCAGTTAATGTTAATGGGGAGCAAAAGGGATGCAAGAAAATCATGGTTTTGTATGTCACTGCAAAAGGTGGCAAGGCAGAGAAAACAAGTTGGGTCATGCATCAATATCACCTAGGTACAGAGGAGGATGAGAAAGATGGAGCATATGTGATTTCAAAAGTCTTCTATCAGCAGCAACAGCAGCAGCAGGTGAAACAAAGTGACAAGACTGTAGGGTATATCTCTGATGTGGTAGATGACATAGTTCCAAAAGTAGATCCTGTTACTCCTGAGCCTCCTCGAAATGAAATGCGACTTCACTCAAAAAATCAGACCTTAGCCATTTGCGGCAATTCTAGTGCCCAGGTAGTGTTTAATATCTTCCTTTCTGGCAATCTATGCCATCTTATGCAATCTTGTCAATGTTGTACATCTGATAATATTTTACTTGTGCGATAGATGCTTTTCTGATATTGCAGGTCATCATAATTTACAAGTAAACTGCCACATTTTGTAGTATCTACGTCTATTAGCTCTTACATTGTCATTTTTTCTATATTTTCATAACACCATTGGTACTGTGATGGTATAGCTGTGGATCTAGCTCCCTCAGCTTTATATATTAAACACTCAGAGAATGCTGAGTCAAGAAGTTACAATTTCTAAGCTAAAATTTTTTTGAAGCAGTCTTGTGCAAAATTGAGCAGTTACTGTAAGCAGCACAATATAATTGACACGATTCTATATTATATATTCTGGAAGTGTAAGACATATATTGCTACTGAGATGTGTCACCAACTGTTTTATGTGATTTGTATAGTTATACAGTGATCGCTTAGTTGGCTGCTTACAGCTTTGCCATACCA
This sequence comes from Chenopodium album, assembly GCF_948465745.1. Lineage (NCBI taxonomy): Eukaryota > Viridiplantae > Streptophyta > Magnoliopsida > Caryophyllales > Amaranthaceae > Chenopodium > Chenopodium album. The sequence continues at coordinate 15,076,534 of NC_137843.1, forward strand.
TGATTCAGCTCCAAATTTGCTTTTCTGTTGTGTATTTATTATCATGCTTCAAAGAAGACTGCATTGATAATTTGATATTATCATCACTTTGCAGGAATGTGACATGGGATTTGTTGATGAAATGCAACAACATGAAATAACCATATCATCAAGTCTTAATGATACCACCAAAGAAGATTGCGCTGATATCTCTTCAGAGGATCCAGTTGGCGAACACGATGACAACCAGGTTGGGGAAGAAAAGTGGTGGGACAGCGAGTCACAGTATCTGCTGAACTCCCAGCAACTTGTGGAAGGGCTCTCTCTCTGTGATGAGCTTCTTCAAAGCCAGTCTCCGAACAGAGATGAAAGTGCAGATGATGTAAGGAAGAGATCTGTTCTTTCTTCAGAGTATGCTCGTTTGGGACCTGAAGATCTAAAGAAGGATCTGGAGGAGTGCCAGAATTTGGAACTTGATCCTGCAAACATAGATTTAGATACACCACCTGATTTCAGATTAAGCCAGCTGGTAATTTTGGGCCATGATCTTTTTCCTGTTTGATTCTAACATTAGTTTATATGATAATATTAGTCTCTTATAATATCTTTTGGTTTGACTTTATAGGAATTTGGTTCACAAGATAGCTTTAGTGCTTGGGGATTAGGCAAGATGACTGACTAAAGATGGAGGTGCCATTATGTTCGAGCAACCTTTTGATTTATCTCTATGACGGGCATGGTTTTATAAATTTCTAGGTAACATCTGATGCAGCTTTTATTTTGTAAACCTTTGATTAAGCTGCTTATTTTAGCTGACCAAATGTATAGTTGTCCTCTTTCTTTAATCTTTGTGATTAGCTGACATTCACTTCCTTACCTATTGATAACAAGGGTGGATTAACAGCACCTTATCGTGTGCTTCATCCTGTTTTTGTGAATGTGATGATATTATGTAAGGAACTGAGATTGCTTCCATGATTTAAACACAAATTTATGGTAATTTTCTATTTTGCCAAAAACATTCAAATGTGAGCGTGCTAATCTATGTTACTCGGACACTTTCATTTACCTCACGTGTCCGTGTCGACACGACACGTGTCGGACACCGACACCGACACTTGGACACTTCATTTTTAACTAAAAACACAACTTTTTTCAAGAAAATGGGCGAGTCCGATGCTTGGACACCCATGTCTAATTTGACACTTCATCCAAGTCCAAGTAACATAGGTGCTAATGTTACCTGACAAAGGACTATAGTGTCAGCCATGGCCATGGGTTATCCAGCTGTCTTATTCTGTTTTATTTTTTTATTTATTTTTTTAATGATGTCTATCCAAGATTAAATGTCAAAGAGTGTTGAGGATTCGACACAGGTACTAGAAATGAAGGGTGCTAGCATATAGTGTGCACGAATCTCTCAAAAGGGTTTGGTGATAATATCTGTACAAGGTTTTCCTTTTTCTTTGTATTGCAGCTGATGAAGTATATGGTATAACATGATTGGTTTTAGTAGTTTGTAAATGTAGCCTTTCTTTTACATACGATTTACATCAGATTTCCGAGGCAGACCCCTCAGAAATTGCTGGCTAAGCCTATCTTTCCGTGATATGATATTATTGGAAGTAGAGGTCGGATCTTGGTGAGGCAGGTGGGTCATAACTCGGAACAGTAGTAGTTGTACTGTTCTGAGTTGCAGAAACATTGAGGAACTTAGGATGTTGTAACAAAGTAACTCTCTTTTAATGGCATGAATGCTTTGTTTTTGGAGGATGTTGTGGTCACCTATCCACGTTGCTTGTGGAACGACAGGAAATCCGTTTCTATTTGGCAATTGGAAAGACAACTCGGATTTTGTCAGAATTAGATTTGCACAGCATTTTCCTGTCTCAGAATGATTGGTCCTGTCACATTTAGTGCTTGTCATTTTAATTATTAGTAGGGATTATTTAGGTTGTGTTCTTTTCATCCTTTAGAAATTTAATTAAGACTCGTGTCAAACAAAATAAAATCGTGTCACAGTTGATACCTCTAGTCTTTTTATTTAGAATTAATAGTCTTTTGCCCTTCGTAGCAATTAACTTGTATGAACTTATTAAACTTTTTATTTAAGGTGAATAGACCACACTGTTACTGCAACTAGCAAAGTATTTTTTTTGACTTCATGACACTGCTTTCCTGGTTACTCGCTAGTACTCTAGTGTCCCACTTCCTCGTAATTACTTAATCTATCTCTTCTACCTTCTTCGCTCACCTCTAACAAAACTTAATGGTGGTGGTTTGACTAGAAACTCATGTCGTAGTCTCAGCTTTAAACCGTTAATTGAATATTAGATCGAGTCAATATTGGTTGTGCTTATTGACTCGAGTCAGCATTTGAATCATCAGGTCTAATGTAGTAATTCAAGTTAAGTTGGGCACAAGTCATATAAGACTGGATTTAGTAACTCCATCAATGCATGTGAAAACAAAATTTATCCATATTTTTTTCTATAGAGTATCCACATTTTTTTTCTATAGAGCGACAAAAGACGAGAGTGAAAACAAAATTTACAATCATAAGTTTCACTAAAATAGTTTTCCAAAAAATATCAATGTTTTATGTATCCAATATTATTGAAAGAGGTAAAATGTACAAGGAAAATATGTGGAAGGAACAGCATTGGGCTCTTGAATATTGTGGTATTAATATAAAGTTGTAAACCCATAAGCCACATCACAAGGCCCACACTCATTTCTCAGGTTTTAATTTTTAAAACATTTTTCAAGGTTCTATACTTCTATTATACAATTTTTTTAAAAAAAAAATAAAAAAGAAATTAAAGTAATTTTTTTCGGAGGTGTTTGTTTGAGAGATGTTTGACTAGTGACTAGTTTAAACATCTAAGAGTATCTTCAATGATAAGATACAAGACATTTCATCTTGTTTTGCTCGTAAAATAATTTTCGAATTTTAATGCTCTCAAGGCATAAAATTTACAATGATCGGTTACAATACCTTGTAACTTGCATGCAACATATAATAAATTCTTTATTTTAAATTTAAATTTTAATTAATGCTAGCTATGTATCTTATTTGAGCGGGTTCCTTTTTACATCTAAATGTATTTTTCCCGCAAATTTTAAGATGCATCATGGTGCACATAGAAATAGGTGCACTACGCTTATACTTTTGAACATTTAGTAAAAAAATCTAAACAATTGCAAATTTTAAACATGTAGTAAAAACATCTGAACATCGAAAATTTTGAACATTTAGTTAAAAAATCTGAACAATCGCAATGCATCACGCCTATACTTTTGAACATTTAGTTAAAAAATCTGAATAATCGCGAATTTTGAACATTTAGTAAAAATATTTGAACATCGCAAATTTTGAACGTTTAGTAAAAAAAATTTGAACAATCGCAATGCACCACGCCTATATTTTTGAACATTTAGTTAAAAAATATGAACAATAACAAATTTGAACATTTAGTAAAAAAAATCTGAACAATTGCAAATTTTGAATTATTACGAGTCAGACAAATTTTGAAAGAAGTTTGTCTGACTCGTATAAACTGAACATTTACTGTATACAACATGAACATTTTTTTATAAAATATGAACATAAAAATAGCATGTTTATGTTCAGTTTTTGTGACGTGTTCATATTTTTTTTACTAAATATTTATTTTACAATTTTTTGTAAAATGTTCAATTTTTTTTATTAAATGTTCAAAAGTATAGACGTGGTGCACCTACTTTTAGGTGCACCATAGTGCACATAAATACTAATTGGTATTTTTCCCACCCAATTGGTAAGTTACTTGCTAGAAATTTGTAAATAAAGCATGCAAATCTTTTACTAGTATTTATATATACCACTAAAGATGCTCTAAGAGCTTGATATTTACTCATATGATCCTGATAATCACATTAACTTGACCCATTCATAATTGACCCAAAAATACTATGGATTTGGATTAACCAAACCTAAATAGATCTAAGTTAAATCGACTCGAATCAAAGTTGAATTGAAAATATTAACTAATGGCCTGTTCACATTTACTAAACTGAGCTGAACTGAACTGAGCTGAAATGATTGGAGCTGAACTGAACTGAATTGAACTGAATAGAGCTAAAACGAATATTTTATAAGCAGAGCCGAGCCGAGCAGAGCAGAGCAGAGCAGAGCAGATTTCAACATTATTATTATTATTATTATTATTATTATTATTATTATTATTATTATTATTATTATTATTATTAAGTGCATATACCATTGATTTAGGTGAGTGAAAACATAAATAAATGTGTACCATATTTAACATATGTTAATAGTAGAAAGATAAAAGACAACAGTTTACTTATATTCATTTCACAAAAATTTAAATAAAATTATTAATGAGTAATAATGATTTTACTTATAAATATGTCTTAATCATATATTTTTAACCCTCAAAATAATAATACACAAAGTACTACTTGAAAACAACCTCTTTTTTTTTTTTAATTCATAAATTGTATGGAAAGATTTAAAAATAATTCAACTCAATGAACTAACAATCAATACCCACATTAAATTTTTTTATATATTGTGATTCTAATATCAAATGTTTATAAAAAAAAAATTGTTATTATTATTATTTATTTATTTGAAAGAATTGTTATAATTATTAGAAATTATTAATTAATAATATTATTAAATATTTAAATATCAATTCTTAATAGTTTGAATTATTAAATACTAGATGAAGCCCGTGCGATGCACGGTTTTTTGAATTTTTAAAAATATTTTTTTTTATTTTTTTTATGTATGTGCTAAAATTTGTTATATATTTAGATAAAATTCATAATATCAAAAGATAATATTTTATATTTAATTAATTTAAACTTAAAAATCTCATTCGACAATTTTGCTTACATGGCATTTGAGTTATTTAATTTTAAAAGAAATTAATAATCTCTTATTTTATTGGCTACAATTAAAATTTATAATCCTACGTGGCGCGTTAAGAAAAATAAATCCTATATGACTCTCTAAAAACTCGGGAAAAAACTCTCCTTTATATATATATATTAGATTATTATTGATAATTATTATTATTAATTATTATTATGATTAATAAATATTAATTATTATTAATATTAATAATTATTATAATTATTTTTAATATTAATAATTATAATAATTATTTTTAATATTAATAATTATTATCATCAATACAATATTAATTATTATTGTTATTATTAATTATTATTTAAAAATAGAGCAGAGCAGATTTCTTTTGAGCAGAGCAGAACAGGGCAGATTTGATCTGAATAGAGCAGAGCAGAACAGGACATGGCTCAGTAAAACAGAGCAAAAACTCTAAAGAACGAGGCCTAATAGTCACAAAAAATGTAAACATCAAGGGTCCATGTTATTGTAGCACAAGGAAGTGCCGAAGTGGCAATGATAGAGTGAATGGTAGAAAGATACACAAATTGCACGTGGGATGGATAAGCCTGCCTGTCACGTACTTGTCTACTTGAGGTGGCATTGGACACTATGTTCTCTTATAGGACTACTACCAGTAGTACTTGTACATATCATACGGTAATGTTCACTTTGCTAATGTAATGCTCATGTGGTCAATCCAATTTTTTGGTCCACTTCTAGGCTTGTACGTCTTTCATCGCGTTGGGGTCGGATAATATAAATCGTTTGTGTCCTTACATAATGTGGTGGTAGGAAATAAGGTACGAGTAACTCGTTATTGGTCCTTTGTCCGATTTAGGGAGGAAAGAGGAATGTGTAAAGCGTATCAACCTTATTACTGGTAGATTAGAGTGGTTGTTTAGCTAGACGTAAGAAGTTACACTTTTTGGGGTTTTTCATGTACTGCGTAGTACGTACATAACTTATTATATTTTTGGATAACACAGAAATTTTCACAAGTGGAACTTTCAATTTGCTAGGGGAGCACTAAAGCCAAAAGTCGGTGAATGATTTTATATTAAAAAATTTACTAATTGTCCTTGGTCAGATAAATTAGCTAGGCCAAAGCCCAGTAATGGGAGCCCAGCACTAATTCTTACAATAGTCAAGGGAAATTTAAGGATGACTAATGTCACCCCCCCCCCCCCCCCCCGGGTATTTTCTTAAGGATGAAAAGGAAATGAATACAAATTATAAAATCTAATTAAATGTAGTTAGTTTGGATATAATTTGAAATAAACAATGTTAGTGTATATGTTTCTAAATATTACAACAGTTTGATTGATACACGTATTAATACATGATTGACTATAAATATATGTATGCTTTAATAAAAACTACTTATAGGAAGTATTAAAAAGGAATTGTTATTTGAAAATTATATGCTGAGACAAATCCAACAACAATTTACTTGTTGAAAACATATGTCGATAATCCAACAATAATTCACAATCCTCTACTGTTAAGAATATAACATACTCGTTTCACTAGCCCTATAAGACTTACTCTTCATTTTCATGAAAGAATGAAAAGGATAATTGTCGCAATATTATGGAATGAAGAGAGTACAATTATACATTGTGTATATTTATACTTAAATATGTATATATTGTCAAGTTATCAATTCATTGCATATATTTAGGAATAAATTAAGGGTGTATATAGTAGAGGTGATCATTTGCGGGCTTGGGCGGGTAGCGGGCCAGGCTTATGCTTATTTTTTTGTCCAACGGGCTTCATGTATCAAGCCCGAGCCCTTTTATGCGGGCTTGATACTTTGTCCATTTCCGCTTACTAAACGGGCCGGGCTTGCCCGCGGGCTAACGGGCCTTAAATTTTTTATTTTTATTTTATAACACTAATTAATCTATTTATTATTTACATGTGCTAAAATTATTTTGGTAGAGTTGTCTTAAATTATTTTATCCACAAATAATGATAAAATAAATTAAAAACACGCAAAGTATGTCATAATATACAATTAAAATAAATAATTGTAACAAATAAAAGCTTATAGTTCATTATAGTCTCTTTGTATTTATTATTTTATTTTCTTAAATACACAAAGTATTATTTTTATTATTAAATATAACACTAACTAAATAAAATTATTAAAATATTATTATTATTATAAACGGGCCGGACGGGCTAGCCCACGACACATATTTTCTTGTCCATACCCGCCCATTTATATTAACGGGCCGGGCCTAGCCCGCCCAAAAATCCAATTTTTTTTAAAAGGTTGTCCAAGCTGCCTTTTTTACGGGCCGGGTTGGCGCGGGCTTAGCGGGCCGTCCCGCCCATGAACAGCTCTAGTATATAGGAGGGCTATCTGGTAAATCGCAATACACTGAATAATTTTTTTTTTAATTTTTTTTATAGTTACAGTGGTTTTTTTAATATACTACTCTGTATTATACATGTATTTCATACTATTAGAGTATAGGTTGTTTAGTATAGTATTTATAAGTAACAGTGATACAATATTTGATGTAAAATTTTAAATTTATATACTTATTGTACCACTAGAAAAACATTTATAGTAATAAAGCATTTAATGTTCATATTTACAACTCATCCATCACTCTTTTGTCTCATTTATGCTATTTAATTACAAGGAATTACAAGGCAAGTAAATAACAAATATGCGCCAAGAGTTCTCCTAACAACACTAAATAAATTCTCGCTTCTCTCTCCAAACCTAACCACCACAATAACTTTAGTGTTGCATGCCGTCGATAAATATGCCAATGTTAAGCCCTATTTTTTCCCCCAATTATATAGTCAATATAGATCATCGCAGTATCATGATCATAGTAAGTCCTTCAGCTAGGGTTTGATCGCTTCCCTCATGGTAATCGTGGTGGGATCATTAGTTTAGTTTATTTGTTTGTACAAGGTTATAAGTTTGCTAGGTTTGACATGCCAATTTGATAGGGTTGCAAATTCAGAACGTGAAATAAAGATTCTTCTTCCAATATTTGCCGATCTTGAGTACAAATTAAGTTTTATCATTTTTCTGCCTATGAACAATGAGATTCCGTCTACAATGATGTATAGATTTATAAATTATCTAGAAGCATATAAACAGTGATGCCATTATTTTAAAACAAGGGGGTATTATTCTTGTATTGAGAATATAGATCTCGTAATGGATAATCATAAATGAGTCAAATGACTTTTATTCAATCAAATTAAATCATCCACCTCCTATTCCATCAAAGGGAGTGTGATTAATTAGGGGTGAGTACCTACACTCAATCAAAATTCTAAGAACTAAGGGCTTGTTTGGCATTGTTTTTGTTTTTAGTTTCCAATTATTTTAAAAACAAAAAATCAAAAACAGGAAATAAGAAAAAGATGTTTCTACTTTTTTGTTGTCAGTTTTCAAAATCATCATGATTTTATTAAGTTTGACTAATTTTTTATTCATTATATGAAATATATCATAAGATTTTAAAAATCAAAAAACCGAAAAACAAAAAATCACAGTGATCAAACGGAACCCTTAACTAGACAAATTGGTTCCTAAAATTTTTTGATTCGGAATTGGAATCGCTTGGTATCAATCATAGAGTACCTAATTTTAGATATGGCTGTTAAGAAGAATACAAAAATGGAGGAACAATATATTTAAGTAAATAAAATGATCAAAGTAGAGAGAATAAAGTGCATTAAAAATGTATATCATATTTAGCAAACCTAATTATAAAAAAACATACATCATAGCTAGTTATTAAAAAGACTAGAAATCATTGGAAATAAGATTTGGAAGCTTAATTAGAGCATTAGGGCCGCAAATGGACAAAAAAAAAAAAGAAAAAAAAAATCAAAAAGAAGTTTTAATCATCATCCCTTAAATTTACAATAAATTCGATCCTCTCGCATTCTTTTTCACCATCATTCTTCGCATTGTGCCACTCATTATTTAATTACATTGTTATGCTTCCATAACAAAAAGCATGCGGAGAAAGATGGACGAAAAGGATTATGACTTATGGTCAAAATTACTTTTATAAAATAAATTACGATGTAAACAACAATTATTTGGTGCAGCAGGCCACATCATGTGGCAGGGGTTATCCCAATTATTTTGTTAGGGGTTACCCGAGTTATTCAGTCGAGGTTACTTGAGGGGTTTGGACATGGGTTACTCAAGGGGTTTACTCGGTCAAGGGGTTACTCGGTCAAGGGTTACTCAAAGGGTTATTCGGTCATGGGTTACTCGAGTTACTCGGTCATGGGTTACTCGAGTAATTCAGTCAGGGGTTACTTAAGGAGTCCAATCACGAGTTACTCGGTCAGAGGTTACTTGAGGGTTCAGTCAGGGGTTACTCAGGGCCTGTTTGGTAATTAGCTGATAGCTGATTGATATAGCTTATTGTATTAGCTAGTTTGACTAGCTGGTTATATTAGCTGGTTGGACTAGCTAATTATGATTAGCTGATTGTGTAACAATGTTTGGTAAATAGCTGTTAATTGTTAGCTGTTTTAGTGTTTTTAAGAGACAAAAAGCTAATTTTACAATAAGCTTATTTTAAAAAGCTCTTATAATGAGCTTTTTCTAAAAGAGCTTTTTGAGCCCAAAAAGCTTTTCTAATAAGCTATTTACCAAACATCCAAATTAGCTTTTTTAATTGGTCAAACATCTAATTGGACAAAATAAGCTAAGCTCTTTAAAAAGCTCTTTACCAAACACACCCTCAGTCAGGGATTACTTGAGAGTTCAGTCATGGGTTACCCAGTCAGGGGTTACTTGAGGGGTTATTCGAGGGGTTCGGTCATGGATTACTCGAGGGGTTACTCGGTCAGGGGTTACTTGAGGAGTTACTCAGTCAGGAGTAACGAACTCAAGTAACCCCTGACCGAGTAACTCGAGTAATCCCTGCTGTATGGTATAACAGACCGCATACAAAAAATTGTGCCAGGTAAAAATAGGTTTAATTTGTAATCAAGAGTTTGACTTTTTTTTTTTAATACAATCACTGTTCAAACAAGAACTGCTAATTTTAGGCACTAATTTATACATGCCTGGACTTTACACGTAGCTAATCCATTTCTATCTATAGTCACAAGCTAGGGCCATAGCTCAAAGTTATGAGAGAGCGAGGAACTACTCGGGTGATTAGAGTTTTAGAGTTTTCTTTCCGATTTCAGGGATCCTTAATTTATTCTCATCACTAGCTCTCATGATTATCTAAACAACGGGGGGAGAGGCAAAATTATAGATTGAAATTCTAACTAGTGATAAGATTATATATCAACTAGCTAGCTTAATTTTATCCGTTCCATAATTAATTAAGTGTTGTGGGATGATATTCAACTTTTGAGATCCAATCAATCTACAATTCTACATACCCGACTTTTCCTTATAACTATTTATGAACCAAAATTAAAAATCCGTAGGGATTTGGGAGCCCACAATTGATTTTTGATAGGAATAATCATCTTTAAAGCACACCTAAAAATGCACACTTAAATCACTATGTAGCTCTAATCATAACCTATTTTATAGTTGATTAGTCTTTGTTGACTTGAATTAGATAGTACTAATGAATTCTAAATGTGTATTAATAAAGGATTAACTGTTTTAATCACGCCCAATGTCCTTTAATAGATCTTCTACATGATTATTGGACCTACACGATCATAATACATGATTGATTGAGTAAATTGGATCGGGAAATTAAGGAAACTAAAAGCAACTTTAATCAACTTTAGGGCATTTTATAGTAGTAATTCACTAATTTTACACCTTTTAATCTACACTTTGAACTGTAAAATAACTGTTTATTTCTTTTAAATATAATAATAATAGTGAGGAGTGAATGTAAATAGGAGCTTGGGCTATTTTCAACGAGAAAACCAATCAATTGAGAAAGTGATTGATTATAATGGAAAAAGACCTCTAATTGACTAATTCTAATAATCCACTATTAGGGAATGTAGATATAAGAATTAGGATCTCAAGTGAAACGTTTTAGGAATTATACATGATGTCTCGTAAACTCATAATAATGCAAGTATAATCTTATGGTACAAGGTACATAGAGTTTTGTAAACGAGCTAAGGATCGGACTATCTTATTCATTATGCTAGTTAAACTCAAGACCGGGCTTGCGTTGGTCAATACGTTGACATTGCTCGAGCTCAAATTACTGATCAAGCTTGAATTGTTAGACAATGTATGTAGAATTAGGGTTTGGGCTGAGGTCGAGATTTGTTCACAAACATTCTTTGTCATGAATTATGTTACAAAATATAAAAGAAGTTACGAAATGTATTCTAATTCAATTGACTTATTATATAAAGTATAAATGATTGAATCAATATATGAGCTTTGATCGAGCTTGATTTTGATTTCTTTAATGAATGTTTCAACTCAGCTCTTTTATACCTCTAAGATTTCATGGTTAATAGCGTAGCTAACAATTTTTGACAAAATGTAAGTAAAATTTTAAATGTATGTTTAAGAAAAAGAAATATGGAGTACTTGATATTAATATTCATACCAATTGGCTGTTGGTGTAATGGTAATTGAGACTACACTCGGTAAGGAAAACCCGTGTTCGATCCCCGTAACAACAATTGGGAGGGGACTGTAACCTAATCACCCAGAACTAATCCCCGAATTCGGATTAGCCCAAAGGATGAAACGGGTGGAACACACACACAAACACACACAAAAAAAAAAAAAAAAAAAAAAAAAATCCATTCCTCAATAGATCATAAAGAAGAATTAAAGGAAACGTTTTTTTTTTTTTTTTTTTTTTTTTTTTTTTTTTTTTTTTTTTTTTTTTTTTTATAGGAAACCTATTTAAGTATTAAACGTAAGTATTAATTATTAAGAGATAACCAAAGACAACTTTGTCAGGCAGTTATCGGTTAAAATTAACTGATTGAATTGATTATTCCTAAAGATCACAAGCAGTTTGTTGCAGTAAATATTATTATCTTATAGAAAATCGAAATAATGCTACTCTATGTTATACGAAATATTGTAATAATAAAAACATATCTTATATTATAAAAACCATACAGAACTCAGTAATTAAGTATTAATTGAATATATTGATTTGTAGGAAACATAAGTATCTTCTTATACGATTGTTAATGGCGAACTGCCCAACAAGAAAATCTCAAAATAAGGGTTTTGGTACAACAACTAATATGCTTGACAGTATTGAAATAAGGAACATTATATTGTTCTCTTCTGAAACCGAAGAGGTAAAAATTGTTCATTAACGTATTATTTAAGGGGTCAAAATGATAAAATGAGGGCCATTCTTGAAGTTTACAAAGCTTATAAATTATTTGTGGACCGTTAAATGCATCAAATATGTGACGATTATGATATAATCAACCTTAAAAACAAATTGTATATACTCATGAAATATAATTTATAATAGGAAAAAAATATATGCAGTCCTTATGCATATAAGAAGCTAAAAGTGAAAAGAATCAACAATAAATAAACATTTATTACACCAATTTACTCGTGAATTATAGATTAATTCCCAACTTAATACCAAAAAAAAAAAAAAAAGATATTAAATGCTTACATGCAGCTGCATATAGCATTACTCTTTATAATATGGTATTGTGTGAAATTTAGTAATGCATAAAAAAAAAATTTACAAGTTGGTCGATTTTATTTAATGTATTATTTATACTTAATAGTCTCTTTTACAGTATTATTAAGAGTTGCGCACAAAATTGTTTAACATCAAACAATATTGTTATATAAATGATTTTTTTGTTAATTATTTTGATTCTCTTAAGGTATATCAATCCAAAACTAATATTCTTATTCACCAAATAAGCATTGCATGCATATATATGGATTAGGGGGCTACTACCAACATTAATAAATTATGACAACTAATTAGGACATATATTAAATAACTTCGTATAATTTAAATTATACTCTATTTATTTTTAATTTTAGTTATTTAAATAAGAACTTAGCTTATATGGACTTATTGTAGTTGTAAATTGAACTTGATTAAGGAGCCCTTATTAATCTTTATCTGAACCTATTTTAATTTATTTTTTCCTTAATAGATATTATTTAAACCTATCAAAACTCATCAACCCTTATTTGAAATTATTTTTTTAAAATTAAGTATAAATTTTTTTTTAGAGAAAAATTAAGTGTAAATAAAGTGAACAAAATAATGTATTATAGTGGAGCAATGACATTACTATTTATTATATTTATCAAACTTTTACACTCTAATTCATATTCATATACGAAGTATTTTTTTATTTTTTTTAAAGATTCATATATCCCTTTGTTAAATTCTTAAAAGTTTGCCCTTTTTTTCTTGGAATGTATCTATCTAGGAAAAAAAAATAAAAACATTTTGGTTTATATGATTATAATAATCTCCTTTAATTTTACTATATCTTCAAACCCTTATTGCAAAGACAAAACTATCAACCCACTTCCATAAAACACTTGAAAAAGTAAAATTAGTGAAATAGACAATTTTAGCAACAATAGAGCGTACCATAAAACCCCTCCTTTTTTGTCAAAAAAAAAAAAAAAAAAAAAAAAAAAAAAAAAAAAAAAAAACCTCCTTTGACCGCATGCACTCTCCTTAGATTTCCCCAAACAATTAAAAATATAAACACATCACATATACGAGTATATTCTGATTTCTTTTTTTTTTTTTTTTTTCATGACAAAATTGACACTCGTCCCCACAAGAATCAAATTATATATTTGCAATAGCAAAAGGATAATGAGATGTACTCCGTATATTAAATTAAAATTGATGTATATTAAATTAAAATTAACCACCTTAATTAATTGATTATAAATCTATGTTTAATTAGTTGGTTACAACTAATTAAAAAAATAATAAAAATAATAGGAAACATATTGTCGTTCGGCCCCAAATAATTTTGATGTACCTTATCATCAAACACATAGTGAAGGAGCATTTGCTACATAGCACCAAAAATAAATAAGTGTGGGAGCATACCACAATTTTGTATAACTCTTTGTTACCTTATTTGATATAGTGGCCGACCCAATATGTTGGTGGGTGATACCTACACTTAAATTAAATAAACTTTCTTCCTTCTTAGAAAATGACAAATACCCAATAATCCATATACACTATAAACTATAGCTTAATTGTATATGTAATCCTCTTATGAATATTCATTTTAATTAATCACTTACTTCTTTTTCAACGCTTTTGGTGTATTAGGATATAGGAAGGATTGTGTAGTTAGTATTTCGGTTATGGTGACCCATAACATGAACCTAGTTGTTACTAGTTTAATTTATTCACCAAATTTAAGCATCTATTTTAAGGATGATTATTGTGGAGAAGAGCGTGGTATATATGTATAGTAGCTCCTTTCATCATCCATTCTATTACGTGGCCATCACCGACTAGTCAAAAAGAGTGTATTTCTCATAGTACAAGTTAGGGTGCGAATTATTCATACACAACATAGAATTCTATTAAACTAAAATAAATCTTACTCGACTTGAACTTACATTCACTGTCTCATAAGCATATTACATGTTTCACACTATAATATACAAGATCACTATTTTTAGATAGTCAACTCGACGAAAAAAGTGTAATTCTCATAAAATTAAACAAGTTAGAGTGAAAATTATTCATAAACAGATGTATTAATTTGATATTAGTCGGACATCAACTTGCATACATATACCACTTGTCCACTTCCATAATCATACATCCTACAATAATATTAGGGCCTATTCTGATTTATCGTACTAAGCAGAGTTGAGCCGAGCTGAACTGAACTGCACTTATTGGAGTTGAAATAAACTGAACTGAATGGAGTTGAATTGAAATGAACTGAACTGAATTATTTATAAGAAAAGGAAATTAGAAACTAAAGTGAACTGAACTAATTGAAATTGAATTGAACTGAAATTAAATTGAAGAGAATAGACCCTTATTTCCGACTAGTGTCATACCAACACCAAATTTACAAATTAATGTATGTGGACTATAAAAATGTAGCATGATAAAATGATAATAATTATTGATGATCTAATAGTCTTCTCATCTAGTCATCATAGAAAAAGAAAGTATAAAGTGGCCTTATGAAATGGGACCCAAGTGTTATTGTCTAGTTGTTATGAGGGCAATGCACGCCCTTTCATGCCCCATCCTTGAATCTTTTTAGTCAAGACCAAATAGTAACCTCCTTGGACCACACTTTCCTTCCTATAAAATACCCTCCAAATCTTCATTTCCACATATCTCATTTCTTGCATTTTCATCCACTAAACTCTTACACAACATTTCTCCAAATTAATCACAAATTCCTCTCTTCTAATTATTATCATTAATTACTCTAATCAAACTCAAGAAAACTAAAGATGAAGTTGAGCAGTCCAAGTATGGGAGGAAGCAAGAGGAAGTTTGTTAATCGTGGATTAAGTGGCATGGTTAGAGAACAAAGAGCAAGGCTTTATATCATTAGAAGATGTGTTGTTATGCTCCTTTGTTGGCATGAATGAACTTCATTTCTTCTTCTTTTTATTTATTTTTTCTTTATTTTTAGAGAATGGGAAGATTAACAAAGATAAAAGTCTTCCTTTTTCTGTTTTTTTTGGGCAGATTTTATTTTATTGATTAATTCATATTGTAAATAGCTAGTAGGGTATTAGATTAATTAATTAAGGTTAGAGTAATTGAGAGAGTTTTGACACAATTTTGCTCTCTTTTTCAATTTTGCCATCATGTACATGGGCATAGCTTGAATGAAAAATCATCATCACTTGTTATATAACCAATCTCATGATTTTTGGCAATATTGTTCACTTTGTTCAATTGTTGATAATTTTCTATTTATTTTCGTGCTATAATTCCAATATTGGTTGAGCTATCAAAGTTAAATCAATTAGTGAGTGTTGTGAGATTGAGTTTTGTGTATTTTTTGTGCTAGATTTTCAACTCAAAATCAGTTGGATTTTGTGAAGTTTTTATGATCCATAAATAATGGAGGTAATATGATGCTAGTGAAGAATGCATAAACCAAGTATTATGCACCAAGTTAAATACCTTACATTGTACAAATTTCGTATTGGTTAGAAATTTCCATAAGCTTGTAGCTCATTGATTATCGATCTTCAAATTCGGATTGACGCCGAGCTTTGCTAGATTTCATGCTACAATGTTTGATGGTGTCAATTGGAAGTGAAAATTCACTACTTGAGCATTCCAAACTTTGGATACTCACCCTGCTCTCTAAAGTCTAAACGCCAAAAAAAAAAAAGGAAAAAGAAAAAAAAAAAAAAAAACTATGATAAAACTTTTGCTATTGGATTTGATGGACTAACAAATTAAAGGGTACATTTTTTACATAGTTATCAAGATGATGATTTATCTAAATTACTCTTAAGAGACTCCAAGAAATGGTATCAAAATTTCACCATATTATACATTAAAGTTCTTCAATTTTAATCAATAAATTAAGTTTGTAAATGTTGCATAATATATGGTCACAGATCACCTACTATGTAATCCATCACAAAAAGAAATTCAACCCAAGATTGAGAATATACTTCTGTGACAGCAACTAGCTGTAACATACATGTGATTGACAAAGATGGAAAATAGTAATTAATTAAATTTAGCATAAATTACTTGATTAGTATCATGCATTAACATAAAAAAAACATTAAAACTTGCTAATCATAATATTTCTCATGTACTTCTATTAGCCTATGAGTTAAATTAGCTGAGAATTTGTAAGGAATTTCATTTGTATGTCAGAAGATTTAAATTGAACTGAAATGTCAGTTACCATAATATTTTTGTATGACATATTATAAGATTTAAAGTTTATTATATAGTTTATAACCCCAATTAAATGATAGAATTTAGGAGTATAGATGCCACAACTTGACTAACAATCTTGTGCTCCTCCCAATTCACAAGGAAGACCAAACTTCAATTAGTTGTAAATCCTATAAAATAACACAAATTCTTATATGTGGCTAACCACACCGTCATTATAAGAGTTATTTCGTTAATGTTATAGGAGTTATCCGACGTATTCAAGGGTTACTTCGTTAGTTTTATAGAGGTTATTTTATCAGTATTATATAGAGATTACTCGGTTAGTATTATAAGTGTTACTTAATCAGTTATTTAGAATTACTTTGTTGTTTTACAACCAGTCACACGGTATGATCAGCCGCATACAAAACGCGTTGATAAAATAATTGTACATTATTTCTTATCTAATTTAGGCTGTCAATTTATTGATCGAGTTCATCAGGTTATTTCTTTGTTGCTTCAGTCATCTCCTAAATTCATGCTTAAGTAATCGTTTCGTCGTGCATATTTAACTAGGTAATACTACTCCTAACTTATAATAATTATTATTTAGTGCATTATTGAGTTAAATAATTATTTTAAAAGACTATAATTGCCCAAGTAAGCTCAATTACGTTGTTCAATCCAAGTAAACTCAATTTGATGCGCGTATGGTAATTTTAAAACAATTGAACTCAGGGCGGTCTTAGAGCAGGTTTTTTATGATACACAGAACAGGGCCCCTAAAATTGAGGGGCCCAAAATTGAGTTGGTTCAAGTCGAAAAAAAAAAAAAAAGATAAAAGTAAATATCTCATCTTTATCATATTTCCGTAAAATAAGGCCACCATTTCCAAAACTATCTCTAAACTCTTTAGATTCTTTTTTCTCCAAATTTAAGTCTTTGCTTTTAGTTTTTAAATTTCCAATTAAAATTAAACACTCTTTTTTATTTTTTTTCAAAATTCGCATAATTGTACACAACTTTACCACTATTTTTTAATGCAAACTTTAAGCAACAATTTATCCTCAATTACAATATCCGATTTTGATTCACAAGTAATTACAAATTTATTTTCATATTATACCAATATTAAGTACTTTCATACCCACAAACAATTAGTCAATTAGAATCTTTGCACACACAAAAAAAAAAGTACAATCTTTTTTCAATTGTAATTCAGTTCAATCCACAAGTTCTTTGGCCAAGAATTCTTCCATTAGAGTTTGTAGACTCCGAGCTATGCTCTTTGCCGGTTGTTGTTGTTTTTTTTTAGTATAATAATAATACTCTACCTTTATTTTAAAATGGTTCTTTAAAAATTATTAAGGGCCTAATTTTTGTAATTAGAACAGGGCCTCTAAATTATCGGAGACGACCCTGATTGAACTTAGTTGCTTTCATTACAATATAAAATATCCTCTATATTCGTAATTAGCCTTTTATATTATCTCAATTTTTATTAAAGAAAGGAGATCAGATCATATCATATTATTATACTAATTTTTGTAATTTTTATTTTCCGCCCATTACTAAACTTAAGCAATACATAAAAGATCCTCTAAAAAAAAGTACATAAAAGGGGTGGGGAAAAAAAAGTCACGTAAAAGTTATCTAGCTATGTTTCGCAAATGTTGTGTAGATCTATCAGTAGCAGTATCGATCATATGAAAAATCTAATCAGAAATGTATGTAATATGACAACTTTTTCTAGATATCATATAAACTGTAGAGTCCACGACATGTACGGGTATGTGACTATGAAGTTCACACGAAGAAAAGAGTAACATATTTTCCTTTATTTTTGGCAATATCTTAGTGTATGGTGCACTTGAATTGAAGTTATCAAAAGAACCAAGGTGAGAAAAATTGAGCATGCATTACTTGGGAAAAGAGGTTGGGAGGTGGAGTAAAAGATACCCTAAAGCATTGGAACTTCAAGTTGAAACCAGATGTAAGAAGAATTTAATTTATATTAATCCCTGGTTTGCAGAATTATTTTAAGATTTTCTAAGTCAGTTTGAACTGTCTTAAACTGGGCTTCATCTATTGTAAAAAATAAAAACATAAAAAAAAAAAAATACCAATATTTTTTCCCAAAAGAACAAGGTAGTCAGAATTGCACGTGAACATCTCGTGATTGACACCCTCATTGAAATATGGATCATCTATTCCAAAGTTTGAATTCAGTAGCATGATATCATGGTTTTATTTTATTTTTCATCTATCTATTTATGATAATACTTAAAAACTTAACATTAAAATACAATACAATAAAATAAATTCAACAAAATTTCAAGTGACTAAATTATTGTCTTATAGATTATGCGTAACAGTTTTTCATAATTAAAGTTTTTAGAATTTAACCAAAAAAAAAAAAAAAACGTGAAGAGACAATCTTGTAAGGACGACGGGAGTATTAACCTTTATGTACTTGTTCTTCTTGTTCCTTTAAAATGAAGCATACTTTCTCTATAATTAATGCGTTCCATAATATTCTCCCACTAATAACAATGCTAATTATTATAATTAAGATATGATAATCTCGATTTACGTACAGTGGTTTGCAGGATTTAACTTTTTTTTTTTAAAACAAATTTCTTATGTTTATGAATATATATCATAATTACAGTTGTCATTTTATTGACATCTGGATTTTCACCGCCATTTGGTTTAATTAAAATCATGCGTGCTATAAGAATTAGGCTAATTTGCTTAAGGCTTCTTTGTTTTGTTTAACCACAAATAAATAAATAAAATACTTTAATAAATAAAAAAGAAATAACAACAATCTTAAAACTGTGTGACCGAGGTTATTTGGTCGGAGGTTACTTGATTAGGGGTTTACTTATCAGTCGATCAGTGGTTACTTGGTCAGTCAGGGTGGTCACGAGTTACCCGATCGATCAGGGGATACTCGGTCGGTCAGGGACTACTAGGTCAAGGGTTACCCATGCCAATCAGTGTTTTGGTGTGTGTCAGCAGCTGGCAACACAAAAAACGCGCATTTTAATCATAAAAAATTTCAATTAAATTTTGATTTTTTAAAATTAAAATCTAGTTCTAATAATCATCAAATTATGGGTAATGTTATATGCAACTCTTAGAACTGCATATATCTTTTTTCTTAAATTATTATCTTTATCAATTTTACTCAATGTTAACTAGAAAACTCTATTCATTAAGAACATATTGCCGATATTAGTAAATTTGCTTGGTGTTCATTGACTAATTTGTTAGGCACATGAATAATTAGCTATCCTATGAATCCTATCCAAAAAAAAAAAAAAAAAGAAAAAGAAAAAGCTATCGACTCTTGCTGTTTTGTAGGGTGAAGTATTTTTTCATTTAAAAAAAAAAAAAAAATTTAAAAAAAATCCTACTCCGATCCGTAATCGAACATCTACAACTCTACAAGAGTGCAAGTTTACGCTTCCACCATTTTACCACATTGGGATGCTCTCAAAAAGTTGCTAGTTTTCTATTATAGCTATGGATCGTGTGTGTAGCTCTCCTACTTATACCATCATTTGAAAAAGGTCCTTGCTTTGCTAAGTTCTGTTCTGCGAAAGTTTGTTATAATTTGTTAAGTCTTGTTCTGCTCTGTTATATTCTGCTTACAATTTCAAAAGAATAACATCTGATATTATTAGCTTAATTTTATTATAATTAAAAACTTAAATGGAGAGAATATAAAAGAAGAAAATTTACTATTTATGTAAAAATCCGTCTTAACGGATTAGACCTTAATTGCCCTAAAGATGCCACGTAGTTTGTTGATCAATTGGTTCCCTTGTATATGGAGTATTTAGCATCAACATCCTCAAAATGAACTGAGTATTAGCTTTATCTTATCCTCATATATGATATTGGGACTTGGGATAGACCAACTTACAATTGAAATGAAAAATAATACTTGTTTACAATGAAATTCAACCTTAGTTAATGAACCTTAACAAGTTAAAATTTTGATGGCAGTGATTTACGATTGAATCTTGTCCATATTATTTGTTGATTATAACTCTTTATACAAACAAATAATGATAATAAATCAAAACAGATATATAAATAAAAAAGTTATTTTTTTTTATTTAAAATACTCTCTTCGTTTCGTAATAATCATAACAACAAGATTGACACAAATTTTAGAAGAATTATAGGGTGAGGACCAAAAGAAGAATTTTTAATATTATAAAGTATAGTTGGTGTGATATATTTAACTGTTAATAGGAGAGAGAAATAATAATAAAAAAAGGAATTGAAACTCCCTTGAAAGAGAGGGCAAACTCCCTTGCGAGACAGGAAACTCTACTTTGCAAGAGAAGTGATTCTCCGGCCAGCCATGGCCGACGACCTTGCTAATCAATGCTCTAATTTGCGAATTTCGGATCTAGAGAAGGAGATTGTAGATGTCACAGATGTCAAAGATGTTGAATCTGAGGAATGTTTATCCCTTATGCTTGTATGGAAATTGATTTGCGATCATAACATTAATACAGAGGCGTATAAAAAAACCATGATTCAATCATGGGCGGTATCGAAGAGAGTGGTTATTAGGGCGATTGGAAGCAATCTATTTGTCTTCCAATTATTCCATTGGGAAGACAAAGATAAAGTTTTGGAGGGATGACCATGGTGTTTTGAAAATAACTTGTTGGTCCTCAATGAAGAGGTTGGGAATGAACAACCGACAGATGTTTCGCTCACTCACTCCCCTTTCTGGATTCGATTGGAATATTTACCATTCAATCAGCGTTCGGATGCGGTGGTGAAAACCCTTACGACTTCTATGGGCGAATTGATGGACATAGAACAGGATGATTTTGGACTTGAGAAATATAGGAGAGTTAGATTAGATCTGGACATCACTAAACCCTTACGATGTTTCATATACATGAAAGGGCGAGATGGAAAGATTGTTTGAGTAGAGTTAAAGTATGAGAGACTGCCATTCTTCTGTCTCATGTGTGGTGTAATTGGTCATAGTGAGAGAGATTGCTTAAATATTACAGAGGAAGATCAATCACATGAAATGGGTTGGAGTCTTTGACTTCAAGCCACTTCTTGAAAAGGGAGAAAAAAGTTGATTGAAGAGGTGGAAGAAGTGAAAGTAAGGAGGAAAGTTCTATTTGTCAGCAAAAAGGCTATTTAGGAGAAGGAAAACAGTAGTAACGGCTCGAAGAGCTTGATGATTCATGATGCTGTAGGGGAAAAGGGGATGATTACTATTTATAAGGAGATTGAAGCTCACTCCAAGGAATACACCGGGACACTTTTATTAGATGATATTAATCCAGATTCGGTAGAAGACAGTGGGGTAGTAAGGG
Organism: Chenopodium album; assembly: GCF_948465745.1. Lineage (NCBI taxonomy): Eukaryota > Viridiplantae > Streptophyta > Magnoliopsida > Caryophyllales > Amaranthaceae > Chenopodium > Chenopodium album. The sequence goes on from NC_137843.1 coordinate 15,098,625, forward strand.
AGGAGAGGGTGAATGCTGGTGAACCAACTATTGTGGTACTTTTTACCTTCACAACTTCTTTGGGTTCAAAAAAGGGTCTTGCAAAAAAAAAAAAAAAGGAGTTAAATTAAAAAGAGAGGGAGCAGGGGTGGTTAGAAGAGAAGGGGAAAGGGGAGGAGGGAGTTGTGGGAAGAGAAAAGAAGTGTCAGCAGAAGATGAGATGGAAGTGGATGAGGTTGCCAAACGAGCTCGTGTCAATGTCACTCTGAGTTCTTTTGAAGTAGCGGGAATTGGTGAAACCCAACCCCGCGAACAACCATGAATCTGATATGCTGGAACTGTCGGGGGATTAGCAACCCTCGAGTGGTTAAGACACTCCGTAGATGGTGCCTTCAATATGCCCCGGATTCGCTGTTCATTTTAGAGACAAAAATAAATAAAGTTGAGTCCGAAAATCTGAAGAACAGGTTCGATTTTGACTGTGCAATTGGAGTGAGTAGTATTGGATTACCAGGAGGGGGTATGCATTTACTGGAGGAGTGATAAAATAACTTTTACTTTGGTTTCGATTTCCCACAATCACATATGTGGGGATATAGTAGACGATGGGAGTTTAACTTGGAGATTTGTCGGGTTGTATGGTTAGCCGGAGACTGCAAATAAATGGAAAACTTGGCAACTCATTCAAAACTGCTTCTTTTGATGGACTTTTGTTGATTGGTGGTGATTATAATGAAATAATAAGCTACAAGGAGAAGCAAGGGGGGCTGACACGGAGATAAGGCGCGATGACGGAGTTAAGAGAAGCTTTAGATGTTTGTAATCTGAGAGACTTGGGCTATGTAGGTCAATGGCTCACTTGGGAAAAGGGTTTGAATGAGGAAACTATAATCAAAGAATGGTTAGAAAGATATTGTGCAAATGAGGAGTGGATGAGAATTTTTCTCGAGGCTTCTGTCAAACACCTGGTGCGTGTGAAATCGGATTATGTTCCAATTCTGGCTCGTCTCAAACGCCCAAAAATAAAGCGCAAAAAGGGGAAGAAAAACTTCAAGTTTGAATCGGCTTGGTTACTGGATGTTTCATGTGAGCAGGCCGTTCTTGAAGCGTGGGGTAGCATTGTTGGCAGGCCAACGGAGGAGAGACTGGAGACCTTGCTTAGTGCGTTAAGATGTTGGAGCAGTAAAAAACTCGATAACCTGGAGAGACAAATAGATGAGGTTGAGAAAAGCCTCAAGGAGGCACAAGGTGAAGCTGTAAGCCGAAAGAACTTGGAGTTGTGCTCATCCCTGGAAGCAAAGTTAGATGTCCTTTGTGATAAACAAGAAGCGTATTGGTACCTCAGATCAAGAGTCTCAGAAATAAAGCACGGCGATAAAAATACCAAATACTTCCATCATAAGGCATCTCAGAGAAGGAAGCAGAATGAGATTAGGGGATTGTATGATTCGAATGGTGAGTGGAAGGAGGAGGAAAAGGGTTTTGAGGAAATTGTGCAAAATTTTTACACTAACCTTTTTACCTCGTCGGAACCATTGAGGCTTGACTATGAGACTGTTTTGGGGGCCGTGAAACCTTCCATTACGATGGAGGACAATGAGTTCCTTATGAGACCTTTTTGCAAAGAAGAGATTTTTTCCGCCTTAAATGAGATGAAGCTCTGTAAGACCCCGGGACCGGATGGTCTTCATGCTTTATTCTACCAGAAATTCTGGCACATTATTGGAGATGAAATTTTTGCACATGTTAGTATCATTTTACATGGTGTTTTCTACCCGAAGCCGATAAATAATACTAACATTGCCCTGATTTCGAAGGTAAAATCTCCTACTTCCATGTCAGAGTTCCGTCTTATTGCTCTATGTAATGTTTTGTATAAAATTTCCTCGAAAGCTATTGTTATGAGACGTACTTAAGTCTATTCTTCCTGGTATTATCTTTGAAAATCAAAGTGCCTTCGTTCCGGGAAGACTTATTACTAACAATGCTTTGATTGTAATGGAACTTTTCCATACTATGAAGAAATGAAGCACAAGTAGGAAAAGGACCATTGTGATGAAACTAGATATGAGTAAGGCATACGATAAAGTGGAATGGTTTAATATGGAGAAACTTTTGCTGAAAATGGGTTTTGCAGAAGGTTGGGTGAGAACTGTGATGAATTGTGTCTCAACTGTCTCTTATTCTTTCATTATTAATCGAAGTGTCGTGGGTTCTATTACTCCTTCCAGGGGTTTAAGGCAAGGAGATCCTTTGTCCTCGTATCTCTTTATCATGATTGCAGATGCCTTTTCATCTCTAATTAGGAAAGCGTCTGATGACAGGCTTATTCATAGAGCCAGGGCTAGTAGGAGATGGCTGAAAGTTACTCACCTTTTTTTTGCAAATGACAGTTTACTTTTTGCAAGAGCCAACCGTGAGGAATGCTAAAAAATAGTTGAAATTCTCAACATATACGAAGTAGCTTCCAGTCAGAAAATTAATTATGAAAAATCGAAGGTCTCTTTTAGCAAAGTCATCAATTTGTCCAAGCAAGAAAAGTTGATTGATCTTCTGAAAATGCGAGGGGTGGGTGAACATGACAAATACCTAGACATCCCAAATGTTCTAGGTAGATCAAAAGGACATTTTTTCATATTTAAAGGACATAATATGGAAAAAACTCAAGGGTAGAAAGAGAAATTGCTCTCAAAGGCCAGTAAGGAAGTGCTTGTGAAATTTGTAATTCAAGTTATTTTGACTTACTTGATGGGAGTGTTTAAATTGCCGATTGGTGTGCTTGATGAGATTCGCTCTTTAATGGCAAAATTTTGGTGGGGTAATGAGGACACGAAGCGAAAAGTGCACTAGATAAACTAGGATCGAATTTTTCAACCAAAATGTTTAGGTGGCTTGGATTTTCGTGACTTGGGTGTTTTCAATGAAGCTATTCTCGGTCAGCAAGCTTGGAGATTGATCATGTCCCCAAATTCTCTCTTTGGGCAAGTGATGAAAGCAAAGTATTACTGTAGACACCTGATTGTGTCTCCCCAAAAACCAAACCCAATGATGAATATCTTTCACGTCATTGATTATCGAACAAGGTGAAATGTGAAAAGTCTTGTGATGCGGTCGTTTTAATAAAAATATTTCTTTCTGTTTTCAAAAGTATTTCTTTTCGTACTCTATTTATGGAAAATGTCCAGTCCAGTTTAGTTTGGTCCATGATATGGGTCCAATAATGGTGTAGTTGGATGGGGCTTGAAAAGAGCTTTCCAACGATATATTATAAGCCCAATTCCGATGAATAACGAGGAAGTTATTACCAAAATACTAAATTGGGCCCGAAATGAGTTTTATATATAGCCCGATGATCAAGTGGAGGGCCCATTAGTTATTATTGCTAAAATCATTAGGAATTACTTTAATCTACTAGAATAATCTAGAAGGTTCTTTTAAATTCTAGTGGAATTAGGGTTAATAATTATATTTTTTAGAAAATAAAGAATTTTATTTGGAATAAAACAAGTGTTTTAAAAGATTAAATCTCGTTTTAATTATGATAAATACGGAGTCTAATTACTTTATTATATTATTAAAAGACTCCGTACAACGTTTTTATCTTTTCCGCATCATCGCCAAACGACAGCTTCATCGCGCCGCGATGGACACTGTCGCGCCGCGATGGAAGTGGTTTTACTCCGATTCAAATTCTAACTCTTTTCTAATCGTTTTCGGATGTTTTTCTCTATAAATAGGGTCTTTATTCCTCCGTTAACAATCACCAACAATCATCCAACTCTCATCTCTTCTCTCTTCTCTCTCTAGAAGCTAGAAGCTTATTCTTTCTCCCCAATGCTTTCTAGCCTAGCCTTTTTACAAACACAATAACGCATTCACAAGTTCTAGACACACCTAGCCGAGTTTGAAGTTACCTTCGCCCTAGACGTGAAAGGTTGATAATTTCTGAGGGTTTGGTCCTAAATCCCTATTTCAATTATTTAAATTAATTGTTTGATTTAATATTTTCCTTAAAGTTACTAACGTGTGTATTGTTTTGATAGAAAGAGATACAAGGCAACAAAGTAAGTAATTTTATTGTAGAAAACATGTTTAGATTATTTTAATTCCTAGTATCATGTTAGGACGTTATTTATTGCTTTCTAGTATCATGTTTAGGTTGCTTCCTATTTCTTTTATCATCTTAGTATCATGTTAGTATCATCTTAGTATCATGCTAGGATTTGTTACTAATCTTGTTAGTATCATGCCTAGGATCTTGCTAATATCATTATGCTTTGTTGAGATTGGTATTGTGATGATTTGTTGTATCAATATTATGTTGCTTGATATTATTGTTATTGCTTGATCACGCCTCTCTTGCAGGATTAAAGGGAATTTGTACTTGTAATCACGCTTAATAAGATAATTAATAATTTTATTTAGGCTAATGTGATTTTAATTTAAGTGATCGGCAATAATAATTTTGTTTGTGCATTAATATTCAACCAACATAGATTAAACATGTTTATGATTAATATATTGATTGTATGTTAGTCAGAAAGCGCACATGAATATGAGAAGAATAAAGTAGAGGCTTATTTTTAGGGTAGGTTCAATCTGTTTTAGGTTGGATTTATACCTTCATCCCCGAATATCCAGTCATGGTTCCAAACCACTATGGAGTTAGCGATCTCATGGATCGTGAAGGGGTGTAACCTTCACCCTGTGAACGGTTTATAAGTTCCTAAAACTTGTTGGCGACTCTTTTGCTCTAACTTCCTTCCCTTTGGATGCCACCATGCTTAAGTGTATGATCACAGTGGGGCTCAAGTGTGGGATGCTTGAAATATTCCCTACAATTACCCACATTCTGATTTTTTGGATGCTTCCCTGAGTCTTAATGGTAGTTATTCATGGCATAGCATTTGGGGTTCAAAAGCTCTTGTTAAGGAGCTGAGGTGTTGATATGGCGAGTGGGAGACGGTTCAACCATTAAAATTTTTTATGATCCTTGGCTTTCGGATGGTGAAGGAAGGTTTGTGCAGACTGCGAGAATTGATGGCTTAAATCGAGTGAGTGACTTAATTGATGAAGCTACTCATGATTGGGACTATGAGCAGTCTTCAAATTTTGAGGCGAGAGATAACAAGAAAGTTTTGTTTAATTAATTATTTTATTAAATTGGGATTTAATTTAGGAAAGTTCACTACTAGAAAAGTGCCATTTTCCGACGGAAAAAATTCCTCGGAAACACCCTATTTTCCGTCGGAAATAGGGTTTCCGACGGAATTCCGTCGGAACATGTCGTCGGAAAACCCTTTGTAGGAAAAATGGCCTTTTCCGACGAAATTTCTGTCGGAAATACATTTCCGACGAAATTTCCGACGGAAATCATGCATCGGAAGACAAATTGAGGCCCGGAAAAGTCCGTCGTAAATTTCCGACGGAAACCAAATCCGTCGGAAAATTCCGACGGAATTTCCGTCGGAAACTTATACCAAAAAAAACAAAAAAAAAACCCACCCCACCCCACACCACCACCCACCACCACGTCCAACCCCCACTGCCACCCACAAGCCAAAAATTAAAAAAAAGAATCACCCCACCCCCACACCACCACGCACCACCACATCCAACCCCCACTGCCACCACAACTCACCTAACCCGAACTAATCCACCTACCAGACCCACCACGACCCTAAACCAATAACCTAGATCTACCACCACCATAACCCATTCAACCCTAACCCGAAATAATCCACCCCAACCCGAAATAACCCGCCCACCACGACCCTAACCCGAAATAACCCACACACCACCGACACACCAAACCCAGATCTAAACCCGAACAACCCCCCACCTAAACCTAGATCTAACCCTACCAACCACAGTCCACCTAAACCACCCACCCACCGCCCACCACAGTCCACCTAAACCACCCACCACCGCCCACCTAAACCACCCACCGCGGCAACAAAACAGCCCCAACCACCGTACATATTCAAAAAAAATCGAAAAAAACATCCAACAATTTTTAAAAAAAGAGATACATACCTTGTTCCACCTCCTAAACCTCGATATTGGGTTTATGAGGCGAAATTCGACCATGAAAACTCTAGATCTAGACTTTTTATGGTCGAATTTCGCCTAAAAACCTTCGTTATTGCGTCGTTGATAAACATGTGTGGGTTGTTGTTGCTGCTGTTGATGGTCGACATTCACCTCGAGGAAAGAGAAGACAGGAAGGAGTAGAAGGAGAAGAGGAAAGAGAAGAGGAAAGAGGAAAGAGGAAAGAGGAAGGAGAAGACAGGAAGGACCGAAGGAGAAGAGGAAAGAGGAAAGAGGAAAGAGGAAGGAGAAGAGGAAAGAGGAAAGAGAAGAGGAAGGAGAAGACAGGAAAAGAGGAGGAGCAGTAAGAGAGGAGAAGAGGAGAGAGAAAAAGGAGGAGGAGAAAAGGAGAAAAAGAGGCGGAAAAGTAGTGCTGGGAATTTAGGGAAGGGATTGCATTTTAGGTTTAAGTAAAAAAAATTTTTTTTTTTATTTTGAAAATTGAATTCCGACGGAATTTCCGTCGGAAATTTCCGACGGATGTATATTCGGTCGGAAATTATACTTTACGACGGAAAAATCTGTCGGAAAGCACATATATTACGACGGATTTTTTTTCCGTCGGAAATTTCCGACGGAAAAAAATCCCTCGAAAATTTCGCAATTTCCGACGGAATTTCTTGTCCGTCGTAAAGATTCCGTCGGTATTCAGCAGTTTTCTAGTAGTGGTTTTATTTTAGTAAAGTTTTATTAGGAAAGGGATTAGGAAAGATTAAAAAAGGAAAAGTTTAGGTAAGAAGGGTTTCTAGAGAAAGGGGTATAAATATTCAACATTTGGGCAAATTAAAATTTACTCAGAGTGGAGAATGCCCAAGGTAAACTTTCTCTCCCTTCTCCTTTATTTCTTTTTCTTTTTCTTTCTTTTTCCCCTTCCCCTTTTTCGGCACACACCACCGCCGGCCACTAGCAGCAGCCGGCTGTGGTGCCATGGCTGCTGTCCGGCCACCCTCCTTCGAAAAAAAAAATTTATTCTTTTTTATTTTTCTTTTGTTTAATCTTAGATCTAATTATAAATTATGAGTTTTGTGATGATTTTATGATGATTGATTTTAAGTATGGTGCAATTTAATTTTCAGATTTTAATTTTAATTAAAAAGCCACAATTTTTGAAACCCTAGATTTATAAATAATTGATTATTGAAGGAATATGATTTAGGGTGGTTTAAACCTTTAATTTAAGGGTTTTAAAGTACAATTACAGCAAGTTTTCATGAATTAATATTGCTGAAATTTTTGTTAGTATGCTAAAAATTAAGTTTCTTGAAGGAATTTTGACTACCCAATAATTGGGATTAAAGTATGAGGTTTTAAATTACTCCCTCCGTTTCACTTTATTAGTCCCATATAGAATCAATCACAAAAAATAACAGAATGAATAATATTTGGAATCTTACATTTTAGTACAAAAATTGCTTAATTAGTTCTATCTTAATAAATGTTCTGATTTTTTTCTTTGGAAAGCATCAATTACAATGCTTGTTTAACGTGAGGAATATCAATCAAATGCCATGTCATCAATCCACTAATGGGATTGATGACCAATCAGAATATTTAATTACTGTCATGTCATCAATCTACTAATGGGATTAGAAATTATAAGACCAAATTAGGAAAATAAAATAAAATAAAAAAAGGAATAGATTCAATATGGGTAGATCATTTTGAAACGCCCAAAATAGTATATGGGATTAACATTATGAAACGGAGGGAGTAATTTTCAGCTTGTTTTAATTAATTATGAGTGGCATAATAAGAGTATATATTGCTGGAAATTTGTGTGGAGTAGATTTTAATGCCATATTATGATTTTGGTTTATAGGAGACTTTGAAGTGAGCGATTTCTATTAGTTGTGGCGATTTTAAGATCGTATACGAGGTATGTTCGCGTACTTAGCATATTTTTGAAGATGTAGTAACATGCTAGGCTTGATTATTTAATCCTAAGTAGTATCATGCTAGGCTTGATTATTTAATCCTAAGTAGTATCATGCTAGATTATAATTGGAAATTGTGAATTGGTTGATATTGGTGATTGAATTATGAAGCATGATTTATTTGTGATGGATTATTGAATGGAAATAATTATTTTGGGCATGTTATATATGAACCACACTTTTATTATTGGCATGATAGAGAGCTTGTTTAATTAAATTAAATGTTTAATTTGGTTTGGAATATTAAAAGGGAATTTTATTATGGTTCATATAACTTTTTATTAATGCTATAAGTATGAGAAAAGAGCTATTCAAGTGTCGATGTACACGAGGAATAAATTATATTTTGGTGCCTTAATGCACTTAAGGTGTTTCTAATACCGAGGGATAGAAATTTTGGCGCATTATGCGTTTAAGGTGTCTTTGACACCGAAGTACATTTAAAAAGGGTTCAACATTAAATATTATATGGTCATTAATTATTCAAGAATTAAATTGGAATTCTTAGTTGTTTGGATAATTATAATGTTTGATTATGTCATGGTTTGAGAGTCATCACCAAGTTTAATAATATGTAAATAACGTAAAGTGAAAGAGATTACGCACCAAAACTCTTGGAACGTATACACCTTGAGTATGAACATATGGGGTGAGTTATGGGGTTTTATATTTAACCATAACTTCTACTAGGAGTACAGGACGCTGTATTTTCCTTTTATTATTATGCACAGGAATTTTGCCACTGACGAGTGGCACGGTTAGCTCCCGTGTTAGTACCCCTTTATTGGGGCAGGTTAGGGGGAAACCCGTTCGATGCGTAATCAATACTAAATAAATTATTTAGTTACTTAATTGAGAAGTCTTGTGGTATGCTGTGTGCTTGTAAACAGGTGCAAAGAGGTAAGTTGTGTGTTGATAGGAGGAAGCATGTTAGTGTGTTTAATTACGCTTATGTACTCAGCTTTGCTGATTGTGTGTTTGTGTATTTGTTGGCCTAGTCTTTACCTTGGCCCTATGATGACCCATTTTTAATGGAGAGTAGTGGAAACAAGTAGAGAGAAGCTTTTCAGGTGATGAAGCATATTCATGATGGGCATGAGTGAAGAGCCAAACTTGCTAGTTTCCTAAGTTTATGATATGTTTACTGCTTTCGTTATTCTATTATATTATGTTTGTGAGACAAATGCAAAGGTTTTGAATTAGTTCGGTTTTGTTGAGGGCCTACAATGGTTCCAAGTTATTTTTACTTAATTATAATTTTTTTTAAGGTGAAGTGAACAGGGGCTAAGTGGGGTTGGTAGGAAAGACAAATACTACCTCTGTTTTTTTAAATGCATCAGTATGACCGACACATTTGCCGAAACACAATAATTTTTTACCATTAATATTTTAACTGGCTATAAGTAAAAATTGTAACAAAATTATATTATGAAACTAAATATTATGACTAATCTAATGGTATATTATAGTGATGAAAAACTAAGTCAACCATGGTATGTGAATAGTGTAAAAGTCGCATTTATAAAAATCGGAGGGAGAAATAAAATAGTTGTGTCTTTATTAAATAAAAAAAATTGTTACAATTATTATGAAGCAGATGAAAAGAAAAAGTATTGCAATTATTATTAAACGAAGAGAGTAGTCATAAAAAGATACGCCCTCCATTTCTTTATTAGAAGTCTATTTCTCTTTATTATGCGATTAATAAATATTAGAAATAAGCTTCTAATAAAGGGACAGAAGAAGTACTTCGTAGTAATGTAGACGGATATTAATGCAAGGGAAAAACGACACCGAGTAATGGCTAGTGGATTCCCAAAAAAGGCACGCAAGGAAAGAAATCTCACTTCAACAGAGGAGATTGCCTTGAATGCCAACCCCTCCAGAAAATAAGGGGTTAGTTATGCACACGAACGTTGCAAAAGATGTTTTTGTGCCCAAACCAATACTTATTGTTCTTTTAGCTTTGGCTATGAAGTAAGGTTGATGTAGAACAAAACATGGTTTCATTGTTAAGGGTCTGTTCTTTTCAACTTATTTTCAATTCAGTTTCAACAAGTTCAATTTAGTTTATTTTATTTCAGTTTTTAATTTCCTTCTCTCATAAAATATTCAGTTCAGTTCAATTCTGTTCAATTTAGTTCACTTCAGTTCAGCTCCAATAAGTTCAGTTCAGTTCAGTTCACTCAATCAGAATAGGCCCTAAGTATAAAAACTATGATTCTAACGTAGTATTGGCATCTTCACAATAATCTCCATATTTTTAAGTGTATATATAATTAATTTATGTATTATATGTGTATATCATAATTAAATAATTTTAAAAATTAGTCTTTGACTCATAATTTTTTATGCTTACTAGTGTATATTTTATATTTAGGTCAATTAATTAAGAAGATACCAAAAGATCTAGTTCTTTCTTCAATAATTAATTAGCCTAATGGAGAAATAAGGATGAGATTATAGGGAATTTATAAAATGTTTATTAGTTTAGGTGCTTTAAATCTAAAAATGAGAAAAGAAAAGATTTTTTTTTTTTTTTTTTTTTTTGACAAGAAGCTCTAACAAATAAAAAACACACTAATAAAAGCTAAAAGGACCAACAAAGCAAAAAAGAAAAGAAATTAAAATGCATAACGTTCATTTCCATCTAAGTGGCTCACTGTGAGAGGCAATATGGATTTATGTAGTTTGTGTTATTAAGCTTATAGGATTGGATCGATGCAACCAATAATAGGTCATGTCAACAAAGGGTCAGCCTGGTTAATAAGTCGATCAGAGCGTATCAGGTCATGTGGATGATTTACAAGTTAAGCCAATAAAAAAATTAGTATAGTAAAAAAGAGAAGAGAAGTGAACACAAGATAAGATGAACCCAACATGATTTTTTTTTTTATTATTTTTTTTTTCAACTAAATTATTGAGTTTGACATTTCACCCTTACTTTAATCTTATAATCTTATCCATTAGAAAAATTGTCCTACAAAAAACTTTAACTTGATTTTACTCTTATGCCCAATGTGTTTCCCAACTCTTTAATTTTGCCAAGAATGATGCATGCAGTTGTGATGGTTGAACAACATCCTAGAGGTGGTGGTTATGATAGGAAGGTTGAGAATTTGGTGAGAGATTCTATAGTTTTACTTTGTTCCAATAATATTGTAACAAGGATGAAATTACGCATCCTAAACCGCATTTTATATGCTAAGAATCTATATTTTATATAAGAGTAAAAACTACAAAATGTTGATATTGTGAAAGTATTTTATGAGACGAATTTAACAAGATCTCATATGATTATATTTTACCTGTATAAATCATATTATATGGTCAAACAAGAGTGATAAATAATGTAAAAGTCTTATTATTACGATATTATTGAAGCAGTAGAAGTATTAATTTTTGAAACAAGAATATCAAACTTATAAACTTATTTTTTTTTCTGGTTTAAAATGGAGTAGCGTCTTTATTAGTACTCATATTTTTCTGAAATCTATAGTTGATTGAGTGGATTAGTAGTTGAAACAATTCACGTGTAATCGTCTTCTATCCAAGAATTAGTCACTTATCTATTCATTGACCTTTCTATACATCCAGAAAGATCAACAACCGCTATGAAGGCTTCTAAGAAAACAAACTTATCAAACCACATTCTTTTGAATAGATTGAATAAATTTGAACTGAACTGAACTGAACTGAACTAAAGTGAAGTGAACAAAATGAAAATAATAACAGAGAACTAAGTTAAAAAAAAAAAAGCAGAATTGAACTGAATTGAAAACTTAAAAAGTAAGTCCAAAAGAACGTGGTGTACGTGTAATCGTGTAATAAGATGTGATAACAAGATGTCCGAGGAGTAGATGATGATGATAGATTGAAATTAGTAGCTCAAAACAAGAGAAGCACACTAACTGTCTAGGACCCGAAGGATGGCCCAAATGGGTCCCAAGTAGTAATGGGTTATTACTCAATATTGTCCAAATATGTCCAAAGGCTTACCAAAGTGGTACATGTGGGTAGGTTGTTACTTGTTGGTGCATTGGTTTTTCTCTAATTAATTTTCATTTGTATACATTCAACGAAAATGAACCAAACAACAAATTTATGCATTTTAGCCGACAATATTTTTATATACCTAATGCCACTTCTTAATCAGTAGGCTCCACAAATATCAATAGCCTTGAAAATTTTATCAACAACAGGATCTAACTCTAAATCTTTTTATTTATTTTTCTTAAGAAAAAGAAAAATATTTTCTCTTTCTAAAATTTGATTGTACACTCTGTAATGTGTGGCTTTTAGTGTTAGTTTCAAGTGTTTTAACGGCAGACACATTTATGGGAAAAAAAATCTGATTGATTTTTCAGATATTGCAAGATAATAGGTTAATATGGCCATACTAATTGAATTTTGTCAATAGTGGCAACTGATTGCTAGAATTATGTGCAATGGTGAGTTAATGCTAGATAAGACAAGGTATTGCTACAATTGTGTATCAACTGTTTCTTAGTTCTTTCTATATCATTGTTACTATGTTTTTGAGATTGAATTTTGATTATGTGAATTCAAAATAAGTTGATAAAATAATATCAATGTTGTTAAAATAAAGAATGAGAAAATCGACAAAGTCATCATGACTTTCGGTAGAGCAGTAGAGGTGGTAAATTAGTAGTTGGTTTGGATCTATTTGATTCAAACCGTTGAGGTTGGTCAAAGGTTTATTGTTAATTGATTTATTATTATATAGTTATCAATATTAGTCACGTTAGTTTATAGAGGCTTGGTAAAATATACTTTAAGTTTGAATTGGATCATGTTACAAGTGCATCTTAAATAAAGAGCTACCCTATTAGGCCAAACTCCACTCAGGTCAAACTGGCTCGAGTTAGCAGATTAAACACTTTGAGAAATGAGAGAATGATAAAGGATCTCACCCTCAAAATGCCCCTAGTGGGATGAGCCCCCGCCCTAAAATTGATGTATACAATCCTTACCACTAAGTCAAGTTTAGCTAGGAATACTCAATCTTAAATATAAAGTTCTAAGTATTCATTCCACGGAGTACACAAATTGAATCCACCCCTCCATGAGATTGGAAAATTATATATTACACGTGAGTAACTGATGCTCATGTCAGCTCCACTCTCTCTAGAATCTAAAGATCTGAACAACAAACATAATATAGCATGAAAACAGAGATATGCTTTAGATAACTGAACTATCATATGGTATATTATCTGCATTTAAACCGTACAAGTTTCAATAATGCATACACAGCAGATTTGCAGAATTATGGAGAAAGGAAGTGCAGAAGACAACAGTTGCAGTAACATTAAAATTATGCAAATGTATAAAACAACATAGACATGTATGCAATCCTCTGTTTCTTTTCTGACAGTGAATGTTCTGAATTATAGTGCTGAATTCACTACAATGTAACCTGTACATAATTGCTAGCTGTATATGAAAAAATCCATAACAAATATCCAATAAGAAAAAAAACCTGACAGCAACCACTTTAAGTCTGGACCAGATAACAGTTAAAGATTTACAAACTTTACAGATAAAGTCAACTTGTTGTATATAGTAATATAGTATATATACAGTCCTCACTCCTCTTTAGGGATCCACCTGCTCCACCACATGCTCTTCCTTGTCTGGTTGAGTTCGTCGATGCTCTCATTAAGTGTTTTAATGATCTTTCTCTGTATCCGGAGAACCGATGCTAGAGCGTTTCTTTGTGCACCTCCCTTCTTTTGTGGCTTTATCTCCTTCATGACATGAACCAGATTACATTACAGTCGTTGAAAGAAAAACTTGTAAAACTTTTATTTCGGTAGTGGAAATATAGATACACCCTCCATCATAAAAACTACTTTCTTAATTTCCATTTAGAGATAACAAAAAACTATCATCCACCTCTACATGATTTCGAGGCCATTCTGCAAAATTAATGTTATAAAGAGTAGAGACAGTTTTCTAGGTAAAAGAGCATTCTTTACTCTCTATCACTTGGAATTAAAATTTACTTTTTTTTACTACTAATTAAGATTGTAGACCCACCTCTAGGAAAATCTAACTAAAAATAAAATGGTAAGCCTGTCAGCTTTTGCTCAGTTGCTCACTGCAACAGCATAACATGCCTTTGGCCAATTCAAGAAAATATGACCAACAAAAATAGTTGGTTGTGCTGTGGGCTGTCGGGCAAGTAATTCAATGGGTTTTATGCCAATGATTCGGTCTAATATTCAGGCCTACTCTGCATACAAATACATCTCTTAAAATGAGTACAGGTCCTAAACTGCACACAAATGAACCTCAAATACTAAAGGATGAACCTACAAGAGTCAAACTATAAAATCAGAAAAGATTAACTGGAAATAACCTTTTGAACTTAAAAAAAACTTCTCTGAAAAATACAATAAATTTTTATCTTAAAAAAAACCTGCAGTACAAAAAAAGTAACTCTGTTTTTGTATCGGAAATATATGAACTTGGCTACTTACCTGTATGCATTTTAAGATGTGCTTATCTAATTCAAAACATATACACATAAAGTGTAAGTGTGTGTATGTGTGCACGCACATGCAGGTTTATATATCCACCAATGGCAATATGTGCCTCATTATTTTAAAAAATGAAAAAGAAAAAATAAAGGAACATATGCATACCCTGAGTTCCTGCAGCTGAGCTTCTGTAAATCCACCATCCTTTGTTGTTCCTGATCTGGCCATCAACTGAGTGATCCATTTTGCAGCCTCACCATAATCCTTTTGGGTGGCCCGGAATAACTGCAACCTAAGATTTTGCATGAAGGACAAAGCCAAGAGGCCTTCTCTATCGAAATATGGGTAGGCTAGGGCAGCTTTTGCACTCAACCGTTGTCGCGCTTTGTATCGAACCATAGATGTCAGCAACTCCCATCCAATCCCTCCATCTAAATCTAACAGATCAAAGCCTCTTTTGAGATCAGGTGCCGCTCGTGGCTCAACTGAAGTTCTCCATGCATTTAAATCATATCCACACCTCTTCAACTGACGGTTGAACTGGATAAGGTTACTGTCAGAACGCAATGAAGGGAAGGCCTGCCCACGGAAAATATCAGATGAAATTCATACATCAACCAGAATAAATAATGCAGATAGAGGAAAGAACTGAAACTAGTGTTACAAATAACATATTCATCTTGGTAGCAGGTACATGTGTATTATCTAGCCACATAAATCCTGCCTATGGAGTTCCAATCAAATAATGAATATCAAAGGCGATATACATCCTTTGATCACACAATTTCCATCAGTTATAGGATGGATTGTATGAATGTAAGGTATCAAGAAGCTCCATACACTGTCTGAAACTTTGCAAATTTCTGCCATTATCTTGAGTATCTTTTCTCTTTCCAGGGGAGGGATCACAAAGAACAAGACAAAATCAGAGTAATCAGCAGGGAAAAAGACCATGTACACTTAAGTCTATTTTTCCTTTATCATCCAGTACAACCACTAGAAAATTGCATAGCAAGACAATTATAAGTTTGTGACTTTCATAACAGAAATATTAGGATTTTCAAGCCATTTGCAAATGAATTAGATAATGTTATTTTAAATTGTGATAACTACAAAGTATTTCAAGTACCTTTGCTCAAGCTGTCCAGCTGTGTCAAATTAAAACATCTGACCAGACAAATTTAGCTTAGAAAGTAAAGTGGGTACAGGTCATACAGCAAAAGAACAAGCACTTCTAAAGAGAACATCAAGATGCTCCAGAGGCTTCTCAAAGTAACAGGCATTAGCATATAATTTTAAATACCATAGTTACACATCCATGCACAGTTCTATGTTACAGAAAATAAACCAGAGTGTTGCTTACCATTTGAAGGAATATGAGACCAGCACTGTATATGTCAAATCTATCCGGCAAATTTAACTGTCAAGCACAAAATCCTCACAAGTTTAAGAAGACAAATCATAGCATGATATTTACTATAAAGCATAGTTATAAGTCAGATAGATTCTAAACTGTGCAGGACCTGCCATAGGACTGGGGAAAGTGCAGCGGCCACAGGAGGTGATGGTGCTGAAGGAGTTTGAGTGCTCATGATATATTGCTCTGGTGCAGCATATCTAACCAGAAAAGACATGATCATTAATCTCATAAGACGAAGACCAATAAGGAATGTGGATGTGATAAGTACAAAATTCAATTAACAAAACCATGGACAAGAGCCCACTAATGTTGTGTTCATTCGCAAAATGGAATGACCTGTCAAAGTTTTTAATATTGACTGGAATCATATAAGACGCCTTTTTAAAGATGCTACATGTGAGACCTTCTAAATCATTATGAAGGAATTGACAAATACTTCCTCCGTTTTTATTTAGTTGCAACACACCCCTTTGGCACGCGTTAAGGAAGATATTAGACTAGGTAAACGGATAAATTAAATTACAAAATTTTAACACCTATAAGAAGAAAGGGATAAGTTGTTACGGTTTAAATTTCATAGCTTAATTCATTCGTTCACCTAGTTTAATCACCTCATCGATAAGCGTGATAAAAGGTGTGTTGCAAGTATAAAAAAACAGAGGAAGTAAACTATAAGCCAGTTCCTAGAGGCTAGACAGATAAAGAAACAAAATATACAGGAAATTAATTCACCTTGGATCCAAAAGGAACTCTTTGGGAACATAGTTAATGCCTACTCGTAGATCTGCTGCAGCCCCAAGATCAATAATCTTGAATGTACGGGTACCTGAAAAATGTCAATAGCAGCAGGGAGCAAATCAGAGAAGAATGAAACCAGAATAAAAAAGACAGCATAGTCATAACCGTTACCTTCAGAAAAAATAATGTTCTGAGGCTTTATGTCTCTGTGAACAATTCCAGTTGAGTGAAGACCATCCAACGCAAATAGAAGTTGCTTCATTATTGTCTGTATGATTCTATTCTCCCGTTCTAATCCCTTTGGCAAGTTTTGTACTTTTCCAAGAATCATTGTTTCAGCCTATAATACCATGGAAAACAAGCAACCACATAAATTCTTGTCAATCTTTCCATTGCAATTTCAAGGAATCGTGTGTAAACGAGACCCATCCAAAATAAGTCCATAAACTGCAGGAAAGTAACAATTAATCAGAGCATACTGTCAGAGTTCATGATAATTGTGCTATGAGCTTCTGACCTATGAGAAACACAAAAAGCAATAGTGCTAGCCAAATATCATATCTGCTAATCAGTATGCACCATAGGAAACTTCTATGATCCTCCAAATCACAACCAATTTCAGCATTTTCTTTCACTGACAATGTTTAAATCACCAAATAACAGAGAAGTAATAACCATGCACAGCAAAGATATGCACAAAAAGACACTAGTTGTAGCAACATTCAACCCCTGAAACCCACGATGACGGTGTATAAGAAAACGTAGCATTAGAGACTCCTCATTCTAGAAAAAATATTAGAAATTATTACATCTACCAATACCTCTACTAGGTGCTCCAAATGACCACAACTACAAATAAATACAGCCAATATGCCATAATGGACATAATAATCAAAGATTATACGAGCATAAACAGTACCCAATAGGATATATTACAACCAAAAAACAGCAGTATTTCAAGAAAAGGCCTTCTCCCAAAAGGCTCAATGTAATATATGACATTAATAATAATAGTGTTGTACTTTTTTAGTTCTTAACTCAGCATACAGGGCTTCACTAGGCTAATATATATAACACAAAAGCTGACCCAAAGAAGCCACAATGACCCACATAGTAGACTTTTGAACTTTCCAGCAAGTGTTTTATACAAGTAGTATATATAGTATGAAGTATATATATCAAAGAACAAAAATAGCATCATAATTATAACACTCGATTAATGGTTCACCACCCCTATGCTTGTTGTAAATTTCTAAAATTCCCATCATTACTTGACCTGCGATTTCTCAATCCCTCTTTTATCTTCCGAAATCAAAAAGAGCCTTCTCTAGATCAACAACAGATGCAGCTATGCATATTGCTTTTGTATTGTCATTATGTATAGTGTATAGATGGTAACCACAGCCAAAGCTGATGCAAAGCTTCTTGAAAAGCCTGATAAATGCTAGCCAACTTTTCCCACACCCATAGCCTCAACCTCAAGCCATAAAGCATTTTGCCAATTGCCATCATTAAATGTCAAAAGGTAAAAACTAACCCTCAACTTTTCTTACTGGTGTATCTTCTGATCTCCGCCTGACATGCCCAAACCAACGCAATCGGTTCTTCCTTATTTTATCCTCAATGTCCACTACTCTAACTTCCCTCTTAATATTTTTATTTCTATTACACATCCATCTCAATACACATTATCTTCCTAATATGATCCTTCCCGAACATTCTGATCCATATAACAATGTTGGTGTGATAGCCGTCTGATAGATTTTTCCCTTCAACTTCAAAGGTATGCTACATTCCATGTACTTAGCCTTCCTGAGTTCTAGGTTTTACCTTTATTGCTCTAATTTGGCATTAGCCCCAATTCTAGTCTCATCCACCAATAAAATATCGTCTTGTAAACAACATACACTAAGGTGTCTCACCTTGGATAGATTTTGTTAATTCATCTAATATTGTTGCTAAAAGGAAAGGACTTAATGTCAGACCTTGGTGTAGTCCAATCATAATAGTGAAATCCTCACTCCCTCGCAAATTTACATTTGTTTTGACGTCTCGATACATATCCTTAACAAGGTTAATATACTTACGAGGAACAACCTTCTCAAACATTGTCAATCAAAGCACATCTCTTCATTTTATTACAGTATTTACCTTTAGGAAGGTTTCCAAAGCAAAATAAAGTGAAGGGTAGATAACAACTAAAGGTAAAACTTCCTAGGTGCTGCAACCCTTCACTTCATTTTAACATTTTATTACAGTATTTACCTTTAGGAAGGTTTCCTTCAATGTCAAACTGGAGCAGTGAAAAAAATAACACCAGAGTCTCATTGATGAATTGTATGGAGCTAAATTTGACTAAAACCTTTTACCTTTAACACATATAGCAGGCATCTATTTGTAAACAAGATCAGCAACCCGATTTTCTAACTAGTGAATAATTGACATTCACATTGTGAATGTATGCTAATGACCTTAAGGTAAGTTCAGATTTTATCTAATGCAGTTCTTCATAGCCAAAAGAAGCTACAACCAATTATGATAACCAGAATCTTTGTATCCTTACATGGTATCAAACAGCATAAGGCCACCATGTTCACGGGCCCTATAGCTCTAATAAAACCTTAATCCTCAGACAACTTATAACAGAAGACAAGTTTCAAACCATCGCAATTAGTTATTTGGTAGGTATATACACATGTGAAACAGTCTGAACTCTGAAGAAACGTTGTTCAGACCAACAACTCCTTTGTGTATGATTTGTTCAGGTGATTCATTACAGCATTAAGTAATATCCACTTACCTTAGAACTATGAATAGATAGATGCTTATGCAAGATGGCATACTTTAAATACAAACAAGGTTCACAGTAATTCGAGTCAGATTGCAACATCAAGCCTTTCATCGTTTATCTCTTCAAGGCATAGTGGCATACGTATTGCAAGATTTGCAACTATCTGAAGCGGATAGATTAATAAAACAAACACAGAATCATCACCGATGCAGCTTTCTTACATTTGAATCACTTTAGTTGCGCACTATGCACTTCGCCTGAATCCCTCCTCAAAAAGAGTAAAAATAAGCGCACCTTAGCCACTGGGGAGCTAAGTGATTTGGGTCAAGTGCTTTTTATATATCTAAGGCAAAGCACACAACTTTCTCTTTTATACCAATTTTTTTAAAAAAAATATTTAATTAAGTACACCTCACTTCAACAAGGCGTACCCCTATTGCCTAGGTATGCCTTGAGCATTTTTATACATTGCTCTCAATTATATATGAGAACTTGTCTCTAGCTTTGTTTGTCCATCACTTTGATTAATTCATTACTTAGTAAAGACTCACTTCAATGATTACTATCAATTTGTTAGCTCAATTATACAATTACATGCAGCCAAAAAGGTACTATTATCTTTAACTAATAACTAGTGCAATATTAGTCTCATACTGTACTAATTTTTTACACTGCATACAGCATCACCTTCCAAAACCTGCCAACAGCAGACTCCATATGGGATGATCTTAATTTTTTTTGCAATTCAGAATGTGCAGCCAATAAAGATCTCTACTGAAGTAATCATAAACAACCCCTACTGCAAAACAAGGTTTTTAACCTAACATGGTCATTGCTAAATCTATCCCAATACGATAGATGACCTTAATCAACGAATATTTTTTTTTAAAAAAAAAGACAAAGAAGTTCAATAATGATTGAAGACCTAAACAATGACCAAATGGATCAGGTGTCCGTCTTTAGTAGGAAGCTTCAAAAAAATCAATGCTTCGTACTACATTTCTAAAGCATAGCAAGGCATCACTGTCAGATTTCCGTTCACTCTAACACTAGATAGAGCATTCCATACCTAATCCCAAGGTTGTGTCTCTAAAAGCTAATAAGAATATCTGGATTATTAGTATCAAAGACTAAATTCAGGAATTCATAAATTATCAGTGGCAATATACCAAGCATTGTGAAGTCAAATTCCTCTCAATACTCAGTACCTAAGCATGGGATTAAGGTTTGATTGATTGACTCGGTACCTATGCCTTAGAGCATAATTTGGCAACTGCAATAGCTTAAAATGATCATAAACCCAATGTTTCAAAAGATAGATCCCTCCTTTGAAATGAGAAGATATTATTACTGTAAGTCTAAAAACTTGACTTGATCCTCCTATAAATGTAAGACTGAGTAACATGGCCAAAATAATAGACAAGAAGGAGAATAAATAACAATTTTTTGACAGTGTCATAAAGCGCAATTTTTGTAATACAATATTCATGTTCCACTGGGTCAATGAGAGAGAATACCAACATTGTAAGGGAATTCCCTGCTCGTCAGTAAATCAGATAGTGTTGATTCTCCCTCAAAACGCCATATAAGCCAATATTCACCTTCCTTCTTAGAAGATTTCTGGGACATGTCCAAAGAAACTACATTCAGCACATTACCTAAAAAGATGGAAGACAAATTATGAAAGAAGATATAATTGCAAATAAATGGTACCAGCCCAAATTTTTAAAAGGTACAAGACTGAACCACAGTACCTCCATGAAACCATACAAAAAATCAGCACAACTACTAGCACAAGCCCTTCGCACACGCTCATTCATCCAGATTTCTACAGCGCCATACTCAGTAGCCTTTTTCACGACCAAATCACCTTCCTGTAAGGCAAAATAGCCACAAATATAAGCACCACGCTACCACAGTATCATTTCCAAACCAAAGATCACCAGTGCAATATGAAAATCTTTAAAAAGCTAGAAGCACTGCACGTAAGAACAAATTGATAAGATCCATGCAATTGAACAAGATCATTACATGAGTATGTCAATCAATCACTGGTAAAATACAGTAGAACTACCAATTATACAATTAAAAAATGAACTCGGAAAACTTATTCTAAACAACAAACACTCACAGTTGCATACATCAAACACCATCAATCAATCAGTAAAATACCTTTAGGCCAAATAAAAACCAGAAAAGATAAATTATACTCATCATAGACAATCAATCAAAAAAGATACCTTCACAGAGGGCTTCTTGTTATTGGCTAAAGAAACCTTATAAACAACTCCAAAAGCCCCTTCTCCCAATTTCTTTCCCAACACAAAATCATCCTGTAACAAAATGAACAAATACCAGTAAAATTAACCACCATACATATCCAAATTAAGCAATCACAAATCCTAAAACTACAAAATCACAAAACCCCCATAAATTTAACAACCTTTTTGAAGGTGGGTCTGAAAATTCTCTCAACAAAAGCAAGCACAAACATATCCCAAAACCCAGGAGCCACACCAGGGGTAGCCCAAAGGTAAGAAACTGTCCCAAGAGCCAAAATCACCCCAGGAACAGTGAGTGTTAACCCATTAGACCTTGGTAAAGTGCTCCTATAAATAATGTCTCCACACTCCATAACTGTACAAGGTAACCCAACTCCCACACCCACAAAAAGGTCTCGAACCGGGTCGAATAACTCGAACCCGGCACCAATAACCATACATCTTTTCCTTGATTTTAAGGTGGATAATGAACTCAATTGGGGTTTGAACAAAAGGGGTTTCCCCAGAAATTGAGTGTGAGATTTTTTAGGATTAAGGGTATTGAAGTAGGGACAAATTTGTCCTATTCCTACTCTATTTGCTGCAATTGCTGCCATTTTTAAAGAAGAATTTTGCAAAGGGGTGATTATAACTTAGCACTAGGAATAGGAAACATCTGAGTAACAAAATGTTCCAAAGTTTTTAACTTTGCATCAAAATATAAAATATCTGGATTAGAATGAAGAAGAACAGCGACAGTTTTTTCTGGTATGGCAACCAATTGTAGCCATATTTTCTCATTTTGAAATTAATAAAATGTTGGGTTTTGTTTTTGTGGAGCTCAAGCATTCTTCACTTCTTTCTGATAGTGACAGTGACAATAAAGATGACAAAATTCAGAAGAGGATTAGCAGAAAACATACACCACCAGTTACACTTACACATAGATGGTTATAGGTCAGTCACTCAGTCCAATATTTGGAATACCGAAACCCATATACGAAGTGATCATTGGGCTGGTTTATGGCCTACTATTAAAAATGTAATCCTTTCTTTTATATACTAAATATATAACTAGATGAAACCCATGCGATACAGCAATACATTGTTTGTTTGTATTTTTGAAAATATTTTACTAAATATATACTTATTCATTTTTAAATACTTGCTCAATTTCTCTATACACGGAGTTTTAGGAGAAATTGAAAATAGGAATAAAATATGGAGGTAGTAGAATAGGGGAAGAATAAAAATTGTAAAAAGCAAAAGTAGTTGAGAGAATTGGAGGAGAGAGAATATAAAATTCATAAAATATGATTTATGTTGGATCCACCAAATGAGAGAAATGAATTAAATATTGTAAAAGATTTCCAAATAAGGAAATGGAACAAATATTTAAAAATGGCCGAAAAAAGAACGTGGAGTAAGTATTTAAAACGGAGGGAGTAATTATCTAATAAACTTTATGATATTGTTTCAAAAAAAAAAAAAAAAAAAAAAAAAAAAAAAAAAAAAAAAAAAAAAACTTTGTGATTTTCGCTTGCTTATTACTTGAATTTTTTTTATTATAAGAAGAATTATTAACTTTGTTTCTCATATTTAGATAAAAATTCATAATATAAAAAGATAATATTTTATTTCACAAAGTTTCATATGTGGTTGGTCATACCGTGAGGTCGGAATTGCTTGATCAGGAGTTACTTGGTTGGTCAAGGGTTACTCAATCGATCAGGGGTTACTCAGTCAGTGTTTGTATGTGTCTCAGCCGGCCACACGATATAGCCAGCCATACAAAAAACGCGCTGATTTTACTTTTATAATTAATATAATTTTTTATCTAAAATAAATTGCAATTCTTTTTTTTTTCATTGGCTAAAATATAACATTTTCCTGTGTGATGCTCTAAAATTAATCTTACGTAGCATAATCCTATTGTAGCGTTTTAGAATTATTAATCCACATGGCACTTTTTTATTATAATCATACGTAGCGCTTTACAAAAATTTCTTACGTGGCATAATTCGATTGTAGCGTTTAAAAATATTAATCCTAAGTGGCGCTCTAATAATTTTTAAAAAAATTAAAATTCTACGTGATGCTCTAAAAACTCGAGAAAAAACTCCCCATATATATATTAGATTTAAAAGTTGTTTTTCAATGTTCAACCAGAACACTTTAAACCCCCAATTCTCAAAATCTAAGCACTCTTTTATTTTTCTTTATTTTTTGATTTTGCAAAAAAAAAAAAAAAAAAAAAAAAAAGACACTTTTCTACAACTTCCACTTCTATTATTTTTTTCTTTCGAAATATACATACTACGTGTAATTATATGTATATCCCGTGCATTAGCACAAAGACTCTAGTAGGGTTAAATTGCACTTCATTTTTAAAAATAAATCAATTCTATAATAGAATCTAATCTATCTAATATATAAAGTGGAGTTTTTTCAAGAGATTTTAGAAGGTCACATAAGAAAATGATAGTTTTTTTTTTTTTTTTTTTTTTTTTTTTTTTTTTTTTTGTGAAAAGAAAATATTAGATTTTAGCCAGTGAAAAATAAGAGATGTTCAATATTATTATTAGAATTACAAAAATACATCGTCACATAAGCAAATATAACGAATTAAATTTCAAGAGTTTTCTTGTTAAAAAAAAAATTAAGAGTTTAAATTCAAGTGTTATGTAGGGAAAAACACATTCTACAAAGGATATTGATGCTACTAAGTACTAACGTTTTCCTGGAAGAATATTTGGAGTCTATAGGTGCCTCAAAGAATGAAATTCTTTATGTGGTTGGGTTACTAAGAGACATTGATGACTAATTCAGCCCGTTTTCTGGGCACATAACTTATGACCCATGTTGTTTAGTGTGTGGATATGTTGAAGTAAGTTTGGATCACATTTTGCTTTTAGTCCTTCAACTCGTATTGTTTGGTGAAAGCTTGGGATTTATGTGGATGCACATACATGAGTTCCAAGGACCGTTTAAGAAATGGCTAATTGTAGACATCTAAATCACTCTTTTATCTATGGAACTAACGCTTTTCTACAGGTATTGGCGTATATAGAGTGATTTAAGATCGCACAACGTCTTGAATCATTCTCCTTCCCTATAGAATACTTTGACTATTGTTTTCAAAACTGACGTTTCTACAAACTCAGTCAAAGTGGGGGCTTCTATAAACACCTAAAAATGTCTCCCCAAAATCAAACCCGATGATGAACAACCTTTCACGACCATTATTGGTCGAGTCGAGTATTTAATCTTTGGAGTGCTTAAATCTATGTTCAATCCAATACATTTCATAAACCAACCTAATTTTTAACCCATTTGCCCAAACCATAACTTACTTTCCACTTTTCGTGTCCACATCACAAAATCGAGATAAACTGATATTGTGGCCCTATAATTTTGATCCAAATATTATTTGATTGGATGGGCATTTCAATAAGCTTTCCAGCGATATCATAAGCTCAATTCCGATTTAAAACGAAGAAGATATAAGCAAAACACTAAACTCGGCCCAAAACCGACACCACTACTAGAAAACAGGCAAACAGCGACAGACTGGTTCTGACGGACACATTATTCCGTCGGAAAAGCCGAAATTTCCGATGGATTTTTATTTCGTCGGATATTTCCGACGAATTCAACAATTCCGTCAAAAATCCGTCGAAAAATAAGTGCTTTTCGACGGAAAAATCCCTCGAAAAATGTATTTTCCGACTATAGTCCGTCGGAAATTTTCGACGGAATTTTCTGTCGGAATATAATTTTCTTTAAAAAAAAATCATACATTTCTACAAAACCCTACACATATTTCCTCCTCTTCTCCCTCTCTCTGCCTCTCCTTTTCTCTCTCCTCTTCTCCATCTGTCGTTCTCCTCTCCTTTTCTCTCGTTCTTCTTCTCTTTCTCCCCTCTACTTTCCCCTCTTTGACCACCTCATATCTCCCACTAACACCGGCAACACTAACCATTGACATCAACAACAACACCAACCCCGATATCAACAACAACACCATCATAGGCATCAACATCAACAATAATTTTTGTCTATTTTCGCCCTTTCTCTCTCTTCTCATGTCAAAAATAAAGGTTTTTAGGTCAAATTCGACCATGAAAACTCTAGATCTAGAGTTTTTATGGTCGAATTTGACCTCTTAAACCCAATTTCGAGGTTATGTGTGGTCAAATTAAGGTATGTATCAATTTTGATTTTATTTTGTTGTTTTATCGGATTTTTTTTTACAATTTATGGTGGTGGTGGGTGGTTGCTGACTTGATGTTGAAGTTCGGGTGTTGGGATAGGATTTTAATTTTTTTTTTTTGTTAATTTTTGGTGGTGATTGTGGTATTCGGCGGCCACGATGGTGGTTTTAGGTGGATGGTAGGGTGGTTTTCTTAGGTTGGGGGGTTTGGCCGAATTTGTTAGGGTTGGGGTTGTAGATCTAGGCTTGGGTTAGGTGGGGTAGGTTAAGGTGGTGGGTCTAGTCGTTTAGGGTTAGGGGGGTTTGGTTTGGTTAGGTGGGTTTTGGTGGTTGGGTAGTGGGTGGTGGTACGGGTTAGGTTGGCTGGGGTGGTGGCTGGTGCTGGGGGTAGGGTTAGGGGGGTCTGGTTTGGTTAGGTAGGTTCTGGTGGAGGTATTGGTGGTTGGGTAGTGGGTGGTAGTATGGGTTAGGTGGGCTAAAGTGGTGGCTGATGTTGTGGGGTGGTGGCTGGTGGTGGGGGTAGGCTTTTTTTTTTTTTGTTTTTTTAAAAGCATTTTTCGACGGAATTTTCGTCGGAAATTTCCGGCGGAATACAGTTCGTCGGAAATTTCCGACGGATTTTTCCGGGTCGAAAAACCTCTTCCGACAAACTGATTTCCGTCGGAAAAGTGGTTTCGACGAAATTTCCGTCGGAAAAGGTCGTTTTTCCTACAAACTGTTTTCCGACAACCAGTTTTGACGAAAATTCCATCGAAAACAGGTTTTCCGACGGAAAATAGGATATTTCCGACGGATTTTCCTATCGTAATTTGGCTATTTTCTAGTAGTGCACCCTTTCACTAAAACGATCATATCTAAAAATCTACAAAAGATTTTGACCTGATTTCAATTGGGTTGGTAAGTAGACTTGATAAGCTTTCCAATAAGCTTTCTAACGATATATTATATGCCTTATTCCAAGTTACGGATCAAAAGTTATCATGATTTTAAAAACACGTAACAACTGGAATTAGTCGCGTTTTGGCATAAATGCCGCGCCACGACATATTGTAACGTTTCACAACAAATGCCAGCATGGCGCGGCATATTTGTTGTGACATGACGTTTTTTCTGGGCTTTTATCCGCGACGCCTTCACTTGTAGGGTTCCGTGCTTCACCCTACTCTTTTTCTCTATAAATACGAACCTAAATTCTTCAGTTTCGCGACACCAAAAATCATTCTCTTTCTTCCTACACCAAAAATGATTCTTTTTCTCCCTACACCAACAATCATTCGCTTCTCCCTCTTTAGCCTAAATACTAGCCTCCCTATTCTCTCATAATACTTCCCCTAAGCACTCTAATGAGTCCATACTTGACTCGAAGTTCTATACTTAAACCAAGGCGTGAAAGGTAGAATTAACTAAGGGTTTGGTTTTGGGGAGACATTTTTAGGTGTCTACACTAATGGGTAACTTGAAGCATATAGGATGACATACAAGATTGATTGGCCAATATTTTTTATAGTTACTTGTTGGTGGATTTGGCGATGGAGGAATCCGATCCCGAAGTTTTGAGCGTGAGATAGATATTCCCTTTGATCAAGCAAGTTTCATTATGGAAAGAGTTGGAGATATCAAACAAGCCTATGAGAAATCTGAGAATTCAATGTCTAAGAAGAGGAAAAGAGAGACTATTCACATCATATGGGAGCTACCTCCACTTGGTTGGGTCAGCTTTAATATGGATGGAGCCTCAAAGGGCTACTGGTGCGGGGGGGGGGGGGGGGAGCAATTCGAGGTGCTAATGGTGAAGTTTATGAGTACAAGAGCCGAATTATTAGTTTTGCTTGGGGGACTTGCAATTGTGTGGAATGGTGGCCACCGGATGGGCGTGGATTCGGAGGTTGTTTTTCGTTTGTTAGTGGATCCTACGCCACTTAACTCCCCATTTATTCATCTATCTTATACGAAAGTGTAAAAGGCATTAATTGGAAGGAATGACTAGGAAATTACGATACAACATTGTTACATAGAAGCTAAAAGAGTACAGGATTGGCTTGCTAACTATGGAGTTTCTTTGGAGCAAAAGATGGTCATCTTTGAGGCGACCCCGAAGGATCTTGGAGCGGTTTTATTTGAGGATGGTTTGGCACTTCTTAGGCAAGTGCTAGAAAATAATGCTCAACCTTTTGCTTTTTGTTTTGTAGAGTAGTTGTCGTTTGCTTGTTTGTTTTCTCTTTAGTTCCTAGCTTGTAGTTCGTTTTTGGGGCTTGCTCCTCGTGTCCTATTTTGCAGCTGATGAATGTTACCAGCCTACTCGTGATCTTCCTTGTCTGTTGTTCCAAACCTGGCGGCTCTGACTAGACCTTCTAGTTCGCCTAGGCGTTAAGGAGTAGTCACCGCTCGTCCGCCACCAAAAAAAAATTGTAGGGAATAACACTAAAAAAGATAATTTGAGAAGCAAAATTAAATAAATAATGAAAAATCTCATATAATTCTATGGATTTTATGTAAATAAATAATCATCACAATAATTAAATTGCTTCAAAAAAATTATAATTAAAAAATAAAATTTAACCTAAATATCTAACGAATGACAAAATCTTATAATTTAATTTATAATAAACAATTTAAAAGTTCACAAGAATTTGACAGATATGAATGAGAAAATATCACAATTTAATTTATAATAAAAATTTAAAAGTTCACAAGAATTTGATAACAGATTTTATCAATTTTTTAAATAACTTACAAAGTAAAAAATAATTTTTTATTTCCAGCGTGAAACTTATTGAGAATTTATGTTAACAAAACTTAAAAGTTGAACAAAATATTATAAAAAAAAAAATATATCGCATGGGTTTCATTTAGTACATATATAAAGGACATATTTTTCACAAACATTCGACATGCCACATAAACAAAGGCATTATTTCAGCCAATGTAAAAATCACACTTTATTTTGGAATAAAAATAATCAATCGCCATCGCATGTAAGCAATTAAAGAATGAGATTTGAGAGTTTAATTTTACGTGCGATTAAAAAAAACACAAAGTTTCATATGTGGCTGGCCATATCGTGTGGCCAGTAACCCCTGACTGATTAGGTAACTGTTGACCGAAAGACCAAGTAACTCTTGTCCGACTAGTAACCCCTGACCGAATAAGCTCTTAATAAGTAACCTCATCCATACGATGTAGCCAACCACACAGAAAACACGCTTAAAAAAACTACAAATAATGATTTGTGATTAAAATTATTTAAAACAGACAAAAAAAAAAAAAAAGTATATTTTCACATTAAAAACATTATCATAATATCTGACGGATGAGATGACATATACAAAGTAGCACGTTATCTGTGCGACTGGCCACACCATTTGTCCTTTTTGTAAAAAAAAAAAAAAAACAATAATCTCTATAACAATCATAGAGTAACCCTATTATGTTGCAAATACTAACCTTAAATTACAAATTAACCCCTACAATCCTTAATAGAGTAACTCATATATTACTCTCTAAGTAACTCTTATAACCCTAACTCATGATGGCTAATCACATCGTGTGGCCAGCTTGGCCACATATAAAAGTTAAGACATTATTTGACAAATGAAAAAAACAATATACGTTTTATCATAGAATTAAATAAATAAATAAATAAATAAATAAGTTTCACATAAGCAACATTAACAAATGAGATTTGAGCGTGTAATTTCAAATATTAGAATATTTTGGATAGGCCATATTAGCGAAAGATTTTTTTTTCTCTTCAGTGATTATTATTATCACTTAAATATTTTTCTTTCATATAAAATAAATTCGCATTTGTCAGATGTAGATTTTTTGTATAATGAATGCATTTTGTGTGCGACTGGCCACATCATGTGATTGCTTGTAAATGAACAAAATAACCCTATAACACTGACCGAGTAACCCCTATAATATTGTACAAGTAACCCTTATAATACTGACCGACTAACCCCTATAACATTGACGAATTAACCCCTGTAACACTGACCAAGTAGCCCTATAACACTATCGAAGTAATCCCAATGAGTCGTCCATTAAAAAAATATGGTGTATTTTTTATTTAAGTATTTATTTGATGTATTCAATAATCGTGAATTTGTTATGTAATAGATGAAAATATAGTATTGTCATGCCTTTAGGAAGTATAAATTGATATTTTGGAAATAAACAAAAAATGGAAAATTTGTCAATTACTAACTCGAAAAGGGGACTTTTGTGAATTACTACTTCTAAAAAAAGTTGTTAATTACTACCCCTAAAACTGATTAATTCTAGCAACTACTACATTTTTCTCTAATCAACCTACTTAATTTCTTAATGACATCATTATTTGTCTAAATTATAATTAATAGCTTTTATACCTTAATGATTTAGTTAAACCCTTGCACCACTTACGTTACCCACCACCTCTGGCAGCCCCATTTACCACCTCCAGCAGCTCCCCACCACGAAATTCGCCCCATCTTGGTCATTTATCACAAAACTCATCCTCACCCTTTCCCCACCGCAAAACCCACCACAATCCCCTTTCCCCAACCCTTAAAACCCATCCTCACCCCTAACCCTAACCCTGATTACCGCCCCTCCTCATCCCCTATCCCCTGAAAACAGCCCAACCAGGTGATGGGTTGCGTTTCATTGTGGGGGAGGAGAGGGGGATGGGTTTTGTGGTTGGGGAAGGGAAGGGATGGGAATTGCGTTGGGGAAGCGGAAGGGGGGTGGGAATCATGGTAGGGAACAGAAGGGGGATGGATTTCTGGTAGGGGAATGGGAGGGGTGGGTTTTGTGGTAGGGGAACGGGAAGGGTGGATTTTGTGGTGGGGGAACGTTCGTAGAGAGCGGGTTTTACGGTGGGGGAGTTGTTAGAGGTGGTAAGGGGGCCGCCGAAAGTTGTGCAATGGTGGTCGGGAGGTAGTGCATGGGTTTATCTAATTAATTAAGATTTAAAAGCTACTAATTACAGTTTAGACGAATAATGATGTCATTAATGGTTTAAGTAGCCTGATTAAGGAAAAAAGGTTGTAGTTAGTAGAACTAATCAGTTCTAGGGATAGTAATTAACAACTTTTTTTTTAAGGGTAGTGTAGACACCTAAAAATGTCTCCCCGAAACCAAACCCGATGATGAACAACTTTTCACCGCCATTATTGGTCGGGTTGAGTATTTAATCCCGGGAGTGCTTAAAATCCATGTTCAATTAAAATCGGCTCCAAAATAGTCAATGGATTTGTCATAATGTTTAGACAAAGCATAGTCCAATTTGTATTTTGGCCCGAACCCTTTTTAGTTCATTTCGTATTATTTATTAATTGAGCCCGATTAATGAATAATAAACCTAAATAGCCTGAAATTATGAAACAACACTTAAAAATACCGAGCGTAATTAGGTTAAAAGTGAATTTGGATGCAAATCTGGAAAAACTTTTCACCGTGACACGACGCCATGTGCCGCGCCACGGTGAACATTGTCGCGTCGCGGCATCCTTTGCCGTGTTATGGCACACGTAATGTGACACGAGATTTGTCTGTGTACAATCCGTGTACAATATTCCACGCGCTTTATCCATTTGAAAGTATTTAGTGCATCGCGACACAGTAATCTGTACCGTGTCACGGCACACATTGCCGTGTCGCGGCAGACATGTCGTGTCACAGTGCCCAAAATTAGGGTTTTATCTTTTCTAGGGTTCCGTGTGATCCCCTACTCATTTCCTCTATATATACGATCCTCATTTTTGCAGTTCGGGGCATCAAATAATTCTCTATTCTCTCTTCTATGCTCTAGCCTAAACACTAGCCTACCTTATTCTCTCATAATACTTCCCCCAAGCACTCCAAGGAGTCCATACTTTACCCGAGGTTCCACCCTTAAACCAACGCGTGAAAGGTAGAAATGTTTGAGGGTTTGGCCCCAAATCAACCTTAATTTAATCTAATTTCAATTATTGTTTTATTGATTTCCTTGAAGTTACTAACGCGTTTATTATTTTGTAGTTGCAAGCAAACAAAATCAAAGTAAGGGATCATATTCCTTTTATTTCTATTATTTTTTCTAACAATTTTTTTATTATGTCTGTGTAGGGAATATTTCAAGCATCCCACATTTGAGCCCCATTGTGATCATACACTTAAGCATGGTGGCGTCCAAAGGGAAGGAAGCTAGAGTAAAAGAGTCGCCAACAAGTTTTAGGAACTTGTAAACCGTTCACAGGGTGAAGGTTACACCCCTTCACGATCCATAAGATCGCTAACTCCATAGTGGTCTGGAACCATGACTGGATATTCGGGGATGAGGGTACAAATCCAACCTAAAAGAGATTGAACCTACCCTAAAAATAGGCCTCTACTTTATTCTTCTCATATTCATGTGCGCTTTCTGACTAACATACAACCAATATATTAATCCTAAACCTGTTTATCTATGTTGGTTGAATATTAATGCACAAACAAAACCTACTATTGGCGATCACTTGAATTATAATCATGTTAGCCTAAACAAGATTATTAATTATCTTATTAAGCGTGAGTACAAGTACAAATTCCCTTTAAACCTGCAAGAGAGGGCGTGATCAAACAATAACAACGATAATATATAATATCAAGCAACAATAATAACAATCATCATCATAATAATAATATTCTCAAAGCAATAATATTAGCAAGATCCTGGGCATGATACTAACAAGATTAATAACAAATCCTAGCATGTCAGTAAACATTAAAAATCAAAGCTTTAGCCCTAACATGATACTAACATGATAGAAGAAATAGGAAGCAACCTAAGCATGATACTAGAAAGAAATAAAAGCATCCTAACATGATACTAGAAATTAAAATAATATAAGCATGACTTCTATATCAAAAGAATAGTAAATAATCGAATTACTTACTTCGATGCCTCGTATCTCTTTCTAATAACAAAATACACACGTTAATAACTTCAAGGAAAATATTAAATCAAGCAATTAAATCAAATAATTAAAATAGGGATTTGGGACCAAACCCTTAGAAATTATCAACCTTTCACGTCTAGGGCGAAGGTAACTTGGAACTTGGCTAGGTGTGTCTAGAACTTGTGAATGAGGAATTTTGTAAAAGGGAAAGGTTTAGAAAAAGAGAAAAGAATAAGCTATTGCTTGAGAAAATTAAGGATGGTTGTGAATCTTGATGATTTTGAGTGAATGAAAACGGAAAAATACGACCCTATTTATTAAGAAAATAGCCCAGAAACGATAGAAAAGAATTAGAATTTGAATCGGAATAAAACTGACCCCTGTCACCAGCGACAAAGCCCAGCGCGAAACGACAAGCATCACGCATGGCGACAGGCTCTGTCGTTTGGTGCTAATTAAAAGATAAAATGCGCTTTTTGTACGGAATCCTATCCTTAATATAATTAAATAATTAAACTCCGTGTTTATCAATTTTAAATCATATTTTATCAAAATAAAACACTTGTTTTATTTCAAATCAAATTCATTATTTTTTTACAGATATAATTATTAATACTGACGCTATTAGAACTCAAAATAACTTTCTAGACTATTCTAGAAAATTAGAATCAATCCCAATAATTTTTAGGAATAATAATTAATGGGTCCTCCACTAGATCATTGGGCCATAAAACCATTTCAAACCCAATTTAGTACTTTGGCCATAACTTCCTCATTATTCATCGGAATTGGACTTATAATATATCATTGGAAAGCTCTTTGCAAACTCGACCCAATTACACTATTATTGGACCCTCGTCATGGACTAATCTAAATTGGACTAGCTATTTTCATAAATAGAGAAGATTTTCAAAAACAAAAAGAAAGATTTTATTAAAAATAACCGCATCACAAGACTTTTCGCACTTTCACCTTATTCAATAATCAAGCGACGTGAAAGGTACTCATCACTGGGTTTGGTTTTTGGGGAGACACATTTGGGTGTCTACAGAAGCCCCCAGTTTGACTGAGTTTGGAGAAATGCAAGTTTCGAAAACGAAAGTCAAAGTAGCGTTAGGGTCGGAGAATGATTCAGAACCTTCTGCGATCCTAAATCAATCTTGTAACACCGATACCTGCAAACTAGCGTTAGTTAAACAGATAAAAGAGTTAAGAAACGCGTATCTTGCATCGTCTAGCACACGTCTCTGAGATAACCGATTTTGTTGCTGCATTTTGTTGTGACAACGTCCACAGTGCCTCGTGAACGCCATCGTCGAAGACCGCTGCCTGTTGCTATCCTCGATTGTTTGTGACAACTCTCCACATCCTAGGGATCATCGTCGAAGATGACTGCTTGTAGCCATCCTCAGCTTTGCTGTGACAATCTTCCACATCCTAGGGAATATCGTCGAAGACCACTGCTTGTAGTTGTGTTCAGGGTTGTGGCAATACCTTGCCACGGCAGTACCTCGCCGCTGTAGACAATGTCCTCCTTGCTTTGGGTCATCGTCGAAGATTGCTGCTTATAGCTATCTCCAATTTTTTGTCTGTGCCTTGAATTGATCATTTAATTGACAACTTTCTCATCCTAGTGAAAGTCGTTGAAGACCTCATTGCCTTGTGATCCTCTATCCGCTGACGCTTGCTTGAATGCTTGTTGTGTTGATGCGTTGCTGTAATTGCTCAATGTGATTGCTTGCTGTGCCAGTACCTCGGCGCGTTTTGTAAACGGGCCGGTGCTTTGGCGCTTGTGCTTGCTTGTGAACCATTACCTTGGTGCTTGTGATGAGCCAGTACTTAGGCGCTTAAGCTAAGTGAAACGATCGTTGCTAGGTCGATCACTTACTGCAATTGTAATCGAGCCGACTACTAATCATGTCAATTTGCTTATAGGGGCTAACTGGCGTACCAAGGAACCCAAAATACTGAATTAGGTCTGCATAAACCATTATGGGGGCCACATGCTTTGTCGTTGAGTCAGCGCGCGCTGCTACACGTTGTCGCCGCGCGCAGGAGCTGTCGCGATGCGACAGGAATCACGCATTCTGTCGTTTGGCGCTGGAGTCGGGTTGCCAAAATAAAAACCCCTTTCTTCTCCATTTTGCCGTGGCTGCTTGCATTTGCTCGGTTTCGCTCAAAAGTTCGAATTGCTCATTCTCACTCGTTTCTCAACCAAATTCGCTCAAGTTTTTTGAAAATCGAAGCTTTTGATCTCTAGGCTCCCGATCCATGTAAGTTTTACTCAAACTCACCTCGGTTTTTGCTGAATTTTGCATGCTTTTGTTCACGAATTTTCAAACAAAAACAAAACTTATGTTGCTTAATTCGCCTTGTTTGTTGAATCTTATGCCATGAAATTGTTTGTTTATGCTTGTATATTATCTTGGGAGTCTTTCGAGACTTGTTTGACTCGATTTGGCGAAGAAATAAGCATTTCTGCCATTGCTGAGCCCTTTGAGTTTGTGAGAACAATGGGGCTCATTCTTAATGTTCTTGCTAGCTATTCATGCTTAATTTGTCACAATATTTGTCATAGTATTGTAAGAAATCATTTGATTGCTTGAAAATGCTATTTCTGCTCGAATCAACATTGTGCTCTGTTTTAGTACTACGTACTCTGTTTTTATTTAAACATAGTATTATGCGGCTAGGCGAACCTTAGATACTATTGACCCTTTGATTTATCGTTGTTTTGCATAATTTAGCATGTCTCGACGTCGTGGCTCTGGCTATCGTTCTCGCGAGGCTTACCGGGAGAACGAGCCCGTTGACGAGGGAGCTTCCACTAGCCTAGGGAAGTTCCCTGAGTGGGATAAGCGCACTCTTTATTTCGCACCCGAGTTTCACATCTCGGAGCGAGTGCGGCTCGGGATGACTGGCGATCGGGTTCGTTGTCACGGCTCAGGTAACGAGGCGATTGGTCAGCTATACGACCTTTACTTTCGCGACAACAATGAGTTGCGCGAGTTATGGGAGTCTTGTGGTCTGACTCCTCTGCTCCAAGCTACTCGGGCCATGTACTCTTTTGTGTCGAGCCGTTCTCTAGTTCGAGCTTTGGTGGAATTCTTTTGAGACACCACCAACACCTTTCACTTTCCTTGGGGTGAGA
Organism: Chenopodium album; assembly: GCF_948465745.1. Taxonomy (NCBI): domain Eukaryota; kingdom Viridiplantae; phylum Streptophyta; class Magnoliopsida; order Caryophyllales; family Amaranthaceae; genus Chenopodium; species Chenopodium album. Next base: position 15,134,613 of record NC_137843.1, read on the forward strand.
TGACTATCACTCCTCTCGACTTCTCTCTCATCACTGGACTGGAATTCCGGCCAGCTGCGGTTCCATTCGGCAGCGACATTACCGTTTTTTCTCCGGAGGTAGAGGAACTGATCGGCCCTATAGCTGTTCAAGCTCGTGGCAAGGCTCAGCCTACGCAGATCAGTGCTCGGTGTATTCGTCGGACCATGCTGACGGAGGCCTTTCAGGATGGTGCGACTACCCTGGAGCAGCGGGTGTGCATCTTCGCTTTGATTCTTTTTTCGGGGACCTTCTCCCCTGACAAGGGTGGTCGTGTACTACTCTACTATCTGCCTGCTCTTCGCGACCTTCGTATGGTCGGATCATATGATTGGGCCAGCTTGGCCTATGCTGACTTCCTGCTTGGGTTGCCACTCGCTTGTCACCACAACAGATTTGATGGGGAAGTCACATTTTCCAGTTTCTGGGGACTCGTAGAGGTATACTTTATTTCCTTTAACCAAAGTTGATCTTAGGTTTTGTGCTAGCACTCGCTGACGCTTCCCTGTTTTATAAGTCTGGTTCTATGAGTATTTCCCTTCTTTTTCACCAGCGAGGCCTTCGCCTCGAGGGCTCCCCATTGCTGCCAGTTGGGGAGGTCGTTATAACGACCAGACTGCTACTTCTCGTGTTCGAGAGTTGATTCTCTCGGTATGTCTTCTTAACACTCTTGCCCTTATTATCCTTTTAGTAGGATTTATTCACATGGATGTTTGTTTTGTAGGAGCCTGATGTTCAGTTCCAGCCGTGGGATGATTTCGTTTTTCCTGCACTGGTCGTCCAGTACACTGCCCAGCATCGGTATTTTCTGGGAACATATGACGCCGTAGTATACCTGGGTGAGAGAATTGCGATTCAGCACTCTTTAGAGTCCCTTGTTGTTCCTTCTCGCCATCCACGTCATATGTTCGATTAGACGAGGCTGAGAGCTCAGGCGACTAGGACACCAGCGGGTACGGATTGGCGGAGTCATACCCATCCGAACCGGAGTTATGGGGATAAGATTTTGCCGCGTTTGGCCCCACCACCTTGCTTGCTAGAGAGGGCAGAGGTATCTTTTGTACTCTTCATTTGTTCTTTTAATAGCCCCAAGCCAATCCTAATTATTGAGGTTTAACTTGACAGGATTCGACTAGAGAGTTCGTGCCTCCGCCGGTATCCATCGTCTACCAGGGCACTTTTGGTCCTGTTGAGGAGATGATTCCCTTGGCTCCTGAGCCATGGCGCTTCGTAGAGGAGTCTATACCTCGTCACTAGACTTCGGTAAGTCACGTTACTTGTCATTTTATTTGCATACATGCTTTGTTTACCTCTGACTTTGTGACTTTTAACAGTTTTCTCGTGAGGTGCTGACGAATATGGCGAGAGGCATGGACGCCTTCCGTTACCAGCTCGTGAGGTTGAGCCACCGAGCTATGTGTCATCGCGGTGATGACGACATGGAGGTATTTCTCTTGACCTTCTCTTATGTTTACATTTGTCTTTCTGTACTTGACTTAGTTTGTTTTTTCTATTTCAGTCTATTCCTCCGACGCGGACTCGTACGAGACCCGAGGCTAGGAGGGAAAGATCGGGGTCTGACGAGGCGTCGTCATACCTCGGCTGGGAGGTAGGGCGGTCGAGCAGAGTCAGACCGTACTGCCAGACTAGAGGGTTCTGGCTCTTCGTCTGAGGGTGCGTTAGAGAAGCCGACCGGCCAAGGAGGCACGACGTCAGCTCCTTTAGCGGGTGGTGGGACGTACGAGGTTGGCTTGTCGTCGCAGCAGCCACAACAGCCTCATCATTCGGGAGCCTAGCAGCAGGGTGAGCCTGGATGGGCTGGCCCTACTCTCTCGATCCCGGCTACTACTAATCAAGCTGCAGGCGAGGATCATACTCCATGGATTGTACAGTTTTTTGATACATTCGGAGTCCCTTTTCATCTGCATCCTCCGCTGTCATAGATGTACCTGTACTTGCATTTATTTTGACTTTGTAGGACTTTGCTCATTTGACTCATCATTTGTGTTAGACACTTTGTATATATCTATGACTATTATGTCTATTCATTTTTTATTTTTCATTTTGTGTGTGCATGTGAAAAAAAGTGACTAATTTTTGAGCAAAAAAAACTTTCCGTCATTTTTATTGTCAATGGAGGGTATCTGACTTTCTCCCCCAAAAAGAAAAAATGAAAAATAAAAATCGAGTTTGACTAAAATAAGCTTAAATGTAATTAAACTCAAGATAATCAAATATGGCACAAGTATTTGCAATAAGGTCGGATTTGAGTGGATGAGGCTTTGAGAAGGGATAGAAATCATAAAATCGTAGTACAAAACTGAGTCAAAGTAAAAAAAAATCGGTTAGCGTAACGCGCGAGGCTGGCGTGACATACACTTAGCTGTCGCGATGCGACAAGCATGACGTGGTGCGTGATTTCTGTCGCATGGCGCTGGACTTATTCTTCCGAATCCTAGTAGGATTCGATTTGCGCCAATTTTGTGCATAAATAGACCCAAACCTGTCGATTCTATATAGTCGAACAGGTTAAAAATAGTTCTAGCTTTTATTTCTTAATCATGTCTAAGAGCTTTTGCGATTTCACTCATGAGTGGTGCCGGTCTCTGAGTGCTAAGGAGAGAAAAGAGCTTGACTTTTTTCACTTGGGGGGTATATATGGTATAAAGGGGGTAGATCTTGACATAGACTTTATTCATACCGCCTTAGAGTGTTGGGATTCAGATAATCATTGCTTTAGACTTGGTTATGATGAAATTTCTCCTTTACTGGAAGAATTTGGTGTCATTCTAGGCTTCCCTTCCCTAAATCTTGCGGTAATTCCTAAAGTGAGCGAATATTATTACAAAGATTTTGAGTGTTTCCTTAACCTTAAGGATAAGGACTTGAAAGATATAGTGCATGGGAACGTAGTTAATCTGAAGGAATTTGCACGTTTTTGACAGACCACGCTCCGAATCTTTTCATGTGTATAGGAAGAGAGCCTTCCTTTTTTGCATGTTAAACCAATATCTGCTCACTAGTGGTAATATTCATGAAGGCTAAGCTATTTTAGTATCTGTCATGGAGCAAATTGAATCAAGTAGAAATCCAATGCCTTTGATCGTTGGAGAAACCATGCTTGGTTTAGATGAATTAAAAAAGAATCCAAAAACACCTCTTCGATGTTCTCAAATATTATTACAGGTAGAAAATCAATACTTTTAATAACAGAAATAAAAAAATATTTAACTTTGTATAGTAATAATAATTATTTGCATTGAAATTTTGCAGATGTGGCTAATAGAGAGACTTGAATTAATTAGCCCTCCAGACAATGTTGACAAATATACACCAAATTGCTTTGTAAGACGGAAGAAACGCTTTTCCATAAAGATGGGCTGCCGGGAGTGGAGAAGAATCTTTGAAACTTGCGACTTTGCCATCAAATGGGTCGTTCCTTGGTGGAAAATTGAGAAGATGGTTGGTGTTAACAGTCAACCTTTTTGCCGTCTTCCTAGCTTGTCAAAATTAAATTTTTATTACCCTTCCAGGGTAAGAAGGCAATATGGTTTTGCTCAAACTATTCCATCTGGTGATCTCCGTCGTCCTAATGAATTTCCCGTTTCACAGGAGGGAGAGAGATTTGATGATTATTGGTGTGCTAGGCCTTTATGGGAAGTTGTTACCCAAAAGATCCTACCTTCTTTGTCTAGGGATGTGAAGCAATGGTTACTTGGTAGATCTCAATAGGACAAGAACAAAGCTCGGAAGCTGAGTAAGACCAATGTGAAGGACCGCCTAGGGGATAGGAAAAATCCTCCTAAGGAGCGTTTGGGTGAAAGAGTTGAATTCAAGACTCCTGTTATGCCTAAGAAGAAAAGTTCTACTAAGGGTAAAGAGAAAAGAAAAGTTGACTCTACAGAAAAGAAAGTATGTGTTGAAAAGAAGCGCGGTGTAATGGCTATTGGAGAAACTATCGACACCAAAATCAAATGTAGATCTTCCAAAGGATGCCTACTAGAAAAAGTGATGGATGATGAAGAAGAAGCGGACAAGAACTGGAAAAGAGCTAGAAAAGAGAAGATAGATTAAAGCATTGATTTACTTTCAATTTATTAGACAAATTTAATTTTAAGTCAATTTTATTTTTAAGCTTTATTTAAAATTCTATCAATAATGTAATTTTTACTTTATTTTATTAATGCAATTTTTAGCTTTTACATTAAAAATTTATTAAAGCAATGAAAACGCCTTGAAATTTTTTTTCTTTTCTAGAATTATTCGAGTACGGAAGTCGAAAATTTCTGAAAAAACACCGAAATTTGCCCAGATTGACGCAGAACTTCTGGCGCTGCGAATTTGGGCTTGTCACCGTACGATGGGATTGTTGCGATGCGTTGCTTCCTGTCGCCGTGCGACGGCTGCAGCGTGTCGCGCTGGACTTAATTCTTGCGCGCTAGCTGCTCTATTGTTGACGAATTGATTTCTTTGAAGATTAAAGTGGCCGCACCCTATAAAGGGTTGCCAACGTATATTTTCCTAAGGAATCAAGCCAAACGTAGCTTTCTTGAGTATCCTACTCAAGTAGCTATGGGTAATACTTCTTAAGTTGGTCAAGATTTGTCATATTTGAGAATTCATTTCCATCCATATTAGTTAGCCTTGCAGCACCTCCCGATAGGATAGTTTTTACAATGTATGGTCCGGGCCAATTAGGCCTAAATTTGCCTCTTGGGTCTAGAATATTTTTCTTTAATGCTTTTAACATTAAGTCTCTTACGTTGATGTTTCTTGTCTTGACCTACTTGTTAAAGTGTCTAGCCATACGAGTTTGGTAGCATTGAGTATGATGTAGAGCTTCTAGTCGTTTTTCATCAATTAGAATTAGCTCCTCATATCTCACTCTAGTCCATTTGACTTCATCGAGTTTACTTTCCAACGCAATGCGTAGGGAAGGTATTTCTAGCTCTACAGGTTGTACGGCATCCATTTCATAGACTAAGGAGAAATAGCGTATTTCCTGTTGATGAGCGAATTGACGTGCGGTAATCCCAAAGAGAAAAATGGAGTTTGTCAGGCCAATCCTTGTAATTATCTGTCATTTTCTCGATGATGGTCTTTAAATTCTTATTGGCTGGTTCTAGTGCACCATTTGCTTGAGGTCTATATGGGGAAGAATGGTGATGTTGAATATCACACTTTTGTAGCAATTCCTCACATTCTGCTTGAAAGTGAGTTCTATTGTCACTTATCATTTCATGTGAGACTCCATATCGACATATGATGTTTCTTTCGATAAAGAGTGTTACATGCTTTGCAGTGAGTTTTGCGTATGATGCTGCTTTGACCCACTTTGTGAAGTAATCGATTGCTACTAGGATGTATTCATGACCTCCTGTCCCAGGAGGATTAATCTTTCCAATGATATCTATTCCCTAGGTTTAGAATGGTCATGGTGAAGTGTAGGTGTAAAGGAGTGATGGAGGAACGTGCTGTAAGTTAGCGTATATTTGGCATTTAGGACATCTTTTTACATAATGATAACAGTCCCTATTCATAGTAGTCCAATAATATCCTTCGCGCATTATCTTTTGAACTAGCATCTTGCCATTTACATGAGTTCCACATACTCCTTCGTGGACTATCCTCATTGCCTTTTGGGCTTCCTTTTTGCCTACACACAAGAGAGCTTGACCTTTAGGTACCCTTTTGTGTAGCTCATTGTCTATGAGTACATATTGAGAAGCCAAAAGTCTTAAGGCTCGTTTTGCTCTTTTAATTTGTCAGCATGGAGTGGGTATTCTCTTTTGGTGACATAGTTGAGGATGTCCGTATACCAAGGTTATTCCTCTTCCTCTTCCTCTTCTTCTTGGACTACCTCATCGTCTTCTATGGCTTGAATGTAAGCAGGTTTATGCCTCTTTTCTATTGCCAAAGGCATTTGCTCAATTTTTGTGCGAATTCTAACCATTGAGGCTAGCCTTGCTATAGAATCAGCAAATTGATTTTCTTCTCTTGGTAGATATGTGTATTCTACCTTTTCTAACTGATTAGTGAGGGTTTCCAGATATGTTTGGTAAGGATCCAAGCTTTCGCTCCTTACCTCCACCTTTTGGAAATTTGGTTGATGATTAAAGAAGAATCTCCGAATATTCGAAGTATTGGCCAGTTGCAATACATAAGTAGGTTCATATCCAAATTGACCGCGATATGTGAACCCATATTCAAGAAACTAAAGAAGAATATGCCAGTAATATGGGACGATGAGTGTCAAAAAGCCTTTGAGAAAATCAAAGCCTATCTCTCTAATCCTCCCGTACTAGCACCTGCGCTCCCAAGAATCCCTCTTAGGTTGTATTTAACAATCACCAAAGAGACAATGGGGGATCTGCTCGCACAAGAAGTAGAAGGAAAAGAAAACGCCATCTACTACTTAGGCAAAAAGATGCTCGAGTATGAAGTACGCTACACACCACTTGAGAAATTGTGCCTTGCATTAGTGTGGGCCACAACCAAGTTAAGACACTACATGCTCGTTCATACAACCTATGTGGTATCTCGGATGGATACACTAAAATATCTCATCGAGAAATCTACACTTAATGGGCGAATATCAAGATGGATAGTTAACTTAACTCAATTTGATGTAAGGTTTATGCCTCAAAAGGCTATTAAAGGATCAGTGGTCTCGGATTTCTTAGCGGATTTCCCAATAGAAGATTCGACACCTATACATGAAAATGAGTTTCCAGACGAAGACTTAATGCTTACAGAAGATGATACTTGGACGTTATACTTCGATGGAGCATCAAACCAAAAGGGTTGTGGTGTAGGAGTATTATTAGTATCACCTAAAGAGGAACATATCCCAATCTTCATAAAGTTAGATTTTGACGTTACCAACAACGCTGCGGAATATGAAGCATGCGTGGTAGGCCTCGAAACAGCTTTGGCATTATCTGTTGTACCCCGCGTATCTATCCATAAATGAGAGAAGCGCATGATTTGCTGTGTTATTTACCAAAATGTCGATGTGTGGTAAAGGGATCCTTTGGACTTGCCTGATTTAGATCTCTATAGTCGACACACATTCTTACCCTTCCATCTTTCTTTGGAACTAGCACCACATTTGCAACCCATTCGGGGTATTTAGATACCCTAATAAAACCTGCAGTAATTTGTTTTTGAACTTCTTCTTTAATTTTAAGAGGTACGTCGGGTTTCATTCGACGTAACTTTTGTTTTACAGGTTTCATTCCTGGAATTAGTGGTATTGTGTGTTGAGCTATTTCTCTATTTATTCCTGGCATATCTTCATATGACCAAGCAAATACATCGATAAATTCTTTTAGTAGATTAATTAAACCGGTTCTTTCTTCTTTAGTAAGAGTTAGTCCGATTTTAACTTTTCTTTTAACGTTTGGATCTTTTGAGATATCCATTGTTTCAGTGTCTTCTATTACTGGTGTTTTATTCTCAAGCATTTCCATTGCTTTAATTATTTCTTTGTCACTTTCATTGTTAGTTAAGCAATGCTCGTCATCTTGGGTTAAGGAATGACACGAGGAGTAAGCAAAAGAAGACATATTATTGAATTCAAAAACCATTACATCAAATAAAGAAATGTCCGTTGGGACTTGACCACTAATTATCCTAGGAGTAGGTGCTAAAGTAGAAGAACTAAGGAGAGGTAATATAACTAAAGACTTTGAAGACTCGATAGGGGAAAACTCAGATTCAGACTCAGACTCAGACGACTCTTCGAACATAGGTCCTTGTCATGTTGTTATAGAGATCTTCCGTCCGCTTGGTGTAGTCACTTTCACAGTCTTTCGCCGTCCTTGGACTAATCCCTCTACTGGAGTGATAAGCTTTGAGGGGTCAAAGCTCTCACTTTGTAGTGACATCTGAATGATTGCGGAGTTATCTTCAACATATTTTGGCTCATTCTTCTCGTGCCTAAAAAGAAGTCCCATGACATTAAAGTCGAAGCACAGAGGTGCTTTCTCCTTATGGATAGGAGTTGGGATGTCATCTAAGAAGTGGCAATCTAGGAAGATTTCGAACCCAGGTTGTCTTATTCCATCTTTGACAAAGGGCTCGGGAAATTCATAGCGTGGATAATCTTCACCCTCTCTTATAAATAGTCCATTTAGGGTGAGGGGATATTGATCCATTGGGATTGCTTTCTTTTGAGTACGAGCATTTCTCCGCGCATTAGCTTTTTCCCAGTCTTGCTTATAGTCTTTCAGAGTCGGTTCAAAACTAAGTCCAAAAGTATCTAATTTAGGAAGGCTAGGCGATTTCGTTTGCATTGCTACTCCTTTCTTCTTTCCTAGAGTCATTACAGGAAAATGTCCCTGTTTTTGGAGTATACCATTAACTATCATATTTGAATGGAGGTCGTAGCAAAGAGGGGTCCTTTCATCTTCCTCGATTAAGGAGACCTCTTCTGCGTTGAAGCCCCATAGGTCTTCATCGTTATATCGTGCTCCACATTTATGATTGGCTTATCAATTGCCTTGATTCTTAGTTGGGAGGCATCGATTGTAACAGGAATTCCTCCAACTATATCCTTCACTTGTTGATGAAGTGATGAAGGGACGACCTTAAGGTCGTGAAGCCAAGGGCGTCCCAACAATAAGCTGAAAGAAGCCTTGATATAAACCACTTGGAAAGTTGTAGCATGTTCTATAACTCTTGCGGTGACATTCATAGTAATAGTCCCAAGAGCTTGGCGATGAGTGTTGTCATAAGCTCTTATTCCTTGTATGGATGGAGACAAGTCTTCATCTCTTATTCCTAACATCCTCACAGTTCGTCGTGGGAAAACATTGATTGCTGACCCATTGTCTACAAGAGTCATTGGGACATTCATTCTCTCACAGATTACTATGAGGTTTAAGGCCTTATTGTGTTTGTCACCTTCTGGAGGTAAGTCCTTGTTGGAAAAGGTGATTAGATTGATGGGACTTGGAAGATCACTTGTGAGAAAATTAGCTAATCCCTCAGGAGTGGTTTCAGAATCTATCCCTACTTTAGCCAAAGAATCCATTACTGCCATTCTATGTTCACGGGATGTGGCTAGTAGTTTCCATACGTTCATTTCGACCTTAGTCTTTTTAAGTTGTTTGACAACGTCGTTGTCTTCTATGATTGGTATGGGAACTTGTTGGGTAGTAGGAATGTGTTGTGCAGTGATGGGAGGTTGCACTCTTCCTGATCTTGTGAGAACAACTATGGGTGAATCTTCTTCATCCCAAATGTCGTCTACTTGGTATATTGTGGAAAGTAGGGTCCACATCTTTGAGGTAGACATCCTCATCATCACTTTCCTAGACTCGTTGATGCTATCATCCCTTTCTAGTGGGATTTGGACCAACTTTTTACTGTTAATCAACCCCTAGATTAGATCTTTGAATTTAAAACAGTGTTCTATGTTATGTCCTCTTGCTTGATAGCATGGACAATAGAACCTATCTGTCCTTTTCAAAGATTCAAATGGTCTTGGCTTAAGAGGTTTGATCTTCCCACTCTCGAAGAGCATTTTGAACATATTTGCATAAGAAGTTCCAATTAGGGTATAAAGCTTGTCACTCCTTTTGGGTGCTTCGACTACTTGGAGAGAAAATGGCTTTCTCTTAGTAGTCTCTGTAGGTGTTGCCTCTTTAATGTCACGTTTATTTTGAGCCATCTTTACATGATCGAGGGCCTAGTGACATATGACTATTGCTTCCTTTACCAGTTGTGTGAGGACCCATACTTCTTCTTTTGTAGCAAGTTGTTGACTTGTAGGAAGATCACTCATGGCATCGAAGAAAGTTTCCTCCTCTTCCTCGATAGTATAGGCTTCTTTGACTGGTATAATGAGGGACGATGGGTTAATATCACTTTCCTCATCAGAAATAGCCAAAGAATTTGACAGTGGGGCGCTATTGATACTTGGCTTCTTACTTGCAGGGGTGTTGACACCCAAATGTGTCTCCCCAAAACCAAACCCAGTGATGAATACCTTTCATGTCATTTAATTATCGAACGAGGTGAAAGTGTGAAAAGTCTAGTGATGAGGATGTTTTTATTAAAATATCTCTTCTTTCTGTTTTTGAAAATATTTCTTTTCGAAAACCTATTTTATGAAAATAGCCAATCCAGTTTAGTTTGGTCCATGGCAAGGGTCCGATAATAGTGTAGTTGGATTAGGCTCGAAAAGAGCTTTCCAACGATATATTATAAGCCCAATTCCGATGAATAATGAGGAAGTTATGGCCAAGATACTAAACTGGGCCCGGTTTGACTTTTATGTGCGGCCCAATGATCTAGAGGAGGGCCCATTATGATTTATGATTCCTAATGCAATTAGGATTGATTATAGTCTTTTAGAATTTCTAGAAGGTTCTTTTGAATCCTAATGTGATTAGCATTAAAAATGAGTTTTATGAGTCTTATTTAGAATAAAAGAAGCATTTTAAATAAAATTACAGTTTTACCCCTCGTACGCTAAATTTTATCAGAAATAGGAAAACGTGTAGAAAAAATTGTCTGCAGCGCCGCACCACAGGTTGTCGCCTGGCGACAGAGGCTACTGCGGCGACAGCGTCGTGTTTTTATTCCTTTTCGAACTCTGATTCTTTTTTTTTATCATATCCGGGCTGATTTTCGTTATAAATAGGGTCCTTAAACCTCCGTTTTCAATCATCTACAATCTACAGTCAACAATCATCAATCTCTCTCTTTCTCTCTCTAAAGCTAAAAGCTTTCCTTCTCTCTCTATTCTTTTTCTAAACCTTCCCTCAAACACAATTCCTCATACATTAGTTCTAGACACACCTAGCCAAGTTCGAAGTTGCCTTCGCTCTAGACGTGAAAGGTTATAATTTCTGAGGGTTTGGTCCAAATCTCTACTTCAATTATTTAATTTAATTGTTTTGTTTAATATTTTCCTTGAAGTTACTAACACGTGTATTTTGTTATTAGAAAAAAGGCACGAGGCATCAAAGTATGTAGTCTTATTGCTCTATTCTTGTAGAAAGCATGTTTATTATTTATTAATTCCTAGCATCATGTTAGGATGTTATTATTGCTTTCTAGTATCATGTTTAGAGTTCTTCCTATGCTTTCTAATATCATATCAATATCATGTTAGTATCATGTTAGGGTTAAAGCTTTGATTTTTATTGTTTAGTGACATGCTAGGGTTTGTTATTAATCTTGTTAGTATCATGCCTAGGATCTTGCTAATATTATTATGCTTTGAGATTGAGAATATTATTATTATGATTGATGTTGATTGTTATTATTGTTGCTTGATCTTATATTATATTTATTGTTGTTGCTTGATCACACCTTTTATGCATATTTAAAGGGAATTTGTACTTGTAATCACGCTTAATAAGGTAATTAATAATCTTGTTTAGGGTTAATATGGTTATAATTCAAGTGATCGCCAATAATGGTTTTGCTTGTGCATTAAATTCAACCAACATAGATAAACAGCTTTAGGATTAATCTATTGATTGCATGTTAGTCAGAAAGCGCACATGAATACGAGTAGAATAAAGTAGAGGCCTAATATTAGGGCGAGTTCTTTCTCTTTTAGATTGGATTCGTACCTTCATCCCCGAACACCAGTCATGGTTCTAGACCTATTGGAGTTGACGATCTCATGGATCTTTAAGGGGTGTAACCTTCACCCTGTGAACGGTTTACAAGTTCCTAAAACTTGTTGGCGACTCTTTTACTCTAGCTTCCTTCCCTTTGGACGCCACTATGCTTAAGTGTATGATCATAGTGGGGTTCAAGTTTGGGATAATGCTTGAAATATTCCCTACAGGGGGCAATGGAAGTTTGTTGCTATCAATCAGATCTTGAATAGCTACGTTTAGCTTCTAGCAATTTTCAGTAAGATGGCCCCTGCATTGATGGTATTTACAATGTGCATTGGGGTTCCAACTAGCTGTCCTCCTTTCGATCGGTGGATCTAAAAATGGTCCAATGGGAGTTATAAGACCTTTTGCATGAAGGCGATCAAATGCGGTGTCATAACTCATGCCAATAGAAGTAAAGTTCTTCCTAAATGGCTTCTTTTGTCCTTGATTATTCATAGCAAGGACTTCATTTAAATTAAAGGTACTAACGTTGTTTGAGAGGGTGGTTTTGGAAGAAGAAGGATTATCGTTCTTCTTTCCTTTCCAGCCACTGTTAGAGTTAGCAGCTTTTTGCTTTGCAAGGTCGTCCTCAATGTTGATCCCTATGTCATTGACAGCCTTGAAAGTATTCAAATTACTTTGATACTTGAGATTCTTAGAATATTTTTCTTGGAGGTTCTTAATGAACATCCATACAGATTCCTTCTCACTAGGAACCTCGACCATTTTAGCAGAAGTTTCCCTCCACTTATTGAAGAAAGAAGTAAAACCTTCATTCTCTTTTTGTTTTAACATTTCAAATTCTCTATGATCAGTTTCAACTTGAATATTACATTTGTACCTATTAATGAAAGCATTTACTATCCCATCCCAAGTAGAGATCTTTTCTTTGTCAAGGGAAAAGAACCATTGTTGGCAAACGGTTTCAAGAGATAAAGAGAACAAAGAGTGAAAGACTTTCCTATCAATCCCCTTAATGTTCATTATGGTTTCGAAAGCTCTTAAGTGGAAATAAGGATTGTCAGTAGGTTTGAACTTCGGGATGTCATTGGCATTGAACTTCTGCGGAAGAAGCTCCTTGTCCATTGAGACCCCTTGTGAACTAATGCCCTGGAACTTGTACTCATTGGAGAGCTGTTCAAGCTTTCCTCCATTCGTTGTATCTGTTGCTGTTTCGCAGGGTCATTGACTTGAAGAGCCATAGCCTTCATCATTTAAGTTACATCGGCCAAGTTTTGCCTAAGTTCAATGACTTCTTCTTGAGTTGCCATTATCCTCTTAGCTTTTCTCTTTTGACAAATAGGTTTATCAAAAATTAAGATTTGAACAAAAGCGTTGTCCTTGATTAGCCGTCCTTCTCTTCTTGACCAAGCGCTGTAAATTAAACCATTTATTTTAATGACTTGACTCAAATTGACTTTGATTTTATTGGTTTTTAAAAGGCAAAAATAGGGTGTATATCTTTGGGAATCGATATATAGGGTTCAAATGGGAATTAAGTATAGGTTTTAAACAAGTATGGTTTAATTGGAGGATTAATATCCGACTTTCCCCCCTAAAAAAATGACGGAAAACACGCGCACACAAGACTCTCTAGACATGGTCAAGGTGAAACATACATAAAGGGTGTGCTTTTAATAGTGAGTGAAAGTGACATGCTTTGAAACTTGTGTAAGACCATGGAGTATGTGCTTAGACTTAATTAAGGATTAAATATAGCTTCTACCGTTTAATAAATTGATTAATTAGACTCAACGTGAGGACTCGAGCAAAAATCTGGGCTGTCGCCGAAGCAACAGGACTGTCGCCATACTCTAGGACCAGCGTGAAACGACATTGCTGTCGCATCGCGCCAGACACTAGAGTGTCGCGCCACAGGCCAAACTTCTGCATCATTGCTGAAACATTAATCTGGGTCTGTTTCCAGTGTTTTACTCTAAAAGGACAAGCCTATAATCGTACTAAGTCAGGTTTGATCAATTTATTTAGAATCATATTAATGAATTAATTAATTAATTAGTTTATTTAGACTCATTCACAAGTTAAACAAACGGTGTAAACACACATAGGTTATGCACAAGTAGTCAAGTAAGCACAATATGATGCAATGAGTTTGCAACCTAACCATGGCTCTAGTTCTCTAAAGTTCAAGGATATGGGTTAGTCAGAAAAGGGTCCATGGTTATGAGTCCGTATGCATCGCGCGGAAGCCTTACCTTTGGAAGGGTTGGCACGTGTGGATGGGACCCCGCGAGTTAAACTCGCTTCCACAGTTTGGTCAATTCAACAAACTCGGATGTACCCTTCGTTGTTATGAGCGTTCGATTGGGTAGATGGAGCGTGAATTTCCAGAGGGTTATGGCCATATGTAGAACACATATGGGTTTAGAAAAGTGAGAAAAACTCAATCAGAAATTAGAATCGAGCGAACAGTACTAGAATCAGTCGAAACAAAGAAGGTAGATTTCTGGCTCGGTATTGGAAGAACATGGCGCGAGACAACAAGGCCTATCGCCAGACGATAACTCTGTCGCCAAACGACAATGCTGTCACACGGCGATAGAGCCATCGCATGGTGCTGGCACTGTATTCTCGGCGCCGGTTCCTACATGCCTCAGTAGCTTTCTGTTCTTTGAATTTTCCGATTTTTCATAGCATTTTTTCGATCCTAGTTGTGAAAGATATTTCCCAAATTACCTACGTGTAAAAATCCTATGTTTTTAACGCATTACGGATGGTCTATCCAATGCGGACCTTTTTTATGCATATGTTAATAATGTCAATAAAAATTACGCACATGAATATTTAGAACGTTTCGAGTCTCATCCACTCATTCTAAATTATTGCCAAAATAAATTTTAGGAATAAAAATAGAAATCCTCCCCAGTGGAGTCGCCAAAAAAATGTAGGGAATATTTCAAGCATCCCACACTTGAGCCCCACTGTGATCATACACTTAAGCATAGTGGCGTCCAAAGGGAAGGAAGCCAGAGTAAAAGAGTCGCCAACAAGTTTTAGGAACTTGTAAACCGTTCACAGGGTGAAGGTTACACCCCTTCACGATCCATGAGATCGCTGACTCCATAGTGGTCTGGAACCATGACTGTATATTCGGGGATGAAGGTACAAATCCAACCTAAAAGAGATTGAACCTGCCCTAAAAATAGGCCTCTACTTTATTCTTCTCATATTCATGTGAGCTTTCTAACTAACATACAACCAATATATTAATCCTAAACCTGTTTATCTATGTTGGTTGAATATTAATGCACAAACAAAACCTATTATTGGCGATCACTTGAATTATAATCATGTTAGCCTAAACAAGATTATTAATTATCTTATTAAGCGTGATTACAAGTACAAATTCCCTTTAAACCTACAAGAGAGGGCGTGATCAAACAATAACAACGATAATATATAATATCAAGCAACAATAATAACAATCATCATCATAATAATAATATTCTCAAAGCAATAATATTAGCAAGATCCTAGGCATGATACTAACAAGATTAATAACAAATCCTAGCATGTCAGTAAACATTAAAAATCAAAGCTTTAGCCCTTACATGATACTAACATGATAGAAGAAATAGAAAGCAACTTAAGCATGATACTAAAAAGCAATAAAAGACTCCTAACATGATAATAGGAATTAAAATAATATAAGCATGACTTCTATATCAAAAGAATAGTAAATAATCGAATTACTTACTTCGATGCCTCGTATCTCTTTCTAATAACAAAATACACACGTTAATAACTTCAAGGAAAATATTAAATCAAGCAATTAGATCAAATAATTGAAATAGGGATTTGGGACCAAACCCTCAGAAATTATCAACCTTTCACGTCTAGGGCGAAGGTAACTTGGAACTTGGCTAGGTGTGTCTAGAACTTGTGAACGAGGAATTTTGTAAAAGGGAAATGTTTAAAAAAAAAAGAGAAAAGAATAAGCTATTACTTGAGAGAATTAAGGATGGTTGTGAATCTTGATGATTCTGAGTGAAAGAAAACGGGGAAATACGACCCTATTTATGAAGAAAATAGCCCGGAAACGATAGAAAAGAATCAGAATTTGAATCGCAATAAAACTGACCCTTGTCGCCAGCGACAAAGCCCAGCGCGAAACGACAAGCATCACGCATGGCGACAAGCTCTGTCGTTTGGCGCTAATTAAAAGATAAAACGCGCTTTTGTACGGAATCCTTTCCTTAATATAATTAAATAATTAAACTCCGTGTTTATCAATTTTAAATCAGATTTTATCAAAATAAAACACTTGTTTTATTTCAAATCAAATTCATTATTTTCTAAAGATATAATTATCAATCCTGACACTATTAGAACTCAAAATAACTTTCTAGACTATTCTAGAAAATTAGAATCAATCCCAATAATTTTTAGGGATAATAATTAATGAGCCCTCCACTAGATCATTGAGCCATAAAACCATTTCAAACCCAATTTAGTATTTTGGCCATAACTTCCTCATTATTCATCGGAATTGGGCTTATAATATATCATTGGAAAGCTCTTTGCGAACTCGACCCAACTACACTATTATTGGACCATCGTCATGGACCAAGCTAAATTGGACCAGCTATTTTCATAAATAGAGAAGATTTTCGAAAACAAAAAGAAAGATTTTATTAAAAATAACTACATCACAAGACTTTTCACACTTTCACCTTATTCGATAACCAAGCGACGTGAAAGGTACTCATCACTGGATTTGGTTTTTGGGGATCACATTTGGGTGTCTACAGTCTGTCATATATTAATTGTTGGATTATTATGGAATTGCTTCCAATATTAATGTTTATTCAATTGTTATTATGATCACCATATTGCATGACAAAGGGATTATGTAATTGAAAATAACGCCTAATAAGATAATTTGGACAGCCGGTTTAGGTTCCTTTTTAATCTTGTTATTTAATCAAGTGATCACAAATATTTTAGAATTATATGTTGCATTAATATTCAACCAATTTAGCATAATAATAGTTTGGAGCAATTTGAATCTTTTTTTGCATGCCTTTGAGGTCGCAGGAATCACTTTTCGTTATAAGAATCGAGTAGAGCCCAATACGGGCGAATGTGACTCCATGACTCACTTCGTACCATCATCCCCGATCCTCCTTTCGTGGTTCCGAACCATATGGAGTTAGTAATCTCATGGATTATGAATGGGGTGTAACCTTCACGGGTCAATCGTTGTTGCCTATCGTTGTCCCTTTATTCGTGGTTGCCTTTTATGATCCGTGAACGGTTTACAAGTTCCTTAAAAACTTGTTGGCGACTCCCTACTTTTTTTGTCCCTAATCGTATACGTCAATTCCCACTTCCTATGAGTGCCAAGCATATTCACACATGCTTAATGTAGGCGCACTTCAAACGACGCCTACAATTTGGCGACTCCACTGGGGAGGATTCTTGGTTATTTATCGATTTGAGTGATCGGTATTTAATTAAGATGAGTGGATGAGACTTGAAAGATTCTTGAAAAGTATTCCTATGATTAAATTGGAATTTTTGCATAAGCATAGACATTTTAACGTCGTATTCAAGTCTGTCCCATAAGAAAAATTGGATAACCTGATCATGAACGAAAAAAACAGAGGCACCAGTCAGATTTCCTGACTGCCGCGCCACGGCAAAGCATGCCATGTCACGGCACAAAGCACTGTCACACGGTATTCAGCTAAGATTGGTTGTGGATTGCGTGGGAATGTGTGGCTGTGAGTTGTGAGGGTTAGAATGGAAGTAGAGGTGGTGCGGTTTTCACTTTGGTGTTGCGGTGGTGATTGCTGGTGGTAATGGTGGTTAATTGTTGTTGTTTGGTGGGGAATTGGGAGCATAGGAGCTGGTGTTTGTGAGGTGAGGGAGCAGGGGAAAATATGAGGTAGGTTTGGGAATTTGTGTGGTGTAGGATAGGTGGTGGTGGAGTGTAGGATAAGGGAATAGCAAAATGGCAGCAGCTTGGTTATGGCAAGCGGGTGAGGGAGTTCAAATTTTCTTGTTAGAACACCTTGGACTTTCGAATATGACTTTGATTATAACCAAGCCTCAACCCGAACGTTCCTACAAACAAAACCAAACACGAGGGTAGAATCGGAAATAAAATAAAATAAAACAAATTAAAATAAAATGCTAAACTAAAATAAAATAAGGATAAAATTAAAGTAAAATAAAATATTAAAACTAAGAGAAATAATAAAATCAAATGAAATTAAATAAAATAAAGAAAACAAACATGAAAATAAAAGAAAATAAAAAGAGGGAAACGAGAAGAAAAATATTAACAAGAACCTAGACTAAGAACATTATAAATTAAGAATTATAAAATAAATTACGAAAATAAACTAAAAACTATTAAAAATTACTAAAATACACAAAATAACACTAGTAGAAAAACATTGATTTGCAGCGGTTGAAAATGGTTAATTTGCTGCGTGTTTGGAGTGGCAGCAAACGCAGGGGCAGCAAATCAATGATTGATTTGCTGCGGTTACAAACAGCAGCAAATCACCGCTGCAAATCAATTGATTGATTTGCTGCATTAATGCCGTAAAACCCCCGCAAATTAATGTATTTTACAATTAAGGGAAATTCTCAATGGCGACCCCTAATTTTTGTAACACTGAAATGGTGACCTCCTTTTTTTTTATTTCATGAAATGACCTTACTTATAAAATCAATCCTACTTATAACATTAATGATGTTATTAGAGTTAATATGATTAACTATGATTAAGTTTTTCCCTCCAAAAGGACTTACCACCTGTTATAAAACATCGATTCCTCTCTTCTTCCCTATTCTCCCTTTTTAACCCCTTATTTCTCCCCTGTTCTTCACGATTTCACCATGGCAGCACCTCAAGCAATCAAGCTACGCTTCTGCAGATGCTCTCCTCACGGGTTTCTTGATGTCAGGCTCTCAGATTCAAGGTCCAATCCAGATAGGGCATATTACAAGTGCAGCATTTGTCATTATTTATGTTGGGTTCCTAAAGAAAACATCTTGATGAATTTCGGAGGGGTTGCAAATGGCATTTGTGATGATTTTTGCAAGAAGATTCTTAATATTGCGTTTGGTTTGGCTCTGTTTTGGGTGCTAATTGTTCTGCTTAACTGAATTTAGTTGATGTAATTGGGAGGTGGAATTAATGTAAACCCTAGATTTATGTAATTGGAAGGTCTTAAAGTATGTAATCCTTAGGTTGATTTAGATGGTGTAGTACTTAATTTTCCCTAAATAAGTTGTCATGGTTTATGTACTACTACTGCTAAATTTCTGAAAATCAAATATATGAAGGTTTCATTTTGTTGCAAAATTCTTTGTCATTTCATCATTATCTATGTTTGGATAACACATAAATTGGTTTCAAATTGGACAACACATCAAAATTGTAAGCTTAAGTAATTGGATAACACATAAATGGTGACCTAACGTTTGAAATGTAGCAAAAACTTACAATCAGTTGCTGAAATATGTAGCTATTTTCAGCTAAATGTAGCAAAAAATTACAACTAGTTGCTGAAATATGTATGTATTTTCAACTAAATGTAGCAAAAAATTACAACTAGTTGCTGAAATAGCCCAAGGCAAAATAGTCAGTCAACATAACTACTACTGTTGTGATAAAAATGTAAGTGTACTTGCTCTAGTCTTCCTCTGAACA
Source organism: Chenopodium album (assembly GCF_948465745.1). Lineage (NCBI taxonomy): Eukaryota > Viridiplantae > Streptophyta > Magnoliopsida > Caryophyllales > Amaranthaceae > Chenopodium > Chenopodium album. Next base: position 15,153,948 of record NC_137843.1, read on the forward strand.
GGTTGTGATGATGATGCTGTAGCCTTCCCCTTGCTTTTTGCCAATTCTCTAGCCTTTGCAGTAGGTCCACCCTTGTATGTACTAGCATTGTGACCATAAGCTTGGCAGTTACTGCATTAATTGTCTTGCTTCTCTTGCCTTTCCTCTCTTCATCCTCATCCCTTCTCCTTTCCCTACAAGGTCTAGCCACTCCCCTTTTCATGGCTGGAGCTGAAACATTTGGCATGTCAGATGTTGGCCATTGCTCATTGTCAGGGATGGCTTTGATTCCATTTGCATAAGTTTGTTTGTACTTTCTGCAAGTATACCATTCATGCACAAAATCCCTAGGGTCTAGTCTAGCATGTAGAATGGCTCTCATCCCATGTCTGCAAGGTATTCTAGAGATTTGCCACACACCACACAGACATCTTTGTTCATTAAGACTTACAGTGAGGATGGACTTACCATCTTGGATCTCATATCCATCATCACTAGGGTATGCCTTACATTCCCTAGATTCTTGTGTCGTTTCTTGCAGCCTCTTCAAAATGTTAGGACATATGTCATTGTCATTCCAATTTGCTGCCTTTTGTTTCCTACTGTTCAATCTCACCATTATTGTTCTCCTAATACCTAAAACAAGACAATTGCAGTATAAATAAGTCAGAACTGAAGCATTTGCAAGTGAATATGTGATGAATGTTTACAAAGTTACCTTCTAACAAAGTTAATACAGGTCTTGCTCTATCAATTCCTAGAGTTGCATTAAAGCTTTCAACAAAATTACTTTTGTTAACATCACATTTGAAAGCCATATCAATGCAGCAGGGTTGACTTTTTGAAGTTGCTCCATGGCTTTTCTAAAAGTGAAATCAGAATATGCACCACAAGCTCTCCAAAACAAACTGAACATCAGTGGCCCAGGAAAGACCTTTTTTCCAATTTTTTACCAAATGCATACAGCAATACCTCCTTCCAGCTTTGGGCCATAACTTTGTCAAAGCTGCTTCTATACCCTATGAAATAGTTCAAAGCAAAATATTAGGTTCAAAGCAAAGAAAATACATAAAAAAAATAAAAAAAAAAATAAAAAAAAAACCATAAAGAGAAGGGAATTATATCTTCTGTCTATCATAATAATGCACCATTGATCACCTCTTCCACTATCCTTCAACGGATTCTTTAAGTGCCACACAAAAAAATTCCAGTTGTCTGTATCCTCTACAGACACTATTGCCCATGCAAAAGGGAATAACTCATTGTTTGCATCAAGTGCAACTGCTGATAAAAGAACTCCCCCATAATTTCCCTTCAAGTGTGCCCCATCCACACCTATAAAGCTCCTACAACCATTAACAAGTCCATCAATGCAGCCTTTGAATAAGATAAATATGCTGATAAATTGCAGTGGCCTGTCAACATGATCAATGGGAGTCCATGCACAGAAAGCAGTTGATCCTGGGTTTGTTGCTCTGACCATCTCACAGTATGCTGGTAGGTGCTGTATGAGGTGTCATGACCTCCATGTATCTCTCTTAGAGCCATGCTTCTCATCCTATATAATGAACTTGCTGCCATCTGAACACCATACCTTTGCCACAACAACTGATTCAGTGACTTTGCTGGAATATCATTATGTGCTCTGATATCCTCCATTAATACCCTAGCTACCCATTTGGTTGTAGCCATTGGATTCCTCGCCTCCAACCCAGAACAAGTGTGCTCTATACTTTTTATGCTCTTAATAGCCCAAGTTACCCCATTTGGAAGCTTGGAAGCATGCAGCCTCCACTCACAAATATCATAAGAACACCTCACAGTCCACCTAAAGTTACTTGCTTTATCCACAACCACAGAAAATCCACTTTGGATACAATAGTCTCTCACCACATCCCTTAAATGTTGCTTGTCTGTAAAAATCTGCCAAGGTTTGATGACTATTTTCCCAAATTCTTCATCAGTGTACATCTCCCCATTGTTATAGAGCCTAGCAAAATAGTCCTCAGCCTCATGTTCATTCTCCCAAATTGGGCCTTCCCATGGATCAAACTCATCATTCACAACACCATCATCTTCAACCTCCATTTCATCAATCTCATCATCATCTCCATCATCAATGATATCATCATCATCAAAACCATCATTGTCACCCAAATCAACATTCTCCTCAACATCATCTTCACTAACTACATCCAAAGTATCATCTTCTCCCAAACTGACAGTGTTCTGGATTGAAAGATCAGTCTGTGAATCAGAGCTGGACCAAACCACAAGACCCTTTCTCTTTGCTGTGGTCCTAGGAACTCTCCTACCTATGGCTGCAGCTGTGTAAGAAGACCTTGAAGACCCCCCCTTATCCTCTGAATTCCCACCTCTGATCACATGCACTTCTGACATAGGTGGGACCATGACACTTTGGTTATCAACTCTCATTGTTTTGGTTGGTGAGGGGTTTGAGCCCTCTTTCTAGGGTTTCTTCTCAATATTTGGACATGCTGCAGTACTGGTTACTCAACCACCATAGGTGCCTTTCCCTTCTGACTTTTTCTTACTGAACTTTCTACCTTAAACTCTTCAATTTGCTTGTTGTACAAAGCCACCAAATCTGGTTCCTGCAAATCCACATATCCCTCACCTCTTCCCCTCCCTCTTCCCCTACCACTCCCTCTACTTGCCCCCTCATCAATCTCTTCCCTATCCCTGAGAATATCAGCAAATGTGACTTCATTATGTGGATTATATGGGTCATCATCCTCGTTCACTGGGTTATCAACTTGAATGTGGGTTTCTCTTCTTCTAGGTGTGATTTTCTTAGGCCTAATTGTTTGTTCAACAACAACTACAGGTTGCTTGACACTTCCCTCCAGCCCTCTCAAACTTCTTCTAGGAACAACAACACTACTGTCAGCAACTGTGTGCACCATATCTCCCACATTCTGGTTCCCCTCACTAGTTATCCTAGAGTCTCTCAACGTTCTAGCAGTCTTTATTAACTGACTAGGTTCTACTGCATCACCAACCCATATGTAAATCAACTCTTTTCCTGGTAAGTTACTGAACATTTTCATCAAATCCCTATCATTATTCAAAACCACATGCTTCATTTTGTAAACATATTGAAAACTAGGATGTTTAGGTTGGGGGTTACCACTTTCTGTAGCCTTATCCCAATACTCAATTACTAAGTCAACTAAGTTCACTTTGTCAATGTCCTCAACAACCAAATCAACATCAACCCCACTATATTGAAACCTTAAAACCACAGCATCACTCATTCTGTGTTATTCCCAAAAAAAAAAAAATAAAAAAAAAAAGAAAAAAAAATCAATTTTAGAAGCATTTCACATTATCAGCAACATTAACAACCACAACCATAAATAAACCAAGCAAAATCGCAATACCCATAGTAAATAAATAGCAAAATTCAGGCTGAAATAACAGGGTACATAATACGCATAAATAAAAAAAGAGAAATCAAGACTAAAGCTCAATAACCATACCTGATCGTATTAAAGTTTCAAAATTGCAAAAAAATTGAGTCTTTCGCCAAGCCCTCACACCCACAGCACCGATTTCGCAAGCGATTTCCCCACCAACAACTACCCACAATTTTTCCTTTTCCCTTTCTGAGTTCTCACACTCAATTTCTCACAATTTAATGGCCTTCAACCGTCAAATTTTACTGGGATGAATTAAACACTTCTGCGTTTTTTGTGTCTCGATGTTTGATGATGAGACTGGTTATGGTGATCAGAGGGCAGAAGATGAAAGGAATTAAAGAGGGGATGGAGGGAATTGAATGTTGTTGCTTGAAATAAAAAAAAGGGTACTTCTGTTTTTTACTTTGTTTGTTAACCATAGTTAATCATATTAACTCTAATAACATCATTAATGTTATAAGTAGGATTAATTTTATAAGGTCATTTTATGAAAAAAAAAAAAAAAAAAAAAAAAGGTCACCATTTCAGTGTTACGGAAATTAGGGGTCGCCATTGAGAATTTTCCTACAATTAATTAATAATTTAATTTTTGCTCTTTTATTGTTCTAAGAGCTGCAATTAAATAACAAGAACAATATTATATTATCAAAACATTTATTTGCGCTAGTAGAAAACACGAAAACTACAGCTTAATTGTTACACAAATCCATACATATATAAATATAAACTTATATATTGCCATTAATTTGTAATATTACGTTACACTTTCATACAAAATAAAATAAATAAATAAATAAATAAATAAATAAATAAATAAAAAACACTACAATGGGAATGCAACAAGAAGTAATCCAACTACCCCAACATTATAAACTTGTATATTTCCATTTAATAAATTCCTATAATATCGTTGGTATGGAGTTTCTTGAGCTTTTTCACAACCTTTTGGACTTTAACATCGATTTGATGGATTTGTTCCAGCTGCGATTTCACGTCGTGTTTGATGTTACTTACGGTTTGCTTAAGTTGCTTCTCTATGCTTGGAGGCTTCCCAAGTTTTTTGAACTAAGTGCTCTAGCTTCAAGCTCTGGTGGTCCAATTTTTTCAGCAATATCAAGCACAGTCTCCCCTGTTGTATTGATTGCATTTAGGTTTATGCCTTCAAACTGTAGAAGGCAATAGGCAACCTGCAATTTTAAATGAAAAAATTAGTTAACATGATTGAGGCTTACTTAGGGATCACCTAATATAAGATGCAACCCAATCTAGTTGCATCACTTTCTACATGATCAAACGACTCGACACAGCCATATTATAATTATGGGCTTATGCCTACTGTCCATTGATGATACAAATGCAAAAATAATTTACTTGGAAGTCAAGAATTACTATGGGAAATAGGAAATGTAAGGATAAAAAATAACCTGGGCACAACCCTTCTTTGCTGCAACGTGTAATGTGTGTTTTCCTTGCTATCTTCCAGACTCAAGATGGGTCGGTTGTCATGGCCAGGTTTGGGAAAGTACTGAGCAGCACCTCTGCGTAATTAACAACCGCATTGGTAAGAGATTAAGCAGCCTAAGTACCACAACAAGTCACAAGCCACCATCAACTTGGATATCAAAAGAACATATATGCTTAAATTGGCAAGTATAGATTGAATTCGTCAAATCTACTTAACGAAAAAAAAAATCTCCAAAGGCAGACTTCGTCCTCAAATCAGAAAAAACCATTGACTGATTTTAGCTGAAAGGACTCAACTAACAAAAAACAAAAAACTAGAATTATAACTTGCTTAAAAGGCCATAATTGCCATATACCAAAGCCAAATTGCACGACATTGACAACGCAAATAGCTAAATACGAATAAATAGTTTAGGCATATATAATTACACAATTTATATTCTTTCCTTTTTCCATTAAATAACAACAAGAACAAGTATCACTATGGGGCCATCTAAATCTTCAAAGTATCAAGATCAGAGCACTTGAAACTAATTAGTCAAAACTAGAAACGGTATCATATCAAGCACAATAATTTATAATTTGATTATGCTGCAACTACTACTCCCATAATATACTTTTCAAGCTGCTGTAATTAGTAATTAAAAAGATTATAAGAGACAAAATGACAATCTTAATTGATAAGAGTATTGGTCAGTAAATACAAAGCAAGGTTAAAAAGGAAATTCACACTTTTCCAAGGAACATAAGTCATAGCCAAACCAAAGCATTAGGGGTAAATATGATACAATTATATAAGAACAATATTTCGCCAAAGCAATCGAAAGCCTTACCAATATGACCTTGTCTTGTATCAATATGAAAAAGATCATAATTAACCACTTTGAGCTTCTATTGATGCTGTGTCCGAGTTCAAATGCTTCAAAAAACAGCAAGAGATGTCCAAAGTAAGACCCAAACCACAATTTGGAATATAATTTCCCTAAAATTGCAAACCCCTATTTCGTGAATAAAGGATATAGAATATACAATCAGTTATCGTAGCTTTGAAAGTGACAGTCTGTAGGTGGCGGTGAGCGCACAGGTTACCCATGTCCACCCCACTTTAAGAAAAATAACTATTGCAGAAATTGAACCCATTGAACATGAACATTACAAATAAGGTATAGTATCAAATGGAACAATAACAATGAAGAACAATCATAAATTAAAAAAAAAAAAATACTAAAAATCCAACAAAAGCAATCATAAACCAGGGAATTGGGTTTACTTTATCTTACTAATTCCCAGCACATATAATGTACAGGACAATTTAGGGATACCTCTGTTATCCAATTATGTCCAGAATAATACAACAAATCTCAGACTAAAATAGACAACTAATTCCCAGAAAATAAAGTAAATCTCAGCCAAAAAATGGCGAAATAACTACATAGCACATGCAATTGATTGAGTAAAATCAATACCTATAAATTACATCTGAACTAACGAATTAAAGTTAGAACTAATCAAAAGTAAGAATATTTGAAAAAGTAAACAACTCCAATTTGCATGTTGTTTAATAAACAATAAATTAGAGCAGATATAAACCCCCAAAACATTACCGAAATCAAAATTCATTCTCTATTAAGGAGATAATTTGTAACATTACCTTTGTTAGTGAGTGAGTGAAAGGGAGAACTATGTCGAGCGAAATAATCGACCCCAAATTAGAGCAAAAATTAGGGCTTTGGTGAGCAAAAATTGAGGAGAGAAAGAGATAGCAGGAGGGAGTTTCCGGCAGCAGTGGTAGCTCCGTCAACCACAAACAGATGTTCCATCATCCGAAGACAGCAAATCCATCACAAAAGCCATAGCCGAAATGTACTCGAGGAAAAATCGAATCCTGCAAGCGACGATGAAAAAAGGAAAGTGACGGTGAGGGTTTTGAAGAGTGACTGCTGAGTTGACGGTGAAGAAGGGCGGTGACGGTGATGGTTTTGGAGAGTGACGATGATGGCCGGTGAGTCGGTGATGGTTGGGGCAGGTGAGAGAAGGATATATTCATTTGCAGCGGATTTAATGAAAAACCCCTGCAAATCAATATTTTTATTTATGTACACTTAAAACTCGTTTTTATTTGCGGCGATTTGTCAAAAACGAAGCAAATTTATAGCAGCAAAATAAATTTTTTTCTAATAGTGTAAAAATCAAATAAGTAAAATAAGATAAAGAGAGAAATAAAGCCTAAAACTAAGAGAAATTATTAGAAACTAAATCGAAAAATAAGCATAAAAATACTCTAAAAGTGACATAAAAGTCACTTATCAGTATAGCACGACTTTCAATAAAAAAAGTCAAGACTAGAAATATCAAAGAAGGTGATTTAGTACTTAAGGCACTTCGTAAAAATGTGTTAGATCCAGGAGGAAATTTAGACCAAACAAACTGGTCAGGACCATACATTGTCAAGTCCATTTTGTCTGGCAGAGTGGCACAATTAGTAGACATGGATGGTAACGGTTTTCACAATTTAACCAATTTCGATCAACTCAAAAAATTTTATGCCTAGTTACATGGGTTCAAGACCCGATAGAGCTACGTTTGGCCTGATTCCTTTTAAGGATACGTAGGCAACCCCTCAAGGGGGCCCGGCCACTTTAAAAATAAGAAAAAATACCTTCTTCGTCAGCCAAATATAACACACAAGGCACTGGAATGTGAAAAACCAAGAAATTCGCATAGTAGAAAACACCGCGCCACGTCAGGACACACCGCTCCTCGGCAAATTTCACCGTGCCTCGGCAAATGTCACCGTGTCATGGCAAAAAATCCCGCGACACGGTGACCAGTTTCCAGGAATTATGGCAGTTTTTGGGATTTTGCAATAAACGCGCCACGCCTAAGCACACCGCGTCACGTCAGTAGCACTGTGTCACAGCAGTTACCACCGTGACCACGGTAGTCTTCTTGGCGAAAAAAAACAGCAGAGCAACACCGTGTCACGGTATCTACCACCGTGACACGGCAGACCATACTGTGACACGGCATACTATTTACGCTCGATTTTGCAGTTCTGGTTAATTTTAATTGTTTTATGATTATTTCGTTCGACAATTATTATTATTCTTCCATTGCGTCCGACTTCTTGACTTGAAATTAAAAATAAATAAAAGTCATTCTAAGTTTTAATAACTATGCTATTATTTAAATTTCACTACAATTATTGGCATCATACGCCTTATTTAAAAATTAAAACTTAAATCATAAATGCAAAGCAATATTGGTCTAATCCTTCTTCACTTTAGGAGCTTCCTTCTTCTTTTCAACTAGGTCGGCCTTCACCATTAGCGTATCTTTTGTAGCGCTAACCGTCACACCTCTAGTTGAAATTTCACCCCTTTCACCCCTTTCATAATTCTTAGGTTGTTTTTCCTTATAAACCATCTTTTCTTTACCCTTTCCTTTCACGTAACTCTTCTTCTTAGGCATTATAGGAGTCTTAAATTCAATCCCTTTTGTTCTCGGATCAAGACGATCTTTAGGGGGCGCCTTCTTACTTCCAAGTCGTCCCTTCACATCACTATCAAACTTACGTGATCTGACTCGCTCCCTCCTACTTCGAGGATTCAACCATGCCTTGTATGCACTAGATAAGGGAAGAGGAGGTTAGTTACTCGCAGAAACGATCCACATAGGCCTTCCAATCCAATATGTCTCATACTTATGAACATTACTTTCATGCAATGATACTTCACGAGGGCTATCATTAAAGCGTGGAACTACCTGTTCAAGTCCATATTGTCACATCAATCGGGAAAGGCAATAAAAAGTCAATTTCGAAAGACTAGGAACACGAAAATACGGGGTATCATTCGTCCCAACCATCCTAGTAAGCCTTCACCAAGGCACCACCCATCGAATGGAAAATTCTCTCTTTGCAAAGAACAACTTCCAATCATCATAAGACATCTTTGCAGAGTAATTTTTCTTCCTACGAACTAGATCATTGGGACCATATTTTTTAATATCGTCGGGGGCTTCAAAGAGTTCCAAACGCTCCATCAACCAAATCTAAAAAAAAAAAAAAAAAAAGTGATGGGGCACCGTGACACGGCTTACAGCACCGTGTCGCGGCAAACAGGACCGCGGCACGGTGCCTGCCTTGTGTCATGGTTATTAAACATAAGCCGTTTTTACCTACAACAGTACTAGAGAGCCCTTCCTGACGACGTTCCGGTCAGATTTTGCTTCATCGAGACCACGTAGAGTTTTCTAAGGCAAGTAGGCATAGGGGATCTTCCAGATTCAACATGTTCAAGCACAGATGCTAAACTAGCATGTCCTACTCTACCGTTTGCAAATAAAAGCTTGCTAAACATGCAAAAAATATAAGCTCTCCTACGGTATACATGGTATGACTCAGAGACAGGACGATTAAAATATAAATTTACAAGCTTTTCTAAATCTACCTCATTACCACACACAATTCTATTTAAATCTGAATCTGTCAGATTTAGATGACGCTCAAAATCCTGGTAATAATATTCACACAGAATGGGCATTGCAACAAGAACTCTAGCAGAGAAGCCAAAGATAGCATCAAATTCCTCCGGCAGAGGATAGATTTCATCAAAATCAAACTTAAAACAATGGGTTTCCAGACTCCATTAATCTAAGGCTGCTCTCAGAAAATCATGTTCAATTGCTATGTGCCTTAATGCTAATAAACATCTTAAATGGAACAATTCTAGCTCTCTTTTCTCTGCATTGGTCAAAGAATACGACCAATCACGCAATGTATTATCAAAATTCTAAGACATTATTATTGAAATATGAAATTCTAGCTATTTTATGTTTCGTAATTATGCATATCACAGATTAACTGGACGTAATTTATAGCCAAAAGAGTCTAGAAACGCAAAAAATTTATCCAGTTGCACGCGCAAATGCACTGCTGATGAATTATTTGCGCACCGCGACACGGCAGGAAATACCGTGTCACGGGATAAAGCGCCGTGACGCAGCAATATCTACCGTGACACGCTACAGGCCACGTGTCACGGTGGTTACGCGACATTTTTTTTTATCCTTGACCTTTTTTCCGGATTTTTCTTTTGTTTTTCTTAACCATTTATCCTTCAAACTCTTTTTTCGAGAGTTTCATTCCTAATAAAATTCTCCCTTTATTTTATTTTTTATTTTTAGGGAAGTTGTAAAACTTGTCCCATTTTATTTTTTTATTTCTTTTTATTTTTGGGGAAGTTGTAAAACTTGTCCCATTTTTATCTCTTTTTATTTATTTATTTCTTTTATCTTGAGGAAGTTGTAAAACTTTTCCTTTGTTTTTTTTTTCTTTTGGGGAGAAGGTCGATACCCTCCACTTACGAGAAACTATGGTTTCTTTTCGCGTCGTTTATAAATACACAATCACACACAAACCGTCACAACCACACACTAACATACACATTAATTGAATAAATAAAGTGTTAAATACATAAAGTGTGAATAAAATGTACAAGAATGAGTATTGGTAGATAAGTAGTTTCAATATACATAATAAAACCCTCAGTCAAAAATCTCTTGATCCAGAAGAACTAGGATCAGTGTCATCACGAGACTGCGAGTAAGGGAATGGCGGACCAAAAAGGCCCTCCACCATCCGAGTATGAGGAGTAGTGTCCCCACTAGTCCCCACGACTCCTGCAGAAGACAAAGTCAAGGCAGGTCTTGTCCAGCTGGTAAACTGCGTAGGCTGACTCTAAGATGTATGCATCATCGGTGGACACTGAAACTGAAAATAAGCCCTGATCCACAGGAGTAATGATCGGCCTAAACTCAGGCTATGAAGGCTGAAATGGCTGGGAAGACGGAGGACACTGCCACTGGGTCTGAAAGTGCTGGAATGGCTGAGAAGACTGAGGTTGTTGCCACTGATTCTGAAACTCCTGAAATGGCTGAGAAGACTGAGGTTGCTGCCACTGGGTCCGAGAATGCCGACAAATCTCAAGGGATCGTCTGCGGCGACTAGGGTCTTCCTCGTCCCAGCCTCTATGCCTCGAGCGCAAGGGAGACCTCCGTCACTCCTAAAAGACACAAAATGAGAAGATATCAGAGGTGTAAGATAAAACAAAAGGTAAAAATGGAAAAAAAAAACAGGCGAATATATCTCGTGAACATCGTCTGAACCACTCGGACAACTCGCAGCGCGTCGTAGCTTGATGACGCAATATTTTAGAGCATCAACCAGCTTCATCATGCTCATTATATCCGAGTGCATGACCTGAAGGCAAAAAATCAGTAACAAGCAATATTAAGAAGATTGAAAGTTGTGTCAGAAAGCTTACCGGCTCGAACTCCTCAGGCAGGGACTCCTGTGCCTGTCTAAAACCCTCTGATGCATCAGCAATATGGTCATCGACCATACCAATCGGCCCCGGGTAACGGATGGACTGAGACGGGATCTCGATCCTCCCCCTACGATGAGCAGTCGCCTAAAACATAATCAAATAATCAGGTTATTCGACGGTTTAAACAAGGACTACCATAAAAAAAATTCTCAAAAAAATCAAAACTCGGGAAGACGGGTGGAGGAGCCAAGTAAGGAAGCAAGTCCTGTGAATAATCGTCGTCCATGCGCACAAACTCTCGCCAAGAAAACTGATAGCGCTCTCCTCTGCTCATCAGCGCCTCCAACAAGCGTGAGTGCAACATCGATGCAGGAGAAGACAATGGCACTACAAAGCGGTCAACGTCGTGCTGACGGACTACACGCTCTCAAAGGTACCAGACAAGACGTGATGCACCAAAGAAGACAGTACGACACGTCGAGCGCTCCAAAGCCTCTGGAAGGTCAGTCAAGTCAGCCCAAGGTCGATACTGAATCTCGACCGGAACCTGAAAACCATAAAAGAATGCAGTGAATGCCGAGAAATAATATCAAAATGAAAGTAATACACTGTAAGTCGATCCTTACGCCAACAGTGGTGGTGCCCCGACGCAGCAACCGTAGCAACTAGGTACTGACTCCACTCGAGACTCACCTCGGTAACGCCAGCTAACACCAATAGAAAAGTCGTGGATCGCTCCACAACGCCGTCGAGGAGCTAATCCTAGAAAGTACTCATAGAACCATAGCTGCAACAAGAATAATCTCTAAGTACATGAACCAAACCGATAAAAGCAAAACACGAAGGAAAAGGAACATCACCTCTACAACTCTCCAAAGACCATAGATGGCAACGGGAGACTGATCGTTCAGCTGCCTACAGCCATGACGCAGCAACGAGAGTAGATCAGTATATCCCAGACCAGCCCAACTAAAGGAGCCTATCTCAGCGATCCTGTTCAGAGACGGTAGGTAACAAAGGAGCGCGCGAGAACTCCTATCATGAGAAAGAGTCCCGGAAATAAGGATCAAGATGAAGATTTGTACTCGTTGCTCAGGTGTCATCTCAACAATATCAAAAACATGGGCAAGAACAGAAGCCGACTCTGATCGCCCACTTCGAGGCACCAGCCGAGTCCTGATATGGTGAACAACAAGGCCTAACAAGCCCGCTACCTCACTTGCCCCCCAAGTGAGGTCAGATATCAAGAGGAGTCATCGTCATCTCCCCCCAAGCGAAGTGAAAAGTGTTGGTAGTATCTCAAAAATACTCCAACAACGCTCGAACGATTATCGAACCACAGCCTCGGGGGCTGCGAAATCCCACAACCGCTGAGTAAAAATCGCCTAAACCAGCAGACTCCCACAATGCGTTGATAACAGGATCCCCCATGATGACCCCGTATAGCTGGGGAATCAAGTCTCCAGCTCCTGAACCATGATGGCGAAGTGCACCATTGACTGATCCGGCAAGTGGACAGTGAGAAACATGGTTCTTGTGACATAAAACTAACTCGTCTGGTGTCCACGAGGGTGGGGTCCACCTACCTCTGCTCATAGAGGGACGAGGCTCGGGCTCTAAGGCATCATCTATATACTTAGGAACCGAGGGAGTGTCCTCTCTCAAAGCCTGACGCCGGCCACGAGTAGAAATATCTCGGTCTCGTTGTCTAGGCATGCTATTATGTTCAAAAAAGATAAAATCTAACTACTTAGCATCATTTCCTAAGTTATTTGGTTACTTATTCAAAATAGCTTAACGGCTACCTCAAGTTGCATTTACGTTATACGCTAAATTATTACCTCAAGGCTAAAAATCAGCAAAATAATAGAATCATTCCTAGTACTTAGTTTCTCCATGACAAACTAACACTACAGTTCTCCTAGTCGCATGATACTATGTTCTCTATGACAATGTAGTACATACACAAAACAGAGCATGTTTTGAAATTGCACAAAAACAATAGATCAGCACATCATAGCATGTTTTACAAGATCTACAACAATTATATCATCATTTCAAGTACAAGAAACAACGAGGAACAACAAGAACACTACTTCACGCACAAAGTAGTACTAAAAATGGTGATTTGCTCATTTCATCACCAAATCATGCAAATTTGGTCTCAAATTGCTCACAAACCAACATACATTCATATACAAGCTAATTCATGGCAAGAATTTCAACATGATAGCTCAAAATCAAAAACCCCCCAATTTGATTTTTCAAGGGTTTTCATACAAAATTGCTTATTTGAAGTGAAATTCAAGAAAAAAGGCAAGGAAACTTACATAGATCTTTGTAGAAATTCAAAAATAAGAAAGTTTGCAAGAAATTTGAGTGAGAACGGTGAGGAAACGAGTGAGGAAAGCTTCAATAACCGCGGCAGCAACAAGCTCGAACTCGAACGGCAAAAAATGAAACTGAAATGGAGGAAGAAGCTGCGATTTTCGAATTTAAAGGCAACACAAAGGTGACGTGACACGGTACACCATGCCGCGTCACGGTAACAGGTGCCGTGTCACGGTACCATAAGACGGGCGCGGCAAAACAGCAGTACGCGTGACTAACTCTGCAGGAAGAAAAATTGTCACGTGACGGCAGAAATTGTCGTGTCACAGCGCCCAGCCACGTGACATAATGCACGCGCGTGCTCCTGTAATCTGTCAGCGAATATTCCTGGCATCTTTTGACTGATTCATCAGCAAGAAAAACGCAGTGTCACGTAAACAAATGCCGCGTGACGGCAAATTATGCCGTGTCACGGCACCCAGCCACGTGACACGGTGCACGCGCGTGTTCCACGTGCTTAGGAATTTTCAGCGAATATTCCAAAGCTTCCGTTGAGCAGTTTGAATAAGTTTCCGTAGCTTTTGACAGTTATTTTTCCACCGAAAAACTCGCGGGAAATTCTAACTAATATTTAAATGGTACCAAAATTACCATTCTACCCCTAGCAATCATCAAAGTTACATTTCTTATATTTTGAGTACCTAATACGGTCGAATATATTCGGCTTGAAGGTCTAACCATCTACAGCCCACGTTTGGGGACAAGCAAACTATCCACAACCCACTTTCGGGGACAATCGAACCATCATCATTTTTTTTAGTGATCATCTCCCAGGCGAAGACGATTCACGGCGCAAGGTTCTCGATACACAGAGACTTGCAATTTCATCATTAGACAAGTTTTTCCTCAAGCATGGAAAATTGTCATTCGTTGCCACCTCTCAAGGCGAAGAAGTCAGCAATAATATCATCTGTCGACTTTCCTCAAGCATGGAAAGTATCTCAACAAACATCATCCGCTGGATTTCTTCAAGCATAAAAAACTACCAAACTCGTTTGCCACCGATACACTGGTGTTAGATACGCATTCTATCTCTTTTATCTGTGGAACTAATGTTTTTCTGCAGGTATCGGCGTATACAGAGTGATTTAGGATCGCAGAACGTCTTAAATCATTCTCCGTCCCTATCGACTACTTTGACTATCGTTTTCGAAACTTACGTTTCTACAAACTCAGTCAAAGTGAGGGCTTCTATAAACACCTAAAAATGTCTCCCCGAAACCAAACCCGATAATGAACAACTTTTCACCTCCATTATTGGTCGGGTTGAGTATTTAATCCTAAGAGTGCTTAAAATCCATGTTCAATTAAAATCGGCTCCAAAATAGTCAACGGATTTGTCCTAATGTTTAGACAAAACATAGTCCAATTTGTATTTTGGCCAGAACCCTTTTAAATTCATTTCGTATTATTTATTAACTGAGCCCGATTAATGAATAATAAACCTAAATAGCCCGAAATTATGAAATAACACTTAAAAATACCGAGCGTAATTAGGTTAAAAGTGAATTTGGACGCAAATCTGGAAAAACTTTACACCGTGACACGGCGCCATGTGCCGCGCCACGGTGGACATTGCTACATCGCGGCATCCTTTGCCATGTCACGGCACACATACCGTGACACAAGATTTGTCTGTGTGCAATCCGCGTACAACATTCCACACGCTTTATCCATCTGAACGTATTTAAGGAAAAATAGTGCACCGCGACACGGTAATCTGTACCGTGTCACGGCACACATTGTCGTACCATGTCATTGTGCCAAAAATTAGGGTTTTATCTTTTCTAAGTTTCCGTGTGATCCCCTACTCATTTCCTCTATATATGCGAGCCTCATTTCTGCAGTTCGGGGCATCAAATAATTCTCTATTCTCTCTTCTATGCTCTAGCCTAAACACTAGCCTATTTTATTCTCTCACAATACTTCCCCCAAGCACTCCAAGGAGTCCATACTTTACCCGAGGTTTCATCCTTAAACCAAGACATGAAAGGTAGAACTATTTGAGGGTTTGGCCCCAAATCAACCTTAATTTAATTTAATTTCAATTATTGTTTTATTAATTTCCTTGAAGTTACTAACGCATTTATTATTTTGTAGTTGCAAGCAAACAAAATCAAACTAAGGGATCATGTTCCTTTTATTTCTATTATTTTTTCTAACAATTTTTTATTATGTCTGTCATATATTAATTGTTGGATTATTGTGGAATTGCTTCCAATATTAATGTTTATTCTATTGTTATTATGATCACCATATTGCATGACAAAGGGAATATGTAATTGAAAATAACGCCTAATAAGATAATTTGGACAACCAGTTTAGGTTCCTTTTTAATCTTGTTATTTCATCAAGTGATCACAAATATTTTAGAATTATATGTTGCATTAATATTCAACCAATTTAGCACAATAATAGTTTGGAACGATTTGAATCTTTGTTTGCATGCTTTTGAGATCGCATGAATCAATTTTCGCTATAAGAATCGAGTAGAGCCCAATACGGGCGAATGTGACTCCATGACTCACTTCGTACCATCATCCCCGATTCTCCTTTCGTGGTTCCGAAGCATATGGAGTTAGTAATCTCATGGATTATGAATGGGGTGTAACCTTCACGGGTCAATCGTTGTTGCCTATCGTTGTCCCTTTATTTGTGGTTGCCTCTTATGATCCGTGAACGGTTTACAGGTTCCTTAAAAACTTGTTGGTGGCTCCCTACTTTTTTTGTCCCTAATCGTATACGTCAATTCCCACTTCCTATGAGTGCCAAGCATATTCACACATGCTTAATGTAGGCGCACTTCAAACGACGCCTACATGTAGTAATTCACATAGGCACCCTTTTTTGAGGTAGTAATTTACAAATTTTCCTTAAACAACAAAACTTTTAAAAATTAGCATGGAAAATTCCCACAAAATGTTTCACTTAAGTATACAATGTAGAAGAATAGAGGATTGTAAATAAATTGTAATTTTATCTTCATTGTTTAAACTTTAATATAGAGTTTTATATGTGACGAGCCACATGGTGTAATCACCTCACATATAAGCAATGGCGGATTTCTTGGAAGAGAATATAGGATGGGTCGAGATTTGTATATTTAACCTTTTGCGAGATTGGGTGTATCAAATAATAATAAAAATAAATTTTAAAAAAAAAATTACAAGGGGTAGGGCTCTCTGACCAGCCTCCATTAAATGTCCTCCAGAAATTAATTGAGCAATGAGCGTTAAGACAACATTCAAATGAATTTATATTGATCGATGGAGATATTACAATGAAATAATGGGGTTACTCCTATCAATCAGTTCAGTTATCTTTTAATCGTCAAAATAAAGTAAGAGAAATTATTCGAATGAAAAAATTGAGTTATTATTTTTAATTTGTTGGGCATGACCCAAATTTTATAGGCACATTTTGTATTGAATATATATGTGTGTTCTATTAGAAGCTTTTGAATACATGTAGCATGGTTAGTATTGCTCTTCATTTAGCTAGATTTTTCTACTTCCTTGTATCATTTAAGGAAATAAAATGATAAGTATTTCATATTCTTAACATTCTAGAACAAGAATGATGAATGGGTTCTAGAACATGTAAGTTTTCGGATATAGTTTATAAAAATTCTAGAACATTATGGCTATAAGAATGATGAAAGGAGTCCTGTAATCTTATAGCCACATCTTCCAAGCTCCATCTTTAGTTATAAATATTGATGATGGACATTCAGTCAAGATATACACACAAGAAGTCATACTAACACACAAGCCTTTCTACCTAATTTTCACCCACCTCCTTGTATACTATCCAATTTCTCTACTACGAATCCATTATTCCTATTTTTGTACTTCTTCTTTGTGAATTTCCTATATTGATATTACTCCTTTGTGAGTTATAGTGAGAGTTAATAATTTTTATTTTTATATTATTAATAGATAATTTGCAATATCAGATTATTGGTCATGAGCATCTCTTTATTCAATAGTAGAGTCTACATGTAAATTTTTTTGATCATTTTAATTAGGGAGAAATATTTTGATTCAAACGATCAGAAATATGTATATGTATGTGTGTGTGTATATATATATATATATATATATATATATGTATGTATGTGTGTGTGTGTGTGTGTGTGTGTATATATATATATATATATATATATATATATATATATATATATATATATATATATATATATATATATATATATATATATATATATATATATAGGGAGTGGATCATGTGAAAACAAGCCTAAAGCTGAAAACTAAAAACAAGTGATCTGGACCATTGAAATTTGATCTAACGGATTAGATTAGATCTGGTGTATTTAAGTGTTTTGTTTCCTAATTTATGAAAATCTATTATCCCTCCTTTATTTTTACTTAGGGATGGCAACAGGTTGGATCGGAGCGAATTATGCTAAATCCGACTCCGACCCGACAGGAAGTCGGAGGCTAAATCTGACTCCGACTCCGACATCCGACTCCGACTCCGACATCCGACTCTGAGACTCCGACTCCGACATCCGACTTCATTATCCGACCTCCGACTCCGACTCCGATCCGACCCGACTCCGAGTTTTTTTTTGTTATTCAATATACTTTGAGAAATTGGGCTATTTGGGCCTTTACAACCCACACCCAATGCCACCATGACCCACACAAAAATTCACTATCTATTGGAGTTGGAGTCGGATAATCCGTCAGAGTCGGACATTTGTCGGAGTCGGATTTTTTTCTCGGATTTTTTGTAGGATCCGACTCCGACCCACCTCCGACTCGGAGTCGGAGTATTTTAACAGAATCGAACTCGGTTTATTTTTTCGCGGATTCGGAGCGGATTTTTTTACCTCGGTCGGGGCGGAGTAGGGTCGGATCCGGACTGCATTGCCATCCCTATTTTTACTCTATTTTTCTCTCTCCTCCATCTTACGATCTCCATATCATTGCTGAAAATCACCAAATTACAGAGGAATTTGGTTCAATCTTCATCGATTTCGTCGTTGGCTTCAAAAAAGTGAGTTTTTCGTTTATGATTTTTGTTTAATTTGGTATATTCTACGAATTATTTTGAGGAAATCAACTGATACGATTGTGATTTCGATTGAATTACAAACAATTCTAAAATATATAGCGTTGATTAGGAAATTAGAGGTGTTAGAACTGTGAGTCTTTGCAATTAATTGGAGAAATGGTGTAGATTGTTGATGATTTAATTATAAATTTTTGAAGGGGATGAAAATGAGGAGAAAATGGTGGTGAGTGTGATTGGAATTGCTTTTCCACTATCTATGTATCATGTTTGATTATCATGTTTGATTTTTATTCGTTTTTCATGAATATAAGTTTATACTAGCTAAAGTCCCGTGCAATGCACGGTTTTTATTAAATTATACTTTTTTTTTTGTGAAAGGAGAAAAAAATACTAAATTATACTTGTATAGTAAAGTATAATATTAACACAAATTTAACAATTATATACTTTAAAAAAATTTATAGTATCTTAATATACTACTTATTTGTTCATTTTTATAACCAAATTACCTAAGGAAAAATAAATAAGTAAAAAAATATTTCATTTGAGTGTGTATAGAAAAAATACAATTGTAGAAAGTGAATATTATAGGCTATAAATACTTTTCATATAAACGATAGACAACCAAAAAAAAAGTGGAGGGAAAATTTTCAACCAATGGATGACATGTGTCATCAGTGGTTTCGCTTTTAGTATTAAGTTATTATTGATAACCAAATTACCTAAGAAAAAATAAATATGTAAAAAATATTCCATTTGAGTGTGTATAGAAAAATACAATTGTGGAAGGTGTATATTATAAGCTATAAATACTTTCATACAAACGATAGACAACCAAAAAAAAATGGAGGGAAAATTTTCAACCAGTGGATGTTTATATATATATATATATATATATATATATATATATGCTATTTTGATATTATTTCCTTGATTTTTCTGGTTACAAGTTTCAATCGTTTCATCTATGAAGGTTTTCAATTGTTGTACATAAGGTGTTTGTGATTTTGCTTGAATGACTTTATTTGCTCTGTTTTTTAGTTTCTAATGAAAGTTTTTTTTTTTCTACGCTCTTTTTTTTCTTTTTTGTAACAATTCAACCAATATAATTTGCAATATAAATATTTATTTTCTGTTTTGAAGTTGTTTTTTTTCCTGGATATATATATTAGACACTAGGAGAAATTGTTGCACATACGGTGTTTGTGTATTTGGTTGAATAACTATCACCTTGCTCAATACCAGATAGTCCCTTTTTTATATTACCATAATCATATATTGTAGACTGTTTTGTTGGTGCTCCATTAGTTGCACCATGGTAAAGGAAGGTGAAAGATTCAATACTTGCAAGTTGGCTTACTATTTGCCTGATGTTGTGAGTTTGTAACTTCAACCTAAAGAATTTTGCCACGTAAATATGATTTATAAATCCAGTAAAGGATAGTCGACGACATGGACTTTAGAACTCTATTAAAGCTTCCTATGTCATTCAACTATTCAAGGAATAAAAAGAGAAACAATACAATAAGTTGATTTATGTGTATTATTTATTGTACCTCATATCACTTGGTTATACTTAGTATATTCGATCTGCATTCACTAAAATTGGGGCTCTGAAATGATTTTGTGCAGTATTATGAACTAGTTGTTTTGTTTTCGCGTGTTAGAAGCCTATTAGTTCAATTGGTCGAGCATTGTGTATACACAATAATATAGGTTCGAATCCTACATAGGTTTACATGTAGTGATATTTAATTTTTAACATATACTCCTATTAAGATATAGTGTCATTGACTCATTGTTGTTATAGTTTTTTTTTTTTTTTGACGTTCTCATATAGTATTCTCTCATTCTCTGTATGTTTTTTTTTTCTATATATATATATAGTGTGACTTTTATGTAAATGTTGTAAAATTTGATATAGTTACCTTATTTTTGTATATAATGACCTTAGTATCATGAAAATGTTGTAAAATTTGTTTCAGGCACCTTATTTTTGTATACATCAATTTTTATGTAAATGTTGTCAAAATTGATGTAGTTACATTATTTTTATATATAGTGACCTTTATTTTGGTATATAGTGGCCTTTATGTAAAAGGTGTCAAAAACTCAAAGTCGATATATTTACCTTATTTCTGTACATAGTGACCTTTATGTGAATGTTGTCAAAATTGATATAATTACCTTGTTTTTGTATATAATGACCTTTGTGTAAATATTGTCAAAAATGATATAGTTACGTTATTTTTATATATATTGACTCTATGTAAATGTCATCAATTTAGATAAAGGTACCTGATTTTAGTATGTAGTGACCTTTAAAACGGTTGGATTGATTATATATATGGTTGGAAAGATCGTAGGCCTTTTAAACCGTTTGATCTTTTGTGCTAATAATGAATGGTTGAGATTTGTTTTTTCAGCATTAGCCTTGTTTTCAACGGAACCACTATATATATATATATATATATATATATATATATATATATATATATATATATATATATATATATATATGATTATTGAAAATACACTAATGTTAAATTAATTATGTCTATTAATTTTGTTTATGAAAGATGTTAGTATCAAATCTTATATAAAGTACACGTGCAAGCATTGGCGCAAAAAATTGCCAAATTTTGTTCCTTTTCTCTTAAAATTTTTTTCATTAACATCTTTCTTTAATTTTGTTTATTTTATTGAATTATGTAGCTTTGGTGCAAAAAATTTGAAAAATGCATGTATTATGGTGCATTGCAATTTTCTCCTATGCCAAATTGAAAAGTACTGAACATGTACGTCATATATCTAATTTATTACACATTATCATGTAATTTCGTAAATTATATGAATATCTTTTGATGTTGTGTCAAAATTCATTGAAAATCTATGTCATAATTCTCCATGAGTTTGAAACGCTTTGTGGCAACCAAAAAAAAAATTGTTACAAATTAAAGAGGAAAGGAAGAAAGTTGAGGAGAGAATAGATCTATATTCTTATTACTAAATGATATGGGAGTTTATATATATACACATATGATACAATTAGGGTTTTCAATCCTTGTAGAATAATAAATCTAATATCTAGAATATCCTAGAATAATCATAGTGGTATAATAGGCATCTACTAAACACATATATTATATAACATTTTCAATATGACTGGGAAATTGAATTTCCTATTTGAGCTAAGTAGAAATTTACATAATTCTCAAATTGTTTAATTTGTACTTCACGATGGATTGATTAATATTTAATTATTGTTGTGATTGTCATGTTCAAAATAATTTATCACATCTATAAGTAATACATTTTTCTACATACTTCTACCTTTGAATTAATCTACATTTTTCTAAATACCCAAATAGCTAATTTATCACATCTATAACGAAATATTATAGCTTAGCTAACTATTAATTGTATTAACTTTGCCAAGCAAAATTTGTATATGTAGTTGGTTTATTTATTTTATTTTTAATTTTTTTAAAAAAGCTAATTCATACACTGTAACTGTATATAGATATCCTTTGTCAAAAAAAAAAAAATGTATATAGATAGTTGTTTTATGTAGTAAGAAAATTTTGTATTTACGACCCACAATAACCCACTTATTGATATTAT
Organism: Chenopodium album; assembly: GCF_948465745.1. Taxonomy (NCBI): domain Eukaryota; kingdom Viridiplantae; phylum Streptophyta; class Magnoliopsida; order Caryophyllales; family Amaranthaceae; genus Chenopodium; species Chenopodium album. Next base: position 15,176,218 of record NC_137843.1, read on the forward strand.
CACTTTTTTAAAAATAAATTATTTTAAAATACCACCAAAAAAGACAAAAAAAAATAGATTTCATCGCATTTAATATTTTTCATTAAAAAACCGTTAAATCTAACGTTTTAAAAAAAGTTCTTCGACTTTTGTGCCAAAAACATGTTCTTTTGAGGTTTTGGGTGTCATGTTTGTCCTTTCCTTCAGATTCGATTTAAAGTCAAAATTTACAATATATATATATATAGAAATGCCTCATTTTGCGCATTAAAAAGACCTTGGGGTTTACGTGACACATGCAATATGAGGCATTTTTTATAATTTTTTTGCAAATTTTAAGCTCAAATCAGAGCCATAGAGAAATGACCCCTTATACCTCTAAATAGCATGTTTTTAGCATGAAAGCCGAAGATATTTTTTTAAAATGTTAAATTTAACGGATTTGATGGTGAAATTTAAATTTTTGTCTTTTTTGAATGAATCCGGTGAGAACCACCCTTTATATGAGAACCCATCCCTTATGTGAGGACAAATCTCAGCCATTAGATTGTATTAAATCCAACAGCTGAGATTAATGTAATTTGCAACATAACAAAACCCAACCAAACCCAACATAACACATAACCTCTTTCTTTCTCTAGAAAAAATTACCCAGTTTATTTATCTCTCTCCAAAGTTGAAGGAGAAACATCAATGGTTTGAAGCTTCAAGGATCGATAATTTCTCTCTCCTCTTGTTTTCTTATACATAATTTTGGTAAGTAATTTTCGAATATCATGCCCTTAATTTTGGTTTTTCATTATAATATTCGAATTGAGTTATCTCAATTTAGTATTTTTCATCAAAATTTTCAAATTTGATGTTCTAATTATCAAATTTTAGTGTTTTGGAAAACTTCAAATTTGAATGCTCTTATTTTGGTTATTTGAGTTTGATATTATGATTTTTGCTAGAACACAACAAGATTTTACGAGGAATCCTTCCAGGGCCTAAGTGGAAGTAAAACCTCGACCCTACTCGGGATTTGCAAAACAAACTCCACTGTAATAGGCAAGTCTCCTAGTACAACCTATTATTACAGACCTTTCTCACAAATTCCACCATGGACACTTGCTATCTGATAGGTTCCTATCCTACCCAACCTAAGTCCCACTTAGGTTCACTCAACACTCCCTGAGTGCCTACACTCGACTTCATACTTAAAGCTCACTCACTGTGCTCTCACAGCTACCACTCAAATTTTAGAGACTTTCAAACTCCTAAACACATACGAATTTTAGAGAATTCAAACTCCTAACTCAAACGTAAATTGTCAAGAATTCACAAACGCCCCAAACCAATTACAACACAAAGACTCACTCTAATATATAAAATGGAAAGCTACACATGAAACCCAAAATCAAAATGATAAAGCTTAAACCTTTTGGCAAACTTACTCTTAAGCACTAAGTGGTTTTCATGCTTAAAACTCTCACTTTACTTCACTGCATCACTTCTATATTTATAGAAGTTCCTTAGCTCACAAGGTAGGATTTAGGTAAAACGATAAGTTTAAACAGAAATTCATTCTTATCATTTCAAAACTGAAACTAAATAGATTTAATTTCGTTTTTAAGAAAACCTTTTTCCAGTCAAATTCGTTTTATTTAAAAGATAAGGTTTTATGAAAAAGATAAAATCAATTAAACCGGATTTTAAAAGATAAAATCAAATAAAATACTTTTTTATAAATCTAAACTTATCTTTTACAAATTACTTAGCTTGCTAAGCTTTATCCGATTTCTAATAAGTTCCATGTATAACAACCAGATATATATTTACATCAACCTACAAAAACAAACTTATCTTTAATACAACCTAAGTTATGAAGTCCATCTTTTTCGATTGATATCTCGAGCTCTGCACCGGTCCTTGATTGTTGAGGTTGTGCTCCTGCATTACACCGGAACCAGGTCGTTACAACCCGTTGATAAGTTCCTGTTTAGGGAACTCCTTGTAGTTCCATCAGGTGAATTCAGAGAACTACTTTCTGAAACTCTTCTTCTGACTTTACTTGTTATCCTAGATCTTCTAAAGTTCCTCTGTTTCAGTTCCTACTTCAACTCCCAGAATTTACTTGACCTGCAAACATCACAACACTAGAAAATCCTTATTAGATGGAAGTTTGCTCAATGATAGACATCATCATCAAAACCTCATAAGGGTCACCAATTTCCCCCTTTTTGATGATGACAAACTGAGCAAACTTCTGGAATAATAAAGTAAAGCAGAAGGTTAGTTTTTTTTCATTTTCCAATTTTTTTTCCTTTTGTTTTATAGACTAAGAAAAAGATCAAACAAACTCATATTGAAAGAAGACAAAAACAAAAACAGAAATAAACAGAAGGAAAACAAACACAAACAAAAAAAAAATGGAGAAGAGAACAACCTTGTTACTTACACAATTGGAACTAGAACAACTTTCGCTTCCAAGTTTGCTCCTACTTTTCCCCCATTTGGCATCATCAAAAACCTTGAATTTTCAAAGGTTTATTCATCTAACCACAGCCCCACAAGCAATTCATCGAGTGTGGAAAACTGGAAGCAGCGCTTGCTAGTTCTCTTAAGCCATCACTTTCACACAAATGAACTTGTATTTTCTCAACAAGCAATGCATTCATATATAGACAAAGTTCCAGATTATATAAACAGGATAAAAACCAACCATCCAGAGCAGTTTTAAAATATTACAAACCAAGTTGCAAAATGTTCAAAACCAAACCAAGTTCAAAAACATCCAAAGAAAACATAACATTGTTCCATAGACTAAAACGGGTAAATCAAAATAGGCAGGGAATTTGGTTAGGGATAGGATGAGGCTGTGAAGGCTGGTTATTCTTCAAGAGTCTTGAGGATCTACTTAAGATTTTCTTTGTTGTCCTCCTCCATCTTCTTCAGCCTGGCCTCTATGGTTGAGACAGTCTTCTAAAACTCCTTTCCCTAGTTCAGAATGCTTCTCTCCATTGTCCTCATCTTCCCTGTCACTTCTAGGAGCTGTCCTTCCACCTACATGAGTCTGTTAGACAAATCATTGATTAACTCCTCAGTTCCGTCTTCCCTGTCACTAAGTTCCAAGGGCTCACTAGCACTAGTTTTCGCCTGAGTTCCAATTGAGAGTCTTCGACTTTTCCTGACAGGCTCTTTCAGCTGGGAACTCTCCTCCTTTGTCTTGATCTTCTTTGCATCATATATTGCACACTTCCCCCTGACAACCTCCAGACTTAATCCCCTCAGAGTATCCTCATTGATAATATTTTCTCCTTTTTCCCTCATTCCGCCATAAAAGTCCACAAGCTTTACACCTAGATCCTCGAACACTGAAGCAAGGATAGCAGCATATCCCACCTTTATTTCCTTCTCAACACAGTGCTCTAGGTGTTGCATCATCAAAGATGGAAAATTTATCTTAATTCTTTTTGACATGCAAAAAATTAAGGCCATATCCAAATAGCAAAGTTCATTTTTCTTTTGTGTTCTGGGAACTAAGGACTTTTTCACAAGATTGAACAATAATTTATGCAGAGTAGACAAGTCATTATGATTCATAATACTCACACCCTTCCTACCACCTAAATAGTTGATTACTTCAGTCTTAGTGTGTCCTGCAACCTTAACAGTTACTGCCCCCTTCATATAGGTGTCAAACCCCTCATTAGGAACCTGCAGCAGAGTTCCTAACTTCTCAGCATCAAATTCTATATCTACCCCATTGATTTTACTAAAAGACGTGCCCTCTTCAAACACACATTCTTTGCAAATTTCATCCATAGCTAGAGGATATAAGTAATTTTTTGCTTTCATCGAAAATAGAACTTCTCACCCCTGAAATTTGATTAGATCTAGAAGTTCCAGAAAATTCACTTTCCTACACCAATCAAAGTCTATTCTATAGCCTACAACATACCTTTCAGCCTATTTCCCGAAAGCTTTCTGATCATCTTCTCCCTCAGAGTCATCCTTCTCCTTGAGATCTTCCCCCTTAGACATAGCATCGATTTCCTCCATTTGTTCTTCAAGAGACTTCTTAACTTTCTCCGCTTTTCTCTTTTTCCATGCATTGAGTCGGTCTATGATACTAGGTAAGCTAGCAGTTGAAGTGGTTTCAGTTTCTTCAATTGCCTTTGGCTTGGTATTTTTTATTTCTGAGGTGAGAGATGCTGGAATATTGGGAATTACCATGTCAATTGGCTGTATGGTTATTGGATCTTGTGTTTTGGTGGGTGAATTTTCATTTTGGTCCTTAGGGTTTTGGTTTTTGGCTTCCATGGTTAGGGATGGTTTAGCTGTAAAATTGCTTTTGTGGTTGAGAGAGAGTTTGAGGGTTAATGTGATTTGACATATGTGGTTGGGTGAGTATTTATAGGGGAGGTAAATTTGTGAGACGGTGCGTGGGATATGAAGAGGTTAGCTCTAGGAACAATGTATTTACTAGATTTGAAATGTTATCTGGATGGATTTCAAATTCAAGGAATATCTTTTCATATTTCATTTAAGATAATATTTTTATACTCAAAAGATAATTTTTGAAAAAGAATTTTTTAAAACAAATTTACCTAGAACATGTCACATACATGTCTACATTGACTTGAAAATTATGTACAGTCTTATAAGTGTTAATTGCACTGACCTCCAAGAAGTTACCAACGGTGACATTCCCGCTATGTTTATCACACCAAATTTGTATAGACGTTTTATTTCTTCTTATTGGTCTTGTAATTAACAATGTCATATATGGGAACTTCAGTTGCAATCAATTCAGCTTGATAATCCCAAGTTCCAGTCTCATTTTCTCAAAGCGTTCTATACTCAAAGGCTTAGTTAGAATATCAGCAATTTAATTCTCAGTTGAACAGAATTCTAACTTAATATTGCCTTTTTCCACGTTATCTTTTAAAAAATGATGTCTAATGTGGATATGCTTAACCTTAGAATGTTGCACTGGATCTTTTGATATACATATAGCACTAGTATTATCACAATAAATTGGAACATATTCAATTTTTAAACCAAAGTCATGTATTTGTTGTTTTATCTACAACATTTGTGAGCAACATGCAGCAGCAGCTACATATTCAGCTTCTGCTATGGACAAAGCAACCGTATTATGCTTCTTGGAACCCCAAGAAACTAAACATGGACCAAGGAATTGAGTCATACATGACGTGCTTTTTCTGTTAACTAAATCACCTGCATAGTTAGCATCAGTGTATCCTGTCAAATCAATTGACTCATTTCTAGGATAGTACAGGCATAGGTCCTCAGTTCCTTTCAAATACCTCAATATCCTTTTGACTGCTTTAAGATGAGATTCCTTTGGATTAGCTTGGAACCTTGCACATAGTCCTACACGGAACGATATGTCAGGTCTACTAGCAGTTAAGTATAGTAAGGAACCTATCATACCTCGATACATCTTCTGATCGGTGCAAGTTGCAGCTGAGTCTTCATCCAACCTGATGTTAGTTCCCATAGGTGTTCTCATCACCTTGGAACTTTCCATCTGATATTTCTTCACGAGTTCCTTCACATATTTTTGTTGGTGAATCATTATCCCTCTCTCGGTTTGCTTAATTTGCAGACCAAGAAAGAAATTCAGCTCACCTATCATCCTCATTTCGAACTCTCCACTCATAAGGTCAGCAAAATACTTACAAAAAGTTTCGTTAGTTGCACCAAAAATAATATCATCAACATAAATTTGCACAACTAGAATCTCAGTTCCTTTAGATTTCAAAAACAATGTTTTGTCTATTTTACCACGTTTAAAATCATTATCTAACAGGAACTTGGACAATCTCTCGTACCATGCTCTTGGTGCTTGTTTCAATCCATAAAGAGCTTTATCAAGTTTATAAACTTGAACCGAGAATTCTGGATTTTCAAATCCAGGGGGTTGTTCCACATAGACGTCTTCTTGTAAGAGTCTATTCAAGAATGCACATTTGACGTCCATTTGGAACAACTTAAAATCCATGAAAGCTGCAAAAGAAATAAGTATGCGTATAGCTTCTAACCTGGCAACTGGTGCAAACGTCTCATCAAAGTCTATGCCTTCTTGTTGATTGTACCCTTGACAACCAACCTAGCTTGGTTTATAACAACGATTCCATGTTCATCAAGCTTGTTCCTATATACCCATTTTAGACCTATGACTTTCTGATCTGGTTTAGGAACTAGGTGCCAGACTTTGTTTCTCTCGAATTCACTCAATTCGGTTTGCATTGCCATTATCCAGTCTACATCTTGTGTAACACCCCCAAATCTCCCTCTACGGAAAAACTAGTATACTACGTATAATTATACCGTAGAGATAGACTTAGGCGTATTACCGCCGCGTGATTACGCAAGGCTACTCAAACTTACTAAAGAAAACCAATACTTTGCAGCGGAAACTTCAAAACTCTTCTTTATTTAATAATAGCTATAAATAGAAACCAATGTCATGAGTACTCAAATTAAATACAAGACCAAAACTCCTAATTTAGATGAAACCAAATCCCGGGACTCCAATGCATCAATTTATTCACTCCGCCTGAAATAACACTGCTTACCATTACGGTAAACAGGGCGAACCAAAACAAATAAGAAATACGGGTTAGCAAAATATGCTAAGTACGGTAAGTGTAAGATAATTAAACTCAATTTATTTGCAAACATGCTTTTGAAATCAATTCCAATAGTTAATCCAATAATTCCAAACTCATGATTCAAAACCGATTCTTAATATTCCAATATCAATAATCAATAAATCCAATACCAATTATTTTAAAACCAATTTCTCATATTAAAAACCAATTCCTCAATAATAAACCAATAAAACCAATTAAACCAATTCCTCTCCCAAGTGTGCACACCCCCAAGCTAGTCTCCTTATATTACAAGGCTATTCTTGAGGAAAGACCCGGTCATACAAAGTCTAAGGCCTTATCAATAAACTAAATCCGCATAGTGGGATTACTAACATGCTTATAAAGCATTAATAATAAATTTAATTCAATGATTCAATAAATCCTCTTTAAAATCCAATAATTCCAATTAATTCAAACTCCTTATTTAAATTCAACATGCTTTCAATATCAAACTTTTTTTTAAAAAAACATGAATAATAATTTTAATTGTTTAAAACATGATATAAAATCAATACTCCAATTTATTTAAACATACTTTTATTTCATAATCACAATTCAAATTCAATTTAATTCAATCATCACAAGAAATCATTCAAACATGCTCATTCAAATCAATCTTTTTCAAGGTATCTAACCACCTAACGTACCTTGATTCTTGCTTAGCCAAAAACACCTCAAAAGAACTCTCAAGTAGCTTGATCAAAAACACCCTACAAATAAATATAACCTTAATCAATATAAGGTTAACAAATAATCACAAATCATTAAATTAAAACCTCCCAACTATATGTACATGAACCTTTTAAATTAATTTTCATAAACATCATTAAAAATCTAATTTTATATAATTAAAACTACTCATAATAATTTTTATAAATCCCCCATAATATTAATAATAATAATTGAATAAGAGAAGAGAAGAAGATAAGATAAGAAACCAAGGAAAAGAGAAGAATTGGATTTTCGTTGGAAAGAATAGGCAGAACTTGCAGAGGCTATAACTCCTTTGATATAACTCCGAATTGGGTGATTCTTGAGCCTAACCTCAAGGATTTTTTGAGAGTAACAATCTTCTGTCCCCAAAAACTGACCAGAAGTGCCCGAAAATTGGCTTCAAAGATAAACGGGATGATTTGTGTAAAAAAGAGGAGAAGAAAAGAAGAGAATTAGTGTGAGGTTTGATCATGAATTAAAGGGGTATTAATAGGCTATCATGTGTATGAATTATGGTAGGAAAATTTAGGAAGAATTATGGTAAGTTGGGTTTAAGGGATTACTTGGAGAAGTGAGTAAAGATTTAAGGAAAGTTTTGATATTAAAGAGATTGTGTATAATTGAATATGGAAGGTATGTATGTCATGAAAAATATTAAGGAAATTGGAATTACTTGGGGAATAATTAAGAAGAATGAATGGCAAGAAAATATGATGATTGGATATTAAAAAGATGGAGAATTAGAATTAAGGAAAATAGGAGATTTTGAGAGATAATTAAAAATATAATTTTACCAATTAAATTCCCCCAAAATATTTCATGAGGGCCGAAAATATGGAGCTTACCATAGCTCTAATTTTCGGATTCCTCTAGATATATTTAGGAATATTTTTCTCGGTTTTTAAGGAATAAAATAATTGTATAAATAATATAGAATAATAATTAAATAATTAATTAATTAAATACCAATTATTTACCAATAATTAACCAAGAAAAATCAGATTTTCCATACATGGAAAATCCAAAAAATCCTTGCTAGTTATTAGGTAATTTCGGCCGTAATAATTAATTAATTAAAAAAGTTATTTTGCTTTAATTAAAATATCCGAAATATGTAAATAATTCGGTTTTTAAAATAGGATAAATGGATAATAAATCTTATCCAAAATAAAATTTGTTTTTAAAATACTTTTGGCGCCAAAATTCAAATATCATTTTGGCTCCAAGATTTAAATAGTAAGTTGAATTACTAAAATACCCTTTTTAGAAAATAATAATTAATTAATTAACTAGGAAAATACGTATAAAAATACGAGGTATTACATCTTGCAAGGCTTCGTCACAGTTCTTTGGTTCCATTGTAGAGAGGAATGAGAAGAATTCATAAAAGTTTCTAAGTTGGGAACGAGTCTGAGTTCCTTTAGTTATATCACTCATGATCATGTCCACTAGGTGGGATTTTTTATGTTTCCAACGTTTAGGGGTAAAGTCTTTTATTGGATACAATTTCTCAGGTTCAGTGTTGTTGTCTTCTCCCTCCTGATTCAGTGGTTCCGGATCCTCAGGTTCTGGATTCTCAGGCTCTGTATGTTCCTCATGAGGAACTTCTGTTTTAGGTACCGTTTGGTCTTCAGCTATAGGATTCTTGTTTTGCTGCTTCATGGATATTGATGATTCTTCATCTGGGTCATATCTTCTTGCTAACCCTATCTCAAAATCATCATCTTCCTACACATTAATCACATAATCAGTTTCATCAAAAATTATATGTATAGATTCTTCGACACACATTGTCTTTTTATTATAAACTCTGTAAGCTTTACTATTTGAGGCATATCCTAAGAAAACTGCCTCATCATTTCTTTCATCAAATTTTCCCAAGTTCCTCTTTCCATTGTTGTGTACAAAGCACCTGCAACCAAATGATCTAAAGTATGAAATATTTGGTTTTCTTCCTTTCATTATCTCATAAGGTGTCTTGTTGGTTACTGCTCGAACAGAGACCCTATTTAATATATAACAAGCTGTGTTTATTGCTTCAGCCCAGAAGTTCCTAGGCAGTCCACTGGAAATTAGCATAGTTCTTGCCATATCTTCAAGGCTCCTATTATTCCGTTCAACCACTCCATTTTGTTGTGGCGTTCTAGGGGCTGAGAAGTTATGATCCATTCCATATTCCTTGCAGAACTCATCAAACTTGGAGTTCTCGAACTCAGTTCCATGATCTAATCTCAGATGAACTAGTTGGCAACCTGTTCTTCTCTGTTCTTTCTTGACAAAAGCAACAAACTCATCAAACGTTTCATCTTTGCTTACAAGAAAGAAAACCCGGGTGAATCTAGAAAAATCATCTACAATAACCATTACATACCTTTTGCCACTTCTGCTTTGTATCCTCACAAGACCACACAAATCCATGTGTATAAGTTCCAATGGTTTTGTGGTACTTATCATATTCTTAGATTTAAAAGATATTCAAGTCTGCTTACCTTTAACACATGCACTACAGATTTTATCTTTCAGGAACTTGATGGATGGAAGTCCTTCCATAAGTCCTTTTGATCTAAGTTTATCAAGTAAAGAGAAACTAGCATGGCCAAAGCGTTTGTGCCAAAATAGGGGATCATCCTCAATGACACTAAGACGGGTTAAGCTACTGCTTGGAACTTCATTGAGATCCACAACATATGTGTTCCATTTTCGAGTTCCTTCAAGTATAATTCTGTTAGTGTCATTGTTGATGATTCTACATATATTAAAAGTAAAGCTAACTGCGTTACCTTTATCACATAATTGAGAAATGCTTAACAAATTGTGTTTAAGACCCTCAATTAAAAAAAACATTTTCTATAGCATGGGAACTTGACCTTCCTATTTTTCCAATAGCAATAATTTCACCTTTCTTGTTATCTCCAAAAGTCACAGTTCCTCCGTAGTAGGCATCCCGTGAGAGAAATTTAGATTTGTCTCCAGTCATATGCTTAGAACAACCATTGTCGAGGTACCAAGTGTTGTTCCCCCTCACTGGAACCTGCATGAAAACTAAGCGTTAGTTTCTGGAACCTAGGTTTCCTTGGGTTCCATTGTTTTGGAGGAAGAGTCAGATTTCTTCATCCAAACCTGTTCAGCATGGTCAGTATTCTTAAGAGTATCTTTAATTCTTTTAGGACATGCACCTCGAAGATGTCTAGTAAGACCACAGAAGTGACATAATTTTTTACTGGGCAGATCTACATATTTCTTGTCTTTTCTAGACTTCTTTTTATATCCTAGTCCTTCCTTGTGTTTGTGCGGAGCATTAGCTATCCAGGATGGAATTCCTTCATTGATAACTTCCTTTCCTTTCCTAGTTTTTGCAAGTTCCTCCTCCAAAGTTTGATTTTTCATTTTTACTTCTTCCAAGTCTGATTTCAGTTTCTCAAAATTTGGAAGTTGGTTTGTGTAAGGAACTTCAGAATCAGGAGAGTCAATTCCAAGTTTCAGCTGAGCTAGCTCTACATTTAACATAATGTTATCATGTTTTAGTTTTTCAACTTGTTCTTTTAGAAGGACATTTTTATCATATAAATCGAAAAATCTAGTCTGAACATCAGTTTTCATATTATCAACCCATTCACTATGTTCTTTGTGGATTTTTAAAGCTTGATCAGTTTGGAACTTTGATCTATTTAATTCAATACAGTCATTTTGAAGTTCCATAATAATGTCCATAAGATTTCCTTTATTCAAATTTTTAAGTTGTCTATAATCATAACATACCTCAGATTCAAGTTCCTTTAGATGAGCTTCATTGTCAATTTTAGCCATCAAACATAAGTTGGTTGTTTCTTCCACGGGTTCTCCTTCTTCTTCATCTTCTGAATCAGAATTTCCCCATGCAGCCATCATGGCTTTTCTGACATCTTCCTTGGAGAACAATGATTTATAGAACTTGTTTTGCTCCTTCCCTTTGTATTTGGATTTCTCATCCTCCTTAGCCTGAGGACAGTCTATGATGAGATGTTCCTTGGAACCACATCCGTAACATTTGATCTCCTTGGAACTTGATTGTCCTCGTCTGCTCCTGTCTCCTCTCTTCCCCAGTATCCTCCTGAACTTTTGGACAAGCATGGTTGTTTCAACATCATTGTCTTCTGAGTCTCTTGATTCATAAGCCTTTAGAGCAAGGCTTTTACTCTTGAAACTTTCAGTATTTGCTCCAAGGTAAAGTTCATGAGTGAGCAGGGATCCATTGAGTTGTTCAAGGTTGAACTTGGTGAAATCCTTGGATTCCTGTAGAGTAGTTACCTTGGATCTCCACCTCTCATCTTAAGGAAGACTTCTGAGTACTTTTCTTACCTGTTCATCAATGGGTATGGACCTACCTAAAGATTCTAACTCATTGACAATGTTAGTAAATCTTATGAACATATCCTGAATGGATTCCTTGTGTAGCATTTCAAATCTTTCATATTTTGACATCCGTAAGTCAATTTTGGAACGTTTAACTTCACTCGTTCCTTCATGTGTTATTTGTAATAAATCCCAAATCTTCTTTGCGGACTTACAATCCATGATTCTGTTGTGCTCACGAGGTCCTAGTCCACAATGCAAGATTTTCACTGCTTGAGCATTTAGCTCAAATTTTTCATAATCTTCTTTTTCAAATTAAGACAGTGGTTTAGAGATTACCTCTTTGTTCTCATTGGTTTTTGTTACCTCGAAGTCACCAGATTCAATAACTCTCCATACTTGGTAGTTTTCAGCTTTGATGAAGATTTCCGTTCTATTCTTCTAGTAAGAATAGAATTTGCCATTGAACATTGGTGGTCTTTGGGTCGAGTACCCTTCTTCAAGTTTCTCATGTGCATTCATCTCTCCAAGAACTTACTCTACAAGGTTTCTTGTATTTTCGTGAGAACTTACTCTACAAGGAACCAATTGTTAGTTTAGATGAACTACTATGAGAGGGGGTGAATAGTAGTAGGTTCCAATTAGGTAAACTTTTGCGGAATTTAAAGACAAAACATAAAAGGAACTTAAAGAACACAACAAGATTTTATGAGGAAACCTTCCAGGACCTAACTGGAAGTAAAATCTTGACCCTTCTCGGGATTTGCAAAACAAACTCCACTATAATAGGCAAGTCTCCTAGTACAACCTATTATTACAGACCTTTCTCACAAGTTCCACCACGGACACTTGCTATCTGATAGGACCCTATCCTACCCAACCTAAGTCCCACTTAGGTTCACTCAACACTCCCTGAGTGCCTACACTCGACTTCATACTTAAAGCTCACTCACTGTGCTCTCACAGCTACCACTCAAATTTTAGAGACTTTCAAACTCCTAAACACATACGAATTTTAGAGAATTCAAACTCCTAACTCAAACGTAAATTGTCAAGAATTCACAAACGCCCCAAACCAATTACAACACAAAGACTCACTCTAATATATAAAATGGAAAGCTACACATGAAACCCAAAATCAAAATGATAAAGCTTAAACCTTTTGGCAAACTTACTCTTAAGCACTAAGTGGTTTTCACGCTTAAACCTCTCACTTTACTTCACTGTATCACTTCTATATTTATAGAAGTTCCTCAGCTCACAAGGTAGGATTTAGGTAAAACGATAAGTTTAAACAGAAATTCATTCTTATCATTTCAAAACTGAAACTAAACAGATTTAATTTCGTTTTTAAGAAAACCTTTTTCCAGTGAAATTCGTTTTATTTAAAAGATAAGGTTTTATGAAAAAGATAAAACCAATTAAACCAAATTTTAAAAGATAAAATCAAATAAAATACTTTTTCATAAATCTAAACTTATGTTTTACAAATTACTTAGTTTGCCAAGCTTTCTCCGATTTCTAATAAGTTCCATGTATAACAACCAGATATATATTTACATCAACCTACAAAAACAAACTTATCTTTAATACAACCTAAGTTATGAAGTCCATCTTTTTCGATTGATATCTCAAGCTCTGTACTGGTCCTTGATTGTTGAGGTTGTGCTCCAGCATTACACTGGAACCAGGTCGTTACAACCCGTTGATAAGTTCCTGTTTAGGAACTCCTTGTAGTTCTATTAGGTGAATTCAGAACTTCTTTTTTTGAACTCTTCTTCTGACTTTACTTGTTATCCTGGATCTTCTAAAGTTCCTCTGTTTCAGTTCCTACTTCAACTCCCATAATTTACTTGACCTGCAAACATCACAACACTAGAAAATCCTTATTAGATGGAAGTTTTCTCAATTATAGACATTATCATCAAAATCTCATAAGGGTCAACATAATGTAACAAGAATATAAGTGAATCAATCTATGTGTGAAATAGGTAGTGGTGGACATTTTTTATGAAATTATTAATTTTGCTTGTTCGTATATCAAACTTGCAGGTTCTGCTCAAGATAAGTTCTCATTGTTTATTATATACTTTTTTGGTCAAACATAATACATGCACATATAACTATTATGCATATTCTATATAAAAATAATGCACATTCAATTATGAGAATATGCACATATGGTTGAAAAAAATAAGAACACAAACTAGTACTTCATGTCGTATAGCCGTACAAGCGTTGATTAAGAACGACATGGTACAAGTATATGATAGTCTGGAAATACGGAGTACACAAATTTATGCACATTAAATTCAATATTTATGCACGACATGTTGGAGTTAAATTAGTTTTGCACATTTAGTTCGAAAAATATGCACATTTAATACAAAAATTATGCACATAAAATCCTTCTCATTTTAAGGAACTTCTCATTTGAATATATATATATATATATATATATATATATATATATATATATATATATATATATATATATATATATATATATATATATATAATTTTGGTAACATCAATAAGTGGGTTATTTGTGGGTGTTGTTTTAAACTATTATGAAAATGAACTTGGGTATAGTAGCTACTTGTATTGACAGACTTGCCAGAGTTTGTTATTTATATACGAAGTATCTATAAATTTCAGTCTTTGAAAAGGTACCAATTTCTATATTATTTTGTTTCTTTGAATTTGTACCATAATCTTTTTAGTTAGAGTTAAGTATAATACAGGGGACTCAATTCTTGCAAAATGTGGAAAAAAGGGACTCTATTTATTTTATAGAGGAAAAGAGGACTAGGGTTAAATTTCTGGTGTTATGGGGTATTTTCAGGTGACTTAACTCACCTTTAACCCAAGAAGAATTAAGTCCCCTCAGTATTGCCTTGATTATATTACCAGACAAATTCAATCCCTTCATTAATAATTTCTGCTGATTGTTTTGAAAATATGGCTGTTTGAAATTAAGAAAGTACAACAACAATACAAAAGCTTTGTTCTTGAAATTTTTTTAATGTTTGTTATCCAAAAAAAAAAAAAAATTCTTTCAATAATTTTTTAATGTTCTTCATCTATCTGGTTTGTAGCTTATTTGTCTTGCATTTGTAGTAGAAGCACACATCGTAATTTTAGTGAAGGCTTGTAGGGCCCTAATTTTTTTTTAAAAAAAAAAATAAATAAAAAAAAATTATCGATAAGCCTAGTGTATATTGCAACAGAAGGTCATTAAGGAGAGTTTCTAAGAAAGTCAAGCATCCTTTTATGAGATTTCTAATATGCCCAAACTATAAACAAGTGGATGGGTGTGATTATATTAGGTGGTAGGTTGGTTAACAGTCCACGTGAGTCAGAGTTAGTTTATGAGATGGTCATGATTTTAATTAAAGAGAAATGTGGAGTTAGAAGGTCGAGAATGTAATGAAGATGATGAAGAAAATAAACATTCAAAGTATTGTAATTTTATGCTTTATTTTTGTTCCAAAAAGAGGAAGGAACTCTTTTTTTTTTGTTGGTCTTAAATTAAAATATTTACCAGAAAAAAAAAAAAAACAAAACAAAAAAAACATACTCCTTTTTTTTAGTTGACCAAGGGGACTCAATTCTTTAACCAAGGGGACTCAATTCTTTCCCTTATTTAGTTAGAACCCACCGAAAACCCAAACCCATTCTAGCCCAGTCCATTTTCTCTCTATAAAATAAATAGAGTCCCCTTTCCCCACATTTTGCAAGAATTGAGTCCCTTGTTTTATACTTAACTCTTTTAGTTAACATAAATTTTAAAATCTCAATTCTTTATGTTAGTAGGGTGGCTAACGCAAGCGATGTGCGCGCCATAGCTAATAATATTGGAAAGTTCTTTCGATTTGGCCTTACATTATAACTTTAGTTGTTAGTACCATTAATGAGGGAAAATATGTAAACAAATATTTATAGGGGCATAAATATCCATACATTACTTTAAGAGTTTGAAAAAAAAAAGCTAATTAACATAATTGAGAGCAATTAAGTAAATATATATTTTAGAGGGTATAATTGCCTACGCACTATTCATAAGTGTTATCTCATTTAGAGATATGCTCGGATATCCATCACCGTAGTTTGAAGGTCCTATTCAATTCACTTAACTTTTAATGATGTAGTGAAATATTTATTAATCATAATTGAATATTGAAAAATGATAAACATAACCCTTAGGGATATGTATAAGGAGCTAAAAAAGGAATATTAAGGATAAATTTACATTAATCACACCGATTTGCGCGTGATTTTGTCATGAATTCCCAACTTAATTCCATTTTAGGAAATGTATTTAATGCTTATACATAGCCCTAAGGGCTATATATATCATTACCCTTGAATATTAGCGATTAAAAGTTAATCATCAGAGTACTAATTTAAAATGATATTTACTTGTTAATTATAAACGAATTTTGTTACCTACCTTTTTTTTATTTGTTTTTACTCTTGTGATACTACCTCCGTTACACATTAAGTGCAACAAAGGGGTGTGCACATTTCCCAAGAAAAAAAATGAAAAGGGTGATTAAATAACATAAGTGCATGTGATTAGGTTGAGGAGAGAGAAAGTTGGGTCCCGTTTTTCTTTGGTTTACTTTTAATAATTCTGCCAAAAAATTTGGGGGAAAAGATTTCCCGCCCCACTTTTCAGCAAAATTTCAAATTGAATTTGAAAGTTTAAAATTATTTCCTTCTTTCTTCCAAAAGGCAACCCCCTTTATAAAGAGGCAGCCACATACCATGTTCATTGTTCTATACTTCCATTACATAACCAGTCACCATGAGTTAGATTAAATTACAGACCAAGTTTTTTTTTCCCTAAAATATACCAAAAAAAAAATCCTACAGCAGCATTCAAGATCAGCTTCATCAGCAATCATCATAAGCATCTTAAAATCCTACTTCA
This sequence comes from Chenopodium album, assembly GCF_948465745.1. Lineage (NCBI taxonomy): Eukaryota > Viridiplantae > Streptophyta > Magnoliopsida > Caryophyllales > Amaranthaceae > Chenopodium > Chenopodium album. The sequence continues at coordinate 15,192,847 of NC_137843.1, forward strand.
GGTTCCTTCTGCTTTGTCAAAAAAAACTGAAAACAAAACAACAACAACAACAACAACAACAACAACAACAACAAAACAGCAAGCAATGGAAGAGGTCAGTGATGATGGCTTTTGGGGTATTGAACAAATGTTAATCGATGAAGAAAATCAAGAGTATGATGATATGGAAACGGATGAAGAGGGTTATGAAACAGAAACAGATGAAGAAAATCAACATGGCCAACTAATGATTTGCAGAAAACAATTAACTCTCGACTAAAGAAGGGGAATTGTTGATCATCTTCTAGCTATGCTACAGGAGGAGGACAACTTACCTCGTGGTGCACAATCAAAAATAGCAAGAAAGTTTCATGTTCACTGACAGGGTAAAGTCGTATCCCCTAACCAAAAGTAATACCTAAGTCCTCTAACTAAAGTAGATAGGGAAGTAGGGTTGAATCCACAGGGAAACTGGTCTTTCTACTCCTAATTAATTAATGTAATCTAAATTATTAAAGTAACCAAATTGTTGTTGTAAAAAGGAATTAAACTACGAAGATCAAGTTCAGGGAGAAAAACAATAATAAGAAGGCCTAGGGTCACAGGTTCACCAATAATTAATATTCCGGGATAAAACATAACAATCAATAATCAACATTGCACAAATAACATGATTAACAGGCTCTCGCAATTTATTAATCAACATAGATCTAACAGGCTCTCGCAATTTACTAGATCTAAGTTCCTATTGAAAATAGCCTTTAGTATCAAATTAACATCTGCTCGATTCATCAATTCAATATTGCTATACTTTTACAATCAAATTACATCTGCTCGATTCATAATCTAATTGTAAAGAATTAAAACAATTCAATAAGAAATTATCATGCAATATCAATAATCAACAATAACAAATTATCCCTTCATATTAATTATGGATCCCCATAAACCCTAGAATTAAACTACTCGGACATAATTAAATCTAAACTAAACGAAGCAATAAAAGTAGTCATGATAGAGTAAAGAAATAAAATAAATAACTGAGATTAAAAGAGAAGAAATCGTTACCAAAGTTAAAAGGAACAAGAGTTGTAGAGAGAGAAAATAATACTAAGAGTTTAAGAGAAGAGAGAAAGAAAAAAGTTAGAGAGAGAAAAGAGAGAGTAAGGGAAGGGAGAAAAGAACTCCCCCCTAAATTCGCTTAACAAAAGCGTATTTATACTAAGCTAGAAAATCCTAAGTTAAAACAAATTAAACGACGCTTAAAACGTCCTCCAGAAACACGCGCCCGATCGGGCGAGGCACGGCCCGATCGGGCGCGCCTTTTTGATCGGACGAAGGGCTGCTGCGATATATGTCTTCTTTGCCCGATCGGGCGCGCTATCGGGCGGATCATCGGGCGGATCATCGGGCGGACCATCGGGCGGAAACCTTTGGGCCGCTTGGACTCCTCGTTTGGGCTCGTAACTTGGCCCGAACCAAATATCCTCTTTGGGGCTTAAATCATTCGGTCCAAATGCCTCGTCTTCACACAAGTCGAGCCCTTATTCACCGGCTTGATTACTCTAACCGATCTTGGGCTATGAAAGATGGTCGTGCTCCTCCAATGCTCGTAGTTGCTCCATAAAATCCCGGGAAAATGCTCCAAAGGTGCAATTCCATACAAAACTCAACCAAAACTACGAAAACACTAGAAAACACATATTAGTAATAAAAGTGGCTCTAAAGAGCCAAAAACACTACTAATTATGACCAAGGGACGGGGGTAAAATACTATATAAAATAGACATATCATTCACATATCAACAGTCAATCGAGTGTTTAAGGAAATGCAGAAACAGAGATAAAATGGAGAGGTGATTGATGTCAGGACAAAGAAATTGGGGAGGGTAGGTCCAAAACCAAAAGAATGGCCAGATGCACTGCTACAGTCAGTCCCACTAAGGTTGAGGACAACCGAAAGAAGTTACGCGGCTGCTTTGGGAATTTCACATGTCACACTTCATAGGTTGATTAAACAGGGCAAATTAAGGCCTCATTCAAGCAACAATCATCCAGCCCTCACTCCAGATCACAAGATTGCAAGGATGAATTGGGTTTTATCCCATATCATCCTTGGAACACCAACAAAAAATCCCAGATTTGTTGATATGAATAATGTCATTCATATCGATGAAAAATGGTTTTATTTAAACCCGGAGACAAGGAAGTTTTATCTTTGTCCACTAGAAGAAGATCCATACAGATGCCAACAAAGTAGAAGGTTCAAAGTGAAAGGCATGTTCATGGGACTCATTGGCAGAGTACTTCAAGATGAACAAGGCAGAATTATTCATGATGGGAAGTATGGGATTTTCCTATTTGTGTATGAGCAAATAGCTAAAAAAAGTAGCAAGAACAGGCAAGCTGGAACAATGGAAACAAAAGCACATCAACATGTCATAAAAGAAATCATCAAAGATATGCTTTTGAACAAAGTCATTCCAGCTATTCTAGAGAAGTGGCCAAGACAATTAGGCAGGAATGTGTACATTCAATGGGACAACGCTAGACCACACAAAATACCAACAGATCCAAAGTTTGTAGCAGCAGCAACCCAAAGGGGCCTCAGCATCCAAATGATATATCAACCAGCCCAATCCCCTGATCTCAATGTCTTAGACTTAGGCCTATTCAGGTCAATTCAGTCACTGCAATATCAAACTTTCCCAACTAATTTGTCTGAGTTAATTATGGAAGTTCATAATGCATACGATGAGTTTGACCCTATTGTGAATAGAAACAGTTGGCTGACTTTACAAAAGGTTATGCTTAAGATTCTTCAACATAAGGGGGGAAACAACTTCACACCTCCACACATGGCAAAGCAAAGGTTGGAAAATGCAGGCATTTTGCCCAGAAATGTTGCAGTCGACAAGCAAATTGTAGAGGATGTAGTGCAATATCTTAGTCACAGGTTCAGGCCAGCTAATCGACCAAATGAAACAAATGCAGAACAAGAAGCAGGGAATGAAGTGGATGCAAACTGAATGCAGCAGTAGAGATTGCCATTTTGAACCACATTTTGTGCAGGTAATAGTTATAGGGACTCCTTACAATGTGGTTATGTGTTTATGCCCTTTTGTATGTACAGTTAAGAAAAGGCAAGGCAGGCAATCAAGTTGATTACATGTTGTAACATTTGTTGATTGCTACATTTAACCACATTTTGTGAATGTAATTAGTCTAGGGCCCCTTAGTAAAAATGGCTATGTGGTTATGCCATCTTTTGTGTGTAATTAAACTAAAGGCATGTAAGGCAATCAAGTAGGGACTCCTTGATGTTTAATCTGATTCTGTGTGTGTGTGCCTTTTTTTTTTAAAGGATTCCATCATAAGGTAATTTTTTTTTTCAGTACATGATTCATGGTTTGTTACCTCAAACATCAAATGATACACAATTTAATGGAGCAAAATCAAACACATGAACCATTCTGTCAATTGAGTCCCTTCATCATCTAGAAGTTTAGACTAAACTGATCTCTCAACTTAGTATCACTGAGATCAATCAACCAAAGTAGGACTGACATGCATTACAATGACCTCCCTAATTCAATAATTCAATGAAACACATGCATACAAGGCAACATGCATCATTCATCAACCACCTTCTCCAAATTTGTTAACTAAGGGACTCGGAGACATTCAAAATATCAACCAGAAAAGGCAACCATATCCACAATATCAGAAAAGCCAACCATATTCACAATAAAAACCAGAAAAGGCAACCATATTCACAATGTCAAACAGAAAAGCCAACCATAGACACAATATCAAACAGAATAGCCAACCATATTCACAATATCAACAAGAATAGCCAACCATATCCACAAAATCAACCAGAAAATCCAACCATATTCACAATATTAACCAGAATAGCCAACCATATACAAAATAGGAGCAACATCCAAAATCATCACAATTGAGACTCATAGCAAGATGATCTCATTGTAGCAATAGCAATAACAATAAAGCAAAACATGTATTGAAGAATATAGCAACCAAAGCATAGATTTCAAGCAACAAAGGGACTCATATAGTCAGAAACAGAAATTAAATTAAGGTAAAGAAAATTATACGCTTCCCATTCACTGAGAAGGGTGAAATTTCCGATCAAGATACTTCAGAAAATCGAGGAATGCTGGATCAATTTGGTCCTCATCAACCACAATCCCAGATCTGATCCTTTTGTTGCCATCTTTTGCTTTTTCAGAAGGGAAGATCATTTTGGTTGGGGGATTTTTCATTGTAAAACCATAGTACTCCTCCTCTTCAACACACTCGTTCTGCTTGTTTTCCACCCCCTTTCCCTTTTCTTTTACCCCACCCTTTCCCCCTTTCTTCGTCTCCTTCCCCTTTCCCCCGTGTTTTCCCCCTCCCTTTCCATCTGAACCTCCCTCCTTCCCGTTTTCCCTTTCATCCGCATCAGAAATTTTCACCCGCTTCCCACTTATCCTCCACATAATTGTAGCTCTATCTAACCTTCGTGGTTTAAAGGTGGGTCTAGTCGGTTTGACAATTGGAACCCTAGAATGGTAGTTCTCTTCCAAATCCACCACAGGATCTTCACCTTTTGCCATCTGAATAGTATTAAGGATCCTTCCCAGACATTTGAAAGAATGGTCAGACAACGCCTCCCTAGCTTCACCGGATCTGTAAAATTGAAAAGGCCAAGGAAAATCATCCTCAAGATAAGCAATAAGCTCATCAAGAACCTCAAGTTCGTCTTCATCATCACAAGTGAAAAACGCATCGTGTAAAGGGGTTAAATCAGCCATTTATAGGGACTCAAGTGTAGATATGAGAAATTTCTCAAACCTTGAAAAGAAACAGAGTTGGCTCCAGTCAGATCTGATCAGAAAAGCAACTTAGGAAAACCGAATGGAAGAGAAAGATGGATGGAAGAGAGAGAAAGAGGGGCGTATGGTTGTGGTTAGGGTTTCTGGATTTTGAAGATGAATGATGAAGGTGGGAGTTGTTTTAATGTGAATTGATTGAATTAAATGTGGGTAGTTGGGAGGGTTGTGTTTTGATTTTGGTGGGAGTCATTTGATAAATTAACTAAGGAATGGATTCTAATCAAATCTGTGAATTTGTGTTAATTGTGTTTTAAAAAATTAAGTAAGGGCAAAATTGTAATTTCACCAGAAAAATTTTACTATATTAGGAAAATTTCACTTTGTTGCACTTAATGTGTAGCATCCTTATTTGGCAAATGTTGCACTTAATGTGTAACGGAGGTAGTATTTATTACACAAGGTTAGTTATCGGCTACAACTAATCTACACATACCAGAACCGATTGTACTGATTGAAACTTATTATACCTAGGTTGAATGCATGAAGTGAACAAGACTTTAGATATAACTGTATAATCAATCATAGACATACGCTAAATAACTTATCACACAGTTTTGAAACAAAGAATGAACAAAAAGAAATGTATAAGCATTATAGTATAGAAGTGACTCAGATGAGAAAAGTAGCTTAAGAAACACTAGTATTGTTTTCTATATGATTGTATTCTTAATTTAAGTATCACATAGTGCTAAACTTTGCATTTTAATTAGCCCACGTAATTGTTTTTAATCAATAGAATCTATATCCAAACATGAAACAACAAAAGTTGACGCACCTCCAATTTACAATTTCTAATAAAGCAGATCAACATTGAAAGTGTACATTAGATTAGCATCCAATAAATCTCCATTAATCATTACTCTTGTTAATGATTACACCACAATAATCTCCTAACCAAGCATCTAAAACTTTTTGCTCAAAAATCTCCCACATTTCTTAACCTATACTCAGCTCCCTTCATTCTTACAAAGATTTTCCAAGTTGAAAGCTTTTATGAGACGAAAAAATCAAAACAAAAACAACATTTAAAATCGAACAATTACAATACGAACTATATAAATCTACAAAGCTACAACTACCACCACCACCTGTAAATCTGTGACTTCACAGTGAATAGATTAAAAATTAAAGGCCCAAATAAATAATTTCAACAGAATCAACACTATCTCTAGCCTATCAACAATATTTCTCCACGTTAACAAACTGCCAACAAAATTTCACATGCATCTTTACTATCTAATCTCTATGTCCGAGTGATCCTATTATTTTTTACTACCATTGTCATCATTTAGCTCTTGCTAGTATACACTTGTAGCCTTGTAGCATGATCATCTTATTATAAACAGCTTGTAACCATTTTTTTTAATTAAGGGGCAACCTCGAAATTAAATTAGCCATTCGATCATACCTCGACATGCTTAAATCGACTGATAAGATAGTTATTCCGTCTTACCAACATCAACATGGGAGAAATTTAAATTTTTCCATATAGGACCTAACACGGTTTGATTTTAAATTAGTCGGAGTTTACTAAATTTTGAATATATCCCACCTAACAAAAATATTTAAAATTAGAGCGGTAGCAATCAAATTGTACCAGTCGATCTTATCAATAATAATTACAAAAACTAATAATGTACACGCATACACGGGGAGTGATGATCTTGAACCACCCAATAATTTAATAACCCTCATCCGTCGGAAAGCAACACCGCGGCTGACGACGACGGTGGGGAATAGAGAAGATCATAAGGGGCCCAAAGACTATCCAAAGGACAAGGACGATTAGAATCAATTCTAAGCCAAGGTTTACCCTTACCACTCCAATGTAACAAACTAACTGGCCCAGGATGTAAATCTCTACATAACCCTCTAATATTATCACCCCCTAATCCATGTTGATTCCATCGATGTTCAATTCTCTGAACTTCACCTCCAAAAACAAGCAAAAATGGCGGTAATGAACCCAGTTGGTAAATACGGTGTCGTTTTTGCAATCTCATCCAGTTTTCGAGTTTCGAAGTAAACCCACCTATTCTCCATTTGTTTACATCGATTACCATAACCCCGGTGTTGAAGTAGCAGGGTTGTCGCTCTCGTTTCTGGAAGGTTCTAGAGAGTTCTGAGGTGGTCCAGAATTTCGGGGTGAAGTAGCTGGTGAAGTTAGCGTGACAGTATTCTGGAGCACCGAGTACGTGGGCTCGAAGATCGATGTTCCAGAGATTGGAAACGTCGTCTACGACAATGAGATCGGAATCGAGATAAATCACGCGATCGACGGAGTTCGGGAGGAGTTCAGCGAGGTAGATGCGCGCGTAATTGAGAGGTTGATCCAATGCGCGGCGGACAGAGGTGGAGATTTTGCCGCGGACGAGGAGAGGGTCGAAGTGGAGGAGAGAGACTGAGAGAGAAGGGAAAGTAGAGGTGATGGTACGGTTGAGGTTATGGAAGTGGCGGGAAGAGGTTAAAAAATGAAATGCGATGTTTTCTGGGCAAGCCGAATGGCGTAGCACGGAGAATACCGCGGCTATTGAGCCGCGGAGGTATGTTGTATCGAGGGTCATGGCAATGTGGATAGTTGAACCCTGTGTTCCCGCAACGGCGCAGTTTGCACCGTTACGGAACGCTGGGGCTTCGCGGAACCGAGGGATATCGGCCGCGAAGCCGAGGGTGAGGAGAGTGAGGAGGAAGAGGAGGGTGAGTGAGAGGGGGAGTGGCATTGTGGTGGTGGGATAGGATATTGGGAGGAGATTTTGGTGTATTTTAATTTGATGGGAAATTGTTAAATTTGTCTTGGATGAGTGGAAAAAACAATGAATATAATCGGTGGAGTTGAGGAGAGGTGGGGTCAAGGAGAGTGATATTGTTGTTGTTAAATGGAAGAGCGCCAGGCTGGAAAGATGGGTCCTTGAATATAATCTCTCTGTCCGTTGTTTATATTTTTATTCGTAAAATTATACGGGAATTAAGGAATTTGGAATAAAATAAAGTATAATAGAAATTACAAGACATTAATTGATGTCTTTGAGTAAAACAAAGATAAAATAATATTTAATGCTGCACATGTCATCAATGCTTTAAAAAGAAAAAAGACTAATAATATTTTTTGGTAGAAAAAAAAAACCAATCATATTCATTTAAATTGATGCACATGGATTCTGAAAATAAGAGTGAGAAAATAGAGAAAACATTAATTACAAAACAGAAAAATAGGGATAATTTGGAATATTTGATAAAAATTTACTTACTAAAAAAGGAAAGTAGAAATATAATTTTAAAATACCCAAAAAGAAAAGCAGGAATGTAAAAAAGGGATGAAGGGAGTAGTTTGTTCTGAAGGGAGGATTTTGTAGGAAATTAATTTGACGGAGTACTGTAGAAGAATTTATGAGGAAAAGCTGGAGTGAATATTAAAGAAATAATAAGTGTTCTTAAGATCCGTGATTTAGTATAGTGATGGTATTGAGTTGGGATGCTTCTATTTGGCCTTGGTAGAAAATTAGGAATTCTTTTGCCAAATTTTAGGTTTAACTCTATTTCCCATGGAAATGTTTGTTTTCAGTTTCATCAATAGAGTATTAGATATTCTTTCTTTTCGAATACTTTAAAAACTTTATACGGAGTATCATTCTCATATAGTCATATCTAATATGGTAATATCCCATTCAAAAAAAAAAAAAAAAAAAAAACTCAAATTTAATATTTCTTCTGCTTTTTCTAATTGCATCATTTGGATAAATACTATTCACACAAACTTCTTTAGGAAAAAAAAAAAAAAAAAAAGTTAGAGCAACTCCAATGACAAGCTAATTATCAAATTAGCTTGTCATGCCGCATAACCTTTTAAGCTAATTGTCATTTTAGCTACTTTGAGCTCCAATGGTTAGCTATTAGCTTACTATTTAAATAAACTCCACCTCCTTAATTTACGTTTTTATATTACAAAATATTTATTCTAATTTGCTATATTTTGGCAAGTTCTTTTCCAAGCAAATTAGCTTGGCAAAGCTAATTTGTTTGGCCAAGCTAATTGCATTTTTTTGCTCCAATGGTGAAGTTAGTAGCTAGGGATAATTTAATTTTGCAAGCAACTCCCTAGGTACAACCATTGAAGTTGCTCTTAGAAGAAAAAAATTAGCCTACTATCACTTCACTATACTTCGTCTTTTTTATCCATGTATGCAACTATGCAATGGATAAAATACAGTTTGCAAACTACAGTTTTTTTTAATCTTCTAATACATACCAGTATTAATTATTTGTTGATGACAATATAAAATATATGCGGTGTAGTGATAAACTCAAAACATTAGCTTTTCTCCAATATCTACTTATCAATTAAGACGTTAGTCAAAACATTAGTTTTTCTATAGGACTGATTTGATAAACTCAAAACATTAGTTTTTCTTCAATATATTTTAAAACATTTCAGTTCAACAAATATATTTTTATTGAAGAATCAGTAAAATACTCCCTTCGTTTTTTTTTTAATTTGCATCACTTTCCTTTTTGAGGTGTTTTTTTTTTAAATGCATCACTTCTATATTTGGTAACTTTATACTATACTTTATCATTTCTCTTTCTTACTTTAAATCCCATTCAACTTATTTTATCATTTCTTTTTCTTCCATGATCCCCACTAAAATAATAAAAATATCTATCATCTCTCACATACTTTCTGTTTCATGAACCTCATCTTACTTTTACTACAATAATTTATTCACCCACTCACAATATTATATTACTTTCTTAAAACTTTGTGCAATCCAAAGTGATGCAAATATAATTAAAAATAAAAAATTAAAAATAAATAAAAAAAACGGAGGGAGTACAACATTAGTTTTTCTTCAATATATTTTATATTTTATACCATTAAAATTTTAATTCAGTGAACCTTATTTTTGCTGAACTGAAATTATTTTTACCGAATTAAAAATATTTTTGCTGAACTGAAATTATTTTACTGAACTGAAGTTATATTTGCTGAATTGAAATTATTTTTAATGATTTCCTATTATATTTCTTCTTTAAGTTTACTGGCTTTTACTGAACTGAAATTAATTTTGCTGAACTAAACTTATTTTTACTGAACTAAAATTAATTTTATTGAACTGAAATTATTTTTACTAGATATTATTTTTTTTAAGGTGAAGTGAACAGAGCCTAAGTAGCAATAAATTGTGGAGTCTCGTCTCGAAAGATCGTATTTTTAGCGTATTTGTACATCTTAATTTAACTTCACATCTAAGCTTTAATTGGTCAAATCTTATACTCCGTATCCCCTTTGTCCTTCCAAAAAATTCACCTTTATCCACTCTCTCCGTGTTTTTTTAAGTGACACACTTTGATCGACACGTAGTTTTAGGAGATTTTATTGACTTAATAAAATAAGATGTTAGTGGGGTAGGTTGGAGGAGTGAGAAATGATTAAGTAAAAGAATGTGAGAGGAAGTGGGGACCATGAAAGGAGTGAGAAATGATAAAGTAAGAGAGAGTGGGGTGAACATATATTATTAAAATGTAAGGAAGATCTAAAAGAGAAAGTGTGTCATTTAAAAAAAAACGGCCGTTTAAAGAAAGTGTGTCACTTAAAAAAAACACGAAGAGAGTATTTTTTAATCACCTTAAACCAGTCAAACTTTACAATAAAAGTGTATATTGTGTTCTATTCACCTTATATACAACCAAAGACTTTTAATTGAGAACAAAGAAACAATTTTTTCTTTTTCTTTTGCTTTTCTTTTTATTTATTTTTAATTTAATACAAAGTATTTATTTGTAAAAAGTTTGTCCACATGAATACACAATTGACTTTTATCAAGAAATTTGGCATTGACAAAAAAAAAACAAGCATTTCTCTTTTAGGGATTAGATTTGTTGTGGTCCATGAGAACAACTATATTGCTTACAAAGAAATGTGAGATAACGATTATTATTATATACTCCATAACATTAAGGCAATGAAGTAACTCAAGCTTTAAATGCAGTATGGTGTTATTACACTCATATTGACCTAACTAAACGACCAACTTGTTGAGCATTGTAATTTCTCAAACTCCATCTTTTTCTACTCTTGGAAAGCAAGCTTAATTGATCAACATAAATGAAAAGTATACATTTTGCTTACTATTTACTCTGAAAAGCAAACAATTTGCTTACCATTCAATTTTTATGGGGTACAAATAAAAGTATAATCTTAAAAGTTGCTGAGAATTGACCCAAACTTGAGTGGCTTGGCTATCACCCGTACAAAAAATTGTGACAATAGATTGATAGAACAATAGAAGTTTCTTCCTCAAAATGTTTAACCCACACCAACAAGATTTTCATATTTAATGCAAGGCCCGTTTAATATATTTTGATAGTCTTGTGTCTAAAGACTTTAAACCAAGTCGGGCCTATTTAAAAGAGAAAACATTAATTTAAAATCTAAAAATATTTTTTCTTTTTATTTAAAATAGTAACACTATTTACAATTTGAAGGAATCTCTAAACTATTCCTAATATAATTTATTAATCCCAACTTTGAGTCATTTAATATCAATAATCCCAATTTTCAACTGATTTAGAATAATTTCAACTTTGAGAGGTGTTTTCTTTTAACAGGTCAAGTGACAATTAATCTGATTAAAAGGTTACTCCATCCATAATACTTGGGACGTTGGGACTTAGAATTGACACGTAGTTTAAGAAAATTACAAGTGGGTCTATTTAAAACATTTGTTTTTTTATACTACTCCCTCCATTCCCAAAACTTCGACCCTTTTGGGTTAATTGCACGATTATTAAGAAACTTAAATAAAAAGAAATAAAAATATATTGGAAAGATAAATTTACATGGGATTTGTAAAAAAATAGAGAGATAAAGTATTAAAAATATATGAAAAACAAAATTTTATATGGGGAAGCTAATGTTGCACAAATATTGTTGTAAATTGATGGGTATTTTAATGCAAATGGGTCAATCATTTTTAGACTAAAATTAGACCAAAAGGGTTGAAATTTTGGGGATGGAGGACAAAAGATTCTCTTTTGTATTTTTAAATAAGTGGGGGTTAGGTGGAGGTAGTGAGGAGAGACAAAATGTAAAAAACATATTGTTTTATTAGTGGTTTCATTCCTTATTTAATAATGTGTCAAGTATTGTGGGGCGGGCGAAAATGGAAACTGTGTCAAGCATTATGGGATGGAGGGAGTACTTATTTTTTTTTCTTAAATGACACGTGACTTAGTTTAATTAGTAAAAAACATTTTTAAAAAATTGAAATTACCACCAACGCTCCACCCTTCCCCCTCCGGTAAACACCCTAACCCCCTCCCCTTCCCCCGTCAGAAAATAGCCCACCCCTTTCCCAACCTTTCCTCGCCCCCAGAAATCGCCAACGACCCTCCCCCAGAACACAACCATGCCAAAGTAAATGATTACGAAGAAGTAAATTCAAGGCAAAATAGTCCGACCCGCGAAAAGATAATTTTGAGTTTGGGTTTTCCTATCAAGAATTCAAGATTATACATTGCCAACCTAATATTAATCGAAACGCGCAGATTTTCTGGGTAATAATTTGCAAAAACTAGGGTATATTGATCAGAATTAGTTTCAACAGTTTCAACAAAATGCGAACCAAAAGAATCGAAATTAGGGTTAAGAGAATTGAAGGTATAAACCTTTTTAACAAGGGTTGTCAGTGTTTTCAAGGGGGTAGGGGAAGGACGGGAAGGGGGTGAAGTGTTTTCCGGTGGGGGGAAGAGGAGGGGTGGAGGTGTTTCCTGGTGGGGGTTGTTGGTGGTTAGACTTTTTTTTTCATTTTTAAAAAAATTGTTTTTACGTAGTAATTTTTCTTTTACCAATCAGAGCTTGACATGTGTCAAGTAACCTGTTACACTAGGTCATGACTTTTGTTGACCGATCATAACTTGATAAAAGAAACTATTCCCCAAAGTTGAGATTATTAGAAAATAATCGATAATTGGGATTAATAGAGTAAGGAAAATTGGTTACAATAATACTAACTAGATGTAAGCTCGTGCGATGCACGGATTTTATTCTAATATTTTTGCATCTTTTTTTTTCCCTTTTTTAATAACTTATAAATCTTTTTTATAAATCCCTTTGTACATAAAAGTTTTTTTAGATTAGTTTCTAAGTATTTATTGGAGATTGAATACGTTAATTCTAATAAAATTGTATTCTTTTTTATGTTAAAATGTTGTACTCCATCCGTTCCCGAAATGTATTTGTGCGGTCTCTAATAAACATCTTTGACCATGAATGTCTTTGGCTATGTATGAGTAAAATTATAAAAAATTGATATTTGGAAAATTCATAAGGTGAATCTAATAAGATCCACATGCTAATTTATTTCTATTGTATGAATCATAAATTGTGGTCAAATTTATTTTATTTTGGCCACATAAATAGTAAGTGAGTCGAACTTTCAAAAACGGAAGTAGTATATAATTTGTGGAAAATATTGTAATTCCAAATCTAAAATAAACATGCTCCATATATAAGGAAAATATTTCCTTCAATATATTTTGGATAAAAGTGTTGGACGAAGTTGGCTTTAATTGAGGCAAGATCATAATCACCCTGCAATTAAAAATAAGAAATTAAGTTAATTTTTTTCATAAAATTAATTAATAAAAAACAAAAAAGATTTATATTAATAAAATTTAATAAAGATAAGCAATTTATAAAAATATATTACCTCCTCGTCCAATAGGACCATATCCGATTTTCCAATTATTGTTGCTCGAATTTAATTCCCCTATTAAATTAGATAGGCATGTAAAAACAAAATTCAATAAATTAAACAAAACATAAATGTATAATTGTTAAATATCCCAAAAAAAAAATAATGTAAGTAATAATTACAAATATAAATTTAAAAATTAAGCTAAGATTTACCCAACCATTGATGACTTAAAACTGATAGAAAATTATTAACACAAATTCGCTTGATGGGGTTTTGTATGATACGAAATTTCGTTGATGTCGTATGATACGTCAATTTATAACGCTATAAAAAATTATCTTATAATCGTAAGTATAACAAATTTTATTGAAGATTATCTTATAATCGTAGGTATAACAAATTTTATTGAAGATTATCTTATAATCGTAGGTATAACAAATAAGGCGTGTATATATCAAAAAACTATCTTATAACACTCAGCCTTATGATAACTTATAATGCACGCGATCTTACCATTGTTGATAAATACTCCCTCCGTTCCCATTTGTTTTTTACGTTGCCATTTTGGGTGTTTCTTTCTATTCTTTAAATTTAGGATTTTTCTATTTTAAGACATAAAATTTAGACTACTTTACCCTTGGTTTATTTTTTAATATCTCATGTTGTCCTCCATTTTGCATGTGATAGTGTACTTTTTCCAATTTTATATTAGATGGAGTACTAATTTCAATGCTTATTATTACTTTTTCTCTCCTTTCTCCTCTTAAACCTTTTCTTTTTTCATTATTTTTTGGTAGTAATAGTTCCCTCTATCATCTCCTAATGAATTATGATGACAAAAATGATTGAATGTACCCACTTTATTAATTTTCCTAAATAACCGCGCATAATTCTAAACGTAAAGAACAAAAGAGAACGCAGGGAGTACAACATATCAAAAAATTATAAGATACCATGTGATATCAAATACATGTGATTTATTTCTCCCATGAAAAAGTACACCGTATCTTACCATGAAATCCACTGTTTCATATCATATCCTAATTAATACGTAGTAAAATAAATACTCATTTGGGTTTGGCCCATTAAAAGACTACGGAGTATAAGAAAATAAACCCTAATTTACCCATTACAATCCCAATCATGGAGAAATTCAAAGCAATTCTCTCGGAAAAGAAAATAAAAATAATCAAGCTTCCAGGTAAATCAAGAAAAGATATGTTTTCGGAAATGGGATCATACTCTAGACATTGCACTCAGGATTTGACAGAGCTATGTGGATAATCAGTTAATAAAGGGGTCATTTAAACCTCTTAATTTCACTAGATTTACTGTTGGTGATCTTGCAAGGTATTTTAAATCCCCATATCTCAAAACCCAACCATTAATGTTTAATTCCCATTGGAATAAACATCCATCTAAACCTATACCAGATTACTCCCAAACTTTTAACTATGAGTGTCACCAACATCTTACGTCATATATAAGATAACCATAACTGATATTAAGAAGAAGGTTATGGGTTATATATTCAAGTATCGGATATTTACCGGTGACAGTTTTCAAGGCGTAAAGGAACAGGAAGGTAATCAAGTGCTATATGAGTATCAATTGGCTCCCAAAAAATACCAAGCGACTGAAGCACGAGCTTCGCTTCCATCTAAGATAACCATAACTGATATTAAAAAAAAAGATTGTGGGCTACATATTCAAGTGTCGGATATTTACTTGTGACAATTTTCAAGGCGTCAAGGAATATGAAGGTTATCAAGTGATGTACGAGTATCAATTGGCTCTCGAAAAATGCCGAGCGACTGAAACATGAGCTCCGCTTTCATCTAATTTTTCGAAGGTTTTTTTTAAAAAAAAATAATTTATTTAATTTAATTTTTTAGATACGATGGTTTGGTGTTTGGTTTTTTGGTTTTATTTATTGAATTTGGCTTGATATTTGGAGAATTATTGTTGTTGCTAGTGTATGTATATATATATACACACTTAATTTGTTAATTTATTAATAATATTAATATATTTTGTTTTAGGTTTATTATTTTGAATCCACTTAAATTATAAGTTTGGCCAAATTAATTTAAAAAATATCTAATTTGCTTATTATATTTATATTTAATAAAACTCTCAAAAAAACCATAAACATAATTATCAATTATATGTAAAAATTAGTGCTGATAAAATAAGAGACAAATTTTACTTAATTATAATTTGGAATACTTAACGATTATATGTTTATGTTTTATTTACTAAAATTTGTTTTTACATGCAGATTTATTTTATTAATTAATTTATTTTATCAAACCATTAATATCAATTTTTTTTTTTTAATAATTTAAATCCTAATATTTAAAGATTATTGTTAGTTTTTTTCAAAAAGATAATTTTTAGTTTTTAAATAACTTATATCCTAGTAAATTACTATTCGTTGTTTAAACTACGTGAAAAAAATTTTAAATTTCATTTGTCACTTTTTCTTAGGTGGCGAATGAATTATTTAATTCTAAAATAAAATGCAAATCTAATTTTTAATTAGTCAAAATAGTACCTTTGCTTATGTGGCGCACCGAATGCTCCCGAAAAATGTCTACTTTATTTATGTATATTAGATTATCAACGATGTAGATAAAATAATACGAACTCAACTATTTGCTATTAACGGTATTTTTTTGTAGTATATGTGTAAAATAGTATGCCGGTGATCGAAAAAGTATTTTGAGGAATATTTCGTCTATATTTATTAGGAAAAATTGTCAAAAATAATACAAACTTTGAGCGGTCCGCCAAAAACAAGTTAAACTTTTGATTATTTCTAGATAATACAAACTTTGGACAGTGTCCGCTTTAAACAAGATAATTTACCTACAACTTAAATGACATAATGACCGGTCAATTATATTTTTTTCTTTAATAAAATCATTTAACAAAATAATTTACTTCTAATCAAAACTTAAGCATGGTCAATTTCTCATATAAATCTTAATTAAATAATAAATAATTCCTAATAACTAAATAATTTATTTATTTTGTGTTAAAAAAATAATTAATTAACTCCTATTATTTATTTTTTTTAATATTAATTATATCTTATTATTATTATCTTTTTAAAACATTATTATTATTATTATTATTGTTATTTAAAAAAAATTAAAAAAAAAAACACCACCAACATCTCCAACAACCAACCACTCCCTCTCCCCGGCCACGCTGCTGCCACCAAATCACCTAACTCCCCTTCGCCGGTCGACCCCACCCCTTCCATTTCCCTTCCCCAGTTCCCCACAAAACCCCTCCCCCTCCCCCTCATCAGATCCCAAAACCCCCAACCCAAACCCAAAACCTAAACCCTAACGATTTGGCAGTTGTTTGGGCTATGGAATATCGAGTTTGGGTCGCGTCGGCTTACTTTTTAGGAAGGGGAGGGGGGTCGATATTCTGATTAGGGGAAAGGGGAGGGGGTCGAATAGGGGGCAAGGGAAGGGGAGAGGGGTCGAACTATCCGAATAGGGGTAAGAGAAGCGGGTAGGGCTGGCCGGCCCAAGGGAGATGGATGGAGTCTGGCGGCGACTCACGGTGGGGAGGGGGTGGTGGCTGGGCTGGCTTTGTGGTAGTAGGTTGTTTATTTTTTTGAAAAAGGTTTTTTATTTTAAATAATAATAATAATAATAATAATAATAATAATAATAATAATGATGATGATGATGTTTTCAAAATTATTAGGAATTTTAATAATAATGGGTCGTTTTTTTCAAAAAAATAATTAATACGAGTATTATTTAAATCTTTTAATAGTTAAAAACATTAAATAAATTAAAAAAAATTATCAAACCAATAAGACGATGACACGTGTCCCATGGAACCTGTTAAACAAGTCACTAACAGGTCATAACTTATTTAAAGCGAACACCACCCAAAGTTTATATTATTTAGAAATAATAAAAAAAGTTTGTATTATTTTTGACAATTTTTCTTATTTATCATTATTTTTGACAATTTTTCTTATTTATCATTATTTTATATTTTATTGATTTCCTGTTTTCTGTTCAAAATACGTATTATGTAACAATTTCCTTTATAATCCAAATTAATAATGCCCCACCCTTGATTTTTTTTTCTTTTTTTTGTTGAACTGTCAATATGTATTTAAATGTTTTATTTTTCAAAATACCTGTAGTAATTTCTACTATCACACAATAGTAAATAGAGCCTTTAAATGCATTATTATGTTGATATAATTAGTTTCAAAATTCTAAAATTTCCCCACATTCACCAACCAAAATAGTGTGGTAGTAAAAATTACTACAGATATTTTGAAAAAAATATTTAAATACATATTGACAATTGATGCATATCTAGAGGATACGTAGAAGAGCCATTAAAATTAAATCTTTTGTTGATAATAGTTATCCTTTGGGTGGTTATTATAGATAATATTTAGTTGTTATTTATCTTTTATTTTGATATATTTAGGGCCTGTTCTCTTCAGATTATTTTCAGTTCAGTTCTTAATTTCCTTATCTCATAAAATATTTAATTCAGTTAAGTTCAGTTCAACTCACTTCAGTCAATCAGAACAGACCCTTAGTTTAGAGATTAGTTTATCTGTAGATTTTAGAATATTCCATAATTTATTTTGCCTATATAAAGGGCTTTAGGTTATAACGTTTTAGATAGAGATTTGAGTTTTGATTATCATATGAAAAACGAGAGCTTAGCTTGTGTTTATGATTTGTTAAACCTTTCCGTTGTGCTAAACTTTGATTCTTGAACCGAGCCTTCAAGTATCGCCTCTCAACCGAGCCTTTGGAGTTTTATCATTGTGTCACAAAAATTCTTTAACTCGTTTTTCCTCAAGAAAAATGAATACATACATCCATAATCTTATAATAAACATATAAAAATCCAAGAAAGGTTTAAAGATTGAGTTTTTTTTTATTCAAAAAACTCAAAATAGCTGCGTAAATACACATTAACAATTTACAAAAAAAAAAAAAAGGCCTAACAAAGGGTGCGACATTATTAATTGAGATTGTACAGTGAAGGAAATTGTTAACACGATATGTATTTTGAAAATAAAACAGAAAATTAATACCAAAAAACATATATGTATATAGACAGAACATTCCTCTTTTTTTTTTTTTTTTTTTTTTTTTTTTTTTTTTTTTTTTTTTTTTTTTTTCTGGTGACCGGCGTACTATTTTGCACATATAGTATAAAAGGGTGGTACCGTTAATTACAAATAGTTGATTTTGTATTATTTTGCAAACACCGTTGATAGTTGGTATTATTTTAAGTCAATTCTCCTAAAATTAAATGACCCAAAGTTGAGATTAAATCTTACCAATTTATCCTATTATAAAATCTAAAATATATTTTCTCTTTTTGTTTAAAATCTTAACAATAAGCTAGTTACAATTTGAAGGAATCTTCTAAATCAATAACATCAATACTAAAATAGCCACTAAGAATGACACATGTCACTTCTTAGTGCTATTTTTTCCCCTCCAAAACCCCCCTCCCCTTATAGCAAAAAACTTTTATTTTTGAAATATTTGTATAATATACAACAATAATTTATTCCAAATCTTATATATTATCTTTTATATAAAATGTATTATTCCTTTATATTTCATGTTCTTAATTTCTCCATACACATTTCCCTAAAATATTATTCTAACTACTACCTCCGTGAACATTTACTTGCAACTTTGGGGTATTATTTGAGAGACATTAATATTCCAAAGTTGCAAGTAAATGTTAACGGAGGTAGTATTTTTTAATTTTTTTGAAAAAGTGAATCACTGGTTCAGGTACAAGATACTTCGTACTTCATTACAGCCTAGACATCTTTTAAACGAAGTATTATTTAATTTTGCCAAAAAAAGTAATAATTAAATTGATTCATATAATTGATATTAAGAAAATTACTTTAAAGCTAAGCATCACTTTATTTTTTATTTTTTATTTTTTTTCCAAGTATCTCTAATATTTTGTTTCTTAGACTAAGGGAGTATTAGATATGATTATAAAATAAAGATTTTTCTAAGATGTGTCTTTGAGGTTATTGAGTTTTTACGTTGTGTCCATGTTTTTTCAAAATTACAAGTTGTGTCCTCCAATTTAAGGTAATTGATCAACCACACCCTCTTATGTTAACTCGACAATAGTAATTATAAAAAAATGGAAAGTAATAAGAAGCGGATGAGAAAAAAGAAGAAGTTCTTCAAGAGCTTGACATATCAATGGTTGCTTTTAGAAGAACGAAAAAAAGGTAGATGAGAAAATGTGGAAAAAATGCTTAATATTAATCCTTTTATATAACACTAACCCAATTTGGGGCTTTGGGCGTTAAATTTTTCTCCAAAGTGAGGCAATTAATAGTTAACACAACTACTAATGTTAGGTTACATCAAAGGGTACAGTTGAATAAACACCTTAAATTGGAGGGCACATCTTGTAATTTTAAAAAAGCACGATCACACCTTAGAAACTCAACAACTAATGGGGCATAGCTTAATTAGAAAAGCCCATAAAATAAATGTTGTGTTCGTCAACTATATCTAGAGGTGATCTTAAGGTAGGTCGGGCTAGAGGACGAGGCCAAAAAAATCAGCCCACTTATCAGGCCGGGCCAAGATTCGGGCCAAAATCTTTGTGCCCAAACTCGCCCAAAATGGCGGGTTCGTGCAAGCTTTTCGGACCATTTTTGAGCCGGGCAAAAAAAAAAACTAAAAATGCATAAAAACACATTCCCAAACCTGTAACAAAAAAATAAATTTTCACTCTGGGCCGGGCTCGACCCGATTTCAGGCCGAAAAATTCTGCACAAAACATGCCCGGAATTAGGCCGAGTTGTTTCGGGTCAGCGGGCCAGGCTAGGTATGATCAGGTCTAACTACATCATACGTCAAATTCTAGAAAAATGTAAAATATCAATCAATTTTTTGTTATTAAATAATTTTAAAAAATTAATATCTTAATTAGTAAATACAAAAAAATTGTAATGTTTTGCTGAAACATTTGATTGAGATAATAAATTTATTACATTCGAAATTTATGAATAAGTTACATAGTAAATGACATGTCGAACGTATTGACAAGTGACATAATATATTTTTATTTTTTTTTGTGGATAAATAGCTATCATTTGCAAATAATTCAACTTTTAAGGCAATAAACAAATAATGATCAAACTACAATTATTGGTTAGCTTCAAACACGTTTTTATGTAATTACAAAAAGCGACGATATCATGTAGAGCATCAATCCATAAACAGAAAATGAACTACTAATAATATAAGTTAGTGTTGCCTAATTATGGATCATTATAGCCTTTAACGGTCCGAGTATAATTTATTTCCATTGAAATTATTTTATTGGGTATAAAGGTGATATATTATTTGTAATTTATATATGTATGTTGTACTAATAGTTTTACTGTAGATTTTAGTATGTTGTTTGATTAATATTTAGATGTTAATCAAGAGGAATTTAATAATAAGTCTTTAGTCATATAGTCACTAGATTATTACTACAGTGCATCACACGGGCACTAATGTAGTTATTTCTAATATAATGAATGTAAAAAAAAAATTTATAATTACTTGTAATACATAATTAAGGACAATTTAACTCAAAGATGTATATATATTCTCTCTCCACCCTCTTCTCTCCTTAGAGGTTTTAGTTTTCTTGGCCGTTTAGGTCAGAAATAGTCTAATTTCTTCAAAAATAATACTATTTCAACCCTTTTTCTTTAATTTAGTTTTATTGTCAAGGTTTTTACTTGGAAAGATGCAAAGACATCGAAAATCACTGCTCGTGTTAAGCTTGAAGTGGTGGAGTATGAGCTATTTCAAATATGTAAATTAGTTATAATTTTGATTGTAAAAGTTATATTAATTTCTCTAATTTGTGGTTTTACAAATATTTTTTAGTATTGTGTATGTCGTATGGCTATTCGTTAATGATATTATTTCTTCCCGTAAAAAAAAGTCAAAGATGTACATTGAGAAATTTGAACAATCAAAACTGGAAGAAACATAAAAAAAAAATGTAGGGAGTAAATAGCAATAAGATATTCCCTTTTTTTTATTTTTTAACTTGCAACTCTTTAACACATAAGTTTGACTATTAATATATTAAAATGCACATTAGAATAACAAGTAATAAAAAAGTTTATACTATAAAATCAATATTGATAATGAGCCCTTAAGTGTCCCTAACCAAGAGCACTATACTCATTACAAGTTATTAAAACGATCAATTCTTAACCAACAAAAAGAATGCACCAATATGCAAATGTTATATAAGCTATGTGGGCCTTGAACCTACACCATGTAGCATGTATATTATTGAAAATTGCCCCACTATTTGAGTTAATATCCTTAAAATTAGACAATTTCATATCTTTGTGTAAACAATTCTGGCTTACATATCTTTGTACAAGATAATACTAATGATAGTAGATAAAGACTCAATTGAAAGATTTGAAGTCACTTTTGACAATGTTCCTATTATTTGTAATAATATATATTGTGCTAGTGAGAGTTAAGATCACAAATGGGGTCCAACAAATTGACAAATATTGTGTTTGAAGTCTAACTTAATTTTACTTAATTTTTGGGGTTTAGGGTGGATTTTTCGATGAGTTAACCTCACTTAAACTCACCATTAACCATGAGAAAAAAAGTTAGACCCTTCTAAAAAAAGTTAGACCCTAAGTAAATAACTTAGACCCTTCTAAAAAACATTTAGCAACATATCACAATAGCTTTCCTTTAAAAAAAAAAAGTCACAATAGCTAATATCCAAAAATATAGTTGTTAGTTCTGTAAATACTCCAATAGCTACTACAAAATTTTGCTTAATAATGCAAAAAAGTTGTATGTCTTTAACTTGATGCTTTAATAAAAGTCTAAGCTACTGGTTTGTATAAAAAAGTTCTATGTTTTTATTTATATAGAAAAAAGCAGCAATATTTAGTGAGTCCACACAAGTAGTAGCTTCCTTATTGCCTTGAACTCTTTAAAAAAAGGGGGGGTTTTCATCATATACCCCTAAGTTTTTTGTTTATTCACTATATACCCATAAATTTTTTAAAATTCATCATATACTCCCGAGTTTTCACAGAAATACACCTTATACCCTTGATGACTAATAATTGTTAACCTTGTCAATCTTTAGGTTTAATTAGGACCCAAAATCACCCTAAATACATTCTCCTGCCCCTAAAAATCATCCACATTTATTTTTCCCACCCCAAAACCATCCCAAATTTCCTTTTCTCATTCTCAAAATCAATCATACAAATATGATTACGGAGATTTAAAGTCGTGGTTTCAGGGATTGGACAAAAGAGAGGAGTGGTTTCGAGGATGGGGGGAGAAATCTAAGGTGGATTTGATGTATAATTAATTAAATTTCACTCATCTTGCTGTCATTAGGGTTAAATGGTGAATTTTTGTAACAACTCAGGGGGTATATGGTGAATTTGAAAATTTTCATGGGTATATTATGGTGGGTAAACAAAAAACTCAAGGGTATATGGTGAAAAAACCGTAAAAAAAAATAATGCAAATGTATCTATACTGTTTACAATGTTTTATTTAAATTGTATAAGTAATGTACCTTAGTTGTAGGGTGGCCTTCCATTATTACGTTTAATGCTTGAGATTGTTGGGTGCCCGGATCATGCATTGCCTCTTAATGCTTTGGAGTTGTTGTAGCTTGTTGGGGACATTTTCTCTTATTGGATTGTCTACAATTTCCACACGTATGCTCCTTATGTTGTTAGCCTTTCCTTGAGATCTTGATCCCTTCAGCCTCACCCATAGATGGTTTTCTCTTTGTTTTTCTCCTGTGCTTCTACACTTTAACAGCAGGGGCTATAATTGGGCATACGGAGACTCTGGCCATTCAAAGGCTCTAATGGAAATTGATAAGTTTCCAAATATTTTTTCTTAGTGAAACAGTGAGCCACATAGTGCTCTAGATGCTCCATTACCTTCTAAATAGCTGTGCAACATGTTTGCAAGGAAAACCCCTTAGTTTTCAAGCATTATAGCTGCAAGTTTTCTCAAGCAGACTCACCACATATCTAACTTGTGTACCCCCATCCCTTACACCATATTTGAAGTTTCCATCCCTATATTCAACCCACCCCCAATATCACATGTCCATATCTTAGCAAATGCTCTAAGTAATTTCAATGAAAAAGGTTTAATTTCCTAAATTATCATTGCTCCAAAAGCTTCAGAGTGAAAGATGGGGGAATATGCTCTATTTAGGTGTTTGTAAGTAAATGAACAAAGAGAAGAAGAAAGAAATTAAAAGTTGGAGTAATGCATAGCAGTAAAATTGATGAAAAGATGAAGGGTCTAAATTTTTTCCCCTTTTTGATTTAAAAAAATAAATAAATAAAAAGATAAAAAAAATTCATTGGTTAACTAGAGGTGTCCAACTTTTTTTTAAGGAAATTTTGACTTTTGGTACCTCGAAAATGACCCATATTCATCTAAAATTTTACTTTAATTTGGTACCTCCGTCTAACTTTGTTACGATTTCCATTAGTGGGGCCCAGCCATCGTCCTGCCACCTTCCATCCACTACTTCCTCCTCAACCACCTTCACTGCTAGCACCCCTTCTTCGTCGGCAACAAGCCGACAACCCCTACCACATCTCTAATTTCCCCTGAACACCACATCCCTAATTTCCCCCACCCCGACGCTACCCTTCCACCAATTTCCCCTGAACACCGCATCCCCAAACCGCCACACAACAGCAGTTGCCCTTCCAAAACAACCACCGTTCGCTGAAACAACTCCCCTTCCCTATTCGTCGGCCCCCTCCCTTCCTGAAACAACCACCCTCCCCTTTTCGCCGGCCCCCGAACCCACCTAAAGCAACCCGAAAAACCAAACCCCTGAAAACAAGTTTGGTTTTTCGAGTTGTTTCAGGTGGGTTTTAGGGTTTCGGGGGCCGGCGAAAAGGGAAGGGTCGGGTTTTGGTTTTTCGGGTTGTTTCAGGTTGGTTTTAGGGTTTCGAGGGCCGCGCGAAAAGGGGAGGGTGGTTGTTTTAGGGAGAGAGGGGGTCAGCAAACAGGGGAGGGGGGTTGTTTCGGCAAACGGTGGTTGTTTTGGAGGGCCATCTGTTGTGCGGCGGTTTTGTTACTATTGCGGTTAAGATCGGAGGAGAGAAAGAGAGAAGATGGGTTAAAGTTAAAAAAAAACGAGTTTATACAGAATTCCATTGCCACCTGTTGTTTTCTATTCCATCCCAAATTTATACCCAAAATAAACCCTCTTTCATTTTCCACCTGCACACCAAGAACGAGGGTTGCCATTGGATTTCTCACCTCCACCAAGAACGAGCAACTAGGTAGTCGAATTTTTCATTCCCACACCAAGGTCGAGCAGTAGCGGTGGTCGGATTTCGCATTTAATTTGATTGTCGCCCTTCAATTTTTCATCTCCACACCTTTACCAAGAATGAGTAGCTCCTCCACCGTCGGATTTTCCACCTCCATCGCATTCCTCCGCTATCGCAAATTTCCTCCACCGCAAAGTTAAAGGTATTTCTCCATTTAATTTGTGAATTTTGGCTCAATTGTGCGTTGATTGTATGCTTTGCTAAATGAGAATAATGTTGGGTTGCTTATTAAGAGTTGAACTTTAATAAAAACTTTAGAATATGGGAATCGTGGGTTTTGTTGGGGCTTCAAGGGTTCAAGTATAAAATTATTTTGTAGTAATTTTGGGGTTTTTATTATTATTATTATTATTATTATTATTATTATTATTATTATTATTATTATTATTTTAATATATTAGGTTTGTTGTTTGAATTTCTCTTTAACTTCTTTATTATTTTAGATTGTATTGTTAAAGTTAGTCAATTAGATATTTAGTTTTAATATTGTTATTTACTTAGTTAAACTAGTAAGTTAGAGTAGTGGTAGTAGTGGGCTAGAATTATGGGCATTATCAACAACAATCCCACGTACTTAGGATTTGCATGCTAATTATTTGATTTTTATTTATTTTGTCAGTTACTTTTGTAGCCTATATAAGGCATGACTTGTTATTAGATTATTTGAATGAGAAAGCATTAGTTTGGTTCGGCGTCTCTTCTCTAGTTTTTGCTTTCTTATTTCCAACATGTATGACATCTTTAATGTAGGGTTTGGGTTTCCAAAATGATTTTTTAAATTAAAAATGCACTATGGAATTCATGCATGTACACAAAATTGTGGGTTTTGTTGCTTGGTGCCTAATGTTATGATCTTTTTTCATGCATGTTATGTTCTTTTTTAAGTTTAGTATTTAGAAGATGAGGGGGAAGGTGTAGGGAGAGGGGCAGGGGCAGGAGTATATAAAATTGACTTTAATCCTATAATATATGTTTGTCAAAGAATATATCATACTTCAAACCAATTAAATAAAATCATCAGAATGGGATTAATAATTTTAGTTGTTGTTGTGTAAAAAATATTAAATGGATCGAAGTTGGATAACAACAACTAAGCCAGGTGACCCAAAATATCAAGTAGGTGTGAGAGAATGTGTTAAGTTTGCAGTTAAGAATAGTGGAGGCCGCCATAAGCTACCATGCCCTTGTCACATGTGCCATAATTTATTGAATAAGAGATCCGAAGAGATACTTAATCACTCGGAGAAATAGGAATTTGATAAAACATATACTTGTTGGATTTGGCATGGAGAATGTAGGGATGGAGCTTCAGTTAGTAACTTTTCAATATACAAATGCGGGAGATAGATTAGAGGAAATGCTCCATGTAGTACAGGAGAATTTTGATGAAGATCCCACTAAATTTGAGAGCTTGTTAAGTGACTCTGAAAAGCCTTTGTATGAAGGTTGTACTAAATACACAAGATTGTTTGCCATACTTAAGTTGTATAATTTGAAGGCGGGTCATGGTTTAACTGATCAAAGCTTTAATATGATCCTAGAATTGGTAAAAGACATGCTTTGAGATGATAATTTCCTTCCAAGTTGTACATATGAGGGCATAAAAGACATTAAGTGTCATGGGTTTACCTTATGAGAAAATTCATGCTTTCCCTAACGATTGTATGTTGTATCGAAACGAGAATGAATCGTTAGAGAGATGCTCAATTTGTAATGCCTCGCGAAATAGAAAAAAAAAGGACAAGTGTCTGCCAAGGTATTATGTTACTTTCCAATAATACCTAGGTTTAAAAGGCTATTTTCTAATGCTGGAGATGCTGAAAATTTAACATGGCATGTCTATGGTCGAGAGGATGACGCAATGCTTAGACATCCAGCTGATTCCCCATAATGAAGGTTTATCAATGGAGAATTTCCAGAGTTTGCCAAAGAAAAGAGTAATCTACGCCTTGCTTTGTCTACAGATGGCTTCAATCCATTTAGATCATTGAGTAGCACTTACAGTACTTGGCATGTTGTTTTGATTACCTACAACGAACTTACCTTCTGCACTTTGCATGAAAAAAGGTATATGATGTTATCACTACTAATTTCTGGTCCAAGGCAGCCTGGTAATGATATTAATGTGTATCTAGATCCACTAATTGATGATTTGAAGATGTTGTGGGAAACAGGTGTAGAGGTGTTCGATGCACATCGAAACGAGAATTTCAATTTAAAAGAAATTTTGTTCTGTACTATTCAAGATTTTCCAGCATATGGTAATCTGTTAGGATACCCTGTTAAAGGGGAAACTGCTTGTCCCGTATGCATGGAGGGTTTTCCAAGAAAGTGGTTGAGTGTATCTATGAAGAATGTTTTTGATGGGAATCATATATTTTTGCCATGTACTCATCACTATCGAAACTTGAAAAAAGCCTTTAATGGAGAGCAAGAGTTTAGGGTGCACCCTAAGATACTATCTGAAGTAGAGGTGTTTCAAAAGATCAAAGATCTTAAGAGCTGTCTCCCCTTGTCCCTTGTTGTCTTTTCCAATGACTTGGTGACACATTATTACTTAACACGCACCCAAAAAAACATTTCACCCCAAAATGTATTATAATGGAAATGAGGAAGTCTTTGGAAAAGCAAAGAGAAGAAAACAAAGAGTAGTGCCAGTAATTGATGGTATTTAAAAATAATTGGAATCAAACCCACATAATCTACTAGTAAAATGACTAACTTAGGAAAATTATTTACCCAAATGACTAATTTTGAATTCTAATTCTTAAAGTGGTGGCTAAAATATTGACTTGGTAGAACTGAAGGCTTTAAACCATTTTCCTATTTTTCATTTACCATTTTGGTTTGGTTTTTGTTTATTATTTTTATTATTCACTTAAGTTTAAAGTGTAACTAGAAACCCTATATGTTTCCTCAAAAAATAAAAATTTATGTAGCAACCCTATATGTAAACGACCGTTCCAATTTTCCATCAACCTCTTTACTTTTCACTTTTCATCAAGTCATCTTATTAACATTTATTCATGGGCTTAAATGAATGTTGTACAATTGCACTTCCATAAAGTATAAAATATCGTTACAAGAAAAATAAAAGTCAAATCATGTAAAACCCTAGAAATTGATTTGGAAGATTGTTGAAGCTTAAGAGTTTTGATGATTATGAATAAAAGCAAACTTCAACTAATGCAATTTTTCTAAGTGTTGTAATTAAAACATGTGAAGTTGACTTTGGAAGTGGAAGAGTAACCTGACTATAAAGACTCAAGGACACTCCAAGGAAAGTTAAAGAAAGTAGAAGAAGAGTTCCTCAATGGAACTAACTGGGTTTCCTAGTAGGAACACTAAGGAAAGTTCCCTAATAGGAGCTTGACAGCAAGTTTAGAAGATTGACTTGGTCTGCATTGAAGACAGCAAGTTCTATAAGAACTTGGCCTGCAAGGTTCCAACAAGGAGCTGGAGAAAGAAGGTCAGCAGGAACCTAATCCTGGTCTACGTGAAGCCCAAGTATCCTAAACAATATAGCGTATGATGAAATAATCCAGCTAAAGAATATAAGTCTTTTTGTTAAGTTTATTTATCTAAGGATTATTGTAAATATGTTAAGTTAGTTTATGCATGGAATTTATTAGAGGCTTGACAAAGCTTGGGAAGCTTTAAAAATGGAAAGTTTATAAAAGATAAGTTTTAATTTATGAAAAGATTTTCGAAAGATTTATTTTATAAAATCCGGTTTTACAAAATATTATTCTCTTCATAAGTTATATCTTAGATAAGTTTTCTAAAAAGATTTTCTTCTAAAAAAATTTACATAAACGTGTTACTATGAAAATGGTAGTTTTATAATTTCTATCTTTTGAAAACCCTACTTTACATACGAGTACTTCTTGTATAAGAAGTAAAGTTCATAATTTGCACAGCTTTGTGAGTTTTATGCGTGAAGAATCTGAAGAGAGTCTAAAGTGTAAGTTTGCAAAGTCTAAACTTTGTCATATTAGTTTCGGATTCCATGTGTAGCTTTCCAATCACATATTAGAGTAAAAGTGTTTGTATTATTTTGGTCTGGGTGAGTGTTAAGCATATTGCATACAGATTGTAAGCTTCAAGATTGAAGCAAAGAGTGTGAGAATTCAAGGAGTGCCGAGTGAATCTAAGTTCAAGACTTAGTTTGGGTAGGACAAGGTCCTATCGAGTAGCAAGTTCAGTTTTGGAACTTGTGAGTAAAGGTCTGAATATAATAGGTTTTAACTAGGAGAGTTTACCCTATTATAGTGAAGTGGTTTAGTTTGAAATCCCTTAGAGGGTCGAGGTGTTACTTCCAGTTGGGCTTTGGACGGTTTTCTCGTAAAATCTTGTGTGCATTGCTAAGTTCCTTTATATTCCATTTTAATTCCGCGAAAAGTAGTCACTCGAACTCACATACAATTCACCCCCTCTCTTGTAGTGTTTGTCTTAACTAACAAAGATGAATCAAAGTAAAGTTCACAACATAGAATTCTACAATTAATTTAAAGATTAATATAAGCAAAAGTGGTACAATTACAAGATCCATCGTAAAATCGAATATAGAAATAAAAATCGAAAATTAAATTATGAAGTTAAGTTTAATATAAAACTCTTTTAAGTCAAACAAAAACAAGCATTACCTTCATTTAAATTGAGTCTCAAATTTTATTGTTAAAATGGATTCGTGATGTGTGTTTTCCTTACCATTTGATCACAAACTCTACATACAAAAGCGCACATATATAACCTGGAAAATAAATTAACATAAAGTGAAATCCAAACATCAAATTACAGATTATGGAAAGGAAATGCACAAAAATTGAAGAAAATTTACAAAGAAACTGAACAAAATTGAAGATTTTAAAATGAAGGGAACTGGAGACACGAGAATTTGGAGAAATTAGTGCCTGTTCTCTTTAGCTTAATTTCAGTTCAGTTAAGCTCCAATCAGTTCAGTTCAGTTCAGTTCCTAATTTCTTTCACTCATAAACATTTTACTTCAGTTCAGTTCATCTCAGTTCAGTAAATCAGAACAGGCCCTTAGAATAAGTTACACCTGATCAAAGTAGGCACGACGCAAAAATTGTCGAGTTTGGCAAATTTTTTGGGCCGAATTACTGGGTTAGATGGTTATGGGTAACCCAAAATTACATTTTTAATTAAAAAATTAGGCTTTACCCGACTTAGTTCCAAAAACCCGCTATTTTATAGTTTATTTGCCCCAAAGTTATTAGGCTCGAAACAGGCTTCTTTTTTTCTTTTTTTTTATGCCAAATTCTAGCTCGTAATCACCATTTTTTAAGGCATTGCATTTTTTTTGGAATGATAAAAGTAAATTATCAAAACATTATCTCCTCATTACTTTATTTTTTTAATTCATACTTAGAGTATATTTGTTTCATCTTACTTAAACTTATTTTATATTATTTCAAAAATAATAAGTTCACCTAATTTCAGAAAATATAAAATAAACTAAGTTAAAGGCAAAAATAGTTTTTTTTTTTAAAGGAAAGATAGAGCATTTATTAATTAAATCAAGCCATGTCCATTTTCGCCAAAGTTATAATACTTTGGGGAAAGGAACCCCAAACGTACACGTTCGACATTATCACCCATGTCCCATCTTGCTATAAGATGTGCCACCATGTTAAAAGAACATTTAATATGTGAACAAGTACAAAAAAACAAACTTAGCTCTATCAAAACAAATATCATCATAAATGGAATAAATGGGGGAAAGTCCTTTCTCGACTGTTGTCACTGCTTTTACCACATTGATCCTTGCATATCCCAGTTTGTGAGCAAGCTGTAATGCATACCGAATGGCCATTGTTTCCACAACCTCAGGCGAAGATAAACCAACCCTTTTCGTAGCTGTAGCAATTATTGCACCCTCAAAGTCCCTACAAACCACGCCAAGGCCAGCCATACCACTTATTGGTACATGAGCGTCAACATTAATCTTAATAACATCCCTCGGAGGGCAACTCCAACTCAAATTACTTCTAGGTGCCATGACCGCAGCCATACGGTTGTAACACACTTGCAGCATATGATTGATAATCACGAACCAACCTGCAATAACCAGTCGCAAGCAACACAGCATTCGACCTTTCATTCTCAAAAATAATGAGATTTTTGCAGCTCCATGTTGCCCACATAAGCGCAGCCATAGTGCTTAAAACCTCCACATTACATTTCCTATACAGCCATGCCCAAAGATCAGCAAACGATTGTGTGGGAGCATTAACAAGGTTCGTTTTTAGCTCACTACATTCCCAAATAGCAGCAGCCGCATCACACTCAAATAAGGTATGCCAAATAGTCTCATTTTGGTTCCCACAAACATGACAGGTTGTATCATGGGTAATGTGTCGATGAGCAAGTCTACTTTTAACAGCTAGATTACCCTTAACTGCACTCCACAAGAAGTGTTGGAGTTTCGATGGCCCTCTAGTTCTCCAAGAAAGGCCTTCCCGTTAGAGTCCTTTTGCCCCCCCCACCCCCCCACATGTTTCTCCAAGTATAACTTGGATCATACCCCCTTAAGGCCTCCAACACATTCGAATTTTTAAAATACCGAGCCTTAAGGATATTGTGGAGTAAAGATGAATCATTTGTGAGCAGTCGCTAGTTTTCCTTTGATAGAAGTGCTTGGTTGAAACATTTAAGATCCTGAAAACCCATCCCACCTTTAGTTTTAGGAATGCACAAATTCTCCTAGCTCTACCAATGTAACTTCCTCTCATTCTCCCTAGAACCCCACCAAAAACGACATAGCAAAGTGTGAATTTCATCAATTAGACCATCCGGGATTTTGTAGACACTCATCATGTATGTAGAAATAGTCTGGGACTCTGAGCCACATATTTAATTAACACTTCTTTCCCCGATTTTGAGAGAAGACGTTCTTTCCACCCATTCAATTTCTTCCAAATTCTTTCCTTCAAACAAGCAAAGATAGCCTTTTTCAACTTACCAATCATAGTCGGGATCCCTAGGTATTTCTCATGTCTCTCCACTTCTCTAACACCCAAGGTACCAATAATCTCTTCATTCCTTCTTTCGGCCAAAACATATTTGCTAAAAGTAACCTCTGTCTTACTCAAAATGACTTTCTGACCAGATGGTATCTCATATGAACTGATGATTTCAGCTATTTTTGAACATTCCCGCGGAGTAGCTTTAGCAAACAAAATACTATTATCAGCAAAGAACAAATGAGACGCTCTAGGCGCAGAGTAGCAAACTCTAGCCCCACTAGTCTTTTTCTCTTTTGCTGCTTTAGATATGAGGCCGGAAAAAGCATCAACACAAAGAAGAAATAAGTAGGAAGAGATAGGATCACCTTGACAAATTTCTCTCAATGGAGTCACAGAACCCGCAGTTTCCCCGTTCGCCTTAACAGAAAAAAAGACACTTGAAATACACTCCATAACCCATTGAATCCAACTATCATGGAAACCCATTTTATTCATAACTCTTTTCAAAAAGCGCCATTCCACCTGGTCATACGCCTTACTCATATCAAGCTTGAGGACCACTGTACCATCTCTTCCTTCACCCCTTCTCTTCATCGAATGAAAAATCTCAAAAGCAATAAGGGCACTATCTGTACGTGATTAAACGACCAGGAACAAAAGCACTCTGGTTTACAGAAATAGTCTCATTAAGGAATGGCTTGAGTTTGTTAGCCATATTTTTTGAGATTATTTTGTATGTAACATTGCAACAGCTAATTGGGTGAAACTCAGACATATATTTCGGTTCATCACATTTGGGGATCAAAACAATACATGTCTTACCCCTCCACCAATTTTTAACCATCGCAACAATATCAGAGCCAACAATATGCCAGAATTTTTTTTAAAAAAGAGCATGCATACCGTCGATACCAGAAGCTTTGTTAGGGTGCATTTGGAACAGGGCCAAGTTCACCTCCTCAGCACTCGGCTCCTCGGATAGCTTTTGGTTCATATCATGTGTCACCATTGGCTCAAGCCCTGCTAAACACTGCCTCAAATTCCTCGAGCTCATCAGATTTAAAGAGCGTTGAGAAATAATCCGCAACAACCCCCTGCAACTGATCATCATCCTCGACCCATACACCATTCGAATTAAACAAGCCATTTATACGGTTTCTCTTCCTTCGTTGACTTGCTTTTCTATGGAAATAGGTTGTATTTTTATCACCTTCCCTCATCTCATTTGCACAAGATCGCGCGTATCAATATGATTCTTGTTGATATCGAATCTCATTAATAGCCCTAGAAATTTTCTCACATTGCCGCAATCTAGCAGCATCCATATGGCCCCCCTGTGCTTCTTGGAGGTCGGTTTCAAGTGCACTAATTTTTCTTTTGATGTCACCAAAAGACTTGGCTACCCACTTTGTCAATGCACTTGCAGATAAAGCAACACGCACATGAGGTGCATTTCCAGCATCCTCCTCCCATGTCTTTCCCACAACCTCATTGCATTCGGGCTTGGAAAGCCACATCGCTTTGAATCTATAGAGTTTTATCTTCCTTCCTCGTTTATAATAATTGATTGTATCGAGAAGGTAGGGGCGTGGTCAAAATCCATATGGGCAAGGTGTTTCACTTTGAAATTCGGAAATAATTCACACTACGGATCATCTCCAAGAAAACGATCCAACCGTTCCCGAACAACAGTTTCTTCCGTCCTCCCCCTTTGCCACGTAAATATATTTTCGGTGAAGCCCAAATCACGCAATCCACAATCATCAATTGCACCCCTAAAAGCATCAATTTAAAACTCACGTTTCGTAGCTCCTCCACCCTTCTCCGCCATACAAACAATTTCATTAAAATCCCCGAACATAATACAAGGTAGAGGACACTCCACCTTTATGCTTCTCATCATGTCCCATTTCTTGTATTTATTTTCCGTTTTCGACCATCCATACACACCTATCGCTCTCCACTTTGGAACCCCCACACTGTCACAAATATCCGTCGCAAAGTAATGTTCGGAGTATGATACAGTAGCTATATTCTCCTCACGCCACCAAAAACGCATACCACCCAAGTTCCCATTACTACTTATACAAATGTCATTATCGTAACCACATCTCTGTTTTATTCTTTCTAGAACTGACACATCAATCATAGTTTCCATTAAAAACACCACATTTGGCCTCTCTTTCCAACACAAATCCTGGAGAGTTCTCTCCGTCCAAGGGTTGTCAATCCCTTGGATGCTCCAACTTAATATTTTCATTGCTTTTCGAGGGTATGGTCAACACCATCACCCTCTACTTGATTTTGTTTGTCTCCAGTAAACATCACATTTTCTACTCTCCGCTTTTTCTCTAACCTCGTGTTCTCGGCCTCATCACTAAGCACCCTCCATCAGTCCCAACTCTCTTGCTTTTCTTCATTAATTCTCCTTCCCTATATGTGTTTGATCCTACCCTATCCCCAACATAACCCTCCTCCATCCTCTCACACCTCCTCTATTTTTTCGAGCTTCTAGCAACATATTTTACAGGTGAATTTTCAGGTAAAACCACACCCAACACACCCTCATTCCTAGCTGACCCCATGCCCAACACCTGATCCCCAACCCACATTCTCTCTCCTGCACACCTTTCTCCCTCTTCCCTAACTATAGAGCAGCCCCCACCCCCCAAAGTCGTCTCCCCCTCAACCATCATACTACTATCCTTACCCTTAACAGCTTCATCTCCAACCTTCTTATTAGCATCAGAGTTGCTGCTTGCATCAATATTATACTTCTCGGCCTCAAAACATTTTGTTGTTTTCCACATCATAGACCAATGCAAGAGTGGCTTTCCTCACCTTCGGTATCTTCTCAAAAATTGGAGACAATTCTTTAGAAAAGTGTTGTATTCTAGTTACCCCCACCGGGCCAAGCTTGATTGTTTTTTGTTGAACCAATTCCTCACCTCTTCCCTCTCTAATAACCCCAAGCTTTTCACTCCATATTCTTTCTTTCTCGCTTGCAGCAAAAGTTTTCATAGATGGTCGAGCCGGAGAAGCCCTAAGCCATGTTCCGTACTGGTATACAACAGTCTCCGTAGCCTCCCCATCCGCTTCTTTCACAACACATTCCTTATCCGTGTGGTCAAGCATACCACAGTAGAAGCAAAAATCCCCTAGCCTCTCATACTTGATATATATCCACTTTGTCATCAAGCCCCCAACCGCAATAAAGATACCCCTTTTTAGCGGTTTCCTCACATTGATCATCACTTTAATTCTCATATACTCCCCCCAGCC
Source organism: Chenopodium album (assembly GCF_948465745.1). NCBI lineage: Eukaryota > Viridiplantae > Streptophyta > Magnoliopsida > Caryophyllales > Amaranthaceae > Chenopodium > Chenopodium album. The sequence goes on from NC_137843.1 coordinate 15,228,131, forward strand.
AAAGGGATCTGATTCATCCATCTCCAAGAAACCCCCAAGGGATTCGCCAATGTCACGCATTGTAGAAGGGTTTCTTTTTGCAAATGGGACATCAATTATCCGAAGCCACATCGGAGCCTTGCCAAACTCCACCTCCAATGGTTGTTCATACCCTTGTATATCTTTGAGAACCAGCAGCTTTCCATCGAAAAACCAAGGACATCCTTCTAGAATCTTCTCCTTATCAGCATTATGGAATTGAAATACAAATAAGTTTGTGTCCACCATCTTTATTACAATGTTATCATTCAATCGCCAAATCCCCAATTGGGTCTTCTTCATAGCTTCCACATTAAAGGTTTTAATCGTCCAAAGTTTCCCAACGAGAGCCAAGCAAAGTTGTTCTTTCGAACCTTCCGCATCATTACCTACGCTTGTATCTCCAATTATTGTGTTTTCATCATCAATTAATTTGAATATCTCCCACTCCTTAATCAAATTCGACTCCATCATCGAAAAGCTAAGAGAAACAGCAATTTGCGAGCAAAATTGATTGAAAACGATCCGAAAATTAGGAGAAACTAGCAAAACTACGAAACCCTAGCGAAGGACTACGATACCCTACACCAGGGACTTTGAACAATTTTAAGGCAAAAATAGTTTAGATAAAATAAGTAAGTTTATGCTCGTTTAAAAGAAAATAATTTCAAACTCAAACAAAATCTTATATACTACCTCCGATTTTTTTTAGTTGCAAATTTGGGATATTATTTATGAGATATAAAATATTCCAGAATTGCAACTAAAAAAAATCGGAGGTAGTAGTATTTAATTACGACAAAGATTATAAAATCAATTCCTTAATCACATTAGATAATCCTAGAAGTGGGGAGAAAGATTAGTGACAGTGGGGACACCCAACCGTTGAAATTAAAAAAGTAGCAAAATCTTAATAAAATTAGCAGTGGCATCTGAAGTCAGCAGCAGCAACTTAACTACTTTACCTCAACAGCACTCACTACTATGAATTTGAGTCATAGCTATGAAAGAGAGCGTAAATTGAGCAGTCAATTACTGTAATACTCCTATTTTCATACTCCATTTTTCCACTTTCTCTCTCCTCCCACTCCTCTTCTCTTCTCATCGTGCTCCCACTTTTCTCCCGCTAATCTCGCCATTTTCTCTCTCCTCTCCTTGCTTAATCAAATAATCGCGGGTTTTTCTCATCTTTCAGACAATCAATCATGTCTCCCTTCTTCATTCTCTCATTCTTCTTCCTCCTTTTCTCTCCTCCTCTTTCTCTCTCTACCCCCTTCAGTAAGCACCCCCTTCTCCTCCTTCAATTTCCGCCATTGATGACGTCACTACTTCTAAGTACTAACCATTATTCTCTCTCCTCTTTTGCAGATATCTCCTACCACATTGATTGCGGCGGCTCCACCACCTTTACCGACCACTTCAAAACCACCTGGCTTTCCGACCGCTACTTCACCGGCGGCTCCACCTCCGTCGTCTCCGAACCCCTCCAGTTCTCTCTCCAACAAGAGAAAACCCTTCGTTTCTTCCCCCCTACTACAACCGGCCCAAAAAACTGCTACATCCTTCCCACGGCCGTGCACGGTGGTCGCTACCTCTTCCGCACATTCACCACTTACGACAATTACGATGGTAAAAATCATCCCCCGAGCTTCGAGGTCTCCGTCGAAGGCACGGTTGTGTTCAGCTACCAGTCCCCCTGGACGGAGTCTCTCTCTTCCGATGGGTTTTACTCTGATCTAATTGCATTCGTCCAGGACGGTGATGCCGATGTCTGCTTTTATTCCATCGCAACTGATCCACCCATTATCGGAACCCTCGAGGTGGTTGAGATTGATCCGGAGTCATATGACGCTTCCAGTTTGGGGAATGATACCGTTTTGGTTAATTATGGTAGGTTGAGCTGTGGTCAGGAGCAGTGGGGTCCGGGACTTAGCAATGATACCGACTTCGTGTGGCGGTCGTGGCAGTCGGATGCTAAGTTCCGGTCAAAGAACATGAAGGATGTCAAGGTAATTTCGAACATAACGCCGGTTAACGGGGCGAACCAGAAGCCGAATTATTTTCCGACGAAGTTGTATCAACACGCGGTGACTGTGGGGAGTTCAGGGGTTTTGGAGTATGAATTGACTGTGGATGCTAAGCTGGATTATCTGTTGTGGTTTCATTTCGCTGAGATTGATAGCAAGGTTACTAAGGCTGGACAAAGGGTGTTTGATGTGCAGGTGAACGGGGAGAATGTGAATCGAATTGATGTTTACAAGGCGGTCGGAGGGTTCAAGGCTCATGATTGGCATTATGTTGCTAAGAATTTGAGTAGTACTTCATTGACTGTTAAGTTGGCTCCTGTTGTTGGAGAGCCTATTCTTAGTGGGTTGGAGGCTTATGCCATTGTACCTAATGACCTTGCTACGGTTCCTGATCAAGGTATATGGCGGATGGTATAATTGATGTTTTGTTTTTGGGGAGTTTCTGTTTTGCTTTTATTAGCAATTGCATGCCAAGTTTCTTAATTTTATCATCATTGGGATTGCTTTCATTTCATTTCTTGTAGATATGAAATGGTCAAAACCTTTGTGAAATGTTGCTTATGATGATAATTTAGTAATTTTTCGGTCCAATTTGCCATTTTGACCTTTCCTAATGTAATAGGAAAAAGGTGAATGTGCTATAGGAGGGTTTTATTGGTGGTTCATAAGTAGATTTTTGATGAGAAAATCTAGGCATTAGATGGTTCCTGTCATGATTATGCTGTAGGAGCTCCGATTTCTTTGTCTCTGATCTTTGGCCTATTATATCTTACTACATTGTTCACATACTGTAGTGGCTGTCAATGCCTTTTGTTTTCTCCAGCACATCGTGTCATCTCTTGCTGATTGAAATGTGGACAAAGTTATATGATCAGAACTTGCATGTGTTATTGTTTGGGTACTTTGAGTTTCCTGATATGAGAATGTTATTGCAGTTGTGGCTATGAGGGCATTGAAGGACTCGCTTCGAATTCCAGGTCGAATGGGATGGAATGGTGATCCATGCGCCCCTGCTACCTGGAATGCATGGGAAGGAGTTATTTGTCGTACTAACAAAGAGGGGAATGCCCTTGTTATATCTCAAATGTATGTTGTTCCTTTGCTTATAACTTTGTATCTTTTGGCACTAAACATCTTTGTCATGCCCTGATACCCTCAATTGTTCTATGTAGTGACCTTGGGAGCCAGGGTTTGAAAGGATTCATTAGCGACCGGATCAGTCTTTTAACGAACTTGGCTGTCTTGTAAGTTTCTAACACATGGTCTTTTACATACTTATCTATTCCAGAGAAGCTATAACCTATTGCATGTCAACCTAGGATTCAGCAGTTTTCGATCTCTTTGGCCCCTCTCTGCGTATTTCACAAATTTAAAATGTATAGCTTTAGAATAGAGACAAAGACAGAGCTGACTTGACATATATTTTTGACGATAAGGATTATACGTTACAAACTTTGTAAAAAGGGCCCTTATCTTGAAAATAAAAAACAGTTACTTTTATTGAAAAAAAAAAGTTACTTTTAGTGGTGAAAGGATCATTCGTTAAACATAAAGCTGTGCTAAGAAGAACTTGAATGTGTATTTTAAAAGGGGGCGAAGCCATGAATTAAAACCCAAGGGGGCCGAAACTTATACCACTACATTAGATAAAGTAGTAATTTACTAATTCATATTGTATTTTGAAGGTTTTTTCATTGCAAAATTATTATTTTTGCGCTATTATAATTACCTTTATTTGATCATATGTTTTTTTACTAGTATATTAAAAACATATGTTATTAAGTACTCTATAATGTGTGGTATGATTATTTACCACTGAGCTATAGATTTCAATGCAAAATAATTCAATGTATAATTCAAATAAACCATTTTTCAATGTATAATTCAAATAAACCAATTATTTTTTTAACTTTTACTAATTATTATTAAATGTATCAATGGTTGAATTTAAAAAAATGTTCAAAATTAACAAAAAGAAAGTTGAGAAGGATTAAAGTAAATAACAAGGATTGAACTTGGGACTTGCAGTATAACAGCCATCATAATTTACCACTGAGCTATAGATTTCAATGCAAAATAAGGAAGTTTTATGCTAGTTTTAAAGGAGGCCAGCATAGAAAAATAAAAGAGTTGGCATTTGGGCCATGGGGAACAGGCCTCCACCAGCCCCCTTGGCTCCGTCTCTGATTATTAAGGACATGAATGTGTATGAAAGGAATATGGAGACTTTACTGTATGCTCTACACTTCCTTCTTTTTTTTTTTTTTTTTTTTTTTTTTTTTTTTTTTTTTTTTTTTTTTTTTTTTTCCAAAGAACATGAAGGTATTATAAGAAAAGCAGATTGAAACATGCAAATTTAAAAAAAAAAAAAAAAAAAAAAAAAAAATCATTAATGTGAAATATATGTTAACCTGAAACCAAGATGCCGCATCTAAGGTCTTATGAGCTAAGTTGGCTTCTAGCAAATTTTTGAAGGATACTCATGATTACTACTCATATCTTCCAGGGTGTCTATAATGCATGCTAGGAACAGAGTTTTCTGTTCTTTTCTCATGGTGGAATTTTCAGTTTTTTTTAAGTGGTAGTCTGTTAGCCTTCATAATTTGACCTTTATTATCGTTTCTATGACAGGAATTTGAGTTCTAATTCCTTGACGGGCTCTTTGCCAGAAGGCCTTGGTCAACAATCTCTTGTAAAACTGTAAGTGCAACTACTTTGCTAGCTGGGACATGTCATTTATATTTATGCACAGTTCTTTTTTTTTGATTGGCAAAGCATTTTGGACTTTACAAAAGGCTCTCCAATTTGATTTGCAGTTTAATTTTCTTTGACAAGTCAGGTTTTGTTTGCTTGTCAGCTGTGTTAATTTAAAATCTAACGAACTTTCTTGTATGCTTACCTTTTAATATCTTTAGTATTATTTGAAGTCTTTGCTGGGTTTTAGCTGAGAGAGAAGAGCCAACCCCATGCCATGCCATTTTTATAGTCTCAAGCTGTGACATATGTTATCTAAGATTTTGAAACTCCTTTTGAGGTTTCCTTACTACATATATGTGAAAAGAACAACAAAGCTTCTGTGAATTATGCTGTTTCTACTGGAAGAATTTGGGGAGGTCATGAGGTATATAACCTAAAATGTCTAAATACTCGAGACTAGTAGAGAGGCAGTAGCCAAAAGACCTTTAGCACAAAATTACTTCCAATAAAATACAAAGTAGTGGAGGAGGAATACATTGTGTAACTGGCTATTCTCGCTGAAGGGATTTTACCAAAAAATAGCATGGCTTTCTTGTGTTGGAATACTTTCAACTAAATTAATCATTTGATGGCTAATCATGTCGAGTTCCTGAGCATTGTAAAAACATGCGATAATATACTTTTAATTTTGAATATTATGGTAGTCAGGCTTGTTTTGTGCTCTAAAAGTTTGACAGTTAGTTTAGCAATGACTTGCAAAATTTTGGGGATAGACTCCAATATATTAACATTCTAAGATTTAATATTGAAAATGGATGTACTAATGTATTACCTCTGTAACTCTGTTACTTTTTAGATGCAACGAAGGGGTATTTTTTGTGAGATGGAAAAACTTCCTTTGTTGCAACTAAAAAGTAACAGAGGTAGTATATTTTATTTCTGTTCTTGTTTGAGTTTTTTTCGTCTAGAGAAGCAGGTTTGAACCCCTAAAAGGTGTGACAACAACATGGTGCATATTTAACTGAAGACTTTATAATAGCAAATATTACCTTTGTTTCAGATAGTTCCCCACAATATACACACCTTTTCACTCACTCTCTCTTACTTTGTCCACCTTTTTCTTACACCCACCCACTTTTCACACACTCTCTTACTTTATCAAATTTTATTTTACACCCGCTCACCAAACCTACACACTCTCTCTCTCTCTCTCTCTCTTCAATTGCCTTAATTTTGCAAATGGTAACGGAGGTGTTATTATATAAAATTCATAATTTAGTATTATAGAAAGTGCTGTCTAACAATGACCTATCGTGGCTTGAATGCTTGATACTTTGAGAACTAAGAATTGTATAGTTGAAGTTTTGTGTTGGTTTCCTACTTTGTTTGCAGCTTGTAATTTGTTATATTGTATTAAGGTAGGGCCTTTGTAGCGCTCTCCAAACTAGTTTAGAATGGATTCCCACCATTGGTCATTCCTTATAAAAGAGAGAGAGAGAGAGAGAGAGAGAGAGAGAGGGGGGGGGGGGGGGGGAGGATTGCTCTCAAAACTAGTTTAGATTGGATTCCCAGCGTTGGTCATTCCTTAATAAGAGGGGGGTGGGGTGGGGAAGGATTACAATATCAATATTCTTCCTATGCACTTGTGCTTCACTTCCTCCGTTCTTTTGTTGTTGACACATCTTAACTTTTGACACTATTCACAAACTCTATTTTCACTTGCTTTTGTAATATAAAACATAGTCATGTGGGATCTTGGTAGAATTGTCTCAATGTCTATTTTCATCATATCAACTTTTTTTTAATAATTTTTATTTATTGATAATTAGAGATATTTATCATTGACCTTGTGCGTTGGCAAACCTATTAAAAGACACGTGTCAACTAAAAAAGAACGGAAAGTGTATACTGTATATGTCTCTATAGTATGCAAAGCCAGGAAATAAAAATAAGATAGATACTTTTGATATGCTCTGTTTTATTTTGATTTCTAAATGTCTTCTTTGATTTCTTAATGGAATTGAGTGGTGTATTTTATCTTGTCTATAAGCTCATGCTGATGGGCTTTCCTGTGAGATTGATTTTTTCTCCTATCACTTGATTTCTGGACTCCCTACTTTACAATTCTTCTTTTTCTTTAAAATTATTTATTTATTTATTGTATTATTATGATAAAACATACCAGCATCATTTTACCAGAACAGATGAAATTGCTGGGTCAAATTCTATGGTTTTTTATATAGAAAGTGGTCATGCATCATATTGATGATGCACTTTTACTTCAAGATTAATCTTTGGTGATAAGATACATAAATGCAGCTCTTTTAATATATATATTTTTTTCATGTCTCTTGGCAGGGATTTGTCAAATAATGAGCTTACAGGATCTATTCCTGATAGTCTAGCTACATCAAGAAATTTGCGCCTTGTGTAAGTATTAACCACCTATATCCTCATGATTTCTTCAATCTCATAACTAATGGTTTCATCTAAAAGTAATTGTAGATGTCCAATACTTTACTGCTTATTTCATATTCTATTGCTATTCTAGGGTCATAGAATACTAAAATAGTAGGGTATCTCCAGCCTTGACCAAATTCTTACCTTGATCTGCAAAATAACAATAACCAATTTGGGTTGGTTTAGTTTGGATTGGATAAAATTTTGGTTTGGGTCAAAATTGTGTTATGTAGTTCCATGTAGATTTTGGGATTGGTTTGATAAAGAATAATCAAGGTGTGGGTCAATATATTCAGACTTTATCATGGTGAAGCATTTGAAATTGATTGTTTAAAATGACTGTCTTAGATTACCGTGATGTGAAGACAGTGACTCTCTTAGTCATAAGCTGTTTATCACAGCGCTTGATGAAACATTGTAATTCTAGAGTTCTAGCCAATGTCTCTCTAAAGACCACCCTAATAAAATATTCGGATTTATCCTTGATATGGAGCATGATTTAATTGCATTTATGTGCATAGAGATTTTTAATTTTTGGGTAGGTAGGATGAATAACCCCTCACCGGTCCCCTTGGGGGTAGGGAGAAAGAATAAGAGGAGTTCCACCCTGAAGAGCCCCTATCGGGCTTTTGATCACATGACCTCAAGGTCATGAGAGACATCCCTTGCTCTTAAACAAAGTACTATTTGGTTTGGCTTTTAGAATTGCATAGAGCTCATATTGATCCCATGTTAGTTATGGTCGCAGACCTGGTCTTGTTGCTGTTACTGTTACCACAAGTTATATTCAGGCAAATGTCTTCTGTAGCTCTAATGTCAGAATGTTAAATATTTTTTATTTATTTAATATGGTAGAGTTTGGGTGGTAGGAAAAAGTGAACAACTATTTTTTAAGAGAACCATGTTGTAAAATTGATTGATGCTGGGAAAATTACGAGAAAAAGGGGGCTTGGGTTACGGTAGAGCGCTCTAAAGATCTATGTAGTAGATTTTGCCAAATCTCAACCATCATATCAATGATCAATGGTTCCGCTTTGTCCATGATAGCCTTCCAGTGCTTTTCTTTGGGTAGTTTCTGCAACTACCCCTTCCATCTCACCTGCCATCTCTGGCTACACTACACAGGCACCCACCTGGAGTCATTGCTGCCATCACTCTACAGTACATATGCAATGCTGCTGCCACTGCTCACACTGTGGAAATTACTCATAAACATAAGCTTATAAATTATTTATTTATTTTTTAAAATAACCTTAAGGGTATTAAGATGTTGAAGGAAGCGTGTCTATTGAAGTATATCCTACCAAATAACACATGTAAGTGTCCCACATTGAGAAAAGAAGAGAGAGTCAAACACTTTATAAGATCAAGGGGCTACTCCTCCTATTGTCATATGGTTTTGGGATGGAACCTCCTTGGTTGTATAAAAGTGGACTATCTTTTTTGATTTGCGGGTACGGCCCAGATTTGTATTTAACATGGTATCAGAGCCATGCCCATGATATGGGATCTCTAATGGCTTGATTATATTGCCACTCCCAAGGTTTGGGACCTTTAATGGCATTAAGTATTCTGGACCTTGAATTGGATCAAGTGATCCTTGAGTTAAAAGGAACCTTACATGTGAGGGGGAGTGTTGAAGTATATTCCACCAAATAACACATGTAAGTATCCAATATTGAAAAAAGAAGAGAGAGTCAAACACTTTATAAGGCTAAGGGGCTACTCCTTCTATTGCCATATTGTTTTGGGATGGAACCTCGTTGGTTATATAAAAGTAGATTCTCTCTCTTGGTTTGCGAGTGTGGCCAGACCCTTATTTAACAGTGTCTCATACTTAGTTATCTCTTTAGTGTAAAAATGGATTCCAGTTAACAAGAATCCTTTTTTCCTCGTCATTACGTTTCAAGAGGAAACAGGTTAGAGTTTGCAAACATTTGTATTTCTACAATCTCTTCTTCACATCTGTGTAATCTCTTGACCAAACAAGCCGTGGAATGGTGGAAGTATACAAAAGGAAGCAATCTATTAGCAAACCAAGCCTTGTTTGACTCGATAATTAATGGGGTTATGTTGAGGTTAAGGAGTATCAACTAATATATGTATGGACCATACAAGCTGACACACCTAGACCTTTCTCCCAGCTCTAAAAAATGAACAATAACTTAGTAAGTCGAAATGATAGCAGAAATAAAGGAAACTAAACAATTTTCTTCAATAGTGATTTTTGGCTGTATTGACAGTTTCAAAGTTAGGTAAGAAAATTATTTACTTGTCCTTCATCCTCATCCTAAAACTGCATACTCCCTTTATCCCATATTACTTGCCACATTTTAACTATACAAGCTTGTCAATACAACTTTGACCATCAATATATATAATTACATATTAGTAAAAATTTCAAAAGGTTAAAATTTGGAAAATATACATTAAAATAGATCCATCAAGATCATGTACTAACATTTTCTTTTATAGAGTAGCAAAAAAAAAAAAAAAAAAAAAGGATGGTCAAAGTGAGGTGTGAATAGAGCAAAAAGTCAAAATGTTGCAAGTAATTTGGGACGGAGGGAGTACAAAGTTACATATGTTTGCCTCTCTCCTACTCTCGTCAAAACCTTAGTTTTGAAATCACTCTTCTAAAAACCATGATTTGATTGGTAGGAATATTATGGCTAGGGATGTCCGTTCGGGTTTCGGTTTGGATTTAGGCCAAATCCAATCCAATCCGAAATATAATTCGGTTTTCAATTTTCCTATTCGATCTGATTCGGATTTCTCTCCCAATCCGATCCGATCCAATCCATATTAAAATTCGATTATTTGGATCCGCTCTAAAAATCCGAATCAAAATACGTTAATTTTTAGCGCCTAATCCGATTATAAAAATAAAGCCTTAATATTAATACAAGTCTTTAATATCATGATTAAAATAAATAGTTTAACACCTTAATTAATACAAAGTCTCCCAAATTTATTTTATACCATAGTAAGTATTTGGGCTAAACTTCAAAAGGCCAATTATAAAACAAAAAAATCCATATTCATACAAGCTTAATTTTAAAATTCGGTTTTCGGTTTTATTCGGATCCAAGATCAATCCGAAAATCCGAATTTACACAAAATGTCAATCCGATCCGTCCGATTATAAGTTTGGATCCGATCTGAATTGACAATTTGGTTTGGATTGGATTGGATTTGAGTTTTAATCTGAATTGTGGACACCAATCTAGATGGACACAATGGGGGGTGGGGGGTGGAATGCACTAGACAAGTAATCAAGCATAAGGCTAGATTAACCCTAATATCATATTCAACGGTACATTGCTCTTTCAATGGTTCTCCTTCCCTCTCGCTTCCACTCCCTATAAGAAACCTACCCAAAAAAAAAACCTACAATGGTGGGTATCTCTCTATGATAATCTACCTGTGTGGGCCAATAAAAGTTCGGAGAATTATGGTCACTCATACACATTATGTGGGCCAAAAAACCCTACAATGGCTAGTTCTTAAAAAAAATTAAGCAACTCCAAAGAGCAACTGAAGAGCCTCATTGTCAGAGACTCAGAGTAGTGTTTGCTCTTAAGTTTATCTCTCCTTAAGAGCTATTTGAAGATTACCAATGTAAATGCTCTTATTATCCGACGATAATTTGTTGGAGTATATGCTCTTGCATTTCTCATCATGTATATTGACTATTGAGGGGTTGAGTATCCATATATAATTTCTCATTATGAGATGGAATATTCATAAAAAGTAGGATTGCTACATTTGTGAGAAAAGGACCTTCCAAGAGGTTGGGGGTTCAATCCATACTAGGAGCTCTTTGAGGGTGGGGATCCCCTTACCCTTCCCCCACTCTCAAAGTGTCTAACCCGGGTTGGTTGATTTGTGAAAGGTTCCGGACCGGTTACCTTCCAAAAAATAGTTATGTCCAAGCAATCATGGTTAGCAACACATTGTTCAACAAATAAAGTGAATATGAGAGATCTGTCTTGAGTTTGATACGAATTTCAGTGGTTTAAAGAACTCTTTCCAAGCTCTATTCAAGTATTTGTGACAGTTTTCTGGTTCTAGCGTGACAATTCCATATCATATACTTCATTTAAAAATAATTGCTACATTTTCGATTAATGGAAGTTTTGGGTATTGATGGTTAAAAACCTTTATTTAGTAAGTTCGAATGGATAAATGAATATCCCTTATTTACTCTCTTTGGGACTACTTTTTTCCAGTTTCTGCTTTACCCTTTCCTACTTTTACATCAATCATTGACCAACTCTATGCCTTGTCATATTTGTGTGTGCACCTATGGAGCTTTTATTATAGACCAAAGGATGTATTGACACTACACAAGACATTATATGATTAAGACCCTAAATTTGCTGATTGAACTAAATTAAATTTTAGAAACTGCCCAGGTGGAGGCATATTGACTTGATGAAACGTGCTAATGCTTTGCTTAAGTTTGTAAACCTGATGTCCTAAAGGCATTTTATTGGTTTATTAATGGTTTTGGTGACTCCTTTTGAAGCCTAACTATGTGTGGGATAGAGTAATGAACTTTTAATAGAAATTGAACTAGACCATGCTCAATACTGTAAGAGTGGATGGGAAATTTCACAGGGCTTAACTTCCCGTGGTAGTTTTTAAAATTCATTTCTCATGTAAATGCACTACCTTACATTCAGTTTATGTATCTTTATCTTACATTTCTTACATGTGCCAGGCTGTTGAATGATAATAAATTGGAAGGACGAGTGCCAGAGGAAATTTACTCCGTTGGTGTACATGGTGGAGCTATCGAGTATGTTTGGTTATGTTTTCATGCTATAATATATTGCTATTCTATCTCCATTTCCATTAGCTGCAGACATATAAATGTTTTAAGGATTGCATGTAATGAGCTAGTTCAACTTTAAGAAACCAACATGAATTGCTTGGTCTGGAGATCTGTAAATATAATATACGGTTTTTTCACCATATACCACTGAGTTTAAGCTTAATTCACCATATACCACCAAAAACTTTCTAATACACCATGTACCATTGAGTTTAACATAAATGTCACAACATGCCCTTTTTCTTAACCCCGTTAGTCATGAAGAGTTATATGTGACACGTGGCAGCCTCTAATTGGCTCTTATTTAAACTATTTAATTAAATAATTAATCAATTAATTAAATGTGACACCCCAACCCCTCGCCGCCCGCTCCCAGCCTTGAACCACCACCGGGTCGGCGCCAACTCTCACCCAGCCTTGTGCAGGTGCACGAATCTCTCCGTTGATCCACCATACCCAACCCAAATTCTCCCCCCTTCCCCGCCTAAAACGCCTCCCCCAATAGCCCTTCCACCTAAGCCGAAAACCACCATGCCGAAACCCAATGTCGGCGGCCCAGCTCCCCCCCCCCCCCACCCCCCCTCACATCGCCGCTGTTCGATTTAGCTGCAAACAACCAACCCAAAATCCCAAAACCCAAAATCGAAACCCTAGATTTTGATTTTGGGGTTTTAGGATTTTGGGGTGGTGGTTCAGAGGGGGGGAAAGGGGTGGAGTTGGAAGATTGAGGGGTGAGTTAGGTTCGCCGGCTCGGGGAAGGTGAGTTTGGGCGCCGACAAGTGGGTTTGGTCGCTAGAGAGAAGGTTTTTCGAGTTTTAGGGTGGGACTTGAAAGGATGGTGGTTTAGGGGAAAGGGATGGGCGAGTTCAGGTGGATCGTCTTGAGTTATGGTGGTTGCCGGCGGGGAGGTGGCGCCGGTGTAGACATGGTGGCGCCGGTGGGGGCAGGGCTGTTGGCTAGGCTGGGGGGAGCGGTGGCTAGGTTGGTGGTGGTTTATTTATTTAATTTTTTTTTTAAGTTTTTTAATTCTTTATTTAAGTAATTAATTAAATAATATTAATAAGAGCTAAAAAGTGACAGCCACGTGGCACAATTAACCTTAATGACTAACGGAGTTAACGGCGTTAGTCATTAAGGGCATGTTGTGACATTTATGTTAAACTCAGTGGTACATGGTGTATTAGAAAGTTTTTGGTGGTATATGGTGAATTAAGCTTTAACTCAATGGTATATGGTGAAAAAACCGTATAATATATGCTGACCATGCTGTCCTTCACAACATGTACTCTTGTTCCGAGCAATATTGCGAAATGTTTATTTGGCTTGTCATGCTTACCATCTTGGCATGCATATTGTCATTGCTTTCTGCAATTTTGCTTTTTGGAGGGTGTCACAGTTTTTTTTTCCTGTCTCTCCCATTCTGTGCTGGGGATAGTGTTATGGTGCAAGGGTTTGTTGGAATAAAGTAATGGTACGAATTGAAAGGAATTGAAATTGCAATTTTTTTTGCTTGCTTGTGGATCATTGGATCTCTTTTTCCATATGCTAACTCAAATTTGCCAATGAAACATGCTGTATAAACATCTGAAATTAGTGCCGCCTTCTGTCTGTTTCTATGCTAAAATTGAACTTCTATTTCAGTCTCTCTGCGAACAAGGGTCTATGTGGTATGCCTTCTTTGCCAGAATGTCCTCTTTTTTGGAGCAATGGTCGATTGTCCCGTGGTGGTAAAATTGGAATAGGATTATCTTGCATGGTTGTCGTCATGGTGCTTCTGCTGGTGGCATACATCTGTATAAGGAGAAAGAGGAATGATTATGACTTTGGTTTACCACATGAATTAATGTGTAAGTTGACTTTCATCTTGTATTTCTTCTGATCTTCATATCTTGTTTTTATTTATTTATTTATTTTTATTTCTGTTTGCTGAGAGTGTATGAAATTCCATGCCTAGAATATTTTGTTTTTAAATAGTTGTTGAGTTGGTATTGTAGTTTCCATATTTGGCTGAAAGAACATATCTTATGTATCCCATACTTACAGGCTGGCTACATCTTTTTCCTTTTTCTACCAGTTATCATAATATTTAGTAGATGTGTGTGTATGGGGGGTGTGGGGTGTGACTGACTGACCATGTGGGTGGGTAGGGGTAATTTTAGGAATGGTTTGATTAGATTCAGTAGGTTTTCACAAAGCAAATGACATTTAAGATTTTAAGGGACTCAATGTTATCCCCCTCCTGGAATAAAAGTATACTGTTATAACTTATAAGGATAAATGTTGTGTGAAAGTAAATGATAACCCTGCATTCAAGGAACCCCACCTTGTTGAAAAAGGAAATAAAACAAAATTCATTGAAATAGTTCTCCATAAATTCTCTTAGTTCTTTTTTTCAGCAACCCTTAATACTTTTGAAGTGGCTTAAACGGGCAAAACGGCTAAACCGACCCTAACCAATTTTAACCATTGGTGATTTTGAACCAAATAGAGATGACCCAAACCTGAAATAGAATCAAATCTAGCTCTATATATTTACTTATTTGTTGTCATTATTCTTAATATGTTCATAAATCATAACATTCTCATTCTTAATTTATGTATGTTTTGTTGGAAACCCCTCAAATCAATTTGGCTAAAAATATTGCAACTAAGTGGCATGTTAAAATAAATTAGTCTCACTTCTAGTGATTCACCAATATACAGAGTTATATATTTGTAATATACGAAGAAGTTACTGAATTCTATTGTTACCAAATATTAAACATCAGTGATCAGTATTAATAATTGAACATGTAATATTATGTTCAGCTGATATACCAAGGTCATTTTTTAAAAAAAATAAAATAAAATTGTCATACAAAGTATGAAATTAAAGGTATGAACAAATTGTTAACAACACCAACCAACTTAAAGAAGTGCATAGATACAACTCTGTCAAACTTGATGGCCCATTTATTGACCTGACTCAAATGTATCCAAACCATACCCTTTCTGACATTGAGATGGCCATACCCTTTATTATCCATTGTAGTATACCCAAACTCAAATGTATACAAACCATAACACACCCATATTGATAAAATGTAAACCCTATTTAACCTGAACTATCAATCTAGAGGATCCAATCTGAATGCGATTCAACTGACCTGTATGATCTAATATCGAGTTGCATGTTAGGTAGGGGAACTCTGTTAAAAGAATATGTAACCATACATATATGTAACCTAGGAAGGATTATTAAAGGAAGAACAATTTTCTCTTAATGGGAAGAATAGCTAGATATTGGGTTTATTGGCTACATGCTGTATGCTAAACTCTGAACAAGTGAGCTGTTGGAGTTAAAATACATAGTAAAAGGTGAAGGGAATAGAACAATAAGTTGGTTATAGTTCATTCCACTCAAAAAACAAACATAGAGCAAACAAACATCTTATGATATAGAGCAAAGACAAAATAAACATTTTATGATATGGTGATCATGCCTAACTCCCTACTAGTTATTAGTAGGAAAATTAAGGCCCTTTTTGGTTGAAGGGATTTGGATGGAAAAGAAAAGAAAGGAAATTGTTTTAATTGTATTCCCATGTTTGGTTGAATAAATGACATAAAAATCTAAAGGAAAGGAAGGGAAGTGGGAGGAAAGTCTCTTAACAAAATTTTGGCTTTCCTTTCCTCCCAAAATTGGAGGAATTTGACTGGAAAGAGAAAATAAAAGTAATTTCCTTTCTCTTCCCTTCATTTTCTTTCATCAACCAAATATTGGAAAATAAAATCACCTTTCTTTCCCTTCTTTTCCTTTCTTTTCCCTTCCCATCCTTTCTCTTCTTTTCCTTTACTAATATTGAACCATACAAAGCCTAAGTATTCATATCCCTAAAAATCTGCCTCTACATTAAATAAATCGACTAATTAAACATGTGATCCTATACATTAGAAACTACTTTGAATCATCATTCATCAAGAAAGGAAAGGAACTTTAGTTCAGTTTTCAGTGAACATTTCGGGTTTCTCCGTATGATTTTGCTATCTTTTGCACTGTTGGTCAATATCACTTAAATTATGAACAATTAAATTTACCGTCAAGCCTTCTCCTGTGACCTGCTTTGTTAGTATGATTTGTTTACATTTCTTGTTTCTAAATTGCTTTTGAAAAGGTACTTGATTGTCTACTCTGTATGGAATAGTCTATGATAAACGAAAATCACACACACACACACAGTTCGAGTTCTGGTGGGGTGGCCATTCACAATTTGTATGTTCAAGGAGCTCCTGAACATAATGAATCCATCTTTGTTGGAATAAGATACCCATGTAAACAAGGAGATACTAGAAGAACTATTGGCAATTCAGAACCAAAGATTGATGTTAAATTATGTAACAATGTGGACACTGATTTAGTGATCGTTACAACATAAGTCTGATACTGATAGCTCTGTGAAAAAATGCAGTATAGAATCAAAATTTAACAGCTGTTATAATAAAGTTGTGAGGATGGTGAGATGACTATCAGTCTGCTGGAGATTTTATTAATCCATACAGTGCCTCTTGTGAAAATTCCATAGCATAACGGATAGCGGGGTATTCATGTTTCTCAAGATTATATTTTAACTAGAATAGTATTCTAAGGCTAAGCAGTGTTCTTATGTGGTATTATCATGTCTGTTGGGTGGTTGGCTAATTATTTCCCATCCTGTGTATCTATTTACAGCAATGGCGGCAAAGAGAAACCGATATCATAGACAGAAGTCCTTGATGGTCCTCGAAATGGAAAGCCAGCATGCCAAAGGTTTAATACCGCCATCAAAACCTCAATAACATGAGACATTTTTGGCAGGAACAAAGTTTTGCAGCAACATATTTGTGGCTAACCAATAGTTAATAGAAAAAGGTCCTATGAAATTGTTGAGATATAATTACAGAGAGCTCAGTAAGATTGAGATCCTGACAGGTTTGGCATCTTCCAACAATTTGGTACAAAATGTGGTCACAACACAACCTATTCCATGAGAAATACAGTGCATCGTATTTATTCTTTGGAAATGGCAGAAAAGGTGAATGCCCTTGAAAACTGTAAGTATTTATACCCAGTTTCGAGGAAAGATTGTTGTGTGTATGATATTGACATCCACTGCTGAAATGGTTAAAAATTCCAACACACGATCAACTTGTAGCTGCTGGTCCCAAATCAACTTGTTTATCATCATTGATCTGACGCTGTTGATCATCTTTAGCAATTTAGTTCTTTTTCCCCCCTTATATTTAGTTATTGTATATTCTTCGTGTTACTGTCAGGTAATAACATGTACTACGAGTATTCCTTTGGTCGAATATGATCCTGGGTGGTTTTATGTTGTCTGAAAGGAATTTATAAAGTAGTATTTTGCGGCCAAATAATCTCTGGAAATCTGTAACTAAGCAATTAAATTCCCTTCAATGTAACCATTTCTGCTTAAATTATCTCATCGATGAAGCTTACTGTGAATATATTGTAATTTCACGCTATCTTGGTAATTTATTCATGTACTTTCATTACTTTGTTGCATTCCATTGTTGATTGGTTACGAATCTTACGATAAGTTTCTTCTTATGATAACCAATGCTTCTTAAGGACCATGTAGATGCAACTCTTCCAAGCAGCTTTATTAATAGATGACTTTAAATATGATTTGAAGTAACTTTTCCAACGTATCCGATGACTTATAAAGGACTACTGAACTAGACAAGTTTTGATCTTAGGGTTGGAGTACCATTCTTAACAAATTTTCCAACTAAGTTAGATGACATTCATATTTCTTTGGCAATTTAATCTTATACGAAGTATGTTTTATTTATATTTCACGTTAAAATATTACCATTGCTATTGTGTTTTTTTTTTTTCTCGTCTAATCTCACATGTATATATTCCTATTCAATACAAGAAGCCAAAGCCTTGATAAAACCAACCTAATCTTTGTGAATTGTTAAAGCATCAGCATGTCTATTATATATTTGAGTGTATGTAAGATATTATGTTCGTTGCGTACTGTATGCGAAAGGTATCTACAACAGTTGAATTAATCATGACATGGAGGTCAATGCAATTTAAGGATAGAGATTTGAGTAGTGGGCATGTATCTTGTATAGCCAAATGCATTGAACTAGTATGGAAATGAAAAGTTGACAACGCCTTCCTATATACAGAGTGAAGGATTAAAGGGCAAGTTGCTGTAAAGAAGATGCCATTGATGTCTATAGCGTCGATATTTGTATAGTTATTAGTATCACCAACAACATAGGAATGTGTGTTGTTAAAAAATTAGCAACAATTCTTTTTTTTTTTTTCCCTTTTTTTTTTGACAAAACATAGTTTAAACTAGGAGTGGCAAGTGAGTTACACAAAACAAAACATTATTATATAGCCAATCAATATGATTTCAGAGAGATATTTGACTGATCAATTGAAAAACTCAAAATTAAGGAGTATAAATTATACTTCATACTACCTAAAAAATACCTTCATTTTTACAAAATATACTTCCTCTGTTATATTAATACCGCAATAATGGACTTTTTGCACTATTTATCACTCTTGTTTGACCTTATAATACAATTTATACATTAAACAAAATATAGTCATGTAGGATCTTGTTGGATTCGTCTCATAAAATACTTTCACAATATCAATTTTTTTATAATTTTTACTCTTACA
The DNA here is from genome assembly GCF_948465745.1 of Chenopodium album. Classification (NCBI taxonomy): domain Eukaryota; kingdom Viridiplantae; phylum Streptophyta; class Magnoliopsida; order Caryophyllales; family Amaranthaceae; genus Chenopodium; species Chenopodium album. The sequence continues at coordinate 15,246,861 of NC_137843.1, forward strand.
ATCTATAGATATTTAGCATATAAAATGTGCTTTGGAATTATTTCATCGTTGTTGCAATATTTATAGAACGGATGAAGTATTTGACTTTAACACTATTTACACACTTTTCTTTAATCATATTTTGTGATTTATACTTAACAAACAAATAGAGTTATGTGGGGTCTTATTATATTCATAGCGATACATACATTTCAAACTATTGGGTTTTTACAAATTTTTACTTAACGGTAATTATGGATATTAATGGTTAAATTTGTGCATAGACAAGCATGACTAAAGAAGCTTGCATTATTGTCAACTCTAAGACTTGGGCCTTCGACATATTAATTTTAAAAATTCTAGGACTTTGCTGATTAGGAAAATTTATTTCATTGAAAGGTTTTGTGTTAAAGATATTGAAGTATTCAAGGACATACAAACAAACTATGTTATCACTCCAATGTCTAGCTAGGTTTATAAGCAAAGGTAGTAAATTAAATTGGCCATGCTAATCTGATTCAAGTCAAGATTATTCGAGGTCCATCTTGCTACGAGTATTAGTCTTTAGTTCGTCAGGGTTTAGTTCATATATATGATACTCCCTCCGTTTCAATTTGTTAGTCCCATATATTATTTGGGCGTTTTAAAAAAAATTATCCATATTGAATATATTTCACTTTTAACTTAGCTTTTAATCTTTTATTTCCTATTTTATAAATATTAAATTCTGATTAGTTAAGTTAATTGATTGTGAATTTATGACATAACTCTAAGTAAAGAAATTATTCCCTTGAATTATGCAATTATGGTTGACGGTTTCCTAAAAAAATCAAAACAATTTAAATAAGGCAAAATTATTTATGAAGTTGTATATGCGGCTGGCCGCACCGTACGGCCAACCACAAATATATTTATTTTTTAAAAAAAAAAATTTCTATCTCTTCTCTCTCCTCTCCTCTCCTCCATTTTCTCTTCCTTGAAGCACTGACTCCTTGAAGCTCCAACCCAGATCGTCGTCGTGATCGTCGACTTCCTTGAAGCTCCTCGTACTCCGTCGCCAGAAAACAACTTAGAGGTTTTAAAGGCCAAATTCAGCCATGAAAACTCTAGATCTAGTGTTTTCATGGTCGAATTTGGCCTTTTTAGCCATATTTGAAGTGAAATTTGAAGTCATTGTTAATTTTTAAGGTATTTGTTAGATTTAATTTTTTTTTTCCCGGTTTGGTTGTGTTTTGGTTGGATCTGGGTTTGTTTGTGGGTTCGGTGAATTGTGGTGGTGGCATGGCGTATCGAGGCTAGGTGTGGGTTGTTGGGCGTGGTTGGTGGTGGCGTGGTGGTTAGGGTGGGTTTTGGGAGTTGGTGGCAGCGTGGTTAGTGGCAGCGTGGTGGTTAGGGTGGGTTTTGGGAATTGGTGGCAGCATGGTTGTTGCGCGTGGTTACAGGTGGTTAGGGTGGGTTTTGGGTGTGGGTTCGGGTTTGGTCAGTGTTAAGGTGGGTGGATCAGGGTTAGGGGCTGGTGGCGTTAGGGTTAGGGGCTGGTGGCGTTGGGGCTGGAGCTGGTGGTGTGGGGCAGTGGGTACGGGAGTTGGTGGTGGTGTAGTGGAGTTTAAGGCTTTGAGGTGGTGTAAGATTAGGGGTTACTTACTTGGTTTGGGGTTACTAGGGGTTACTAGATCCGGTCAGGGGTTACTTGGTCAGGGATTACTTGGTTTGGTCAGGGGTTACTAGGTCCGGTCAGGGGTTACCAGGTGGGGTCAGGGGTTACTTGGTTGGAGGGGTTACTGGGTTGGTGGGGTTACTTTGTTATTTGCTGATTTGGCACCGTGCCGCACCAGAAACACGCTGATTCTTTTTTACTTTAATGTTAGATTCCAAATATTCTTCTTTTCTTATTTTATGTGATTAATTTCATATGGGACTATCATATTAAAACGGAGGGAATATATGAGTTACGTTTTATGTGCAGTTTTATGATGAATGAAAGTCAAAATAATACTAAAAGTCAAATATGCACTTAGATATACAACTTCTTATATTCAATTTTACCAGAATCATTTTAAACCTAAGTCTACATAAATAATACTATCCTCTAAATTCCTAATTACTTCCTCCTTGGATCTTTTTCCACCGACGTTTCACCTTCCTCAGATAGCTCAAATAATCGGTCAACAAAAGCATTAACTAGTACACTTCGCTCCTCTCCTCATATGCCTCTAGTATGAAACCTTCAAAATTGTGGAAAAATTGACAAAATTGAGAATTTTCAAAGTAATGCCAGGATAGTTACATGTCACACACATAACACAAAACACTAACATAATCTTATGTAAGCCAAAAAAATCAGATGGACATTGACTAAAGAATAAGAAAATAAAGATGATGATGTATTACTTTTTATCACAATTATTTTATTGTATAACCCAATTAAATACAAATATAATTATTAAAAAAAAAAAAAAAAAAAAAAAAAAACAGGTTTATCTGCAACAGACGAAAAACAGACCTATCAGGTCCAACTGCCAACCCAGCAACAACAAAAAACTGATCCAAGTGGCCCAACCCAATTTTGACTTTTCTTCCCTTACTTTGGTGCGTGCCATGTCAACAACATAACCCGATGTACTTTTTTTAATTAATTAAATTAAATTAAATGAATTAAATTAATAATTGGATGATGACCCAATTGACTAATGAGATATATGATGATGCTTACAAAGCAAATTATGTCCTTATTTCACGTGTATGGATCAAATTTTATTTATTTAATAATAATAATAATAATCTTATATTATAAAAAAGATACTCCCATAACCATAGGTTATATAACATGATTTATTTAATTTTCCATGTGCATCATATTTTATTATCCACTTGGAGCTTTTTGTTGTTTGCATTAACAAACTTTGATTACTTTTCATTTGCTTACTTCTATGTTACATTTTTCATCATGCATATGCATTGTGTTTCCCAAAATTTTTGTCTTCTTATCAAATTAAAACTATTATTAGCATTATTGTTGGTATTATTATTACTCGTATTATCTACTACGTATAATTTTTTTTATACAAGTTTTATTTTCTTTATTATATCTTTCTTTATGTACAATACTATAATTGTGGGATGGTTTTTGTTAGAGATATTGTAAACAAACTTTTACATATTTTTCATGAACTGCTTACCTATTAAACCGTTATTTTAACTTTTTATAGTATATTAAAAATTAAAAATGTATTTTAAAAAATAATAACCCTTTTTTATTTTTATTTTTTAACTAATTTGAATAAAGTATAAACAAGCAAATCAAGTTCTCTTCTAATTTACTACAATAGTTTCTTATCGTAGATAGATGTAGTCAGTACCATGAAATATGAACTATATTATGTTTACTAAATTCTTTTTTCAATATTACAAAATGGACGAATTTCTATTGAAATGAGGATGGATTTTGCGGTACATTGACAACCAAAAAGGATGATTGGCTAGATTTACTCATTGTGTTCATGCATTGGAAACATTGACATAGAAATTTTCCATCAATAGTATTATTTGCGACCAAACTCACCAAGGGCAAATTTCTATTTATATCAATCAGTACATAACTTTATGTATCACAAAAGGAGGTTTTATTTTCCCTCCAAAGGTAAGGTATATAAAATACACTTCATTCCGTATCTGAACTCTTCAAATATATTTTAGCATAATTGATACTAGTAGTTATTTGATGTATTACTCCATTTGGTCTTCAATAATCTTCCTATTTTCTGAAAAAACATAAATCCCTATTGTTGACTCGAATGAACAATACAAGAGGGGGGGGGTGAATTGTATTGTGAAGGAACTGGGGTAATTTTTGCGTGGTTCTAAAAGAAACTCAAACAAAAACTTTAAAGTGCAAGAGAGATTTTACGTGGGAAACTTCTTGGCCCTAATCAAGAAGAAAAACCACGACCACAAGGGATTTTGAACTCAATTCTTAATAATAATAGGGCAAACAACCTATTACAAATTAAGACTCTAAACTCAAGTTCCTCTACGAACTTAAGTTCCCCCTCAACTGATCCCTCAATCAGTCGAGCTCTCAAATCTCTCTCTTTCTCCTTGCTTCACTCAAAGCAAACTACACACTCTAGAGTTTACCCAAACTCTTCCCAATACAACTCGAATTAAAACTCTAAGATGCTAAGTACAAAGACACTCAAGGACTTAAGTGGATTTTGACTCTTTTCGAAAAGCTTAGAAGATTGTAATGCTCAAGTGTCCTCTTCAAAATAGAAAACCAATTCTATTTATACTAGAGGAGATCAGTTGAAAGACCCCCACGTTTGCCTTGACTTCCACTTCACCACAACTCCCATGAAACTAGGAAGTGCAGTTCGTGGAGTCTTGGGCAGCAAGCTGAAGTATTCTTGAGGAAGTGGTTTACTGCTTCCTTAAATTTCTCAACTTCCTTGACCAAGTAAAAGAACCGTTTAAAAAGAGTTTCAAAGAAGATTTTACCAAGTCAGATTTTCCAAAACAATAGGATAAGGTTAAAACAGAAAATCTTTTAAAATAAATAGAATAAAAGATAATTTTCCGAAAATAAAATAAAATCTTTTTAAACAAGGAAAATAAAATCTTCATAAACTGAAATTAAATCCACTTAACATCCTATCAATAATCAACGTACTTAACATATATACAAGAAGCCTAAAATAAATATTACAGATACAATAGACTCCTTGGAACTTAGTGAAGCTTCGACTCTGGAGCTTCAGTTCCTCACTAAAGGAACTTGGCTTCTGATTGTCTTATATCCTTGTCCAAAGCTCTTCCTTTGACCTTGTTCCATGCTCCATTCTAACTCTAGAACTTCGTAGCATATAAACCTGTCAACACTTCAAAGCTAATAGACAAATGTTAAAGCCCTTATGGGTTTGCTTAGGTTCCTTGAGTCATCATCAAAACTTAAGATCAACAATATTCCCCCTTTTTGATGAATGACAAACCTAAGCAAACTCATGAATAAAATTGAAAGACAATCAGAAAAGGAAAAACTACTTTAAAATAAAAATGAACTAGCTTTAAAAATAACAAGGAACTGAATGAATTATTGAAATTTAAAAATTATACCTTCTAAGTTTAGATGGATGGAGAGCTTGTCAACAATTGAGTTTGCCTTCTTTTCCCCCTTTTGGCGTTCATCAAAATTAATGCACACACAGATATATATCTAAACACAGCACCATGATAATGGTTTGTGTCCAAAACATAGAACAAAGCACATATAGGCAGAAATAGTATGCAAATAGTCATAAAGCAAGCATGCAACATCCATATAAACAAACTGATGTTCCTCCAGAACATCCAAAAACAAACAAAATACCCTGTTTAAGTGTTTACAGACCAAAAGAAGTAAAATAAGACAAAGTTCAATCCAGACCAAGTTCAAAAGTCAAACATATTTAGAAACAGGACAGAAAGAAAATAGGATTAGGCTTCAGGGGCAGTGGACTGGTGCTCTTCTCCTGCATCTTCAATATGCACCTCTTCAAGCACCAAGTCTTCCAGTTTCTTCAGAATGTCAGCCTGCCCTTGGGAAATACTGGAGGTACTTTGCTGAATTGTTGAGGAGAGCTCTGTAGAAGCTTTTGTCAAGTCAGACACCATCTTCTCCAAAGTCTTGATTCTCTGAATTATAGCAGGTTGAGCATCAACAAGCTTTTGCACTGAGTCCTTAAGAGCTTTCAACTGTAGGGTAGAGCTGACAAAACCAAGATCAGTCAACCCTACTTCATCTTGAATTGTGGCCTTAGTGAAGGTGCCCTGTTCCCCCTGAATTAATACTTTCTCTTTTTCTTCACTCAGATCAACAAAGGAAGGAGTGCCCACCTTCATTTTTGGCTTAACAGCCAACCTTGTGCTCTTTCTCTTCCCTGCAGCTGTTGTACTGCTCTTCTTTTCTTTCTTCTCAGAACCAGAACCTTCCCCTTTCATTTTTTCTTTCTTCTCTCCCTCTTCCTCACTCTCCTCTCCTTCTAACCACTTATCCAACTCTTCATCCTCTGTCATTACTTTCACTTCCTCTTTGTCTTTTGACAGGTTTTGCTTAGGAAGGAACTGGGTGATACCATCAACAACACACAGGTTCCTACTTTCAAGGGTTCTGGGTTGGACAAAATGGTTTGTTTGAAGTTTGAGGTTTTCACAGTTTTCCACAGAAATACCAAAACTCTCTATGAGAGTGATGATCAGGTTTGCATAGCCAACTTTCAGGTGATTTGTGAGGCAGTGAGTAAGGTGTTTAATCATGATGGATGGAAAATTAATTTGGATTTTGTTTTCAAGACAATACATGAGCATAGCATCCAGATGATTTGCTTCATGCCTATGCTGAGTTCTAGGGACAATGGCTTGATGGACAAAAATAAACAGCACTTTCTGAAGGGGAGAAAACAAATTATGGTTGGTTTGGACCTTAGACAACTTCCCACCAATTGATTCCACAACTTCTTTAATAGACACATCACCAACACCTAATTCTGTTGCACCCTTAAAATATTCATCAAACCCCTCATTCGGAGTTCCAAAGATAGCACTCAGATAATCAGCATCAAAACTAATTTTCTTATTTTTAACTTTAGAAACACAAACACCATCAAAGTTCTTGAAATTCGCACAGAATTCTTTCAAAGGAGCATGAGCAAGCACATTATTATAACTTTCACTAAACAATTGAATCCAATTTTGTGCTTCTAAAATTTCAAGGAGTTCAGTGTACTTACTAGCCTCACACCAATTTAAATTGATGCAGAAACCATGGATGAAGCGATCAGAGCTTGCTTCAATTCTCTTGACAGAGGGAGATTTCTCCAGTAGTATCTTTTCTCCCATTTCTACCCAACTTTGTTCCTCGGGTTCCTCCAGCTTGCGTTTCTTCGATTCGCTTCTGTCTACTGGCAAGTTCTTTGGCTTTTCAGGGACGGCCTTGGTTTGAATTACTTGCTCGATTTCCATGGGTGAGTCTTTTTGTGGAGTTAACTGAGTTTTTGGTGAAATGTCCATGGGAGAGTAAGTTGAATCGTTGAAATGTAGTATGTATTTTACGGAGTGAGGAGGTGAGGAACAGTGGTTAGGGTTTGATTTCATTTTATAGTGGGGTGAATTCTGAGAGGTGAATTAGGTCGGTGGAATAGTGTAGAAGGTGAATTGAATGGGGTATGTGTCGTTTGAAGAAAGATAGTGAAATTACTTTTCACTTGGTCAGATTAAAGGAAGATTCATTTAATGTGATTTGACATCAAGAGTCTTGATTAAATAGAGAAATTTTTGATCAGAAACTTGAATTGAATTCGAAAAGACTAGGGTATTTAATTGAGGATAAATTTGAATTTAAAGAGATAAACTTGAAAGATTAATTCAAAAATAAAAGGATAAGATTTTTCCAGAAGATAAAAATTAATTAACTGACTAGCTAATTAATTCAAGAAGTGATAGAACGAAATCTTGTGAAAATATTAGGAGGAACTTGGAACAAGTCAACATAGCTTGTTAGTAATATAGATAAGCAAGTGCAATTTGATTTCTTCACATACAGCCACAATCCCATATGTATTGCCATACATTCTAATGCTCAGGACTATGTTTTCATATATACAGATTGTGTAAGACACATATAATGCATGCATGATTGACTTATACCTTGGGGAAACTTGAGGTCTTCTAACTCAATTGTATCATACCAAGTTCCATGCGCATCTTTTCAAATTTGTCCCTGCTCAAAGGCTTAGTAAGAATGTCAGCAATTTGATTTTCAGTCTCACAAAAATCTAATTTAATTAAGCCTTTTTCCACATTATCCTTAAGGAAATGATGCCTTATATGAATATGCTGTACACGAGAATGATGAACTGGATCTTTTGAAATGCATATGGCACTAGTATTATCACAATAAATAGGAATGCAATTATACTTCATACCATAGTCTCTTAGTTGTTGTTTTATCCAGAGTACTTGAGAACAACAGGCAGCAGCTGCCACATATTCAGCTTCAGCAGTTGACAAGGCCACTGTGTTCTGTTTCTTGGATCCCCAAGAAACTAGACATGGCCCAAGAAACTGAATTATCCCTGAAGTACTTTTTCTGTTCACCGGATCCCCTGCATAGTCAGCATCTGCAAAACCTTTTAACTCAAAAGTATCACTTCTAGGATAGAAGAGACAAAGATTGTCAGTTCCTTTGAGGTACCGTAGGATCCTTTTTACTGCTATAAGATGTGATTCTTTAGGAATAGATTGAAACCTTGCACATAAGCCAACACTAAATGTTATATCAGGTCTACTAGCAGTTAAGTATAAAAGAGATCCAATCATACCTCTGTATCCAGTTTGATCTACACTAGTTCCTTGTAGATCTTCATCTAACCTTGTGCCTGTTCCCATAGGTGTATGGTAGGTCTTTGCTTGGTCAAGATTATATTTCTTCAGTAGTTCCTTGACATACTTTTGTTGGTGAATTGCAATACCTCTTTCTGTTTGTTTGATTTGTAGTCCAAGGAAGAAGTTGAGTTCCCCCATCATGCTCATTTCGAATTCACCACTCATTAGTTCAGCAAAGTACTTGCACAAGTTTTCGTTAGTTGCTCCAAAAATAATATCATCAACATATATTTGAACAACTAGTAAATCAGTTCCTTCAGATTTTAAAAACAAAGTTTTATCTACTTTTCCTCTTTTAAAATCATTTTGAAGAAGGAACTTAGAGAGCCTTTCATACCAGGCTCTAGGAGCTTGTTTCAGCCCATAAAGAGTTTTATCAAGCTTAAAGACATGATTAGGAAATTGGGGATTTTCGAAACCAGGAGGTTGTTCTACGTACACCTCCTCTTCAAGAAAACCATTTAGGAAAGCACATTTAACATCCATTTGATACAGTTTGAAACCCATGAAAGAAGCAAAAGCAATTAATATTCTAATAGCTTCTAATCTAGCAACAGGAGCAAAAGTTTCTTCGAAATCAATACCTTCTTGCTGATTGTAGCCCTTCACAACAAGTCTGGCCTTGTTTCTCACAATTGTTCCATATTCATCCAGCTTGTTCCTGAATACCCACTTGAGCCCTATAACCTTTTTGTGTTCTGGTTTCTCTTCAAGATGCCAGACCTTGTTCCTTTCAAACTCATTTAGTTCATCTTGCATGGCTATTATCCAGTCAGCATCCTTCAGAGCTTCGTCATGATTTCTTGGCTCAATTGTGGATAAGAAGGCTTGGAAGGCACAGAAGTTCCTCATCTGTGATCTGGTCTGAGTTCCTTTACCAATATCACTTATGATAAGATCTGTTGGATGAGAGCCTTGATATTTGAATGGCTTTGGATGAAACTCTCTAGCAGGAACTCCAATTTGAGGCACTTCTTCTTCGGTTTCTTCTGCATTTTCCTCGTCGCCGGATTCTCCATGATCTTGTTCCTCCGAGTTTTCTTGATCAGGAACTTCAGCATTTTCTTGATGTTCTTGCTCAGGTTCTTCTCTTACTTCCTTGGTTTTCTTGGAGGCTTCCTCCTCTTCTTTCCTGTCTCTAATCATTCCAATTTCATAATCATTAATGTCTTGTTCCTGTACATTCATAAACATATTAGATTCATCAAATATCACATGAATGCTTTCTTCTACACACAATGTATTTTTGTTGTAAACTCTGTAAGCCTTGCTATTTGATGCATAGCCAAGGAACACAGCTTCATCACTTCTTTCATCAAATTTTCCTATGTTCCTTTTCCCATTATTATGGACAAAACACCTGCAGCCAAAAGCTCGAAAGTGAGAAATATTGGGTTTTCTGCCCTTAAACAGTTCATAAGGAGTCTTATTGATGATTGGTCTCATCATAACTCTATTAATAATATAACAAGCAGTATTAATAGCTTCAGCCCAGAAGTTCCTTGGAAGACCACTTGCTATTAGCATAGTTCTTGCCATGTCTTCCAGAGTCCTGTTCTTCCTTTCAGCAACTCCGTTCTGTTGAGGAGTTCTTGGAGCTGAAAAGTTATGATCCATGCCATTTTCTTTGCAAAAGTCATCGAATCTTGAGTTCTCAAACTCTGTTCCATGATCTGATCGAATGTGGATAATTTGATTTCCACTGGACTTTTGAACTCTTTTGGCAAAGGACACAAATTCATCAAAAGTCTCGTCCTTGCTAGACAAGAAAATCACCCAAGTAAATCTAGAAAAATCATCAATAATAACTAAAACATATTTCTTTCCACTTCTACTTTGAACACGCATGGGGCCGCACAAATCCATTGGAGTATGGATTAGCTCCAATGGCTTTGTGGTGTTGACCATGTTTTTGCTTTTGAAGGAGGACCTGACTTGCTTGCCTCTCACACATGCATCACATATATGTTGTATGAGGAACTTGACTGAGGGAAGCCCTATGACCAAGTTCCTTGCTCTAAGTTTATCCATGAGTGAGAAGCTAGCATGTCCAAAACGTCTATGCCATAATAAAGGATCATCATTAATGGCACTCAGGCAGGTAAGGTTGTTCCTTGGAACAGAATTCAGATCCACAATGTATGTGTTCCCTTTTCTAGTTCCTTCAAGAACAACCCTTCCTGTTTTATCATTAATGATGTTGCATGAATCAGAGGTAAAACTTACAGAGTTTCCTTTATCACAAAATTGTGATATGCTCAGCAAATTGTGCATTAAACCCTCGACCAAAAGTACATTTTCTATTGAATGGGAACTGGACTTTCCTACTTTTCCTTTAGCAATTACTTCTCCCTTCTTGTTATCTCCAAAGGTCACAGTTCCTCCTGGATAGGCCTCTAGTGAGAGAAACTTTGATTTGTCTCCTGTCATATGCTTTGAACAACCACTGTCGAGGTACCATGTGTTGTTCCCCCCCACTAGGACCTGCAAAAGAACTTCATTGGTTAGATTCAGGAACCCAGGTTTCCTTGGGTTCCTTGGACGTTGAAGCAATATCAGATTTCTTTACCCAGACTTGCCTAACATTCTTGTTAACAGACTGTTCCTTCTTGTTACAAGTAGTAACAAGATGGCCAGTTTTACCACAGAAGGTACATACTTTATAGCTAGGCAGGTCTACATATTTTTTCTTGTTATTATGCTTTGAACTTATGAATCCTAGACCTTCAGTTCTTTTGGTTTGAGCAATCTCAATCCACTTAGGAATTCCAACATGACTAATGCATCTTTCTTTTCGAAGCTCAAGTTCCTTCTCCAATTTTGCCTTTTCAATTCTTAACTCATCAAGGTCAAATTTTAGTTTTTCAAAATCCTCATTAAATTTAGGCAAAGATTCAGAGGAGGAACTTGGAGATATTTCAGCATTAGCTAGTTTGTATTGAGTCAGTTCTACATTAACCATAATATTTTCAAACTTGAGTTTCTCATTCATTTATTTTAAGAGAAGATTCTTGTCAAAAAGCTCAAAAAATCTGCTTTGCACATCAGTTCGTTGATTTTCAATCCACGTACTGTGTTCCTTGCAGACTTTGAGAGCTCTTTGACACTCACCTAGACGAATACTAGTGTGAGTCCATTCATCTTCCATTTCAAACACTAAATCAATGAGAGCATCTTTAGTATAAGTTTTAAGTACATTAGGATCAAGGAATACCTCTTTAGCAAGCTCATCGTTGTAAGCCCTGTCATCACGTTTGGCCATCAAACATAGATGAGCAGATTCTTCTTCAGGTTGTTCCTCTTCATCCTCACTTTCAGAATCTCCCCATGCAGCTATCATAGCCTTCCTTATGTCTGTTTTGTTGAAAGGAGTTTTGTTGTAGTTGCTCTTAACTTGTTCCTTTGCCTTCCCTTTACCTTTCTCTGTTTCCCAAAGTGGACACTCACGAATGAAGTGTTCCAATGATCCACATTTGTGACAACCAGAGTCAGCCTTTGAAGTAGAGGATTTCTTGGTGAAGTTTCTTGACCTGTTGTTTCTGTTGAACATTCTTTTGAACCTTCTCACCAGCATAGCTGCCTCTTCTTCATCTACTTCAGATTCTTCTTGATCTCCAGCTTTGAGAGCCAAGCCTTTTCCTCGGTTTCCTTCACTGTTGCTTGTTCCCAGGTGCAACTCATGAGTCATGAGGGAACCAGCAAGTTGCTCAATGTTGAACTTTGTGAAGTCCTTTGTTTCTTGTAAGGCTGTTACCTTGGCTCTCCATCTCTCATCTTGAGAGAGGCTTCTTAGAACTTTTCTGACCTGCTCATCAATAGGGATTTGCTTTCCAAGAGAAACAAGCTCATTAATAATGTTAGTGAATCTAGTTAACATTTCCTGAATTGATTCTTTTGGTTGCATTTCAAACCGTTCATATTTTGACATAAGCAAGTCAATTTTAGAGCGTTTCACTTCGTTAGTTCCTTCATGAGTTACTTGAAGTAAGTCCCAAATTTCTTTAGCATTTTTACAACCCATAACACGATTGTGTTCATGGGGTACAAGACCACAATGAAGTAATTTAACAGCAAGTGCATTAATTTCCATTTTCTCAAAATCTTCCTTATCAAACTCAGACATAGGTTTAGGTACTACCTCATTTTCACTGTTGGTTTTGGTAATTTCAAAATCACCAACTTCGATAACTCTCCAAACTTGGTAGTTGTCAGCTTTGATAAAGATTTCCATCCTGTTCTTCCAATAGGTGTAGAATTTCCCATTGAACATAGGAGGACGCTGCGTAGAGTAGCCTTCTTCCAGTTTCTCGTGATTGTTCATCTTGATTCTAGGAGCTTAACTCGTCAGGGTTTCCTGATTTCTTCGAGGAACCTGCTCTGATACCAATTGTTGACTCGAATGAACAATACAAGAGGGGGGGTGAATTGTATTGTGAAGGAACTGGGGTAATTTTTACGTGGTTCTAAAAGAAACTCAAACAAAAACTTTAAAGTGCAAGAGAGATTTTACGTGGGAAACTTCTTGGCCCTAATCAAGAAGAAAAACCACGACCACAAGGGATTTTGAACTCAATTCTTAATAATAATAGGGCAAACAACCTATTACAAATTAAGACTCTAAACTCAAGTTCCTCTACGAACTTAAGTTCCCCCTCAACTGATCCCTCAATCAGTCGAGCTCTCAAATCTCTCTCTTTCTCCTTGCTTCACTCAAAGCAAACTACACACTCTAGAGTTTACCCAAACTCTTCCCAATACAACTCGAATTAAAACTCTAAGATGCTAAGTACAAAGACACTCAAGGACTTAAGTGGATTTTGACTCTTTTCGAAAAGCTTAGAAGATTGTAATGCTCAAGTGTCCTCTTCAAAATAGAAAACCAATTCTATTTATACTAGAGGAGATCAGTTGAAAGACCCCCACGTTTGCCTTGACTTCCACTTCACCACAACTCCCATGAAACTAGGAAGTGCAGTTCGTGGAGTCTTGGGCAGCAAGCTGAAGTATTCTTGAGGAAGTGGTTTACTGCTTCCTTAAATTTCTCAACTTCCTTGACCAAGTAAAAGAACCGTTTAAAAAGAGTTTCAAAGAAGATTTTACCAAGTCAGATTTTCCAAAACAATAGGATAAGGTTAAAACAGAAAATCTTTTAAAATAAATAGAATAAAAGATAATTTTCCGAAAATAAAATAAAATCTTTTTAAACAAGGAAAATAAAATCTTCATAAACTGAAATTAAATCCAGTTAACATCCTATCAATAATCAACGTACTTAACATATATACAAGAAGCCTAAAATAAATATTACAGATACAACAGACTCCTTGGAACTTAGTGAAGCTTCGACTCTGGAGCTTCAGTTCCTCACTAAAGGAACTTGGCTTCTGATTGTCTTCTATCCTTGTCCAAAGCTCTTCCTTTGACCTTGTTCCATGCTCCATTCTGACTCTAGAACTTCGTAGCATATAAACCTGTCAACACTTCAAAGCTAATAGACAAATGTTAAAGCCCTTATGGGTTTGCTTAGGTTCCTTGAGTCATCATCAAAACTTAAGATCAACACCTATCTCATCAAATTTGTCAAAGTGCCTATTCTATTTCTATGTGAGTATCTTACTTGGACAATGAACAACGTATTCAAAGTTTCAAATATGATATTTGACGGAGGACATTTAGGCCCACTTAATGAGTCACTTTAAAGAGACTTAGATTGATATTGTGCCATCAAGAAAATTTGAAATTCTAGAAGGGATGGAGAAAATTCCAAAAAAAAAAGAAAAAAGAATAAGAAATTTCAACTAAGTTGTCAATTTTAATTTTTGTAAGAAGTATTAGCTAAACATTTGGAAATATCATTTAGAGCATCTAGTTCAATCAACATTATCACATATTGTATACTTGTATATAATTCCGTAGTTGAAACCTAAGCATTTAATCAATTCCAATGTTGGCAGTGTACATATGATGAATACAATTTTAGCTTCTGAAAAATGTTATTCGTAATGTTTATAGCTTTAGGCCTTGATTGGTAAATAACTGCTAGTTGATTGATATAACTGCTTGGTTTGACTAGTTAGTTGTAAATAATTAATTATGTAAGTGTTTGGTATATAGCTGTTAATTATTAACTGTTTCAGTTAATAAAATAACCAAAAAACTAAATATTCAATAACCTAAAATGAAACTCCTATTTTGAGTTTTTTCAGAAAGAGAAAAACTATTTCAATAAGTTGTTTTACCAAACACTCAAATTAGTTTTTTTATAATACATTTTAATAGACTAAATCAATTAAAAGCTCTCTAAAAAGCTCTTTACTAAACAAGGCTTTATTAACTTGATATTATAAATCATACGTGTTTCTTAAATCTTCATATACGGAGTATTTCCATCTTATTGTTGCGACAAGGCCTAATCCTTAAACCTTATAAAAATGCAAATGTTGGTACTATTCCTTATGAATAGTATTTTTTGGTGTTATTACAGCCTTGCCCCCAACATTAATGAATTGCCAATTATACCCCTTATTTCCATTGACTTACTTGGCCCTTGCTTTTCACCGACTTCCTCACCTTCTGACCTTCTTGCTTCTTCCTTCTTCCAACTCTGTCTGAATCTGAAGGAAAAAGGGTCAGTATTTAGGGGAAACAAGGAGAGAGAAACCTAGAGAGAGAAACTTCTGCAACTCAAGATCAACGATCATCCATTTCGACGATGGTGCTTCGATTCTTCTCAGCGTTTCGATTACTCTTCTCCTGTCGAACAATTACAGGTTCGATTGCCAATTGTCTCCTCTTATTCTTTCCTTTCTTGATAATTAATTATTTGGGTTTTCTTAATTTCCAATCAATTTTAGGGTGGAATTACTTCAATTTTGCACCCCTTTTGTTCGACAAGGATTGTGATTTATGGTTTTGCAGAATTTTGTTTTGAAGGAAGTTCGTCAATGGCGACTGTCAATTTTACCATGCTTCCAGAGTTCCAGGCTATTCCCTTTCTTGCTCCTCCTGTAATCGCCCTAATCACGACACTAAGGTAACTTCTTCCTTTTTCTTTTCCAATTTCGGGTTTTCCAAGCGTTTGAGATTTTTATTCACCCAAAATTTTAATATCTGGGTAATTTTGGGCCTACAACGATATTTTGCTCGTTGATTTGGTTTTTTTTTTTAAAATAAAATCCTTAAAATTTTAAATTATTCCTGGTATTAATTCGGTTTTACTGGGTTTATTTTTGGTTGATGATGAAAGCTAAATTTTTAATATTTAGTTGATTGGATTGTATGTTTGTTTTTTTGTTTTTTTTTTAAAAAAAAAAAGTTCATTTATTGGTTCTTTTTCATTATCTTGGAAATTACATGTGTAGATATGTGATCAATCTTCTGTGAGTGAAATCAAGTCTGTCATGCAAAATTTGCTTCACAGGATACCCTCTTCACGATTTGGTAAATGAACTAGGATTTCTTTCATTACGCTATTACCTTTTTGTTTTACCTTCATATAACTCTAAATGCTCCCTGTCTAATAATCTAATTTGCTTAACTGCTACATGTCAATGATGCTGGCATTCTTAAAGATATTTGAATTACAACTTATGAAGGATAAATTTTATGTTTTTTCTGGCTAACAAAAATGCTACTATACTCATTATAGTTGCATTGCTAATAAGCTTTTTCAAAATTTATATTCTTTCAGCTCTGAGCTAAATTGTTCTGTACTTCTGTAAACTTATTGGGAACTTATGCCATGATAGGGTCAATGTTGCCTCATGACAGAGTCAATGTTGGCTCTGTTAGAGAAGGTAATGAAATTAATGATTTGGGAGAAAGTATCTGGAAATTTGAATCTCTTGATCCTAAGGTAAGTACTCATTATTGCACTAGAATTATTCTAATAGTCATTGCATGTTGAGTATTGCTTGACCATCTTTTGCTTAGCTGAATGGCGTGCCTTTCTAAGTTTCTCTTTATGAATTCATCTTTTTGTGTTGTACAGTCATTGGCTCGCATGAACAAGAAGGACTCGTGGCTGTTTTGGTGGAGCCTTTATCTCACAGTGAGTGAAGCTCCTCATTTCATTTTATTTTCTTTAAAAATAATGTAGTCCCTTCTTGCAAATAAATATCTATCTATTTTTTTGAGCCATTACAAATACAAATTAAAAGTTACTAGGTACTCTCTTAAAATTACATCCTGTTCCTGAATTGGTACAATTGCTTCCTAAAATAAATTTGTTAAGGACTTAATGAAGTATACAACGTTTCCAAACATGTCTATCTTATATAATTTGGGATGCTGATTTTGGTATTTTGCTATCTAAGTCCAGGTTTGTTGATTTTTCCTTCTTTGTAGGCTGCTGCCTGGATCATTCTCGGAATATTTTCTCTGATACGGTTTCAAGCAGATTATCTCCTTGTTGTAGCAGTGTGTTTGTCTCTCAGCATTGCAAACATTGTTGGTTTTACTAAATGCCGCAAAGGTGAGTAAAATCTGTGTGCATCATTGTTGATTATCTGAACTAAATTAAAAGATAGTTTTGTGTGGTGTCCCTTTTTTGGTTGCTTAATCTGAGGAAACTTCTAAGTATATAAGTTCCTTTGTGGATGGTTGTATAATCACTTGGTCACTAGAATGCAATTAATAAGGTTCCTTTTGAATTTCTATATGCAAATCAATTTGCAATTGGGTGTTTTTTTTTTTGGGAGGGGGAGGGGGAAAAGGAGAGCCCTCAGTTTTATCATGTATGTTGATATGATCCATTGCAAAAGAAGCTTTATGTTGATAAGGAGTTAATATATGAGAATTATTTTGGGGTATGAGATGACACATAATTGCATTACTGATAATTTGCAGCTAATATGCCTACTTGTCTTGGTGCATTTGATTCCTCGTATTGCTGGTTCTTCTTATGCATGCTAAATGGTGATTGACCATCCCTTTTGTATCTGTTCTATTAAGGTTGTTGCATTTGACTTACTAAAAAATGATTCAAATAACTATTATACAGGGTGCATCCTGTGAACGAGAGGTTATTAGATTCCACACTTGACGTTATCATGGTTTTGGGATTCAAATAATGGTGTGAAGAGGGAGCAACCTTTTTGGATACTTGTCCCCCTCTTCTTCACCTCACACTCTGTTTGTATTTAGCAATCATGCCACTATTTTGTTTGTGTCTTATGTTATGATTGAAGTTAACTGAGGATCCAAAGGGAGAAATGTAATCTACTAAATAATTAATTGGTTTGCATAATGACATTATATATAAAGAAATATAACTTGAAACATCATATGACGTGTGGAATGCATACAACGATATTTTGTTCATTGATTTGGTTTTTTTTTTCAATAAAATCAGGAGGAAGAATAAGCAAGATTTGGTGGATTCGAGTTTAAGGTGAAGAAACTCAGGTAATATTGCATGGTTGATCTATGTTTTTTTGTAAAAAAAAAAAAATAGTTTCTAGAATGTAATGATTAATTTATGATGTGGTTGTGATTTGTGTGTTTTGGTTGATGTTTGTGTTTTGTGGAATTGATGGAACTTTAATTTGATTGATTGATTGAGAAACAAGCTCAGTTGAAGTGAGGAAATTTTTTATGGAATTTGAAGTGTTTTTAGTAAATTGGTAAATGAATTGGTGAGAGTTTTGAGTGGTAATTTTACACATTGATTTTTTTGTTTGAGTGGTAAATGAAATGGTACATAACTTGATTTTTTTGTTTGTAATGAATATTTTCAATTAGCTCCCCCCTCTCCCCAAAATAAAGTTGAGTTGTACCAAATTATTATTTATCTCAAAAGTTTGTATTAATTCCATGTATTTTAATTCAGGTATCATTGTGAAAAATCGTTATTGTGCCTTTTTTGCATAGCTGATCATTTGAACTACAAAATTTATCAAGTTCTTTAAATAGGTACGGAGAAATTAGTATTGATATTGAGTTCTTTGACATTTAAAATTTGTTTTCATATTACTTCTTTTGTTAATTTGTGCCAAAAAGCAGATAGAGGTTCTAAAGGTCAATATAAGTGACAAAGAAGCTCATTCGAAGGCTGGGCTTGTTATGAGGGGTTATGGTTCAAATGCTGAGGTAATTGCATATGTACATGGAGTGGTGTGTCATATATGACGGTTGTATTTTTTTTTTCTTTCATAGGTAACTAGATCAGTCTGAGTGTCGGGGTGGGGTGGGGCATGGGGATTGAACTTTGCTGGTATTGGTGCTTTTTTTGTTATGTCTATCATTTTTCCACCGAAATTCTCCTTTTTCTCTTCAATATTTGTTTGGATTTTAACTGATTTTCTTTAATCTTGGAATGGAAATTGTAAGATTAGTCGAGGCCTTTGATCTTGGCCTCTTGGAGTTGATACTTCAACAAACTAATATAAGAATAAAGGTTATGATACCCTATAAGGCTTTCTAGATTAAGACGTGATGTTTTAATAGTGAAAATTATCTTAAGAAGGTTTTAGGTATAAAAAAAAATCACCTTAATACTTTACAAGTGTATACAGGGACAGAATAACAAGTTTCATGTTTGACCTACCTTGGTGCCTTAAACCATGGACCAACTCAATTTTCTTAGATGTTAGATGAAGAAACGGATAGTTTGAATGTTTAAGTTGTATTACTGGAGTCGGATTTGAAAAAGCAGAAGAGGGAGGAAGAATGGGCTTTGGCCAAGGAGGATCAGGATGTTCAGAAGAAGAAGAAGAGTTAAAATCAGGAAGCTGATCTTTAATAGGGCTGAGCGACGCTAAGGAATACACAAACCAGGTCTGAGTATGTTATTTGTGGCGTCTATTCTTGGTGTATGGTTATTTAATTAAGTTTCTGATTAAACTTGTTTATTGTTAATCGGGAGAGGGAATTGATCTGTCTCACAGGGGAGACTAAATTGAAGGGCGGATTCTACGTCGAGCCAGAGCCAAAGCTCCTATTTATCATCCGTAGTAGAGGGTAGGTGATCAATTATTTTTCAATTAGTTAACTATGATAGTTGGCACTTAGGATAGAGGCAGAGGTGTCCAATTTTACTTCTCTAGCTACCGATCTTTCAGATGCTAGATTTTCTTTTCATGCTTCTTAATAGATAAAATGACACTTTATTTTGAATAGTCTACTAGGGATGAGGCAATTTGTGCACTTGATTAGCTCCAGGAGTCCGAGTCCGAATAAAGATCTTTTCGGTCTACGGTTCATAGATTAATGTTGACGTGGGAAGAGATGGTTTGAGCTCTACTCTTCTTTCATTTCTTATTATAATTGTTTCCAATTGTATTTACATGGTTCATAACGTTGGAATAAGAAGAGGTGGTTCTTAAGAGGTGTTGGCTCGCTCAATATTGGAGTTTATGTGTACGATGTGGTAATTGATTAATTTAGCAAGACCCTGCTGACATCTAATTATTGTTTTTAATTTTTTTTTTCCCTTATAATGCAAATAATGAAAGTTGATATATGGCTCTATACATTTCTAAGGTATCTATCCAGTCATCACAGAAGCTAAACTCGAATATTGGTCATCCTTTGCCCCTCTACCTGTCGAGAATGTTATTGCTGCAGGACCGAAAGCAAAGGAAGACAATCCCTCAGGTGCAGAAATATTGTTCTTTTTGTTTATTATTACTTCAATAGATCATTATATATTGCTTCTGAGTATTACTTAAGTAATTAATTTTGTTCTGTCTCTTATTTTGCATAATTTCTCGACTTTCACCATTTTACAAATTCCTCAGCTCTAGATTACATGTACAAGCTCAATTTTTCATCACTTTCTGATCACAAACTTAGAACTCTTTGTTTCATTGGTTTACTGATACTTTTTTTGTCCTTTTGATTTCATTGGGTTTTCATCTTCTAGGTACTCTTCATTTTTTTTTTTTTTTTGCACTCAATTTTGTTCATTAGATTACTTGTATCATTGTATGTACAGATATCAATATAACATGAGATTCTTAGTTTTCAACATTTCATCTATACTTGGCGCATATATGTACTCTACATTATTAGAATATATACACGCCCAACATTTCGATAATTATTGTTTTGCATATTATTAAATGAATTAGTGTTATTACAATTTCTATTGTTATTTAAACCGTGGTTGTTGTAAGATCAACAATATTTACATACGGAGATTAGAGGAATAATAAAAGGGGAGATTCTAGACAAAGACGGAGGAAACCATCCTTATAGAAGGAAGATATACAAGAAATCATCTTTAATGTAATTGTGGAATATATAAATAAAACTTTTTAAATTTTGACAAGTCATAAATATTGTACAATTCTTCTACATATAGAGAAGAGGATTTGACATTAAAAAGCAGATGTTGACTAAAATTTGTAAAACCATCAAAGTATTTTGCAAGGATAATTTTTTTAAACTTAGATATTCTCAAATTTGCAAACCTTACATTTGTAAAATTTGGAGTCTTTCCAATATTGGTGAACGTGGTTAGTATCTCCTCTATATCCCAGAAATTTATTTTTCAATTATTGTAGCTAGGAAATTGTTTAACTTAAATACTTTTTTGGATTTACATGACAGAGAGAGAGAGTTTAAAGCTATGAATCCACTAAAAAAGAGCAAGGAGAAGGAGAGTTTTGGGAAATAAAGAAAAGGGCTAGGAGAGAGATAGAGTAGAGTCAAGAGAGGAAAAGGGACCAGAGGGAGAACGAGATATGTAGATAGAGAAGGTAATGTCGAGAGGAAGTGTTAGCTAATTTGTAGCACTAATTTGTATCACTTTCAATAGACATTTCCCCATTAAAACTTTATCACTAATCTTAGCTTGTTAATACTACAAATTCATGTGTATCATTGCTATTATAAAATTTGAACACACCACGAATATCACAATAACCGAACACAATTACGAATATCACAATAATCGAACACAACCACGAATTTCACTTATCTTACCGTTGGAGGAGCACGCGCATCGCGCGTGCTCCAACGACTAGTAATTAGTTAAATTTAAGAATTACAAAACATGTAGCTAGTATAAAGTATTACGGAGTATATACAAAGCATTATAGTTTACTTATGAAGGACCTTGAAGAGTGTGAAATCCAAAGTAAACCTATAAGTAGTTGACTTGTAAATTTGTAATATAGCACAAAAAAATTAGGCAAACTAATTAAGAAAGAGTGAATATTAAGGTAAAAATTCTTAATTTTATTACTCCAAGCCGTAAGGTTTACTTTGACGTACAAATGGAAGACTTTAATGCAAGACAAGTTGTACGTGAAACATTAAAATTGTACTAGTGCACTCTTTTTTTACTAAACACTTGTGACTTGTCCTTAGATAATTGAAGGTACCTTGGGTCTCACGATCCATTTTTATAATATTCCTATGTCAACCAATGGCAGTCTTGCACTATTGCAGAATTTTTTATTTTTATAATGAGTTATGATGTTTTACTAGCAAGACTCTAGTGAAACCTACAGCTTAATTTAAAAAGTAATAATAAAATATATATATATATATATTATTAATCAACTATTCAAAAAAAAATTCTGTGATGCTAGCTGAGAATGAAATTGATATAATAAATAAAATAACGTTAGTAAGAAAAACATAAAATTGTTCAACTACCGCGTAATTTATAACTACAAATAACATGTTTTGATCATCACATCCAAATATAATAATTATATAATATAGACGTAGAAAATATTAAGGTAACGTGTTCTTTTCGTTTTATAAAAAAAATAAAGTTACAGAACTAAGGGTATGTTCTCATTGATTGAAATAAGCTGAGTTGAACTAAATTGAATTGAAGGGAACTGAAAATAATCTAATGAGAACAAGCCTTAACTATGATTAATTAGATTTAAGTAAAATGTAGAGTCGATAATATAGGATCCAATAAATTCAAATCAAATAAATTCAGATAAAGAAATCCAATGAACAAGCCCAATAAAAAAACCTAATTAATTTTAAAACATATTATAAGTCCTTTCAAGATTGCACACAAAGAAAGAAGACCACTTCTACAAGAATACCATTGACGAAAGAACATAGAAGAGATATTTTTACAGTCAACAAAAGCAACTTGAGCCCAATATAGGGTAAAAAGGACCCCACTTATATAGAAGCCTAGACATGTAGCTAGTGGCTGTATTAAGGCCAAATCAATATCATTACTCTTCCATGTAATATATAGATATTCCCAATTGGAATCTTCTTCTTAAAATGCACTCCAATCACTATACTACTATAGCACTTTACCACATAAATATGTTAGTACATACATAATAGAACTATAGACTGTTGGTTAAAGATACATGAGAATGAGAGATCCATTATTTTTTACTAGTCGATGGTGTTATTTATTGGTTTTAGGCAACTTTATATCTTAACAGCCATTTGCCTGCACAATTAGGGTATTTTACATCTTTTTGGGTTTATCTACTTATAAAATTTATTCCGTCTCAATTTACTTGATTTATAAGCATTTATGTACACATAAATTTATGAATAAGAAAAAGTATAAAGAACAAATTGACCTGGTGAAGATGAGACTCAATTTAAGAAATAAAGTAGAGAGAAAAAAAATTTTGATAAAAGAAAATGATACAAGTAAATTGTGATGCATCAAATAGAAAAATGATGCAAGTAGATTGGAATAAAAATAATATGAAGTAATAAAATATTACGGAGTACTACTAAAGATAATTAACATTGACCTAGTTAAGTATAGGATTAAAATTAATTATAAGTTTTGGTAATTGTAGTTTTATTGAAGTAGTGAGAACATAATAAGCAAAGTCTTGTGCATGTTAGGTAGGTGTCCTAGGTGCTGCTGCCCCAAACCATGTTGTCTCTTAGAATAATAAGTATCTAGAATTATTTTGATTTTTTGTTAGTTAATTTCTCATGTGTCATGTCCGACTAGCTTCTTAGTTTGAACAATAATTAATGGCAACACAAGAAAATAAAGTAGGAAAAACAAAAATAATAATAATTGAAAAAATTAAAAGAAAATTAGAATCATGAGAAAAAGGCACAAAATAGATTGCTAGAAATTGTACGCAACTAATGTTCATGTAATAATGCAGCAAGACACAAAAACTTCTCTTGCCTTTGCAATTTTGCATGTATCATGTATGTGTTTCTCTCCATTCAAGCCCTAGCTAGACTGCTAGAATATCTAATGTCTAAGTAACTAGCTAACTAATTACAAAGGAATTAAAATAAATTGACAATTTCTTTTCACACGCGATGAAAAACCAAAATTACACATACAGAACAAAGGAATTTATATACCAAATGCCGATTTAGGGCATGTTCTGATTTACTAAACTGAACTGAACTGAATTTTTATGAGAGAAGGAAATTAGAAACTGAACTGAACTGAATTGAACTAAACTAACTAAACTAAACTGATTAGAGCTGAATTGAACTGAACTGAAAAATAAGCTGAAGAAAACAGGCCTTAATGACTTAGCTATCAAAATAGCTACCAAATTAAACTAGTCAAGTAAATATCTCCATAAAATTTAAACATACAATTAGTTTCACACTATTTAATTCACGAGAGTACATCAAGCTCTAAATTAACCAATCAAATGAATTGTTCCGTAAAATAAATAGATTATCTACTTTAAACACGTAAGGCCTGTTCTGATTTACTGAACTGAGCTAAACTGAACTGATTGGAGCTAAACTGAATGAACTGAACTGAATATTTTATGAGAAAAGGAAATTGAGAACTGAACTGAACTGATTGGAGCTAAACTGAACTGAAAATAAGCTGAAGAGAACAGATCCGTACTACAGTGCACCGATCTTGTCAAATTGTATACGGCTATAGCTTTAAGAGGCTTATGAAAGTAGTAACAATAAAATGACTAAGAAAAATAAAACATTAGTACCGGAAATAAATCAAAAGGTCTAGCAACTTACTATAAAATATTTGTAATTAACCTTGTGCAACTATGCCTACAGTTTATAATAATGATAAAAGTTTGCATAAAAAAAAAAAAAAAATAATGATAAAAGTAAATCACATTTGCCAGCACACTGGATCAAAATCAAATCCAATATAATCAGTCAAATGTGAATCCACTAATGATGAGATGGCACACACAATCGAAGATTAGTTGGCGGCTTTTCGTATCATTTGTTCTAGAGGTCACTTTACAAGAATAAAAATGGTAAATGTACTCCCAATTGCGGCAAGGAGCTACCTATGGTTAAAAAACAAGCTAGGCATAATGAATTTAGCCCTTGTGGTCTTGTGAGCCTATCATGTATATCCGGATATACCGTACGTACATTCGGGATCATTTGCTCATTCAATTAATAAAAGAGTAAAAATATTATTTGAAATGAGCAAATGACCCCGGGTGTACGGTAAACCCGGATGACTCCCGATCACTCGGGTATATATAACAAATTCTAGTGATCTTGTGAAGGGAGGAACCAGCTGCGGGACACAAAAAGGAAGAGATCGGAAATTGAGATTATTGGTGGAGAGCCAGAGAGTATTATATTGTGCTACTGAGATCACCATACATTGTGCGTCTCTGAAATATCATAAAAATTAACATATACATAATACTTTGTATCGGTTGAATTGAATTGATGACATGTGTAGTTATTATAAACAAAACAAGTAACATGATGATTAGCAAAACCAATTAAATTTCAACCGGTAAAATTATAAAGAGTTACAAATACCAGGCTCTCTAGGGCTTCAACTTAAAGACTTAGAGCCTGTTTGCATTTACTAAACTGAACTGATTGGAGCTGAACTGAAATGAATTGGACTGATTGAAGCTAACTGAACTGAACTGAGTTGAAATGAATATTTTATGAGAGAAGAAAATTAGGAGCTGAACTGAACTGAACTGAATTGATTGGAGCTAAACTAAACTAAAATGAACTGATTAGAGCTGAGCTGAACTGAACTGAACTGAACTGAAATTAAGATGAAGTGAACAGACCCTTAATTGTGGAGAACATTAGAGTTCAGAGATAATTAACAACGACAATTTCAATGGTAAAATTAAGTTTCAATAAATAATGTTCACTTTTGATCCAAATATTACAAGAATAATATAATTAATGTGTTGTATAAAAACAATTTAAAAATATTGTAGTGCTCATGTTCTCTTCATTTTAATTTGAGTTCAGTTCAGTTCAGTTCCTTATTTCTTTTTCTCATAAACAATTCATTTCATTTCATTTCAGTTCAGTAGTTCAGTTCAGTTTGACTCCAATCAATTTAATTCAGTTCAATTCAGTAAATCAGAACAAGTCCTAAGACTTAATATTTCAAAAAACACTCAAATAATTTATTCGGACAAAGTAACCACATGTACATATAAATTCGGACAGAGTATAATACGAATTTTATCCTACAAGGCTACAATCAAGATGTAATGCCACGCCATCAATTGCTCATGCACAACACCAACACATAAAGATTGGAGAATTGAAGAGGCGATTACCCATTTTAATGTCCATATGAAATTTTTTTCATAGGCTCATTATTGTTATCATGAGTGTTGTTATTGTTAATTTAGTTTTTATTATTTCTGCATTACTATATTGTTGATTGCACAATTTGCATAACAACATAAAATCAAACATGTTGTAATTTTATACCCGAATGTAGGAATTAAAATAGCCACCTTACCCTTACTACGTACGTCTTATAGCCGCCCATTGGTAAGCAAATCCAAAACAAATAAAAAAGAAAAAAAATAGGTCCTTTCTTTTTTATTGTTTTTGCTCTTTCATTTATTGTGGAGATCTTCTTTGGCGATCACCTTTGGAAAATAAAAGTTATTCCTAATAGTGCAAAATATAAAGAATATGAGGTGTCATAGTAATCTCAAATCACATTATATTGCGTCACAACCAACAGAAATAGGCTCTTTGGAGTTAGAAGGAGTTCCAATTTTAATCACACGGATTAATTAATTAGATTGTATTATAGTATAATTTGCTTAAGATAAGTTTAGGTGCAAACAAACAAATCTAGAGATAGCTAGAGATAAACTCATGCTTTTTGGCTTTTTGAGGCATATAATTAAGCACTAAACTAGTAAACGAATGCTTCCAAAAAAGAGGCTGCTATATTTTATCATTTTCTTGTGTTATTAAACGGTGGAACAACACGTCAAAAATTAAATAAAATTCCAATTTACTTTTTAGTTTTGAAAATGACATCACAACCACTCAAATTTAGTTAAAAAGACTTATAAAGCTACATATTAATTATGTGGATTAGAGAGAAAAAAAGGGCTTCCTACTCTATCTTAGTGGCTTCATTAGTGCTATAAACCGGCCACATAAGAAAGTCTAAGCTAATTGGATGATGAAGATGATTACAAGTAGTAAAAGGAATGAATACAGTTGTACAATCGACCAAGTGGCAAATTCAGGAAAGAAAAATTATTTCAATACGTGTTGTAAAACTATGTATAAAAATTTTATTTAGAGCGAATAGTCGTCAAGATTAAGAGTAAAATTTCAAAAATTTTAAGTTCGAATTGTTTAATTTATAAATATCTCAAATTAAGTGGGAGCAAATGACCGCATTGTTGCACTAACTAAATCCTTAAAATCTACTAATTCTTAACCCATTGGCTTAGCTAAACTTAGCACTAATCCCACTTGGACAATTTTAGGTTTGGATAAAATTACCACCAATAAATTGAGTCTTTACTATTGGATCAAGCTAGTTAGTGATACCGATAGGTAGGCTAGATAATGTAAAGTAATTGTTTTAATGAATAAAAGAACAAAAGTATCCGATATATATAGCTTATTGGATTTAAGAAAAGTGAAAAGTGAAAAGTGAAAAAGTGAAATGCCACCAAAAGCAACATGAAATGAGATATTAAAAGATGCAACGTATATTACATTGTGCTATGGTTAGTCTAAAAATCTTGTACGGAATATATCACATACTTGCGATAATTTATTCTAAGATTAAGCTTGATATTCTATGTGTCATGGATACTCATCAAATTATACAAGCATAAGTTATTCTAGTATATTTAACATGCAAGATATACAAGCTAAGGTTATGCAAAAGTAGTAATGCAAACGAAATTTGATCTCATACATTTTGAGATCATACCATATCACTCTTATGATTTTAATTAATTTCCTTTAATTTATAAATAACAAATTTATCGATGACAAATATATTGGTAATAATGTCGAGTAGATAATGACGCATATTACAAAAGCATGAGTTTTATTTAAGGGGTACAAACCAATCAAGAAATAGATCACTTAAACAAAATGATGCCTTATTAAGAAAAGATAATAATGTCAATTAAGTTCATCGTGATATTGGTACAATCTATTCAAGTTCACATTGCTTTGTCAATTATAAAAGTGGTGGATGTTTTATCTACGTGTTTAGTCCTCACAACACCTATATTATAATGGGAAGGCTTGTAAGATCTTAACGAATAAATTCCATGTTGATGTCATCAATCTAAACTAAATCCAACCCTTTTTAAAAAAAAAAAAATCTAGAAAAATAAATAAAGGAGTTTTATGGAGATATGTTATATAACTCTCCTTTTCCTTAGGAAGGAAGAAACAGATTTACACTCCGTGTATTTCACCTTATTTTTGCTAAATTGTTATTATATTTATTCTTTAAAATTATTGATTTTTACTGAACTGAAATTATTTTTTACTAAACTTAAAATTATATTTGCTGAACTGAACTTATTTTTACTCAATTGAAATTAATTTTACTGAAGTGAAATTATTTTTACTGAATATTATAAGGGCAGGATAACATTGCATATATAAATATACGACGTACTCTGTAATACATTTACTGTATATGATTTCTTAAAGTTCTAGATGATATAGAATAATATATGATGGCGCTAAACTAGTTAAGAATTAAGGTAGATATATCATAATAAGGCTTTGTTTGGTATATTTAATTTTGTCTAAAATTATTTTATCTGAACTTAATTTTATTTGTTTTAAACTTATTTTTTCCAAATCAATTTTTTTCAAACTTATTTTTTACGAGCTTATCTTATTTTAAATTATTTGAACTTTTAAAAAAATAAAATAAAATAAATATAAGATGAAATCAGTCGATTTATTGATGGTGGTGGATAATTTGGTGTCAAGGGAGTAAAAATGATAAGAAAATTTATTGAGGGGTGAATAAAGGTACGTTTTGTTCATGCGATACATTCATTTATCTAAATTAAACTAAAATTGATTTATTCGGGAATTGAATTTTTCAAGACTAATAAATTGTGTTATAAACTAATTTTGGCTATGAATTGAACTGGTTATTTTATTAATCATAATGATACTTGATAATATATTTCAATCTTAAATTATAATCAAGTGAATAATACTCAACAGTTTTTTTGATTAAAACTGTATGCAGGCAAATATACTAACGAATTTGAACAACTTAACGATCATAATGACTACATGTATTTTACTAGGGGCCTGTTCTCATTAATTGAAATGAGATGAGCTGAACTGAACGCAACTGAATTGAACATATTAAAGCTGAACTGAATATTTTATGAGAGAAGAAAA
Source organism: Chenopodium album (assembly GCF_948465745.1). Lineage (NCBI taxonomy): Eukaryota > Viridiplantae > Streptophyta > Magnoliopsida > Caryophyllales > Amaranthaceae > Chenopodium > Chenopodium album. Next base: position 15,275,820 of record NC_137843.1, read on the forward strand.
TTAGGAGTTAAACAGAACTTATTACAGCTGAACTGAACTGAATATAATCTGATGAGAAGAGGGCCTAGATCTGTTAGATACGAAGTATATATTTTCCTTACATAACCTATTGACCAACTTTGTCAAAAAAAAAAAAAAAAAAAAAAAAAAAAAAAAAAAAAAAAAAAAACTATTGACCAAATTCTTTCTCTTTATTTTTTTGGTTGCTAAATACGGAGTAAAATGTTTCTACCTTCTAGAAATGGTACAATTGGAAATTCGTACCAATATGTTTTGTACCACTATCACATGATGGCTGTGGTATATATAAATCCTACGAGTACATTATAAATATTCCCTAAAAAGAAAATAAAATTAAAAAAAAAGGGTCACATGCAAAACCCCAGAAAAGGGTGCAAGTAATTCCCACTTGTAGGGAAAAATGCAATAAATACACAAACAGTCAAGATTATACAACCATTAACCGTACCTTTATACTCTTATTGTACGTGACAAATATCTTATGAGTAATTCAAATTATTATTTAAATAATTTTTTTTAGTTAAAATTGAGAAAACGTGACAATTTTGTAGTTTAGTTAGCCAATAGGAAAGAGAAAAAAAAAATAAATAAAATGGAATAAAAATGAAACAAGTGAATTGACCAATAATTAGGCAGCACAACAGTATTTACTGAATCCGCCCATTCATTATGCGCGTGGTATTGTCAAGTTGCATTAAGAGATGAGATGGGTTGTCCAATTGTTTTTGTCTATTTTATCAACATTTTAAGGACCCCCATCCGTACAATTTTTCCACAAGTAATATTTTTTGTTGATTTTTCATTTAGGACAAATTTTGTTAAAAATATTGAAATGCATGGCATGGTTTATAAATTATATCATGAATTTGAATGAACCCATGCATGCAATGTTTATTTTCTTGGTGTTGATTGATTTTACAATTTAAGAAAGGTACTGGTCATATAGTCGTACTAATGGAATATATTATTTATTGATAGTTTTGATCTATAAAATTCGTTTTTCTTTTCTCAGTTTTTAGAATTACGGATGGATTGACTATTTAGGTCTTTTGTCTTCATATATTGTCTATGAGTAGAATTAACAAAAACAACATAGAATTGGCCGACATTAAACAACCCATGTCATACATGAAATGTCTAAAATTAAATGACTTAATTTTTGCCAACATTGATTTTGGCTCAAAAAAATGACTACAAGTTATCAATTCTCCGAAATAGAAAGTAAGCATCTTATTTTTCGAGTTGAGATAAAATTATTTAGTATTTTTAACCTACATGTTTTTTTTTTTTTTAATTTTATTTTATTGTTTTCAATATATATACAACCCCAATCAAATTTAACTTACATGATATCTTTGTTAATCAAAATTGATCAAGAAATTTATTTTACATTCTCTAATCCCTCATATGATCCAATTGACATATTCTGTAAATTAGTTGATAAATTGATTATAAATAAGAAATTAAACAAGCACAATAATAGTTTTTGATGGTCCATGTAAAAACAAGAGAAGCGAATGGATAATCTTCTACGTACTTCGTAAAAATTAGCTTGCCTATCAAGTATCAACATTGATTGAAGAAAAACTGAACAATAATATCTATAAACTGAAAGATAGGTGAGCTAATAATTGATTTATGCGTAATAAAGACGCTTTTCTTTTCATTTTAATTAGAAAGAGACATATTTTTTTAATTTGATACGCCATAAAATGCAAGATGGAACTTGCATTGACAAACCTTTTTCCTCCTTTCCAGGATATAATTAATTAAAACATATCATATGATCTGAATTAATAAAATTAATAAATATGATGATTAGTAATTTAATACTCCGTATTAAAGCATGCACAATAATTAATTTTTAAGATAAAAATTTAAAGTAGGTATTTATAGAAAAAAATTGGACAAATGATGCTAGTTTATGTAGTAATAGGTATATATATATATATATATATATATATATATATATATATATATATATATATATATATATATATATATATATATATATATATATATTCAAAGATGCTCTAGCATCCTATCATCTAATCATATCTGATCACAAATACACAATATGCTTAAATTGATCAAAGTACCTTATCCTGTTAATTATATCTATACATAAAAAAAATTAAGTTTATTGTTGATTTAATTTGTTATCCATCTAAACAAGAAAATGTAAAATAAAAAAAAAATAATACGAGTAATATTAAACAAGGATATCCTAACTACTTCGTATATAAGACTATAAGAGTATAAAACAACCCAACAATATAATTTTTTTTTTTTAAAAAAAAAGCCCATACCTAATATTTTAAAAACAAAATTCCTCTATTTTTTTTCTTTTAAATGTTTATAAAATCATTTGAGCTGTATTGATGATTTATTATTTTCCTTTACGCTTAATATTTTGGATATTTATATCCATACAATAATGTTTAAAAAATTATTTTAAATTTATTAGTTAGTAATCTCTTTAGTAAACCTTGCATTTTTCTCTATATGGTAATAGACAACATGTTACAACATATGTAAGAAATAAATGAGTAACTTTTGTATATATCAGGGGGTCACTTTTATTAAATTTAGGGTCACTTTAATTTTTTTGGTAACTTTTATGAATAAAGCATAAATACTTTAACTTTTATTTATGGCAGGGTAATTTTTACTCATATTAGAGTAACTTTTGCTTATTTTAGGGTAACTTTATAACACATGTACAATATTTTATTGTACATTCGATTTATTTAAAAGTTTATCGAAATAAATATTATTGGAATCAACAAACAAGAACACAGATTTTACGTGCTTGGCATAACTTACTAGCGAGTCAAATACGTCCATGGACAAGCGAGATGAGAGTTTATTGATCTTGAAGATATATACTACATATTACAAAATATTTACCAGGTTAAATAACAACAACACCCTTATGATTACTATCCAAAGAAAATTAACTATTTCAAGACATATTCTAATACTACTTTATCAAATAAAAAGACAAAAAAACCTAATAAGTACAACTTTCATCTCGTGCATTTTTTTTTTTTTTTTTTTTTTGGAAATCAAATATTCCGATCCATATGTAATACGAAGTACTAGGTGATAATTCACTTTAATGCAACATGATTACATTTTTTTTTTGAAAGAATGCAACATGATTTATTACATGATTATGTGCTTCTAATTTTAGTTTCTCTATGTATTTATTTTTAGAAAAAAATTGCACTCACCATTTATTGTCTACATGAGTTGAGTTTAATCTTATTTCAATATTTAATTTGATTTTGTGAATAATTAGTATTGAGCATTTGAAAAAGATCCTTTCTCACGACATGATGCACATAGAGATATGTACACCTAATGTTTATAAGATATTTTTCTATAAGTAGAATATTGTAGTTTACAAGAGACATTAAAAATTTACAGTTTAAAACTTTTTTGTATACTGTACGTACATCTTTTCTACATACTAATCAAGACGTAAACAAACAAAAACATATTTCTCCCACTACCACAATAATAATTATTGGACCGCAGCAACTTGATTCTTGGATGCCTACATATTAAGACAAATTAAACAAAAAATTTCGTTTTATTGACCAATAGTTAATCAACATATATAAGCCAAATAAGTAGCTGTATATGAAATTTGATGGAAAAGTATGAAGAAATCAATAAATTAGTTTTTGGATATGGATATAGGCGTTTAGCGTTACACAATACTTTATAATTAATGCATGATTGCATGCATAAATATCATGGTTGAATCATTTTTATTTCATTGACTTTAGTACGAAAGAACAAAAATGTAATACAAATTAAAGCATTTTATACTACTATATTAGATTTTTACACTTTAATGTTTAAATTTAAGGTTACAGGTTTATGTATAAATTACTTGTTTATCTATATATACTTCGTACTTTTATGTATTTTAAAAGAAAGAATTCTTATACTACTAAAAGGAGAGCATTATATGACATATATATGGACTCTTATTAAAACCAATACCATATACTCCATAATACAATACTCTAATTAGTTATATACTTCGTAGATATGAAAAGAAAAGACAAAAGTGGCTACTTGATATAAAAGGAGAAATTAAAAAACCTAAAATATGGTATTTAAATTTAGTAATAAACTAGTTGACTAATAACATAACTTGATTTTGTATATATTTTTTAAAGGTAAGATGAAAGACCCTACTAAATCAACAAATCTTACAGGTTAAACTAATTTAAATCTAAAGATTAACACTTTAGAGTAAAGGGGAAATAAGGGAATCCCTCTACTCCCAAACAAATATATGATAAAATTCAAATTTGTGAGGTCAAAGTTACAAATTAAAGTAAATTCTCCGCCAACTGCGTCAAAAATGGTTGACTACTTGATAAGTTTATATCGTACATGGGTACATGCATCTAATGCATGCCCACAATCCACTTGTTATTAGGAGCCTTTGATATACAAATATTGAAATATACAATACATTGCATACATATTTTGCCCAAATAATAATTAGAAAAAAGGGTAGAAGGTAGACAATAAAGAGAGTGGCCAATGAGATAGCATCGTTACCCATGGTTTTTGCTCGTTTTTATAAAGTCTATCATATCGTTTTTATTATCCTATCATATTGTATATGTCTAGTTACAAATATAGGTCGAGTAGTGTGGACCCATTTACCCATCCAACATTATTCAGGTCAGCTGTTTCTTCTACACACTACGAGTAGTGTTGTATAACTCTCACTTTCATGTTAATCTGGCCTGCAGCTGGAGTGATTTTTTTTTTTGACGGGGGAGTGAATTTATATGTACTACTTTTACTATATTAATATCATACCATACATTATTATTATTATTATTATTATTATTATTATTATTATTATTATTATTATTATTATTGTACAAGTATACAACTAGTAGTATTGAGAATTCATCCATTAAAAGACTGCTGCACCAAATTATCGAGCAAGTTTTCATGTTGGTGGGGTTGTGGTTTTATAATCAGATAAGATTTTCATAGGGCCCAGGTGTGGGAAATACATATACATCATCGGATACTCCGTATCGTATAGTATTCTCACGATAATGTCTATTATATTATCGAGAACATTAACGAACATGTTAAAGGACTATATCAACGAACTAAAATATTCAAAAGCTCTTAAAAGGAATTGTTTGATAGATATTGCTTGCTAATTAACATTATTATTTTAGTGTTTTAATTAGAGTTAACATGTGCAAAATCGATCAAGTCCGCTTTGCTACTTGGTTAGTCTTTGTGTGTAACATAGACAAACACAATTCAATCCAAAAATAATACCTCAATTTGCATTAGGATACATAGTTAGGTACACTCATAAAATATTCTAAATGATCGATTTTTTGAATAATTATTGAGTTCCATTTATGATAAGCTAGCTACCTTACCGAAACAAATAAGGAAAACAATAGAAACCAAAAATTCAACTTTTAAATTTTATTTTAATCATTTAATAAATTTAATTGGTAGTGATAAATATGTACAAGTATATACCTTTTGCTTAATTAGTATACTACGTATGATTTACTATGTATAATACATTTATGATTTTAATTAAGATGCATGGTAGATAATTGATTATGATTGTATATACGAGTAGTTGTTATGATTGCTTCTTACAACTAGCTATTAATTGATTTGTCGCGAATTAAGGGTCATTTGACCCTTTACATCTTGAAAGAAAATTAAAATGTGATACGGAGTATAAATATTTTGATTATGATATACACACCCCAAGAGCTGCTAATAAATGTAATAATTAAATTATATTAAAAATATTTAATGCTCCGTGTAATTCTAATTATTTTCTTACATGTAACCCTAAGGATTGTACATATCATTTTACTAATATTTATCTTAGCCTAATTTAAATTTTTGAGCTAATAACACCAAAAACTTAGCTTTGACAATAAGGTTGCATTGGGCCATATAGTTTGAAATATTATACTTAGTGTATGCAAGTAATTAATATATAACAAGTTGAATTATTCAATATATAATAAATGTTTGACTCCTTGCATCATAAACATATATACTCCATTAAATAATCTACGGAGTACCTTATTGTTGTTTTTAAAAAAATATAAAATTAAAAAAAATAAATAAATAAAAATTATCGAATCAAGCACAAAAGTACCCTATAGCACTATTTAAGAAATAGCAAATAGGAAAATAAACCATTGGATTTCAAAACTAACACATTATTGACATTTCAAACTAAGACATTAGACATAAGTGATTGAGGATGAACTATTTAAGACAGATGGGCAAGCTAACTAGCTAAAATTGTGTGAAGCACTTCATAATACATGTTACTTTAATCAATGAGGTGGTGATTTGATGGCTAAGATTAAGGATTTGTATACAATAGGTCATTTGTTCAACTACGGAGTATTATTTCAATTCCTAAATATAATTTATAATACCTTTATATTGACTAGGGTAGCCAACGCGCACGATGCGCGACTAGTGAATTGCCCTTTCTTGATGTTTATTTTGGGTCGTATTTAAACTTTTCACGGCAAAGGGTTTTTAGGGAAAATAGTTTAATAAATTAATATAATATGTATATTGGGTTGTGTTTAAGCTTTTCGTTTTTTCCTACACAACTTTTTCTCAGAAAACATCTATGCAATTATTCAACAGTGCAATATTGCAAAAACATTTACAAAATTAATTAGGAATAGATTAAATATAATTCAAAAATCATAGAGCACATATTATATAATTACAGAAGTAATTTAACATTACATATGCATATAATAATGGAAAAGTTTTCCAAAGCATTACTATTTGCAAGTGAATACTCTGACCCAACCTAGTAATTACTCTACATAAATTATATGGGATTAACTATATGAAACTAAAAAAGAGAAACAGTTATACCCAACTCAAATAAACATTAACATTTAGACAATTAGAGAAAATATCAGCTGATTGCAATGGTAACTTTCTTCCAAAACGTGGATTTGGTTACGCAGCAGAAAAAGCTTTATGCAACCCCATTGTATCCTTTAAACCCTTGATAATTCCGTTGACCTCCTTTTTGCTTTTTTCCCCTTTTCACCGTAGTCAATTTGGTTTTCTTCCTAGTACATCTATTGTGTCACAATTATCAGATTCATTTCATTGGTCTCAATGTCATTTAAACACAATTATATGTAAGTCGTTAATTTTGACCTTCACAAAGAAACAACCTTTTCCTTGTCCAATTGATAAAGTTGTCATGCAATTAAACCATAACCCCCAATTAAATATCAAACATTTTAAATTTTTTTATTTCATTTTCCATTTAATTTAATCAATTAAGTTGAAAGATCTTTCAAGTTCATCCATCTAATGGAGTCATCTTATTAATTTCGATCATGAGATGAGAACTTTAAATTTACCTGTAATATATCTGTATCTATACTAAGAGTCTGTTCTGATTTACTGAATTGAGCTGAACCGAGCTGAAGTGAACTGAACTGAATTGTTTATGAGAGAAGGAAATTAGGAACTGAACTGAATTTTTTATGAGAGAAGAAAATTAGGAACTGAACTGAATTGTTTATGAGAGAAGGAAATTAGGAACTGAACTGAAATTAAGCTGAAGAACAGGTCCTTGGTATTTAAAAACACAAACCACAAATCTCTCATATGCCACATCATCATAAATTACTCATTTGTCATATGTCAGCTTCCTTAATATTTGCCTTTTATATTCCCTTTTAATATAATGTTCAACTTTTTATGCATTTCATAACTTGCAAATTTAAGTAAGAAAATAAAATGTTTCATTTCCAACATAATAAATTAAGATTATTATTTTTTTAAAAAAAAATAGCAAAAAAAAAATGTTAAGACAAATAAACAACACATTATAAGAAAAATAATCTAAGTAATAACCCGTGTATCGAACGGCCCAAAAGGCTAGTTTACCTATAATATAAATAAATAATATAAAGGTGCATAAATTTAAGGAGAGAGAAAGCTCAACACTCATTACATTTGTACACGTGAAAGGACATAAATGTAAGAAATTACATATGGGGGTAAGAACGTAAACAAATATTTTGAAAGACATATAGGTCCGTGCACTATTCATAGGTGCAATCTCCTATTTTTCATAAGGTAGGGATTAAATTTGTATACAATAGGTCATTTGTTCATCTATGGATTTATTTGGACAAAATTTAACATAAAATTTGGGACTTCACAGTGCTCACACAGCTTATTTATGATTGCAGACTTGCAATAAGTAATGCATGAAACTTTTTATATTTAGAATGTTTTTTTTTAATTTTAATTTTATTTTATTTTTTCAAAGGATAAAAACAAACTACAAATTAACATTAAAGCAAATAAAATTAACCGCCGCTTCTCTAGCAATTTGATGAGCCCGATGAACACGCTGATGATCTGCCTTATGAACACGACAATATTGAAAGGTTGAGCCAAGCCGCTTAATCTTGGTGATGAGCCAGAGGTAATCAATGTTACCCTGACCATCCCCCGAAGAAGCATAACAAGATTATAGGAATCAGTAAAGACTGTGAGGGACTGAAACCCACAATCCGAAGCCCACTGTAATCCATACCAGCACGCCATTGCCTTGGCGTGTAAGGCTGAAGAGCAAACGCCGAAGTTACTTCCGCCAACGATCCGGTCATCCAACAGATCCACATTATCCAAGCACCACCCCATCCCAACATGGTCAGAATCTTTGAACCAAGAACCATCAATTTGTATAGATAGTAAAGCAGTCCCTTGGTTGAGCAAACCAAGCTGAGCTGCATAAAACCCAGGTGGGGGCGAGGTACCAGCTATACCCCCAATAACAGGGACGGGGGCACCAGAAACTTCGTGGTCGAGGAATATTGTATGAGAATCCATGACCTCTGCAAACCGAGAAGCAAAGGAGCAAATAGCAGTAGAGTCACCGAAAATTCTGGAATTCCGACATAACCAAAAACTCCCAAGGGTACCGACAAAGATACCCAATTGAGTACTGTAAGGCCCATCTTGACTAATGAAAAATCGGATATAATCTTGGACCCAATCTGAGAGAGAAAAGTCTCCATTAACTTGTTATTGACTTCTACTAAGGATATATTCTACGGAAAAGCTTATTACTTCGTATTACTTATTTTTGTAATAAAATCTGACCACCCATCAAAAATATTTTACTATTTTAATCAAATATATTTTATTTAAAATTAATCACCTAAATTTAGCTACGACTGGAAGATAATCAAACTATCAATATATCAAATTTCAATAGAGTTGGACAGAAATTCATATTAAAATTATGTATGAATCCAAAACTAATTAAGTACAACCATCATTCTTTTTCACATTTCATCATCTAAAATTCATGCTCTTGTTAATACATTATTTTATGGAAAATTTGTTATTATTAATCCCAACTTTAGGCTATTTATTTTCATTAATCCCAACTATCGATTATTCCTAAATAATCCCAACTTTAGGGGGTATTGTCTTTTATCAAGCCCTATAGGTTACCAAACCTGTAATAGCAAGTTATTCGCCACGTGTCAACATTCTATAGGTAAAAAAATTTAAAATAAAAATATTTAAAAAAAAAAACCCAGCTAAACACCCCCAACCACCGATATGCCACATCTGCCACCCAAGCTTTGACGTTGGATGGTTGCTCTCTCTCCCCCGTACACCGATTTCCCCCCTCCCCAGCGTTGGTGCCGTAGACCACCTCCCCACCGTCCTCCTCTCCTTTTTCGGCTCTCCCCAACAATCAATACTCCCTAAAACCACCTTACTCCACACGCTAAAACCACCTCACTCCACTCCCTTCACCATCATCGAACACATTCGATAATTCCCACCGATCAAAGCGTGGCTATGATAGCAAAATCTAGGAATCTCAACACCGACAACCTCACAAGCATGAACAACAACAAATCCCTTAGGGGTTTTGACGGCGTAACCATCAACAAAGAGTTCAATGGCATCTTCAGAGTTAGGGAAATGAACACGGGTGTTGTTGACGGGAGGACAAGTAGTGGACGAGGAAGATCTGGGGTGGTTTCAGCGGTGGCGAAAGCAGTGTTGTTGAGTTCAAAGATGGAGAGTAATTGGATGGGGGAACGCCAGTTAGGAGGGGTTTACTTGGTGGTTCCGGGTTGGGAGGAGTTTCGGGTTCTTAAGCAGGGGTTTAGGTTGGGTGGTGGTCGTCGTCTAGGGGTGGCGATGGCTACAAGCTGGGAGGGAGGGGATCTAGTAGCTTGGAAGCTAAGGAGAGGGGGGGAGGAGTTTTCAGATTTTTTTCGTTTTTTTAAGATTTATATTTTTTTGACCATTTAAAAGTTGACATGTGGCAATATAAAAAAAAAAAAAAAAAAAAAAAAGAAGTTTACCTTTTCTTTAGGTCACTGGTCATTTGGACTTGATAAAATAAAAAACCCCTAAAGTTGGGATTATTCAGGAATAATCAATAGTTGGGATTAATGAAAGTAAATGGCTCAAAGTTGGGATTAATAATAACAAGTTTTCATTATTTTATTTCAAGATAAATATTGTAAATTTTCTAAAGGGTTTTCACTCTTTATTTTTTTTCAACAATTACTTATTTTAATTTGACAATGAATCGAAGCTAAGCTACCAATGCAAAATACATTAAGGGTGCGTTCTATTCACCTTCTTTTTACTTATCTGATCTTATCTGAACTTATCTAAACTTATTAACCCTTGTTAGAACTTATTTTAGTTATAAATTGAACTTAGTAGCCTTGATTAACCCTTATCACAACTTATTTGAACTTATTTTTCCTGAACATATCTTATCTGAACTTATTAACCCTTATATGAACTTATTAACTCTGAAATAAGTGAAAATAAGGTGAACAGAACAGGGCCTAATTTTGTAGCTAGATTATATGCTCATTGCCATTGGTACACACGTGTAAAAAATTGTTCTGTAAAACGTAAATATTTTAAAAGTATATATTACAAAGTATTACATAATAAAACTTTATATATATGGTCTTTGTCAAAGAAAAGTGTGTAAACCTTATGAAAATCCAAGTTGTAGAAATATACATTATAAATTTATAATTCATAATTTCATAAATGCATATATGTCAATTTACTTCCTAATATATGGAAACAGGATAGGATGGAGAGACCATAACATAATTCACTGGATGATTTAGTTCCTAGGAATAAAAATATACAATACGAAAAGGAAAAAGAAATAATTTGTATGTTTGGAGAGACGCATCGGGCTAATTAAGGAATGAGGAATAGAGATAAAAATCCGTCTTTGGCACAAAAATAACAGGAGTAATTTGGAGAGGAGGGGTATTGAGATTGGACAAGGATAAATGATGAAATAAGTAACTACATATATAGTAAGATTCTATTTACATGTATCACTTATTCTGTATTACAATCTTATTCTGTATTACAATCTTATTCTTTTTTGGGAAATTCTCACTGGTGAACTCCAATTACTTAATTTTACAAGTGGTAAATGATCTTAAAATTAATTATCAATAGTAAACCTTAATTAGAATAACTAATCCATTGGTAACCTTAATGGTGATTTAATCTAATTATTTAACCATGGTTAACATTTAAAACATTAAAAAAAAAAACCTGAAATTCCTATTCTGCCCTTATTTACTTCCCCTCAACCAACAATGTCTAATAAAAAATAAACCAACCCATCATCTCCCTTATTTATTCTTCTTCCTATTCGAATTCTGAGCTCCATTGCAGATTAAGCTTGCAATTTTCATCAGTGTAAAAAAATCTAGGGTTACAAATATCGAGTATTAGCTTAATTATTTGGAGGTGAAAGATAATTTTGGAGTGAATTTTAGGGCAATCTGAAGGCAATTGGGGGAATTAAGTGTGACTAAATTGCGCTAGTTCGGGGCAAAATTCTGGATTGTTAGGCATCATAGCGGAGTAAAAGTGCGATCTTTGTTGCAAATTTATCAACTGGAGCGTGAATCGAAGTTAGGTATGCGTTTTTATGCTTACATTTGTAGTATGCCCTGTTTTTTGGTTTCGTATGGTTGATGATTGTATGCTTATTAATTATGCTTGTATATTGTCAAATTGAGATTGTTAAATGCGAAAGAAGTTTTTTTTTTATGGTTTAGATGTGTGAATTGTATGCAATTGTTGTCAAAGTTGTTGTTTGGTTTGATTGTTATCATGTCTGACTAGGGTATGAATCTTATACAAGTGTTGTTATTTGTGTTAGTGATTGATGCAGAATGGCTGATAATATAGTCTTACAGTTTCAATATAGGGGTGTTGATGTGACTATTTTGGTTGAGGATATTGATAAGGTTAATCTAATAGACCTAATTGTAGAGTATTGGGAAAAGGCAAAGGAAAACAATGTTGAAACACCTAAAAACCCCACATTCAATTATGTGTACAAGATGAAGCATGTGAAACTTGAAAATGACAATGATGTGATGAAAATGTTTACAAACTTGCCAGGAAAAAAAAAAAGAAAAAAAAGAAGAGAGATCTACATATGGGTTGGGGATGGATTAAAAGACAGTAAAGTTGTAGCAGCTGCTAGGTCTTTGGTTAAGGGAAAGCATCAAATGAATGCATCTAAGGTTGGTAAGGAGCAAATGATTGAGCCTGAAGTTTTGAGGCCTTTAGTTATTAAACCTAGGAAGAAACTTACACCTAGAAAGAGAAAGACCAAAGAAGTAGAAGCTGAAGTTGTAAGTAAGGAAGACTTTGATAGGCATGTGAGTGCATTGGGCAAGCAACATACAACTGTTGAACTTGAAGTGCTTAATTATGATCCTGATGAAACATGGCCTGAAATGGAACAGAGATTGGAAGAAGAGGGTGTTGGTAGTGGTAGAGGCAGGGAAGGGCTAGAGGTAGGGGGAGGAACAGTGTGAGAGGTAGAGGGAGAGGAAATGCATCTGGGAGAAGGAGGGGAAGAGGGAGAGGAAATGCATTAGAGCATTGGTTCAATATTTCTCCAACCCCCTGGGAAGGTGAACAACCTGAGTAACCTGTTAACACCCAAGACCTAGAACCTCAATACATATCCCCTGAAGATTTGATCATCCAAGACACACAACCTAAACCAACTTCCCAACACATTGTACCCCCTATGCAAAATGTAGGTGCATTTGGTGTTAGTAACAACTCTGGGTTCAATGAATCGTCTAAGTCATCTAGGGTCTCAACTTATTTTCAAAGGAGGATGCCTAGAACTAGTGCCAGAAGAAAGGTTATTGTAATTAGTAGTAGTACAAGTGGTGGTGAGAGTGTTGTCAACACTATGCATAAGTTGGATGAGAATAGAGTTGGAGGTGGCAGTGAGAATGTGAGAGCTGAAGTCAGTTTAGGTGAAGACACTGTTGAGACAGCTTTGACAGTGTATGAAGATGATGATGATGATAATGAAGATGGGTACAATCCAGATGAGAAGTCTGAGGATGATGGTGATGATGAGGATAGTCAAAGTTTAAGTGAAGAGGAAGAGCAATCCAAGGATGAATATGGGCCTATGGTTGAGGATTCCTTTGATCCTTTTGAGGAAGAAGAATTTGAGTGTGAGGATGAGCAGGATAACTACTTGAGTAGGCTGTATAACAATGGGGAAGTTTACAAGGATAAGGGGTTTGGTAAAATAGTTTTGAAGGAATGGCAGCTTTTTGTTGACAAACAACACCTCAAAGATGTTGTTAGGGATTATTGTATACAATGTGGGTTTGTTGTTGTTGTTGTTGATTATTCTAGCACCAAAAGATATGCAGCAAGATGCTCAGACATACACTGTAATTGGAGGCTGCATATATCAATTTTGCTAGATAACACTACATGGGCAATAAAAAAGCTTAGTAATCCAGAGCACGCATGCCAGGGACTTGAGACTAGGAATCCAATGGTGAATGTGAGGTGGGCAAGAAGAGTGTTTATGGATGATATTAGGGCTAACAATGACATCCCAGCTAAGTCCCTGAATGAGTTGTTGTGGAAGAGATATGGTGTTGACATGGCACAGAGCATATTATACAGAGTTAAGTCACAAGCTTTAGAAGAAATACATGGTGGTCATGATGATTCATACAAACACTTGCCAATGTATTGTGATGTTGTTAGAGAGCTCAACCCAAACTATGTTGCTCATGTTGTTTGGACTAGACCTGAACCTGAGAGGCCTCTATAGTTCAGCAGCATTTTCATTGCTTTTCAAGCTGCATTGGATGGGTTGAAAGCAGGTTGCAGAAACTTGATTGGAGTATATGAGGCCCACCTTAAGGGCAATTATGGTGGTGTGTTGCTCTCTGCAGTAGCCATGGATGGAAATAATGAGATATTTCCAGTTGCATAGGCAATTGTGGGAGCTAAAAATGCTGACAGCTGGAAATTCTTCCTTTGGCATTTGAAGAATTCTCTACAAGATTCTGGAAGGGGGGATGAATGGTGCATACTTTCTGACAGACAAAAGGTAACATTGATGCATTGGTTCATTTCTCTGCATTGGTTCATTGCTTTTTTTTTGTGATTATGATGCTAATAACATTGGTTATTTTGTCTGTATAGGGTATTGATCTAACCTTAACTGAAATTTGGCCAAAGGTGGGGAGGAGATACTGCTGCAAGCATGTAGTAAAAAATTTCAAGGGCTAATTTCCTGGCTTGCTAATGTTCCAGCTTTTCTGGAAAGCTGCCGGGGCATACAACCAATTCACTTTCAAGAAAGTTATGACAGCTTTACGGAAGGCAAATCCACTTGCATTGGTGTGGCTTGTAGAACTTGGCCCACAGTCAACTTGGACAAAGCATGCTTTCAATCCAACCATCAAAAATGATATCAACAAATCCAACTTTGTTAAAAGCTTCAATTCTACTTTGGGAGTAGATAGATGCAGACTAGTATTGACCTTGCTTGAAGGTAACAATATTAATCAAGCTCTCATTTGAGGATTATTGATTTGGGCAACTTGAACACATGCTAATATGTCTTCCTAACTTTGAATGTAGGTATAAGAAGGTTAACTATGGTAAGAATGGCTACTAGAAGGGAAGCTTGTGAAGCTTGGAGAGATGATTTCTTCCCTAACATAATGAGAAGAATTCAAGTTATAAGGTTTGAGTCTAGGTCATGTGAGTGCTTAAAATCTGGTGATGGACAATTTGAAGTGTTAGATGGCAGATCTGTTCTTGCTGTGAACCTTAAGGATAAAACATGTGTGTGTAATGCATGACAATTATCTGGATTGCCTTGTAAACATGCTATGAGGGCAATATTGCACTCACATGATGACCTTAGGAAGTACATCAGTGAGTGGTACTCAGTCCATAGGTACAAGCTCACCTATGCAAACACCATCAAAGTGATACCTGATCTAGAGCAATGGCAGGACAACACTTATGAAGAGATTGGGCCACCACCAATGAAGAGAGGGATAGAGAGACCTGCTAGGAATAGAAGGGTAGAAGAAGGTGAGCAGGCTAAGGGGAAAAGGTCTAAGAGTGTGAAATGTAGCAAATGCCAACAGTTTGGGCACAATTCACAAACATGTCAAGGTGGACTGACTAAGAAAGAGAAGGCCAAATCTGGAGCAGCCCCAAAGCAAGCCAAATCTAGAGCAGCCCTCAAAGCAAGTCCCAAAAACAAGGAAAGGAATCAGTCAAAGCCAACCAGATCCTGCTACACTAGCATCTTCATCACAACCAGTAAGACAGTCACCAAGTACCAAGGCAAAGAAAGGAGTTTCAGCATTACAGCCTTGTTAGATTATGCATTTCAGAGTTGAATTATAATGTATGGCTGTTTTTTGTATGATCACATTAGGAAATCAAACAATGTATGCCTTTTTAGGTTGCCAAATTCTGACTTGGATTTTTTTGGTTGTTTTTTGAACAAGTATGGTTTGGTTCAAGTTTATGACAATATGAATTTGTCCTGTGATTATTGTTTCAATACAATCTCTGTTTTTGTTCAATTATTTATGCTGGCATTTCAGAGTTGAATTATAATGTATGGCTGTTTTTTGTATGATCACATTAGGAAATCAAACAATGTATGCCTTTTTAGGTTGCCAAATTCTGACTTGGATTTTTTTGGTTGTTTTTTGAACAAGTATGGTTTGGTTCAAGTTTATGACAATATGAATTTGTCCTGTGATTATTGTTTCAATACAATCTCTGTTTTTGTTCAATTATTTATGCTGTCATTTTTGGTTCAATATGAATAACAGTTGAAATTGCAAACAATCTTATGTAAATAAAGTGCTTTTATTCGTGAAAAAGCACTACATAAACTGAGATTTGTTCTCCTAGTAAACCACACTATTAATCCATAAAACATACCCCCACCATCCTAACAACCTTAATCATCACTTACCAACTACAAATAAAAGCACAAAATACATTATCAGGGCCACCCTAACAATTAATTTGATAAATTTTAGCAACTCATCAAGCCTATCAATAACACCAAAAACACTACCACCTTACTCAACCTCCATTTCCTCTCCAACACTAATTATATCTCCTTCCTTCAACCACGCAAAGAAATCGCAGCTTCTGCACTTAAAGAACAGCCTCCGTGGGTTTCTCGTTGTCTCTGAAATCATAACAACAACAATCTGGGGAGGAGAACAACCGCAACAAGTATGCTTCACCCACGCAATGTTGTCATCCATGGTGATAGCCTTCCTAGCAGTAGACGAGCGAGAATTTCTCATCGAAAATGGTGGAAATTGGGGGTAATTGCTGGGCAGACAGAGAGAAATGAACAGAGTTAGAAGTTAGGGTTCATATGAATTGGGGGAAATTGGGGGAAATGATAATATATAGACTTAGGGAAATTCGTTTAGGAGGGAATTAGGGAAATAATTTTGGAGGGAAAGCTTATTTTTTAGGGATAAATTAGTAATTATTGCTATAGTTAACCATGGTTACTAAATAATTAGATTAAATCACCATTAAGGTTACCAATGAATTAGTCATTCTAATTAAGGTTTACCGTTGATAATTAATTTTAAAAACATTTACCACTTGTAAAATTAAGTAATTGGAGTTCACCAGTGAGAATTTCCCTTCTTTTTTTTTTACTAATATATCAAATTAGAGACAATCATTATTTTATATCTTAATATTTCCCTATTCTATTTTAGTAATTAAATCATCCCTTTCCCTATCCTCAATTCATACCAAACGCCGTAAAAGCCTACACAACTGATGATTCTAATGTAGACTTATGACTTTTGACTACCACACTTTTTTTTTAATAATGGACGGCTAAGATTATTTGTTTTTTGGTTTATTTTTTAATTAAAAATATTTTTTTTAATTTTTAAATATATTTTTATCTTCCATAAATTATTTTTTTTATATTTTCAAATTTCTGAAAATAAAAAATATATATAATAATTAAAAAATATTTTTTTTAATTAAAATTACCAATTAAAATAAATTGAAAAACAAATAATCTTAACCGTCCATTTTAAAAGTTTGTGGAACTCAAAAGTCATAAGAGTATATTAGAATTTTCTCAAAATAACTTAACTTTTTTTTTAGACCAAAGTAACTTAACTAATCTAATCTAAACTTATCTAAAATTAACTAAACTTATTTTATTTGTAATTTGAACTTGGATACTCTCTATTAGAACTTATTTTTACTAAACTAAATTTATCTTTAACTTAACTGAAATTATTAAATATGAAATAAGTCAAAATGAGATAAACAGAATCGGCTATTAATTAGAACAAAATATTTGTCCAAATTATAACAACGAATAATTACTAGGGAGTACATGTGCATAAAAAATATGGTTATTATTATTAAGATAAAAAAGAGTAAGGAAGGAGGGGAGGGCCATGCAGACGAATCAAAAGGAAAGTTTATCCTATTGTAATGCAGCAGAGATAGATAATACTCGACGACATATTTCAGGGGGGATGCACTTACAACGACATACTACTACTATTACGATTTCTACGCTTTACCCACACCCTTTTTCTCTCTCCTCTTCCTATTGGCTGTTTCTATACTCATGTGAATCCCATCAACTTGCTTATTTCTTATGGACCCCACTCTCCTTCCCATACATAGCCCACAACACATACATACTCTCACTCCTCCCCACTCTATCCTTGAATCTTCCTTTCTCTTGACCCACTCCCCTAACTTACATTTTTCTCCTTTTTTTTTTTTCATAAATTATAAAAAATATAATAATTTTCTATGTTATTGTGAGCGCTCATGTTATTGTTATACTTTGATAATTATATTATTTTCTTACTTATTTATTTACTTCCTTTAGTAGAAAATTTCTTATATATACCCCTCTTCAACCTTCCCAACCTCATTCAAACCCCACATAATATTATCCAACTTCTCACCCTCCCCCTCTCTCTAGAACTCACCACTTTTCCTAATTTTCTCTCTCTAAAAGAAATATTCATTGAAAAAAGTTAATTTTTGATATTTTGAAAAAAAATAAAAAGAAAATGGATGTAAGTAGTATGGATGAAAGTTCTTCAACGAGTGAATCTCTGATTAGTACCACCCCACAACCTACAATAATGGTTCGTAATATTATGAAACCTGCTCCCTTACCCGGCAAGGCGTCCGCCATGGCGGGCAGTCTGTGCCGGATGGGGAGCGGTACGAGTGTGGTGATCGATTCCGAAAACGGAATCGAGGCCGAGTCGAGGAAGCTCCCATCGTCAAAATACAAGGGAGTGGTCCCACAGCCAAATGGCCGGTGGGGGGCTCAAATCTATGAGAAGCATCAGAGGGTTTGGCTTGGTACTTTCAATGAAGAAGATGAAGCTGCTCGTGCTTACGACGTAGCTGCGCAACGGTTCCGTGGCCGTGACGCTGTTACGAATTTCAAGCCGCTTTCGCCGGAGGACGAGCTGGGTGCTGGTGAGCTTAGGTTCTTGAACTCGAGGTCGAAAACTGAGATTGTGGATATGCTTCGAAAACATACTTACATCGATGAGTTGCAGCAAAGCAGGCGGAACTTTAAGGTGGACGTTGAGAAAGTGGGAGGTGGATTGAATTTATCTGGTGAGAAAGCTAAGCCGATTGACGGAAGTAGTGGAGGATTTGGGAGGGAGCAATTGTTTGAGAAAGTAGTGACTCCAAGTGATGTAGGGAAGTTGAATAGGTTGGTTATACCTAAGCAGCACGCCGAGAAGCACTTCCCGCTCCAGGGTGGGAGCGGGACGTGCTCCTCCTCGTCCAAAGGCGTGCTGCTAAACTTCGAGGATGTCAACGAGAAGGTCTGGAGGTTCCGGTACTCGTACTGGAATAGCAGCCAGAGCTACGTCTTGACTAAGGGGTGGAGCCGATTTGTTAAGGAGAAGTGTCTTAAGGCTGGGGATATTGTAAGCTTCCAGAGATCTACTGGCCCGGATAAGCAGCTATACATTGACTACAAACAACGAAATATTAGAAACGGGCCTGAGTCTGAGTCTGCTGAGGTACTGGACAACCGCGTTGTTGTCCAGTACCCAGTAGTGGAGGTACGATCAAGTGGGCCAATGCTACGATTGTTTGGGGTAAATATTTGTAAGGCTCCAGTTGGGATTAGTGCAAATGCGGTGGCCGAAGCGGTTGCCGAAAATGGATGTGGCAATGGGAAGAGGTTAAGGGAGGTGGAGTTGTTGACCATGGAGTCTAGTAGCAAGAAGCAGATGGTGGTTGCTGCTTTGTGACATCTAATTAATTGATTTTGTTTTTTTTTTTTCTTTTTAATTATTCTAGTTGATTAATTGTTTAATGTGGAGATAGGTGTAGGATGCAGGTGGTGCAAGTTGCAATATGTAAATTAGTATAACAACCCAAAAAAAAAAGCAAGAACAAGAAAGAAAAAACACAGCTGAAGAGAGCTGGTTATGTTTTTATGTAAACTTTGAAGAAAAAAAAATTACAAAAAAAAAATAGTATGAAAGGAACGAAAGTTCAAAAGCAATGGGAAAACTGTCCATCCTTCTTTATGTACATGTTATATCAATCTATTTTTCAATTTTTTTTTTATTAGAAAAAACTTTTGATTAAAAAATATCCCAATTTAATTAATTAGTTTGGATATGTTCCTCATGTGGTTAATTAAATAAATGAGACTTTTTGGTGCATAATAAGTAATAAAGCACCATTGATATGCTATGCAATAAAGAGAGATTGCTACTCCTTTTGCATCAAAGGTAGAACTTAAAATGGAAATATGTTATCAACAACAGAATTAAAATAGTAATGTTGAGTGGAATTACAAGATGGAGAAAGGTCCGATCGATTGTTTAATAATGAAAATGTGTTGCTATTTTATGGAGCAACAATGGAGCTGAGGGAATAATTATGAGTATGTATTTGGGGTTTTTTTTTTTTTTCCTCTCTCTCTCTCAAGATCTGTAAGCACTAAATCAAAACAAGATCTGCTAATTCATCTTATTTTTAATTTTGAAAGAGACCATTGATTGAAAAATATCACTTTATAAATTAAGTGACGACAGTCTGTATAAAGCAACGCTTAAACACATGATACTTGACTTTTATAAGAACAATAATTCATGTAAATTTCGAAGAAATAACCACACTCAATATTATAGATATTTATAGTTATAAAAAAATAAATAAATAAAAAAAAAGCTTGTTTATTTATTTAAAGTTTCACCAATTTGTTAAGCTATGATTTTTGTTAAGGTAACCCAATATCTATCCAATGTTAGGTTTTCACCCAAACTTTATTTCTTCATCTTTCCTTCATAATAGTTTGAAATTAGGGAATAGTTGTGGAGTTGTTAAGGTGTCAAATATTCCAATCTCACCATGCAACTTGCATATATTGAAATGACTTTAATACCCAAACAGAAATGGTTTAATACAAAACCGTACTCCCACTTGCTACTATTATAATTATTACAATATTATCTTTAATGTTTAAACAAATGTATTACGCCAAATATTTTTTCTGTTGAGATTTTTTAATAAGCTTTTCGAAATTCAAGTAGACTTGACTTTGTAGAGGAAGGCACATGATATATCTATCGACTGTATCACAATTAGCTTGTAAGTTGTAACTATAACTTTGAATTATCAAACATTAACACGTAAAGGGACAAAATTACATTATTATAGACCATTTTTACACTACATGTATATATAACACATATAATAATTAGTTTCTTAAATTAGTACTATTAGTTTAGATTAGTTTTAATGTATGTTTCCTTTCTCTTCGAAACCTTATCTTTCATACAACATTTAATCTCATCATAACTAATTAAAAAGAGGTCTTTATATTAAAAACAAAGACGGAAAACAATTGTGGAAGTAAACTAAAAAAACTTAAAACATACTTCACATTAATTACAACCCTAAAAGAAAAGTCACTACTAAGAAAACTGAGAGAAAAGTCAATTTCATATCAATTACAACCTTGAATAATACTGCCAAATTTTAATCAATGTTAAAATACAAAGGAATTGTATCAAATTGTCATCAATTCATTCCATTATATGTTAATAATTTGAAGTTTTAATGAGAGGGGTGGCTGATTTATTGGTCTTCATGATTAATACATGCATTAAATTAATGTATTTAGTTATATATATCTTCACAAGTAGATGATGAATTTCTTCCTCTTCCCTCTTTCTCTTTTCCAATTGAAGAAAAAAGAAAATATAATGGCTATTAAATTATATTAACTATGCATATGTTAATTTGAAAATTATAACAACTTAATTTAAAAATAATAAATAAATAAATTACAAATTACTTTTTCATGCATTATGAAAATAGTCATGCTAGGATTTAAATATTTTTTTTCGATTTGTATAAGTTTCAAAATTTCTCAAAATTTACGAGTATTTGGTTTTCTTTTATATATTAATTATAATATTACATGCAATACGTACTAAGGGTAACAGACAATTTATCAACTCTTATATTTTAAAAAAATCTCAAAATACCCCCAATAAAGGAAAAGCTTTTCCATCCCTCAATAATGGTTTACTCCATTTTGAAGATTTCTTATTAAGTGATATATAGTGCTCTACGAAATATTTTCTACGTTTTTTTTTAATATTTATTTTCTATATGAAATATTGTCTTTCGGGAACTTATGAACTTAAAAAAATAACAAAATTAAAAAAAAAAAAAAAAAGTAGTAATTCATAAGCTGAACGTAAATCTTTAATATTTTTTATATAAGAAACCAAGTTACCAGCCTAAATCGAGTTTAAACAAATTTGTGACAAAAACAGACCAACAAACCGAAATCAAGATTTTAATCCGGTCTATTTTCAATCCAAATTCAGATCGTGTTTTGTACACACTAAAGCATAAAAGATTGGAACTCCCGTGCAAATTAGTTTCCTCTTGCCAAGAGATAATAAGGCTATGAGAGAGACATACAATTAAAAGACCAAGTCAATTAATGTGTATTTGTGCGAAGTCCTCAAGACTAATTCCAACATTGTACCAAGAACAAATAGTAACAACGTTAAACATTATTTATGAATATGACATCGAATCCAACAAAACAATTCTCATATTAATCCAACATTGTCAGAAAACTTTCTCACTATTCTTAGTGCAATTCTCGTTGTATACATTGCATGGTACAAAATGATCATTCATATCATAAAATTATGGCATTAATATTACTATATTTGTACATGGAATTCGTACTTTTGTACATACAACTTACATGTAAAGTGTACGCAAACGTCTAGATACATGCATGACGAAACATAGAGATATTTGGCTGTTATAAAATCTTATTGAATCTCTAACCTTATAATATAAATTATTATTACATGAATTTATTTAACAAACATATTTAATTAAATAAATTAAAATACAAGGTACATTTCTAATTTTGTCTGTACTACAAGAAGCCATTCGACATTTTCTGATGGCTATATAAATTCTTGGCATAGGTGACCAATTTATAGAATTATACATTGTATTAAGCTAAATTATTTATATTATTATATAGGTTTATTTGTTGGTTGAATGATTATTCTAATCTAAAGTTTGAATCATGTGATAAAATCAGAAATGAGAAAGAGTTGTTGGCAGCCAGCTATGCGCCATTTGTAGATATCATCACTAATTTAGTAGTTTTACTTCTAATTAATTGTCTAGTGGTCTAGATTGCAAAGCTTTTGTTAATTATGTGATTAACGGATCCTTGAAAGCATGATTAAACATGTTTAGGAAATCAAAGAGAAGGTGATATAATTAAAAATGTTATTGAATTGTTTAAACAAGTTCTACCGCAAAAATGAGCTAATTAACTAAATTCAGCAAAAATAAGTTAAGAAAGAAGTTTGTAACTGATGATCTAATAAATTCAGCAAAAATAAATTAGGATCCTAGAGTTTACATTTCCGAATAATATAAAGCTAAAATTACTGTTCACATTTCAGTAAAGGTATAGATATTTGGTTCTATATATCAAGTTGGAAAAACTTTTGTATACACTCGGTTTACATTAATATTAATGTACATTGAGCACTATAAGGGTAACTTTTAGCTAATTTAAGGGTAACTACTTTTTGCCTTTTTTTGGATAACTTTAAACATAATACAATTTTTATATAAATAGACTCCAAGAAAAGTTTTATAATGGTAATTTAATTACATTCAATCACTAATAATTGATTTTTAGTCATTTAAAATGTGATTCTTTACTAATAAAGCGTAGATAATTTTTATTTGTATTGGGTTACTTTTATGCATATTAGAATAACTTTTATTTATTTTAGGGGTAACTTTTGATCACTTTAGGCTATCTTTATAATGGATGTACAATAATTATTGTACACCCGATTTTTGTAAAAGTTTGTGATCAAGTTGAAGTGAAATAGTTAAACATATTATCTATCCTCATCTTACAAAATTGATATTCTAAGGAGTATAAAAATAAGTTAAAAGTTTAACTTAATAAAGATAAGTTAACTCTGGCCAATGTTATTTTTAATCGGTAAAAATCATCAGTAATTTTTAAAAATAACTATATTTGTGATTATGTAAAACCAATTTAATTTAGTAAAAGTAATTTAGATTGAGTATATATAATGTGAATGGAACTTGGCCTAAATAGTAGAATGTAGGTAAAATTATACTTGGTATAAGAATTCAGACATATATATTGTTCACCTTCGTGGGTTCATGTTATCCGATAAATTAGTCGATTGAAGTTAGCTAGGTCTCGTCTCACTAAGGCTGCTATTTTCTTCATAGATTTGGACTCCATTTTTAAAGACATTTTATTATTTAGTTCTTTCATTGATTTTGTTTCCTGGTTGATCTCATGTAAAAAGGAGATGGAAGTGTCGTTTTTTATTATTTTGTTAGGTTAGTACCATTTGTTATTGAACAAGCTAAGTTTAGGAGAATTATCATCCCTCGAGATTTTTCCTTATATTCAAATGGACAACTTATCTGAAATTAATAATAGCACTAATCTTTCCTTTCACAATTCTGATAAAAGATTATCTCAACCGCGAAATTGATGATTTGGATGATTAATTAGCTTACAATAGTCCGTCGAGTTGAAAATTATATATAAACCCTTAAAAAGATGGGAGCTCTAACACTAAACTCCCACTTAATTTTCATAGAGATAATGTCCATTCATAAGACTTATAATTAAAATAAAATAAATTAAAATAACCCAAAAATAAACAATCACGTACAGCATGCATTATTGAGTTATTGCTAATTTAAAATGCCTTTTTTCTTCTGCTCTTGGTTGTGTATAATACAAAGTATTCGAAGATACAACCTCCTTCTAACCTAGTCTATGCAACAAAATATAAGTATATGACAGAATATTATCAAATTTGTATCATTAGATTCTTGACAAAAGAAAAGTTGAAAAGAGAAATAGAATAAATATTGAAAACAACTTGAGTTCATTGTATCCATGGTATTATTTTTTATATGGCATAATGAACAATAACTAAAGCTAACTAAAAATGAAGCAATTGGAATTATTCTTTTTTGGGTTTTATGTTGTGTTTTGCTTGAGGCTATTTGATAAAACTATCTCAATTATTGCCATTGTGCGATAAATGGCAATTTGGAATATATTTTGCTATGAATATAATCATACTGTTAGAGAATCAACTCAACCAAAAGCTTAAGATGATGGTTGAGGCCCAAGAATATGTTTTATACTCTATCACTCCCTCTCACATGAAAGGCCCTTTGGGCTTGAAATGTGGATGCAACACAGGCCCACCCATACCTGGCGCGAATTAATTCCATTTTGAAGGAGGAGTAGATAAGATTCGAACCCATGACCTCTATGTCACATTGGCTCCGATATCATTTTAGATTTTGTGAAACTCCCCAGATTCGATTGTATTCAATTAATCAATATATATAGGGTTACAAGTATGAGACTTAATCTTGTTAGGAAATCTCAAAAGATAATTACAGAATATATACAAAATATATCCTACTATAACAAAATATCTAGACTATTAATCCTATTTTCTATCACATACAAACGTATGATTGTCTAATAAAATTTCACATGATAACGATTCTTTCTCATATAACTCTTCGTCGAGAACTAATAATTGTATATATAATGAATTAATCAAGCTAATATAACTTATATAAGTGGTCTAATTTATCACTAACAATGTAATAAGTTGATAACTTAATTTGAATGGAAGAAGTATAAATCACCATATACTATCGAACTCTAGTATATATAGATAGGAGAATTTGTTTTTACCACTCTCGCTTATTTTTTTGTTTTAAAAAAGTATATGATAAATGATGTGGACGAAATAGATAATCGAGGATATATAATTAATGTTGTAGACATGACAATAAGTACTAAGAGAACAAGTAGACGAAGATGAAGAGAAGGAAAACAAAAGGAATCCGATCTGGTTGCCAAGGAAAGTGTCGTTGTCTTTTGAAGACTTACTGTAAATAAGTTGGTTATCAGACAGATGTAAACATTTTAACAAGCATAATTACAAGATAACGACTGCATCTCAAATTATTACTTTAACATAGTTTCAGCATGCGTTTCAGTTATCTTTATTTTCATCTTGCGGAATTTTACACAGGATTTTAGCTATATTCAATTAATAAACCAAACTTTCTTTTTCTTTCGTACGGACAATTATGAGTATCCTCTGAATTCTTAGCTTATCTATTTAAAGAACTTTCGATAATATTACTAAGGAAAAATTATCACCATTAATCCCAACTTTGCCTCGTCCGTTAATATTAATCCCAACTTTCGTTTATTCTCTATCACTCCCAAATAATATTACTAAGGAAAAATTGTCACTATTAATCCCAACTTTGCCTCATCCGCCAATATTAATCCCAACTTTGCCTCATCCGCCAATATTAATCCCAACTTTCGTTTATTCCCTATCACTCCCAACTTTATACCATATTAATTTTTATCACTCCCATATGACCTGCAACCGATTAATTAGGTTAACATTTGTGAATTAGATTTTTTTGCACACGTGTTAATATGTAATTGGTTGAAAAAAAAAGAGAAAATTAAAAAAATATATGTGTATATAAAAATAAATTTCCTAAAACTAACCCAACAGCTGCCCCACCTCCACCACCACACCACCACCACCACCGACACACACCTTCTCCACACGCAGCCCATTTCGGCCGTTTGTGGCCCATTTCGTGGCTGATTGTCGCCGGTTTTTAAAGGGGAAAGGGGCGAAATTCGTCGAGGAATTAAAGGGGCGAAATTCGAAGGGGAATGGAAGGTGTAGGCGAAATCGGCGAAGAAGGGGGCGAAATCGGCAAGGAAGGGGGGGAAATCGGCGAAGAAGGGGGTTGATTTGGCTGCGCTGGGCAGCGAAATCGAGGGTGGGGGAAGGGAAATGGATGGGTTTCGAGGGCGGGGGAAGGGTGGGTGTCGTTTTCCGGCAGTGGGGGAGGGGTTTTCGGGGGTGGGGGCGATTTTCCGGCGGGGTGGGGGTGGGGGTGGAGTGTTTTCCGGGATAGGGGTGGGGGGCTGAGTTTGGTAGTTTTTTTTTTAATTTTGTTTGGACCTATCACGTGTGGACACGTGTCTAGGTAACCTGCTATATCAAGTTAGATGACCAGTTGGGGGTGATAGAAATTAAAGGCATACAAAGTTAGGAGTAATGGTGAATAAACGAAAGTAGAGATTATTACTGGTGGACGAGGCAAAGTTCGGATTAATGGTGGCAATTTTTCCTATTATTAAAAGAAGTAAAAAAAAAATAACACTAGTAGAAAAAGCTAAATGAGCACGGAGTAAATTGCACCGGTTTAACAAAATTAGATAAAGTTTTCATCAAAAAAAAAAAAAAAAAAAAAAGAGATAAAGGTTAAAATAAAATTTAAGTCTAGTTAAACACAACTTGTTTGTTTTAATTTCAGTAAAAACAATTAAGTTAAATTATAATAATCCGAATAAGTTGTATTCGATAAAATAAAGTTGAGGACAACAAATCTTTGGTGTTTATATAAAGGACCTGTTCTCTTCAACTTAATTTCAATTCAATTCCAAATTTTCTTTTCTCATAAACAGTTCAACTCAGTTTAGTAAATCAGAATAGACCCAAACTCTTAAACATCAACAAAGTGTACAATGCCTTTAACTTAGACAATTGACTATCACATATAAAATCATTAATAATATATTGAACCTGTTTAAATAATTACAAAGTATTATTTACTCGAAACTCAATTGTTGTTGATTAATTTGAAATTTAATACTCTGTAACCTGTACAACCACAAATGCACTTTCTTGTCGCCTTATTTTAGCCTAAACTTTACCTTATAAAAATGTTTTAGTCAAGTATGATTATTGAAGCCTTGTTTAGTTTACCTTATTTTTACTTATTTCAGAAAAAATAAGTTCAGATCAGATCGAAAAAAATAAATTCAGTTTAGATAAGATTAGAAAAAATAAGTTCAGATCAGATCATCGTTTTATGTGCAGTTTTTTATTGCTAAATATCTTTAATTTCGTAATGAATTTTTTTAAAAAAATCACATAATAATAAAATACACATTATTACGAATCTAATAAGACCCCACTTGATATAATTTTTCCGTACGTATACATTATCGTATAAGTAAAGTCAAAGTTTGGTCAAATCTGACATTCAAATCAAGACCAGATCAGATCAGATTAGATAAGTTCAGATAAGCAAGTATAAGGCGAACTAAACAGGGCCTGAATTGCTGAAACTTGTATTCTACGGAGTGAATTACACCTTTATACTAGCAATGGCCTCAACAAAATAGTCGTTTGTCCGTAAGCAATATAAAACCTATTTGTAGTTGTAGCTAGCTGTAGGAAGTTTTCCTTGTTTTGCAAAACTTACAAACAAATTCTATAGTCCTAATTCCAAATCTTTATAAAGTCAATTCGAGATTTTAGATAGATATTCTTCCCCAAAATTTGAGTTGTATTGCTTGTATCTTAAGCAATTATCTCAACAGTGGTTTAAATTTAAAATATAAGTTAATTAAGGGTCTCTTCACTTCATCTTAATTTTAGTTCAGTTCAGTTTAGTTCAGTTCAGCTCCAATCAGTTCAGTTTAGCACCTAATTTCCTTCTCTCATAAAATATTTATTTCAGTTCTATTCAGTTCAGTTCAATTCAATTCAACTCCAATCAGTTCAGTTTAATTCAATAAATGTGAACAGGCCCTAAGTATCATTTGTAAACTTAGCTTTGGTTACAAATTAGACTCGTGCTTGCTTTTCATATTCATCTTTATATTGAAAATTATCCCCTCTTAAGTTTTGCTTGATCGATTTTTATTTTATTTTTATATTGATGCAATAATTGAGTATAAGCTAATTAAATTATATTAAAAAAAAAGGAAAATTTGTCAAAAATAACACCACCTTTGGGCGGTCTTCCAAGAATAGAACGACCTTTGGATTATTCCAAAATAACACCACCTTTGACTCATATCTTCCGTAAATAGAACGTAACCTGTTAGTAACCTGTTTAATAGGTTACCTATGACACATGTCAAACTGTCAGTGGTCAAATTATTTTTTAAAAAAAAACATTAAATCTAAAAAAAAAACCTTAAAATAAAAAATTAAAACCTTAATTAAAAAAAGAAAACCCCCTACCCAACCCCACCGGCCCAACCACCACTCCTCCTCCACTACCAAGCCCCCCTACCCCCGCCGACGTCGTCTCACCCCTTCCCCGCCATTGTTAGGCCTCCCCCTGACCCCTTTCTCAGCGTCCTACTAGCACCCCTTTTCCTTCACTCAAGCTCGGTTAGTGTTTGATTGGGTTTCGAGGGTAGCTCGGCGCGCCGTTTCACGGTGATAGGGATGAAGGGCGGTGATTACATGGCGGATTCGAAGGTGATGGGTGTGAATTTGTTGGTTTCTGGGGAGTTCGTGGTGGATGTGGAGGTTCGTGGGGGGCTGAAATCGGGATCGGGGAAGGGAGCTTTCAGGTGGGATGGTCTGGTGAGGGGTGGTGGTTCCCGATGAAGGAGACGGCTAGCGGGGTGGCGACGAAATGGGAAATGGGTTTGGCTGGCGACTGCTGGTGGGGAGTTGAGGTTTTTCGAGGGGAGGGAGGGGGGTTTTAGGGTGGGGGAAGGTGGTTGAGGGGAGGGGCTGGTTAGGATGGGGTACCGCCGGCGTTGGGCTGTTGTGGTGGGGTTGCTTTCAGTGAGGGTGGTTTTTTGTTTTATTTCAGTTTATTTTAGTTTTAATTTTTTTTTAAAAAAAAAAATTTAAGTTTTGTTTTTTAAAATCATTATTATTAAAAAAAATGTTAAAATAAAATACTTTTTTTTCAACCAATCACACATGGACACATGTCAAATATAACCTGTGAAACAGGTTACAGGTTTTTTGTTTTATTTTTGGCGGATGTGCATCAAAGGTGGTGTTATTTTGGAATAATCCAAAGATCGTTCTATTCTTGGAAGACGGCCCAAAGATGGTGTTATTTTTGACAAATTTTCCTAAAAAAAAAAGCTCATAAATGTGCCAAGTCAATACAATCAAATGTATTTCTAAAATTCTAATTACTCCTTTCGTTAATTTATTTGTTTATTTATTGCAACACTCTCTATAGATGACCACTTTTTTAAAAAAAAAATTATAACGATTTCTTAATGGAAATTCAGAAATACCTTACACTATTTTATTACTTTCGTATATCAATTTCCTCACATGATCCCCAATCCCACTCCAACTCTACTCGTATTTTTTTAAAAAATATTACTCCCTCCGTATTTTTTTAAGTGACACACTTAGACCGACACGTAGTTTTAGGAGATTTTATTGGCTTTAATAAAATAAGATGTTAGTGGGGTAGGTTGGAGGAGTGAGAAATGATAAAGTAAAAGAATGTGAGAGGAAGTGGGGACCATGAAAGGAGTGAGAAATGATAAAGTAAGAGATAGTGGGGTGAAGATATATTATTAAAATGTAAGGAATTTTTAAAAGAGGAAGTGTGTCACTTGAAAAAAACGACCATTTAAAGAAAGTGTGTCACTTAAAAAAAACACGAAGGGAGTATTATGCTCTCACATTCCTTACTTTACACAATTATTTAACAAATTCAACTCCTTCAATCGGCGGAGAAACTCTCAATTGAATATTTACAGCATAATATTTTGTGCCTGTCAAAACATCACATAAAAACAAGGAGGGATATAAAGTTTAGAATTTTATGAGTATAAATAAAATTAACTTACAAGTTACAGCTACTGAAGTAGAACATTGTGCATATTCTATTATGCATACACTGATACACAAAATGGAAGCATGAGAGTATCACTCATGTACGGAGTACGTAATAAAGGTTTCTAGAGGGAAGTTGTAGCGAGGCATGCATGATCCATGATGCATGCGTTTTTTTTAATTTTTTTTTATTTGTTTTTTTTTTTGAACAAATGCATGTTTTGTTTCTTTAAATCAGATTGTATTATTATTGTTTCAAAAAAAAAAAAAAAAAAAAAAAATTATATCAACGGTACAGTTAACTTCATTGCGGCAATTTTCCCTATAAAAATAAATAAATAAAACTTTTATGCGGCATTTATTCGCTTTAATCACTTTATTCAAGTAAAACCTTCTAATATTTTTTTTAAAAAAAAATACTTATATTTAATTTATTAAATTCTACTATCTTATTTAGGGATGACACTCTAGTTTGAATCTCGCCTTGATCCAATCCGATTTGAAGAAATAAATCTGAACCGATTATAAGAAAAGATTAATCCGAATCCATCTTTATTTTACAAAATACAACTTCGAGCCAGAGGAGGATTGAAGTCAAATTTTCACTATCCAATCCGACTTTGACTTTTATATGTACTTATACGATTTTAATAATCCAACTTATGGTTTTATAGGTTAGTCGATCTTTAACATTGATTATATATTTGGTTGCTATTGATTATTATGTCAAAAATAAAATTGAAAATCGTGATCCAAGTCATATGCTAGGATTATTAGTCAGATCAAAGTCTGATTATCAGAGTTTGAGTCGGGGGTGAATAATAAATTTGACAGCTTGGAGGGTCGAGGTCGACTTTTACACAATCCGGCCCGTTGCCATCCTAATCTTATCCAATCACCTTCTTAAGGGCATGTTCTCTTCAATTTAGTTTTAATTCAGTTCAGCTCTTAATAGAGCCGGTTTGGTTATATTTGTTAATATTGTATTTATGTTAAGTTTATCTAGTTAAGAGTTTTAAACAAGTTAAGTATCCTATTATATTGTGTATATATATGTGATTAATATCAATGCAAAGACTAAGCTATTTTCTCCAATATTTCCTTGAGTTTAACAGCTCCAATCAATTCAATTCAGTTGCTAATTTCCTTCTCTCATAGACATTTCAATTCAACTCTAATCAATTCACTTTAATTCACCTCACTTCAATGAATCATAACAGGCTCTAAGCATATACGTGTAGAAAAACAAAGCAAATGCTTGGAGCCTTGGAGACGAAAAGGAGTCCGAATAACAATTTTAAAATCGGAGTAAAAGCGTAGCAAACTTGAGCCGTCAGAATATCAAATTGTTTGGAAAAAAAATACAAATGGCCGCAAATTAAGAAGAAGAAAAAAAAAAAAAAAAAAAAAAAACGACTTAGATGATGTCAACGATTGCAGTCAAAATATGTCGGCATTGTGTACTGTGAACTGTCACATGAATAATATATCATGATAGTATTAGATGCTACAGTTGATTAGACAACCACCACGTACAACTATTCAACCTTTTTTTTTTCTTTCTTTTTTTTTTTAATTATTATTTCTTAAGTAGTACGAAGTATTATTTTTATTACTGCCTCCGTCCTACTATTCAATATTTATTTTTCATTTTACACGGGAATTAAGAAAATTAAAGATTCCTTAAAACTAATAATTGGGAAGTATAAATATGCATGTGGAGTTAGAGAGAGTTAGAAAGAAAGAGAAAGTGGTTGAAAATTAGGAGAGGGAAATAAAGTATTGAGAATTGATATTAAAGTACAAAAAAGAAAAAGAAAAATGATGACAAATTATCAAAAAGAGAATAATAATATTGACAAAAAGTAAAATCTATAAATAGAAATAGGCACTTAATTTTAATGATCCTAAAAAAGAATACATATATATAATAAAAGGAGGAAGGGAGTACGTTTTTCTCAGGCTTGAGGTTACTTTAAAATTTAAAGTTTTAAACCCTCACTTTCATTTTTCCTAAATGTGGAATCATTTTATCCTCTTATATTATCCGAAAACAATTAATTAGGATTATAAGATAATTTAAAGCAGCTGAAACCATAATTTATGTATTATTGGATGGAATATAATTATGGTGAGGTTTGGAAATTATACACTAACCAACTTCCTTGAAATTTCTTGTGATATGTATTTACGTTGATAATCACTTTCTATAAATAAAGGTGTCATTAGTGAAGACTTAAGTTTGACTTGATAAAATTAGGTCTTCAATTTGGCTTAGGAATTGTATTGATCAATTCGAATCAAGCTAGCTAATCGTATTCATATCTATTGAATTTTAATTTCTCATAAATACCTTTGTCATTGACAAAAACTGCTGTAATAATCTTTTGGTTAGTACGTGTACACGGTTCAAGTTCAAGTAAAAAAAATGCGTTACTAACTCAAAAAAAAAAAAAAAAAAAAGAAGTGAAATAATGTGTTATCTACCCATCATTATGATTTGAATTTCAAGTAATGAAATATTAATATATGAGTTAATTAATAATTTTTGACAAATCTAATCAAAGAATAAGTAGCTTTTGTCAAAATTATTGGTGCATTACATGCATAGTATGCCTCCACATACATTAAATAGCTCATATAATAGTACGAGCACATATTTGATTAATGTATCTCCCATACAATCAATTAAAATAAAGGGCAAAGTAGTTGTTTTTCAAACTTATTTTGTCCAAATTACATTAAGAACTTAAATTTACAACAACATAAAAAATTATTTTAGCTAAAATAAGTCAAAAAAAATTAAATACAACAAATCTATAACACATAATTTAACCATCAAAGGATAATAATGTAATTTCAGCAACAAATGAGCTGAGTCTGAGTATAATTAACACACTAGTTGGAAATGATATTTATTTGTGTACAACAATTATCATGATCGCAAGGTGCCAGCAAAGGGCCTCGTCAGAATCTACATCACAGCAACTTGGTACGATATCCAATTATAGTAAGATTAATAGATATTAATATTAATCTTAATCCTAATTAATTTAAGGTAGACCACAACATATAATATAATCTCTCGCATTTAATTAAATAAAATAAATAATCTGTGGCCAGTTGGATTTTGTTTTGTAGCACATCTGAATGTAGTTAATAATAATATAATGACATAGTTGTGTTTATATTAACACTAATTCAGAAAATCATAACTACAATCCACATGTTATGTGTATGTATTAGGAAAAGACACATAAAACATTTCATCTTATATTATTTTTAAATTATATGATTGGTCGTACTTGTTGCAGATATTCAAGGGTCCAACCAATATAATGTTTGACTAATGACTAGTAGGCCTTAATTATGCTTGATTTATGGGTTATATTTCGAGTGATTTAAGTAGTTAATTAGGCTTAAGTTAACGCATACTACGTGCTTAGGTATTGGCCAATAATTAAGGGTCTTATCTCTTAGGATTTATGGCTAAGTAATGTACACGGAGTCTTGAACCTTCTTAGGTCCTTGGTCAACGATGCATGTACGAGCTGGTCTAAGTTATCATTCGGTAGGTAAGTTGTGATGAAGTACGTACTAGTATAGTACAAATAGTTGTGGGTTGGTTTTTCCACTCGTTAAAGTAGTTTGTCGGGTCGATTTTGGGTTGATCGGTAAGGACTTCTTCTCTTTACCTGAAATAAGTAGATTTGGTCTGATTTTATTAAGCTCTGATCTGATCTAATCTGATATAAATTTTTATTATCTGGTCTGGTATGATCTGCTAATTTGACTAAACTTTAACCGCTTTTAATACTAATGTATAAAGAGGAAAATTATCAAAACGGATCTTGTTAGATTCGTCTCATTATAAACTTTTCAAATATGTAATTTTCTTAATGTTTTTAATACTTAATTAACGATATTTAACAATAAGCAAATGATAATTAAAAGTTTTGATTTGAATGTTTCTGGTCTAGTCCGATCTGATCTGGATTTATTAAGAAATAAGTAGTAAGTATCATAAACAAGTTGAAGCGAACAAGTTCTAAGTTTTGAACAATTTTTTTTTTTTTTTCAATCTTGAGTCGAGAATACTTTATCATGGCCTAAGATGTTTAACTATGGGTTGATTGAAATGTTTTACTCTTTCAAATTTTGGTGCTCATTTTAGTATATTTATTTATTTTTATTTTTATATACACTAGGTTGTCTCATTCAAGTCCAAGAGCGGGACCAAATTGGACCTGTTAAGATAGGAATGGATTTAAAATCCGATTCAAAACCCGAGCATACATGACTGGTTTTAAAACATTGTTTAGATATTATAATAATATGGAAAATTTGAAAAATAAAAAGAAATAATTGTATAAGGGTAGAACTAAAATTACTTCGATTTTCATAAACAAGTTTAATTTGTAATTATATAAGAAAATTTCCTACGAAATATATTATTTTGGTGCTTTTTTCCCCTCACATAAAAGCCCACAATATAAGGTTTTGATAGGAACAAGTTTGCACAGATAGAGTAGTAATAAAGACTTAGAGTCAGTTGTTCATGTAATAATTGGTGTAAGGTTGTTAGTATGGCTATTATTTTATGCAGTTCATTAGATGTGTTCCATGATGCTTTCCTAATAGCTTATGATAGTATTGTAAATGGTCTTTTCAACTTTATGTTTCACCAGTTCTTGTTATAAGTCATCTATCTGGGAGAACAAAACATATATAGAATATAGATATAATGGGATTTTTAAAAATTGAATGGTCTATTCATTTGGTATCCAATCAGACCATTTAACCTAATGTTTTCGTCTATTTCATAATTCAATTTTATATATATCTTGCTTAAAATTTATAATTTTCAAGTGATTTTTAATTACAAAGGATGAAAATTATAATATCACTATACAATCACAGATCACAATTTTGCATTAACCAAATTCTTGAGTTGTTCATGTTATCATTTATGTAATACTCTATACTCCGTATTTTCTAATAACCAAACATAACTGTCAGTGGCAACAATTCCTTTGTTGGTTGAAGAGTGCCCTTTGACCTCCCCTTATATTTATATATTATTCATAGATAAAAGTCCATTATCGTGCGTCAAGGTTGGAAGGTAACTATCTAGTCATAGGTATAGGGAAACAAATCAAGCTGCTAACGGTTAACTAACTATGGTGTCAACGCTGAGTAGAGGTATAGAGGATCGTCATTTTCACACGGTCTCGAGACCTGAGAAATCTTCGAACCATTTTATTGGATGATTTAAGTGGAGTGGTTAAGGCGCATCTTGTTCCTTCTAATACGTTTGTCTTCTTTTTGTTGTTTCGTTGCTTTTATTTTTGTTTAGTTTGCTTTCGTTTAGTTGTTTGAGCCCCTCTTGTTCACGGAAAAAAAAAAAAAAAAAAATAGCCCGCGTTGAATAAAAAGTGCCAAACCAAATACCAAGCCCAAAAGCCCAAATCCTAAAGCCCAAATTTTCTAAGCCAGATATTTGTTTGAAACTGTGGCTAAACCTCGTTATCACAGTTTTTTCATCCTCTCAAAAACACACACTAAAAAATGGCGATTTCTGCAAATTCTTCGCTTCATCTTTCTTCCTCCTTTTGCAGAGATGTTCCAACCTCTTTGTCTTCCATTTCCCCTCTCTTTGGTAATTTTTTACTTCCACTCTTTTTTTTTTTTTTTTTTTTTTTTTTTTTTTTTTTTTTGGTGAAGTTTAGAATTGTAAATAAATAATAAAATTTAAATTATATTAACTAATTATGGTGTTGATTGTTAGGTAATTCGATTTCCAGAAAAGGGTCGGTTGTTTTTGCAAGGAGGTTATTTGGGTTGGAGGAAGCCATGCGAATTCAGAGGTACAACTTATTCATTTTTCTGCTACTATTTCTTCTAATTTGATATTTATTACTATTGTTTATATCTTTAATATGTAAAAAAATTAAAAATGTAAAGTAATTTCTTACTCTTATATTTAATTAATTATAAAAGCCAACATTATAAAAACTTGACACATTTGGATTTAAGGAAAAGAAATTAGTATTGGAGGTAAATAACAGGGCGTGTTCTATTTAATTTACTTATATTAAAATCTTATCTTATCTGAACTTATTTGAACTAATAAAATTTTATTCAAACTTATTTAGTTGTAATTTGTACTTGAGTATTCCTTATCGAACTTAATTTTCTTGAGCTGAATTTATAAAATAAGGTGAACAAAACAAATTAAAAAAAGAAAAACATTTAATGAACTGTTCTTCATTTCAAGCGAAAAAAATGAAAATAGAATTATTAAGAAAAATGATCTACACTAAGTAAATAAACACTATAAGCATAAATGACAATTAAGAAGAAAATATTAATTCCTTTTCAATTACTTTAGTAATTCCTTTTCTTTTTACATTTTGGAGATGCTGAAGAGTTGCATTTCTATTTTTGGTGTCAACATGATATTCAATTTCAAGTTTTAATGCAGATTCTTTTATCATATCAATTCTTGGAATTTGGTTCATTGGTTAGTTGTGGAGTCAGATGAAGTTGACGTAATGAAATTTTGAATTTTACGAGGCTAGTTACTACCTCTCTGACATATTATGTGCAACTTTTGGATATTTATATTATGTGCAACTTTTGAATATTTTATATCTCACAAATAATATCCAAAAGTTGCACATAATTTGTAACGGAGGTAGTATTCTTATTATGAGGGCACCCCATCACA
This sequence comes from Chenopodium album, assembly GCF_948465745.1. NCBI lineage: Eukaryota > Viridiplantae > Streptophyta > Magnoliopsida > Caryophyllales > Amaranthaceae > Chenopodium > Chenopodium album. Next base: position 15,313,326 of record NC_137843.1, read on the forward strand.
CCAGAGTCAGAATATTAAAGTCGAAGGGGTCGGTTGATACTATAATATAAACCTAAAATTGGTTAGTGTTACAAAGGAAAATTTAATTGAATCGTACTTTGGGTCATTTAATATAGCAAAATAATTAATTATGAATTCTATTTATATATTGAATCCTATAGTCTAACATATTACTCACGTATCTTCTTATATTTTCTCTCTCATTCAAATAATAATCGTAAAAAAATTGTTTAGTAAGAACTCATGGAGTATTTTTAGCGCATAACTAATACTTTTGGGGTTGATTAATTTCAAATGTTGAAGTAGATCTATTTGTACTTGTACCTCTATAAATTTGGGTCAACTCTCTTTATTATTAATGAAATTAGTCTTGAAATTAAAGTTTAATATCAATAATTAACGTAAAATTCTTTTGTTACTGACAATTAAGCTTTTTATAAAAGAATCTAGTGATTTTATTTCATCATACAATCTACCAAAAACAACAATAATTGTCAATAATTCCTGTAAAAAAAAAAAACAATAATTATCAATAATTGGACGTGCGAGTATTTGGTATTTGGGTTAAGCGTGAAGCCATCAATCTGCCAAAAAAACGGTAAATGATGTGCTAAGGGGAATCAATCATGGAATCTAAGATCCATTAAGTTAGATGCTTTTATAACACATGCTTGGTACCGTTGTGGCCAATACAACAATGTGTTGTTTAGCTGAAAAGATTTATTTAGGTGCCGTTTGGTTGCCTTGAGAAGTTAATTCTCATAGGAAATTCTATTTTATTGGAAATAAATTACCTTGTCAATTTCCTAAGAAATAAGTATGTGTTTGGTTAAGCATGGGAAATTGTAATCGACATATAAATTTGCATTTATCAAGGGAGGAGTTGGTAAATTATTTCCTATACTTTGTAGGAATTTTCACTTGGAATTTCCAATTCCTATGCTTTTGTTAACCAAACACAAAAGCATCATGCTTTTGTTAACCAAACACAAAAGCATTTGGCAACTTCCTGGGAAATTGAAATTCCAAAGAAAGTATGATGCAACCAACCAATACCTTATATTCAAACCGGTCGTAGGGGCTGAATGCAAAATATAAAGGTTGTCGAGCTTGCCCACGAGGGTTGGGCCTCCACCAGCCCCACCCCTCCCCCCCTCCCCCTTGTGGCTCTGCCCTTACATTACACTAAGGCCATGCTGAATTTGAGTAATAATTAGAGGTATAAAATTAGGGGAAGTTCCAAGGAGATTCATTAATAGATGAAAAATTACTTTTTATAATTTAGGGGATCTAGTAACAAATTCTTTCACTCTTCTCAAAAATTGAAATCCATTTCTCCAACCCCACTCTCTCTTTCTCCTCCCTTCATTCGGGTTCCCCACACAAAGTAGTCGATTGCTACTAAAAGTGGTTTGAGTCTTGAACTCTTAGCTAGCAAGAGATTTATGTCAATGAAAATTGAATAAGTGATACTAGAAGAGTAGAAGATTTGAGGTGAATAGAGGTCAAAGATAACGGGTGGAAAAGTTATATGGAGGTTGGTGGGTATGATATCTTCATTTTGAGGGTATTGAGTTACTTCATATAATTATCTCTCGCATTCCACCATCTCAAAATTTCTAGTGATTTTAACCCTTTACACTTCTCCCTCCTTTTCATCTCAGGCGATCCATATTGGTATATACTTCATATCTCATATAAACAAAGGCATATCACAATGTATCTTGGTTAAATTTGTTGAATATTCAAGGGTGTATTAGTCTAGAGCTTAAAAATGTTCTATGTTACAAACCAAATCTATCTATATATGTGTATAGATGAATGTTTTTTATCTAACTTTTAACCATAACCTTGTAAATCTTTAATCCTCAATTTTTCTATATCCCACCCCCGCCTCTAACCTTAGAATGTACCACATGCACAAGATATAACATTTAGAAAGAAAACCAATCTTATATGGTTATTAGATAAGTTAGTTACGTGAGAGTTATTGGCGATTTAGGCTATGTTACATGGACTTGGGAACGGGTGTCGGACATGTCCAAGTGTCCGATCCGGTAAGTTCCAAAATTTAGGACACGGGGCTTTAAAATTTTTATTACGTCCACCCCTATTTTTTTAATTTTAATTCTTTCCTCGGTAAATTCTCCTAATAAATGGCATTCTTCTTCTCTATATCAATGGTGGTCTTCGAACAAGATGTGTTTTTCTTTCATGTTTCTCCTCTTTTTTCCTCTCTACTCTTAATGGAAGTGTCCAAATGCACATTAAAGTGTCATGGGACAAAGTGATTTTAGCCGTGTCCGATTAACATAGGATTTACTGATTTAGGGATGGATAGCTAGGTTATTGGGGATTAAAAAAAGACGAAGTGCGTAGATTTTGAGTATTTGAAGTTTGAAAGGTTGTGTTTAAAAGTTGGAAAAACCATCCCCTAAAATTTTTATATTAGATACCTAAATAACTTCCCATAACTTTCTATAACTTCTAATAGTGTTTTCCTTTCCAAGTATCTCTGCTCGGATACATTTTAGTATACATACTAGTATAATTGCTTTACACTCCTTTTTTTTTTTCTTTAAGCTATATATTTCTCTTAAACATCTGTTTAATTTAAGTGGCACTTCTTCTTTTTGGAAACATTGTACCATTTTAAATCATATTTCACTCTAATTTGGTCCTCCTACATTCTAAATTACTTCTCTCTCCTCCTAGTCCCTGTACATTCTAAATTACTTCTCTCTCTTCTTCTACATTCTTAATTTTTTTCCATCTCACATCCTAATATTTAATTTCTCAACAAACAACTCATACACTTATATTTCTCCTAAAACTCGATGTGAAAACTAGTGTGTCACTTAAAAGATGGAGAGAGTATTAATAAAAAATCTAATGTTATATATATAAGAATATTTTATTTTTAATTTTTATTTTTTAGGTAAAAAGCTAGTGTGATTAAACAAAAATTTAAGTGATGTAGAGATCACAATAATTGAACACTGGGCTTACATCTAGTGGGGTATATGAACATCCAAAAGACATAAAAGAAAAAAAAATATTTACAAGTTTTCCATTGATTATACAATTATGTATATATCAATCAAATTTTAAGTTCCCTTAATATAATTGTGTCATAGTGAAAATATTTTTCAATAGATTTTGTCTTGCGCTAGTTCTTCATTGAGTTGAAATGAATGAATATTGTTTTATAAGGATAGTGTAACTTTTAGCTTGATGGTATGGAAGATGATGCCCACGAACATAGTCTATGTGAGTTCTACATAGACTTTCTTTATCTTAGTGATATGTAGTGGAAAATACAAGGGGTAGATATTGGGGGAATATTTGTGTATTATTTCGCCAATGTTGGACAATGCAGGGAGAGAGTAGCTAGTATAATGAGCACAAAATTTATATTTTTGTGTAATTTTCTTTAATGTTGCTACATATGGGCACCAAAAGTTTTTTTCCCATCACTATCAATTTCCAACATTGGCAAATACTCAAAAAAATTTCCTCCAATCTTTTCCCCCTTTTATCTTCACTATTGTTGTGATGTCACAATAGTATTGGAAGTCTATGTGGGGTCCACATAAACTATGACTATGTATATCATCTTTCTATATACTTTACAATTTACACTAATGGTGGTGAAGGGGCTGAGATTAGAGTGAAGTGGGACTATGGGAATGATCACGTTGCTGTTTCTGGGTAGTAGGAATTGTTTAGTTCTACAAACTATTGTACTCCTAACTGACTAGTAAATGTGCAGGGAAAAAGAACTCCAAGATAAAAAAAAGCCAGTAAGACGTTCCCCGTTAAAGCGAGGAAAAGTGTCACCCCGTCTTCCTGTGCCTGATCACATACAGAAACCCCCTTATGTTGGCTCAAATAAATTGCCTGAACTTTCAAGTGAATATCAGATTCATAATTCTGAAGGTATCTCTCATATGAGAGCAGCAGGTGAACTTGCTGCTCGTGTTCTGGATTATGCAGGAACTTTGGTTAGGGTGAGACTCATGAGAGATCAATATTGGCGTTGTGTTTCCTTGTTGCTTTTTTTTTCTTTTTCATGCATTGTGTCAGCATGCGGTAAACCTACACATGTTGTCTAGCTGTTATCATGTTTACTGCTTTTAGTCACTTATTGTTCTCAATCTTCTCATTTATGCCAACTTTTCAATTCTGTTTGCCTGATTGTGAAGTCATGTTTGCCTTTGGGTTTTGCGTGCAAGTGGAATCATATCAAAATTATTCTTGTAAAACTTCTAAGTAGGAAAATTTATTTGCTTGCCCTACACTTGGTAGGTTTTAATTTCCTCTTGAATGAAGCCTTTTGTCCTCTCAACCTGCTTCATCATTTAGAATTCTGGGGTACTAAAATTAGCAAAAGTAGAGGCACACACCTTATTTTTCTTTTTGGTTTATGTTCCTGCTATTTGGAGTTTGATGCATTTTTTTTAGTGTGGCAAGGGGTCCTAATCTAGAGTATTATTCATGGGGTAAATCTATCCTTTTCTTATTGTTCAAGCTCCAAATTATTGTGTTGTTCTACTTTACTGAAACCTAAGATAAACACGTGTACTGATTAGTGATTTTCTTATGAGATTTTGTCAAGTAGATTTTTTTTCTCAAGCTTCTAGTTTAATTTTATTTATGTAGTTTTCTCCTATGAATTTGGACTTCCGTTGTGAGTTGGTGGAGAGAAAGCTCCAATGTTGCAGCACACTCAAATTAAGACACCCACTGTCTTAATTACTTGAATGAAGCCTAACCTATTAACCTTCAAATAATCCACACAAAAAAGTTAATGTCGAAGGGTTTAGACCAATTCAACGGAAACTTTGTGATGAAGAGAAAGAAAAAGGGAATATGTATATCAGTATATACATCAGAGAACCAATTCAGTCCATGGTGGGACGATCTACCTTATAAGCCATACAGCTAAGGAGGCAGATAGTGGACTATTTTTGGGTGAGGAAGAACAGAAGAAGTATGCACATGATTTTCATTAACCTATAAAAGGCCCATTAGCCTATGAGGTCTTTAAATAATCTTACGTGGCTAGAAATATGTATTGAGGTATTAAAAACAATTAAACTAATGTAAGGACTTGTGTAGTAGTAATGTAGGATTTTCCTATTGATTGGACTAGGCTACATTTAGTCCTCTCTTTGCAATAGTTTTAAAGGAATTATATTTTGGTGGATAAGACTAGCAATAGAGTTTATTACAAATTACAGCGTTGGAGGCAAAAGTTAGGTTTTTGATGGTCTCAAGTAAGTTCTAGGCCTGTCAAATTAGCGAGTCAAATGAGTATGTATCAACATTAGATGATGTGTGGATTGCCCATAAGTGGGTGTTTTATGTACCTTCAATTGGTTTAAAAGAGGAGTGTAGATCTTGAATAAGGATGGAGGCACAAATTAGAGCCTTGATAATTTTGAATAAGTTTAGAAAATGAGTACATGGAGTATCGATTTGAGTATTTGACATTTAATTAGAGAGTCGAATGAGGATGTGGTAATATTAGATAGTAATGTTTCTCATGAGTGGGTGTTTTAAGTATCAAGTATGCATAGTGAGCAAATAAGTTCATATAAGATAAGTTCATATAAGTGAAAATCAAGCAAATAGAACACACCCTAAGATATTGTGCAATCATAGCATACCTTTAAGGTTAATGGGAAAATTCTATAAAATGGCTATCAACCCAATGTTGTTAAGTTGTTATAGGGGTTGGAATGTTTGGTATTTAGAAAAGGTCATTATTACAAAGATGGTGCAACTTAGAAGTGTGAAAATACCTGGAAGGATGGGATTTTAAATGAAGGGATTTGGATTTTTGATGAGACCCCTGTTTGTCATGTGTGGGCATGGTGTGTGCCTTTGAGCTTTGGCAAAGGTACACTAGCATATTATTTTGACTTAAGGAAAGGTTGGTACTTGTAAAAATTGAAGTAGCTATACACTGTGGCTGCTGTTATGTCATTATCAGATTATTGTATCGTATATGGGAAACAGTTTATTATCTTTGGGCATTGGGTTGTGGGGATCATTACTTTTTGTTGATGGAAGAGGGGAGTTAATTTTTTTTTTTTATAATTATTTTCATAGAACTCAGGAAAAAGTGGGACCTATAAAATACGGGACCTATATAAATGGGACCATTCTATTGGCTGAAAAAAATGGACTTGTGTCCACTACATAGGGACAACTCTACAAGTGAAGCATGTCAACACGGAGGGAGTATGTGCCTAATATGAATAAATAACACTTGTTATTTTGCATTTGCATTTTAGTGGCCTCATACTATTACAATTGAAAACATGTTACATGGATTGCTTACTATTGATAATCCTAAACATGATCGTGTAATATTCACTTTTGGAAAGCAAACTAGACTTATACTTAAACTGTAGAAAGGGCTTTCATGGGGAGCAAAAGCACCATTAGAATTAGTAGTTTCTGTAGAGGTGATCCTAAAGCCAATATCTCTATAAATATACATACTCTCCATTAAGATAATGTCAAATGGGAAAAAGGCCAAAGGAGAAGATTTGCTTAATTTTTTATTTTTAATAAAAGTTTGAGCCAAAAATTGCCTCTTCAAATAATATCTTTGACTGTATAGCATATAAAGGTATGATTTTATAATTTCACCTCCACAAACCATGCCTTTGTGAGATTTGTAGTTTCTTTCTAGGTTCAAATATTTAGAGTGGCTTGTTATTGACTTTAAAGCGCTACACCGCTACATAAATTCTTGATCATGTAACTTACTGTTACCTTGAATTTTATCAGCCATCGGTGACTACAGATGAAATTGATAAAGCTGTACACCAGATGATCATTGATGCTGGAGCTTATCCTTCACCTCTAGGCTATGGTGGGTTTCCAAAGAGCGTATGTACTTCAGTCAATGAGTGCATGTGTCATGGCATACCTGATTCTCGGCAGCTACAGGTTCATTGATTGTGGTAATTACCTTTTTCTAGATTCACTAACCATTCTGACTTTAGACTTATCCTGATTTTTTTTTCATTCGAATGCAGGATGGAGACATAATAAACATTGACGTGACAGTTTACTTAAATGTACCTTCTTGTCCTCTCATGTTCATAGATTTGATTTCTGGGCTGTCTTAAAGTCTATGACTGTGTACATACTTTTTAGTCTCTTCAGTACTTAATTTAGTAATGCAATGTCTATGTTGCTATGCCCTCTATCTGGTGTTTACCTACAAGGGCTACAACTGTTTGTCATACGTTCGTCTGTAAATAATAGACTACACTGAATTTATCTCAAACCTTTTTTTTTGGGTTAGTTTATAGACTTGTAAGCTAAATTATGGTATATCGTAGAATTGATTGGTTAAAATTGACATCTTTTTCATCAGTCACCGAAGGCTTGCTGTTTGTGAAGAGTAATATTCGTGTTTCCCAGGTCAATGAGACAATGAGTGTTTAATCCTTTGTTTATTATTTTTTACTAGGGTTATCATGGAGACACATCAAAGACATATTTATGTGGTAATGTCAATGATGCAATGAAACGGCTTGTGAAGGTATAGTCTTGTCGTGGATGAATTCTTAAAGGTTTACATGTTTTCATATGCTTGAGGTCATTATTCCTCCTGGACACTTTAAAAAAATGTTGATGTGAGTGCTTGTTTTTGCTGATTATTGTAGTGTCTGTGGCAAATGTCTTGTTTCTTCTGCTTCTAAGTTGGCCTTATAATAGTTGTTACATGATCTACTCTTAGGTAACACAAGAATGTTTAGAGAAAGGAATAGCTGTATGCAAAGATGGCGCTAGCTTCAGGAAAATTGGAAAGACTATCAGGTACCTGCTTGGAAAATTTTAGTGCTTAGTCAACTACTGTATGAAAAATGTGGATCTTGGAACATACTTCGTATATGTTAATGCCTGCAGTGTATATGGATTAATAGAAGTGTATTGTACTTTAGGAACAACTTTCAGTAACAGCAATGTGATATTCTCTTAAATCAGTAATTGAAAGCATCTTTGGCAAAAAAAAAAGAAAAAAAAAAAAAAAAAAAAAAAAACCCTCTTTTTTTTAGTTTCTAACCTGTTTTATTCTGTGCGGGTTCTATCTTAAATCTTTTGGAAACAAATTCCTAAGGTATGACAAGGAAATGATTACCAATGAGTTGATCACTACAATGTTTTACCTTACAACAAAGGGCGAGGCAATGATGTGTCTTAAACTTTTTGTGTATCTAGCTTTTATTAATCTAGTGGACAAAATAGTTTTATGTGTCATATGATCATCATATTTCAGTTCATTAGATTATTTATTACTCCCTGGTCTTCAGCTGAATTTTAAATAGTGTATTGTGGCCCATGGTTAGAATTGTGATATCTTGGTAGAATTATGTGATTACCCAACTGAGATATGATGTTACATTAATATCAATTGGGTTTTAATTTGGACCAACATGGGCGTTTAAAGGCATAACAGTAATGCACAGATAAATACATATAAGTGGCAATTTTGTAAATAATTGCAAATTGAAAGTACTATTGAGAGGTAAAAAAGTACTACTAAACATTTTCAGTTGTACGTTTCGTGCTCCCAGTAGTATTGAACACCTGTAGAGGTGAAAAAGTTTGTTATGTAAAATTAGTTGTGCATAATTGTTAAGCATTACAACTTTCTCACTAGCATGATAGATTGCCTAAATTTATAAAGGAATGGGTAAAGTTCGTCTTTTAAACTTTCAAGTGTTCATGATTTTATTCCCGATTTGAAGGAGGTTTGCTTTTTTCTTGATGGCATATCAGACCTTATATTTAGGTCTTGTTTAGTTCATCTTATTTTTGCTTATTAGATCTGATCCGAACTTAAGTTTTTTGATTTAATTGTCTAATTTGAAGAAACTTTGAACTTATATGTAAGCTAATCTATAAAGAAAAAAGAATCTATGAAGTGGGGTCTTATTAGATTCGTAATAATGTGTATTTTATCATTTGTAGTTTTCATAATTTTTTTCATTACATAATTAAAGATATAAAGTGATTAAAAACCGCACATAAAACGATAATGTAGGTTTATAACTTTTTTTTTTTTTTTTTTCTTATATGAACTTAATTTTTCTTATTTGATCTGATTTGGAGTTGTTTTTTCTAATATGATCTGAAATAAATAATAAGGTCCTAAAATTAGTTGAACTAAACATAGCCTTAATTTTTCCATATTTTAGTAGATTGGCTTGTTTGCATCTACTAATTAATGGCCACTTGCATCACATGCTTAAGCCGGCTGATGGGAATGGTGTAATCTGTGCAATCTTGTCTTATTTTCCTGTGATTTATGCTAGAAATCTAGTCCAAAATGTTTCTGATTGTTTCTGTCTAATGCTGTTTTCAAATATGCTTAACAGTGAGCATGCTGAGAAGCATAATTATGGTGTGGTGGATCGTTTTGTTGGCCATGGTGTTGGAACTGTGTTTCATTCTGAGCCAATTATTTATCATCATAGTGAGTACTTTGTATACTCTCTTTATCATCAACTAACAAAACCATGGAGATGATGCTTTTCGCTTACTTTTATCAGAGCTTATAGATTATATATACACCATCTGTGATTGATAGAGTTAAATTAATGAGAAATGAATATCTTATGTTTTACTGTCTCAGATGTATCACTTGGCAGCCCCTCCCTTTATTGGTACTTTTAGAATGCAGCAGGTTTTATGTTTCTTATTTTAGTGTGCGTAGGTTAATTGACTGTGGCTAACTTTGAGGTTAAAGTGTTGCTTATGGAACTTGGAGAGACTTAAAAGATAGAAATATCAAAGAAAGTCATTGAACTATTGAAGTATCGTGCTTTTAAGAGCTTTATTGGGCTTCTAGAAGACGGCTATTGAGGCTACTTTCTCAAAATGTAGTGCTTTTGTTATATATATATATATATATATATATATATATATATATATATATATATATATATATATATATATATATATATGCTGTGGAAATTAAAGATTAGCAACAGCAGTTCTCTATATATTAAGGAGACCATCAGTTACCATGGTTTTATTTTATTTTTTATTTTTATTTATTTTTATGCTTCTAATATTGTTAGTTAATTTTTCTTATATAAATTGGCAACAACTTAAAACACTATCACTATGGCTATATTAGACATGAAGTTCCAATGTGGGTATGAGCATCTGGCTTTACATATTAGGCCTTAAGCTTACTATGAGTACATTTTTGGTAAATGGGCAAATGTAGCACATGTCAGTTATCACATACCCTGTTGTATTTTTGTTGTTCAGTGCATGTATCAATGGTATGTAGTAACCTTTTATTGATATGTAATTATGTATCTTTTTGTGAATCATATAGCTAAAGGTATGCAAGAAACTGTATGCAGTATGGTGACTCTTCATACCTAAATGTTTCACTCACACAATCAGTTTGATCACTAAAAATTATTATCTTTCTTTGATGCTTCATTGCCTCTCTAAATTTATTCTGTATGTTAAATTGACAGGAAATAATCATCGAGGTGAAATGGTTGAAGGTCAAACATTTACAATTGGTAAGGGTATCTGATCTATTTTAATATGGATATCTAAACCTGTTGTCTTTTAACTAGTGATACAGCCAAGCACGCACAATGTTTCCCCATCTTGCACCCACAAGAATGTTAATTTTACATGTTTCCAATTGGTTTAAAGTTTTGAATTTATTTTTATTTATCAGAAAGAAATTAAGAATGCTTTTGTTCTTTTGCATTGATAAGGTGCTATGGTTTGCATAATTTTGCTGATTGAGCTTACATTTATCTATCTACTCTATGAGACTAGCTCCAAAATCATTTTTATTTATGCCAGAGAACACCTCAATATGTTTCTCAGTGAATCTTAATTTCACCCTTTTTATATGCAGAACCGATTCTTACGATGGGAAGCATCGATTGTATTACATGGGGTGATAACTGGACGGCAGTTACAGATGATGGCAGTCCTGCTGCACAGTTTGAGCATAGTATCTTGATTACAAAGACTGGTGCTGAAATTTTAACCAAGTGTTAGAACTAAATGCCACAGAATGTGTGCTGTTGCATGTATACATTAAATGTATTTATGCTGTATATAATTTTTCGCTATGCTCCAAATTCGTATGTTTATGAACTTAGCAAAACTTAGTTTGGTGATAAGCTGTGACTTAGAGATCGTGGGATCAAACCCCTTTAGTCCTCTTGGCGAGGTTTTCTGTACCTCCCCCTCCCTTGAAAGTTCCAGTGTCAAGTTTCAGTTAGGTTGGGAGCCCTCTGGGTCCTGGCAATCTGATAAGAGTGGTGAATACTGGTGATAGGCAAATAAAATATCATGTTATTTTGTTATCATTACTCAGATTGCAGATTCTGTATCTTGTTGTGATCCTGCTGTATGCAAATAATCATTTTGAAGGAATAATGTTTGGAGTGATTTCCATGGAAATTGCTAAAAGAAATTAAAATTCCACCATCACGCTTCTTTTTGTCAAAATTTCCTATATATTGTCCACATCATTCTTTATAAAGATAATTTTTTTTTTTTTTTTTTTTTTTTGGATTTAGAATAAAACTGCTAAGATAATAGTCCAAAAGTAGGATTATTAATATGCCATGGACTAGTAGAAGAAATTATCCTAAAGAGGTGGGATTGATAATAACCTATAGACCAAGTTTTTATATGCAGATGACCACACCATGTGGTCGGAGTTATTCGAGTTACTCTAGGGGTTATTCGATCAGGGGTTATTTGAGGGGTTACTCGCTTAGAATTTACTAAAGTTACTCGTTCGGGGTTTATTGGAGTTACTCGGTTAGGGGTTACTCAATCAGGGGTTACTTGAGGGGTTATTCGGTCAAAAGTAACTCGAGTAACTCCAGTAACCCTGGCCATACGGTGTGGCCAACCACATAGAAAAATCCCCCCTAATCTAAAGGTTTGATTATTAAAGGTGAACTGGCTAAAAGTGAGATTAATAGAATCAAAATTTTCCCTAATAAATAACAAAACCCTTACAATACAACCTCCATTAAAATAAACCGCATGATTAGTACCTCATTAATCTCATTACAAAGTTTTTATTTGAAAAAAAACACAGCTCATTCACTTTGTCTTTTATTGAACATCTAACACTAATCACTCTAATTAAGCCCTTAATTAGTGTAATTAGGGGAAACAGCATGTGCCTCACAAGCTTTAGCAGCAGGAGAAGGCTCAACAGCAGGAGAAGGAGTCACAGCTTTAGTCAACAATTCTGAAGGTAAATCCTTAATCCCTTTTAAACTAAATGTGTAAAACAATTTAAATGGGAAAATTAACTGCTGTAATTTAACTGTCCCATAAACCCCTTCAAAAACTCCTGTACCTCCAGTAACAGTCAAACACGTGTCCTCGTATGTTAAGTAGGGCCCTTGAACTGACAGGTGTCCGTAGTCCCCAAAGTAGAAGCTGTAAATTGCTTCATATCTGTCACCTTTTTTTTCCGGTACATGTTGGATTAAAATGCATAAACCTGCTGTCATTCCTAACCGTTTCTGCAGGTCACCGGTGTAGATCTTGTTGCTGAATGGTACGAGATCTCCAAGTGAGTTAACTTGTTTCTGACTTAGTCTTAGGTATGCTGGACTTCCTCTGTCTCTCTCGTTTATCTCGTACACACACAACTCTTGTACCTTAGCTGAATACACATTGTTCAATTAGACATGTTAAGAGTATGTATGTACATTATGCGTCAATGTAGCAATGTACCATGCATAGGATATATTCATTACACAGCGGTGGATCTTGGACTAAAAATTAGGGGTCAAATTCGAACTTCAACAACTATTAGAAGTATACTCTATAAATACAGTATGTCAAAACTTTTTACACTTTTATCGTTACTTTTTGGAAATTTTGCAAGAAAGGATCTTTTATAGTGAGTTAATTGTAAGAAAGGACCTTATAAAAAAAAAATTAAAAAAAAAAAGACAGATTGAGACCTTATTTCAAAAAAAAATTGTGAGATGGGACATTTTGACAAAATTCGACCATTGACCCTCGAAAACCACCTCCACCTCGCCGAAATCCCACCCTGACCCTTGAAAACCACCTCCACCTCCCGTAAATCCCACACCAACTAGGGGTGAGCAAAAATTCCAGGTACCCGGAATTGAAACCGGAATCGGTTAGGAACTGGTGGGTTCGGAACCGAGATTGGACTTGGTGGTTCCAATTCCGGGTAATAAATTAAGGACCCGGTTATAACCAATTCCAATTCCAATTCTCAACTTATTGGAACCGGACCCGGTTGGGTACCCGGTTACCCAATATATACTACACTAAATAAATTTTAAATAATAAAATATGTTGAATGTATCTAATTTGTAAAATAAAAAAGTACTATTAATACCTAACATGAATACAAATAGCTTTATGCATATTTAAATATAAGTATTAAACACTAAAAATGAACCTAACTAAAATAAAAATTATAATTAGTATTATATTTTAATAATTACATACGTACCCGGTTAAACCAATTCCAATTCCGGTTCCGAATTTTAGGACCCGGTTCCAACCAATTTCAAGTTCGGGTCCTAAAATTTTGACCAGGTACCCGGTTTGCTCACCCCTAACACCAACCCCGAAAACCACCTCCACCTCACTCGTATCCCACACGAACCCCCCGAAAACCATCTCACCGTCAAAAACCACCTCCACCTTGCTGAAATTCTACATAAACCCTCGAATATCACCTCCACCTCGCTGAAATCCCACCGACCCCAAAAATACTTCCGCCGCGCCAAAATCCATCAAAAGGTAATGTAATTTTTTAGGTCTCACCTCACAACTTTTTTTTTGAAGTAAGGTCCTAATTTGCCACTTTTTTTTTTTTATATATAAGGTCATTTCTCACGAACAAGTCATTTTAAAAGGTTCTTTCTCGCAAATTTCTCTTACTTTTAGCTTAAATGTTTTGACTTTATACATTATTCATATGAGCTTCAAAAAAAAAAAAAAAAAAAAAAAAAAAAAAAATCACTAATTAAGAAGAAAAACATATAATACAGTGATTTAAGTTCTTGTTAAATTCGCCTTTGTATATATTTTCCAAACATACAATGACAAATCTAATTTTGAAATTATTCACTGACAGAGCCTTTGGTCCTAACAAACCTCAACGAAGATCCTCCACTATGTAAGATATACCTTGATGGTGATGTATAATGAAAGTTGGCGCAAATCACTATCGAAATTATTGTGTGTTAGAGCAAGTTTAACCCCAAATCTTAAAACTTGGATGTGACATTATTTTTTATGGTCTCCATTGAAAATGATGTTATTCAATTTTTGTTAATACTCACTAAGACTTGTCCAAATTTATTACTTTATCCTTAAGACTCAAATATATGACATTTTTTATTTATTTATTTATTTATTTTTATGTAGAAAAGTGTTAAAAAAATAATAATAAAAATAAAATTGAGGTGGGTTCCAATCTCAAGTCTTAAGTTGAGTCTTAGAATTTCAAGACTCAACTTGAGACTTGCTTGAGATTTAAGAAGAAAAATGGAGGAAGTCTTAAACATAAATATTAAGACTCAAGATGATGATGTCATCCCAAATTTTAATTTTAGTGGATTTTATTAAAGTCAAGATACAAATGTGGACCATAGTACACTTAGAGCAAGTTTAGCCCTAAGTTTTAATACTTAGATGTGATATTATTTTTTATGGTCCCAATTGAAAATGATGTCATCTAATTCTTATTAAGACTCACCAAGACTTGCACAAATTTATCATTTTAGCCTTAAGATTCAAATATATGACATATTATATGTAGAAAAATGTGAAAAAATTTAAAAAAAAAAAAAAAAAAAAAAAAAAAAAAAAAAAAAAAAAAAACTAAAAGTGAGGTGAGTCTCAATCTTAAGTTTTAAGTTGGGTCTTGGAATTTCAAGACTCAACTTGAAACTTACTTGAAATTTAAGAAGAAAATTGGACATAAGTTTTAAGATTCAAGAGTCAAGATGATGATGTCACCCCAAATCTTAAAACTTGGGACTAAACTTTAAAGGTTCAACTACATTAGTCCTAGTCTCATTCAAATTTTGATTTATGTTCTCTCTATTTTAATCTTCTTTTTTTCTTTTTTTTTTTTTAAAAAAAAAAAAAAAAAAAAAAAAAAAAACTTTTCTATTTATGTAAGACAAGATCAATTACATCATTACTGATCAAATTGGCAGATAAACTCTCTAAAGAACGTACTTTCTACTTTCAAAAAATAATTGACACACCTATACTTCATAAATTATACCAACAACTCTCTAAAGAACGAATAACATGACATTTTCGTAATTATTTATATCAACAACAATGGATCCTTAATTAATAAAAAAAAAATATTAATTTATTTACAATTTTAACAGTCGATGAACATTACATAGGTGATAAACTTGTATTTTTAAGGTCAAATTATTGTATTATTAAAAACTATATCAAGTTTGACCGTATCAATTATTACTAAATATAACCTGATGTATAATAAACATTCCCGAGCATTTATCATATTGCCCGAATCTAGATCAACCTTACTCAAAACTTAAATATCTAGTCATATTAAGCACTTCAACATTAAACAAGCTAGGAAATCTAACAAAAAAAAAAAAAGCATGCATACACTCATTATAACATTAATTAAGCAAAAAATAAAAAATAAAAAAAATCAAGATCATACAAATTTGAAATTGAACTAATCTAAAAAGGGAGAAGATGGATGACATACTTGATCGTGAATCAACAACATCATGCTCAGGCTGCGGCTGAGGTTGAAAGTCAGACTTGTTGTTCTGGTAGTACTTAGTGGCTGCCGAACCCTTGTTGGGGTGTTCATGTTGATCATGCTTTGCAAATAGATTGTTGTTATTATTAGTGAATTTTAGAGATTGAGATGAAAATGAGTGGCAAATCTTAAGATTTTGGGGAAGTAAAGATGATATTTTTGTTTTTGAGGGATTATATTTGAGAGATGATGATAGAGCTTTCATGGATGCCATTGATGATGAGGTAGCCATTTTTTAATACAACTCAAAATGGAAGAAATTAAAGAAAATGGAGAAAAAATTGAATAGTTAAGTGTTGGAGGTATTAGAACTATAGCTTGTTGATCTTATATAGAGCATGAAAGTCAATTTGTTATGTTATGTTTAATGTTTAGATGCTCTTTCCATCTAGTTTCTTCCCACGTGTGTGTTTCTTTTGTTTTCCGTGCTTTGATTTTTAAAAGATAATATAAGTTTTTAAAATCATGCAAGGTTAAAGCGAGAACCAAAAAAAAAAAAAAAAAAAAAAAAGTTTTATACTCTCTAGGTTCTCAAAATATGTATGCATATTTATTATTCATGTTTTCGTTACTTTTAATCAACTAAACTCCCGCATATTGTATGGTTTATACTTTGTAGTTATTCTCATTTAGTACATTAATATCACTATCTTATTTATGATTATTTAATATTTACTTTTAATCAACTAAAACCTCACAAATTCTTTTATTATTCATCTTTTATCAATAAAACTTAGCTTCATTAAAATTACAATTTACCTTAAGATATGTGCAGGAACGTTTAGGTAGATAACAAATAACAGCGAATAAAGTCAATAAATATTTAGCTCAATACGACCAAAGAAATAGAATAATAAACGAGTAATACTTTAATTCTCGTAAAATTTTGTTGTGTAGCGTGACAATGTGTGTAGTAAACGTCACTGGTGTCCACAACTCACCAACTATCGATATAACTTGATGAGAAGTGACAAATTATTAAATAGTCTCTATACCAATAGAGATCTACTAACAAGATTGTTGGTATATTTAGACTTTATATTAATACGATTATTATATCAATATGAGGTATAGAAATACTAACAAATCATAACAAGAGTAATTAGTAGCATAGACATCCTCCATTATTTGTTATGTACTCAAGTGTTTATGGTTCACATTATTCATAGGCAATAAGGTGTGGCACTTATGGGTAATTTTTCTACTTCTATATTAATCTTGAACAGTTTGAAGAGCACAATATAGTTGAACAATAATGAAAATTAGCAAAAACACTTTCATACTTTACGAGAGCTACCTGCTACAATTGTCCTATCAAAATTCTACATTAGGTTACTCTAATCTAAAGACACCAATAACTACTATCAAACGAGAATCTGTAAAGTCCATTCTCCGGCTGATGCTACTCTTGCCATAACAAAGTTGAGCATGTTTAACCCCAATGACCAGATCACCAAGAAGACATCAAGTGTCAATGGAAAGACAAGCAGTTGTCAAAGCTTTTCCCCGACACCTAATTTCTTCCGTCTTCTCCAGAAGAAGGATAACCCATGAGCAGCAGATAAAGAAACAGTAAAAATAAATAAAATAATGAAACGATATAACTACTAATAGAGTTATAAAAAGAGATGCTAAATCAGATCTGTTTAAACAATTAAACTCAAGTGCAGCAAAAAGCCAAAAAAGCAAGTTCCCATGCAAGCCACACATCCCAGAAACACAGAATTTAGTATCTGCACACAGCACACTGCAGTAAATCACATAACTCCAGTGTCAGTGATGATGCAACTTTCTAGGAGATCTGCATCCCTTCAGCATGATAGGTCTCCAGCTCCTTGTCAAGATCCTCGGCAGATTTGTCTAGCTGCTTCTTTCCACGACCCCGTCCTCTTCCCCGAGATTGACCAAGGCCTGCACCTCGGGTTTGCATTTGTGCACGTGCTGGGCCATTTCTAAATCCACCTCTTGTTCTTTGTTGCCTACATGTGTCAGCAAAATCACAATCAATAACAAAAACAAAATCAGAGCCGCACATTTCAAACTCTCAGAATACACACGAGTTATACTCAGGTAATATCAACGTGTTAATGACATATCTAGCAACTACGATTTATATACAAGTAATTTGTAAAACATATATATTTGTGCTGGCAAATACAAGAAGCATCCAACATGGCTTATTCAACAGTTCCTAATTAATTAAACTAATAGATCAAGTGACATTTGAAGAAATTCATAAACAGCAAACAAAAATAGTAAAAGGAACTAAATTTTCAATAAAGCAAAAGTCTATAAGGAATATTAAACTAGTTTATGTTTCTGATATAAACATAGTTTTTTTTAAAAAAAAAACCAACACCACCACAGCTACAAAAGAAGCAACAAGTGAACACTGCACGGGGCAGGGTGGAGGGATTTATTTAAACAAAAAAAGTTGACATAGATGCAATGTCAATTGGTTGATCTACTTATTGTTCAAGAGACCGCTGGCTTATGACATGGAACTATCTAGGACAAAATGTGGAATGGTGACATTGAGAAAGGGGTCGATGTTATTGGTAGTACCCTCGCACTACAACTTAGCGACAAAATGCCCTTGTGCTTTGAAAATTTCCCTTGGTACACACGATTTAAAATTTTTTGGAACCCGCTTGAATTTTAATGGGGGGAGGGGCAATGTTAATGTTTTGAGAAATTCATGAAAAAGTACTATTGTACCTATAGACTTCTACCATTAGAAGATTGGACCACATAATGTAACTGTCATACAAGAATGTGCTCATAAATTAATTGGTAGAAAATTTTATATTTGTTACATGCAGTATTCTTCTATTACTTACTACATTGTACAAGTGAGAGCACTAAAATAAAAGTCACAAGTACAAAGGTACCACATGTTATGAAATACTCGATCTATTTAAATTAACCGTCAAAATGTCCATCCCATCTAATCGCCACACTTTCTATCAAGGCATGATTTATTTCATTATTTCTCTTCCAACTACCAAAGTTAGGATCTCTTCATCTCACATCCTCTATCATTCTATCAAAAAAAAAAAAAAATAATAATAATAATAATAAATAAATAAATAAAAATATTAAATATAATAGATAAGGCAGAAAATCATCACATAAAACTCTCCACAAAGGTACGTGACAATTTTTTATTTTTTTTTAATTTTTTTTTTGACAATTTATTTGAGACAGACTAAAAGTTTGTATAGCAAACACGAGAAGTCAAAAGCACAAGGGTATCACATGCAATAAAAAAGAAATGTGGCAACAATAAAAGTCAAAAGTACGAGAAAACTATCCAGTAGAGCCAATGCATTCAAAACCATATCCGATTTGAAAAAAATTAAAACATCCAAAATTTCAAATCTAATAACCAAATATCATATCCAAAGATCCAATTAACCTATTTTTTTTAACGCTGAAGTTACTCATCTTATTTTCCAAAGTTCACACATTAATTCGTTTTTTTCCCTTAGCTAATATGTTTTCTAAAGTTTGGATAAAAATATTTGGAAAAGAAAAGGGAGGGAAGAGAAAGTAAGGGACATCAACTAATTTGGATGACAAGGGAAGGAAATTTGCAGATCCATTATCATTCTCCTCTTGATAAATCAAATCACTCCATTGTTGAAATGAATTGGTAGGAAAATGATAGCCCACAGTATTCCACTCACCTCACAACCTTTCTATCCCTCTTTTTCCACCCCTTCCTTCTCTACACAATTGCTAACCAAAACAAAGTGTAAGTTAAGAATTGACATAAAGGCAAGTTTATTATCTCTTAATTATACAGCAACCAAACTTTCGACATTGAACTTTAACTATATATTTATCTAATATATATGTATACTCCCTCCGTCCCATTTTACTTGCCCCATTTGACCTAAAAAACACACATTTTAAGTCAAATGAGACAACTAAAATGGGACGGAGGTAGTATATCATTAGACTTTTATATAATGAATTCAACAACACATTAATTTGATTTTTAAAGCAATGTTTACAAATATTTGTTGAAGCTAATTCTCATAAGCAAAAGAAACGAGGGCACCCTGAAAAAGACCAGCTTGTAGAAATATTAATAAATTCTGGGGTGAGCTTTTTGCAGAATAGATGACAAGTACCAATCTGCTTTCTGCTTAGCCACCAAAAAGAGAATTTATACAAAAGGGAAGTTGGAGAGCTAAAGTGTTCATAAATTTCCTAGTTAAACACTAAAGTGTATGAGCACTAGCATCCTCAGTACTCAAACAATGGAGAGGTGGAAACAAAAACGGTTTTAGTATATAGGGCTATTAACTTTCCTCCCTTGCTTGATCCATAACCTTGTCTACAAGGAATTGGATAATAGATATGATAGCAAGTCCAGCCAAACAATCACAAAATGTTGGTCAGAGATATCACTAGAACAAAAGAATTTGTTGAGCTAAAAAACACAACAATTCAAAGCTTATCAAAGTGCCAGGAACAGAAAATGACTCACCCAACACCACGATTTGTCTGAGCCAATGAAGCTGTACGGCCACCTCTTTGCCTGCATGAGATATAAGATCATCATAAAAATCAAATGATGTAAACAAAATATTATACGGAGCACCCAAGGGTGAGAGGGGGTGGGGAATTAACGGCTGCAAACTCAAAACTCTTTACTGAAAAAATATTAGCAACTTCATTCACCTAAAGAAGTATAAGAAACAAAAATACACACACATTGCCCAATAAATTGTACCAATATTCCACACAAAAAGGATATCACATCTATGTCATCATCATCATTTGGTATCGGGAATATATCAGTATCATACAATGTTTCAAATGGTTAATATAAGAGACCCAAGCCTCAAACCCTTCTTAAAACAAACTCATCATCTCCTCTTTACTCAGTCCTTCACATCACTAAAATCCACTTTCCACTCATGACATGTTGCGAATAGTACATATAAAATATTGATCCTAAACTTTATGTCCATTCTGAGCATAATAAACAAGGAACTTGATAGCCACGTAAATTGTTGTTTTTATGCAACCAAATGCTCCAGATGGAATGTTATCTGTTTGTACGTCTTTAACTTTATGTTGAGCGGATTATTTTTGTTTTTTGGGCAGTTATGTAGGTGATTATAGGGGGAGATTTGACAAAGTGATTGTTAGCGATTCTGTGTGCTAGAACGTCCATCACTTTCACTTTATTTCATTTTTCGCAACCCTCTTTTACTAATGTACCCCTCTTCACCGGCAATATTTAACCGGCAATAATTACACATTTCCGCCAACTCTCTATTACTTGATCTACCTTTTTTCTTACGACCCATCTTTCAACACTCTTTTACTCTATCAGCACTCTCTCTCTCCCTCACCAATTGCCTTAATTTGTAGAAACCACATATTTTGAGAGCTTTTTTTTTTTTGAAACACAGTATTCTAAAAGGAAAAAAAAAACAAAAATAGTATATGGCAGCAAAGAAGCACACATATAAATTAAACACATCCTATAAAGAAAAGACTCACACTTGTAGTAACCCACAAATATCCTATCACGCAACTATTTCCTATATAGGGCAAAGTCTTCCATAAGCCTCAAGTCCAATCGTCCAACAATTCCTACTATGACTCCAAGTCCAACTATTCTCAATCCTTCCTCTTTTCCTGTGGCAACCATGCAAGGAGAATATTAAAACATCTCCTTATTAGAGCATCAGTTTGCCTTATTCATATACACCCAAACTAATCTTGTTTCTCACAAATTACCTTATACAAAGTGGCATACGTTATAAAATTGTTTCATTCCACAACCTATGTTCTTATAAAAAAAAAAAAAAAAAAAAAAAAAAAAAAAAAATCTAACAAAACAGCCACTTTTTACAGCACATTCCTCTAATCTAATTTTCCCATAACATACAAGTATCTTATAGTACGGTCACACCGTTGTATGTTGTTTAATGTTAATCCACATATGATTAAGACACAACATAGCAATGACTGATATTACAAAATAATAATTTCATGTGTGATTAAACACATCGCAGATGACTGTGTAAGAGATACTATGTCTTCATGAAAACAAACAAATCAGGCAGACAAGATAATTGCTGAGAGACACAGAAGATATGAATATATGAGCTCTAGACATAGGAACATACGTCATGACAACTCTTCTTGATGCCTTTCCATTGGTGCCTCCTACGATGTTTACACGAGCAGACACAGGCCCACCTGTGTTAGGGCTTGCAACTTCAATCCGCATAGGTCTTCCGTCAAGCTGAACATTGTTGTATCTCTTGTGGGCGGCAAAAGCATCACTCCTTTTTGCATAGACGACTTCAGCTGATCCCTACAATTTAGATTCATCAACAAAAGCTAGATCAGTATTCTAGGGTAAAACCCACACAAGCAACCAAGACACAAAAGAACTGCATGATGGTGTAAAAGAAATAGCACACATTGATATCACAGTGAAGATAAAGGAGCAAAAAA
Source organism: Chenopodium album (assembly GCF_948465745.1). Lineage (NCBI taxonomy): Eukaryota > Viridiplantae > Streptophyta > Magnoliopsida > Caryophyllales > Amaranthaceae > Chenopodium > Chenopodium album. The sequence continues at coordinate 15,335,671 of NC_137843.1, forward strand.
TATTTAGGATGAGAATAATATGCCTAGAAAATAAGATAAAAAGTGAACACCAAGCAAATATACAAATGCACATACTTCTGAATTAAAAATCAACATGTTAAGATGAATATAACATAATGAATGACCAAGAACCACTTGATTGCTTTCATATAACAAAATTAAGTTGCAAATATGTATTCTAATTAGATGCAATCATCTCTCCCTCTGACAAGAGAAGAAAGTAAAAGGCACCACAATCACAGTGTCAAGAATCACCGAATTTCAACATCAAAGACAAGCGGAATAAAATGAAACTGTTATGGGGAACCACAGAAAATAATCAATATATACTTAAGCAGGTAAATTCAGAAGCAAAAAACAGATGTATAGATAATGGTACAAACACCTAACATGCAAATTTCAATAAAGTTGGCATCAAAAAGGAGAAAAATAAGGCAAAAACCATTGACTTACACTGGGTTGACCATTTTTGTCAAAGTGGATAGCATAACGTTTCAGCTCCCCAATCTCAGAAAAAAGCTCCTGATTCCAAGCTCAAATTTCAGGGCTAAAAGAAACCAGTCGCAATGTCTTTAATTGAAAATTAATGAAATCAGGCTGTACCCTTATATCATCATTGCTAACTGCACAGTCCAGATTTGTAATGTGTAACTTTGTACCATTTTCCATAGCGGGTAGTCCTGCAGCTGCAAGGCTGTCTTCAAACAAATCTTGCTGCCATGGGAAGTTCTTGGTTCTGCGAAAAGACTGGCGATACCATTGGGAAACAGAACCCAGATGGAGGAAAAGTCGATGTCAGCATACTAGAAAAACAGCGAGTCGCCATTCTTGAGGTGTCAATGTGATATTTTCATATCATAAAATGTAAATGAAACAACTAATGATCAATCCAAATATATTGAAAGCCCAGATAAGCCACTGAGGAGACCAGACAAGCCATCATCATGACCAGAAGTAAGTGAATTCAAGATTAACAAAAGGGTGAGATGGAATGTAGAAAGAAACTGTAGGAATGAAGCAATATGTAACATCAGTAATAAGCTATAGAGATCTCTTTTCTGAAGTGAACTTATTTTTGCTCAGCAAAGGATGTCGAAGTAGGACAGTAACTTGCATAGAAGAATCCCAGACATAGCAAAATAGTTCACCATCCCATTTGGTCTATATACAAATCGGCAAAAGAAACAAAAAGATGAAGCACTATCAAATATGAACTAATGATTGATCTGGTTCAAATGGCTGACTGGCAACAATCCTCACTGACCATGATGATAGCAAGATTTAACAAGAGGCAGCAAAGGAATTCCGTTATATAAATCATCAGATGTCCCTCAGAACGATGTAATAACACTTTCTGGAAGAAATTACATGAACCACGATATGGAAACATGGGATAGCACTAATGATGCGCTGAATACATCAGAAGCCTTCTCCATATAAAATTAGGTTATGAGTCATTGCTTGTTTCAATTTCTATACTTAAGATCACCATTCAGCACAGCTCCCTAAACCACATGCCAGACTTAAAAAGAATGTATAAAACATCCGAAGTTTGGGCTTGCCTTGGCTATAGCGAAAGATGAAGGTCGAGTATTTACTCCAAGAGGGCCCTGACGGCCTGCCCCTCTACCTATCCCTCTCATTCTTCCACCACTAACAGCTCCTCTAGCAGCACGCCCTCGAGGGGCACCACCTCGTCCTTTACCTCTGCCAGCACTTTTCTTGCTCTTTATGATATCATCCAAAGACATATCCAAAGCCTTATCCATAAGGACAAATATTTAAGAGAAACAGATGCTTCCTCAAGTGGGGTGATTAAATCTGAAAATCCACAAAAAAACAGAAATTTAGTTCACTTATAGTACATATGAATTGTCATAAAGCCCATTCACAACTAAATAATATCAATTGCAACAAAACATGACTGCATTACAAACCATGTCTGGTCAAATTCTAACAAAGTCTCATAAACCTGGGAGTCAACATTGATTTATCGTACAGCAGAGAAATACTATAATGCATTCAGCACGGATCAAATAATTCATAAAAAAATTGATTTACATGAAGGGCGGAGGAAAAACAAAGTCTAATAGAAAGCTCAGTTTTTGCATCAATACATGAGAGAGATTTACATATATGCAACTATCTTGTATACAGTAGCTCAGCAATGATATTTATTCATACTACTTGTACAGTTTTACATTAACAGCTCCAACCCCCTTTTCCTCCAATCCCCCTTTTCCTCCTATCCAAAATTCTGAATTATCCCCTTCTCTTCCTTTTAAAAACCAACAACCAACTCGAGGATGCTGTATCCTACCTCCAATCCCCCTTTTCCTCCTAACTTTTTTTTCGTAAATGTAAATTTCCAAAAGATCAAATCAAAACATCAATAAACAACGGAAAACGGTACAATTCCCCTTATGCTATGTACAAAGTCACGACAACAAGCCCAAATCTCACTCAACTCGTCCCTATATCTCCCAATAGGTAAGGTTATCGCCCTGAGTATATATTTTTCCTAATTCCTAGAATCAAATTTGAATATATAGGCTTTTAAAAGTTCAGATTTGCAACTAAAAATTTAATTTTCAAATACCATTTAAAAAACTACTTTCAAATTAATGTTTGTTCTCCAAACAGACGAATGATAACAAATTAATATAATTGAGGTAGCAGAATCTTCAGACAAATAAAGAAACAATAAGACTCAATTGCACAGGATAAATCAGATCTCAATTACACGGGATTCAAAAATAAACCCTAAACCAAATCTACTTCAATTCAACATATTAAACCAAAATAACACACAAAAAAAAAACAACAAAATCAACCTAAAATAACACAAATCATCATCAAACACAGAAAACTAAACTCAAAAACAATAAATCAACCCTAAATAAACAACAAAATCATCAAAAAAAACAAAAAAAATCAATCAAATTTCAACGAAAAAACAAACAACAAAAGAACGAAACCCTACCACAGAATCAACGAAGCAAAACGAAAGTTGAAAGTCTAACGCGGCAGAAGATGGGCGACTTTCTCTCTCCTCCGGGCTTTGTGTATATCTCTCTAAAATCTGGAGATTAATATGAGAATGAGATCTCTCTTAACGCGGAAGTTTGGGTAATGGGCCACCAATGTTAAGCTGTAAACCAACCCATTAAGTTTTAAGTTTTCAATACGGGTGGATTGATCCTACCCCATATAAAAGCGAGTTCTCTTCAATTCCCCGCTAAGAATTTCGGGTTCGTTTGTCATCACTATCGTTTTTGGTTTTTTGTTTTATAAAATCATATAATATATGCCATATAATAAATAAAAAATTAGTCAAATTTATTTAAATCATGATAATTTTGAAAATTGACAACTGAAAAGCGTAAACACCTTTTTCTTGTTTCCTATTTTTTTTTGTTTCCAACAAAACTGGAAACTGAAAACAAAAACAATGCCAAACAAGCCCTTCATTACACCATCTGTTTCGTTATAATTGTAATAGTAGAGCTTGTACAAATTTTAGGAAATTTATAGGGTATAGGTCATAGGTTGAATTTTATAGTATACGGAGTAAAGTATCATTGGTGGAGATTTATTTAATTGTTAGTTAAGTAATATAAAGATGTAAACCACATATTTAGGAAAAAGAGCACAACCTTTACAATCAAAATTATAATTTTTCAGCATGTTCGGCACAGCTCATACTCTACCTGTAATCCCCCGTATTTTTAAATATATCAGTAATGAAATTATATTTTATTCATAATTTTTATTTGTATTTTTTATTTGTATTCATGATTTTCAATAAATTATTCATAATTTTTATTTGTATTTTTTTCGGATTTAATTTCAAAAGTTTCAAATTATTTTTGGGTTTGATGAACGATTTTATTACAAAGAACTTTTTATGAACCTTTCTTCACTAATTTATATCTAGCAAACAAACCAAACCCACTTTCTTTTCTTAATTGGCCCATTAATTTTATGAGGCCCAATCTTAAAACTAACCCTACACCACTCTCTCTCCTATAAATACCCCATACATCCCCAAAATTTCCCACACAAAAAGGTTAGTCTTATTTTCATCCTCCTTTGTTTCATTATTTTGCTTAATGTTATTTTAATTGTTTTGGGTTTTGATTTTAGTATAAAGATTATATTTTTAGTATTAAATTATATTTTAATGGTATAAAGATTATAAATTTCAGATTATATTTATGTTATAAATTTCATATTTTATGAATTATAAACCTAGGGTTTCAATTTATTGAAAATCATGATTTTAGGGTTTTTATGAACAATTGATTTAGGGCTTTTATAGTAATGATGTTTTGAAATTTTGGTGATTATATTACTAATTAGTTTCCAGATTATTTTGAACACGTAAATTCGTATTTTAATGTTTAGATTTCGGTTCGTTAATATTAATCCCGTTTTAATCCCGACCAGGTTCTAAACTCATCCGATTTTGACAAAAAAGTAGTGTTTTCCATGTGGAAACCACGTTTTAAGAAAGACTCACTACCTTTGGTAGTGAGCACCACCCTCTCGTGGCCAAATTCTGCCTCTAAATATGATTTTCGGGCAGTTTTTCATTTTTAACGAAGTTTTTTATTTTTAAAATTTTATCCTTGAGTTTGATTAATAAAATTAATTATTTTTAAAGTTAATTAAGCATATAAATATATGTTTTATTTATTTTAATAAGTTTTTCATCATATTATATTGTTGGAAATTACTTGGGATAGTAATATTAATTGTTGGTTGTTTTCTAGGAAGTGATTATTCCCTAGGAGAATTTTAAGTGATTAAAAGTGGCTCAAAAGGATTGTTTGTATGAGGTACGTACATGTCTACTTCGTTATAAGTAGTATCATGTTTAGGTACCAAAAGGAAAGAACTTAGTTTCATGATTAGGGAACACTTGGATGAAAATTGTTTGGTTATACATTTAATTAATTCATGTGCTTATGTTTATGAGACATGTTTTGGTGAATTGATTATGTTTGTATGGAATTATGGATGCAAACATGTTGAATTATTGGATTAATTGTTTGTATAATTATTACCTTATATTATTATTGAATGATTAGTTGTTCATGTGCTTTAATTTATATGTATGATTAATGTATACAATTTCATGATTTGATCAGATTTAATGTCTTGTTATTATTGTTGTACGTATATGATGAATCGTATAAATATGTTAGGGGTTTTAATGTTGTTGTTATATGGAGTATTGTTTTATCGAGGTTTAGGTTTATAAATGTAGAGTATTATTTTGGGTTGAGAATTAATTAATTTTGGGTACTAGTATTAGCCCTGGAAGAGTTGAGATATTTATGAATCGAATTGTCGTGTAATTTGGGTACTCGTGCCATTATTGAGATACTATGTATTAATTTGTGAATGGTTATTTGATCAATGTATGAGATCAAAAGGTTGAGAATTATTTATTTTGTTATGGGTTTGAGGCTCGGCGTTATAGACCTTAGTCCTTGGCATGTTGGTAATGAGATAATGATCATGAGTTAAGAATGAGGTACAATCTTTATTATTTATTTTTCTATGGTCCCCTACAGTGGGAATTGACCCGTATGTGGTCTGGTTCAAGGTGTTTTCTAGTTATTGGGAGTATTCAAGTTTTTATACTTGTTGGTTTTATTCGAATTACCCATGTCCAAGGCTAGGTATAGAACAATGAGCATGGCACACTTACGGGATAGAGAGTTGAGTAAAGGTTTGTATTATTATTCGAGGTTGAGTTGATAAAGGTTATTTTCAGAGTACAATGTGTTATGTAGTTTTGAACTACATTATTTAATTGAGCTAGTAATGTTGATTATCCTAGACTAACTTTGTGAGAATGGAGTCGCGCCCATTCTTGCATCGCGCTAAACTTTTATTTCAAATGGTCATTTGGGACTTGGATTGGACAACCTGGTCTATTGCTTACTCCAAACTAAATTAAATTTATTAAATTGAATATGATGAGTCAAGTGTTTGGAATTGGTTAGTAAGTATGTTGAGTCAATTGAATTGTCTAAGTGTGGAGTCTTGATTAATGAATTCGTGTTGTATGTTTATTTACTTTAATTAATTGAGCATGCTAGGTTTGGTATGTTGTAGCTTGTATGTACTCAGCTTTGCTGATTTGCGTGCTTTTGTGTGTGTTTTCTTTTGGTCATGGCCTTCGCCTTTCAATGACCCTGTGATGATCCAATTATTACACTTGTATTATTGGGGAGCAGTATTGCACAGGTTAGCTTGATGATGTGCATTTCGGGATTTGACAATCGCATTGTCAAGGGATGGTGTGATTGAGTGTATTCGTTCTTTGTGTTGAAATTATTTATGCTTTGCAATTTCATTTATGTTTTGGATTTTTAATATTGGTTTGGTTTTAAATAAGGGCCTTATATGGTTCCAATTTGTAAGCTTTGACTTATTCGTTTTCTAAACTGTGTTATTTTAAATACTTAAGTTTGTTTTTCCGCTGCGATACTTTGATAAAGCCTTAACGTTTTAATACGTGGCGGTAACATGTCAATGGTTCTCCACTATTTTATTTAAAGTAAGTGGTTTGAAAAAGGGAGAATTATTGGGGTGTTACACTACCGCTTCAATCTGGACGCGAACAGTGATTTTCAATGCTTTCGCATCTTTCCAAATAGAGACTCTTGCATTACGTTGATGTTCTGATTGTAGTGTTTGATGACAAAACCTTAACCAATGTGAATCTGAATCACCTTTCCGACTATTAAAATGAGAATCGTAAACCCAAAAATTGAGATTAAACTTAAATATTGGGAAGACACTCTCACAAATGTAGATAAAGCAAAAAAATTGAATTAAAAAAAGTCAAAAATAGTCTAATTTCCAATTCTTCTATCTCCGTTTTTTGGGATTTAGTTCAAGTGCATAATAATATTTAAGGTTATACGAGTTTTTATGGAGTTTCCCTATGTTAAAATTATGGTATTATATTCAATATAACGTCAATTGCGTGCGTATAGACCTCAAGTGCACAGTAATTTTATTGTGAACCTAGTCCACACAAGTTTTTTCCTAGATTGAATTAAGTTTGGGTTATATTAGGTCGAGTTGAATCGAATTGAACAATGTTAACGCGCACTCGGATCTCAATTTTTTTGGTTAGGGTCAATTGCAGTTGTTATAGGGCAAACCGCGCTTTGGATTGTTTTATGTGGAATGTAAGCTTAGTTTGAATTAGAGATATCGGATCTTTAATGGTTTTCATGATTCTTCATCAAGTACATATCTTGAGTTCTCTTGTTAGATTGGAACTTGAATTAGCATCATATCAATTCGTGTTGATTTCGGACCCCAAACCCTTGCTGGCCTTGGATATAATAATCGAGTCGGATTTAGCTTGGTTTAAGTTGGTTTATTGGATTGGCTAACTTTTTGATAAACAATAGGGCTAGTATTTTGAAACTAAAAAAGATAATTTGTGTTTTGTAGAGTCCAGTATGCAGAAATCTTTTGATGGGCCTTATTTTTCCAATGTATAAGGGCAACCAAGTGGGCCATGATGTATGGCTATTTTGGAGTGTGCTCTGCAATCCGGATGGAGCTTCAGCAAAGCTATCAAACTTCAAAAAGATTTCAGTAATTAAAATACCCAAACATGGATTACTTCAAAATAATGTAGTACAAAGTATACTTTTTCCATCTTTTTTTACTTGCAACATGTATATTGTTTGTAATGTACATTTACTTTAATTACATCTTGTGAATAATATTTAAGGAAAAATATAGTCATATAAATCTTATTATCTTTGTCTCAATTGTACTTTATATAAAATTGAAATTTGGAAAAATATAGTCATATAAGGCCCTATTCTCTTCAACTTAAAAAAATAATATTAAGTAAAATAATTTCAGTTCAGTTCAGTATAATTAATTTCAGTTCAGTAAAAATAATTTCAGTTCAGCAAAAATAAGTTCAGTTCAGTAAAATTCAGTTTTCTTAAAGAAGAATTATAAAAGAAAATTAGTAAAAATAATTTCAGTTCAGCAAAAATAATTTCAGTTCAGTAAAATTAATTTAAGTTCAGTAAAAATATTTTAAGTTTAGCAAATATAATTTTGTTTCAGTAAAAATAATTTCAGTTCAGCAAAAACAAGGTGAAAAGAACATGCCTTAAATCTTATTATCTTTGTCTCAATTGTACTTTATACAAAATTGAATTTTTATAATTTTACCAAAAGCTATTTGTGTAGATAATGTTATATCGCAAACTAACTTCTTATTGCATTAGTATCAAAAATAGTTATACAGACACTTTCCTTGTAGGATTAGAAGGTTTTTTATGAATAAACCGCTAATGTTTCATTGAAATATGAATTCATTGAAATATGAAATGTTTTTCTTTTTTCAAGTCACAATATGAAAATGTTTTTCTCTTTCTCTAGTCACGAACTCACGATTACTTTCATTTTCATCGTACTATTATCTTATTCTAAAAGAGGTTTTATTAAAAATAAAACTGCTAATATCAAGTAATCAATAATGTAGACAAAATTTGATTTTAAATGCTGGATATCACTCCATGAGATTTTATCAATCAAATAAGTCGTAATCCACAAAATGAATGTGGTATGGACACCTTTACCAAAATGGGCAGGTATATGAGTAGAATATTCTTAGTACATAAACTTCTTATAACATTATTGAACTGAATTATTGGCACTTCATTTCCACTTGTGATTCTTGTGGAACAATGTGTAAGAAAAATACATGACATTATATTTTGATGAATTGATGCCTTGGAGTAAATTAAACTTGTGGCATTATAAGTCCACATCTTAATACATGCACTTGTAGTTTCTAGTAGCACAATATTTATAAAATCAATTAATCATATATTTATAAGGTCCCTAAAAATGGTCCCCGAGCATAAACAACTTCTTTGTTTTATGATAGAATACTTAGCATCAATTTTGCCATAGGGAAGATTCTCATCTTTGACTTTAAGTGCAGATTCTCTGTTACTCAGAGGATATTCCATTAATAAGAAAAGAATAAGGATTTTTAGTGCATAATTTATGGCTTGTTAATTTATTTTTGGGGAAAAAAAAATATTAGATGTATTAATATTGAATTTTTTTAAAAGAAAAAAACAATTCGTTCATTGCATGATTGATAATTCACTTGTTGGATCAAAAGAACAGAGCTTTAAAAATATAAATTTGTGTTATTGTATTATTTGTATAGAGTTTGATTCTGTTTCAACATCGTGCATGACTGCATGGTGCATGCATGCTGTTAAAATTTTGGGATTTTAACTTCAGAGTTTTTTTTTTTATTTTTTTTTATTTTTTTTTATTTTAAATAGAGTACTTAAAAGTCTGAAATGAGCAAATTTCATCAAATGTGCAAAAAGTTAATTATAGGTGCAATTAGCTCTAAGTGCACTCGGGTGCAAGATGTAGGTGTTCGCAAAATAAAATAAGGTGAATAATTTAAAAAATATATACAATTATGTATGGAGTAGCATTTAACATCAAGCCATTAAGTGTTTAAGTTAAAGGCTTATTTTCAAAATATGTACTGAGTACTGAGTATATATTTAGAATATCATTTGCTAGGGTTTTGACTTTGTCACATTAAAAGTACAACCAAGCACATATATATAACACTAGATTAACTTTGGTTTCATGACAATAGAGTGATAGACACATAAAATAAGCCATATACTCCATATTTATTTATCTAATCAACAATAATGACAACAAAACAAATTAAAAAAAAAAAAAAAAAAAAAAAAAAAAAAAGTGGAAATTGGTCAAGAAGCATAAATTTTTTTTGGGAGCCTAAGGGCCTATTCTGATTCACTGAACTGATTAGAGCTGAAGTGAACTGGACTGAATTGATTGGAGCTGAATTGAACTAAACTGAAATGAATTGTTTATGAGAGAAGGTAATTAGGTTTTAAACTGGACTTAACTAAACTAAAATTAAGCTGAAGAGAACAAACCCTAAATTCTACATAATGATTAAATTTCCATTACCAGATATTACTTTTAACTTTGAGATTGTACAAGTTAACAATCTTAATATATTGTGGAGGTAACCAAAACCGAAAGGGAGTAATTCAAAATTGGTGTTATAATACATCCTGACCTTTCACTCATTTTGCCTTACTCCGAATTTATTTTGTATCTTTTATTTTTACCCAACACATTATCCACTTCATTCTTATACATATAGATTTTTTTGGTGTTTAGAGAGCCACAAGGGCAGGGATGAGAATCGATCCCAGATCTTCATAAATCGGGAGGGAAGCTCTACTCACTTGAGACATGTGTCACTCTCATCCACTCCTTATATATACATGCTCGCCACATCAACAATTTTTATCACCAATTTCTTAAATCCTTGTGAGAATACTAAATGTCAAGTACAAATAGACACGGGGGTAATATGTATGAAACACTATAATAATGTAATAAAATTCAAATTGTATTGCAATCTTTGTCTTGATGATATATATTTATATACCTGTTTATTAGACGGAAGCTTAGACGGCATATATTGCTTTAAAGGCATGTTCTCTTCAACTTAATTTCAGTTCCTAATTTTCTTTTCTCATAAACAATTCATTTCAATTCAGTTTATTTCAGTTTTTTTTCAGTAAATTAGAACAGGCCCTAAGTTAAATATTTCGGATAAGTTTTGGGTTAATACCACAAATTATATATTGATTGGATTTTGGAATAATGTTTTAACTTAAATGCCAATGTTTACTTATGATATAATTGATAATCATGAGTTGTTAAAACATCTGTAATGACAAGTTAATTGTCAAAATAACTTTCCATCATAGGCCAAGTGAGATTTCAAGCTAATTTCCTTTTAACCTAGTTGCTATTATCTAGCGTGTTAATTAAATAAGTCTCACTTAATTATTAAGTTTTTTTTTTTATTTATTCTATCTTACTAACTACCAATCTATCAACTTTGAATTATTTTTTTGCACAAGCAAATTTGCTTGGCCAAGCTAATTGTATATTTTTTTTAATAATCAAGCTAGTAGCTAGGGACGATTTTTGAAAGTTACAAGCAAGTCCCAAGTTACAACCATTAAACAATTATTGGAGTACAATTTTTTTTTTTTTTTCCAATGTTGCTTGTTTCTCTTTGTTCTACAACTTTCTTTTTTCCAATGTTATTTTCTTTGATAAATAAGTATTGATAAATTTACAATTGGTACACAAGTTTAAACTTTAATACTTCATCGATTTTTAAATTTCTTCCTATTTAATTAGAATCTTTCAGTTATTAACATTTTGAGGGAATTTTCTATATTATTCCCATTATATAAGATTTATTTATATATATATATATATAATTATATGTGATTTTATTTGATTCATTTCAATCAATAATACTTTATGAGTTACATAGTGTGCATGCATAAACTATATAAGTAAATGTACCACTAATATTGACCAAGTCTTATCATTTAATTTGGACAAAATTTTGACAATGTTTATGATAATTAGGTTTTTGGAAGATTGGAGAGCATAAAAAAGGGGGTGAGGGTAAGGAAGGAATATGAGTGCAGAACAAGAGGGCAAAGTTAGAATTTTCAAGTAAACATTTTCCTTTCCTCTTTTTTAATAATAACTACTTCGTATAAAATTTTATTTTATTAAGTAAGGAAGACTACAAATATATGACATCATTAACCAACGTGAAGCAAGACATTTATAGAGTATATAGTGGATATTCTCCTTTTTATAGGAAGGTTTGAAAGTGTCACACAATCATCATATTCAATAATGGTATTGCATATGTGCTCATACAAAAAGTAGGAAGGATAATACATCACAATTGCATCAATGCATGTAATTTACAATCAACAATTATTTAATTAGGCAATAAAATGGTGAACAAATAGAACAACCTTGTCTACACAATGTCTGTTTAGTGTGTTAGTAATAAAATTAGTGGAACTTGAAATTCCCTAATAACCATTTCCATTTTTGCTCCCTTCTTATCCTAAAATTGTTGGACATTTTGAAATATCCTTCTCTTCACATTTATCTTCTTTTTCCTTTTACTCGACCGGCTCTCAAAATTGTATCCAACCATCAATTAAAACCCTCAATGATCATCCTTATCCTATTCTACCCAATTATATAGAATTAAATTTGGTTGTAATAACTTACAAGTAAGTGTTAAATATAATGACTACTCTTATCTATAATAATGCTACAAATCTCTATTGCTACTAATAATAGTTATTTTTTAAAGTGCGTTTATTCTTTATCACGATAAAATTTCTTAGTCAATATCAATTAGAAAAATGGTATCAACAACATATGCTATTAATAGGACTAATACCTAATAAATTTTATGCTAATTTTTGTTTCTAAATATTATAATACGTGTGAATGCCAAATAAGAATAAACACCTTTTCTTCTATATTTTAAACAAAAAGAATAAAAATAGTACTTTAAATGGATAAAATGCCGAAAGTGATTAGATTAATAGCACTTGAATTAAATTAACATAGTTCCAAAGGGTTACACATTGACATATTATGATATTTTCTTATCCGATCCCTTCTTAGTTCTTAGTATGCATGCAAAAATATCAAAACGGCTTTTCTTTAAAAATAGGCGTATATAAAATTATTTTTATGTGATATAATCAAAATACTATAGTCTTATCCATAGGAAACTTGTAGAAGATTGGTTCAAAATATCATGGAAAATACGTACATTAATTGCAATCAAGGAATTCACCTGTTTTTTCAAACTTTGAAAAAAGAAATTTTCAAGGGAAATATCTGACAGCAGTAATGGATAAGGACAAATTACAAATATCATGCTTTTGTAAGCTTTGATTGGTTAGTGTTATCCAGCTAGATTATTATTAGTAATTCCACCTAATGACAATTAGGATTAATTCCACTTTTAATGCAAAAAAAGAGTGAGTTTAATTAAGTGGCTCTACAAGATTGTTGGAGCTATATTGTAGTATTACTAGATGACTACATACGTAACCATTGCATATGGTAATTGCAAATTTTTAATCAAATTCTTGACCCTTCTTTACTATAATAACATGATGTCACGATCAGTAGATATTTGTGATTTATGTAATGTCAATTAGGGATAATAATCTGGAGTGATTACGTCTATTATTGCATTTAAAACACTCATTATATACAAGCTTTTAATTGGCCTTATCCCAGTACTAATTAAAGACATCTGAAGAAGCGGACATTTTTTTTAAAAAAATTTGAAGGGCCAAAATAAACTTGATACTAAATGATTTTTCAAAGAAAGAATTATTGAAGCTAACAAAGTAGTAGTGATTTGTCTATCATGTGCTTTATTCATACGATATTACATCTAACCCGAATTTGCTCACATTAAGACTACAATTTTAAGATTTACTATAACAAATAATTTATGCATGAAACTATGTTTATTATATTATATTGTAAAATTTTATAGTATATAGCCTAGAAAACATATAAATCCAAGCTCAAATAAAATAATTATTAAAGGGCATAGTTTTTTAAAAAAAATACATTGGCTCTTAGTTAAGGGCAAGGGTCAAATAATTAAGGTACCAAATTAAAACAAAAGAATCCTAATTTTATCACTTCTATTCTAAATAATGTAAGCTTCCCAAAAAATATGGGAAGATAAGACCTAATCATACGCGGCGTGAGCAAGTGAAAGCATGCTTGCAAGATTCTCCTGCCTTAGCGGCACGGCTTCGTACGTGATTCTTCTACACTTTTTTCACTTTTTTTTATTTCTAAAATTAATTATTATAATTAATAATAATGAAATTAATTAGAGTATATTTTTTATGAAATGAATAATGCCTCCTAACTTATACCCCAATTTGGCCAATTAGCACTTAATACTATTTGCTAGTTGTCACACAACACACTCATATTTAAAAACTTTAGTAATAGTAGTATGAATTAAATAATTATCAAGTTGGTCCAAGAAAATAGAGAGACGAAATTATATATATATATATATGAGGAGACTAGGATGATAATAGAATTTAATTGACTTACAAAGTAAAATAGTACTAGCATATTAATAAGTACTAGCCTATGATGAGAATACGATAATTGATTCACATTTAAAATACAACAAGTTATGCACATCACTACTTATGCTAATACTTCCATGCATTAAGGGCAACAATAATAATAAATAGTCTAACCAAGGTTTAGCCTAATACTCTGTATGTATTTAGTCACATATTATGCTAATCATTATTACATGTATTTAGTCACGTATTCTGCTAATCATTCTCACAATTTTACAAGTATTTAGTCACAAATAACCCTAGTCCTAAAAATGATGAAAGAATAAAACAATAGCACTAATATTTCAATTCACAAATCATATAAAGCCTTACATAAACACGATACATGTTGAGAAGGTATACAACTTTTAAGATAAAGGAATAATTCATATCTACTTTTACCCCGTCCAGTTCTCAACAGACACATTCTAACACATAGTATTCATTATTCAAGTTGATTATAGTTTTTTATCTCGAAATGTTTTTTTTTTTTTTTACAAACTCCAAAAAATTGTCAAATAATACATTGACATCAATAATAAAATAAGTAAAGTCATAAACAACTACTACTAGCTAGAAAGGCAAAAAAATAAAATTAAAAAAAATTAAAAAAAACGGACGAAAAGGAATCAAAACCTCGAATATTCATCCAACTCTTTATAAAGCTACCTTTTTTTCTCTTGCACTAGAAACAAGGAAAATAAGAAAGAGAAAAATACTGAAAAAGATTCGTTAGTGTTACGCGACGGGCCGACTTTGATACCTTTGTTCTAATCTTATTTCTTCATTTTTTCCTAAAAATAAACCCAGAAAAAAAATAATTATAAAAACTTAGGTGTCAAGTTTATTCTTTTGTGATTCTACTCAGATCCCTTTGTTCTGAATTAATCAACCCCACCATATTTTTTTTAGCTTACCATATAATCAACCTTCATAAATCACAACTTTTCTCCATTTTTAGTTCCTCAAAAGTTGATAATATTTCATTTTCTTAAGTGATAAAAACCCAAAAAAATAATAAAAATGATGGATTTTAGAAATAATATGCAGAAATGTCAGGAATATATTCATGCGTTAGAAGATGAAAAGAAGAAGATTCAAGTTTTTCAGCGTGAACTTCCTCTATGTTTAGAGCTTGTTACTCAAGGTAATTATCTTTATCGATATAATATCATGTCATATCATATCATATCATCAATTGAGTTTGTGACTCGTTATACATTTAAAGTTTATGATATGTTGTATTATTATTTTTGTGGTTATGAAATTGATGTATGTGTATATATTTTTTTTTATTACAGCAATTGAAGCATGTAAACAACAATTATGTGGAAATGGGACAACTACTACAACAGAGTGTTTAAATGGTCATTCAGAGTGTTCAGAACAAACAACAAGCGACGGTCCAATTTTGGAGGAATTTATGCCCTTAAAAAGGAGTAATTCTACAGATGATGATGATGAAGATGAGCTTGAATCAGAAAAACCCCAAATTAACAATATTAATCTTAATAACAATAACAATGAAAAATCTGGGAAGAAATCAGACTGGCTTAGATCTGTTCAGTTATGGAACCAAACCCCAGATCCACCTACCACTCAAGAGGTTTGTTTTCTAAATTTTCTAAAAATTTATAGATTTTTGAGATGGGATTTTTGTTTAATTTTCTGGGTTTAATTTAGTTTTAGCTAATTTTATGTAATTTTGGAATAATATTGTAGGATCATCAGCCAAAGAAAGTGGTGGTTGTTGAGGTGAAGAGGAATGGTGGAGGTGGTGCATTTCAACCATTTCAAAAAGAAAAGAATAGCAATGGGAAAGAAAATGATGACAACAACATTAGCAATAATAAACAACAACCGGCTTCGACACCGGCCGCCTCCGCTTGCTCGAGTGCTCAGGAGGCGGAGATGGGACCGAGTAGCGGCGGCAGTGGTGGTGGTAGCAAGAAGGAGAAGGATGCACAATCACAAAGGAAAGCAAGGAGGTGTTGGTCTCCTGAGTTGCATAGGAGGTTTGTGCATGCTCTTCAACAACTTGGTGGATCACATGGTAAGATTTTCATCTTACATTATATTATAGTCATGTACTAATGTGGCTAATACTATGTAACATATGCATTAAATTAATTGATTAATTAATTGATCAATTGGTTTAGTGTGATATGAATTTTGAATTGTTTATGTGTGAAATATAGGGCTTAAAATTGAGTATTCATTGGTTGATTGATGATTGGATTTGAATTGCAGTTGCTACTCCAAAGCAAATAAGGGATTTGATGAAGGTGGATGGACTTACCAATGATGAAGTTAAAAGCCATTTACAGGTTTGTGCATTATTTTTTGTGGTTTAATTTATATTTCAAGTAATTGGTATTGTCTTGTGTCGTGGTGCGTTACTCTAGTAAATGAACAAGTTTGAAGTTTTATTAATTCATAGCAATTTATGCTTATTACGTGAAATTCAAATTCAACTTTTCTGATTTCATGCTCCTAATTTCATCTGCCTATATAATCTGAAAATTGATCAAATTATGCCGAATTTAAGCTGAATCTCATTTTTGAATTGGAGATCCCATGTGCATATGAGATTCCTTTTATTTGGTAATATGATTTGGATCTTTAATTGTCAAAATTTTACTATCTTGTCAAAGGCCAGAAGTCTACAATAAAATGATTGTTTCACGTCTTAATTCTATATTAAGACGAATTCCTTTTTCACTTTCATTTACCAAACCAAGTCAATTTTTACTCAACTAATTTATCAAAGTAAATCTTAACTCTGAATCATTTCTTGCATATGTTACTTGGTCAAAGATGATATACTTTTTGAAAAAATAGCCTTTTAAATTGTCCTTTTCCATTCTCCCTCTAGTAATGTTACACCATGTGAATTCTTGCTTTTCCTTTTTTTCATTTTTCAATCAATCTCACCTTGAGAAGCTTTAATCATTGCATATTTAACATTCTCTACCAACTAATACGCAAAATCAATTTACTAATTGAATAATTATGTTAAAAAAGCACAATTTGCTGAATCTTAATATCTTTCAACACATTTATTTTTACAGAAATATCGTCTGCACACAAGAAGACCAAGTTCAGGTGTTCACAACAATGCTAATCAACAAACTCCTCAATTTGTAGTCGTAGGAGGCATTTGGGTGCCTCCAGAGTATGCTGCAACAACAGCAGGTGACACGAACACGGTTGCTGCTCCAGGCAACATCTACGCCCCCATAGCAACCGTGGCAACACCACCACACTTGCGCCAAACATCTCCACATATGCACCATCAAAAACAATCGAGTCAATCACATTGCGAAGAAAGGGGAAGTCATAGCGAGGGAGGTGTTCATTCCAACTCCCCTGCTACGTCGTCTTCTACACACACAACCACGGCTTCTCATGCACATTAAAGTGTTCCCTGGTCTTGTATCTTTTTGTTTCCAAGTTCATAGAAAGGTGTAGAGATTTTGTAACAAGACATCGGTGGAACACTCTTTTTGTATTATGAGGAAGATAAATACTAGACCAATTGACAGTTATAGAAAAAATGTTTGTTAAATTCTTTGTATAATTACTCTTCTTCATTCGTACATTTTGGAAATAATCTTTTAGTTCAAGTGTCATTCAATGTTGAAGTTGAATGGCCTATGCATCTGCTCTATGTTCTTGATCATTTTTCTCGTTTCTATTGTTAAATTTTCTTTTAATGGACCCTTTATGTGTATGATATGGCCTAATTGCAAATAATTTTGTATTACAAGAAATTATCCAACACAAATTTAGAAAAAATAAGTTTTATATCATGGCAAAAGCTAATGAGTTCCTCCGGGGCATTAGATAAGAGAATTAAAAGTGGAAATATTATAGTTAAACTTACATTAATTACACCAAACGACTCGTGATTTTGTCATGTATTCCTAACTTAATATTATTTCAACAAGTATAATTATTCCTTATTTAACGCTCCAGAGCGCTTGTTAGCAAGATCCTTATATCATTATCCAAGATAAATTTAGAAAAAATAAGTTTAATTTCCTTTTGACAATGAAACTTACATGATGGCTTCATTGATGATAAGTTGATCTGATGTATATTTAATAATTTATACGTCATGATTAATTATCAAATTGGCCAAGAAACTCCAACAAAAAAACTACGAAGCACGAAGGCCCTGTTCATTCCACCTTAAAAAAATAATATTCAGTAAAAAATAATTTCAGTTCAGTAAAAATAATTTCAGTTCAGTAAAGATAAGTTCAATTTAGTAAAAATAAGTTCAATTTAGTAAAAATAATTCCAGTTCAGTTAAGTAAAATTCAGTTTTCTTAAAGAAAAATTATAATAGAAAATCAGTAAATTGTCTATACCCAATTTCTCTCTCCTTCCTTAATTACATGCCCATACCTTTTCTTAATCTCAATTTCTCATTTTTTGTCTAGGAGTCCGTGTCGACTATAAAGTTACAAAAAATGTAAAATGGAGGTAGTATTATTAAATACGATTGATAAAAAGAAGGGATTAATCAAATAATTGAGTGAAATGTGTGAATAATTATGTATATCCTTCCTAAAATTTTACCTATAATTAATAGTCATTCGATTAAACATTCAAGAAATATGAATTTTTGAAGTATTTCATGTAACATAAAAGGTTTATTTATTTTTATTAAAGAAGAGCAAAATGTACTTGATTAAATATGATAATTTTTTATCCTAGAGAAGTTTCAATCACCTACCTAACTAGATTTAAGTAAGTTCATCCTCTTCATGAAAATAAAATTTCTTATGACGTGCTAATTTTAATATTTTTGCCAATCAATTAGTTTCACGATTTCAACTATCAACCAAACAAGAACTTAATCAAGCGCGTAGGCATCCACTTACAAAGATGCTTGTATATTTTGCATATAATTGGCATATCCTTTGCATACACAGTGATAAGTCGACGTTCTTCAGTGCTTATTGCGTAGTGACTGATAT
This sequence comes from Chenopodium album, assembly GCF_948465745.1. NCBI lineage: Eukaryota > Viridiplantae > Streptophyta > Magnoliopsida > Caryophyllales > Amaranthaceae > Chenopodium > Chenopodium album. Next base: position 15,354,755 of record NC_137843.1, read on the forward strand.
TTTATAATTAATGAAAACGTGGTGCTTAAAGAATCCAAAGAATCGCAACGCAAACGATTATTAGCGTTTAATGTCACGTCAACTCTATTAAATTAATAAGGAAATGCTCCTTTAAAAGGGACATTCTAGATTAAACTTTGATTGATTCTACTAATTTATGGCCCACCTTCGAATATTCTAGTGTGTTAAAAGGCATATTTTTTTCAATTATAAAAATGCAAAATGTGCATCTAAAGTTTGCATTAGTTAATTTGTTGTGTTTTGGTGCAAAAGAGTTGGCAGTATTCTATAGTCAGTATATTCCATGATTCTTTATATTATCTTCTTTTTTTGGAAAGAAACTCCCTGCTGAAGAAGATATTCTACTCTTTGGATCTCGGCTTCTACAACACTCGAATTATTTTACCTTTGCTATGATTCTATTCGTCTCAAATTACTGTTTAATGTTTAAAATTTTTACAAAAGAGTAAAAATTGATGGGTAATAATCTTAAGTTTCTGTTGAGCCCATAAACAAATCTATATGTGAGCGAAAGTGTTGTCTCATATTAAAAGTGTTAGGAAATGTATCTCACATTAAAAAAACAAGAAACTTGTGTCCACTTTATAAGACTACTCTCTTCATTGTCATGTGGTTTTGAGGTGGAACGTCTTTAGCCGTATAAAGTAGACACTTGTGACAGATGTGATCCATGATAGTTTTTTTTGCTCAACTTAAATTAAACTAAACGGTTAATTAAAGTGAATACTTCAAAGTTCAAGCTCATCAAATGACTACTAATCATCTGTGTAACAAAAATACGAGCTACAAAGTTTTTGATCAATTGGTCTGATTTAACTCAAAATTTTGTATACATTTACAAACATTAGTTGATGCAAGTTGAATTAGGGTAATCTACTGCTACAGTGCTACTCCGATTAAAATGCCATTGTTATGAAGACAAATTCCACAACTCCTTTGAACTCTAGGAAAAGAGATAATGTACATAAAATCCATGATTACGTAATTTTCTTTTACAAAAATTAAGGAAGAAATTTATGGATTGATAACCGATGTTCATAGAAAACATATAACTATAATAAAATTCCAACCTCATATCAGTACAAATGATTTATTAGTTTTATTGCTTAGACGAATTAGTTTATTGTTCTCAATAAATAAAGATTTATATAACACGGTAAAGAGTCGTGACAGAACAAGATTGACAGATAGATTAAATCGTTACGTGTGTAAACATACAACAATAACAAGATTCAATTATTCCAAGTCATCCATGTGTACTATGGTCTATGGTTGGAAAGGTCTTTGCTTTAATTTAATTTAATAGATCCTTAAAAATGGATGAGTAATTGAGCATTGAAATCCCATCCCAAAATAAATAAACAAAAAATAAAAAATTTGCTGGAGTGATAGAGAGAATCTGATGAATAAGAATGGCCCTTTGGAACACTTAAAAGGTCAAATGACCCTTAATGATCACCAAAAACCAAGATACTATTCCTATGTTTTTTTAGAGTCAAATGAAAGTTTTCTTGGCTTTTTAGATGGTACAGTTTTTCAAACCAAAAATTAAAAAACTTGGTTTCAGAATCTAAGGGAATATCCAGATGACCTAACCTACTAAATATGACCTAACTAGGACATTTATTGTCTTTCAGAATTTTTTTATATTATAAGATCTCCAATATCACTTATACTATGGTCAGTATTCATGGTATACATTAATATTCTAATTTATTTTTATATTTACAAATTTATTTTAGTAAAATAAAAATTAATATTATTGGTAAGATTCCTTTTTGCATTTGTTTTATTATCGTACTATTTCACATTTGGGAAAGGCGGTATATAGGGATTTGTGGGACGTGATGAATATGCTTTATGATTCATGAATTTTTTTTATGGGGTCAAACCAATGAGATTATTTGCCCTCTTAAAAATTAGATTTATTTTAATTAATCATTTATAGATGGTCTAATAATGTTATTTATGTTAATATGTAATCCCAAATATCAGGGGGCCAATATAATTAAGTGACTTCTTTAAATAATCATAGCCATCAATCTCTGCAATTTGATTAAATATATTTTAGATAAGTATTGAAAATATTATTAAGTAATGTAAAAAGAGGCATTAATATTGCTATCTAAGAGGGAATTAAAGGCAATGCATAAACAGCAGTTAGTGCCTTAGAATCAGTCAACCATGCCATTATTTTGTATTAATAGCCATTTAAATGGGAAAGCCTACCCTCTTTTGTTGTCTCTAAAATTAATAACCCTAGCCACCTCTTCAAAAGAGCTGGCTCCATGGGTTGGCCTCAATATATTTTCGTACTGGTGTTGAGATTGCTACAATGAACATAAAGACGAGATCTATATTTTCAATAAAATATTCCCTTTTTTTTTTTTTTTATTTTAAATGTATCACTTTGACAATTGCACTATTCACATACCATGGTGATTTAATTTTTTCACCTCTAAAAAATAAATAGATGTTATTATATAATATATCATTGGATTTGTCCTAATATCTAGTTTTATAATATAATTTTATTATAATTTTTATTAATAAATAATTAAAGATATAAATGGTCAAAATAGCGTCTCGACAAATATGCCGGTCAAACTGATGCATATAAAAAAAAAACAGAGGGAGTACTAAACTTCTACTACAATATCTCTTAAAACTTTACGGAGTAACAAATTATATTAGCTAACATGCATTTTGTTGATAACTCAATTTCACTTTTTTAGATATTAATTGTCTCTCAAAGTCTCTAGATTTCATCGAGTTTGGTTTACTTTTGTTCCGCAAATCATATCGTGGCACAAATTTTTTTTTTTTGATTGATACTTGTAGATTTTGAATCGTGTTCAATTCAATTCTTTATATTTGTTGTCTTAAAGACTCTGATACTCTTAAAGCAAGATCGAGAATTGCAAGAGAACATTACATCAACCCTATTGAAAATTGTTGTGTCAAGAGGTATGGATGCAATGAAAGCATCATGTCTCTTCATGTGTTCATGTCTACTATACATCCTTTGAAAAAAATGAATACATGATTATTATTATAGGTCATTGCCTAAATGATTGAAATGGCTAAAAAAAATAAGGGTTTAGTAGTTGTAGATTCACATGCATAGCAGTAATTGTGTAGGTAAGAGATTGCATTTAATTTTGTTATATTGTACGAAGCCATAATCATAGCACTTGTATCTTCTTTATATAAGCTAAACATTTCATACTCTTACAACTGTTTATACTACATGATATACGAAACAATTAAAAATATTTCCTTATTAGCTAGAAATTAATTAAAGTGTTTGCATAAAAAAATAAATTATCTTATGATAAGATAGTAATCATAGTATATAGCTGTATGTCATTTTGCATTGGATACTTTTAGAATTTAGAAGCCACCATCTTCTTGAATAATGTTGGGTGTTTGTCAAATTGAACAAGCAATGTGTTGGCTTTGATGGTAAGAATAAAACCTTGGATAACATTCTTTAGTTTTGACAATTAGGTATTAGAGATAAACATGATCTATCAATAAAAATGTGCAACTTCTTTTAGATTACATTTGCTTGTCAACCTTTTGTTCTTCCTCCCCAAGTTTTTGAAACCCACTAACCAATTCATTATCGACTAAATTATAATATACTACCTCCGTTACATATTATTTGCAACGATTTGACATAAAGTAGAGAGGGAAAATGTCTAATCGTTGCAAATAATATGTAACGGAGGTAGTATATCAATATAAACTTTATCGGCTAAATCACAGTACTTTGTAATGAACTTATGATGACTTCTGTTTTTTACATTCCATTGTAAGGGTAACCCTTATATTATATCTTAAGATAAATTATTGTAAGTGTGTCTCATACTTAAGGCACACACCATGTACGAAATATAGTCATAAATTGCCTAATAGCTAACTATTATTGTATGGTTTACATTCTAGCATTAGTTGATATTAATATTGTAATAAGTACATGATTTATTAACACAAATTAGAGCCATGATCTGTAGAAAGGTGAATCCTTTTCCACAGGGAGCAAATCTTTGACTTTAATAAATAGAGACGTTGTATTTCATGTATATCAAAACTTTATTTGGTTAATGTTTGCAAATCAATGTATATAGACTTTGATACTTTTCCTCTGTTTCTTTTTGAATTTTTGCTTGCATTTTAGTATACTTTATGATTACTACATGTGTTTCAACGATGGATTTTTTGCTTCTTTGACTTAAATGCATTTTTCAAACATTGCCTTTTTTTGTAGATTGAGTAGTGATTTTCACGTAAAAGAAGAAGTGACAATTTCACCAAGTTGATAATTTTTACTTTATAAGCTTAAGTACTAACAATAGTTTTTCCTTTGAAATGGTCTTTCGCATAAAAATTAACCTAAAGTCTTCCTCACATCTTCAAGCTAAACAACAAACAGATACTTGTATAAAGTTTGAAAGGTCACACACCTATCCAATTCAATATCATATGTATAGGATAAATAATTAAATACATATATTCACTGGTTTGGAAAATACTATATGTAGGAGAAATCAAGAGTAATATGAAATGGTTTAAATACAAGTATAAATTATTAAATTTTGTTAAAATAACCTAATAATTATTTTGTGATGCCTTCGAGCAAAATTGTGACATTATCAAGAATGAAGAATGTATGTCATATTGATTTGCACTTAGTTAAATAGTTCAAGTAGATTAAAAAAGATAACAGTACAATTTATAAGATCTTGGCTTCGTACCAATTGGTTATTTGTGCAGTGGTGATTGGGACTAGTGGACTTCCCTTGGTAAAGAGGACTCGTGTTTGATCCCCCGCAACAACAATTAGGAGGGAACTGTAACCTAACCATCCAAAACTAAACCCCAAATTTAGATTAGCCCGAAGAATGAATCGGATGAAAAAAAAAAAAAAAAAAATCTTGGCCTCGTGATTAAATTGGAGGTCGAATTTCATTTCATCTATTTGTAAATCTTAATGACCATATTGAACCAAGGAAAAAAAGAAAAAAAACAAAAAAAAAGATAGTGGCCTGGTACCAATGAAAAAACAATGATAGTGTTCAATTGGGCTTATTGATTTATGAATTCTAGTTGATTCTGGCGTTCTGTCATATCAATTATTATCGAGAGATTAAGACACTAATTGGCCCAGTTCTTACACAAAAATAGCCAATATAAACCTTCTTTTTTTTTTTTTTTTTTTATTTTATTTTATAGCTAATGTAGCTTCTCTGATAAGGCCAATAATAAATCGTACTCTGTAATTAGGTACCCATTTTCTACTTTGATATGCTTTATTTGACAAATGCATTTTACGATTTTATCCTCATACTCCATGACAATTACATCATTTTGTTCTTAAATTTATCTACCAATGACTATATCAAAATTAAACAGAGGGGACACAATGGTTGGATAACTAGGTTATACAATTGACTATTGACAACATGACGTGCCTCATATTCCAAGTGCATCATGTTCCAGATTATGTATAAAATATATACTGGTTTTTCGTTCTCTAGATATTGCACCGTTTGCGATTTTAACAGTATTTACTCACTTCTCTTCAATAACACATTGTAACTTACTGTATATCTAAGAAAAATGTAGTAATGTGAAATCTTGTTAGATCCGTGTAATATTTGGGGGAGAGAGGAAGTATTCACATCCTTTAATGTTACTGAAATCTACCCTGAACTTTATGTGCTTTCGAATTTACATCATGTTCCTGAGTACAAGACCTAGTTAAATTGCCCCTTTTAGCTCTTGATCCCAAGTTTGGAATGCTTCTGTTTGCTGCAAATCAGGGGCTTACTTTGTAGTGTAAATGTGTAATGATGTACAAATAACAATATGGGCTAAATTTTTCTACAGCATTCCTTTCTCCTGTATAATCTACTGATTTACAGCATCCCCGTGCGCAGATACTCACACTTCAGGAATCTCTAATGGAACACCTGGAGTTGGCTCGAGCACCTTTGCATCAGGCAACTCCTTTGATAAAAGCTCCTGGATTCAATAGAAAATATTCCATCAGTTGAAGTCTTGAAGATAACAGCATGAACAGGCTCAATAAATTGAACCTCAAATTATATACTTACTTTTAATGTCATTCATTACAAGAAAATAGTCTTATCTTTTTCAAACTGCTATGCTGTCTACTCTTATGCTATACATAGCAGCAAGTGATCGAGACCTTGATAGGAAGAATTTCAGTACTTCAGAGTCACAAGGGCCAGAATAACAAGTTAAATATTACCGTAGGTTTTTACCCTACTATGTATATACATGTAATAACAACTCACACACGTGATTTTGACATAAATTCCCAACCTAATATCATGTTAAGATATATTGAATAGTTCATTATGAAATGCGTGACGTACAAAATTAACAGGAATGATGTACTGATGGACTGGAAACACAGAAAGGAGTAAATCCTCATGTCACTAGACAAACTTAGAAAAAAATATGAAGTATTGTAGCTAAATTGATGGTACAGGCATACAGCCAATCCAAGAGTCTCAAAGTGAGGGCATTTGATTACATTTACAAGCACCTATTTGCAATATAAACAGCAACTATTTAGTTACATCTAGAATGTTTCGATTTAGATTATTTAATACCACGTCAGGATCCTGCGGAGAAGTTCTTTGACAAAGCAGGTAGTAATTGAAAGTTAAATCTATCAATATAACACTGAACAGCCAAAGGAAGACAATGCAATTCTAACTAATGCACCAAACAAACCCCAGAATAAAAAAAAAGCTTCTATTATCATCTAATGTACTGCAAATTCATGAATGTCAAACTAGGTCCACAACTTTGGATAATGAAAGGTTTGAACTTTGAACCACTTGATTAGGCACATAAAGCAATTTAGTGTTTAATTGACAAGTGCCACCAGTTATCTTGTTTCTTAACCCTTAAAAAAATGCATCACATAAAATATACTTCGTATATTCATACTGCAGAATACGCAGATTAGCCTTTTATAATTCTATCTCCTCCACTTTTTGGGGCTGGAAAACAATGTCATAGAAAAACAAAGATACATATATCTTAAAAAACAGAATGGAAATACTTTGTTTAGCTATGTCTATCTTTATTGACTCAAAAAAATTAACATCCACAAAGATTATGAAAATTGGATAAAATTACTACATTCATTTCAATACTTTCCAAACAAGAAAGGTGGATAAACATTATGAATTAAACGCATGTTCTTTCAGAATACGAAGTATTTGGCTTTCAGTTTATCAATTATATATAGACCAAAATTTCTAATCGATCAGTTGGATTTCATGTTTATTATAGAATTGTGGCCTCAGGTTTAGAATTTTGACAAAAATTCGGCTAGACAATTATAAAATGATAACTTTTTAAAATCAGTATCCTCCCAATAGCTGCACCAACATTCTTTATCTAGGAAAAGCTACTTTGCATCTTGTAATGTGCCACCTAACAACAGGTGACAAACTGTGTAAACTAAATTGGAGGTTTGGCTATGCAGCTAGAAGTCCTCCTCTCCTCTGACACCAAAATGACCAGGCTGATTTCAATTCTGATAAGTGCCCAGATATATAATTAATTGATAGTCTGTGCTTTAGCGTGTCCTAAAACCTTACAAGTAAAACTAAATCGTGTCAACCAGAAGTGAAAACATTATTGATGACATGCAGTATATTCTACTAATTTTTTTTCATCATTACATGATGGAGCTGTTTCACGAAATTTCAAAATTCCGTATCATAATTTCAGACCAACTTTGTTTGTGCTACCAATTTGATGGAAAATACATGTATGAGAACCGAAAAGTTTCTGAAGCAAATCGAACGTAAGTAACTCTGAAGCCAGGCTCTTTGTTTCAATTACTGGTAACTAAAACAAAGAAGACTTCAATATAAAAAGCAATTGCAGCTAAGCTGTACATTCGTTCAGTTCAAAATTGATGTAAAATTGTAAATACTAGAGCTGCTTCATAATAGCAACAAAATTTGAAAAGTAAGAGAAAAAACCAACCTTAAAAGATTCCATGGTTCCTTCAGATTGAATTAAACTTGAAAGAAGCCCTTTGCTTTCCAGGTCTCCATTCTTCATTGGAACAACAAACCTTCAATCATAACAAATGGGAATTTGAGAATGCATGAAACAGTAAATTCATAAAACGATGAAGAGACAAGTCAATAAGCATATACTTGGCACGTAATAGCTTTGCAAGCTTAACAGCATCTTCTTGCCCAGAAACAAGTGTAAATTTTGGTAGAAGCTGTTTTATGACTGGAGTAATGACAATATCTGCCTGCTCATTCTTCAAGGATTCCTCATTGTAGACGCAGTGAGGTTCATAGTAAAGTGTCAGCTGGCCTTCAGAAGAAGATAAAATGTATCTGCCAGATATTTAGTTAATTATGCTGATAAATATAGGTTGAAAATACAAATCTTCTGAAACGGAAAATTTCAAAGCTTAAAGCATTATTTTGCTTGAAATAAATAATAAGTTGCATGCTGTATGGTCCATACCCATTCTCAGGCCGCTGCCAAGGTGGACCAAGAACTGGCCCAGCAGTGGCACGGATTCCAACTTTTGCACCATTCCTTCCCTCAATTTCTGTGGTTTCACCTGGTTCGAGATATGTAACCTGAAAATCAAGACACAAGAAATACATTGTGGGGATTGAGAAGGATATACCTTAAGAGCAGAAGCATATGAAAGAAAGCTAAAACATGGTTGATGAACAAACACCAAAGATCCTAGAGTATAAGAAACATATACTTACTTGACTTAACCAAAAAAACTAAGATGATTAATATCAATTTATTTATCATAACAAAGTAATTGAACTGAATATGACTTGAACCAACCTGAAACAAACTTCATGTCTCACCACCCATATATGACACATACTGAAAAGATTTGATCTGACCTTGATCTGCGTACCCATTTTCAAACTCTAGACATTTGTCATACATGGAAAAACAAAATACAATTTACTATCCCGATTCCCTTTGCTGCTGTTTGTTAGTCGTTTGGTTGGGGGTATCCATCAAAGGGGCCGTTTGGTTGGGGGTATTCATCAAAGGGAAAGGGAATCAACTATCCTGATTCCCTTTGTTGCTGTTTGTAAGTCGTTTTTTCCCATTCCCTTTACCCCCTCCATTACCCAAAATCCTTCCAATTTGATTCCTCAACCCCCCTAGGTATTTCCATTCTCATTCCCTAGCCACCCCAACAACACCATACCAATATCCTACTTCCTACCGAAACTACCGGAAAACCCAGCCACCGCACCGCCGGTCGTCCCCCCACCCCTCGCAGTGACCTCACAGCTCTCCTCTCCCCCGAAAAAACCTTCCCAAGCCCAGCAAAACCCTAGAAATAATTCTCTCTCCACGTAAAACCGTCGAACGACTCTCCCACCACCCTTGAAAGCCGTCCGACGGTTTTACGGGGATAGGGAGGGGTTTCTTGGTGGTGGGACCGGTGGTTTGATTCCCTTTGTTTTTTTAAAACAAACAACATAAGAAATTCAAGGGATTTTCATTCCATTCTCTTTATTTCCCTTTGTTCATTCCATTCCGATTAACCCATACCAACCAAACGACCCCTTAGTTTAACTTATATTGAGTTTATAATTGTCATTTTGAAGTGCTCCTACTATGGATTAGGATCGATGTAGGTAGTCTCATGTGTCGATTGGTGCATGGTGTGGATCATTCTATCTACAAGACTTTGATATTTCCAAACTCGAGCATCTTGATGGCACTAACTACTCCCACAAATTATTATCTTATTCAAATGAGTATTATAGATGGACTATATATAGTATATAAAGACTTGTTGAAATCCAACTCCTGGTCTCCTGCACTTACGATGGTTTCAGGCAGCGAGTATGAGGAAAAGATAAAGATGATCAAAAGGTCACCTATTGAGCCATATCAATAATCCTGTGTTTGATCTCTCTCTATCAACAAATCTATCAATTTATCTTGGGAGAGAGAATGCAATGATGATCCAAAGGAAAAAAAAAAAGATGCCTAGTTGGATGCAGACCCAAAAGGTGAGCGACAAAAATTTTCTTGGAACAAGTTCAAGAATACGAGAAGCTGACTTCCTAAATGAGTTACTTCCTCCGTTTCTTTTTAGTTGTATCACTTTCCTAAAACGGAAGATTCAAATTAGTTGCATCACTTTTCTTTCCAGTTAATAAACTCTCTTTATCTCTCTCCTATCACATGGGCTCATTTTTTTAATTTTTTTTCATTTTTTTATCCCTCTATCTCTCTAATCTCCAAAAAGTGCCTAAGAGTCTGCAATTTGCAAAGTGATGAAACTAAAAAAATGAAGTTAGTTTAAATGTGAAGCACTGCACACAAAAGTCAGGTTAATCACCTTAAAATATCAAACATAAGGACCTAGAAGATCAACATGAAAGTCAAAGAAGTTAATTGACCAAATGATAGGAACTCTCCTCAAAATGAACTTTCCATTAAAGCTAACCTAGTGGACTTTACTATTCCGAATTACAGCCCTAAGTAGGTGTTGTTGGTACTACAAGAAAAACCACAAGCAACTTTGTGACCAGAACAAGGTAAATAGAAAGTCCAAGAACTGGAAGATGAACAAAGGAGGGAGAATTAAATTGCCCCTTTTTAATTTTGACAAGGGCCTACTATGTTATAAATACTCGTTCTTGTTCAATTAAAAAGTTACCCCACTATCTTTCATCATACCTACTTTTTCATCAACATAGCAATTGATAACCACACCATACCTTATCACCGAATACTATAAGCCGAAAGAATGGGGCACACTATTTTGGGGCGAAAGGAGTACATTTAAGCCTTTAAGGGAATCTAGGAAGCAAAGCATCACAATGCTACCATTGTTTTGAAGCTTGGAAGTCGGGGTGCATATAATGACAATTCACAACAGCTTGTGAACAGTTTGGACTCATTTCTGTCAGGCTTGACTCGCTTTGTGAATGAGCCAAAATTGATTTTAATGTTAGAGTTTGATTACTAAAATGAATATGAAATTGAATTTAGCTTGTAGGCTTGTAAACTTTAGAAAAACTAAAGTACTTTTAAAATAATATGAAATTGTTACAATTCCCTACCCCAAAGCCTAACTTCACGTATTATTTCAAAGATAAGGTAATTTTTTGCATGGGCTACATGACACGAACACTATCAATAGAGCCAAGCAACCAGTTAAAAGATGATATTACCACATATTGAACTAGAACTAGAAATTTTTTACTGGGAGAAGAGATTATGATGCTTACTTTTGAGGCAAATCTTGTTTCATTTTATAAATTTACACATCACTTAGTAGTTTGAGTCAAAAGTGAAATGAGACGTATCATGTTGGGAGACTTGGTACATTTGTAGAAAAAGCAAGTGTGGATTTCAAAATATCCAAAGCTTAACCAGCCAGTAACTTTACAAGATGGACATGGACTATAACAGCCAATCAGGATCTTTTACTACCAGTAACTCTCAGTGCAAGATGCATATATTTTCAAGGAGGTCTTCATACTATATAAAAGTGTATCTACAATAAGGACTTAATAGTGAGTAATTCAAATAGTATATGTGCCTTTCAATGGGGTTTGAATTGAGTTGGTCTTACTAAAGGTCTAAGCAGTCTGAGAAGTTGTTTCTGTATGTAGTAGCCACCATAGTTAATCTTGTAGTATGCTTCACATGCCTATAGTTAATGACTGAAGCTGTCCAATGACCAAATTAAATTATTTTAGTCAATACTTCAGAGATGAAGAGGCTTTGGTTCTTCAGCAGTTTCTAAAATTGTCCCTGATATCTGTGTCTAACTGTCCATATTTCCTAGTCAATGCAATTATGCAAAGCATAAAACCCTCATTTCTAAAGCAGGAAAGAGAATAATATATATATACATACCTTGCTAAAAAGAGAATCCAGCATTGCCTTGGCATTAGGAGTTGCAACTACTTTTAAATTAGGGAACTTGGCAGAGAGTGGCTTCAAGGTCTTTAAATGGCAATGATCATCCAGACTTTGTGTGATTATTAGACAGTCCACTTCAGGAATATCACTAAGCTGCAGAACAATGCGTCAAGGTCATTAAACAGCTAAGCTGGGGCGGTAAGAGGAGAAACAACAAATTCCAACTATAAACTGAACATGCATCAGCAGTTGAATAACAAGATCCAGAAGCACAATACCTGAAAGTTCTTCAAGAATTTCTTAGTAGCATCATAGAGCCATGGAATGCCAAAATCCAAACTTCCCACTAAAATCGGATCCACCAATAGCTTCACATTACCTACTTCCCACAACCAGCTATTTCCCTATAAAACCCATCAAACAATAATAAATCAAAATATCCATAAACACAATAGAGCAAGACAGTATAAGGTTTCTAGTTGCCACATCCCATATATCAACCGTTATCAATACTACATTATATTCTTTATAATGGATTTCTGGGAAAATACGAGAAATATATCAAACACAAACAAAATAAAAAACTTTTATGGTGATCTAAATCAACAATATTCAATAACAAACCTTCCTCTGTTTATTCTAGTTGATACATTTCTTTAGACACATTTGCCAATTTGCAATTTTAAATTTCAATATCTATGATTATTTAAAGGATAAAATCATAAATATACAAAGTTTATCTCCAGAAAAATATACAAATGAATCTAATAAGACCCCACATAACAGAGTTTTTTTTTCCCGTGTATGAATCACAAATTGGAGTCAAAGTATGTTATGTAAATAGTGTCCAAAGTCAAATCGTGTCAACAAATATAAAACAGAGTAAGTAGTATATCTCCCCTCTAAAGTCCCTAATATACTACTCCCAATAGTCACATATGCTACTACAGGATGTCCGAAAAAGTTATCACATTTCGTAGAACGGTAATGATCTATGACATATTATACCCTTATACCTTTTACTAAGATCGAGTGACGAAAATAGAAGAAAGTTTAAGCCAATATCCATGATCAATGCACAAATACAATAATGTATACCACGGAAAGCTTTTTATCACTCTTCCCCTTAATCTACTACTCAGACTTGGGAAATGGTAAGTGGTTGTGATGGTTTTACCTTTACAATCTCAATCAAAATAAAAAATCATGATGCTTAATAATATAAATTGACAGAAAAATTACTTGAATCTTAATTTGATAAATAAAGATGGAACAACCCACCTCAAGATAAGTGAGTTTGAACCCATTATCAATAATTGAAGAAGATAAAGACCCAGTTGCACTATCTTCTGAAACAAGAGCAGATATAGCCCTTCCCCTTCCTAACCTATTTAAAGTCAAACAAAATAAAATATGGCAATTCAATGAGCAACAATAAGAACTCAAAAACTGGCAACTTAGAATTTTGAGAAAAGATGAAAATTTATATACCTGTGACTTTGAGAACATGGATTGAATAACGTATTTCTGGGGTAATTGCATATTGAAGAAGAAGATGATGAAGATGGCGTCGAGGGATTGAAGGGGAAGAATTGTTTAGGGGTTAAAGAGGGTTTTTGATGATACGGAGTGCATGGTGTGAAAGTGCATCGAAGAGCAGCCATGATTGATGGATCATTAGGCGTAAAGAGAGTAATAGAATGGCTTCATTTTGAAAGACTTGTTCAAGAAAAGGGTGGTGCTGACAAATCCACTTGGCACTACGTCGTTCGGATCCTGCTTCGCGGTAGTGAATGTGTTACAACCGGTTGTATCTTACAGTGTACAAAGACTCCGTATTATATTTTGTACATTGAAAATAGGTTTTATACAAATTAACAAAAATAGTTGATATTTTCAAGTAGAATTGTTACATGGGTTGGATTGACTTGTGCGAGATTTCAATCTGATAGAGCGCATTCTCCCTACCTACAAACATAAAAAGATTTGGTGCTTTTTTTTCCTATCTTTGTTATTTTGGTGAGTAGGTACTGTAAACTATACAGTGGTACCTTGATTTCAATGGTCCTATTCTCCTATTTATATTGAAAACTTGACGTTTAAATGCTTATAAAATGAGACTTTTGATCTTAGTGTTTAGACAAACTAATCCTAGTAGAAGAACAATATCCTCTTTAATTCTTTATCATTTAATATTTGTTTTCAATCTAAAAAATGGAAACCAATTGTAAAAATGGATTGGCTGGATCATCAATTTGTAAACAAAGCAAATAAGAAAAGAACGAACAACTCAAGGATGCAGTTTCCTTGAAAAAGTTTTAATTTTGCCTTAGTATTCAGTCGTGCAAAATGCAACAAAAATCAGCATGGACACTGAATAACAGCTCCAGCTTTGAAATCTTCATTTACACTCAAATCCTACATTGCCCTTAACGGCCTACCGTCCAAGCCTTATGAATATTGACTTCAGCAAGACAGGAACAAAACTCCTCTCTGAAACAAAACTCCAGGCTCAGCTGGTAAGCCTGGTATACACAAGAAGCAAAGTGAATCAATATTTTTTACACAATAAATGATACTGTACAAGTAAATTCGGTTTGCTTTCAGCTGCTGAAAGCAATTTCTCTTTCCCATCTTTGAGGCTCGTAAGAGGTGGTGGTCACTACCGTTCTACCTTCCAAGGATGGCAGCTCATAATCTAGTGGGATCTTTTGCTGCCAGACAAATGCATTTTCATCATTGTACTTTTTTAGCATATCAGAGATCTTGTAAACTTCACTTTTAAAAGCTTCTCGCCAAGACTGTTCTCCAGGCAAGTTCTTTGATTTACTCATTCCACAGTTAAGAAGACCAATGGCCACTCCCATTTGTTCAGACTGTTTGTAGCTTTCAGCAAGGCGTCTATAACTTTTCAATTCATGTAGAGTACTGCAAGTATATATAAACTCCTGCAGATGACAAAATTGCAGCTATGGTGTTTACATCAAGAAAGAAGAATGGGATACAATATGGACAGACACCACAGATATAAATTCAGAATTAAGCTCTTTGCTTACTTAGTAGGTGCAGAAATGATGCACTTACTAAAAATTTGCGTGAAACATCTTTAGGTTCTGATTGCAGAACAGAACTTGCTTCATCCAAGAGCTGTGTAACACCATAGTGCAATTTTGCTAGAGCACCATTGGACAATCCCTGCTTTTCTGCAATTCTTATGGCTGTTGCCTATAAATTATAAATTGAAAAAAAAAAAAAAAAAAAAAAAAAAAAAAAAAAAACATCAAACTTTAAAATCACATCTGACTGAAGAAGTATTGACATTGTATATCTGAGTGAATTCCTCTGTTATACATATGAAGATGACAGAAATAATTAACATACACTGAGGCTAATGGACAATAATGGACATACCTGAGCTTCTGCCAAGCAAATATTATTCATGGCAGAAGAGACATTGGTTGTAGTTTCTGGTGGCTTCTCTGGAGGCAAGATAGACTGCAAAAGTGGAAGGACTTCAGCACTCAAATATTTGTAGATTCCAGCTGCTTTTCTCAGAAGGCTGGCAGATTGCTGCATATCTATGATAATGATATAACTCAAATTTAATACAGATGCAGGAACCAATAAATTTTTTTGATAAGCAGGTGAATTACGATTATGCTTATTAAGTACTAACCTTCTGAAAAAACTTCAAAGGCTCTCTCACGGATAGTCAAACCATAAAGAAACAGAACCATCCCAAGTTCGTACTTCAAACTATTTATTTGGAAAAACTTTGGACCGCCAAATCTAAACTTCATAGAGCTAAGGGTGCTGCTCCACTGTATTCTCAGCTCTAAGATCAACAAATCCTTATTTTGACTTATCGAATCAACTTGGACAATAAAGTTCTCCAGCAGTGGCAGATACTGTTCAAGTTTCTGAATATCCTGAGACATTTGAAAAATTCCTTTGTTAAGGGACAATTTGTTATTATCAGAGAGCCATCAGAATGAGACAAGCACCACATCAGGAAGTAAAGAATGGTCACGAAATTATCATGAAAATGGACTATGTCTATAGAAACCAAGCAACTATCAGAAATCTTAGCCACTCTATTATAAATAAGACTTTTTAGGCTTATTTATGAAAATACAAAGTTTTTATTTGGTGGTAACAAGTAAGCGAAGATCAATATCCAATTTTCCAAGCATCTTGTCTTGCCTCGAGTATTTTTAAACCTTCTGCCAAAGTGCAAACAAGATCCCTGTACAAGCCATACAAGCCAACTATTCTTGAAATAAAATTAAAATTGTTTCAATTATTATGTAAAAAATTTTTTTTAAAAAAAAAAAAAAAAAAAAAAACACTATGCTCAACTCTGTGACATCTAAAGGAAATGGTATGTCAATTTTGGAAAATTTTAAGATGTTGTCTAAGTGTCAAGAGAGCCAACATCAAGCTTAAATTAATTATCCCCTACCACTCCTCATAAAAAAAAAAAGCTAGTATCAAGAGGAGCAAATGATGAGATAAGTACAATTCAGAATGGTGATTTGTTGAAGCCATGGTTCTGTATTATGTTTCTTAAATAAGAATGATTAAGAGTGAGCTCTGCTATCAAAAGCAAGATTTTTATCAAGAGATGGAATAAAAGTTTTATTGTGAAAGGTATTCTAGATATGTGTGCATCTTTATTGCTAGCGGCATAGGTATATATATATTAATCCGTCGCCGTGCTTATCCTGGAGGGCGACCGCTTGATGTCTACTGCACCGGGGTAGCGCGGAATCGTCTTTTAGGTCAGTGGTCTACCACGACGCGGCAATTGTCAATTTAATCTACACAACATTGAGATAAGTATTTTTCGTTTAATTTGCTTATATACTAACAATCTAAAAGACGATTATTGATTCCAAATATTTGATTCCTTATATGTTGAAATTGCAAATTCTTTATTCTACAAATTATGAACTTTCACATGTTAGTTAGGATGCGGTTTTATTTGGATCAATTTTGTGTTGTGTATATGATTGGTCATATTACTGATTTTATGATGAATACTTTCATGGAATGAAATTTATTTAATTGATGGTTGTCCCTTACTGTGAGAAGGGTCGCTATAATGTGTATGTGTTATGGAAAGTTAGGTTCAGATTTCGCCGTTCTCGACTATTTATATTGATAGATATAGTAGTTCCGTCCCCACTATTCATAGTGATAGGTAATTAGTTCGGTGTTTTTGGGCTTCTTTACATGGGTAATCTAAGATCTTGCATTTTGATTTCTTTGATTTGATATCATGCTTTCACACTTAATAATATTTTTAGCAAGGGGTTTGTAATAGCTCTATAAATAGAGGTTATGTCGTTGAGGTAGTCTGAATGCTCAAATTCTTGTTTATGCTTATTTCTAAGTAGTTGATTTTCACTCGTTCGTGAATATGTGACTTTGCTCATATAGGCTATTTTCATGCTCTATGTACTATTTTTATTTCTTGACTGCTAATGGCAAATTTATATGAACTCTTGCAAGTATAATAATGGTTTGCAACCTTATATGATAATGTGACAGATTTTTAACAAATAACAATGTATTCTTTTTTACATTGTTATTGTTTAGTGTTTTCATATTGTAACATCTATTTGGATTGGTTTTGTTTTCATACGGTTATCGTGTGAACAAGTTTTGACATGCAAGAGGTTTTAACAATGAACTTGATATTTTCTAATGCGAGATATTCTTGAGATAAGAATTGTTGCTATTCGCGGATTTCTAGGAGCAGTCCCAAAAATGACTTCTGATCAAAGGTCATCCTTGGTCGGTTTGAGCTGAAATTTCGAGAGCATGTGTAGAACACGTGAGTCTTATCTTTCAACGGCTGGATTCTCACTAGCTGCTCAAATTAGTGAGTTATGATGACATCTTGAGGCCCTAATTTACAACGAGGATAGTTGGGCATCTCATAGAGCTCTCACTCACGTTACTTGATTCAATTCAAGGGAGGTTCATTCTAAACCAAGTTTTTTTTATTAATTTTGGTTAGCATGTGGCTTAATCCTAATAATCTTAACAAATATATGTTTTTGTGAATTTGACAAAGGAATGTTGGATGTTGAATTTGTATTAAATATTTGTTGAATGATTATTAGAAAGTAAGAGTTATAATGTCGATATATTATGAGTATGACATTATATTGCATATATATAGTTACCTCTAATTTCATGGTTCTACATTTTGTGGATTGAGTTTGGTCCTTAGAGATAACTTTATTGATTTAAATATCTATTTGGCAGTTTGCTTTGAGTAATTTTTTTAACATGTTTTTGAGGTGCATGTATGTAATCCGAGTACTACTTTTATCATGATTCATGTATGTGTTGAGCATGGAGTTGAGATGTATTATGTCAATTTCTTGAATACATGACATGCAATACTCGTATTGAGAAGCTTTGTTCATAACTCAATGGATTTCATTACTTTATTTTCGGTAGTTCATTAACATGTGTAGAATTTATAATTCTTAAACTTGTTGAGTTTTGTGAAGGGAAATTATGTGATAATTTTTCTTTAAGGATATTAGATTACATTCTCTTTGGAAAATTCTTCTTGTTGAGTAAAGTATTTTAGGAATTAGACTACAGTTTTTTCTAATATTTTATGATGGTTTGTTGTTACCGCCTATGACTCTTTATTGTGTTATAATTCTTAAAGAATAAAGCATTAGTAATTTATAAATGCCTTGAATTTTATATGGTGGCATAGGAATTAATTTTTTGAAGTGTTGTTGAATTAATATCTTTGATTAATTCAACGTTTCAAAGATCTTATATGTTGTTACACCTAAGTTCTATGACACATTTATGAATTTTTTCCCAACCATGTATTTGACCATGCTTTATTCTGAGATTTGGACCTTATGCTTTCATGTGGGGGTTCAGGTTTTATAAACTTATGCGATTTCTTTATAAGAAATTTATACTATTATAGACCTCATATGAATTTTGGAGGGAGTTTTTATGTCCAAATATTTCATTCATTGAGTATTACTAAGGGCTTTGAATCGGACTTTGGTGTCCAATGTGGGGGAAGTAATAAAAAATTAGTGTTGGACTCAAAGTCTTGGCTCAGTTTTTGTATAGTAATTGCATTTAGTTCATGACTTTGTTGGCGAGTCTTAGAGTAATTTTATCCTGAGCCTGATTGATCATTTAGATGGACATTTGTCTTTGAGCATATATGTGTTTTAGCACTATGTTTTAAGTGATTAGATATGCACATTGGAATGCCATCTTTTTCTTTCTTCTTTTGTTAATGGTGATGGATTTTTGAACCTGGTAAGAATGAGAGGCACTATTAATGTTAGAATGAGAGGCACTATTAATGTTAGAGTTTTCTATTGTTTAATGTGAAACCTGAAAGTGATTAATTGTACTAAAGACGTTTTTTAATCAAGTTTGCCTTACAAGATTGTTTTGGTATCTCTATGTCTGTAGAGTATTAACTTTAAATGGGTGAAATGTCATGAGTAATTGTTTCCATAGAAGAAGTCGTTGACCATGAGTTAGGGTATGTCTAACTATGTGTAGAATTCTACAATATTTTTCTTGGGATTGTAATGCTTAATATCTCTTCTATGGATTTTGTTGCTAATTCACTGAGTTCTTGTTGGAAGTCTTTAAGGCTAAACATTTGATTTGGATGAGTTATTGCTATCAGATAAATTTTTTTTTTTTTTTGAATTTATTGATTATATGGGAGCAATTTGTGTCCATTTAGTAGTGTTATGTTTCTTAGGAACTATGCTTAATCTAACATTGTTTATTATGTAAGTAGATTAAGTAGGTATACTATTAACTCGAGCAATGATCATTAGATTGTTTTGAGGAGGTTGCATAGGTACTTGAAAAGTACACAAGATTAGAGTTTGCAGTATTGCAAGTTTCCATGAGTTCTTGGAGTTCGACGATGAGTTCAAACTCAAGCGGTTATGTCTGCACCACTAAGTGGTGCAGCTATGTTTTAGAAATTGTGCAAAGCAACCTTGTATTGCTATACATGTCTGTTTTGAAATAATCTAAATTTATTGCTCTTAAATTGACGGGTTATGAGGCAAGATGGTCAAGAGTATATGGTTGTTATGAGCAAATGTGCTTGCAAATATCCCATTAAAGGGGAATTCGTTGTGATTTGCAAGTTGTGGTTACTTTTGATTGAACCATGCCTATAATGGTTGATATCAAAGATAATTTGTCGAATGGGGTGATATCACTAGACTACATAAAAGTCTAAAAGGAATGTTATGGATCCATTAACTAATAAAGGCCTGTGTATAAAACTAGTTTTGGTAACATCGGAGGGGATGGGACTAAAAGCCCAAAGTATGAATTACTAGTAATCAACTCCTACTCATTATGAGTTCAAAGGGGAACATTATGAAATAATTCGAAAGCACAAAAATTTCATTTTTGTCCATCCTTAGATGTTTGATATGTGCTTGCTACAAACGGAAAGAGGATGAGCAAATGGCTCTTAATGAACCCATATCCATATTTTTGGTGGTGTGACGTAGCTCACACTTGATGGGATTCACCTACTTAGGTGTGGAAGTGCGGTCGCTTCCTATGAGTATTGTGAGGGCTAATACTCTAGAGTACCTATGAGCATCTAGGTTTGGACGTATGGCCGGTATAATGCGTCACTTTTATTGGCGGAACTTCAGAATATTATACATGTTCAATTGTGTGGCTCAAAGTGACGGGTCCCTAACTCCCTATTAAGTTCAAGACGAAGGTCACTTGGTAGGTGAGGGATCATAGCTTGATGTCCACTATGTGTTAATTCAAGTCGCGAGACATTGACACTTATGCAATTGTTTTATTTTGCCCAAAACCAATTTTCTTTCTTTCTTTTCACATCTTCTGTGGGGGATTGTTGGAAGTTCTCAAGTGAAACACAAAGAAAGGTGAGAGGAAATAAAAGAGAGAGTCCCTTTTTGATAATTTACCAAAGCTTTATGTCATTTATTCCTTGGAGTAGTTTTGCACTACTTGTTTGAGAAGCGGCAATTGGGTTATGGGCTATTGTTATTGGAACATTGTATCTACTACAATATTCATGGTCTATTCATTTGAGTTAATTCGTTGAGAATGTCATTAATTCGGGAGTTATGCTCATCAATAGCCATTGTTATAACCCCTTGATTATCTCATTAAGAGGAAGTTACTCCTCTTAATTGTTGGTAGTTTTCCTTTTTAGGTTACTGCCATATCCTTCCATCTATTGATATATATATTTTGCATTCCCTACTTTGAGTATAGATATACACTCATATATTCATGCTTCCATTAGACACACAAAAATCAGCTATCTCTTTTACCCTCTCTAAATTTATCCCTTCGGTTTTTGGGCAAGTATTCTGGTTCCAGTCGGGTTTGTGAGTGCACACAAATTCCGGCACCGTGCTTATCCTGGAGGGCGACCGCTTGATGTCTACTGCACCGGGGTAGCGCGGAATCGTCTTTTAGGTTAGTGGTCTACCACGACGCGGCAATTGTCAACTTGATCTACACAACATTGAGATAAGTATTTTTCGTTTAATTTGCTTATATACTAACAATCTAAAAGACAAATTATTGATTCCAAATATTTGATTCCTTATATGTTGAAATTGTAAATTCTTTATTCTGCGAATTATGAACTTTCACATATTAGTTAGGATGCGGTTTTATTTGGATCAATTTTGTGTTGTGTATATGATTGGTCATATTACTGATTTTATGATGAATATCCAGAAAATAATGCCTGGATATACCAAAGACTTGAAGCACATAGTCTTAAAATGATTATTAGTTAGATGAGTTTGGTTTGTATTTCTGTAGTGTCTATGCCAAGGCTCTCCTAGTTGGCTTGGGCTTGACCTGTTGTTGAAATGTATAGGGAAAAAATGCCATGTAGCTAATGAACTTGTTCGTGACAAATAGGAAGAGAGGTATCAGGTACGTAAGAATTTAAAGACAAGGAGAATGCCTGAGAATTCCATTGTAAGACAGATTGTCTTTGAGAAAAAAGATAACAACCAGGATTCAGAACCAACGGAAATTTGATGCTTTTGTAGGAATGGATCAGAAAAGTAATTAGGTGCTTCAGATTAAATATGGTTTCAGAAAAAAAAAAAAAAATCAAGGAGGTTGCTGGTTTTGATAGAAGGGTTAAGTTAGCTGACTTTTGAATTTTGTTGCAGCTTGCTGCTGCTGCTGCTTTAAGCCAGTAAGCTATTAAACTTGCTTATAATACTACGTCTTTCATTCTTAGCTGGTTGATGTTTTATTGCTGTTGCTTGCGTTTGCTGGGTCAGAGCTGCAAATTGGTGAACAAGTTTTTGACAGGATCTGTTTGTGTTGATTTCTGTGGCTTAGCATATGATGTTGTTTGCTTGAAGATACTAGGCCGGGCCAACTGGACATGTTGCATGCCCTGGTTCATTTTTAAGTTTCACAAGGTAACTAACAAAATTTATCAGCTCCCCCCCCCCCCCCTCCCCCGCCCTCCCAAACCCTTCCCCTGAATCCCCTCTCCGGTTAATTTAAAAACATCTACTCTTTAGGAAAGTTGAAGGTTATACCAAAAAACCTGTTATCTACCAGAAAAATACAACAGACAAGTAGTTTGAAAGCACTAGGAGGCACAATGTTTAAAACTATCAACAGACAAACCCTTTCTTATGGGGAGTCAAGACAAAAGCAATGTCCTTACTAGCTGAGTTTCTTAATAAACAACCGATAAGCCAAGATCTAAGTGATAAAGAGAAGATTTTGGGAAAAAAGCACATTTGAGATTGTTACATACCACTATACCAGGCAAGACAATTGCATTGAAGAACTAACCTGTTGACTATGAGAAGTCAGCCCTCCAGACATCTCCCTTGCAGTAGCTTCTGTGATGAAGCTGGTTGCGTTTATAGATTCCTCAATCACTCTACGCCTTGCAGTTAGTTCTTTCAGATTCTCAAGACTCGCAGAATCAAGCACACTGAAAACATCCTCAAACACAATCTGCAGGCAAACAGAAAATATATCTTGAAACCAACAGGACTGAAACAGAATCAATCATTTTTTCTTCTCCCTAGCAGAAAGATTACCAGTAAGCTAAGTTACTTGAGTTTAAACCACATTAATAGCTTCACTTCATATAACAGGATGTGAACCAAGCTTATGTCAAATTATGTAGAACTTCATAGTGCTACCCACTATGCTGTATGAATAGCAATCAATTGTCATAAGGGAGCAAGACAAGTCATGATTACAAGAATGCTCGATTACGGAATATTATTCTATAATCCATAACCATAAATGCCCATTCCTAGTACTACCAAAATGTACCATCTCCTTCATTACTGCCATAATTTAGTTTTCCACCTTTTAGTTTGCTTAAATTGTTCTTTCTCAGTTTGTTTTTTCAATTGAAACAACAAACAGAAGGTGCAATTCATTGTTGTAAGCAAATACCTCAGCTCATACCTCACTTTAGCTACCCAATACAGCCAAATATGATAATTTCAACACGCGAAATCGATTTCGATTGCATAAACCACTAAACCCCCACTAAAATTCTACAGATTGCCAACTTGATAACAAAAATTAGACAGCCAAAAAAACTAATATCCAATCAAAAAGCATTCTATTTCAGGCAATAAACAAAGAACACCTAAATATTGATTTCCTTAAAATTTACAAAAAAATCAGCTAATTCCACAAGAAAACTTAATCACCCAAAACTTCAAATAATCAATGTATCGCAGAAAATAAAAACCCCAATTCACTAAGAAATTTCAGATATAAAATAACAACAGAAAAAAGTAAAGAAAAAAACCCTTTTTGTCTTAAGCCCTGAAAACCCATTATACTGCAACATCATCTTTAGTTCTTTACTGGCGTAGCTGTCTATTTCTCTCTCCTTTCTTCCCAAAAATCCAAAATTCCAATTAAATTTAATCCCAGAAAAAAACGAAAGAGAATCTAAGTGTTAGGAGAGTGAAAACTGAATAGAATTTGGTAGAATACTGATGATAATCTACCCAAATCAAGAGACAAAGAAAGAAGAATTTGTGATCATATATTTATTTATTTATTAATAAATAAATAAAGTTCCAAACTTCGTTTATTTCTAGGAAGATCTATTGCGGAAGGCGGGAGGGAATTTCGTTGAGTGGGGACCCTCTTCACATAATCAGGTTGGGTTAAACCGATAAAAACCATACGGAGTATTCAGGACATAATTCGGATCTATTCTGTTTACCTTATTTTCACTTATATCAGGTGTAATAAGTTTAAATAATTTCAGTTCAGAAAAATAAGATCTGATAAATGTTAGCCAAGTACAAATTACTAGGGGTGAGCGTAGCAGGGTACCCTGTAAAAATATCGGTACCCGGAACCGGAACCTGTTGCAACAGGTTCCTAAAAATAGGAACCGGAACCGGAACCTGTTGCAACAGGTTCCTAAGAATTGGGAACCAGAACCGGAACCTGCAGGTTCCGGTTCCTAAACAGGATACCCTGTTTTTCAAAGTAAGCTTAATAGTTACTTGATAATTGTGACAATTCTATATTTTTAAAAATGGATGTTCACAATTAAAGCTTACAACTTTAGTAAACTGCTTCAAATATAACAAACCAACACTAATTGTCTAGAATATTCAATACCATATAGGTTTCGGTTTCATGTATCCTATAGGGAACATGTACTAACAGGGTACCCTACAGGTTCTAGGTCCAAAATTTTATTACCCGGAACCGGAACCTGTTGCGACAGGTTACTAATTTTATTACCCGGAACTGGAACCTGTTCAACAGGTTCCGAGTTTGGAACCTGCGGTTCCGAACAGGTTCCGGTTCCAGATCAGGGTACCCTGAATTTTTGCTCACCCCTACAAATTACAACTAAATAAGTTTTAATATAATCCAATAATTCAGATAAAATAAGATATGATAAATTCAGATAAGTAAAAAATCAGGTGAAAAGAACAAACTCTTCATCAAGTATTTTGATAAATTAGGGGAAATACTTTCCCAACCATAATGATATATCCTGAGATATATTCACTGAATAATATTAACATAAGTAATACTTCGTACTAATTTTCACATATTTCTAACATATTTCCTCCGCTTTTTTTATATCACTGTTCATGTATTCACACACTTCTTTTTACTGTGTTTTGAGATTTATACGTATGACATATATACAAGAATATTTGGGATCTTGTTAGATTCGTTATGAATTCACGATATATATTTTCAAAATATCAACTTTTTATAATTTTGTTTATCGGTAATTAAAGATATTAATAGTTGATTAGTGCATTGGCAAATATGACTAAAAAAGTGTCAAGTAAGAAGAAATGGAAAAAGTAAATTTATGGGAATTCTTAAAAAAAACAAAAAAAAAAAAAAAATCTTTATTAGAACTTATTATTGATCAATTTTTTGTCATTTAATTTTTATTTTATTTTATTGAATAAGTTACAATCAGACAATGCCAGATCAAATTGCAAGATGGGCCGATGAGAATCGACATAATAGTGTACTCAGTTTTGACACTTAGGTCTTTTTCGTTCTCTAATCTCTATCGTCACCTTAAAAAAAATATCTAGTTCAATAATTATTGTTCAGTAAAAATAATTTTTAATCGATATAGAACAATAATTTCAAATAACAAATGTAATTAGTTTTAATAAGTAAAATTAATTTCAATTCTGTAAAACTTATTTTTGTTCCCATAAATAATTTCAATTCAACAAAAATAAAGTGAAGAGAAAGGGTCTTATTGTGTGTTATGGTGACACGCATTAGTTTTAGGAAAATTAGTAATATTAATCCCAACTTTAGGCCACTTTCTTTTGTTAATCCGAACTATCAATTATTTCCTAATAATCCCAACTTTGGGGTGCGTTTACTTCTATTAGGTTATGACCAGTCAACAAAAATCAACGACCTAGCTATTGTAACAAGTTACATGATACGTGTTAAGCCCCGATTGGTCCAAAACATTAAAAAAAATTGAAAAGAATAATTAAACCACCACCAGCCACCACCCTTCCTCCCTTCCCCTAACGGCAAACACCCCAGCCTTTTCTCGCCCTCCCCCACCCTCAAAAACTCCCTCTCCCTTCCCCCACCCCATAAAACACCCCTTCCCTTAACCGCAACCCTCGAAACCGCCCCTTCTCTTCCCCCACTCTGAAATCAACCCCCTAATAAACTCCATGTTCATTTCTTTTGCCTAATAATATTCCTCTAATCATCGTATCCTAGGGTTTCAATTCTAGAATCATTGTTGATTTGTGCATTTTAGGAGAAAAATAAAATGTTATTGGAAGATGTAAAGCAACAAGGGGAAACAGTTGTTGTTTTGACATATTTGAATTTGGTTGATAATTGCAAAGGAACTTTAAATTGTTTGGAAACGTTTATTGAATTAAATCGTACAATGATAATGTGATCAAATTCTACTATTTATGTTCGTATTGTGGTGTAAAACGTACAATGATAATGTGATCAAATTCTACCATTTATGTTCGTATTGTGGTGTGTTGCTGCTTAAAAACCTAGGATCAAGGTCGTATTTATAGGCTGGGTGCGGAAAAGAAGTGTTGTGCAAGAAACAAAAACATCGTCGAAGAATAAAAAAAAAATGTCATGCCATGCATGGTGAAAGTGTCGTGACGTGGTGCATGCATCTCGTTGCGGCGCGTTGCGCCATTGCACGGTGTACATGTAGTTATGCAAAAATGTTTTAATTTTTCAAGATTGTGAAGATAATTCCCTTAACGATCACTCCAAACGTTTTTTCTGCCTAATACAAATTAGGGTTAGGTTAGGGGTTAGGGGTTAGGTGGTTGGGTTGATGAAGGTTGTATGTGAAAATAGGTTTAGGCGAGTTTGGGCTCAAAATGGGGGGGGGGGGGGAGGGAGAAAAGGTTTAGATTGTGATTTGGACTAAAAGGGGTATGGTTTAAGGGAAAATATAGATTAAGCTAAGGGTAGATTTTCGAGTAATTCTTAGTTTCGTTGCGCAACTTGAACAGTTAGCGATAAAAGATCATTCATCACTAAGTTTGGATCAGGGAGACACGATTAGGTGTCTGCATATACGCAGGGATATGAGCGTCATTTTACTAATAAATGTTTACATTAAGTCTGTAGTAATTGTAGGCATTAATTAGCGTTACACTTTTTTCCTCCATTAAATGTATAATTCATAGTTCATCCATTCCAAAATTTATTGGTACAAATGCTTTGTATGAACATAATTAAGGCTTATAATAGTCTATACCTTTGACCATTATTACACAACGGTTTCATTATAAAATTATAATTCAAATTTGTACAAAATCTTATAAGATGGAAATTTTTCTAAAAGGTAGAAAATCATATTGTTATACAAAATATGCTAGAAAAGGAAAATTATCTATCTAAAAAGCTAAAAGATTAATTATGTATGATACACAACAAATAATTTGGATGTAAATAATATTATTTTATAATAAGGGGGTAGAGATAGAGACAAAGAGATTTGTATTTCAAAATAAACATTCAAGAGTGAAAAGTGCGATTGAAAATTGAAGAAGTAATGGCTGCCGATAAGCAATTAATCATCGTTGTTGAGGGGACTGCACTTTTGGGAATGCATTGGTCAACCATCATTTCTGATTATCTTGAGAAAATTGTTAGGTAATGGCATTCTTTTTTATAAATTAATGAAAAATGTATGAATCTTTGTATTTAATATATTTGCAAATGAGAAAATAGTACGCAGTATAAGAAAGTTGTAAATTCACTATTTTCCTTAAAAAAATCTCATTCACTTAGGACACTTAATTTGTATACAAAGCGTTAAAAAAAGTATGCTGTAAATTCTTCATTTGTAAACTTAGCTTTTGACTTAATTATTATCTAAAAATTAAGAATAAATTAAGATCACGTAAAAACTTTTAAATTTCTTTGGTGTTTCAGCCGATTCATCCTTTGGGCTAATTCGGATTCGAGGCTCGTTTCATAAAAACTTTTGTCTTTACTTCCGATCCACCAGTAATTGGAAATATATATGTTTTTTTGTATGTAAATAATAGGATTTGAATTTTGTATATAGAGCACAAAATATATATTTATTTTGACGTAAATTGAATTTAAATTAATTTCACATACTTGTACATATACGATGTCCAATTTCCTTGGTTGAATTATTCGATACAAACATTATATTACATTCTACACATCAATTTAACAAAATAAATATTTAATATATTTCGTACATCATAAGAAAAAACCAATTTTATTGTCAATTATATATACTGTTAAGAGTTAATTAATTTAGTCAAGGTGTGAATGTCCACACTCCAATTTCTTCATTACATTTAATGTAGTAGCCAACCCTAATTGCCACCCTCTAAGGTTATAGCCCACAATGTAATAGTGGTTCTTACTACTATAAATAGCCATGTAATTTCACTTGTATGATGCACAAAAATATTACCAAGAGTAATACATAAAAGTAGTAATACTTCTCTTATTACCTTCTTCTCTTAATCCTCTAATTTCTATATATTTCATAACACGTTATCAGCACCATCTTCAATCAGGTATACTTATACCGATTATCCAATTTTTACAAAGATTCAATTTCTTTCACAAAATATATTTTGAGGAGTATGCTCTATAGTTGCCCATATGGGATCCTCTATACCAGAAACTCACAATATATTTCTCCACAAAATTACTCTACATAATTAGCCATGTTGATAAAAATGAGGATATCAATACATACCTTATTTATGATACTTAGTTTGGTAACTCTCATGCATGGTTATAGAAAGTAATATATAATTACTTTTGCATGTGGAAATATTTGTTGTATGCATGTTAATAGAGTAAATTTCATGGTCACACAAATCATGTTTATACTTACTTACTTGTGCATAATTACTAAAATGAAAAAAATGATGCAGCCTTTATATTTATTTAATTTTTTAGATTACACACTTTTATGTTTCTTTCAGTTTTCGAACCCTTGACCTCATGAATAGATTAGGGTTCTCGGACCACTACGGCTTGCATCCCAGTGTGATACTTATTTACGTTTGTAAATATTAATAGTTTGATTACGATTATTTTACCAGTCTACTAGAACATTGTATGATACTTTTACAGTAGTGTAAAGCTGAAACGGATAATTTACCCCCCTATAAAAGGCGGATTACACCCCTTATTTCACCATACAAACCTTATCCCCTCCTTAAACTTTACCCAAATTATCTCCTCTTCTTCTTCCTCCATCTACACCGGTCACACACCATGTTCCCCGTCGACAACCGACAACCACCACACCCCTTTACCTTTGAAGAAGATTTAAGGAAATTAAAACTATATTTAGTTTTAATTATGGCCCTAGTAGTTTTATTAATGGCAATGATGATTTTCATCATTTTACATAAGTAGCGCTCGGTTTTTCGACAAAGGGAATTCATGCATGTAATCTCCGTAGTACTTCAAGTTTTTTTTTGTCTTCTAGGTAGATTATAAGTGCATTTTGTTATAATAAATGTTTCTTTTGTCTTATCATTAATGTATGTCATTAATATTATTATTATTATTATTATTGTTGTTGTTGTTGTCGTTGTCGGTGATGTAGTAATAGTAGTAGTATTTATTGTTATTGTTATTATTATCATTGTTATTGTTATTATTGTTGTTGTCGTTACTAACGTAATTATCATGTTTAATTTTAGCTTAACTTTATGTACATCATAATAATAACCCAAGGGGGAGAAGCAAATATGTTTTAAATGGATTATTATTATGATTACAATTTGATTAATTTAATTATCACTTGCTTAATTGGCTTAATAATAATTACCTATTTGATTGTAGTTAAAATGGGAGACTTGATGAAAAGACAATTTGACGTATTAGACTTGTCTGGACATAATTATCTTGAATGGACAGTTGATGCCCAAATGAATTTGAAGGCTCAGGGATTGGAACATACAATCAAAGAAATTACCATCCCAGGAAACGAAAAAGATGCCCCTACTCAAGTTAAAGTTCCAACTGATCAAGAGAAAGCAAAAGCTATAGTTCTCTTAAGGCATCATTTACATAACAGTTTAAAAACTGAGTATTTAATGGTGGAAAATCCCAAAGAACTATGGGATAGCCTGAAAGGAAGATATGACCACCATAAAAGGGTACTCCTTCCTTCAGCACAGTTTGAGTGGACAAACCTGAGATTTCAGGACTTTAAATCTGTCAGTGATTATAATTCATCACTATATAAAATCGTATCAATATTGAGATATTGTGATCAACCAGTCACTGAAGTGCAAATGATAGAGAAAACACTCTCTACATTCCATGCTAACAACATTGTATTGCAACAACAATACCGTGAAAGAGGCTTTATATTCTGAGCTTATTTCTACATTATTGGTTGCTAAAAAGAATAATGATCTTCTGTTGAAGAATCACAACCTAAGACCAACTGGGTCTCAAGCATTCAATGAAACAAATGCTGTAGAAAGCTCAAATCCACCCGAGACAAATGTTGCTCATAGAGGTGGACGTGGAAAATATAATAATCGTGGCAGAGGTCGTGGAAATTTCCGCGGACGTGGCCGTGGACGTGGTTATGGCCGTGGTAGAGGCCAATTTCCCCCTAGAAACAACACTCAAAGGGGGCATCAACAAGGAAACAAAAATCAAGCCACCACAAAAGGAAAAGACACATGCTATAGATGTGGCATGACTGGACATCGGGGACGTACTTGTCGTACGGCCAAACATCTGGTAGAACTATACCAGGCTTCCATTAAAGGGAAAGAAAAACATGCCGAAACAAATTATGTTAATGAAGAAAATGTCCCTGGAATTAGCCTTGATGTGTCTGATTTCCACATAGACAATGGTGAAGCTGGTGGTGAATATATCTTTGGAGAGAATAATCATGTTTAGATAATTCATCAATTACTATGATATGTATTATGTTTTCATTATGTACTTTTCTTGTATGTTTTTTTTTTCATGTTCAAGTTATGTACTCTTAATTTTTCATCATTAATAAAGTAAGTCCAGTTAAATTATCTTAAACTAATCTTATACTTATTATTTTATGAAGATATGGATCTGCCCGAAGTTGGTTCCAAATTTCAATGCCTTTTGGACAGTGGAACAACACACACTATTCTGAAGGATAGAAAATATTTTTTAAAGTTAAAATTATTTCAAGCAAATGTTAATACCATTTCTGGGTCAGCCAAGCTAATAGAAGGTTCTGGAAAAGCTTGCATAATACTCCCAAATGGAACAAAATTAATCATTATTGACGCTTTATATTCGAGTAAATCTCGAAGAAATCTTATAAGTTTTAAAGATGTGCGTCAAAATGGTTTTCATTTAGAAACAATGATAGTGGATCAAAAGGAATATTTATGCCTCACGGCAGAAAAACATGGCAAGAAACATGTGTATGAGAAATTGCCAGCATATTCTTCAGGGTTATATCATATAGATATACGACCAGTTGAAATAAATTCGATATCTAACCAGAAGTTAGATAATAAGAATCTGCTAAATTTATGGCATGATCGTTTGGGTCATCCTGGTACAGGAATGATGCACAAGATTATAGCAAATTCAGTAGGACATTCAATTAGGAATGTTAAAATCCCTCGATCAGATGAATTAACATGCTCTGCATGTTCACTTGGCAAATTAATAATAAGGCCATCTATGAACAAAATTGCTACTGAATCTCCAACATTTTTAGAGAGGATTCAAGGAGACATTTGTGGACCAATTAATCCTGCATGTGGACCATTCCGATATTTTATGGTATTAATTGATGCCTCAACTCGATGGTCACATGTAAGTCTCTTATCCAGTAGAAATGTTGCTTTTGCAAAACTCCTTGCTCAAATTATTAAACTAAGAGCACAATTTCCAGACCATACAATAAAAAGAATAAGGCTTGACAATGCTGGGGAATTTACATCCCAAACATTTAATGATTATTGTATGTCGATTGGAATTGTTGTAGAACATCCAGTAGCTCATGTTCATACACAAAATGGACTTGCTGAGTCATTAATTAAGATACTACAATTGATTGCAAGGCCATTATTGATGAGATCAAAATTGCCTTCATCTGCTTGGGGTCATGCCATAATATATGCGGCAACTCTAATTAGGTTGAGACCAACTGCTTATCATAAGTTCTCACCACTACAATTAGTTTTTGGTCGAGAACCTAATGTCTCACATCTAAAAATTTTTGGTTGTGCGGTGTATGTTCCTATTGCTCCACCCCAACGAACAAAGATGGGTCCACAAAGAAGGCTGGGAATTTATGTTGGGTTTGAATCACCCTCCATAATTAAATATCTTGAACCAATGACCGGTGATTTATTTACGGCCAGATTTGCCGACTGTCATTTCAATGAGACAGTATTCCCAGCCTTAGGGGGAGAGAAAGTGGACCCACGAAAGAAAGAAATAGAAATCATTTGGAATGCAACACAATTGTCAATGTTTGATCCACGAACAAATATGTGTGAACAAGAAGTTCAGAAAATTGTTCATTTACAAAGCATTGCAAATTAGCTGCCTGATGCATTTATAGATGCAAAGAAAGTGACAAAATCACATATACCAGCTGAAAATGCCCCTGCACGAATTGAAATTCCTTCTGGTGATAAGATCATTGAAAATGAATCTCTAGCACGCCGAAAGCGTGGAAGACCACTTGGTTCAAAAGACTCTAAACCAAGAAAATTAAAAAGACCTGATGAGATCGACAATATTCCCCTTACAGAAGGTCAAGAAAGACAAAGTACAGATAAGAATAGAGAAAAAGATGATAATCCGAAAGGGGATGAACAAGATGACCATAACATCGATAACAATGAAACTTCAATAAATTTTGTTTCTACCAGGAATTATTGGAATAGAAATGATGTTATCGTAAATGAAATATTTGCATATTCCATTGCAATTGAAATGGCATCTGACGAAAATGATAGTGAACCAAGAACAGTGGAAGAATGTCGTTGCAGGCATGATTGGCCAAAATGGAAAGAGGCAATGCAGACAGAGTTAAAGTCACTCGAAAAACGAGAAGTGTTTGGAAAAATAACCCTTACACCAGAAGGTGTAAAGCCAGTTGGATACAAGTGGGTATTTGTGAGAAAACGAAATGAGAAAAATGAAATTGTAAGATACAAGGCAAGACTTGTAGCCCAAGGTTTTTCTCAAATTCCAGGGATTGATTATGAGGAGACATATTCTCCCGTAGTTGATGCAACTACGTTAAGATTTTTGGTAAGCTTGACAGTCTCAGAAGGACTAAAGATGCGATTAATGGATGTAGTAACCGCATATTTATATGGGTCACTCGATACAGATATTTATATGAAAGTCCCAGATGGACTAAAATTACCAGAAAACCACAAGCCTAGACATTTACTTTCCATAAAATTAAAAAGGTCACTTTATGGATTGAAACAGTCTGGGAGGATGTGGTATAATCGTCTTAGTGAATACCTTATGAAAGAAGGGTTCAAGAATAATCAAATCAGTCCTTGTGTTTTCATTAAGAGATCACAATCAGGGTTTGCAATTGTTGCAGTTTATGTTGATGACTTGAATATCATTGGAACCCCAAATGAACTTGAAAGAACTGCAAAATACTTGATGAAAGAATTTGAGATGAAAGACCTTGGACAAACTAAATTTTGCCTTGGATTGCAAATTGAGCACTTAAATAATGGTATTTTCGTCCATCAGTCTAACTACACCGAAAGAGTGTTAAAACGTTTTTTTCATGGACAAAGCGACCCCAACAAACACCCCAATGATTGTTCGGTCTTTGACTATGAAATATGATCCATTTAGACCTCGAGAGGAAAACGAGGATGTCCTTGGTCCTGAAGTACCATATCTAAGTGCAATTGGGGCTCTAATGTATCTAGCTAACAATACTAGACCAGACATAGCTTTTTCTGTGAATTTGTTAGCCAGGTTTAGCAACGCACCAACGAAGAGACACTGGAAAGGAGTAAGACACTTACTACGATATCTACGAGGAACAAAAGATCTTGGTTTGTTTTATCAATCAAGGCAAGATGCCACCCTCATCGGATATGCAGATGCTGGATATCTATCAGACCCACAAAACGCCAAGTCACAAACTGGATATCTGTTCACCTATGGTGGAACTGCAATTTCTTGGAAATCAACAAAGCAAACCTTAACTGCGACATCATCAAATCATGCTGAGTTGATTGCCCTTTATGAAGCAGGACGTGAGTGTGTATGGCTAAGGTCAATGATCGGCAATATCCAAGAAGAATGTGGGATGAAAGAAGTAACTGAAAGTCCAACCATCATTTATGAAGATAATACTGCATGTATCGCACAAGTAACTGAAGGATATATTAAAGGTGATAGGACTAAACATATATCCCCAAAACTGTTCTTTACACACGATTTGCAGAAGGAAGGGAAGATAAATGTCCAACAGATCCAATCATCTGATAATCTTGCAGACTTGTTTACAAAGTCCCTACCTTCGAAGAGTGTTGAGCGGTTGGTCCACAAGATTGGGATGCGTCGTCTTCATAAACTATGTTAAAATCAGGGGGAGCATTATATGCACTGCACTCTTTTTCCCTTCGATCAGGTTTTTATCCCAATGGGTTTTTCCTGACAAGGTTTTTAATGAGGCAGTACACTAAAGCATATAGTAATATATTGTTGTACTCTTTTCCCTTAGCTATGGCTTTTATCCTAAAGGGTTTTACCTAGCAAGGTTTTAACGAGGCAACATATATCCTATTCTGTATGGACATTCAAGGGGGAGTGTTAAGAGTTAATTAATTTAGTCAAGGTGTGAATGTCCACACTCCAATTTCTTCATTACATTTAATGTAGTAGCCAACCCTAATTGCCACCCTCTAAGGTTATAGCCCACAATGTAATAGTGGTTCTTACTACTATAAATAGCCATGTAATTTCACTTGTATGATGCACAAAAATATTACCAAGAGTAATACATAAAAGTAGTAATACTTCTCTTATTACCTTCTTCTCTTAATCCTCTAATTTCTATATATTTCATAACATATACCAAGTATTTCTATGTTGACAACCAGCTATTTCTTTTTCTTTTCCATTAATTTCTACAACCTTCCCCCCCCCCCTCTTTTTATTTTTTATTTTTTTTTTATTTTTTAAAGTACATAGTATTTTATATAAGAAAAATCATTTATAGAGTACCTCCCTTCATTTAAGTACATAGTATTTGGTTTCAAAATACATAGTATTTTATAAAATTAATATCATAATACTTATTGTAATATCTACACATACTTATGACACAGTATGCATCCAACCTTCAAAGCTCTCACATAAAATTACTGCCGCCAATTCAAGGGTTTTTTTTTTTTTTTTTTTTTGGTGATGGTGGTGGAGAGGTTACTACCCTGGAGAAGTGGAGGGGTAGTGGTGAACAATGGGGTCTTATTGAGGTGAGAGAAGAAGAGCGAGGGATAATAAGAGAGAGAAATACTTTGTTGGAAATAAAGGGAAACGGGCGGGTGAAAGTAGTGTTTTTTTTAAAGGAGAGAGGCATGTGACTTGCAAACTACAAGTCAGCGGCGAAATTAAGGTAGTCAACGACATTGAAAAGTTGGGATTGGTTTCTTTAACCAAAAAAATTTCCGATTAAGTAATACTCCATTTGGCAAAATAAATCTCATAAGATTTTTTTCTTACTAAAAAATTGCATTAGTAGGTTTATTTCGATAAAATATTTAATATGATACTTTCGTTTATATTATTAATTTTGATAAGTTAAGTTTAAGATCAATAAATTTAAATTAAGGTCAATAATTGAGTATAAGTTCCAAGCAAATAAGTTAAAAAAAGTCATTTTTTGGTTAAGATAATAGGCTTTAACGTGGACTTCTCATTAAATACAATTTCAAATGAATTTAACAAAATTGTTAGTGTATTATTGTGGTAAATTATATATTGTTACAATCATTTCATTTTATGATCCAATTTTGCTTTACTAATTACAGTCTTTTTTTTTTTTCTTTCTGATGTAGGGAATTTTGTGGACATGAGCAGGTAATAACTTTTTCATTCAACATTAAAATAAAATTATTGTGCTCCTTTTAACTAGATTTATTTCAATAAATTAGCCAACAATATTTCTTTGGGGTTTTTTCCTAGGTTTCTTATTTTCTAGCATATTGTATAATTATACATATTACTTCATCATGAAAACTAAGTTAAAATACATTAAAACATGAAATAAAAGCAATTTAATTAATTAAGCTCAGTGATTTCTTCAAAAAAATCAAGCTAATTTTATTATTTGAATAATTATTGATTTCATCCAACTAATTTTAGGTCTCATGCATACAGGTTCAGACTTGTAATACAAATGAGATTAATTATGAGCTTCAACTTGTTATGTTCCTTGCGCATGGATCTTATGGTACATATAACATTTACCTTACCTTGGTACATTGTACTGCTTTAATTTGTTTTTCATTTTATGATTATTAATATATTATTTTTACTAATTATTGAAAACTACTATTTATTAAATTTTTATAAATTTCTGTATATGTAGTCATGCATGGTTTATAGGTATATAGTTGCATATATTTGGTTTGAAGTTCATATAATTTTGGGAGAAATGTTAGGGATATAATTGAACTTACTCATATATTTTAGATTATGAACAAGCTGCTATGCGAATCTTCATGATTTGTGAATTTAACATGCGTTAAAATATGTAGTTATCTAATGTCTATAAAGCTATATAACAGAAGTGACATCACCCAACTATATAGGACTCTAACAACTCAAGTGGTTACAGCTTCCTTCCCGATTTCAGGAGATCTTAGGATCAATATACATCACCCGTCCTCGTGCGTGACTCTTTAAAAACACCCAAAAAAAAAAACTAAAAAAAAAAACAGAGAGTTAAATTAGTAGTGAACAAGTGTGCACACATGTTTGCACATGCACTTTTATGTTGTTATGTATGCTACACTTAGGGCCTGTTATTTTCACTTTAATTTCAGTTCAGTTTAGTTCAGATCTATTCAATTCAGTTCAGTTCCTAATTTTCTTCTCTCATAAACAATTCATTTCAGTTCAGTTCAACTCAATTCAATAAATCAGAATAGACCCTTAATTAATACAGTGTACATTGAGAAATATAGGGAGCTTGGCTTTGTTTAATTATTGACCTTAAATGTAACTTATTTGAACTTATTGAAGCTATATATATTAACGAGGCAAAATTAATTATTTTTTCAATTATAGAAAATAGTGAGGCTCCTTAGGTTTATCACCTTGATGAACGTAGTGTGTTTATCTTATGGCATTATTGTAAATATTTTGCATTGAAGACTGTGCTATGTAATAAAAAAAATAATTTTCTTCTGTTCATGCCAATTGTCTCAAACAGCTTGCTTTTAACACCGTTAACCATGAATTATTTCCTTCTCTCCTCTCCTCCCCTCCCATGGCCACAACCACCTATATATCGCCGCTTTGCGACGATAAACTAGCTAGCCGTCCGAACAAAAGACACCCTAACAACAAAATATGTAAAGTAAGGCCATATTAACCCTTTAGGGGAAGGTATGACAAAGATGTCAGTGGTTAATCGTAGCTATTGTGGTTGCGCTGTTGGAGACGAAGGGCGGTCAACTGTGGTGGGGTCGATTTGGTAGGAGTGCGTGGTTGTGCGGTGGGTTCAATCTGGTTGTAGCGATGGTTGTATTGTGGGTTCGTTATGTGGTGGTTGTGCGATCTAAAGGAAAAAGAAGATTGGTTTGTAGAGGAGAGAGAGAAAAAACTATTTTTGGGTACCTTGAATATGGTGATTGGTGAAGAAGCAAGAGCCAAAGTTCAAGATTCAAAGCAAAATAAATGGCTGTGGCCATGGTGAACAGTGAGCAGTGAAGAAGATTGGGTTTGTAGAGGAGAGAGAAGGAAGTGTTGTTGGGTTTGTATTGTTGACGGCACAAATAACACTGTTAAAAGCAAAATAAGTAAAAAGTCGAAATTCTCCTTACTAAACTACATGAAAAGACAGCGCTACAATTTATCTAGGTTATAAACTTGTATTTTCTCGAAAATGATTGATAACTTAATTAGGGTCCAATTATTGGGTAAAATTGGGAGAATTTTGATTTAATATATGCAAAATTAATTCGATCGGGAGAATGAATGAAGAAAGGGAAGTTAAATAATTTATTTATTAGAATATATAGTAGTGAAAAATGAAAGATTTATTATAATTTTCAAAGCAAAGCATAGTAGGTTTGTAGTTATGAATGTGGATTTATGATGTTCAAACATTTTACTCAATTGTCAAATATGAGCAGTATTTGTGAGATTTTTGCTATTTGTCATTTGAAGTTTTTGTTCATTTATCACATTTAATATCAAAATTTTTCTCCTTTATGATAAACGAGAAAATTTCCAAACAACTAGCTCTTATATATAAAATATCTAGTAAAAATAATCAAAATACACACAATACATTCCTTTAAAATTTTTTTTTTAGCAACCTAAATACTGTACATTAATTCTCCAGAGAGAGAGAGATATGAGAATTTTTATGATGTTGTTTGCCTAATTACATTAAAGGATTGCGTTGAAAAAAAAAGGTATTTCGTACTTTATAATTTGTCTTTGTACTTTAATAGGTCCTATGAGAAGCGGATGGACGAGACACATGGACAATTTTATGGATAACTTAAAATCTATGCAATTTGTTGGTGGAAGTCTAGATGATGCTGCTACTACTTATGGTCTTGCTGATGCTTTAATGGTACCTTTTGTTTTCAATTGAATTTTCCATTTGAGTTTCACTATGTTTGTTTTATTTTATTTTATTTTATTTTATTTTTATTATTTTTTTTACATCATCTACTATCAACCTTATATCTTTGTAGTTTGTAAGAATTAGTTTCTTGTTTAATTTGTAAATTTGTTATTGAGATATGACCCCATAATCTGGCCATATATATAATTTCTTGAGGTGCCATAGGGTAATTTCAACTTCATATGTTAACCAAACAACACTTTTAAAACTTATTTAGGCACACCAAAAATTGTTCACAAAGCCATTAAGACGGAGATAAAAATCGATCCCAAGATATATTGGAATCGGGAGGGAAGCTTTAATCACTTGAGTTATTCCTTACTCCCAGTTTTATACCTACCTTATTAAAAGTTGAACCAAATGTTTATAAATAGTGTTATGCCAACTTTATCCCTGAAAATGTCTATTTACATGTGTGGCGCAGTTTTTTTTCTTGTTTGTTTTTTTGCCTTTTCTTTCCTACTTTTTAAAAAGTTTGAGATAATTCTTAATTATACCCTTTAAAATTTTTATCTACTTATTTGCCCTCATTTGTGTTATTTTACCCTTTTATTGAGCTCTTAAAAATATAGTGCGAATAATTATACCCTAAATTTTTTTGTTACAATTTTTTTCCCATCTTACCAATAACCAATGATATAAAACCAAACTAAAAGAGATATTCAGATATACTCCCTCCGTCCCCTTTTAATAGTCTCTTATGAGCATTTTTCACGGGAATTAATAAACACAAATAAGAATAATAAAAGTACATTGAAAAAAGTAAATTGACATTGAGTATGCAAAAAAGTAGAGAGAGAAAGTAATAAAAGTACATGGGAAAACAAAATTTACATGGAAAATTTAAATTTACACAAATATTGTTGCAAATTGGAGGGAATTTTAGTAAAAAATTAATATTAATGGCTGTTGAAAAAAGCAAATGGGACAAACATTTTAGACTAAAATTTGCCCATAAAAAAATATCATTTGGGGACGAAGGGAGTAGCTAGTTATGCGCTCACATCGCTCGCGTTAGCTACTCTAATACTACTAGAGTTCTTTTTGTTTTTTTTTTTTGAAAAAAAGGTGCTACTGTAGTTTTAAGTACAAATTCTTAAATGAACCTGGTTCACACTAATTTATTGTGGACCACTAACATTAGAGAAACTATGGTTGTTTTATTAATAAAAAAAAAAGTCACTATAATAAAATGAAGGTCACTATGTTGAAAATAAAAGTCATTTTGGTAATATAAGGCTATAAGAAGTTAATTTTTTTAATGTGATATTTTATAAGGTCAATATAAATAGTTAAGGTCACTATGTTAAAATTAAGGTCATAACGTCGTACTTCAAGTTCACAATAGTATTGAACGTTATACAACTTATATTAAAGGTTACTATGTTAAAAATAAGGTCACTATGTTAAAAATAAGGGTCACTATATTCAATATAATGTCAGTTACGTATGTATAAACCTCGGGTCCACAGGTCCACACAAGTATTTCAGAGTTTTAAGACTCTAAACATATACTAAAAAACAAAAAATGAAAACGATTAAGGCATCTCCTTTGATGCGCGCGCTGTCTCTTTGTTCTGGTATTCCATGGCTTCCATCTTCAACATTGTGCTCTACTTTTCATCTTCCCATACCATGTCTCAGAAGATTTGCCCTACAAAATCATGGGAAAAAGGAATATACTTTGTTTTAACTATTACCTTATTCTTCAACAATGGCTTTCAACACCCACATTTTGAGGGTTTCTAACCGAGGTAAAATCTGAATTTTCTGATTGAAAACTGCTGGTTTCTGCAATTGATAATATGTTTTTTTTTTCT
Organism: Chenopodium album; assembly: GCF_948465745.1. Classification (NCBI taxonomy): domain Eukaryota; kingdom Viridiplantae; phylum Streptophyta; class Magnoliopsida; order Caryophyllales; family Amaranthaceae; genus Chenopodium; species Chenopodium album. The sequence continues at coordinate 15,395,495 of NC_137843.1, forward strand.
GGGTTCTTTTTATATACAACATTCATCACAATATCTAAATTTCTTTGCTTTTTATACATCTTCTCTCAATCGAGGAAAGTATATGATAACTTGTATAAAATTGACTGAGAATTTTGCTGTTATACTGCTTATTAACTGTCTAAAGTATTGGAATTATCCTTGATTAAAGTGAATTTTGTGTTTATATAAAGAATTCCCTTGATGGTGTAGCAATTTTTATCTTCATGGTGCTCTAATTATACCTTTTGGTTTAGAGGGGATGTGGGGGTGGACAAAGAGCAAAGGCTAATTGTTTTACAAACTGGATTCGAACGCGGGTTTTGTGTTCAACCTTAATTATCAGCTAACTTGTTGATTTGTACCCTAATTGAATTCAGGAAGCTTTAAATGTTGTGCCTTAGTTGGGGCCATTTTTTATTGAGGTGCCCTAGGTTTCATTTCTTGTATAATAGAATAATACTATATGCTCCTTGAAAATTTTCATAATTTGGCTATTGGGTAGTTAAATTGAATTGATTGTATTTGGGATGGTAATCTTTCTTGTATCCTTGTAAGACTTTAAACTAAATTTCCGTTCGTAGATCAACTTATAGTTTGAGTTATATATTGGTGGCCTTGTTGGGGGAGGGAGCACGTTTTGATAAATTTACATTAAAATTATCTTCGAGTATTGTATAGTGAAACCATAGGTTGATCTATTCAATAAAGTAATTGGATTTTGGACTTTTAAGTAAAGTTACTGTGGCATTATAATGCTGTAAGGAGGCACTCTTTGATTTTTCTATTTTTTTCATCATTTTGTAATTATAACACCTACAATTACGTTATTGCTAGTAAAAGTCTCTGGATCTTGTAACCTTTGGCTTTGGTTTTTTTGGAGTTGTAATTTTTCAGTGTTGAGATAGTTCATATTTTACCTTTCTAAGGCGGAGGAAATCAAAAGTGAGTTATGTCACTTATGTGTGTATTATCTTTTAATTTATTTCACAGATGTTTGCTGTACCACCAAATGGATTCATGACTGAGGAGAACTTGGTTGGAAAAAGACACTGTATTCTTGTTGCTGGTTCAAATCCCTTTCCATTACCAGTACCAGTTCATAGACCAAATTTTGATAACTGTGGAGATCCGTCACCTTGTCATGATGCTGAGACGGTTGCTGGGTGGTTTGGAAAAGTATGAAGTTGCTTTGCTTGTTTTTCATCTTTTATAAACAGAGGAGATATAGAAAATAGAAATGAAAAGAAATCATTCTTATGATCTCCCATTTGCACCTGCCTTACTTTCTGTTTCATGTGCAGTGCTTTGTTTCTCTCTCAGTCATTTGTCCACGGAAGTTACCCAAAATAAGGGCACTCTATGAAGCGGTATGTTGGTCATTGCCTAGCAACTCCTGTTACGTAGTCCTTGTTTAGCTTGGTCTGATAACTGATTGCATACTTTACATGATTATCTTTTTTTTTATTTATTTATTTTTTATTTTTATTTTTTTATATATGTATAAAATTGTTTATGAATTTCTTTGAACTTTGAGGTTGGGCTAGTATGTGGAAGTTCAGGGTTACGACTTTATACTTGGTGGATATTTTTAATGTTAGAATGTAGGTTTTTGGAATTAGGTCAGTTTGGTTTGACTTAATTTTTCTTATTTGACTTACTCTAGACAAAATAAGTTAAGATGACTTTAGACAAGATAAGTATAAATTTATTCAGGCAGTAAGTTCCAGCTCCTGTTTTGTACATCCGGGTGTACATTTCTCTAGGTACACCCAGGGGCATTTTTGTAATTACATTCAGTATTTAACATGTGACTCACGCATGTTAACACTTTCTCCTTCCTTTCGCTTTTGATTTTGCTTCGTTCTCTCTCTTTAGTTGCATTATTTAAGCCCAAAATTTAGCAAATCTTCCAAAAATTCATTCAAATTGAAGATTTAATAACTCATCAATAATTTATATTTTACAATTATTGAAGCTTTGAATTACATAAATTGAACATAAAATAAAAAATCAAAAGCTTGTGGTGCTTATTAATGGCGGTATTGGTTCTAGTGCAAATGATACTCTTCAAAAGTCATTCAACAATTTAATCCAGGTATTATTTTAACCATTGATTAATTTATTAATTCATAATAATGAATTTTCGAATTGAATTGAAAAAACTGGAATTGCAAAGTTACTGTGAAAAATGAGCAATTATAATTTAACATTTGAAAAATGAGTAAACTAAATCTAACCATTAAAAAAATGAGCAATTATAATGTAACAATAAACAAGAAAAAGTAACGATTTTTCAAATGAGCAAACATAATCAAACAAAATTTTACCTTATGCTAACTGTGGAAAAATGTATAGAAATTAAGCATAATCAATAAGGACATTAAAATTCACAAAAAAAAAAAAAAAAATTCTTAAATAACAATTTTTTTCTTAAAAAAATTACATACGTAACTGAGATTTTAACAAAATTACAGTAGAAAAATCAGAATTTTGAAACAAAAAATTATACAAAAATCGTAAGAAAAGGAAAAATTTACCTAGATTTGTTGCAAGTCTTGCAACTACACTTCATTATATTCGAATTCAAACATCGAAAATATAGATGACGAATTGAAAGACGAAGAATACATTGAACAGAGATGAAGTAGAGAGGAGAGAGAGAAATATGGAAGGGAAGAGAGAGAATCTGCTAGAAATGAAAGTGTGGCACGTGTAAATGAAGGAGAAAGAAATTGGACCAAAAGTCAGAAATATTGAAGCTGGGCTAACAAAATGACGATTATAGCCCTGGGTGTATTGTACACCCAGGGTATATAACACTATTTCTAAGTAAGTTCGAATAAGTTAGAGCTTTTAATACAAAATAACTTCTGCTACACTAAGAGAGTCTTAGGCATCCTATAGAAACTAGAAATTTTGATGTGTTTGGAGGTGGATATGAACGTTAGGTTATTTTGTGAATGTACAAACAATTTTGGTACCATAATAACATTTAGACCTTAAGTAATTAAGTAAGCTTCCATTGTCCTCTTTAATCACCTACTAGGGGTTTTTTTTTTTAGTTTTTTTATTTATTTTATAAAGGCTAGAATCATATCATGGAAGGGTCAACCAGGCAAGACTAACATAGTGAGGACCAAATCCAGTTGAAAAATTTAAAGGATACTCTCTTTGGTAACATTTTATGATTATCTTTTGTCAACAGATGAAGTTATCAAATATCACAAATAATTCTGTCCTTTTTGTATTCTTAACCAAGCATGGCATTAATGATAAGCAGGTTAAGCATCTTACACAGCTAGTGAAAATAAAAACTTCTTCCAAATTAGTTGACACATTTTGACTTTTGACCCTATTCACAAATTCTACTTTGACTAACTTTTGTGATTTATAGATAAGAAAATATTTAGTTGTGTGAGATCTTATTAGATTATTTTCAATGTGCATTTGCAAAATATCCACTTATTAATAATTTTTACTTATTGATAATTAGAGATATTTACGATTGAAATTATGCATTGGCAAACATAATAAAAGAACATGTGAACTAATTTGGAATGAAGTAAATTCTCCCACAGCCATTGCCATCAACCTTTCTCAATCAAAATTAAACGATTGTTATCTACTTCCGCTAATCCACCATCCTTCTCCACTGCCAAAGTTTCGTTGATGACACCATCAGAAAATTGCGATTTTCATCCATCCCCCAATGAGAGCACCTTCTTTGTCAAATGGCCTGTTCAAAAGTACCTCTGCCCTTGCCCTAGCAACTCCTGTCACTCTCCTCCATGTTTGACCCACTTCCATTTTATACGGCTCTGAATGGGGTCCACCCCTTTCTATTCCACAATTAGTGATTCTACCTAACAGGCTATGATGAATCAAAGAAGAAGGTAGAGTATGAATTTGACATCTTTATAGAGGGGATGTTAACATTCGGTTTAGGGTTTGTGTGGTGAATGATTATGATATAAAGGAGAGGTAGTGTTTGTAGATTGAGAGCTTGGTGTTTGAGATTGAGAGGTTGGTGTTCGGAGATGTTGGTGCAGAAGGCTAAAAGAGTCGTGGTGGAGGGAGGAGAAGAGTTGGGTGGTAGTGGTTGATTTTATAGGTGATAGAGGCGGTTTATGGTGGCTGGCTGGTGGTTAAATGGTCCGTGCTAATGGTTGGGTGGTGTAATTCGGTGGTACTCCCTCTATCCTTATTTGTTTTCCCTATAACCAAAGTATGCTTTATTAAGGATTGAACCAAAATTGTAAGTGGATGAGGGTGTATTTGTCTCTTTCACTTTTATGAGTGTATGCAAGTGGGTTTAGTGGTGGGGGCATTAGTAAAAGGGGCAATCTTTAAAGGACATCCCAAAATTGAATTTGGGCAAACAAATAAGGACAGAGGGAGTATAGGGTAGTGTTAGTGGTGAAGTCGGGTCGTCAAGGTTGGTTAAAGAAGATGAGTTTAAGAATATTTGAATTATAATAACCCTTTAGTTAATCATGGCTAATTAAACTAAATGAATTAACATTTAAATATTTTACTAATTCTATATCTAGTTGATACGAAGTTATAGAAATTAAAGGGTTGCTTGTGATATTTATTAACTTTTGTGTTGCCCACAAATTACTCAGCAAAAGTACAGGGTTGCCGATGAGAATTTACCTAAGTTTAATTTTGTTACTAGTAACATAAAGGAACTTTTCATGAGCATATAGAGTGCTACATAAGAAAAATAAATAACTTTTTAAAATTATTAAAAACATAATACCAAAATAACATAATTAATTTACTTTTCTACTAATTAAAATCAAAGTCGTAAACTAACATAATGGTTTAAAAATAAGAGACTGATTTTAAAATAAAATTGAAAAATTCAACACTTAACTTTGAAAGGTAAAAAAAAAAAAAAAAAAAAATATACATTCATTTAAATAAACTACAAGGGAAACTTTTGTGAGCCATATTAAGTGCTACATATAATATCTCATTATTATTCGTAATCCATTAGTTGGGTTAAAATACTTAGGTAAGAAGATGAAATGGGATCGGATTCGTTTCATAATTATTTAAATTTGAGAACAGAAGGCTTTTATTTAATGTATGACTGTTGGTTAGGTATAGAATTTTTGACCCTGTAGTTATCAAAATTCTTATTAGGGACAAGAAATTAACTACATTTTACAAACCTCTACCCTAGGAAAATCACCTGCTTAACAACTACTCCCTCTGCTCTTTTTTATTCTTTACGTGTTCGGTTTCGGCGTTCTCCTTTATTTTTTACCTTTTTATTGTAGTATGCATAATATTCCAATTATATCTCCACTTCTTTAAAAGAAATGTGTCTTTTTTTTTTATTCATCAAATATTGTTTTTGCATCTCTAAAGGCTTCAATTGATTAAAGTAATCATAAAAGTGGATTTATCATTTATAAATTCTAAACAAAATCCCCACTTTAATTTTTTGTGAATTTGCATGCTGATACCAAATATAAAGAATAAGAAGGAATAGAGGGAGTAGTATAAACTAAGAAAGGGAAGCAATTAATCCATATAAAAATTGGTTGCTTGTCAGATTTTGGTTTTTAAAGCTTTTTGAAACATGTAACAACTTTAATGGGAAGAAATTGTTGGTATACATCGAGAAGATGTTTGATACATGTTATAAGAATTTAACTTATTACCTCTGCTAGACTTACTTAGCTACCAAACCAAGGAAAAGTAAAATGGGGTCATACATGTGGGTACATTTGTATTATAGAGTAGAGAGATAGAGAGTAAGAGTTATGTTAAATAAAATTGGGGGACGCTATAATTTGAATAAAAAGTTGTTATAAAAGGAATAAAGTAAAAGTGAGTAGAACCTAGAACTTAGTGAAACAGATGAAAACAGATGGAGGTAGTATAAACTTGGTGACATAATAGTGTATTTGTATTTATGTCTAGGCCTAGGATAAAACTAGTTTTGTTGTTGTTGTTGTATAATATAGAAATGGTTCATAATGCTGTTATTTGGAGAGATGATTGAAAGTAGGGGAGGAAGTTCTTGGTAAAACAATTAACTCAATATCTTGACATAATTGCCAAAGGGAAGTTAGAAATGGGTTGTAAGGTACCCGCACCCCATTCATCCAACAAATTTCTCATCTCTTTTAGGCATATAGTTTTAGGAGAGTATTGGGGATGAATAAAAAAAAGGAGGAAATTCAAAACGACATTATGCTAAGCAGAACCAACCCAAGGGAGCAATGAGTAGTTTTTTGTTGGACGGAGGGAGTAATAGAATATAAAGGAAAGGAAGGTTGTTTAAGAAAATTTTGAAAAGGTGAGTGGTGTAAGAAAAAGGTAAATAAAGTGTGAGAAGTGGAAATGTGTAAATATAGTAAGGTATGTGGGATTGTGGGAAGTAATATAGTAAAGGGAGTTTGCCAATATGGAATTAAAATTGAGTAGAACACCCCCCCCCCCCCCAAAAAAAAAAAAAAAAGAAAAACCCTTATCCCTAAATGAAAAGTGAGTAGAACAAAAAATAGAGGCACTCCAGAGTATTTTTATTCTCTTACGAAATGGGATTGTGAACTTTGTAACAATGCAACTATAATATTTGCTTGGAGTAACTGTTTTGATGATATTAACGTGGTCCAAATTGTTAATTTAGGGAAAACGCAACCCTTATTCAGAAGACCCACCTGTTCGGAATCAGCATCCTAATTACCTTGTTCTGATATCGGCGGATTTCAAAGAGGCTCAAGATGCTTTAAATTTAACAATGTTGGTAGTAAAACAGGAACCTTTATCAAGTTCACATCCTCAGACAGGGGCATTTACTACTAATCCACCAGGTTGTTACTTCTAATTTCAGTATGATGCATTGGTTGGTTATCTATTAATATAGAACTATATTTTGCGACTCTTGATGCTGTGTTCTTTACTTGAATTTAATCGTCTCAATTGGGTGATGTGTTTCTGACCTTTGTTATGATTCAATTGTTTTTCTCCTCTCATGTGGCATTGCTATTGATTCTTAAATTTAATTTTGGGCTTTTGTTTTTTGTTATATCATTAATGATCAGTCAGTTTAGCTGATGGTGACAATTTGGATAAAAATAGCACACGTCAAACCTTGATATACCATTTTCTTTTGGAAATAAGCACAAATGTGATGCTTTTAATATTCAGGAAATTGGCATCAATATTGCGAGTAATTTTCTGATTCTCCCTCAAACTGTACCTAACAACAAAATCATCAATAAGGGTTAAATTTAAATATTTGTGAAAATAGGGTAGTTAAAGAGAGGAGTACTCATAGTTTCGTTCACATAGAAATTAACTGCTGTAGGTTTTTATTTTAAACTTATAGTTTTAGGGAAGATAATTAGATAACTGATATTATTTTATAACAAATGGTGGAAGATTGCATGGGATGGACGTGTATGACATATCCTAATTTCAGAAATTTCTAACGGATAGTTTATTTTTTTTTTTGGGTATAATTAATATTTTAAATCAGTAATTAACTTTTAAAAAATTGAATTTAAAAAAAAAATATTAACTTAGGGTATTTTAGTCTATTGGAAGAAGGGTAAAAAAGGCAATTTAAAATTTATACTCAAAACCCCTATTCCCTTTATATGTTTTTTTTTTAAAATTTTTTTTTTAAAAGTTTTTATTGTTTTACTCAGCGAAGTTCCTTTCTTTCTTCCTTGATGAGTATAGCTATAGTCTATTTGTTCTTGTTAGGTATCGTGTTGCTATCAAGTAATCAAGGTGAGTTTAGTAGGTTTTGCATTTTTATTCCAACTGAAGTGGTTTCTTACACCCTTGATAAATAATGGATCCTTGATTTTTTTAGATTTGGCGTGTGATTCAATTGTATAGTGAAGAGTACATAATATCTCAAAATCCACTCCTTTACACCTTGTTTGGGCAAGAGGTTGGGGAAAGGAAGGGGAGGGAGAGGTGTTGTAAGCTGTAACAGATGCATGATTGATTAAAGAAAGACAATAAGAACACACAGATTGATGTGCTAGTTATGTCCATGTGCAGGCAAGAGGATGTTTTATTTTAAGAAAATTACAGATTATAGGCTAGGCTAAAACTTCTATATAGTACTCCTAAAATAGAAAGGGGTTAGGCCTAAACAGAAAATTGTAGCCAATAAAGGGAAAACAGATTCAAAGGCATATTTCAACAAGAGGGAAGGATCCATTTTCCTCCCTTCTTTAATCAACACTATCACTCAAAATTGGAGAGATTTCAGGGGAATATGGAGCTCCACCTTCCCCTTCCCTTTCTTTTCCTCTCCCCTCCTCTTTCTCTTCCCCCTTTTTTTCCTTTCTATTTTCCTATCCAATCAAAGTGTAAATGTGTGCTTAGTGAAATTCTTTCAAATTGATGAACTATCTTCTTTTTCCAACAGGAACTTCAAATGTCAAGGACACTGAAGTGATTTCCAGTTTAGCAACTGAAATTGAAACCAATGTCTCTTCTATTGACCTTTTACAACCTTCAAGCAATTTTCAAGGAAATACTAATATCGAAATGGGACAGATGAACTCTAACATGAATCTAGTAAACGCTCAACATGAAGGCAGTTTGGATATGAATTTGGCTACAACAATGAACCATACTTCAACAGATGTAGCGTATAGCTCTGTATCCTCCGTGCTGGGAATGCCTGCACCTAGCATTTTTACGATTCAGGGATTTCCTGGTTATTCAATGGATAATTCCAAATATAAAATGGTGTGGGAGGTTTGTGGCATCTAACTTTGCTGTGAAGTTGAACTTAAGTGCTTAAAATCTTGCAGTCTGATTTGGGTTTAAAAGCTTATATTTATTGGCTTGTGTATTTTGACATTTACTTGTTGGATAACTTTATAGCCATCTTAAATGGTAAAGCTTCTTGTCCTTGGAAAAAAAAAAATAACAAATCAATTTAATTCATCACTATGTGCACACTATTTTGAGTAGTTTCTATTTGTATTAGTTGGGATGGAGGGAGTACAATGGAAGTGTATTTACTGCATATTAACAAGTGCCATTACTGCAGGGAAATTTGTTCTGTTTAAGAGATGGGAATGCTGTCTTTATTACAAGATTGAAGGTATGTTTTAATGCATCAACAAAGAACCCTTGTTTTACACTTCCTCCGTTTTTTTTTAGTTGACACGTTGTCTTTAGTCACGTTTGCCAATGCACAAATTCAACCATTAATATCTTTAATTTTCGATAAGCTTTGTAAAAATTTAATAGTTAGAAAATATATATCGTGACAATTCTAACAAGATCCCACCATCACTATATTTTTTATTATATATAAATTACAAAACACGGTCAAAGAGAAGTGTGTGAATAGTGCTAAAGTCAAAATGTGTCAAACTAATAAAAAACGGAGGTAGTATAATGTAGAAAGGTGTTATTTCCTGGTGACATTTATTTTAAAAGCTCATACCCAAATTTTCTTTGGCAGGCATACATTAATTCGGGTCTTGCAGCGTAAGTAAAAATTTCATTTGTATTCTTTCACATCAGCAAAGTTTTTTATTCTTCTTGAATGATTTCTTTTTAATGCCTATCAAAAATAGTTGTGACAACAGAGCAGCAGTATTTCATAGATTTGAATGTGCACACCTTATAGCTGGGATGGAAGTTCACTGGGATTGCAGCAGATGAATTATAATTTGTAATATTGGTGAGAGATTGTACAGCCTGTTTTCCCTTCCAACATATTCTGAGATCATACTTAGGCGTACCTATCTCCATGCCATATTAGGTACATGGTATGCCTCCTAAATGTCATCTCCATGCTGCATAGGTCTAAAGTGGCTTGGCAGAGACCTTAAGGTTAGCTAGCTCTAGTCATAGTGTCACGGACTCACGGATCTTCCTTAACAAGGATTATATTAGGCCAAACTTAAAAGGTGTATTGCCTATTTATTGGCCTAAAGGGAGTAAGACTAGCTCACTGATCAGATCGGTAAGGGGTCAATTAAGTTGGGTATCTTGGCTACTTGGAATAGGGTTATTCTATGCCTGCATTTTAATGTTTTGCTAGCAGAAATATAATTGCAGCACCTTATGCTTTTTGATATACAATGAAAGGTCTTGCAGGCAGAAGCCCCAGTTATGGGAGAAGGCTGAAGCCCTATGGAAAGATTTACCCTTACAAAGTACTATTGACATGGGATAAGTAAAAGCCATCTTCCCTAGGAAGAACGAACTAAGAAACTATAACATTAATACTGTTTCCAGCCAACAAGCTATACTACATAACCAAAGTTTACAGCCACACTAGACAAATTCAGAAACACAACAAATGGGCAAAGCTATGACTATATCAGAATGGAAATTCTCTCAGACGTCGTAGCTAGTAGTTGAATACATATAAACTTATGTAGTCTCATACTTCCGTCTCGGGCCTGTACAAATTGGAAATATTATAATTCAAAATGTCTCATACGATGAGAGTGGCTTCATATTGTTGTGTGGGTTTGCTACTGATAAGCTAGTGGTGGATTTAACCATTGAGACTGGCTGTTATGCTCTAGCCTCTAGCTTGCAAAGAGAAAACTTTTGCCTGAAAGTTGAGTCTCTTTGAAGCCTAGAAATTTTTATCAGTTTTTGGGATCTATTATTTGTTCTTCTTCTGTTTTTTTTTTTTTTTTTAATTTTTTTATTTATTTTTTATTTTTTATTTTTTTTTCCGGGAAACATATTGTTTTGTTGCTGCTACTCCTTGAGAGCTGTACTGTGAGTTTATGACTCTATGAGTGTTGCATTTAGGGTTTAGTAGGATATTAAGGGAATGCTGAACTTTTTTACAAAATAGAGCTTAAAACCGGTCTTCAGGTCCGGACCTGAAACCCCCGGGTTTGACCCGGACCGGACCTGAAAACCGGAATCCATGTTTTTTACAGACCGGGACCGGACCTGAATTTACCGGTCCGGTTCCGGTCCGGTCTAAACAGGTCCGGATCAGGTCGGGTTTCAGGTCCGGTCTAACTTATGTACACCCCTAACTGTGACGACTTATTATATAGAATCCATCCTATCTTAAAGAGCTTTGATGTATCATGATAGTGAATGTTGTTTTTTTCTTGCTTTTCAGGGCTGTTGTTGGTTGGCCGAACTCCATAACAATGACTCGGTTGATTACACAGGCTCGCGTAAATCATGAGTAATGCCTTTGCAAATTACTTCTGAACACTTTTCAAGCATAGTCTCACTTGTTCCTGCTTTTTCTTAACTATATATCTGGTAATATTTTCTTAATGTAGTTTCTTCTGTTCATTTCTAGGTACAATGTTGGGAAAGCAGTTCTTCTGGTTTTCAATGTGATGGATCCACACGATTTTATCAGGATGATGCTTGCTAAAAAGCTTGTAAGTTATTCAAGACTATGGTGTCTTTATCTTTGTAGTAACTTGCTTTGTGAGTATGTGCTTAAGTTAATTTCTTTGAATCTATACTCAGAATACTACATATTTTGTTGTTGGCAACTGACAAAAAAATTCATTAATGAACAATAGGTGTGTTTGGTATTACCTTTTTAGAGTAGCTTTTTGTGTTTTGGCTAAACTAAAATAACACTAATCTATAAAGGAAAAATTGCCACCATTAATCCCAACTTTGCTTCATCCGTCGATATTAATTCTAACTTCAGTTTATTCCCTATCACTCTTAACTTTGCACCCTATTAATTTTTATCACCCCCAAATGACTTGAAACCAGTTGAAGAGGTAAACCTTGCTGACTTGGGATCACTTGTATACATGTCGCAACCAAATTGGTTAAAAAGTAAAAAAAAAATATAAAAAATAAAAAAAAATTCCTTAACCCTTCCTCTGCCTTAGCATCGACCACCACCACCAACCTCCCTTCCTTAAGCCCAGCCGCTTTAGCTCCTCCCTAACCCCATTCTCGGAATCACCATTGGGTCGAAATTAGACGGACAAGGCAACATGGTGGTCGGAATTTGACGGAGAAGGCGCAAGGTGGTCGAAATTCAACGGGGAAGAGAAGAGGAGTTGGAATCTGGCGTGGAAGAACCCTAACCTTCGATCTCCGGCAGCGACATAAAGGGAGTAGTGTTGGTGGTTGAAATTGGGCTGGTGTTGTTGGCGGAGTTGCGGGCTGGTGTTGTTGGCAAAGTTGCGAGCTGGTGTTGTTGGTGGAGTTGCGGGTTGGGTTTTGTTGAATGTGCAAATTGTGGTGTTGTAGTGGTAGGCGTTTGCGGAATTGTGGCTGATGGCTGGTGGCGAATTGAGGTGGTTGGTGGGTGGTGGCGAATTGAGGTGGTTGGTGGCGAATAGAGGTGGCGGTGGCTGTTGAGTTGCGCTGCTTTAGAGGGGAGAGGGAGGGTTACATAAGGTTTTAAGGGGAAAGGGGAGGCTTGTCGGGCAACGCCGGCAACGGAGTAGGGGAAGGGGGTCTGGCGGTGGCCGACGCTCGATGGGACTGGTAAAGCAGGGGCTGCCACTTGCTGGGGTAGGGGTAGGGTTTTAATTTTTTTTTTAAAAAAATTTATTTATTTGTTTTTATTTTTAAATTTTTTTTCATACCTATCACGCATTGACACGTGTGTGGTAACCTCCTATATCAGGTTGGATGACCGGTTAGGGGTGATAAAAATTAATAGGGTGCAAAGTTGGGAATGATAGGGAATGAACTTAAGTTGGGATTAATATCGACAGATGGAGCAAAGTTGAGATTAATGGTAGCAATTTTTCCATCTATAAATACCAGTGTTGCCTAAAGTTATGGTGTTGTTGTCTACTCTCTTCGTTTATAGCAAGTAAAATTCTTATATATTTCATATAGACATAGTGTCAAACTACAGAGTAAGAGTTGCAAGTAATTATTAAAAATCATTATAAACTACAAAGAAGATAAGATATTAAGTCTTAGGTTAAAGTGGACCTATTGTGTTTGACTAATTTTAGATAAACTAAGAAGAAGACAAGATATTGAATTTTAGGTTAAAGGCCATGTTTAGTTCACCTTATTTCAGTACCTTATTACTTATTTAAGATTAGATCAAATTTCCCAAAATCAAATGAAAAAATAAGTTTCGAACATTCTTTATCGTTTTTTGTGTGATTTTTAGTCGATAAGTATCTTTAATTTTGTAATGAAAAAAATTATAAAAATTACATATTAATAGAATACACATTATTATGAATCTAACAAAACTTCTCTTGAGTGTACATATAAGGTCAAAGTTTGGTCAAATCAGACAATTAGATCAGATTAGAAATAATATGTTCAGATAAGCAAAAATAAGATTAACTAAATTTTAATTCACCTTATAGAATAAGTTTTTATATGACTAAATTTTAATTGGAAAAACTCTCTTTAGTAACACTATACTTTTTAATTTTCTCAGTGGTGAATTGCTAAAAAACTTATTATCTTTAGTAAACTTGATTTTTTTTATTAAGCTAACTACAACAGTAATGACAAATTTAAACTAAATATTTAACCATAGTTCGTTTTTTTTTTTTTTTTATAAATTTTTTTTTTTTTAAAAAAAAAATAAAAACTTACCACGCCGGCTGCCCACTCCCCTGCGCCTAGCCCTCTCCCTCGCTGGTGTGCCGGCCTCCCCCGCCCCTATCGCACATCTCCCCCATCTCTGAACCACCACCTCCTTTCTCCAAAAAACCCTCAAACTCCCCCAGCCGCCCAATACCCCAACTCCCCACCCCGGCCGGCGACGCCCCACCCTTGCTAAAACCTCCTGTTGAATCGGAAGTTGGTTGTTTGTAAATTGATAAGGTTTTCGCAGAGGAAGATCTTGTTAAGGATTTGAATTGATTCAAGCCGAAAAACCCTCATTTTTGCATTTTTAAGTCTCGAAATATCATCGATGGAAGCTTAAGGACGACTAACCAGAAGCTTAACGGCGTCGAATTTCTGTAACAATGGCGGACGACTAACCAGAAACTTCGAGAATTTGCAGGTTTTCGATTAATGGTGGGGGATCACCATGGGGGGTGGGAAATTGGGCACAAATTAAAACTTTGAGAATTTCGCCGGTTTAGGGTGTGGTGGGGGAAGGGGTGGAGGGCGTCGTGGTGTGGGAAAAAGGGAGTGTGGAAATCGGGGGTGGGTCTTGGTGTCGGGCTAGGGTCGGCCGATTGCTGGCAGGGAAAGGTGGGCCGACTACGCCGGCCGTGGAGGGGAGGAGAATAGGCTAGCTGGCTGGTGGAGGAGGATTTTTTTTTAAAAAAACAAATTATTTAACTATTATAAACTAACCATGGTTAGCTATTTTAATTAAAATAACTATTCTTTTGGTAACCAAAAATTCAAGTTTACCAAAGATAATAACTTTTTTCCCAATTTACCATAAAAATTGAGTGTTAGCAAAGAGAATTCCTAAAAATTAATCTTGATACTTATGAACATATTTAATCAATAATCTCAAGCAATAAATAATACAAGTGAATTATCATCGGTTCTAATCATTAAAAAGCTGTTAGTATTCAATTTTAATTAGTACTCCCACCGTTTTTAAATACTTGTTCCATTTCTACTTTTTGCACTATTTATTTGTCTTATGTTTAGAGTAATGTTTGTGATTTATACATAAGAAAAAATATAGTCTTGTGAGTATCTTATTGGAATCATCTCAATAAATAGATTATTAATTGTTAGAATTTATACTTATTGATAATCGAAGATATTATTGATAAAAAATTAGAATCGGCATGCGTGCCTAATAGAAATAAAACAAGTATTTAAAAACGGATGGAGTAAAATGTGAATTTAATTCCCTCCGTCCCATGAATACTTCCCATTTTCATTGTCTTGTACTTTGAACATTATTTCCTTTTTTTGGTATGAGCCGTATGACTGTTTGTTGTTATTTAGATTAAGTCGACTAATCTTTGGCACTAAGCAACGACCAGCAATGTTGTGAATTTCCGTTTTCTAATGTATGCTTCTCATTCTTTCTCACCTGTTCAGTCTGCAGTTATCAACCTTTCAACTCAGATACTTGTACTAACTGTTTCTGAGCAACCAACACACATCATTGGAATGCTTTTTCCCCTGGTATGTTTTTTGAGATCTTATATTGTAAATTATCCTCAAAGTCACTTGTATTTCCTCCACTTTAATATCTTCCTATTTCCAGTAACAACAAAAACCAAATTATGTGAGGGTTTTTTATTTTTTACTTTTTACCTTTTGGGTTAGAATGGGAAAATTATTTGGTGATATTGTAAGTATACCCTTTTGATAGGGTAAGTGAGGTAAATTGTGGGATTTTTCTTTGCCATAAATGAACAATGCAAAAATAGGAAGATCAATATACAACACATGTTAGGGTTGTTCATCGGTCCAAGACTGGAGCGGACCAGACCGAAGACCAAAAATTTTAAATTCAAGAACCGAAGATCGGACCGACTAAGCTAGGACCGAACCCGGACCGGATCGAACCGAAAAAGTCGGTCTAAAACCTAGACCGGACTGCTTTAGAATTTTATTTAAAAAATGCTAAATTTTTAATAATATTAGGAAAAATTAAATTTATAAATCCCAACTTGAGGCGATTTATTTTTAAAAGTCCTAATTTCGCATTATACTAGAAAAATCCCAACTTTCATACCCATTTACTTTTAAAGGTCCCAATAGGTCACCAAACCTGCTAATACAGGTTATAATCCACGTGTCAACATTCTATCTGTGTAAAAAAAAAATCAAAAAAAAAAATCTGAAAAATAAAAAAAACAAATAGAAAAATATCCAGCAGCCCCCCAACCTCGGAAAACACTCCACCCCCACCCCATCCCTCGCCGAAAAACTTCCCCCACCCCCGAAACCCCCTCCCCCGTGCAGAAAAGACGCCGGCCAGGCCCCCTTGCCGACCCCCTCCCCCGTGCCGGAAAGACGCTAGGCCCCCCCTTTCCCCACCCTCGAAAACCTCCCAGAAACCCAAAACCCTCCCGTTAACCCCCCCCCCCCACCCACAATTAAACCCTTAAAACCGCACCCCCTCCCTCCCCACACCGACGAAACCCAGGGGTGCGGCTTTAAGGGTTTAATTGTGGGTGGGGGGTTTTTAACGGGAGGGTTTTGGGTTTTAGGGAGGTTTTCGAGGGTGGGGAAGGGAAAGGAGGGGATTTCAACGGCGGGGGGGTGGGGGGGGGGACTGGCCGGCGTCTTTCCGGTGCGGGGGAGGGGGTTTCGAGGGTGGGGGAAGTTTTCCGGCGAGGGATGAGGTCGGGGTGGGGTGTTTTCCGGGGGTGATGGTGGGGAGGGGGGCTGTTGGATTTTATTATTTTTTAAAAGTGACAAGTGGCAATTTTTTTTTTTAAAGAGTTAACCTATTCTTCAGGTCACCGGTCATTTGGAACCTTTAAAAGTAAATGGGTGTGAAAGTTGGGATTTTTCTAGAATAACGCAAAGTTGGGACTTTTAAAAATAAATTGCCAAGTTGGGGTTTATAAATCTAATTTTTCCATAATATTATGGAAAACTGGAAAAAAGTGTAGGAAAAACTCTACTTTAGCGTCTTTCTTTTGTATGTTAAGTACAAAAAAACTCATATAATTAAAGTTTTCAAAAGTTATTAAGAATAATATTAACCATTATTTAAGATTTTATGCATAAATCTAAGGAAAAAATCAGTCCGGTCTAAAACCAATTTTTATGGGGTTTTGGATCGGACCGGGAAAATAAATTTTTAGACCCAGGACCGGTTAATTTGGTCCGATCTGGTCGTCCAGACCGGTTTTTGAACACCCCTACACACGTATACAGTATACAGAAATTAGGATTTTTTTTTTTTTTTTTAAAAAAAAAAAAAATTAAAGTGATTTTCACCCTCCTTAATCTGTAGATTTCTGTTGTCCACCCCACAATGTTAAACTATTTTAAGTACAAATCATGTGGACTTGGAAAAATTCAATATGTGTAGCCTTTGTAACATCTTGATTTGAACGAATTAGTATTTTGGTGGAACTTAAACTTACAATTATTTTTCCTTAAATTCAGGGTGTTGATACCTCAAGTCCGTCGCCAACTGCACCAAGAGCAGAGGCTGCTGCTCCTCCTCAACGTCAGCGGGGCTAGCAGTCTTAGATTAGCTACTACACCCAAAAGTTTGAATAATGAACTCATTATATTCATACATGAGAATAATATTACCTATAGGTGAACTTTTTTAAAGACTGTTTTTCTCTTCTCTGACTTGAGTACTTGACATAGATTTACTTGATTTCATATTATGGTATCAGTTATAGACACTGGATATTGACATTTTGTAGTCGTATGAGATGTGAACATTTAGGTTTCAATTTTTTTACATTACTGCCAAGAAATGTAGTACGGTGGCAATGAATTCTTTATTGAAATCATGGTGTTGGGTCCAACACCGTGATTTCATTAGGGTATATAATTACTTCGGGGTGGCAATGGATTCTATACCAAAATCATGCCACACCAAAAAGTAATTTTGTTTTTCGACGTATGGGTCTACACCTTTAGGCCCTGTTCTTTTGAGCTTATAGGTAGAGTAAAGCAGGTGTCAATACAGAAGATTGAGTCAGCAAAGCAGAGTAGAGTAGATTTTAGCACAGCTAAGCATATCTCTAAAGAACATGACCTTACTCTCACAACCATTTACCACCCCATCGAGTCATTAACCCTATCACTTTTCTCTTTCATCACTTTTTTTCCAACCAAAAATTAATAAAATAACATTACATATGGGGCAAAATATAAAGGACGGAAGGAATAATAATTTTAATCTTCAATATGATTATATATCACTCCTACATGCGACTTTGAGGGAGAGGAATTTTAAAGGGAATAATGTTATGTATTTGTAAGTACACAGTGACTTCCCAAAATAATGGAATAATATAAACTAATTCCTTATATACATTGGTTTAAAAACTATTTCCCACAATACCGTCCACATAGGCTCGGTTTCAAGGTTCGGTATTTACAAGTATAAAACCGCTAACATTAGAATCTCTATTGGTATTAGCGGTTCTATGCATAGAACTTCTATTGGTATTAGAGGTTCTATGCAGTATTAGCGGTTCTATGCATAAAACCTCTAATACCATTAGCGGTCTAATAGAACCTCTAATGAGAATAGCGGTTCTATAGTGTCAAAATCCAAACTTAGGAACCGATCCTATGTAAACAGTATTGTGGGAAATAGTTTTTAAACCAACTTATTTAGGGAATTAATTTGTATTTTAGCATTATTTATGGAAATCACTCGTAAATACATAACAATGATTAAAATATTCTAAAAACACATGGTAGAAAGAGAAAAAAAGGGAGAGATAGGAAGAGAGAGGGAAAAGAGCTGGCGCATAACTCCTATATGCAATTTCGCATATAGGATGACAATGTGGTAATAAATTTAAAGTTTTAGTGGGACTATAAAGTACCATTTAATAGGTAAATAGTACCATTAAATGTTAAGTGGTATAGATATTATGCTACTAGTACAATTAAGTATGTAAATAGGACATCAAAATATTATACCATTCTGAGATATAATAATACTACTAAGACATAATGGTACAATATTCATGCATAATAATACAAAAAATGTACCACTGTAACCATAAAAAGTACCATTTTGGATGTCAAACTTCAGCGCTTTTTTACTTTTGTCCTCCTATATGCAAAATTGCATAAGGGACTATGCGACTAGTGGGAGGTCTGTAGGTAAACCCCACCTATTTTTTGGTCAGATTGTCTCACGTGATGGTTGACCACATGCTGATTGTTCCACCGTAAGCTTATATGGTACCATTGAATCTTCAGTGGTACTATTTATGGATAAATTTAGTACAACTGAATGCATATATTCCACTATATGCATATATAGTATCACTGTATGTTCAGTGGTATTATTTGATCATCAAATGATACCTCTTTCGTACATATATGTAATTACATAAATACCCTTTGTTATACATTTCTACATGCATAACATTCCTCATTCTACTTCCCTTTTACGGGCTCTACAATCATCAAATTTTGGTGCTACTTTTGCTTATCATTGGTTGAAATCTTAATTTGAGTAAGTTTACTTTTTCGTTGCTTGATAATTACCCACACGCGTTTGTACAATCAACGGGGGACACTTCCAATGATTTTTTTGACTGACGATTAGCAACACTAAGCCACTTTTACTTCATTAACTAACCACTAATCAGCTTCTAAATCATTAATTATTGCTTACCCTACCTACCTAACATTCTACTAAATTTTAAGCAGAAATATCTTTAAAATTTTAATGTTGTTGATAGGTGCCCTTTGGATTAATTTGATAAACTTTAAAATGTACCAAACTTGTTAGTAATAGACGTAACCTAGTTAATCACTAATCACATAAAAATTATTGTATGCCTTTCATTTCTACTAAGCCAAATAGAAGAGATTTTGTATTTTCTTTTCTGCTTTGTTGACTCTGTGACGGGAAGGAAGCAAAATTCATGTCCAAAATTAAATTTGAGGGCAACTATTGTTATAAATTTATAATCAAGTAGGCAAGGAGATTGGTCGAGAACGGGTGAAATGGAAGAAAGAAACGAGACATTGATTCAAAAAGACAACAATGGCCGTAATTAAAAATGGAGAACAAATGACTATACTTTAATGTTTAACAAAAATGGAGTTTATATGATAAGCATTTTACATTAAAAATGATCTAATTTACAAAGGAAAAATGAAATATAATAATCCCAACTTTAGTGATTCTTGTATAACTAATCCCACCTTTTGAAATTTCAGAAACAATCCCATCTTTGACAAGGATCTTCCATTAATGACCCTTTTGACCTACAACCTGTTAAACATTGTTTTTTTTTTTAACTAAAGCTCTTCTCTAGCCACCAATCTACCACCATAGCCACCCCAACCCTCACACTTTACCGCCACCCCCACCCACCAGACCACCACCGAACTTTCCAACCCCGCCCCAAAAACTCCACCTACAGCCCCGGAAAACCCCACCCAAGCCTGAAAACTCAACCCTCAAGCCCCGAAATACTCCACCCCAGCCCCATAAACTCCAGCCACATCCCCGAAAACTCCTCCCGGCCTTGAAAACTCAACCCTCAGCCCCGAAAACTCCAACCCAATCCCGAAAAATCCCACCTAGCCGACTATCCCTGAAAACGCAACCCTTAGACAAAACGCCGATGTTTCGAATCAAAATTGAGATCAAATTATGCTCGCCACTGAAAGGCGACTCCCATAATTTAACACCTTCGCGAGCGCAGGTCCATTGAATGTGATACAGAAGAATTGACGATGTTTTCCACTCGTTAACGACTTCGTACAGTCGGAATTTGCAGTATTTCACTAATACACTTTGAATAGCACCGGAATTTCTGTAATTGAAGGTGTCGCCGGGAAGAGGAAAGAGATTGACGAGAAAACTAGGGTGGCGACGACGGCGATCTTCTAGAACGTCCGGCGACCACTGTTGTTGGGTTGCCGGGGAAAGCAAGGGCGGGGATGGGGATGGGGATGGGGAGGGGAATGCAGCGGGGCTAGGGGTTTTTGGTTAATTTTTTTTTTTTTTTTTTTTAATTAGTTTTGTTTTTTTATTAATATTGAAAAATTAGAATAAACCTATTAAAATCCGACACATGTCCTATAACCTAAGAAAACCGGTTAACCTAAACAATCCAACCGTTAGTGGAAGATCCCCGTTAAAAGTGAGATTTTTTTGTGGAACACCGACTAAAGGTGAGACTATTAATTTTCATTTTTCCATTTACAAAGGGTAATTTTATGCAAAGAAAGCAATTTAATCTATCAATGAAAAATATTAGTAAGTATATTGTAATGAAAAAAAGGGGGAAAAAAAATTATACAAGTAACTTTTATTTTAGATTTTGCAGAAAACCAGCTATTGGCTGGAATGACTTTGATCATTTTGAAATTAAATTTACATTCGTCTTATATTATTTAGGAAAATTTGTCAAAAACCTCTTTATAATTTATTTTATTTGCAAATTCATACATTAATCAAATTTTTTTTGGGAAGTGATGATACCTTAATCAAAGCCCATTTTCCGGCGTTGACTACCCCAATCTCACCCACAAAACCGCCCCTTCCTCAGCCCCACTCACGAAAGTACCCCTCTACTTAGCCCACCCACGAAACCGCCTCCCCTCCTCATCCCAACCAGGGAAATCAAACCCCCTCTTTTTCACCACCCCGCGAAAATCGGGGTTTAGAGTGGTTCGAGTGCAAATTTAGGGTTTGGGGGGCGCCACTAGGGTGCTGGCATTGACAATGGTGGGGAGAGGGGTGGCTAGGGCAATAGAGGAAGGTTTAGGGTGGTTTTGTTGATGGGGCTGGGGAGGGGAGCGGTTTCGTGGGTGGATTGAGGTAGTCAACACCAGAAAATAAGGTCAAATCCCATTTTTTGGCATAAAGGTATGACTTTGCAAGAAAAAAATTGATTAAGGTATGACTTTGCAAAAAAAAAAAAAAAAAAAAAAATTATAAGGAGATTTTTCCCAAAAAAAAAAGTGCTTTTATAAGGAGATTTTTGACAAAATTTCCTAATATTTATTGTATACGCGTTTTATTTCAAAGTTTTTGTATTCTTAACTTCCTCTTAACATTTATACCTAAGTACTCCCTTTGTTTTTAAATACTTGCTTCGGTTTTCATTTTCGGCCGTTTTTAAATACTTGCTCCATTTCCTTATTTGGAAATCTTTTATAATATTAAATTAATTTCTCTCACCTAGTGGACCCACCATGAATTATATTTTATTAATTTCATATTCTCTCTTTCATCCGATTCTCTCAACTACTTTTGTTTTTTTACAATTTTTTATTTCTTCCACATACCCCATTACTTCCATACTTTATTACTTTCTCCAATTTCTCCTAAAACTCCACACATGGAAAAATGCATGAAGTGTAAAAATGGAGGGAACACTCTCGGTCTTAAAGGTATAGCAAGCTAATTGTGTACACTTGGCAACATAAGTTGTTAATATTTATGAATCACGAGTATGGGAGTTTAACAAGGATGTATCATGAAATTACTACCTTCGTTTCATATTTTTTGCAACTTTCGTATATTTTATACCTCATAAATAATACCCCAAAGTTGCAAAAAATATAAAACGAAGGTAGTATGTTTTTTTGCAAAAATCAGGATGATAGCTTTGAATTCAATGACCACATGGCTGCACTATAGTATTATTGCTGACATACTTTATATATACCAAATACTTAGGGCCTGTTCACATTTACTTAATTTCAGTTCAGTTCAGTTCAGTTCAGTTCCAATCAGTTCAGTTCAGTTCCAATCAGTTCAGTTCAGTTCAGTTCAGTTCAGCTCTTAATTTCCCTCTCACATAAAATATTCATTTCAGCTCAATTCAGTTCAGTTCAGTTCAGTTCAGTTCCAATCAGTTCAGTTCAGTTCAGTTCAGTTCCAATCAGTTCAGTTCAGTTCAGTTCAGCTCAGTTCAGTAAATATGAACAGGCCCTTAATACTATGTATGTAGTAGATTACATGGGTTTGTATATTAGAGAGGGGAAAAAAAAAAAAAAAAAAAAAGAGATGCACTCGCGTGTATAATAAACATGCTAGTCAATACGTATTTATAGCTAGGTTTGTGTCCTTTGTTACACAAGGCGGAAAACATAAAGATTTAATAAAAAAGAAAAAAAAATAAAACAAAACAAAATATGTGTTTCAAAATATAAAAAAACTACAATCAATGAACATTACAGTTAAGCAAAAAAGCTTGAACCATAAAAAAATGAAGCTCCAAATTCAAGAAACAAATAACAAGTAAATCAACTTCAAAAAATCTCTAATCTTCATGCGTAAAATAAATTCTCCGTAAAAATTATTCATTACACTATGTATCATGAGCATTGTGTATTTGGATGTATCGTTTTAAGTGTAACTCACATCTTGAAAAAAAAAAGTTAATTTGCAAAAACGTTCAATTTTGAGTCCCCACCAAATTTCAATTTTCCTTCCTCCCCACACCCTAAGCACATACACCCTTATTTTGGGCTTAAAAAAACAACTCCAAAGCAAAACCCCCATCAATTAGCTTCATTCTGTATTCGGCTGCTTAGCTTTCTTGTCCCAAATTGAGTGCTTACCATTTTCCAATAAACTCTTTTCTACCTTTCTTTATTTCATCATGCTATTATATGTATGCTTCACTAACCTTTTTGCAAAGTAGTCTCTTAATTATGATTACTCTTTATTAGCTACCCCAAAATAAATACCCTCCCACCAAACAAACCCAACTTTACAATATTGTTTTCATCTCTTTGAAGGTCAGTCCAAATTATGGTTTCTACTTCTCCTGAACCTAAGGTATGAAAATGGTTATAACATGCATATATTTTATAATCCTTATTATATATAATTCTGCTGAATTCATGAACCCATGCAAATGTTCAACTGATGAATTTTATGGATCCTAACATTTGTCGTCAAAAACTTAATATATGTACAGGAAATATTTTCTGTTGACGTGTGTCAGGATAAGGGTCCTCCTCGTCGAGCCAAATGGTGGTACTCAACCTTCCACACCGTCACCGCCATGGTCGGTGCCGGTGTTCTTAGCCTCCCTTATGCCATGGCATACTTAGGATGGTAAATTTATACTACTTGAACTCGATTTCCCTATGTACCTGTCTCCAATTAGTCGTTTCATTTGTTGTTGGTAGTCTTTAATATACAAATTTGACCATTAATATTTTTATTTTTATTTCTTAGGCCCTGTTCATTTCATCTTAAAAAATTAATATTCAGTGAATTAAAAATAAGTTTAGTTTTAAGTTCAATAAAATTAATTTTACTTTAATAAAAATAATTTCAGTGCAAAATTAAAAAAAATACTTATATTATACTAAAAAATTGCATTGAAATAGGGAAGCCTTTTCAATGACTGTTATAATAATATTAAATTATAGCCGTGATAATTATATTAAATCATACCCTTCATATTTTAGGGGCAATTGCGTCCATTAATTTACTTGACTGTATATTGACATTAAATTTTGTTTGAAAAGTATTCAGTTAAACAATTTTCAAAACTATAACCCAAAAAAAAAAAAAAAAAAAAAAAAAAAAAAAAAAAAAAAAACCTTTTACAATGGTTACAAGATCTAACGAGATATTATCTAACTATTTTTCTTAACGTTAAATCAAGAAAAGCTAAGGAATGTGTGTGAGTTGTGTAAAATCCCAAACATTTAAACTTAAAAATAATGAAGTATATTCTTAAAATAAAGCTAACAAGATACATACTACACCTTACATGATATAATGATAATGTTTAATTATATGTACTACTCCCACTATTCTTTTTTATCTTCCTACAAGAGTAAATTAGGTAAGATATCAAGGTATATAATTTTGCTATGTGGGAATTAGGAATTGACATGTTAGGTCTATTGAAAATAACTTCTATATACTTATAAGGTATAAGACTTATTTTTGGTTGTTTAACTGATTAACATAGCATTACAGTAGAAATGATAACTATTAAAAGAGACGAAATCAAAATCTAGAATGTTGCACACTTGCACTTTCACAATTTGTATTTTTCTACAAAAATTGGGGAGTATGGTTTCTAATGTCCAACCAAACGACCACTAAAATGGACAAATCACTGGATCAAGTTACAATATAAATACTCCATATTTAATTTTAAGATTCCCCCCCCCCCCCCCCCCCAATGTCATTGGCTTATGGCTCAAGCAACCCTCAATTCTAATTGATGTTACAGGGGACCAGGCACTGTAGTAATGATACTATCATGGTGCATCACTCTGAATACAATGTGGCAAATGATACAGCTGCATGAATGTGTTCCTGGGACACGCTTCGACCGGTACTACGACCTCGGTAAATACGCCTTCGGGCCGAAGCTCGGCCCTTGGGTGGTGCTCCCTCAGCAGCTGATTGTTCAAGTGGGATGTGATATTGTGTACATGGTCACCGGAGGAAAGTGCCTAAAAAATTTCATGGAGATTTCATGCATCAACTGTGTTAAGCTTAGGCAGTCTTATTGGATCATCATTTTTGGGTCAATCCATTTCTTCCTTTCTCAACTCCCTAACTTCAATTCTGTTTCTGCTGTTTCTTTAGCTGCTGCTGTTATGTCACTCAGGTACTTTATACTACACTATTAATTTGGTTTAATTTGTTATGTCTTATTCAAATATTTAATTTGGTTTTCATACTTTACTATGATTAGTTGATTGCCATAGATTTTGGAAACCTTAATTTTTAAGAAGTAGAATAGATACCTAAAAGATTCTTAGTTGGTGAAGGCTAATTTAGTCACTTTGAGTAGCTTAATTTAACAAGATAACTTACTCAAAACTAGCTACAGTAAGGTAAACTATCACTCGTCGCACTCGAATGACCAAATTAGCCTTATTTAGCTTCATATTGTTGATGTTGTAGACGAGATTTGACCATCAATTTTGACTATCTCTTTCAAGACTTTACCCACTAAACTAGTTGACATCCACAACTATACTTTTATATTGATTTATCGGGATTGCTATTGTTAACTCGCTGCACTTAAATGACCAAATTAGCCTTATTTAGCTTCATATTGTTACTGATGTAGACAAGATTTTACTATTAATTTTGAGTAACACTTTCAAGACTTTATCAACTAAGCTAACTGACATCTGTAACTATGCTTTCTATATTATTGATTTATTGGGATTGCTATTGCTAAAAAGATGTGCTACTTAAAAAGCCTCATTTTCGTGAATAAATTTTACTTTTTTGTACATATAAATTTAATTGATAGCACTATTCTGTTGCTGAAGATATGATTTTGCAATTGAAACTTGCAGTTATTCAACAATAGCATGGGTAGGTTGCTTAGCCAAAGGTCAAATTGAGAATGTGAACTATGGTTACAAAAACACAAGCAACGTTGACTTCATGTTCCGAGTCTTCAATGCACTAGGACAAATTTCATTTGCCTATGCTGGACATGCAGTTGTGCTTGAAATCCAGGCCACCATGCCATCCACTCCTGAGAGACCATCGAAGGTATCGATGTGGAAAGGCGCCTTAGGTTCCTATTTCGTAAATGCACTCTGCTATTTTCCTGTGGCATTTATTGGTTACTGGGCATTTGGCCAAGATGTTGATGACAATGTGTTGGTAGGACTCAAGAAGCCTGGTTGGCTTATCGCCTCTGCTAATCTGATGGTCGTCATCCATGTCGTTGGCAGTTATCAGGTAATCCATTTTATATATTCGAAATCTACAGGCAAAATGGAATGCAATATGTACAGGTTAGCTGAGACCTTTATAAAAAATCATGAAAAATGAGTCTTAGATTAGCTGATCTGAATTCAATTTACATCTAAATTATGTTTAGATAAGGGAAAATATGTTCTGAATAAGGGCTATTAAGTTGTTTCATGTTAAATGAAAGAAGCCTACATCCAAAATACAATCAGTGTTATTTATTGGGCAAAAAAGACTTCATTAGTCATTTAGTTGTGACTTTAATAAGATGAGATGAATGTATGCAGGTATATGCAATGCCAATCTTCGATATGCTCGAGAATTTGATGATAAAAAAACTAAAATTCCCACCAGGACTTACTCTTCGACTCATTACTCGAACAATCTACGTTGGTAATTTAACTAATTTTTTTTATCTTCACTAGTCATTTGATCAATTTCTTTTCAAGAATTTTCTTCATGACCATAGCCATGATTGATCACTAAAAATTCCTTGCAGGGTTAACATTATTTCTCGGAGTCACCTTCCCTTTCTTTGGAGATCTCCTCGGTTTCTTTGGTGGATTCGGCTTTGCTCCAACCGCGTACTTTGTAAGCTCTTCATGTCTTCTATATGCCCTATTCATGTTAAACTACCCCTGACAAAAAACAGAGTTTTAACTTTGTTGAGGGACATCTTTGCAGCTTCCTTGTGTCATTTGGCTCGTAATCAAGAAACCAAAGAGATTTAGCGCTTCTTGGTTCATCAACTGGGTATGCCTTTTGTTGATTATGCATGCTGTATTATGTTAAACCTAAGATTAAATCATTAGATCGATAAAGTAATTCTTTTCATTTGTACTTGTTTTGCAGGCATGTATAATAATTGGGGTGCTCATCATGCTGGCATCAACAATCGGAGGGCTTCGAAACATCGTTATGGACTCCTCCTCTTACAGCTTCTACTCCTAAGTGAAACATAATCTTTGTATGACTGTAACTTAGAGCTAAGCCAAGCTAGCAAATGATCCATCATCGTACATTCGTACCCAGATGATCATTTTGCTTGATTATCTTGATCTAGATCAGGATAAATGTTGTGCTGATAGATTTGAAGATAAAAATTTAGAGTTGAAATGTAGCTGTCAAATTAATCAAGAACATATGTTCAAGTTACAAGTAGCATATTTGGCAAATAGAGCTTGTTGTAGTTAAAACTTGTATGTTATATCAGCTTACCAGTTACTAAAGTTGTATCTTTAGTTTATACCAATGTCCCATGGATTCAATTTCACATAGATCATAAACTCACTTACCAAACATTTAAAATTAATTACCAAGTAATTAATTCTCATAACATTATCAATATGACAATATTCAACATGTCTAGGCCTTTACAACACTACTATGGGTCTGTTCTGATTTACTGAGCTGAGCTGAGCTGAACTGAACTGAACTGATCATTGGAGTTGAACTGAACTAAACTGAATATTTTATGAGAAAAGGAAATTAGGAATTGAACTAAACTGAACTGATTGGAATTAAATTGAACTGGACTGAATTGAACTAAAAATAAGCCGAAGAGACAGGCCCTATCTATTCATTAATACAAGAAATTTCGAACAACATAGCAAAGAAGCATGACAAGTAGTATTAAAACATTTGTTGTGACTATTATATTGCAAGAGTGCCCAAATTGCCGTTTAAATAACTTAGTTCATTTCATGAGATTTTTAATTTTATTGTACTTTAAAAAAAAAAAAAAAAAAAAAGATAGGTGGTTGAGTGTGAGACCCTGAAATAGGTGACAAGGGCTTAGGCCAAAAGTCCACTTCACTAATCAAATTCCTTAGCCATTCCGCTTCTTTACATGCCGAAGCCAATGCTATGAACTCGGAAGCCATTGTTGTGTCTGTAGTACATGTTTGCTTCTTAGATGCCCATGAAATAGCACCTCCTCCAAGAAGAAACACCCAACCACTAGTAGAAGAATAATCCTCTTTATTAGTGATCCAACTAGCATCCGTAAACCCTTCTAAAACCGAAGGATCTCCTTTGTAAACTAAACCATAATCCATGGTTTTCCTCAAATACCTTAGAACACGCCTTAGAGCTTGCCAATGATTCATACTTGGATTAGTAGTATACCTACTTAGCTAGCCTACGGCGAATGCTATATCCAGTCGAGTGCTTGTCATGGCATACATCAAGCATCCAATTAACCTAGCATAGTCCAATTGTGAAATCGGACCTCCTCCATTTGGAACCAAAGAAGCATTTGGGTCCATTGGAGTAGACATGAGAGAACTATCTATTAGTTGAGACAAACACTACAAGAGGG
The DNA here is from genome assembly GCF_948465745.1 of Chenopodium album. NCBI lineage: Eukaryota > Viridiplantae > Streptophyta > Magnoliopsida > Caryophyllales > Amaranthaceae > Chenopodium > Chenopodium album. The sequence goes on from NC_137843.1 coordinate 15,424,072, forward strand.
GGGGGGGGAATTGTATGCGAGTTCCTAATGACTACTTTTGCGGAATATGAAACAGAATGTAAAGGAACTTGCAATGCACACAATATTTTACGAGGAAACCTTCCACGGCCCAACTGGAAGTAAAACCTCGACCCTCTAAAGGATTTCCAAAACCAAATCAATCCACTATAATAGGGCAAACACACAGGTTACAACCTATTATACTTAGATCTTTACTCACTAGTTCCAAACTGAACTTGCTACACAGTAGGACCCTATCCTACCCAACCTAATTCCTTGACTTAGATTCACTCATACTCCCTGAACACTCTAACTCTCAGCTTCAACCTTGAAGCCTATAATACCGTATGCAAAGATATAAATCAAACACACACACACCTAGTAACCCAACCAATACAATAAATTTGACTCTAGTATATGAAAGATAAGATACGCATGAAATCCGAAACTAATATGACAAAGTATGAACTTGGCAACTTACACTTTTAAAACACTCTTCGAATTCTTCACGCATAAACTCATAGAAAATATGAAATGTGATTACTACAATTTATATAAGATTAGCTCATATAGGAATCAGGGTTTTCAAAAGATAATTATGTTATTATACCAAAATCACAAAACACGGTTTTAATGTAAATCTTTTAGAAGAAAATCTTTTTAGGAAAACTTAACAAAGATAAATTACAAAAACAATATTATCTTTTAGGAATCCAGATTTTACAAAATAAAATCTTCTTAGAAAATCTTTTCATAAAAACTTATCTTTTTAAAACTTTCGTATTTTAAGCTTTCCAAGCCCTTTTGTCACGTTTCTAATAAATCTCATATCTAAACTTACCAATCATATTTACAGCAATAAATAAAAGTATAAACTTATTAAAAACTAAAATTGCTTTGTAAAATACCGCATTCCAGGTTACTTGGGCTTCACGCAGTCCAGGACTAAGTTCCTGCCGTCTCTTCACTTCCAGTTCTCAACTGGAACTTTGCAGGACAAGTTTTTGTGAAACTTCCTGTCTTCAACGCAGGCCAAATTGAACTTCTCAACTTGCTTTCTTCAACTTCTCGTTAGGGAACTCAGTTAGTTCCTGGTTGGAACTCTTAATCCTATCTTCTTTAACTTTCCTTGAGATCTCTTTGAGTCTTCTTAGATAGGTTACTCTTCCACTTCCAAAGTCTACTTCACTTGTTCTAATCACAACACTCAAAGAATTCTTATTAGTTAAAGTTTGCTAATTTATATTCATCATCATCAAAACACTTAAGCTTCAACACTATCCCACTCACTAATTAACTTCTTAATCACCTTTTCAATATAATGAGATTGTGTTAAAATTAATGAGCCATTCCCTCTCTTTATCCTAATACCAAGGATAACATCCTCTTCCCCCATATCCTTCATGGAAAAGCTAGACGAAAGAAATTCTTTGGTCTTTTTAACTTGATCCAAATCAGTCCCAAATATAAGCATGTCATCAACATATAAACAAATCATAACACCTTTTCCATCATTATCAAATTCACTATATACACACTTATCCGACTGATTTATCTTAAAGCCATTTGCCAAGACTACATCATCAAACTTTTGATGTCATTGCTTAGGTGCCTGTTTTAGTCCATACAAAGATCTAATCAACTTGCACACTTTGGTTCCTTGTTCATTGACAATGAAGCCTTCTGGTTATTTCATGTACACTTCCTCCTATAATTCACCATTAAGAAAAGCTGTTTTTACATCCATTTGGTGAATTATAAGGTCATGAATCGCCGCGAGAGCTATCAATAACCTTATGGTGGTTATTCTTTCCACCGGAGCATATGTATCAAAGTAATCAATAGCGGGAATTTGCTTGTACCCTTGGATCACTAACTGGGCTTTGTACTTTCCAACGGTTCCATCGATCCTTAATTTCCTTTTGAAAATCCATTTACAACCTAAAGGAGTGCAATAGGGTGGTAAATCTGACAAAACCTAAGTATTATTTCCCATAATTGAATCCATTTCATCTTGGATAGCTTCTTTCCAAAATGCCACATCTTGAAACTTCATAACCTCATCAAAGGTTTTAGGATCCTCCTCCACACTATAGCAATATAGTGTTTGAGTCTCTATTGACTCCCTTGACCCTTCAACTAAATAAAGTTGAAAATCGGGTCCAAAAGATTTTTCTTTTCTAATTCTTTTACTTTTTCTAACTTCCAGCAATGTAGTCTCATGATCTTTATTAATAGGATCATCTACAATGATGGAGGTAGTACTAGGTACAATGTCCTTTGGCCTTGGAATTGATGAAAATTGAGTTTCATAAAAAATTGCATCCCTTGACTCTATCACCGTGTGAATCAAGACAAAGTCATTCGGTTCAATGACATAAAACCTATAGGCTTTTCTATGTTCCGCATACCCTATAAAGATGCAATCAATTCCCTTTTTACCCAATGCTTTTCTTTTGGGTTCCGGCAATCTTACAATTGCCCTACATTCCCATACCTTAAAGTAATTGAGAGTAGGTTTCTTTTTGTGCCAAAGTTCATAAGGAGTAACTTTGTTCCTTTTATTGGGAACTCTATTAAAAATATAGAAGCTTTTAACATAGCTTCACCTCAAAATCCGTCACTAAGACCCGAATTAGAAATCATGGAATTAACCATCTCCTTTAGGATTCTATTTTCCTTTCAGCAACACCATTTTTTTGTGGTGAATAAGGGCCGGTTACTTCATGAATTATACCTATGGATTGAAAATAACTTGGATCAAAATATTCCCCACCCCTATCTGTTCGAAGTTTCTTAACTTTTTCATTAGTTTGCAATTCAACTTCGATTTTAAAGACCTTAAACTTATCTAGAGCTTCATCTTTATAAGATAATAGATATAAGTAACAAAACCTTGAAAAATCATCAATAAATGTTACAATATATTTCTTATTTCCTAAAGAAGGCATGCTATGAAAATCACATAAATCACTATGCACCAATTCAAGCAATGTAGAATGTCTTTCAACACTTGGAAAAGGATTTCTTGTAATTTTGTTCAACATGCATGTCTTACACTTCTCTATACTAAAATCAAATGGAGGTATTAAACCAATTTTAGTCATGTCATGCAAACGACGATAATTAACAAGACATAAACGATTGTGCCATAGAGAAGAAACACTAAGCATATAAGTAGAATCTACCACTTTATTATCAATACTTAATTTGAACATTCCATTACAATAATATCCTTGTCCTACAAATACACCCCCTTTAATAAAATAAACTTATCGGCTTCAAAAACCATTTTAAAACCATACTTATTTAAGAGTCTTACAGACATTAAATTTTTCCTAACTTCCGGAACAAACACAACATCATTCAGAGTTAAAGTTTTCCCGAATGTTAACAACAATTCTACTTGACCTATGCCTTTAGCCTTAACCGTAGAATCATTCCCCATGTACAAAATTGGCCCATCTTCTACTTCTTGATAATTCTTGAAGAAATGCCGGCTTTTGCACACATGTCTAGATGCTCCCGAATCTACCCACCAAGAATCATCATCCTGCACAACATTGATTTTAGAAATCATAGCCACAAAATTCATTTCTTAATTTTTAGACTCATGTTGAACATTACCTTGGACTTGGTCAACATTTTGTTGACCTTGGCTACTTGCCTTCTTCTTTTTCCAAAAGGGGCAATCCCTTTTAAAGTGAGGACCACCACACATCCAACAAGTTCCGAATTTACCTTTCTTTTCCTTCTTGTTGTTTGAATTTTTGGTAGACTTGAAAGAGCACTTGTTAGACTTTTTATTATTAGTCCCACTTGCTTGTTGATAAGTGCATAATATGCCATATTTTTAGTCCCTAGTATTAGTCTTATAACATCCTTTTATTAGTTATTTTATGGAATTTGTAACTTTAATTATTTTAGACAATATTTTAGTCGTTATTTTATTTTATAGCTACTTTTATAATATTTGATACTTAATATAATACTGTGTGTTTTTGGTAGGAAAGCAAGGGGAAATAAAAGTGGACTTGAATTGGGAAATGCAAAATAGCTACGGAGTACAAAAAACCCACTTGTGTTAGACCATTCAAGATCACGTGCCATCACAAGGAAAACAAAGCAAAAGAAAAAAAAAAGAAGAAAAAGAAAAAGAAAAGGAGGAAGAGGTGCGTGAATACGGGGAATCAAACCTAACATTATCAAGTTTCACCCCAAACAAGAATTGCAATTATCCTCCGAATTCAAGAGCAAGATATGGAGAAGATGAAATTTTATCCTATTCCACAATTTTATCTTCTCAAAACCAGAAAATTTAGGTCGTTCTTGGTCTATAAAAATCCCCAATTATTCCTGCTAAACACACAACTTAGCCAACAATTATACAAAGAGCAAGATAGTTCGAGTGAGTTCGTAATTGGGCAATTGGTGAAGAGAAGATAACCATTGGAGGGAAGCTTAGTCTCAAATCCAAGGTAAAACAAGAACGAAGGCGAATCGCGGGGTCGAAACCGGGTTTATTCGGGTGTTCTTGGGAGTATATTTTATAAGTCTTCTTCTTAACTTATTTGTTCCATATTACTGATTTATTTGATGTTCTTTGCTAATTTGATGAGATACTTTTATTGGATTATTGGTATTATAATTGATTCTTTACAGTATTATTTTTCGATTTAATGGGTAGTTGAAATTTTCTTGTTCGTGATTATCAAATTTGCAATTCGACATTGATTGTTATCTATCATGTTGTTAGTTGTGAATTATTGCTATCTATATTGTTTGACTTAGTTTACATCATATAGTGAAGTAGTGTCTAATTTTATATCGAGTCTGCAATTACTATTTGGTTTAAATTAGTGAGCAAATTCAATATAAGTAATCTGACAAAATAAATTGCATAATGTCTTGGTCTGCTAAGTCAGATTCGGATAATTTCTTAGCTTGCCTGATGCTACTAAATTCAGCAAACTAACTGTCAGAACTACTTGTAATTAAACATGTCTTGTTTAATTTGAATAACTGATCTCAGCTCTATATTTTGGCTATATTTTAGTCTAACCAGAAATTTATTTTCAACCTAAATTTATGCACTAATATTGCAAGCTTATCTCTCACTAGTTTTCTGTTTTCTTAATAGGTGCATGTACGTGTACGATACAGAAGCAAGACTTCAGCACATAAAAGCGTACGTAGGCTTCCTAAACGAGGCAGAACCAGAGAAGCTACTTAAAATTTTTAGTGCAGAACCTGAACTTGAAGTAGAAGATCCACTACCAATCACATACACTTTCATGGCAGAACGGACGTTGAAGGAACTAGGAGCTCCAAAGCTGGAGGATGAGCCCCTGTGCATTGTTTTTCCTACTCTGGAAAAACCATTGAAGCTCTATTCAGGTTTCCTTAATCTTCTCCCTAAATTTGATGGGAACGCAGGTGAGGATCCTCATAGACACTTAAAAGAATTTATTGTTTGTGTGTTCCACTATGAAACTTGAAGGAATTGAACAAGATCATATTCGAATGCATGCTTTTCTGTTTTCTTTGCATGATATAGCTAAAGATTGGTTGTATTCTCATTCTTCCGGATCAATCACGACTTGGGAGGCTATCCAAAAAGATTTTCTTGAAAAATTCTTTCCCGCAAGTCGTGTTGGATCCATTAGAAAAGAAATATGTGGTATTAGGCGACATGGTAATGAGTCACTATATGAGTATTGGGAACGTTTTAAAAAGTTATGTGCTTCTTGTCCCCAACATCAAATTAGTGATCAACTCTTAATTCAATATTTCTATGAGGGATTGTTGCCTAGTAATAGGGGAATGATTGATGCTGCTAGTGGGGGTGCCTTAGTTGATAAAACACCATCTCAAGCTAAAACTCTAATTTCTAATATGGCACAAAACACTCAACAACATAGTAGTAGGAATGATGTTAGAAGAGTTAATGATGTGGATTTAAGTGGTATTCAAAATCAATTACAAGAAAATGCACAACAAATTGCTACTCTAACCACCTTAGTGTCTATAATTGTTCCTGGTAATGAGTCTAGAGCTAGAGTATGTGGTGTTTGTTCTGATTTTTCTCATGCTACTGATGAATGTCCTACTTTGCAGAGTAGATGTTAATGCCTTAAGGGGGTTTTTCTGGACAATAAAATAGGAAGTATAATCCTCTCTCTCACACTTATAATGACGGTTGGATAGACCATCCTAACCTTAGGTATGGAAATAGACCACAATTTCAGCAGTTTAATCAATTTAAGCAACATGGTCAACAAAACCCACCACCTAAACCGGCTAGCCCCTTATTAGAAGATTTGGTGAAACAGTTAGCAAACCAAATAGGACAGGTTCATGATCATGGTGTTGAATATCAAAAGAAAACTTACATTCACCTACATCACATTGATACTCAAATAGGTCAAATAAGCACTACTCTTAGTAATTTGGAATCTCAACTCTCGAATACACTTCCTTCTCAAACAATTGCCAATCCAAATTAACATGCTAAAGTTGTAACACTTAGGAGCGGTAAAGAGTTAACGGAACCTAAAATAAAGAATAGAGCAGTAAAGAAAGAGGTAAAAGTCAGACCTAAGGATGTAGTTGGTGAGAGTAAGGAAAAACATGATAAAGAGAGTGAGAAAGAACCTGTAGGGAAGGGTAATTCTGATGCAAATTTTGATGTTTCTCGTTTTAAAGATGTTCCCCCTTTCCCCTCTCGATTTGCTAAAGCTAAGAAAGAAGCTATGGACAATGAAATTCTAGAGACTTTTAGGAAAGTTGAAGTTAATATTTCTCTTCTTGATGCTATTAAGAAGGTACCACGCTATGCAAAGTTTCTTAAGGAACTTTGTACTAATAAAAGACAATTTCGGCCTTCTGAAAAGGTAAGTATGGGGGAAAACATTTCAGCAGTAATTCAAAAGAAACTTCCCCCCAAAATTTAAGGATCTTAGCATGTTTTTATTTCATGTAAAATTGGTAATTCTATTTTTGAAAGATGCATGCTAGACTTAGGTGCTTCAATCAATGTCATGCCTAAATATGTATATGATACCTTGAATGTGGGGCCTTTGTCTAAGACTAATGTTGTTATCCAACTGGCTGATAGATCTAATGCATATCCTATGGGAGTTTTAGAAGATGTACTTGTTCAAGTGAATGAATTAGGTTTTCCTGCTGATTTTTATGTGCTTGATATGGGTGATAGTTCTGATAGTGTTCCTTTATTGTTGGGTCAACCTTTTCTAAAGACTTCCAAGACTAAAATTGATGTTCATGAAGGTAATTTGACAATAAAATTTGATGGCGAACTGATTAAATTCAACATATTTGATGCTATGAAATACCCTAATGATATCAATAATGTTAGTTCTATAGATTCTTTTGATGCATGTGATTGGATGGCTCAGGATGTTTTTGATGAGTGGTGTGGAAATTTGTTTGAAAATGGTGTGGTTGGTGATGTTGAAAAAAAAGAAATGGTTGATTCTTTTGTAGCTTTGTCTGCTGTGATTGAATCTGATGTGCTTGAACCTGATGTTTCCGATGGCTGCGAAAATTTTTTGCCTTCTGTTGTGTCTAAATTGATTCCTTCTATTGTTAAGCCACCTGAATTAGAATTAAAACCCCTTCCCTCTAATCTGAAGTATGCTTATCTGGGTGATAATGAGACTTTACCTGTGATTATTTCAAGTTCATTAAATGAATCTCAAGAGACTAGATTATTGAATTTGCTTAAAAATCACAAGGAAGCCTTAGGATGGACTTTAGTTGACATAAAAGGCATTAGTCCTGCCATGTGCATCCATAAAATTTTTCTTGAAAATGATGCTAAACCAACTAGAGAGGCTCAACGTAGATTAAATCCTTCAATGATGGAAGTAGTTAAAAAGGAAATTTTAAAGTGGTTAGATGCAAGGGTGATCTACCCTATTTCTGATTCTCAATGGGTAAGTCCAATTCATGTGGTGCCTAAAAAGAGTGTAATAACTATTGTAGAAAATAATAAAGGAGAGCTTGTCCCTACTAGAGTTTCTAATGGTTGAAGAGTTTGTATTGACTATAGGAAACTTAATCAAGCTACTAGAAAAGATCATTTTCCCCTTCCATTTATTGATTAAATGTTAGAAAAGCTTGTTGGATAATCTTTTTTCTATTTTCTTGATGGTTATTCTGGTTACACACAAGTGCCTATTGCTCTCGAAGATCAAGATAAAACTACTTTTACTTGTCCTTTTGGTACTTTCGCTTTTAGAAGAATGCCTTTTGGTTTATGCAATGCTCCTGGAACTTTTCAAAGATGCATGATGAGTATGTTTTCTGATTTAATTCAACAATATATGGAGGTGTTTATGGATGATTTCACTGTGTTTGGTGATTCATTTTATAGATGTCTTCATGCTTTACCTCGAGTTTTGAAAAGATGTGTTGAAACTAACCTTGTTTTGAATTTTGAAAAATGTCATTTTATGGTTGAACAAGGTGTAGTTCTTGGTCATATTGTTAGTGCCAAAGGTTTAGAGGTTGATAAAGCTAAAATTGATGCCATAAGTTCTTTGCCTTATCCTACATGTGTTCGTGAAGTTAGATCATTTTTAGGACATGCTGGCTTTTATAGACGCTTTATTCAAAATTTCTCTAAGATTGCTTCACCTTTATGTGCCTTGCTTGCTAAAGATGTTGTTTTTACTTTAATGATGAATGCAAAAAGGCTTTTGATGATTTAAAAGACAAATTGACAAGTGCTCCTGTGATTAGACCCCCTGATTGGTCTTTACCTTTTGAAATTATGTGTGATGCTAGTAATAAGGTTGTAGGAGCAGTTTTAAGGCAAAAGAAGGATAAAGAGTCTTATGTGATCCATTATGCTTCTAAATCACTGGATTATACCCAATGCAATTACACTGTAACTGAAAAAGAGATGTATGCGGTTGTTTTTTCTTTAGAGAAGTTTAGGCCCTACTTACTTGGCACTCGTGTGATTGTTTATTCTGATCATGCAACTCTTAAATATTTGTTAAAGAAGAGTCACTCAACACCTAAGTTTCTTAGGTGGATGCTTCTATTATAGGACTTTAATGTGGAAATTAGAGATAGAAAAGGTGTTGAAAACCTAGTTGCTGACCATCTAAGTAGAATTGTACCCAGGGAGGATTGGCCTTTAATAACTAATTTTTTTCCTGATGAGCAGCTTGCATATTTATATAGTGTTGACACTCCTTGGTATGCTGATATTGTTAATTATCTAGTGACTGGAACATTTCCCCCCTACACTCACTAAAGCTCAAAAGAATAACATTATATCTGATTCTAAATATTATATGTGGGATGATCCATATTTATGGAAATCATCTTCTGACCAAATGATTAGGAGATGTGTCGACAAACTTGAATATGCTTCTATTCTTACTTTTTGTCATAATCTTGAAAGTGGAGGGCATTTTGGTCCTCAAAGGACTGCTCATAAGGTACTTGAATGTGGTTTATATTGGCCTACTATTTACAAAGATGCAAATTTGTTTTGTAAATCTTGTGAACGTTGTCAAAAGACTGAAAATCTGTCTAAAAGAAATGAAATGCCTCAATCTGGTATCTTTATTTGTGAAATATTTGATGTGTGGGGTATAGATTTTATGGGTCCCTTTCCTTCTTCTTTTGGTAAAGTTTATATCATTCTTGCTGTTGATTATGTATCTAAATGGGTAGAGGCAAAGGCTGTGATAACCGATGATGCTAAAACAGTTGTTAAATTTGTTAGGATCATATGTTTAATTGATTTGACATGCCTAAGGCCATCATAAGTGATAGAGGGACTCATTTTTGCAACAAAACCTTTAGTGCACTTTTGGAGAAATATCATGTAACCCATAGAGTTGCTACTGCATACCACCCTCAAACTAGTGGGCAAGCTGAAGTTTCTAACAGAGAAATAAAATCGATTCTTGAGAAAATGGTTAATCCTAATAGGAAAGATTGGAGTCTTCGATTAGGTGATGCATTGTGGGCATATAGAACTGCATATAAAACTCCTTTAGATATGTCTCCATTTAGAATTGTTTTGGGTAAAGCATGTCACTTTCCTGTAGAAATTGAGCATAAGTCTTTTTGGGCCGTAAAGCAATGTAATTTAGACTATGACCTTGCTGGAAATGAGAGGAAATTACAGTTGCTTAAACTGGAAGAATTGAGGTTAGAGGCACATGAAAATGCCAAAATCTATAAAGACAAAACCAAAGTCTTCCATGATAAGAACATAGCTAGGAAATCATTTTAGGTTGGACAGAAAATTCTTCTTTTTAATGCTCACTTGGAACTATTTCCAGGAAAATTGCAAACTAGATGGCTAGGCCCTTTTGTTGTTACTAATGGTTTTCCTCATGGTGCAGTAGAAATCAAAGATTTTAATACCAACAAAGTCTTCAAGGTTAATGGTCACAGGTTAAAACCATTCTATGATCAAGCTTATGTGACCATGATTGAAGACATATTCTTCGAGCAAGCATGAAGAGATGAATGTCGAGCCAACGACATAAATTAGGCGCTTCTTGGGAGGCAACCCAAGAATAATTTTTTTATTTATTTTGCTTTCTGCTCTTCTGTTTTTATTTTATTTTATTTATTTATTTTTTTTAGGTAGTGTTTATCTATTTACTTGTTGTAAGCTGATCTTTCTTGCAGACATATGCATACATTCAAATACATCATGACTTGCCAGAGTATCATCAATACTTAAAATCTGAAGATCAATGAATGGAGCAAGAGGCACAACGACAATGAACATAAAAGAAGATCAGATGTTCAGAACGTTCCCAGAAACCAACTAAGTTTCTCTTTCCCTTTTTAACTTTGTTTTCATTGGGACAATGAAAAGTTTAAATGCGGGGGAGCATTGAATAAATGAAATTGGCTTAGTTTTTATGGAGAAAATGCTATTTGAATGGATATATGGCTGTAAATACAATGATTAAAATAACTCATTGTTGAGTGGATTATTCCTAATTTAGAGAAGGTGCTGTCGAATTTTAGATTAAAATTCTGTTAATTTAGATTGCTAGTTTCGTGAATAAATAATGGAACTTTGGGCTAATCAGCAAATTAAAAAAAAAATTGTCTTTTATATATTGCATGCTGTGGATTACAGACATGAAAGATAGCTTAAACCCCTTTTTGGTAGGATTAGTAAAAAGTTTTTGTTTCTCACTAATAATTTTATCATGTCTCAAAGCCTACCATAAACATCATCCACTAGTGAGCCAATTTGAGCTTAAGTTTGTTTTATTATCGTATAAAAGTCACAAATGTGCCTCTATCCAGAAACACAATTAAAACACCTTTTGGGATTAGTAAAGCATATTGTTAAACTGCGATGTAAAGTGGAGTGGTGGTTGTCATTATTTGGTGGTGTTCTAATGTAAAGTTTCAGATTTGAAAGCTCTGCGTAGCAATGTCTGGATTTAAAAAAAAAAAAAGTTTAAAACCTAGTTATGTATGTGTGATGTTTTTATCTCGTGCTTAAGTAGTTCGAGTAAGTAGATCCGTAGGGGTATCTTAAAACCTAGTGCCTTGGGCCAATTGGACCGGGAGTCACTGGTCGAACACTCGCTACAAAAACTATTTGACAAAGACAAAGCATTAAGAGTTCTGAGACTAAAAAACAAAAAAAAAAAAAAAAAAAAAAAAAAAAAAAAAAAAAAATAGAAAAAAAAAGAAAGAGAAGTGTATGTCAAGTTTAATGTTGGAGATGTGTGATATGAATGTACTACTAATGTGCTTTACTAATTTTCCATCTGTACCACTACAAGGCTAAACATATTCTTACACCCTTATTTTACCTTGGTCCTTTTGCATTTCATAAAAGTCCTGATTTGAGACACCTACTTGAATATATCAAAATAAAGGTGAGAAACGGAAATGATACGACGTCGTTCATTGTGGGTGTTAAATCTTTCAAATGTATGGTCCATGCTTGCTGTTTGTAAAAAAAAAAAAAATGTTCATTGTATTTGCTGATTGGTTCACTTGTCCTTCCTCCATCATATTGATGGTGGAAGCCGGAGTACCATTTTCCTTGGTCTCCTTATTTCCATCTTGCAATCGAATGCCCTCCTCAATACGAAGATGAGCACCCAATTGTTCTAGAGACATATCCTCCTTTTGGTGCTTTAAGGAATTTTTAGTCTCTTTCCAAGATAAGGGTAATTTGTCAATTATAGATGCAACCGCAATAGATTCATCCATAATCATGTTATGCTGTCTTATTTGGCCAAAGATTTGTTGAACCTCATGGAATTGCTCCATAACCGGCCTACTATCAACCATTTTATAATTATTAAAACTACTAACAAGAAATTTCTTACTTGAAGCATCTTCGGCCAAGTACTTTGATTCAAGAGTATCCCAAAGCTCCTTTGCACTTTCCACATTTTGATATATATCAAATAAGGTGTCCGACATTGCATTGAAAATACTTTTAGGTTGTAAATGGAATTTCAAAAGAAAATTAAGGATTGATGGAATTGTTGAAATGTACAAGGCCCGATTAGTGGTCCAAGGGTACAAGCAAATTCACGGTATTGATTACTTTGATATATATGCTCCAGTGGCAAGAATAACAACCATAAGGTTATTGATAGCTCTCGCGGTGATTCATGACCTTGTAATTAACCAAATGGATGTAAAAACAGCATTTCTTAGTGGTGAATTGGAGGAGGAAGTGTACATGAAACAACCAGAAGTGAGCTGCTAAACGTCGCTCCCCTTTTACAAGAGAACGCTCCCTTTTTCACATGAATGGACAATTTTGCCCTTTTTACAAGTTGTACTATAAAATGGTCCTTTGTGGGTCATGGCCATTATTATATCATATCGACCCCTCTAATTTGTACCATGTGGTTAAGAAAAATCCCAAGCCCACCACATCGGTCTCCACGACATCCAACCCCACTTTTTTCGATTCACCACCAAAAAAACGTTTTTTTTTTAAAAAAAAAATTATGAAGTTTTTGCGACGAATTTAAGACAATGGACAACGGCAACATTCGTACTCCGAAGATGTTGTCGGAGGATTCTGTAAGTCGTCATTTTTTTTTTTTTGGAAAACAGACATCCGCCCAAAACAATCAGATCCACCTAGGTGGATCCATCTAAAATTTTCGGATCCACCTAGACAGATGAGGAAATTCTAGGCGGATGTGGAGATCCGCCTAAAATTTAGGTGGATCCGATTTTTTTAGGCGGATGTCTGTTTTTCAGTTTTTTTTTTTTTTTTTTGGAATTAATTAAATTTATTAAAGTAATATTCGTATTAGTATTATAAGTTTTATTATCGTTATTATTATGTTTTTGATAATTAGAGTAATTAGTAATAATGTTATTATTGTTCTAGTAATTAGTATTAATGTTTTTATTATAGTAATTATTAGTATTAATGTTATTATTGTTAATATTATTAATATTTATTTTTGAATTAATTAAATTTATTAACTTAATCTTCTTATTAGTATTATAATTTTTAATGTGGTTATTATTAATATTTTGATAATTTGAATAATTAGTATTAATATTATTATTGTTGTTGTAATTAGTATTAATGTTATTATTGTTTTTATTAGTATTAATGTTATTATTATTATTATTATTATTATTATTATTATTATTATTATTATTATGTGAATAGTGATATTTTCAGTTCTAATATTGTTTTATAATTATTATTATTAATATAATAAAAAAGAACATAATGTCTGAGACCATTGTTTTGTTTATTTTATTTTTATAGGGTTTGGAATCTGAAGACGGCTGTGATGGTGTGAATTATAGTGTATTTTGTCACGGACACGTTATTTCCAACGTTTGATGATGTAGTTAAATGGGAGGATGTTGTTGCCATAAATCTGGGATTTATTTTGGTGAAATCGTCTTACAACAAACCAGAGATGGTCGGCCGTATCGATATTTAAAGTGTGATCGGGGATGGAAGAGCAAGCCGAGAGATTTGGAGAACACGATACGGAAGGACCCAAAAACCAAAGCTAATGCTTAGCCTTTCTACATCAAGATATATTATGAATTCATCACTGACAGTTGGAAGATCCGTGCAAAAAATGATGAAACCAGGACCCAACCATCCCATGATTGTGTATCAGGAGGGTCATTGTAAAGTTAGCGGATTGAGCTCGGGTGCAAAAAAAGTTGTGCGTGACATGACAAAGTCCAAGGTTGCGCCACATAACATCATGGCCACTATTACAGAGCAATTTCCTAATGATCATCCAAACATCAGACACATTTACAATTGCCGAAATGACTTGAGGACGGAGATGTCTGAAGGCAGAGGAGTTGTTCAAAAATTTCTTCATTTGGCGCGACAGAGTAAGTATATTTACTGGGTCATGGCTGATGACCTCGGCGTCCTGCAACATGCATTTATGGTCCACCCAATCATGGTGAACATACTCCGCACATACCCACATGTAATAGGTATGGATTCGGCTTACAAGACCAACCGATATGGGATGTCGTTCTTTAAGATAGTAGGTGTAACACCGACAAACCAGAATTTCCTAGTTGGTTATGTGTTTGTGTGCAACGAGTGCACGACTAACTATCGGTGGGTGTTGTAGAGATTAAGGGAGTTGATTGGGTTTGATAAAGATCCAGCGGTATTTTTGTCAGACCGTGAACTTGGCCTCTGTACGGCTTTGAGAAAAGTGTTTCCAAGGACGTCGCATTTACTCTGTCGATGGAACATTAACAAAGATGTGGAGGCTAGGGTAACTGATATGTTCAAAAACAAGAATATTGGTGCGAGTTTAAAAATGGCAAATGGAAATGTATCATGGATGCTATATCCGAGGCGGAGAATGATATTGCTCTAGCTACAATGAAAGCTAGGTGGGCTAGTTTTCCGGCAGTGATTCTTTATGTTGAGAGAACATGGCTTTGTCATAAAACCAAATTTGTGACCTGTTGGACGAACCAAGTTCTTCAATTTGATAACACAAGTAACTGTAGAGTAGAGAGCCAACATTCAACAGTGAAGACGTGGTTTGAATCATCGATCGACAAGTTCGTTGTTTTACTATAGCAATTGTTGTCTTTGCGTCGTTAATGTAATCTTTAAAAAAAAATTATATTGTTTTTAATAATCTGAATCAATGGCAGGTTCTTTGGATACCGTATGGGCCCGAGTACATTGTCATATTAGTAATCAAATCATTGCAATTTGCAATGGCTTGGAGGTTTCAAGATCTAAAATTGGTGAGAAGTACAGACAATTGCCACTGTCACGTATAAATGGCAAAGTGTCTCAACATTGTTTGAAAGTACTCGATGATGAGACGACAAGGATGCGTGAGTTGAGTTACCAGGTGTATGAGCGTTGTGGATGTGCAATGCGTGTGACCATGTGCTTGCCAGATACATGATTCGCTAGTTGCAAAAACATGCTTGTATACCAGGCAAATTCATCCTTTCTGGAAGACCTTGGTTATTGGTGATGGTGTTAACATTCCTGAATTGGTTAACAATTCGACCAAGGAAGCTGCACATTTTTCGTTCCCTGGTTGATGAAGACATTGATAGTGATCCTGCTGTACTTCGAAATGTGTCTCGCATCATTGAAGAGGAGTTGCTTCCGGATCATACAAACCTTGAAGAACCACATGTAAACCTCAACGTTCGAGGTCGATGGAGGAACAATGATACCAGGCGTGATCAAAGTTATTTCGAGCATGTAAACCGTCGAAACACTCAATGTGGTGGTAACCAACAAACAGGTACTAATAAATGACTATTAATTTTATGAATTAAATGTATTTTATCTTGTAGCGTTGCTATTAAATGACTTTTTTTTTTTGTGCAGAAGATCCATGTGACATTAGTCAATGCAGGTATTTTCACTTGCTTTCGGGACCGATGTTGCCTTACATCATGGCATGGAAGGATGTCATTGGTGATAGGAACTGTGCCTTTCGTTGTGTGGCCAACTTCTTCTTTAGTGATCAAGCGCAATGGTATGACACTCGGGAAGCAATAGCAAACGAGATCGCTGGTCATCCTATGTTGTACGAACGGATTTACGGGATTAGAAGACTTTGGATGAATATAGATCGTATTCGATGGGATGATGGGGCGGTTGGGGAGCGGCATTGGATGGTAACAATTCAAGATCTATTTCCTATTGCTACTTGGTTCAACGTAGGGTTATTTGTCTCGGTGTAGGCCTAGTACCAACTTGCTACTACCCATGCATTACGGTGTTACCGTTGAGGGCAAGAAATGGGGTCAGGGCACCCAGTAGAGAGTTCGTGATCACTACAGTTGGTGGGTCACATTTCATACGTCTTGATCTTGCACCTGATTCACCTCTGCCGCCAATCACAGGCTGGTGGACTGAGAACCACGAGCAAAGTGTTGATAGATGGGATCAACAATATGAAGTTAGAAGGAACATGTGGGATGCATTAATTAGGTAGTAAACTTATTTATGTAATTAATTATTGTCTATTCATCATTAAGTTTGAACATTTGTAGCTATGTAATATAGATTAATAACACTAATTAAACTAAGTTCCAACAAAACAAAATATAAAAGTGTCCAATTCTTACATTACATGCTAAATAAAAAGAAATATAAAATAGTTAAGACAAGTACTGAAAATGCAATCACTAATGCGAATAAACAGTAATCTACAACCCCATCTTCGACTTCCTATCAAATACCAGCTGCTTAGTCATTGCCCTTAATTCACGCGACATGTGAGGATACTCGTCCTGTGCTCTTTGGTGAATCTCCATGGACAGACTCATCCACTGCAAATAAGACAACAACATGTTATAGAAATTACAATTACTAGAAATAGAAATAATAGTATAATAAAACACAACAACTTACATAATCCGTGTTAGTTCTCTCAGGTAGATTGCTTCCAACTCCTGAACCAGGAGATACACGAGGGTGAGAAAATTTGTACAACCACTGCATGTAACCAGGCACAACCATAGGAGCTCTAGGACTAAGTCTGCTGAGGGCACCTAAAACTACACTGAAAGACGAACCAGGGACAATCCTAGACCACATCACAGATGTCATGTTGGTCGGGAACTCTATCCGGGACATCTTCAAGTTGGTCAGTCTCTTGGCCTTCTCTGACATGATAATGCTCCTTGGAATGTCTTGCACGAATCCAAGTTGTCGAACCACTCGATGAGGCATGTACGGCTCAATGATGTTACGGTATTGGATGCAGCCAATAAATAAAGTGGTTAGCACGTGTCGTGCAATATCAACTCCATACGGGAGCCAGTTAACCTCAATGTCAGTCAGCGCATCCAGTCTAGCACGAAAAGATAGAAGGCACTCCATGTTCTTGCTAGGGCATCCCGCTCCAACATCCCAAGAAGACGCTCGAGGTATATTAAGGTTCCTCGTCAAGGTACCCTGCTGAGGGCGAAAGCACGGAAAGTACTCGTAAATCCACGCTTATAGAAGTGTGAGACAACCAACAATCGAATCAGCATCTTTTCATGATGCCGTACCCAATTACCGATACAAGTAAGCTAAAGTAGCTGCACCCCAAGAGTACTCATTAATAAGGACACCTTCAACAACAAGCTCGTGGAGGAAGGAATGATGAGTCCGGTTACCACTGTAATACCCCGTATTTTTATATGTATTTTCCTAATTAATTAATTTATTATTATTTTCTAAAAATGGTATTTTAGTAATTCAACTTACTATTTAAATCTTGGAGCCAAAATGATATTTGAATTTTGGCGCCAAAAGTATTTTAAAAACAAATTATTATTTTGGATAAGATTTATTATCCATTTATCCTATTTTAAAAACCGGATTATTTACATATTTCGGATATTTTAATTAAAGCAAAATAATTTTTTTAATTAATTAACTATTATGGCCAAAATTACCTAATAACTAGCTAGGATTTTCGGATTTTCCATGTATGGAAAATCTTATTTTTCTTGGTTATTTATTGGTAAATAATTGGTATTTAATTAATTATTTATTTAATTATTATTCTATATTATTTATACAATTATTTTATTCCTTAAAAACCGAGCAAAATCTTCCTAAATATATATAGAGGAATCCAAAAATTAGAGCTATGGTAAGCTCCATATTTTCGGCCCTCATGAAATATTTTAGGGGAATTTAATTGGTAAAATTATATTTTTAATTATCTCCCAAAATCTCCTATTTTCCTTAATTCTAATTCTCCATCTTTTAATATCCAATCATCATATTTTCTTGCCATTCATTCTTCTTAATTATTCCCCAAGTAATTCCAATTTCCTTTATATTTTTCATGACATACATACCTTCCATATTCAATTATACACAATTAATCTCTTTAATATCAAAACTTTCCTCAAATCTTTACTCACTTCTCCAAGTAATCCCTTAAACCCTACTTGCCATAATTCTTCCCACATTCTCTTGCTATAATTATTGCATGAGCTAGCCTATAAATACCCCTCCATACCTCTCACATTCTTCACACCAATTCTCTTCTTTTCTTCTCTTCTTTTTACACAAATCATCCCGTTTATCTTTGAAGCCAATTTTCGGGCACTTCTGGTCAGTTTTGGGGGTATTGCTGTTTCACAGAAGATTGTTCCTCTTGAAAAATCCTTGAAGTTAGGATCAAGAATCACCCAATTCGGAGTTATATCAAAGGAGTTATAGCCTCTGCAAGTTCTGCCTATTCTTTCCAACGAAAATCCAATTCTTCTCTTTTCCTTGGTTTCTTATCTTTTCTTCTTCTCTTCTCTTATTCAATAATAATAATAATTATTATTATTATTATGGGGAATTTATAAAAATTATTATGAGTAGTTTTAATTATATAAAATTAGATTTTTAATGATGTTTATGAAAATTAATTTAAAAGGTTCATGTACATATAGTTGGGGGGTTTTTAATTTCATTATTTGTGATTATTTGTTAACCTTATATTGATTAAGGTTATATTTATTTATAGGGTGTGTTCGATCAAGAATCTTGAGGTTCCTTTTGTGTGTTTTTGCTAAGTGAGGATCAAGGTACGTTAGGTGGTTAGATACCTTGAAAAAAAAGATTGGTTTGAATAAGCATGTTTGAATGATTTCTTGTGATGATTGAATTAAATTGAATTGAATTATGGTTTATGAAATAAAAGTATGTTTAAAAGATTGGTTTTAATAATTAAATTGGAGTATTGATTTTTATAACATGTTTTGATTAATTAATTTATTATTCATGTTTAAAAAGGATTGGTTTTGAAAGCATGTTGGATTTATAAAAAAAAAAAGGGTTTGGATTATTATTATTAAAGGTTGAATTATTGGATTTAAAAGAGAATTTATTGAATCATTGATTTATTATTATTTATGCTTTATAAGCATGTTGGTAATCCCACTATGCGGATTTGGTTTATTGATAAGGCCTTGGACTTTGTATGACCGGGTCTTTCCTCAAGAATAGCCTTGTTACATAAGGAGACTAGCTTGGGGGGTGTGCACACTTGGGAGAGAAATTGGTTTAATTGGTTTTATTGGTTTATTATGAGGAATTGGTTTTAAATAATTGATATTGGTTTTATTGGTTATGGATATTGGAATATTGAGAATCACTTTTGAATCATGAGTTTTGAATTTATTGGATTAATTATTGGAATTGATTTCAAAAGCATGTTTGCAAATAAGTTGAGTTTAATTATCTTACACTTACCGTACTTAGCATATTTTGCTAACCCGTACTTCTTATTTGTTTTGGTTCGCCCTATTTACCGTAATGGTAAGCAGTGTTATTTCAGGTGGAGTGAATAAATTGATGCATTGGAGTCCCGGGATTTGGTTTCACTAAATTAGGAATTTTGGTCTTGTATTTAAATTGAGTACTCATGACATTGGTTTCTATTTATAGTTATTATTAATAAAGAAGAGTTTTGAAGTTTCCGCTGCAAAGTATTGGTTTATTTAGTGAGTTTGAGTAGCTTTACGTAATCACGCGGCGGTAATACGCCTAAGTCTATCTCTACGGTATAATTATACGTATTATACTAGTATTTCCGTAGAGGGAGATTTGGGGGTGTTACAACCACTCTTGTCTAAAAATAGTGATCCTCCAAGCACTAACCACATGTATGCAGCATAATGGACACTTAAGGGCCTCTGAGCCTCCAACGTCGTACCAAAAATCCTCTCAGTCAGCACCCCACTACCTTGCCAAATCGTCTTAGTACCGCATTTCTCATTCAACTCATTCGCAGTCATATCCATGGTAACCGAGCACGCGTCTCGTAGGGCGTCCGTGCTAGGGGTAGTGGTAACCATGGAACCATAGACACGAAGCCCAAGAATATAGTACACACCGTGCAGCATGATCGTGATCTCCCCAAATGGCATATGAAATGTGTTCGTATCTGGCTTCCATCTCTCAACAAAAGCAGAAATCAACGATCAATCAAGACGCTTAAACATAATCCCGGGTAAGTGAGACAACCAACTGCCATCAATCGATTCGAGGTGCTCCTATGGAAGACAACCTCACCAATTAACCAATTCAGAACACAACTATGTCCTACTCAAACACCGCAAAACATTTTGCTCCTTCTCGACCCATATATATGACGCCACGTGACAACCAAAACTAGGGATAACAGTCCCATCCTCAGGACCACCTGGCATCGGCTGCTGCACTAACCATGTCTTTGCCGAGCTTGTGGTAGGTTGACTCGCTTGACTACCAACAAATCTTCCATGCTGACCCCTATATACTGCATGATAATCCTGAGGGTTTGATTCTTCGTCCCGATCAACATGACTTGCCGAATCTTTGTCCTCCTCGTCAGATGTAGGTAGTCCACCTGATGAATACATGGGCAGGCTACCTTGTGACTGATGCTCTCCTGACCAACCACTAGGAGACCCATATTGCTGCTCATGATGAAGCGGTGACCCGATAATTATTGAACGAGATGACTGCCTCCTAACCGACGCATTCAAACGTCGTGATATTGCATGACGAGCACGCGAACCCTCAATCTACATTAAATAAGTACAAAATAATATATCAGTAATAATTAGAAATAACACTATTTGATTAAAGTTGGACGATAAATATTAATATTCAAATAAAATAATTTCATAACAGCACCATCACTAAAACTAATAATAATAATTATTATAAACCACATATTTTGCAATGTACTAATAACATAATACAATAACAACAACACAAAACAATATCCTAATAACAACACTCAACAACAACAACAACAACAATAATCATAACACCAACAACAACAATAACAACAACAACAATAATCATAATAACAATAATCAATAACATACTAATAATAATAATAATAATAAGAAGAAGAAGAAGAAGAAGAATATTAATCATAATAACAACAATAATCATACTACCTCCGTTACATATTATTTGCAATGATTTGACATAAAGTAGAGAGGAAAAATGTCTAATAGTTGCAAATAATATGTAACGGAGGTAGGAATAACAATAATCAATAACATACTAACAATAATAATATCTACACTTTCGCCTAAAATTTCTGAAAAAACCCAGGAGGATCTGGAAATTTCAGGCGGATCCACCTAGGTACTTCCGGAAATTTCAGGCGGGAGTCCTGGATTTCAGTTTTTTTTTTTTTTTTTTTTTGGTAACAAACCTGTTCGCCACCGCCGCCCAGCCCTCGACCAACGTAATTCACCCGGATGCGTCGCGGATCAGCCATCGCCGAAAAAATTGTCACCTCCTTCAACTGGTGGCTGTCGGTGGTGGGTTGTTGGTGGTGGTGTGTATGTGTTTTTTTTTTCAAATTTTAATTAATTAAAATTTTTTTTTAGAGAGATAAAATGAGAGTGAATGAGAGTATGATAGTGAGGTTAGAGAGTAAAGTATGAGAGTTGTGAGTGTCGTGGAGTGAGTTGTGGGTATTTAGGGGTAAAAATGGAAAATCCGTTAAAAAAATGCGAGCGTTTTCTTATAAAAGGGGAGCGACGTTTAACAACCCCAGACTAAATTTTTAATTAAAAATGATTCAAGTAAGTTGAGACTACTTTACAAATACGCCAATACAGAATAAAAATATAGAGCAACCAAACTAGTAGATTGTGAACAAGGATAATAGAGAACAATATACTTCGTATTATTTATTGTATACCCTACTAATACGGGTAGAAATATGTAGCAACTGATCAAGTAGATTGCGAAGGATAGTGTACAATACGAGTACAATATTTATTATATATTCGCTTTACATAAAAGTATAAAACTTTGGTTTAAACCAACAAAGTGTTGGCTCACTTGCTAAGACTCTAACGTCAGATGCTAGAGGTTTGGGGTTCGAGTTCTACCAAGTGAGAGTATTTCAGGGTAGAAATTCTTTTACCTTCCTCTCTATTTCTAAATGTTTGGCCCGCAAATACTAATTACAAAAAATCGTGATGTTGATTCCTGATCAAGATCCTCCATACCATTAAAAAAAACTTTGATTTTAAGAAGAAAAAAAAAATTATAATAATCAAATCAGACCCAGAAAGTGGGTAGTGGACAAATGAGAAAAATGAAAGGCAAAGGCTTCAGACTCATACACGCGCACAGCACGCCCATCACAATTCACTCAAATTCTCAACACAAAATCTCAAACACACAAACACTGTGAACTTGCGAAGAGGAGAGAGAAAATTCATACTTCTCTCTAATGGAGACTGCAATTATTGGCAGATTAGCTCTTTCTCCCAACCATGTTCTCAACCCTATATCCGGTAATTTCTCTTTTAATTTCATCACTTTTTTGGTTTTTGGTTTTTGGTTTTTGGTTTTGTTGTTGTTAATTAAGCTTCTAATAATTGCTTCTTTTGTAATTGCATTGTTGTTTACATTAATTTGAATGAATTCAACTTAGTTGCTTCAATTTTTTTAGGACCTGGAATTTATTGATTGACTTTAGGTTATTTTTCTGGGTTTTGCTATATATTTTACGTTTTTTTTTTTTGGTTGTGGAGGATTTTAATTTTTGATGGAAAATGATATACGCTGCCCAATTAAGAAGTTTAAAGTAAACATAGAGATTTAATTGAACATTTATAACATTAAATGATGCGTGATTTTGTCATAAATTTCTAAATTAATACGGAACACCATTAAAATCAACTTTCTGCAGTTGATGAACTTTTTGGATTTTTTAAATGTGTTAAGAGCTGCAATTCTCTCTTTCCTCACTCTTCTCTTTCTTTGGTTTAAAACTTGTTAAAGTTTTTTCTTATTTCTTTAAAGTTTTTAATTAGGATTTTTGGTTTATTAAAATGTTTTCTTGGGATTTCGGTGCAACAATTTAGTTGGAGAACCACCTTGCTCCTTGCTTTCTAAAGAATTTGTTTTGCTTTTGAATTTGATAGTCATATCCATTTTAGGTTGGAACTTTATCTTTATTTAGTAGGTGATTTTATAATGGTTTGCATAAGGTAATGAATTCTGTAATATGTAATGCCTTATTGTAACATGGAATTAACCCGGGCGTTTGGTCACGTTTAAGCCATTCTGTGATGGTTTTACAATTTGTCATTCCACTAAAAGTTAAGCCATAACTTGTATTTTTTATAAAAACTCTTGAATGTAACTTTTACAGACAACTAGAAACATAGATTTAAACTCTAAATTTCTAGTTGTCTGTAAAAGTGTGGACTCAGTGTGAATGAATTAGAAATCTAACCAATTTAGCAAATGAAAAACAATCCAGAAAATGTATAATTATTTTACAGAAGATTGGAGGGAAAAGAAGAAAGGAAATATGTTTCTTTGGCTGAAATATCTCATTAAAAGAGGACATACAAAGAGGCTAAGGCCCATGTCACCTTCCAATGAACAGGCTACTCTCAAGTTTCTGTTTGACAAGCTCTTTGGATGCATTATTTTTCCTTGTGACTTAAAACAAATTAATAACTTTTGCGGTAGCATTTTATTTCTAGTTTTTCTTAAAGTAAACTTATGCAGATCGGTAATCTGTCGTGTTTTAGTTGCTACGGAATTGGCTTGCAGGAATGCTTGTATATGTGACTGTGTTCTCTAATCTCTTTGAACATTGGTTCTAGATTGTATGATAAGGATTATGATAGTTTTTGCTTGGTTGCTTTAGTGATGCAAACTTTGGATGCCCTTTTACCCTTTAAATCCTCATTGCTTGATTTTATTTGGATGTTTGATTGTTTGGTTTATCTTCACTCATTGGAGCAGTTGACTGTGGTTTATTAAAAGAATGTGTTATGTTATTACTGGAATGATCTTTCTGGATTTATGCCCAGGGGATAAACATTATTTTTGTAAAGGATTGTGCCACCACCGCGGATTCCTTATGGCTGTGTCAGCTACTGGATCTTCTAAGGGAGGAGTATTAGACAGACCTGTAATTGAGAAAACCACCCCTGGACGTGAATCTGAGTTTGATCTGAGGTGCTAATACTAATAATGCCTTCCTTTTATCTTTGATAACATTAGAAATGCTTCTAACACAAAAATGGAGTTTATCTACTATTTGTATTTGTGCATTTTTTGTTGGGAGGGAAATATATATGACTTATGTTTAGGTGAGCTCACATGGAGTTATTTTGAAGCCTATCACCAATATCTTGTTATCACACGACAGAAAGATGCAAATCTAGAGAAATGAATTTTGGGATTTTGGCTGCATATAAATTGCAAAATGGTATTGCAAAGTGATGAACCTTGTAAACTTTTCATCCCTCTTAAGAAGTGTATCTTTTGGGTCATTTGATGGACATTAATACTAATTTAGTATATTGAAAATAGTGGAGGATAAATAATTGTTATTACATCACAAATTATATTCAAACAAGTTAATGGGACATACCGTATAGGAAAGTGGACAGTCACTTTGAGTCTGAAGTACTATGTTTTAAGTTATGGAAATAACTAGAGCTTGGGCTCCACTTTTAAGGAGCAATAAGTGACTTGATGCATTTAGTCTACTCTTTCCTTACTCTTTGAGACTATAGCCCTTAGCTGGTTTATATTATTGCCTTTCAGGTTCATCATTGATTGATTATTTATATGTGTTGAACAATCTGTTAGAATGTAAAGAAAATAAGGTTATGTTTGTCCTTAGAAGTGCTCTTAAATCATGTAGAGGTACTGCAACTCTGGAGAGTAAGGGATGGTTTCGTGCGATTTGACCTTTTGAGAGAGAGATTGCAAAAGGTTGTTCATTGATAATTTTTTGTTGTCCTTCCCTCTTCAAGGTATTTGTTAGATATAGTTTAATAAGTACTGCTCTTTTGAAAAACTGTAACATTCCGAATATATTGTTATTTAAACTTTTTTTTTTTTTTTTTTAATTTCTTGTCTGTGTTTCAACGGTTTGTAAGATGGGGAAAAAAAAAAAAACTGAGGAAGTTCAAAATAAATACCTAATTCAGGGTCTAAAAGACAGGCCTTGCTATTTGGTGGCAGGTGAGAAAAAATTAGCAAATAGGATTTCTGTGTATTTGGGCAAGGGCATAATCTTGAAGTAGATCGATTGCTCTATTAAGAAGCTAACATTATAGTGTTTTTTTAATTTAATAATGGTAATATTTTAAAGGTCAAGTAAAATCCGTTTTATAATGTTCTTCGTCCTTGTCTAAACCATTTTTCTATGCTGAATATACTTATCATATATGAGACTCATCAGTAGGTTCTTGTCCAAACTGCTGAATTTTATAGTGTTTTTTATTTTATAGTAATGGTAATATTTTAGTGTTTTTTATTTTATTTTATTATATAATAAGAACCTAATATTATAGTGTTTTTTATTTTATAATAATGGTAATATTTTATAGGTAAAGTAAAATCTGTTTATAATGTTCTTGTCCTCATCTAAACCAATTTTATTTACTGAATACACTTGTGTTATCGTATATGAGACTCATCCATAGGTTCTTGTCCTATCTGCTGAATTGAACTTGTGAGACCTGAAAATATTTCTGTTGACAAGATTTAAATCCCATAATTCTGTTTTGTTTTAGGAAAACAAGGAAAATAGCTCCTCCATATCGTGTACTACTGCACAATGACAACTTCAACAAAAGGGAATATGTTGTGCAAGTACTGATGAAGGTTATACCTGGAATGACAGTCGACAACGCTGTAAACATCATGCAAGAAGCACACATCAATGGCATGTCAGTGGTTATAATATGTGCTCAGGCTGATGCTGAAGACCATTGTATGCAGCTGAGAGGCAACGGGCTGCTGAGCTCTATTGAACCTGCAGGCAGTGGATGCTGAATTGCGAAAGTGTGAAAGAGAGGCCTTGTGGTTGTGGGAAGGCCAACATAGTTGTATAATGTTTATAAATTACATCTACATATGTACATATCTGGTAGCCATTGCCCATGTGAACCTTGGTTTTTGTTGTGCTCAAATTTAGACAAGATTTATCTTATCAATACATAATAATGCTCTTACTTGACTATTTGGATATTATTGCTTTATAATTTCCAGTTGCAAATGTTTAGTATCAATGAATAGTTATGCAGATCGTTGGCTGTGTCTACAGAGTGCATTGAGAAAATGGCTAATCTTCTTAAGCAGATGAATCATAATCAACCTGACTCTGCTTGATATAATGTAGGTTGTAAACTCAAAGCATACTCCCTCTGAATTGAGATATATGTGTAATACTTTTTGAATTGTAGAGTGAGTTGACGTATTCTTCAATAGATTCTATGCAAATTGACAGCATAACACTTCATACTAGTTTTAATTTTTATAAAGAAGCATACTATAACTACATCTAAAGGTAGATGCTATTATCCAGTGCCAAATCAAGCAGCATTTGACCCAGAAAATTTTGACTGGGGATTTGATGATTCAGTACAAAATGATCCAACATTAATGCTGACTCCTATTTTAAAACATGTGTGTAATCCTATAAATATAGTTCTGTACGAAATAACAAGATCCAGCAAAAAATGAGAATAATTCTACAATTATAGCTGCAGAGCAGCAAGCAACTTGTCATTTCAGAAGTCTCTTGCTCCCTTGTAGAACTGCAACGTTATTGTTTGATCTGTTTTGGAGCTTTGGCCGACCATTAATCGCTGTATCAAGCAAATGTATAAGCAGTTTTGATCAGATTCTGATTCTTGATCCAGAATAAAATGCAGAAACCAAATCCAAAGCTCTTTTTAAAAGTGGATTTTTCACTTTGTCCGAAAAGATGAGGCAAAGCTATTTTTGAGACACAATTACAAAGTACACATTCAGACAAGAAAGCTCATGATTCAGCCACATCAACAGCATTAAAGGGCATTCACAGGTTCTACCCTTCTACAAGTTGACTAGGTTCATATATATGAGCATGACATGCTTTTGATGCATACATGAAATTCATGCAGCTTTTCATACATACTATACAGAAATTGTAAAGGCAATATCTACGAACCTCTTGAACATTTTTACAAGGGGATTAGTCGACTGGAGAAAGGAACGATTGAATCCCAAAAATAATGAAAAGAATACCACCAAAAAGGGCAACCTGCAAGACGAGAGCAATTAATTATTAGAAGCCAAAAGCATAATATTGGAAGAAGGCATGAGCTTTATAATGTGTACCACTTTCTCGGATATTTGAGATGCCAAGCTCTTTCCACCCAAGACAGCAGCTGTGGTGCACAATGTTTGTCCTCTACAGATTGTATATAAGTGATATCAGTTAAGATAGATCCTGATACTAAATTGGGAACAAGAGATACCCTAATACTAATTAATTATTCTACTCCTATAGTGGGAGGCCAAAAGAGAGAGAAAAAAAAAAGGTAACAAGTACAGAATGCTGCAGCACTTTCTGAGTGTACTACTTATCACTCAAAACCTCTTTATGACAATAGGGAACTTGAGCAAAGCAAGGAGAAATAAGAATATACAGACCTGGTTCAAAAATGTCCCAAATTTTTACAAAAAACAGATCTTGACTAGAAAGTCAACAGCCAATCAATAGGGGTAAGCTTGGCCTGCCAGACCCTCTCGAACAGCTAAATCACTGCACTAATACCAACCATATGGTCATTACTACCCCTTCCCTTTTCCCTAGCTCACCTCTCTCTATCTTCACCCCCTCTCTCATTCTCTTCCATTGCTTCTTCACAATTGACCATAAGAATAAATTACAGAATACAGGAGGAAGGCCATAGGTAATGATACTTACAGAATTCCACCAAGCACAACACCAAATGGGTTCTCATTTGCAGCTAGACCAATGGTAGCAAGCTGAAGTATCACATTGCAAAATGTGAATTACACAGCATATTAAAGCTCAAGGGATGGCATATAAATCTATGCAGATAAATAAATACAAATTATCACAAAAACACATTCTTGAAGGTCCTTAATCTCACCTGGCTCTTATCACCCCATTCGCCAAAAAAAGTAATGGAGAACGCCTGCAAAACCACAGTAACTAAAGTGAGAAAATATGAATGGCGTCAACAGGAATTAAATATACATAGAAATCACAAATAGGGTGCTACCTTCAAAAGAATTGGTGAGAAAAACTGTGTAAGAAATGGCCTAGTCTTCTTTTTCTTTTCATCATCATCCTATAGCACAAAAAACATTGGGTATCTCCAATTCACAAGCATCCAGATCAAAAGGAAATCTTTTAAATAATATACAAAATACAAAGTATTTCCAGAGTAAAGGCCTACTGCCTTTTCAATGGCTGAGGTAAACTCTTTGTAATAATTGCTTAACAATAACTAAACAAGAGGGAAGAAAACCAAGTGAAGAGATAGCAAAGGAATAAATAGCAGAGGAACAGGAAAAAAATAAAAAGTGGGATTCGACTTGCTCTCACACTATAGATCCATCAAGCTTCAACAGATCAACAAGAATTTGATTTTAGGGTTGCTTCAGCAAATCATGAACTGTCTGAAGGAATTTTTTTTTTTTTTTTTTTTCATTTTGTTTTATTACATTAAGCAAAGATGTGGTGAAGGCACATGCATCCCTTGTGCTTGATGCCGTTGATGGTCACAGCCTAATGACCTCGCTCACATTTTAAAGCAGAAGTTTTACCAGATCAACTCCAAACATTTAACATCATACATTTTTCTTCAGTTTGTGGTTAAGAAACCTTGATAATGCAAGAGAATAAACAAAAATACATATGCAGGAAATACAAGCAACAAATACATTGATAACCTTGAAAAGGAAGATATAAAAGGAAAGAGAGATGGAGGCATCAAGAACAACAAAGAATAAGAGTACTGGAAAATTTGCAAGTGTGCACATATAAAGAATCTCACCTTGTTCACTTTAGCCGTTGTAGTGCCCTTGAAATCAGCATCCTAATCAAATCATAAGAACTGAGTTATAGCCTAAATTAGTACGAATTCAAGAAATGATGAGTTGAATACTAACCAACTGCTTTTCAACTTCAGCCAACTCTCCAGCTTCCCTACATAAATGAGATTTTACTGGCTTTCAGCAGAATGAAATTTAACTGCTTTTTTCAACATGAGAAGCACAAAGGAAGACAAATTGAACAAAGACCAAGAAGAAAATTATCACCCTTCCTGATGAAAACCATCCCATAGTGACCATAATCCAAATCCAAAGAACAACAATGTTGCAACATGATGAGTCAGCTTACGAGACATCTGAGTAATTTGCAATCACAAAGCATCAGATAGAAAAATGCAAAAAAGGAACATAAGTAAGAATGGCATCTTATTTTATTAAATAAGATTTTAAGAGAATGAGAAATATTATAACCAAAGCCAAAGGCATTATTAGATACAGCTTGTAGAGATATCATTAAAACATTCTCAGGGATATAAAACAAACAATCCCAATATAAGGCACCAAAGGGTGTCAAATTCTATAGAAGAACTCCTTACCAAATTAGGAGCAGCCCATCCAACAACAGCAGAGAGAATGGTCATCACCTAATTTGAAAGTTAATCAGACGAGTTAGACAGGCATCTGGAGAACATGTCCACAAATGAATAAATATGTAAGGCAAAAGGTTGCACTTACTATCAGAGCAGAGAGACAACCAGAAAGGACAAGTCTTCTTGGATGACGCATGGCTAAGATCTAGAAGCAAGGATCAAGGAAAACATCAAAAGCAAGATTTAGCAAAACTATCAACAATATATGGCACAGCATTAACTAAAAGGTAACATCTTGGGGAAGGAGGGCTTGACATACAGGGGTATCATTATAGTAATGATGCAAAGGTTAAAGGCACTTGATTATCATTATATTTTCATTCACAAGATCAGTATCCATCTACATTGCAAATTTAGGAACTATACATTTGTGGCTTATCCATGCTATCTTACTCGATTACTTCCATCTTTTTTTCATCTATAACAAACAAATATTTATAACATGACCACAATGTCTTTACAAAGCTTCAACCTACGGCATGGTCAATGGTGATGGATATTCAATTAAATGGGCCATGTTCATGTATAGTTCCAAACCATTTACATGTTGTTCCCAAAACTTACAACTTTTCTCTACTCTCTCTGTCCTTTTTTGTTTGCCCCATTTGACTTTTCATGGTCTTTAAGATACATTTAAAAAATATATATATATCTCTAATCCTATATGTGTAGAAGTTATTAAACTTCGATAATTTTAACCAATCTACTACGTAAAAAAAAATCTGTCTTGACTATGTTATCTATAATAGATTAGTGAGGATTTCTGGTCAAAGTTAACTTTGACCCCAAAAAATACAATGGGGCGAACAAATATAGATGGAGGGAGTATATTTGACAAAAAAATAAAAATTAAGACCAAGGTAATTTTCTTTTTTATTTATTCCATTTTCCCATCATTTTAGCTAAGGGTATCATTTATCACAGGTCACTTTAATCTATCCTTAACTGTTGAAACAGCAAAAGGTCATTTCCACTAACACTTATTCTTCCAAATAACCCCATATCCTCCCACTAATTAGTGATTCCACATGTCTTCAGTATAAAAATTATATGCATTAGATTCCACAAAAGAACCAAATTCTTTTCAAGCACTAACAATCAATCAAAGAGCACTTATGCTCCTTCAATTACAAACAAGATACAGTACTTCAACATAAACAGTTTTAAAAACATAATAAAAATCAACTCTTAGCAATTAAATTACATAATATTATTCAAATTTACAACACCCCAAATAAAAATCAACCCATTCAACATAAACATCTAAGAAAAATCAATTCTTGCAACATAGTATAACACAATAAAGATCAAATTAACAATTAACCCTCATAAAAAATAACCCATTCAACACATTCCAATAATAATTAGAAAACAAAAAATAAAATAAAATACAGACCGCCGCAGCAATGAAGGTCTTGTCACCGATCTCAGAAAGCACAGTCATGGCCAGTGATTTGGTAAACCCCTAAATTACAAAATATAAACAACCCATTAAATAAAAATTCGAAATCCAAAAACAAAAATTATACCAATGAACAATAAATATTAATTACAAAAAAAAAAACTAGAAAATCACCTGAACTACAGAAAGAGACATCCTTTCTTTTTTAAGAGTGAAAGGAGAAGAAATTATGGTTAGAAAAAACTCCAATTCTTCTTCTTTTTTCTTGTGTTGCAAAAATATGCAAGAAGAAGAAGTTTGAGTTAAGAGAGCTGGGTGAATGCGACAGGGGTTGAAATTATTATTAATTTCAAAGTTGATTTGCGTATTGGTTTGCCCAAAAACCCAATTATCTTGGGTTTTAAATAAGGGTTTGCTGATGAGAGAGAAAATGTGATGTTTTTGAAGGTGAAGTGAAGCTTAGCTTAGCTCACCTTTGTGGTTGTTTATTAGTCCAACTAGCCTTCTGGCCCGTGCAACGCACGGTTTATGTATAGGTATACTATATAAATAATTATTTTTTAATATATTATTGACAAATGAATAGTTTATAGAGGAGAAGAAGAGGTGAAAATTGAATGTAATTGTAGTAGACATTAAACTGGAGGAAAGTGAACCAAACAACATTCAATCATTCATATATGTATTGAATTAAAGTTTTTTTTTTCATATGAGAAAAGATATTTAAAAAAAAAAAAGATTAAATAAGGTGACATGTGGCATTGGAGAAAAAAAAAATGAAATGTACATGTGGCATTATAGGGTTCATGGTTTTTGTTTTTAAATACTAGTATAGATATAGACTAGTATAGATTAGGTGATTAATTTAGTAATGTCAATGATACTATTAACTTTTTGAGATCTTCTTTTGGATGGATTCCTTCTTGCTTGATCTCTATGTTGGTTTATTGGGTGGTCTTACTTTAGGGTTGGTGATGGAGCGAGATTGTAAGACTGGGTATAGAACGGTTATCGATCTATCAATTTATGATGGGTGAAAAATTTAGAATTAATGATTGTTTTGGTGGGTTCAAAATTAAATTATTCTCGCGCTTACTACTAATCTAGATATGAATTATTCGCTTAAATACGACCGTACTGATCAAATGTCAATTAAATGAGTTTTAACTAGTGCTACTACACTATACTTCGTATGAGGTTTTGGACCATATTAAACTGAAGACCGGTATTTCAAATTTCTCGACCTGAAGACTAAATCGATTTTCCTTAATCTGGTCCGATCTAGTCCAATTTTTCTTTATGTACTAGTTTTAAACACACTTAATTGCGAAAGATGATCACGGTTGTTGTTAAGGTACTAGTCGAGGAACATCAAAGTTATTTTTCATTCTCTTAGGAGAGGTGGAACCATATAACCTGTATGCAAGTGTTATGTTTAGGGTCAGGAAAAGGAGCTACGTTGTGTGTCCAGTGTCCTTAATCTTAGTCATAAAAGTGTACAACATCTTTGTTAAAAATTGAAAAGGTACACAAAACATAATTATCCCCTTAACTCAAAAAACGACCAAAAGCTAAACTCTTTAAAATAAATTATAGCATAACAATCAGATAAGGCAAGGTAGTATTTTCCTATCTTTTAAAAAGTATGAGAAAATATTTCTGAATAGTGTGAGAATAATTATAAATATTTGTTTACTTATATACCTATATTGATATAATGTTAATTGCCTCTAAGCTTTTCTTTGTGTGATTTGATTATTTAACTCTTATGAATTGTATTTGGACAATTATACCCTCTAAAATGTTTATTTACTTGTTTTCCTTCGTTAACGGCAATATTTTTTTGAAAAAAAAAAGTGTTAATAAGAAAATGTGCGAACATTTATACCCTTAAAAATATTTGTTTATATAGTTTTCCCTCATTATGTTGCCAACAACTGAAAGAGTTCTCTGAAAATGACTAGATTTGGTGCACGTATTAGCCACCCTAGTATAATAAAGTGTACGTATTGAACTTGTGCATGCCTAGAAGTCATTGTTCGTTTGATTTTAATGTACCACCTCTGTTTCTAAAAGTTCGACTCACTTACTATTCATGTGGTCAAAATAAAATAACTTTGACCACATTTTATGAGCTATACAATAGAAATAAATTAGCATGTGAAATCTTATTAGATTCCCCTTATTATAAGTAATCCAAATATCAATTTTTTACTCCCTCCGTCCCATAATTACAGGCAAATAACTCTAAAAAGTACGGTTTTTAAGGAGGATGGAAAAAGTAGAGGAAAAGTGTATGAAAAAGATAAAAAGTGAAGAATGTTGTATGGGAATAATAAAAAGTAGAGAATATTATATGGAAAAGTGAAAAAGTAGGTAATGATTTTTTGGGTAAGTGTGTTTTTTGTATGAAAAAGAGAAAAAGTAAGTAATGATTGTTTAGGTATGTGTGTAATTTGTATAGAAAAGCTAAAAAGTAAGTAATGATTAGGTGCTATTTTTAGTAATAGGAGGAGCATTTTGGGACACCCAAAATAGTATATTTGCCTGTAATTATGGGACGGAGGGAGTACAACTTTCACTTATGTACAACCGGAGTTATTCATGGTCAAAGATGGTCAAAAATGAGTCGAATTTTTAAAAATGGAGAGAATATATCTTTTTCTCAAACACGTACTTCGTATTTATTTAGTAATGTATATCAATAAATTAAATTTACATGTTGATCTTTGTTATTAATGCTTAATTATGCTTTCCTTAAACAAATGCTTTAATGATGCTTAATATTTGTAGTTATAGTTCATTATTTAGTAATAACAAATTCACATCTTGAACAATTGTCGTTATCTTATCGGTTTATTTAGTAATGTAGTTGTTAATCATTGTGTTTAGAGAGGGTAATAAGGTAACCAATAGGTTGGCTAGCCTAGGGGTCATTCTCCAAGAGAAGGTAGCTTATTGTGATGTTTCTCCAATTGAGATAAACAAACTTCTCAAGGAGGACTTTACTGGGGTAACTTCACCTTGGTTTATTAGTTTGTTGGTGTTTTGTTTTTCTTGTTCTTTGTTTCGGGCTTTTCCCCTCTTTTGTAGCCCAAAAAAAAAAAAAAAAAAAAAAAAAAATAAAAATCATTGTTTACAATTTTTTTAGAATTGTATTTGTCATTTTTTTTTTAAAAGATTGGAAAAACACACTTTAATAATCCCAACTATTGATGATTTATTTTTAATAATCCCAATTAAGGTTTATTATCTAATAATCCCAACTATTGGGTGTGTTTGCCTAGAGTAGTCCCAATGACCGGTAATCTACTAAAAGGGTAAAAAAAAAAAAAAAAAAAAAAAAATTTAAAAAAAATCCACTTGTTAGCATGTAATTGCTTCAAAATAAAAAAAAAAAAAAATTAATTTTTTTTTTTTAAAAAAAAAACCCCAAAACCCATCCCCAACCACCTCCTCCCCCTTCCCCTCCACCGTGAAACCCTAAGGCCCAACCTCAGGCCATCGAAATTTATTTATTTTTTCTTTTTTTTTTTTTAAATTTTAGACTAATCACATGTTGACACGTGAATTGGTTATCTGCTACAACAAGTCATTGACTTGGTGTTGACCGGTTAGGACTATTGTAGGCAAACATACCCAATAATTAGGTTTATTAGATAATAAACCTAAAGTTAGGTTTATTAAAAGTAAATTGTCAATAATTGAGATTATTAAAGTGTTTTTTTTCCATTAAAGGTAACAATTTAATAAAACAGTCAACGTCGTCTAAGTGAAATAACCAAGAATGTATTACAGAGTACTCCATACGAAGTAATCACTCCATGAAGCTCAGCTACATATCATGGTTTTGTTTTTTTTGTTGCACAATGGAAACTTCCAATTTGGATTTCCATAATGAAATTTTAAATTGCTACTGTACACTAGTAGTGGTTAGACACTGCCATACTAGAAAGCTCAAACTCCCTATTGATCTGATGTATCCTAATCTCTTGACGCAGATGAAAGGAGGAAACTTCCTCATGGGCCCAATTATGCCTTTTGTTTGTCTTACTCAATGTAGCTGCACCAGGTTGATCTGCAAGATAAATGTTCAGAGTTTATCCTGTGTTTAAGGGGTCGTGTTATGTTCACCTTATTTTCACTTATTTTGAAAAATTAAGGTCAAATAAGAGCTAATAATTAAGCTCAAATAAGGCCATATATAAAAGTACATGATACAATTTAAAAACAATAAATCAGATAAATTAAGTAATTAAATGAAAAATAAGTGAATAAACACGTCCTTGTAAACTATTTTAAGACGTAGAGAACCCGTGCTAAAGATTATAGCTACTTTAATAAGCTGAAATCAATATAATAATAAATCAAACGTAGTACTACTAATCTTAATTCTACCTAACATTACCAGAAACATATGAAGTGAAGACTTCTTAAAACTACCTAATATGAGTAACTCCTTTTTGGAAATTAGCAGCTGCTTACTTTGCCTCGGATGTCGCCATATATCACTAGAGACTTATTATGCATCTGCTGATCTATTTCTTGATGATATGTCTGATCTTATTTAGCATTAAAAATTACGTCAATATAAAATTAAGTGCGAAAAGATTCTCATTTCATTTATTTCTTACAGAGTAAATAAGTTGATTGAATGATACTCCGTAATCTTTTTGAGTTTTATTGTTTGCCAATGATACGAGCAAAAGATTGAAGCATTATCTCAGCCTCTCATCGTCTTCATATCCAAACACAAAATTGACAAAAAAAGTATCACAATTCACAAAATAAATATATGTTGGTAGTATGTTACAAAAGTTGTTGGGGGTGCTATAATCCTAATCTTCTAATTTGTTGTAGCAGTTTACTACCTATACATCTTTATACATGATCATCTAAAGCTCCTCCTTAATTATGTCTTAATTTCAATTATTGTCGGACAACACTCCTTTAAAACTCTCACCTTACTCCTTGCTATTTCACTCCAATTTTTCTTAATGGCTAAATTATCCCCTAATACATGTATTTTTGCTCTTTTGGCAATCTTAACTATTTTTTCATTACCATTGTTAGCTTCTTGTAGGGATTATTCACTTTTTAGGTCCAAAACTAAAACCTTAGATGTCAAAACTTCTCTTCAAAAAATAGCTCCAAATTCCCATAAATTGTCTAATGTGCAACATTTCCAAAGCACGGATAACTCTTCTTTCAGCTTAAAGCTACACTTACGTCATCCATTGTACAAAAATAAACATGACGACTACAGATCACTCCTTTTGACTCGGCTAGCTCATGACACAATTCGAGTTGGCTCGATCCATACACGAGTCAGTCTTGCGGCTGAACAGAATCTAAGAGCCCCCATTGTCTCGGGTGTAAGCCGAGGAAGCGGGGAGTACTTTAGTCGTGTCGGTATCGGAAACCCACCACGTGAAGCATATATGATCATTGACACAGGAAGTGACTTAAGTTGGGTACAATGCCAACCTTGTACTCAATGTTACACCCAACCCGACCCGATCTTCGACCCAACCCAATCTACCTCATTTGGATCCCTCCCATGCAACTCCACAATATGCAACGCCCTAGACGAATCCGAGTGTCGTTCGGGCAGCTGCATCTACGAGGTATCTTACGGGGACGGGTCCTACACCACGGGCGACTTCATAACCGAGACCCTAACTTTCGACGATGGGGACACCATCCACGACGTCGCAATCGGATGTGGGCACAACAACGACGGGTTCTTCACTGGGGCAGCCGGGCTACTCGGGCTTGGTGGAGGATCATTGTCATTACCCTCTCAAATAAACGCCACGTCGTTCTCCTATTGTCTCGTAGACCGCGAATCTAACTCAACCTCCTCCCTAAACTTCAACACCAATGCATCAATACTTCCAGCTGATCCAACCCTAATCACAGTACCACTTCTAAGTAACCCTACTGCCGAAACATTCTACTACCTCGGGCTCACAGGCCTAAGCGTAGGCGGTACAACACTATCAATCCCTAGTAGATCATTTGTAATAGACAAGGATGGGAGCGGTGGGGTGATCATCGACACCGGAACAGCCGTGACACGGTTGGAATCACGGGTGTACGAGTTGTTACGAGACGAGTTTCGTAAGGGGACTAGTCATCTACCAACGGCAGATGAAGTGGCAATATTTGATACATGTTATAACCTTAGAGGACAAGAAAGTGTGGAGGTTCCGGCGGTGGAGTTTCACTTTGCCGGTGGAAAGAGTTTGGCATTGCCGGCGAAAAATTACGTGATTCCGGTGGATACAGAAGGGACGTTTTGCTTAGCATTTGCACCAACAACAGCATCAATGTCTATAATTGGAAATGTACAACAAGAAGGGATACGTATTGGGTTTAATCTTGTTTATTCCTTAGTTACCTTTGAGCCTAATGAATGCTAATATTTTATAAAAATTAGGTTTAGGTGTATTATTATTTATATTTCAAGGTTTGTGATACATGGAAGAATTAATAATTCAATAGTACTATTTCAAATTTGAGTGACAATTTTTTGTTGGTAACTTGGTATGTATCAAAACCTTGCAAATTTATATTTTAAGCAGAATGGATTGAACTAAGTAATCTGATGATCTAATTTCTATCTCAATTTTTTGTTGACTATCTTTCACAGATATATGAATGTATGATTCACTTTATCAAATTAGGGTGTAATGTAAGGATAAGGAGATTCAAACCCTCAACCTTTATATAACAAAGGTGACTACTTAACCATCTTAGCCAATCATCAACTATGTCATTAACATGTAAAAAAAATTATATAAATGCATACTACAAACCTACAAGGTTCAATTAAAAAAAAATACTTAAAGACGTACAACGACAATTTCAGTTTTAAAAAGTCTTTAATAAAATTTATCAATTGCACGTCTACAACACTATAACAGTAGCAGCCTGAGGCAACGCTCGGACTACTCACTAGTTAGATTATTAAAATGTATTTTTTCCAGATTAGTTGAAACTTGAAAACATTTACTTGTGAGTTGTGTCCTTCTTTAAATTAGGCCCTTTATCGACTTGTCGCATTGGCCCAATAAGATTGGAGTATAATTTTTTCTCATCTAACCCAAATACAAATTTTTACCTACACCCCTATGTAGGCAGCGTTACCTGCACCCCCCTTCTCTTATCACGATGACGTCACTTTGTTATTTTTCCATTTCTAGCCATCTATAATATGTTCATTTCTATATTAGTAAATGTTCAATTTTGTATCCATCACTAGTGGAAAAAATCTTATTTGTAACAAGCTATCCGTAACGGGCACATGAAATTCCGTTACAATTACCTCATTTGTAACGGGCAAATTTAATGTCCGCTACGAAAAAGTTGTGACCTGTGCCAAAAAAGAGATATTCGTAACGGATAGATTGGTGCCCGTTACGAATAAGTTGTTAATCGTAACGGACGTTATTCTTCCCGTTACGAATAATCAACTAATCGTAACCAACATCTCTGCCCGTTACGAATAAGTTATTATTAGTAACTGACGTTGTTCTGCCCGTTACAAATAACTAACTAGTCGTAACTAACTAGTCTTGCCCGTTACGAATAAGATTTCAAAGTAAACCCTATTTTTCACTTTCCCCTTTCTCACTCTCGATGTCAGTCAAAAATTTCCCCCTTCTCTCAGCTCTCCCACGTCCTCACCTCCCACCTCCCACCTCCCTCAACCTCATTGAAGCGCACCTCCCACCTCCCACCTCCCTCGTCCTCGTCCTCACCTCCACTCCTCCTCCATTGTTGCGCACCCTTGAGTTTTCCATTAAAGCGCACTCTTGAGTTTTCCATTAAAGCGCACTCTCACACTCTGAGTTCTCCATTAACGCGCGGTCTGAGTTCTCCATTGAAGCTTTGTCTGATTCTCCATTGAAGCGCACTGAGTTCTCCATTGCAGCGCACTGAGTTCTCCATTGAAGCTCGGTCTAAGTTCTCCATTGAAGCTCGGTCTGAGTTCTCCATTGAAGCGCACTGAGTTCTCCATTGAAGGGCAGTCGGAGTTCTCCATTGAAGGGCACTCGGAGTTCTCCATTGAAGCGCACTGAGTTCTCCATTGAAGGGCACTCGGAGTTCCCCAATTTTTTAACCCTTGTTTCTTGTAAGTTGCTTAATTGCAATTACTTAATTATAGGTTTTTTTTTTCCCCAAATTAATTGATTAATTTTACATGTTTAAATTGATTCTTGATTTTGCTAGGAAATGGGAGTGAATTGAAATTGATGTTTTAGGAGTACCTCGGTCCTCAGCTCCCTCAACTCCATTGAAGCAGCTTGATTTCTTGGTGACAATTTGGTATGATTAATTAATTGACTTGTAGTTTGTTTTTTTTGTTTTGTTTAATTTACTTCCAACTTTCTGCAAATTCAAATTTGTTTTTTTTTTCTTTTTTTTTTGTCTAATATTTTGTCAATTTTTGTTGTGTTAATATTTATAATGCATTATATCTTCATATGCCTAGATACCCGTTCAAGATTTACTCATTAGGAGTAAATCTTGAATAGTCCCCGTTTGGGACTGTTCTTGGAATTGTATTCTCACTTAGGATGTAAATGGTTGATTGTTTTTCGGAAGTAAAGGTAATTTCGTGTAAGCATTCCGTAATGTGTTCTCTGGGTACATACGTAATTAAGAAATCAATTACGTCGTGTACTTGGAGAACCGTAGGGAAATGCTGCCGAAATTTCTTTAGGTCCGAAAAGTGGTCAACCATTTTCTAGTGGGAATACACTTCCAAGGATGGGTTAGGTTGGAGCGATAAGGACCTTTGAAATCATGCATTTGGAGTATGTTGATATGTGATGTTGAATATAATTTCTTTCTTGGGATTTAATCATACATTGTTAGAAATGGACCGTCGTTGGATGTATAATGCTTCTCGAACCACACCGGAATACTTAGACGGGGTCAAAGAGTTCTGTAGAGTCGCAGTGCAACACCAATGGAGTACTCTGGTTGAACAAAGGCTAACCAAAGCAAGACCTATTTTCTGCCCTTGTCGTGATTGTAACAATGTGAAAAGGTGGGAAGACATTAAGAAAATAGAGGACCATTTGATTATTCGTGGGTTTATGCCAGACTACAATATTTGGTATTGGCATGGTGAAAAATTTCCTCCCATGGATAATTCTTCTTCTATTAACGGCAATGGCAATGAAGCTGATGAATTTAAGCCAAATGGTTTTGAGGATAATGAAGTGGGTTCTAATGATGACATGGAGGAAGATAGGATAGATGAGATGATAGACGGGTTAGGTGATCATGTTAATGAAGATTCTCATATATATGAGAATGTGTCGAAAGCAGCTGAGACACCGTTGTACCCTGGTTGTTCTAAGTATTCCAAGCTTTCTGGGATTCTAACATTGTACAACTTGAAAGAGAAGAGCGGGTGGACCAACACTAGTTTCACTTTGTTGTTGGAAACCCTCTCTGATATGTTTCCAGAAGGAAATGACATTCCTAAGTCGACTTACTATGCGAAGAAATTGATGTGTCCATTGGGTTTAGAGTACTCCAAAATCCATGCTTGTCTGAATGATTGTGTGCTATATCAAAAGGAGAATGCAAAATTGGATGCTTGCCCAAAGTGTGGTGTGTCACGATACAAGCGAGAGGGCTCAAATAAGGATCCCTTGAAGTGGCCACCAGCTAAGGTAGTATGGTATCTTCCCATAATACCAAGGTTGAAGCGCCTGTTCTCAATTAAGGATGAAGCGAAAAAATTGGTGTGGCATGAAAATGAGAGGAAGAAAGATGGGTTGATTAGACACCCGGCTGATTCATTGCAATGGAAAAACATTGACAAGACATTTCCAGAATTCGGGAAGGAGCCGAGGAACATAAGACTGGCATTAAGTACGGATGGGATGAATCCATTTAGCACTCTTAGTAGTCAACATAGTACATGGCCCGTTCTTCTGTCAATATACAACCTACCTCCTTGGTTGTGCATGAAGCGCAAGTACATCATGTTATCACTTCTAATCCCAGGTCCTAAACAACCTGGCCATGAGA
Source organism: Chenopodium album (assembly GCF_948465745.1). Classification (NCBI taxonomy): domain Eukaryota; kingdom Viridiplantae; phylum Streptophyta; class Magnoliopsida; order Caryophyllales; family Amaranthaceae; genus Chenopodium; species Chenopodium album. Next base: position 15,465,515 of record NC_137843.1, read on the forward strand.
TAGATGTTTATTTGGAGCCCCTTATTGACGATTTGAAACTGTTGTGGGATGAAGGTGTTGTGACATTTGATGCTCTTTCAGGTACAAATTTTCGATTAAGAGCCATGGTGTTTTGTACCATAAATGATTTCCCTGCGTATGGAAATTTGTCAGGGTACAAAGTTAAAGGAGAAAAACCATGCCCTATTTGTGAGGATGACATGGAAATTACACGCTTGAAGCATTGTGGCAAGAATGTGTATATGCATACTAGACGATCACTTCGTCGAAATCACCCATACCGGAAGATGAGACAACAATTCAACGGGCATGTTGAGAATGGAGTGAGTCGTGAGCCATTGACAGGAATTGAAGTGTATGAGAAAATTAAGAATGTTAAGACAATCTTCGGTAAGATGCATAGAGAAAAATCGAAGAAGGGTGTGTTGTGGAAAAAAGTGTCTAAGTTGTGGGATCTGCCTTATTGGAAGCACTTGTCGGTTCGACATTGTCTTGATGTTATGCATATTGAAAAAAACGTTTGTGAGGCACTAATTGGGACTTTGTTGAATATCAAAGGGAAGACAAAGGATGGTGATAATGTGCGTAGAGACATGAAGAAAGCCAAAATTCGACCTAAGCTATGGCCCGAGGATAATAACACAGCGAAAAAAGCATTTTTGCCCCATGCGTGTTATACATTGTCTAGAGAAGAAAAAAGGGTCTTTTGTGAGTGTTTGAAAGGAATCAAGGTGCCGACGGGGTATTCATCGAACATAGGGCGTTTTGTTTCTACTACTGATAAGAAAGTTGTTGGTATGAAGTCCCATGACTGTCATGTGATGATGCAAGTGTTTATGCCAATTGCACTCCGAGGCCTTATGCCAAAACATGTTAGGCATGCTGTTCAATAGTGTCAATGCATAGTGGAATATTCAAATTAATTTCTTTTTTGTATTTGTGATTTAAAAATGTGTTGTTACAATTAGATTTTATTATTTTATTGATTTACACAAGATTTTGCTTGCATTTTTAAAATATAAAAAGGAACATACTTCTTAGTTGTACATACTTATTAGTTTTAAATCAAATACATCTAATAATATAGAATTATCCTTCTTGTTGCACTCCTAATCCATGGTATAAAGCATTTAATAAAGTAACAATCAAAACACACTATACACATCGTTTTTAATTTAATACATTTGATATAAATAAAATTTATATGGAATCATCTTCCTTGTTATACAATTATTGTACCCCTTCTACTCTTGTGGTGTTGCGTGTTTTCTTGGACACCTATCATTTTGTCAATATACATGTGATTTTCTTCAACCTTTTGTTTTATTTCATTGTCCTGTGTTATAAGATATCAAAATATTTTACAATAAAATATTAGTAACAATTAAAACACACTATAAACTAAACAGGATGATTAAATAAACATTTACAAAACCAAAAATGAACACATTACCAAAAAATGAACATAGTTCAATATGAGAATGAACAATTATTAATATCTAAATGAACATCTTTCATTACAAGTAAGAATGAACAAATATATATTAAAATTTAATTGAGAATTTTTCAATATGATAACAAACAAGTATTTACATTGAAACGAATATATTTTAATGTGAGAATGAACAAGGATACAACTAAATGAACTTAATATAAGAATAAATATGGTATTAAATTACAAATGAACATCTTTTAATATGAGAATGAAATCTACAAGGAATGAACATGTATCAAATTTAATTATACATACATTAATATGAAAATGATTATAAATGAACATGTATTCCATATATATATACACAAACTCATACATACCGAATCTGCAAAAAAAATAAAAAAATAAAAAATATTAGTATCGTAAATGAACATTCAGGCAAAAATTAAAGATGCATATAGAAATGAACCTTTTATAAAATTCTAATTATCATCAATTAACATGTTAATGATAAAATATTAGTATCGTAAATGAACATATATCTAAATGTGAATGAACATCAATCAAAACGAGAATGAGCATCTATCAAAAAGAAAAATTAAATTCTTAGTAATCCTACGAAATAATTCAATTAATCCAGAAAATTACAACAGTTTACATAAATTTCAACATTTTGAGTCCAATAATTTTATAATTTAAGAACATACCATAAATCAATTCAATACAACACTAGAGAATTCAAAACTCTAACATAATCCAACCATAATTATATTACTTTAAAAAAAATTATAATTTCACAAACTCTTATCAATATTTTATAGATCTAGAGAAAAAAAAAGGAGAAGGCAATATTTTCGACAGTTTTATTTCCGACGAGATGATTCCAGCGAAAAATGTGAGAAGATTTCGATAACGTTGATAATAACAATTACGAATTACAATCGGATTGCAATTTTTTAAAGTAGCACAAGAAGTACACGGTTGTTTGAGAAGAGAGAAAATAAAGAATTGTGGTCTCTGGAAGTTTAGAAAGAGAAAATAAGAATCGTAGTTTTAAAGAAAGAAAATAAAGATGATAAAAGAAGTTTATGAAATGAGGAAATCTGATACATACATTTATGGTAGCCTGGTAGGGGTGTAGGTAGTACAACCTCTATACTAGGGGTAGGTATTAGTAAAATCCTTTCAGTCATAAATTGGAGGATAATTTTTCATACTTGGCTAATTATTTATTTTTATTTATTTATTTTTTTTTTTTTTTTGAAAAGAAACCATATATTTTCGTTTGAGGGAAAATAAGTTATTGCCTTGGAGCAAGGTTTTCCTTGTTAATTTAATTTTTTTTTCTTTATAAGTAAAACAACGTATTGCCTTGGGGCGAGGTTTTCGTAGCTCTTTTTTTTTAGGCAACTAAGTTTTATCCCATCACCATTAATCCATTATAAATACAACCCAAAGATCATACTCTCCTATAACACCAAGGTAACCTGCATGAGATCGAGATTGAGATCAAAGAAAATGCAAGTCTTTGTGAAAACTCTTACCGGCAAGACCATCACTCTCGAGGTCGAAAGGAGCGACACCATCACCAATGTTAAGGCCAAAATTCAAGACAAGGAAGGTTTTACATCTCTCCGCCTTCTACCCTTTTTCTTTCTTTAATTTCAATTTCTTCAATGTCATGCATCATGCATGCTTAGGGTTCGTTTTAATTTGTATTATATGCTTTCTTCGTTTTTATTTACATGTTTTAGTTCACTTGTCACGTTTGGTGATGCCTAACAAAATAGTTATGCCTTGTTTTATTATGTAAGTCTCATATAGTATTTTAGGCGTTTCAAAAACATATACTCATATTGAATATATTCTATTTTTAACTTAGTTTTTTACTCCTTATTTCCTATTTTATACCGATTAAATTCTAATCGGTTAAATTAATTGATTGTTGATTGATGACATGAATCTAAGTAAAGAAATTCCTCCCTTGAATTATGCTTTTTTAAAAAATCAAAAAATTTAAATAAGGCAAATTAATTATAAACTGTTTTTGTTTTTTAATGTTAGATTCCAAATATTCTTTTTTTTTTTTATTTTTTTATTTTATGTGATTAATTTACATGGGACTATCATCAAATAGAAATAGAGTGAGTATAATAAATGTTAAATAATTAGAATGACAAGACGTGTTATATGTAGAATGCACATAATTGTATATGAATCTACCAAATAATTAACGTGCATAAACCAGCAGTACGTAATACTATAATTTTGGTTGATTTTGAAGGTATACCACCGGACCAGCAGCGACTAATTTTCGCCGGAAAGCAACTAGAGGATGACCGTACTCTTGCTGATTACAACATCCAGAAAGGTATATTAGTATGGTTGTTCACTACTTGTTCATAATACCCTTAATTTTAAGTGGTTGATTAATGTAGTATGGTTGTGTGTTAGTATTTAATTTGATTAGTGCATAATTTTACAAATTTATAGATGAATGATCTATTTTCCTTTAATTAACTTTAATTTGTGTCTATACACTGTGTTAAAGATTATTTTGATGTGTTTAATTTAATGGTTTATTTCTTTCTTAGCCTTACTTTTATTTGTTGTTATTGATTGCTTTTTTTGTATGTTTGGATAATTTGGTGCAACTGTAGAATCAACTCTTCACCTTGTGTTGAGGCTTAGAGGAGGATCTGGAAAATTAAGTTATCCACCATCTTTGATGGCTTTGGCTCGTAAATCTAACCAGGATAAGTTGATTTGCTGCAAGTAAGATTTTTGCCTTTGCTTTTCTCATTGCTAAACCCCTATTTCACTCGGGATTTTTTTTTCAACTCATTTTAACATACTTGCCAATGCAAAACTTTTGAACGTTGGTGACAGGTGCTATGCTCGCTTGCCTTTGAGGTCTACTAATTGTCGCAAGAAGAAATGTGGACATTCTAATGAGGTATTGCTTGCTACCATCTTCTAAAAACTTCATCCAATAATTAAACTAGACCCTTTTCCATAATTATGAACATATTTTTTTAATCTCATACTAAGCTAATTGATAATTGTGCTTGATTGATTCTTTTCAACAGCTAAGGCGCAAGGCTATGATTTTCACTAATGGTAACAAGGGATAGAGGCCACATTTGGTTGAGATTTGCACAAGTTTTAGCATTATCTAATAAAAGTTGTTTCTGAACAATTGTCTTATGTCCATGGTTTTGATGATTTCATTAGTATTTAACCTAGAATTTTATTATTTTTATAAAAGACTTGTTATCAAGCCTTCACTCTTAGAAGTGAATATTACTTGTTGGCTTGCTTATAGCAAATTATATTTCCCATTTGAAGACATTTTATGGTTATCTATGTTATTTGCTTCGTATTTTATCTGTGTAGATGATTTAAATATTTCAGTGTTAACCTATTCTTACCAATTATTTAAAATTAAAAAAAAAAGAAAAAAAAAGTTGTCTATCAATAATAATAGTAAATTTCTTTTATTCTTAAAACCATTCTCAATTTGATAAAGTTGACATTGGTTACAAAATGCTAGATTAACTAAAATTTTTGCGAAAAATCATTATTAATATCACGTTTGATAAATTTTACAAGTTCAAGGCTACCAATGACATTTAGAAGATATTTTGGCTACCATTGATTAATGTCAATAACACAAAGCTTTCAATGAAAATTTTCCAAAAACAAAAAAAGGGAAAATTGTCAACATGAATTTATGATTTGTTCTTTTCACCTGGTGTTTCGGGTAAAACAATGGGACCTTCGACAAGGTTCTTCTGAGGTGGCTGAAGACTGGGCTCGGTCCAAGTGGTGTTGGGCCGAGGGTTTCCTGCATAGCAAACACACGTAAACTAGCCTCGGGGGTTGTGCCGAGGGAGGCCCTCCGATGCCAAAGTCAGTACAGTGTGTAGAGAGAAATAGCTATGCAAGAGTATTAATTGCTTGAGGCTATATGTGAATGCATAATAAATGGTACAATTGATGGCTTTTATACCTTTGCATAGAAGAATGGGCCTAAGCCAAATGAGCTTGCCACATGGACTTAGACCTTAACTTGACTTTGACTTGGCATGAATTGGAGAGTTGAACCTTGGACCTTGGGCTTAGAATTGAATCATTTATGGACTAGGCCCAATTAGATAAATTGGACCCCAACAACTTGCCCCCCAGACCCGATTTGGAAGAATGAAGGGTCGGGTTTTAATTAATCAAAAAATGGAGGGAAGTAAATGATTTAATTAATCTAAAAAATTTGAATTTAAACTGCAATTAATGAAGTAACGGCAGTTTGGATGGATAATGGAGGAAGTTGGACGGATAATGGGCAGTTAATTTGGAGGGAACGTGTTTAACGGTTACTTAGTGAGGGATTTAAGAGAAATTAAGTGCACTGACCCATAGAATTCCCATTTCTGGAAATATAAGGTCGGATTTTGCACTCTCTCTCCTCACTTCTTCACAAATTCGCACTCCAACTCACGAAAACCCACTGATTCCGATTCAAAACTTCACCAAATTCTCAAAATTTAAGCTTTGAAATTGAAATTCGCTGCTCCGAACTTGTAGATCGGTAAATTCCGCATCAGATTAAGGTAACTTTATTTGATTCTCTTTCGATTTTTCTCGAATTTGGAAGCACTCCCCTTTTTCTCGATTTCTCTTTTGAAACTCCGACACGGCTAGAGGAAGAGCGTGTCAAACCTGACAACCCAAGCAAACTCGGCATCCAAGGGACCGAGTTGACAGTTGGAATGGGGAAAGAGTTGGGCCCGACCCGGAAGAGGGTCTCCGGGCAGTCCCTTTATCTTCGGCGCCTCCCGGAGGAACAGGAGAGGCGAGCGCTTCTGGGTAGGAGGAAGCTTCAGCCGCCGCACCTTGGGACTTGCTCCCTGGGTTTAATGAGTGGCAGAATGCCGAAGCCATCTCGGCTATGATGGGGAATGTCCCTTATTCTTGGTGGGTAAGGAACGCTAAAGCCTACCATTTTGCCGAACAGATTGAGTTGTACTACGGCATTCTCGAGGTGGATGGGTATTGGTGCCAAATGCCCACTGCAACAGAAAGGATTCATCGTCCACCCCCTGGATACGTGGGGGTGTACACTAGGCAATTACAGTATGGGCTCCGATTCCCCCTGAATCCCTTCGTCAGGGATCTACTGAGAGAGTACAGGATCTCCCTGTGCCAGTTGAAGGGTGATGACGTATTTTTGGGTGTGCCGGTTCTTCGGTCTCGAGCCGAACCTGCACTGTTTTAAGAAGGTGCACAAGCTTGTGCCGAACACCCAGAGTAGGTATGTCACCATGGCTCTGGCTGGTATCGGATTGAGAGTCATCCACAATATTTAACGATGTGGCCGAACGACTCTTCAGACAAAAATTAGAGAGGCCAATGGATCTGGGTCAGGGCACCTGCAGATCCTGACCATCCCTATTTCTTCGGCGCTCCTCGCTATCTCTCCGAACCTGACCCAGACATGCAGGACTTGGGTCCCGAAGAGCCTGACACTGCTAGCCATCCCAACTATCAACAAGTGTTTCTCTTCGGGAAGAAGGAAAATCCCAGAGGGACTGGCCGGTTGAAGCATATTCCGGAGAACTGGCTTCCAGACTCTTACTATGCCTTCCAAGAGAACATGCTAGCGGTTGTCGGCCTCAGTCGAAAGTTTCGAGATGGTAAGCACCTTCGGCTGGGGCCGAGGACTTGCATTTTTTCTTTTATTTTTTATTTTTTTATTTTGCATTTACTTCAGCGCTTTTCAACGTCTGTTTCATTGCACTGATTCATTCTCTTTGCTTTTCAGAGCTGAACGAGAGCAACTCCAAGATTGACTACGAGTGTCTGGGAGTAAATGTCGAAAAGGTTGTGCTAGATCGCGCCCCTGCAATCACTGACCCAAAGAAGCGCCCGTTGCATCTGCATTCAACAGGTCTTCAGATTGAGGCTGCTGCAGACTACCTAAGGCAGAAACCTTGGTGGGCGAAGTGAGATCCTCTGAGGCGTCAGTTACCTGAAGAGGAGGAAGCTGCCCGGACTGCTGAAGAGGTAGCTAGGGCGGTTGAGGCCCTAGAAGGAGGTGAAGGGACCTCCTGAGATGCCGAAGAGGAAGCAGCGGCAGACGAGGCTCAGCCGAGAACCTTGGTAAGTTCTTCAGAACTTAGCATTTCTTCCCTCTTTTCTTCTTTTTTTTTGTTTTACTCACACCTTTCTTGCCCCCCACTTTCTGCAGTCTGAAGAAGAGAGCAGAAGGAGAAGAGAGGGTAAAGCTCCTGTCCGTCCCGAAGACCTTTCGGAATCTGAGTCTTCGGATTCTAAAAATATGGACGAGCAACCTCTAACCAGAAAGAGGAGGAGGACGGGTCCAACAGTAGTGGGCCCGAATGAATTTGAGCTGAGGCCGATGCCAAGCCTCACTATAAGGGAGCCTGTCGAAGGTAGAGGCAGGGTTCCCAGAGTTCCTAGGGGTCCTTCACCCCCAGTTCAGCCACCACCACCGATCCCACCACCTCCCTAGACCCCTCCACCACCTCTTGAAACTCAAGAGATGGAGGTGGATCAACGAACTCTTGATCCAAAGGATGGGGTTCAGGAGGAGGTGCCGAACCAAGAGAGCGCTGCTAAGCTCTCTAACGATGAAGCTACTGTTGGCGGGGCAGCTAAAGAGGTGGTTGTAGCTGAAAAAGCAGCTGAAACTGCAACCAATGAAGGTTTTGCTGCTGAGATTCAGCAAGAGGTTGACGCTCTCCTGGATCAACCTGAAGAAGAGGTTGAGACGATCAACCTAGAGGACACTGCTGAAGAGACGGGGGACCAAAATGCTGAAGTCCCTTCGTCTTCAATTCCTTCTATCCAGACTTTTAGGTCTGAGGATATGGGGTTCCATGTCCCCTTCATCAACATTCCCGATAGCGTCCGAGAGACCATCTGGGGAAATCATCGAGAGGAGGCTGTGGCCTTCTTTGGTGACTTCTCTGGTTTGTCCGAAGTAGATCGGGCAAGAGAGTGGTCACTTAAGGCCACTGCTGGAATGGGAGAGTCTAGCCGAAGGGTCTCTGACCCTGCAATAGACAACCAACGGCTGCTGATGCAGGTACTCCTTTACTTTTGCAATTTCAGCTCTTCAGTTCAGTTTTTTTTACTGACTCGTGCACAATCAGACTCTTACTGTAAAGCTGATAGACTCACTCCAGAACAAGCTGGAGATTGCCCAGGCTGAGGCAAAGCTGGCTGAGATGAAGATTAAGGCAGCCGAAGAGAAGCAAGCTGAGGCCGAAAAATATGAGAAGCAGGTTGCTGAGGCCCTCCAGAACTTCTGCAATGCTATGCAGAATGAAGTCCTCCCCACTGTTCTTGAAGGTGAAAAGCTCATCAACGAGTATGGGGCCGTTGACATCCCCAGCTTCAGAGCCGACATTGAGCGCCGAATAGTTGAGGAGGTCGGCACAAGGGTGTCCAGCCAAACTGAAGAGCTGTGACAGAGGATAGAGGTGCTGGAGGCCCAGGAAAAGACTTCCAATGAGGCAATGAAGGCCAAGGATGCTCAGATCTCTGTGGCCAAGACCGCTGCTGAATCCCAAAGTCAGAGGCTGCAAGAACTAACTGACCAGCTGAAGGCTAAGGAAGAGGATCTGTCTCAGGCTGAGACTGCTATTGGCTTGGTCCGAAACCAGTTGAACAACACCAACGAAGCAGCCAATAGGGTTTAGCTGCAACTAGACGAGGCCAAGGAGAAGCTGGAGGAACAGCATGAGACCTCCTAGAAAAATTTGGAGGAGGTTAAGAAGAAGCTGGCCGATGCTGAGGCTCAGCTAGCTACCAAGGTTTACTCCAAGGCTGAGTTTGCAAAGGCCTTCAGCAACGGGTACAAGGTGGCTCGAAGGTTGGCCCTCCACGCTGCTCCTGAACTGGACTGGTACCAATGCGAGATTTGGGCTGAAGATCCCAAGGATCCTCATATGCAGTTCGCTAGTCAAGCTGAGATAGATCTTGAGGTCCGTCTCAAAGCTGAGGAGATGGAGGACACTGAAGCTGAAGAAGCTGAAAACAGAGAGAAAGAAGCTCAAGCTCAAGCTCAGCCCGCTTCTTCAGCTGCCGGAATTGATGCTACCAAAGAGCCCAACGTCGCTGATCAGCCTGATCCTTCAGCTGAAGCCTAGGGACTCGGGCAATCGTCTTCAGAATCTTACGGATCAACCTGTGCTTAACTTCTGACTTGCCGCTTCTGGATTTTTTGCCTTTGTTTTTGCTTCAGCTTGCCTTGGTGTACAAAAACTTCAATTTTTGTCTTGTACGCATTTCGGCAGCTGTAATTTTCCGCTTGTGGGCGGCTGCCGATGCTTTTATTATTCTCTGGAACATTTCAACTTTGTAGTTCGTCATCCGAACTTGTTTCTCATTAATCTGATGTTTTTCCTTCCATTGCTTTGCTTTAAACCTGCGCATTAACCTGATTTTTTGGAAAAATTTGCTAAGTAAGAAAGCCTTCAGCTCTAGAAATCTTAGCTGATGATAATTTGCACTTGTAGTGTCTGTTTCCCCCCAGAAATTTGAAGATTTTATCTTCGGATTTCTGAGATGATTGCCCATCCCTTTTGGTTATAGACGAAGCTTCTAATATTTCGAAAAATTTCCAACAATTGTGCTATTATTCTTGATTTTCCGTCTATCTGAAAGAATGGATATCTGGGACACAAGGCCAACTTAAGGCAATGTCTCAGACAGTGGCCCTCTGGGATACAGGGCTCAGTTAAGGCAATATCCCAGATTCGTCCATGGACTCATTGCCTTGGAGAACAAATCTTACTGAAGCATTTGCTTCAGCTAAAAGACCAGAGTTCTACTATAGGCGAGTTTATCAGCAATCCGAAACCTGATGCCTTAAAGGCGAAGGTTTCAGACATGGCTGAAGAAAACCCTTAAAAGAGTAGATAGAATGAAGAAAAATGAAAGAATAAAAATTGCAAACGTTTATAGAAATGGTGGCTCTGAGGCCTTTCATTAATAACTGGAAAATGTACATACAAATATTGTTCCGCCCCGAAGGGTTTACATATGATATTTCTTAAGTAAATTAGCATTCCAGTGATTTTTCAACTCAGTCCCATCCAACTGCCGAATCGGTATGTTCCTGCCTGAATCTCATCATAGATCTCGTAGGGTCCCTCCCAAGTGGCTGAGAGTTTCCCATGGATTCGGCTTTTCTGAACTGCAGCAGCCTTCCGAAGGACGAGTTCTCCAATTTTGAAAGGCCTCGAATGAACCCTTCGGTAATAAAATTTGCTGATTCTTTGCTTGTATGCAGCCATTCTATCCCAGGCTGAGTCTCTTGCTTCGTCAAGGAAATCAAGAGATTCCTTCATAAGTTGCTCATTCTCAGCCGAGAAGTGGTGCACTCGCAGACTTTCAGAACTGATTTCCACTGGAAAGACGGCTTCGGCGCCATAAACTAGCTCAAAAGGTGAGTGGCCCATTGCCTCTTTTTCAGTTGTCCAAAGTGACCAGAGGGTTCCAGGGAGTTCCTCTATCCACTTGGACTTTTGGTCTTCAACCCTCTTCTTCAGAGCATTGAGGATCTGCTTATTTGCAGCTTCGACTTGACCATTACTTTGCGGGTGACATACTGCTGAGTACGCCAACTTGATGCCAAACTGGTCAGTATATCGCCTCAACGACAAATTATCAAATTGCCTTCCATGATCAAAGACAAAAACTTTCGGAATACCAAAGCGAGTGATGATATTCTGCCAGATGAATTTTCTGACAGTTTGCTCTGTGATATTCGAAGTTGCTTCGGCCTCAATCCATTTGCTGAAGTAGTCTATTCCAACTATCAACCATCTTTTTTGGTAGGGATCATCTGGAAAGGGACCCAAGATATCCAGCCCCCATTGGGCAAACGGAAGCGGATTCAAGATCGGCTGAAGGTCTTTAGCTGACTGATGGAAAACTGGTGTGAATTTTTGGCATTTTACACACTTTCTGACCAGCTCCTTAGCGTTTGAGATCATGGTGGGCCAGTAGTACCCAGCCCTCAATGCCTTGTGGGCTAAGGTTCTTCCCCCAATGTGGTTCCCGCAGATGCCGAGGTGAATTTCCCGAAGGATGTAATCAGCATCTGTTGGGCCCACGCATTTTAGTAATGGGGCTGAGAAGGATTTTTTCAGAAGCTCCCCTCTGAAGACAATGAACCTTGAGCTGGTTCGCTTCAGCTTGGAGGCTAAAATTTTATCTTCGGGAATTTCTCCCCGAAGCTTGAAGGCTAGGATGGGATCCATCTAGCTTGGTTCCTGGTCAACGTAGCACACTTTAGGTGCTTCGTCGACACTTCTTTCTCGGTGCACTTCTACATAAACAGATCGGTTCAGCTCAGTGAGAGTTGAACTAGCAAGTTTAGAGAGTGCGTTGGCTTGAGCATTCTGGCCCATTGGGATAAGCTGAACCTCAAAAGTTCTCAGCTTTGCAATGACTGATTTGATCTTGGCAAGGTAGGCTATCATTGAGGGCTCTTTGGCCTCATAGTCACCTCTGATCTGATATGCAACTAGCTGAGAATCTGTCTTCAGACAGACATGTTCGGCTTCCAAAGATATGCACAACTCTAGGCCAGCCACTGCTGCCTCATATTCGGCTTCGTTGTTCGAGGCTTTGAAAGATAATTTGAGTGCATCCTCAAAGGATTTACCTTCGGGAGAGGTTATCACTACCCCTACCCCCAAACCATTTACGGTGGAGGATCCATCCGTAAAAACGGTCCAGACTTTCTTTTCTTCGTCTAGCGTCTCCTGGTACAAGCATTCGGCCAGGAAGTCCGCTAGAGCTTGAGCCTTGATGGCTGCTCTTGGCTGGTAGCTGATGCTGAACTCGGTGAGCTCAAAAGCCCACTTGGCCGACCTACCAGATTTTTCAACTTTGCCAAGGACTTTTTCCAGCGGCTAATCAGTTAGGACCACTATTTGATGGCAATCGAAATAAGCCTCAGCTTCCGAGCAACTACCACTACTGCCAATGCAACTTTTCGAGTAGAGGGTAGCGAGTCTCGGCATCCGAGTGTGGCTGACGAAGTAGATCGACTGCTAAACTTTATTTTCTTCCTTTAGCAGCACCGCACTGATAGTGGCTGGGCTGACAGCTACGTACAAGTACAGGGGTTCTCCTTCAACTGGGCAAGCCAGCGTCGGGAGTTGAGCCAAGTGCTCTCGGAGCTGCTTGAAGGCTTCTTTTTGCTCGTCTTCCCAGACAAGCTCTTTTGTTTTTGGGAGCTTCAGGGCTTTGAATAAAGGTAACCCCTTGTCCAAGGCTCTAGAGATGAACCTTGTCAGGGCTGCCATTCTTCCGGTGAGCCGCTGAACGTCCCTCTTTGTTTTCGGCTCGGGAAGATCGAGCGCTGCTTGCACCTTTGCGGGGTTGGCATCAATCCCTCTTTTGCTAATCATGAAGCCGAGAAATTTCCCAGACTTCACGCCGAACACACACTTCTTCGGATTCAGCTTCATATGGTGCTTCCTTAAGGTGGCAAAGGTTTCAGCCAGGTCCTTAACATGGTCTTGATCTTTTTTGCTTTTGACAATGGAATCGTCAACATAAACTTCCATGTTTCGGCCTTTCTGATCGGCGAAAACCTGATCCACCGGCCTTTGATAAGCTGCCCCCGCATTTTTCAATCCGAAGGGCATCATTTTATAATTGTACACCCCGGCGTTCGTGACGAATGTCGTCTTTGCTCGGTCATCGGAGTGCATGAAGATCTGATGGTACCCCGAGAATGCATCCATGAAACTAAGCAAGGCATGGCCACTTGTCGAGTCGACTAGCTGATCGATCCTCAGCAAGGGATAAAAATCCTTCGGACAAGCCTTATTTAGGTCAGTGAAGTCAACGCACATTCTCCAGGTGTCATTCGCCTTCTGAACCATCACCACATTAGCCAGCCATTCTGGATACTGACAGGGTTCGATGAAGCCTGCATCCAGCAGCTTTTTGACTTCGGCTGCGATGTCTCGGTTCTTGCTTGCGGAGTAATTCCGCTTCTTTTGCTTAACAGGCCGACACGTGGGGTCGACGTTAAGCTGGTGAGAGATGAGGTATGGGCTTATCCGGGGCATGTCAGCTACCGAGAAAGAAAACACATCTCGGTTGTCCCGAAGGAGTTGGATGAGCTCAACGCGGACTTGTGGATCAAGATCCAGCCCAGTTGTGACACATTTTTCGGCGTCTCCTTCGGTCAACTCGACCGTTTCAGTCTGCTGATCCAGCTCCATTGCTTTGGGGTCGTATTCTTCATCATCTGGCCTGCTGTCAATATCAGCTGGCGTCCCAGACTTTTTCTTCGGCTGGCTCTCTGAGTCGTTCGGCTCAGATGAAGAACTAGTCTTTTCTTTCTCTGACCGCTTCTCTTTGGCCAGAGAAACTTGGGCCGAAGTACTTAGGCCTTTCGGCTTCCTCGCACTTGGCTCTTTTTCTTTTTCCTCCTCATCCTCGTCATTGTCCTCCGAACGACTAGTGGATGGCTTGAGGTAATTGCACCTTTGGGCTTCCTTTTGGCTGCCCTCAATTCTTTCGTCTGAAACATAGATCATCATCTGATGATACGTTGAGACTACCCCTTGAATCTCGTGAATCATAGGTCTCCCCATGATCACGTTGTACACTGAAGGAGCATCAATGACCAAGAATTCGGTCATGACGTTCCTGGCTGCTTTGCCGCGGCCGATGGTGACGGGAAGTGTAACCTTCCCGTCAGGATAAGTTGAAGACCCGTTGAATCCGGATACCGGGTAGGGTACCGGCGTGAGGTGCTTGGGCTTCAACTTGATCTGATTGTAGGCCGTTCGGAACAAAATGTTTGCTCCGCTACCACCGTCGACGAGGACTCGACTGACGTCGTGGTTGGCCACCGTGGCGATGATCACCAACGGGTCCTCATGAGGGTACGTCACCCCCCGACAGTTGGTGGATGTGAACGTCATGTTCGGCACCGGCGACTGGGGTGGCTGGATATCAGCATTGTTCACCTGATGGGTCAGAACCCTGAGGTGACGCTTGTGCTCCCTCCAAGAACATGTTCCTCCCGAAATAACATGTATTGGAGCAAATTTTTCCTCCGAAGCTTTGTTGTTGTTCTTTCGGGGGAAGTCAATTTCTTGCCGAGAGTCTTTTTCGGACTTCTCAGCTTCTTTTCTTTCGCGGTGATCCGCGATATATTTTTTCAAGTACCCTTTCCAGACTATATCCTCGATCTGGTCCTTCAGCTGGATACACTCTTCAGTGTTGTGTCCCGGGGATTCATGGAACTCACACCACTGATTCTTATTTTTCTGTTGATACCACTGGGGAAGTGGTCTCGGCTTTCGGTAACTCTGCTCCCCTTTCGTTACGCTGTAGATTTTAGCGCGCGGGAGGGCGAGCGGAGTGTAGGATTCATATCTGCCCAAGTGAGGCGCAGATTTGTCCTTCTTCAACTCGTTGGCCGAAGATTGTTCAGGGGCTTTCGCCTTTCCTTTCGACTTCTGGCCTTGGCCTTCGGTCGATTGTTGTTTTTGTTTCCCGCCCCCAGTTTGAGGTTGGGTTTTTATTTTGTTCCACTCTTCGGCTCGGATGAACTTATCCGAAGCGCTAAGAACCTCCTCCAAGGTCTGAGGTGAATTCATGACCATGAAGTCGGAGAACGGTCCAATCTGAAGGCCGTGCTGAAGAGCAAAAATGGCCAACCCTTGATCCAGCCGAAAAATGCTGGATGACTCGTTGCTGAAGCGAGTCAGGTAGTCCCGGAGGCTTTTGGCCTCCCGTTGGTGCAGGCTCATGAGCTCTACCGTTGTCTTCTCTCAACGATTTGCCGTAGAAAAATTGCTCTTAAACTTGGTGGATAGATCATCCCACCCAGTTATGGAGCCTTCCTTTACCCCCTTGGAGATCCACGCTTGCGCGACCCCCTTGAGAGTGGTGGGAAAATATTTGCACAAGGTCGCTTCGGACCTGGGGCACAGTTGCATATGCCCCTCATAAGAGGCAATATGGTCCTTCGGATTCGAAGTCCCATCATAAGTGATGTGCGACGGGATTTTAACCGTCGGCACATGCTCTTCCAAAATCCATTGCTCGAATGGAGAACTGGTAGGAAGCATCACGGCCTTGCCCTTATTTATGGCCGGAGGAACCGCGCTCCGCCCTCTCAGAGAGGTAGAAGTGGTTTTCGTTCCTCGGTCAGAAGGCTGGGCCTCGGCTCCAGGGAAGGAGAGGCGACTGTGCACACTCGGCTCCCTGTGACCGAGGCGGTCGAGGACGCTTCGGCGAGTAGTGTCTGGCCGAGAGGCAGAACTGCTGCTTTTGTTAGTCTTGCTCTGGATGAGCTGGGTGTCAGATTCCTTGAAGTAGTGCGAGTTCCTTCTTCTTTCTCGCTCTGTCCTCCAAGTGTCTTCCTCCTATTCATCTGCCAGCTCCCTGAAGGAGGAGGGTTTCCCCCCTCCTGGCCGAGCCTCCTCCGCTGATTCCTGGTTTGCTTAGGTGTTCGGTCGCGTGGAGGTGGCACGTTTTGGGCCCTCATGGCGTCCATGAATACCGCCAGGGCTCTCACTACCTTTTCCGAGTTGAGCACCGTCAAAGGTGTCCTCGGCTGAGAACGAGAGTGAGAATGGATGCTCAAAGGCTGGCTCCGAGCATTGGATTGAGTCCTGTTGTTGGACTGATTTTCAGCATTGGACCGAGGAGGACTCGTCCGGTGCTGAGAGTGAATGGAGGGAGATTGAGATCTCCCTTGGGATGCCCTCTCCGAACTGGAGGGTGGTGGCGACGGAGAAGAAGGGTCCAAGGGCCTCTTCCTCGGCGTCATTCGACTCTTCTGTGATGGAAAAGGGTCGCTTTTCGATTTCTTGTTCTTGCGATTCTTAGCCATTGGTACTAAGATTCAGGTAGAACAATTGAGATTGGCCTAAAGATTTTTTGAAAGTCCTCCCCACAGACGGCGCCAAATTATTTCGGGTAAAACAATGAGACCTTCGGCAAGGTCCTTCTGAGGTGGCTGAAGACTGGGCTCAGTCCAAGTGGTGTTGGGCCGAGGGTTTCCTGCACAGCAAACACATGTAAACTAGTCTCGGGGGTTATGCCGAGGGAGGCCCCTTCCGTGTAGAGAGAAATAGCTATGCAAGAGTATTAATTGCTTGAGGCTATGTGTGAATGAATAATAAATGGTACAATTGATGGCTTTTATACCTTTGCATAAATAGAAGAATGGGCCTAAGCCAAATGGGCTTGCCACATGGACTTGGACCTTGACTTGACTTTGACTTGGCATGAATTGGAGAGTTGAACCTTGGACCTTGGGCTTAGAATTGAATCATTTATGGACTAGGCCCAATTAGATAAATTGGACCCCAACACCTGGAATTAGGTGTTTTGGCCTGATTTTAATGATCTATTTTGTCTAGTTTGGATTGGTAAATTAGTTTGATTAAGTGTACAGGAATGACTAAGTTTTGACCTTACTCTTACACTAATGTATAAATAAATAAATAAATAAATAAAACATAGTCAAATGAAAATCATATTAAATTCACATCATGTGTACATTACAAATACTACTCTCTTTGTACTTGAATATTCACCTGATTTTGACAAGAATAAGTGATACAAAGTTCATAAAATAAATTAGGAGGGAAGATCTATTCCTCACTCTCGATCAACACTTCATAAAGTCGTAAATGTACAATTTTATACTCCTTTCGTGTTTTGTCCCAGAATAATTGATACACTAAAATTTTATTTATCAACTTTGTCCATCTCTTATTGCTATTATAAAAAGATTTTTATAAAAACTTGATATTCTAATAATATACATTGAGACAAATCTAACAACAATTTACTTATTAATATTTTATTTTATATAATAGCAATAATAATATATCTAAATACATAAATTCTTATATGTGGTTGTGGCCATCCATCATGGAGTAGTTACTCGATCATCATTGTTATAGACGTTACTTTGTCACTGTTATAGGGGAACTCGGTCGGTGTTATAGAAGTTACTCGTTCAATATTACATGGTTTTACTCGGTCAGTTTTTATAGAATTTATATCGGTCAGTATTATATGGATTTTACTCGTTCAGTTTTATAGAACTTATAGAGGCTACTTTGTTCTTTTACAAGCTGTCGCATGGTGTGACCTAAATAAGTGTTAGTGTGTTACACTTTCTTTTTGGCAAAAAACTATAGTACATTTAAATATATATCTCTCTCATCTCATGGTTTCCTTCCAAACCCACTACGGAGTACTACTTTTTTTTTTTTTTTTTGAAAGAAGTCCTAAAGGATACTAAATTTCATTAATAAAAGCCATGCGGCATCTACAATTGACAAGGAACGATAATGAAAACGAATTTAACAAAATCAAACAAGAACTAATCGGGGAAGGGCTAAGAATCCAAATACATAAATATAACAATTCGGCACATCTTGATTCGTTGTCTCATACAACTTTTTGAGTGGATCCGTCGTCGCTTCGCAATTTTGTGAGAAAGTAAATTCTTGTGCTAATTCCATAATTCGAATTCAAGCCATAATCAATAGTAACCTCGCACAACCGGAGACTAAATTAAGCACAAATAAAACCTTGTCTTTCGAAGGAGTACGAAAAACCTTGTCTTGCGAAGGAGATCGAAAAACCCTTGTCTTTCAAAGGAGATAAACCCTTTCTTTTGAGGGAGACATTATTGTAACCTAAAATAAAAGAGTTAAAAGAAAATAAAGATTGGGGCTTTCCACCAGGGAAATTTGATGGAAGCCCCTTTAAAATTGACAATGGAGACTAGGTTTAGGAGAGAGAAGAGAGAAAAGGAGGCTAGGGTTTAGATATTGTACACACGGAGTACTACTTTTTTATTATTTCCTGCCTCACACGTTCATTATTTTTTAATAAATTATTAACTTTACTATCTTTCTTATTTTATTAGTCAATTCAATTACCTTAAATATGTGCCAATTAAAATATAACGCTTCTTAGAAGTATCCAAATTTGCAATAGATCAAGTTACTTTTGAATTGGGTCGGGCAGATACAGAGTAAGTTTTTGACACTTTCACAAAGCACATCTATGTTGTTAACTTGTTACTTATTTTCTCTTATTTTTGATTGACGATTGACAATTGACATTATATTGCTCAAGGAAGTGAGGAACTCCAGCTTGATTTAACTCATATTGCCTAATTTGCCTTTTTTCCTTGTTTTCAATTTTTCCCCTTTAGAGCTCTTTCACGCTCACCCCTCTTTCTCTCTCCTCCATTAAAGCGTACTCTGACTTCTCCATTGAAGCGGCTTCCGAGCTTTCTATCCTCCATTGAAGGCATTGAGGCATTTTTTGAGGTAAATATATTTTTCTCCATTTTTTTGGGTTACAGTGTATCAATTTTGTACTCTGGGGTTTAATTCACGCTGTTGTTATTAATTTCATTGTTAGCGGTCAATTTAGGGTTCTTCTAAGGTGGATTATTGAACTATTAATTATAATTACTTAAGTTATGAAAGATTATTGATCGATTTTGTTGCTAGTGTTTTGCTGCGCGCTGCTATTAATTTAAGTCGATATTCTTAAGTGAGATGAATTTTATGTGATTTTTCGAGCCTAATTTGATAATTGAGTAAAATTTGTTTGCTAATGTTTTGCATTTTTGAACATTATTGGCTAGCGCTGGCAATTATCTACAGAATTTCGAAAATTCCATACTCTTATTATGTGATTTTTCGAGCTTAATTTGATGATTGAGATGTGGTTGTTAATGAATTACATTTTTGGAGCCTTATTCGTTGGCTGGCTCTGGCAATTATCTACAAAATTTGAAAATTACACATTCGTATACTCCGTATTATACTTCATTTAAGGCAATAGGTACGTTCATATATTCGGTCAAAGCTATAACTACAGCACAAAAATGGTGATTGCTTTATTGTTTTTTCTAGCTTTAGGAGAACTTGAACATTACAAAGAAATCGTAGACATATGCTATGTTGTAGAAGGAAGATTTGGAGGATGGAATTTTAGGATAGGAGAAAATACAAGTATTCAATATATAATCATAAGAACCAAAACGAAGACCCTTGACTAAATTCATAAGCACATAGCAAGCAGTGCAGCTTGTTAGGTAACTTTGTCATCAACATTTGTGAAGTTTCAGACGGATTTCATAACCCATATACTGGAGATGCCTGCCAAAGTGTACCAAATCATCAGAGAACATAAGATCAGCACTAATCAAGTGATAAACTAAAGACACACCTAACTTGTACAAAAGCCAAGGAAAAAAAGATAATTAATTCATTACAGTGTGTTAGGATATAAAATTAAAAAAAGAAAGGGAGTGAAGAGGAAGAGAGAGAAGGGGAGGGGAAGGAGGAAAAAATTTAATTCCATTGTTTGGATGATGGAAAATAGGAGGGAACGGGAGGGAAATTTGAAGCACGGGAAAGGAGAGAGAAAGTAAAAAGGGGTGAAAATTGGGCAAAAAAGTAGGGGGAAAGGAGGTTAGAATAGAAACAAGGGAAAGAGATGAGTAAAACTTATGTGTGGATTATAACATTTTCTTTCCAAATCTCTCCAAACTTGGAGAGATTAATTTCTTAAATATTGAAGGACACAATTTCCTTCCATTCCCCTCATCTCCTTTTCCCTCACCTTCTATGTTACATGGACTCTTTATTTCATCTTAACTACCCATGTCGGACCCTTGATACTTGGACACTTTATTTTTAGTTCAAAATATGGAATTTTTTCACAAAATAATCGAGTCGGATGCTTGGACATGTACCTGTGTCGGACATGGGTATCCTAGTCCATGTAACGTAGCTAACCTTCTTAATGTACTATCCAAACAATGGAATCTCTCTCTCTCTCTCTCTCTCTCTCAAATCCTTAAATTTTCAAACTCACGGTCAGTAGTCACCCTACGTATTCAGATTTACCACTTACAACCACTAACATGATAAGTTAAACCCTTAAATACACTAGATAAATCTTTTTAGTCTGTTAGTTGTTTATATAAGCGGGTTTGACTAGATGATTGTATAAGTTCGTTGTGTACAAGTGTTTGGTATATATTTGTTAACTAATAGCTACATTGTGTAAAATGATCAATAAGGATCTATGCATAATTTATCAGCTTGAGCAAACGTGGTAGAGGATAATACATTTGATCAACTTTGGGATAGGAGAGTTGTTTTCTCTCAAGTCCTCACCTACCACAAACCTCTCTCCCCAAAAAGCTCATTTTTTTAGCATTTTCAAAATTAGCCTTTTAGACTCAAAACGAATATCCCTCTACCAAACACTCACCTCAAAAATATGATTCAAAAAAGTGAATTGTTATGTTATGGTAGTACCCTTGTTGGGGTAATTTACAAATAGGTCATGACAGTCATTCTGTTACCTAAATTCGTTCCACGAATATGGTAATACTAAGTAAGCTTATAGTGCCAAGGTGGGTTCTAGATGATTATGGTGAATTAATTAAAATCAGATTTACTATGATGCTAACTCATTGTTTTTAAGTATAAACTACTTGCTTATATATAGTGATGGAGTCATTATAATATGAATTTGCTTTACCAATTTAATAACTAGAATAATATTTAAACTATTTTTCCAATCTATTAGCATCAGTTAAGGAAGTATTAATTAGGTGTGGGTTTAAAGATTGGAACCATGGTCTAGTGTAATTATTATAGAATCCTAATGAGACCTTGAGTTAGTATCCATGTCATGTGATTTTAGTTGCATCTTCTAAAGAGTATATCACGTCAAAGAGGGTTATGAATTCCATACCTTTATGATTATAAGCGTTGACTTAATGCATAATTTACATACATTATTCTTAGTAAAATGTTTAAACTGGATGATTCTTAGCAAGACTTACATATGGTTCTAATCCGAATGGTTATACGCCCTTGATAAACCAATATACCTTAGTATTAGAGAATTTTCTCATATTCAAACTTCAACTTAATTCCATGCTTCAACTCTAATAGTTGAACTTATTTAGTAGAGGTGAAATCAGTTTCTGAAGATGTGGGTTTTCATTGCGATATTGCTGATTCCTCGGAATAAGTGTTCTGTATTCTCTTTTAATTTTATTTTCAGTGACTGCTTATGTTCATGCAGTGGAAGTTTATTGATGAATTTACTAATATGCGATAGTTGATTATGCAGCTTGATGATAGCACTCTGTACATCCTGCATAAATCTTGTTTTTTCTTATTTAACTCCCCTCCTTTTTACTTTAAATAGATGTCGCTAAGAAAAGCTCCACTTCCTCGCATACTTATCAACAATGCATCCTGCATGCGAAATGCCCAACAAATTTTGCGCCATGTTAATGCCTCTGTTCATGATGGCGGTGCACTTGTGCTGACAGGTAGCAATGGTTCAGGCAAAAGCACTTTCCTCCGCATGTTAGCTGGCTTCTCCAAGCCTTCTGCTGGAGAGATCCTTTGGAATGGCCATGACATTACGCAGTCAGGAGTATTTCATCAGTATAAGCTCCAGCTTGGATGGGTTTCTCTGAAAGATGCTGTCAAGGAAAAATTTACAGTCTTGGAGAATATTCAGTGGTTTGAACTTCTGGAAGGAAAAGAAGGAAGATCTCTTCCAGCCTTGGAGCTTATGGGTTTGGGAAGGTTGGCAAAGGAAAAGGCAAGGATGCTATCAATGGGTCAGCGAAAAAGACTTCAACTTGCTAGGCTGCTGGCAATTGATAGGCCTATATGGTTGCTGGATGAGCCATCTGTTGCTTTGGATGATGATGGGGTAAAATTATTGGAGTATATAATTGCTGAGCATCGTAAGAAGGGAGGAATTGTGTTTGTGGCAACTCATCTGCCTATTAAGATTGATGATGCAATGTATTTGAGGTTGCCACCTAGATTTCCTAGACGGATGACTTTGATTGATATGCTTGATCGCAGTGACATTGCTTGATTTTATGAAGCTGGTGATTAATTTCTTTGAGGTTATTATAAATTTAAACCAAGACTGAGGCATGCTTATTAGTTTTTCATCAGTAAACTCGCTAACAGCATATGGCACTCGACTTCTTCCCCATGCTAGACCTTTGCAACGTTTAACTCCATCAGCAGCAAACAAACATTGGCTTTGGCGAGGATTTATTTCGTTGAGAACTCAAATTCATTTGTTTTCTCTGGGCCTTTTATGGTGTTGTAGTGGGGTTTCTCTAGTTCATTGGGTCTTTATTCTACAATCAGCTCGCAACCCTTTCGTTGCACTCCAAAGTGATGAATGCTGCCTGTGTGATTGTGAATTATGTTGGCATTTTTGTTCCGCGGTGATGTATTATAGAATCAGCATATTGAGAACTGAAAGAGCATTACGAATGTTGCGGGCTCTAGCCTCTCTCTTATGGAGTGGAGTTTATGGTAGATTATAAAACACACATTGGAATTATGCTCCATGAAGTTACAGTTCCAAGTAACTGCATTAGTTCGATTTTTTGCTGTCTATGAATTTTATCTTGGATATTAAATCCTTAATCTGCCTGCCTTCATAGAATTGCAAATCCGTATTATTTGTGTACAAAGTTCGAGATTAATACTCATATTGATTAATGGCTTGTTTGTTAATAATTTATAGCTTTGATTTCTTTTTCTTTTTTTTTTTTTTTTTCCCCAAGCAATCCCTCAAAACCATATAAAAGAAATATCCCTCCAAAATCTTCAACCACTTAACTTAATGATACCTAATTAAAAAACAATGGGGAAAAAAAATCTCATCCTACAACAAAAGTAAATACCCACCCTTGCCAAAATATTTCGAGGTGCTAATTTTATGACTAATAAATGGCTAGGAATTATTCATCTAAATCATAGAGTTTACTACCATTTATACTGGGAGAACACTTTGGCTACGTATTATTATATATTTTCTTTCCAAAATAACTTTATTAAAAAAAAACTTATTGTTATGTAAAATTAAGCTTTGTATCCAAATTATGACTTTTGCTTTATATAAAATTGAAGTATACTTCCTAATAGTACAACCCGAAACTAAGAGAAAAGGAAGGTAGTTATTGTGATCATGTTCATGAAAATGCTGCGTATGCGGCATTGGTGTCACGTACTCCATAATAGTACAACTCAATCCCCCATAGGCATCCCAAATACGAAGTAAGGAGCACAGAAACACCCAATATCCCACCATCATTGTTAACTTGGTTCCATTTCCTCTTTCAAGAATGCAAATGGTGCAATGCCGATGAGTAAAACGAATCAATATGCAACCATTCAATGCAGAGGATATTTCAGATTAAATTTAGAGGAAGAGAGAAGATAGAATGTGATTGCTTAGCCAAAAGGAATTACACCCTACACATTTATAGCATGACCTTAGAGAATTTATAACAAACTAAGTGCTAGCTAATTATTCCATACACTGAACCCGAGAAAACTTTAACATAAAGGAAAGAAAAGGACAAAATAGCAAAAAAAAAAAAAAAAAAAGAAAAGAAAAGATGCTTGAGGCTATGACATGGCAGCTAATATGGAGAAGAATAGGATTATGGCAGTAATCTTATTAATCCCCCTCAAGCTTGTGAGTGAGTGAAAGGAGCTCCCAGCTTGAACACATGAGAGTTATGCAGCTTGACAAGAAGAACTTTGGTGAGGATGTCAGCAACCTGATCACAGGAGGAAACTTTCTCAGGCTTAATTGTACCCTTTAGAACTTGATCACGCACATAATGGCAATAAATCTCGACATGTTTAGCGCGCTCATGCAGAACCGGATTAGCTGCAATTGCTAAAGCTGCCTAATTATCACACTTGAGAATACCTGGAGGAAGGTTCTTAAGTTCCAAGTCCTTGAGAAGAGCATTCAACCAAGTGACTTCACAAGTAGTCAAGGCCATAGCCTTATACTCGGCTTCAGCAGAAGATCTGGAAATGACTGATTGTTTCTTGGTTTTCCAAGAGATTGGAGAATTACCAAGAAAGATGCAATAGCCAGTTGTAGATTTTCTAGAGATTGAACAGCCAGCCAGTCATTGTCACATTAGGCAGTCAATGTAGCAGCAAAGCGCTAGAGGCAAGAAGAATGCTACGAGAGACTAAACCGGCAAGATAGCGCAACAACCTTTTAGCAGCCTGCATATGAGCAGTTGTAGGGCGTTGCATGAACTGAGTCAGAATGAGAATAGAGAAGGCAATGTTTGGCCTTGTTATGGTGAGATAAATCATTTTTCCAAGTAATCTTTGATATGAACTTGGATCAGGGAGAGGATCACCCTTCTCTGCAGTCAACTTGATGTGTCTATCCATAGGGAGAAGCAAAGGCTTGGAGTGGAGCATGCCAAACTCTTTCATAATATCACTGGTGTATTTCTTTTAAGATAGAACTGATAATCTCAATGCCAAGAAAGTATCTCGCTGGCCCCAAATCTCTCATGTGAAAGACTTCAGAGAGCATTGATGTGAGACTATCAATATCAGTCAAGCTATTGCCACAAATAAGCAGATCATCACATAGATTAGCACCAAAGTGAGAGAAGTTTCAGTGACTTTGACAAACAAGCTGTAGTCAGATTTGGAATGAGTGAAGCTCATTTGCAAGAGAGTGTATGAAAGCTTGTAAAACCATTATCTTGGTGCCTGCTTTAGACCTTACAAGGCTTTCTTAAGCTTGCAGACCAGAGAAGAGTTGGCCTTTGGAATTTGAGTGAGGTCACTTATTTGTTGGATCTTGATACCCAAGCCAGTACTGTGTAACCTTAAGGGAGTTTCAAAATACATTTTCCATGAGATCACCATGGAGAAATGCATTTGTCACATCCATTTGGATGGCACACCATTGTTCCATTACAGCAACAATAAGTAAGGTTCTTACAGTTGTCATTTTGGCAACTAGAGAAAAAGTGTCAGAGTAATCAACACCATACTATTGGTTGAAAACAAGTATCACCAGCCTGGATTTGTGTCTTTCAATTGAACCATCTGGATTATACTTGGTTTTAAAGAGCCATTTACAACCAATTGTTGTTTTACCTAATGGCAGCTATGTAATACCCCGTATTTTTGAAACGTGTTTTCTAAATTAATTAATTAATTAGTATTTTCTAAAAAGGGTATTTTCAGTAATATATTATAATATTGAATTTTGGAGCCAAAATGATATTTGAATTTTGACACCAAAAGTATTTTAAAACATAATTATTATTTTTGGATTTTGAATAAGATTTATCATCCATTTATTTTATTTTAAAAACCGGATTTTATATATATATATATATATATATATATATATATATATATATATATATATATATATATATATATATATATATATATATATATTTCGGATATTTCAATCAAGTAAAATTATATTTTATTATTTAATTAAAAGAGTTGAATTTCCAAAATAATTAACTACGAATTTTCAGGTTTTCTTGGTAAAGAAAATCTGATTTTCTTAGTGAAATTAATTAGTGAATAATTGATATTTTCCTAATTAATTATTTTAAACAAAATATATTATTAACACAATCATTTTTAATCTTTAAAATCTAGCGAATATTTCCTTAAAACTATAAGTGGAGGTCCGAAAATATGAGCATAGATATGCTCAATATTTTCGCCCACCATATGCTAATTTTGGGTTAATTATTTTGTTAGTTTTGTATTTTAATTATCTTCCTCAAATTGCTTATTTCCGTAATTCCTATTTTCCATCTCACAAAGATTTTATCATCTTATTTCGCTACCTTAAATCATTCTTGATTATTCCCCAAGCAAAGCTCTTTTGCCATATTATTTTTCATGACAATACACTTTCCTTAAATTAATTATTCTTAGTTACCTTAATATTAAACTTTCCATAATTCTTTAACTCTTTTCTCCAAGTAATTTCCATAATCCTTTTTACCATAATTCTTCCTACATTCTCCTACCATAATTCTTTCATTCATGAGCCTATAAATACCCCTCATACCTTCACACCAAAACCCAATTCTTTTCTTCTCTCTTATTCTTCTTTTCTCTTAACCTTTTCTTACTTTTCTTTTCCTCTTTTCTAAAAGAAAATTAGCATGTATATCTTTAAAGCCAATTTTCGGGCACTTTTGGTCAGTTTTTGGGGTTTGGATGTTTCACAAAATATTGTTCCTCTCAAAATATCCTTGAGGGTAAGCTCAAAAATCACCCAATTCGGAGTTATATTGAAGAATTTATGGCCTCTGCAAGTTCTGCGTATTCTTTTCAAAACGCAAATTCAATTCACTTTAATCCTATTCCTTTATTTTCTTCATGGTTAGTTTTCTAAAATATAAATACCTATTTCAAAGTTATAATTTTATATTAAAGTATTATTAAAAGAGTTTTATATCCATGCACATTATATTTGGGTTTATGTCTAAAGATGTTGTGATAACCTTATTCTTATATTAATTGCAAGGTGTATTCGTGATTGAACTTTGAAAGTGCGAAGTGTTGATTGATATTCGGAATCAAGGTACGTTTAGGTGACTAGATACTTTTGAAAGTGATTGATTTGAATAGCATGTTTTATATGATTTTATTGGTGATTGAATTAAATTGATTTGAATTATGATATATGAAATAAAGTATGTTTGGTGGTATTGATTTTAATATTTGTTTTAATAAATGTACTTTTGAAGGATTGATTTTCGTATCATGTTTTGAATGGTTTGAATTACTTATCATGTTTAAATAAAGAAATTGATTTGAAAAGTTTGATGAATCAAATAAAAAGTTTTTTGAAAGGAAGAGTTATTGATTTTGAAAAGTTATTTATATGAGATTTAATTCTCAAATATTTATTAAAAGGTTGATTTTGAAAGCATGTTGAATTAAATAATAAGGATTTTTGAGTTAACCAATTATAAAGGTTGATTTTATTCAAAGAGCAATTTTATGAGGATTTATTGAATTATTTAAAAAGCTTTTACAAGCATGTTTATTATATTAATCCCACTATGCGGATTCCTTGAAAACTATGGACTTTGTATGACCTAGTCTTTCTCCAAGAATAACCTTGAAATAGTAGGACACTAGTGTTGAGTTATTGAAATCGTTTTGAGAATATTTGAGAATTGGTTTTGAATCATGAGTTTGGAATTTATTGGATTAATTATTGGAATTGGTTTTAAAAGTACGTTTGCAAATAGATTGAGTTTACTTATCGTACTTAGCATATTTTGCTAATTTGTATTTCCTATTTGTTTTGGTTCGCCCTGTTTACCGTAATGGTAAGCAGTGTTGACTATTTTCAGGTGGAGTCATAAATGAGCATATGGGAGTCCCGGGATTTACTTCACCTAGTTTAGGAATGTTGGTTTTGTCTTTATTTTGAGTATTCATAACAATGTTACTATTTTTATAAACATTAATAAAAGAAAGTTGAGTTTTTTCGCTGCAAGTTTTGTTATTGAGTTAAGTATTTTGAGTAGCCTTGCGTAATCACGCAGCAGTAACACTCCTAATAAGTCTGTCTCTACGGTACAATTATACGTATTATACTAGTATTTCCGTAGAGGGAGATTTGGGGGTGTTACAAGCTGAATGATATCCCGGTGTCATTTTTCTCAAAAGCTTCAAGCTCTTAATTCATTGCTGCAACCCAACGAGAATACTGTACAACATCCTTAAAGAAGACGGGATCACTTTCTTTCTCAAGTCTGGACAGAAAGCAATGAAATTCAGGCTTGACTGCAGTTTCAGCAAGGTTTGATATGTGAGGTGGTTTATCAGGCATCACATAGTCTTTATGCCAGATGGGTGTATGGTGGTTTCTAGTTGATTTTTGAATAGGTGGGGGAGAAGGAGTTGTGATAGATAGAGCAAGTGTTTTCGGGTGTGAATGGAGAAGTATTATGAATTGAGGGAAGAGAGTTGGTGCGGTGAGATGTAGGAGTGTCATGTGGATAGTTTGGGTTAGTTTGGTTTGCTGAGAGTCATTATCTGAGGTATCAACATCACCAGAAAATTCATCAAGAGTATCTATAATAATAGAGTTGGGAAGAGGTTGCATATAAGAATTTTGAGTGTTTTTCTAAAGAGGAAATATATGTTCATGAAACCTTAGTTTTAAAAAACGCGAGGCGCACTGAAGCGCAAATGGTCCCTGGATCCTAGGCACGAGGCACAAAGCAGAGGCGTGCGCCTCTTGGATGCGACGCGCACCTTTAGTGCCCAAAACCTTATTAATCACTTCTATAGCAAGATATAAGCCTTAAATACTCAAAATATCATATTATAATGCATAAATTAACAAAGGAACTACAAGCCAATTAACTCTAGTATTAGGTTTCGGCTTTCCATATTATCTAGTCGGGTCAGAATTGGATGATCCTGTGGAAGGAAGGGACTCTTCATTCATGTTCCAAGAATCCAAGCTGAAATAACAAAGTTAGACATCATTAGAGTTTTTGAGCTAAATAAGAGAGACTAGAAAATAGAAAGAGAAAAATAAAAACCCCAAAGCAAAGCAATTAATAAATAAATAAAGAAGACTTTCAAAAAATATACAAACTAGAAAAACAAAAATAATAATAATAAAAAAATAGTTTAAAACCTAAAAAAATCAATAAAACAAAACAATTTAGTTCTTATATAAACTAGAAAAGCAAAAAAAAAAAAAAAAAAAAAAAAAAAAAAAAAAAAAAAAAAAAAAAAAAGAGAGAGAGAGAAAGGAAAAAAACATAATTTGAAAACAGAACAAAGTAACAAGATAAATCTATATAAAAAAAAAAAAAGTAACATGATAAATATGCTAAATAAAATAATAATAATAAAAAAAGGATAAAGGAACATAACAGCCCAGTATATTAAAAAAAAAAAACAACATTTAAAGAGCGAGATTGAAAAGAAAGAAAAAAGTAGAACAAACGAAAAATTTTAAGAAGAAAAGCAAGCGACCAACAACATACCTTTAGTTTCTGGCGATTTCCACCAAAGATCGGCTGGTTTTCTGCGAGATTCGGCGGATAATTGGCTGAGACCCGGCGAGAATCAGTGGCTAGGGTTTTGGTTTTCAAATAAATATGTTTTTTCTTTCTTCTGGTTTTGTTTTTTATTTTTATTATTTATTAACACATGTCCAGAGCGCTTTAGATCAGCAAAGCGACGCCTCAAAGCACCTTATGCCTCAAGGTAAAAGCGTTGAGGTGTGCGCCTCCTGGACTTCGCAACGCTACAGAGCTGGGAAGCGTTTTTGAGGTCACCTTGCGCCTAGGCGCGCTTTTTAAAACTAAGCATGAAACTGAACATCTCTTGAAACAAAGTAATGTTTGCTGATTAGGTTTTGCAGTCTATATCCTTTCTGAGTAGCAGGATATCCCAGGAAAACATATGGACACCTCTTGCATCAAATTCATCAACAATGTGATCTGGATTATAAGAAAATGTTAGGCAACCAAACACCTTCAGGTGACTGTAATAATCAGGTGTTTTAAGATGCAAGCACTCAAAAAGAGTCTTGTTTCCAAGAATAGAAGTGGGAAGTCTATCACTACTAAAATTCGGCTAAATTGCGACCGTTTTTTTACGACCGTCCGAAAAACGGTCGCAAAATTCATATTTTGCGACCGTTTTTTATGCGGTCGCAATATTACGACTGCTTTGACAACGGTCGCAAATTTGCGACCGTTTTACGATCGTTTTTAGCCTTTTAGACAGTCGCTAGGATGTTTGAACAATTAAAAATAATTCCAAATTAAAATAAATCGTTTGCGAACGTCAAAGACGGTCGTAAAATGTCATAATCTGCGACCGTCAAAGAGACGGTCGTAAATGTCAAAATCTGCTACCGTCTCTGACGGTCGTAAACGTCATAATCAACGACCGTCAAAGAGACGGTCATAAATGTCAAAATCTGCGACCGTCTCTGACGGTCGTAAACGTCATAATCTGCGACCGTCAAAGAGACGGTCGTAAATTTCAAAATCTGCGACCGTCTCAGAGACGGTCGTAAATGTCAAAGAGACGGTCGTAAAAGATCCTTTTTTTTAATTAAAAAAATACGGTATAAAAGCATACCTTATTCACAAACCCTAATCTACTTCAAACTCCCACACGCCGCTCACCCCTCCTCTTTCTTTTCTCTCTCCTGCTCTTTCTTTCTTACTTCTCTTTCTCACGCTCCTCTATCTCTTTCTTCTCTTTCTCCATTTTTGTTCACTCTCACGCCCCTCCATCTTCATTCTCTTTTTCTTCTTCATTTTTTTCAGAGTTGTAGTTTTGGTGTACGTATTTTCTTTGACAAACAAATTATGGTATTCGGATTTCTTCAACAAACGAGTTATGGTTTTTCATGGTCAAATTCGACCTTAAAAATTTCAGATCTGGAGTTTTCTTGGTCAAATTTGACCATATAAACCTAAAGAGGAAGATATATTATGAAAGGTATGTTTATTTTTCTGAAAATTTTGTTTATTTTCGAATTTTTTTGTTGAAATTCGTTTTTCGTTCGAATTTCCATGTTTGTTTGATTTTGTTATCGATTTTTAATTGCATTTCTGTTCGAATTCCTTTGATTTTTGTTTTATTTCGAGTTTTTCATAATTTTGTTCGAATTTGTTCTATATTTGTTCGAATTTCATAGATTTTTTGTTTGATTTTTTTGTCGAATTTTTTGTTCGAATTGTGGGTTTAATTGTTGTGGGTTTAAATTTTTTTTTTGGGTATAATTTTTGGGCGATTTTTTTACTTAATTTTTGTTCGTTTTTTGGTTTAATTTTTGTGCATTTTTGGGCGATTTTTTTTATTTAATTTTTGTTCGATTTTTTTTTATATAATTTTTGTGCATTTTATTTGTTCGAATTTGTTCTTTGTTTGTTCGAATTTCATAGATTGTTTGATGATGTTTTATTTCATTTTTGTTTTTTTCAAAATTATGTAGGTATTTTTTTTTCTTTTTCTGTTTTTCTGGTTGGGTAGGTGGTGGTGGGTATTGGTGGTTGAAGGTGGGCGAAGGTGATGGTGGGTAGAGGGTGGCAGAGGCGGGTAGTGGTTGTTTAAGAAGGGTAGTGGTGGTGCGTGGTTTAGGTGGGTTCTGATTTGGGTACGGTGGATCTGGGTTAAGGGTGGGTGGGTGGGTCTTTTTCTTTTTTTTTTTTGTTTTTTTAATACTTTTAGCGACGGCTTATGGCGGTCGCTAAATTCAATATTTGCGACTGTTTCATAAGGCAGTCGCAATTTTTAATATTTGCGACCGTTTTTTTAACGGTCGTTGAAAATAGGTAAAACGGCCGTTAAAAATCTGCGACCGTCAAACGGTCGTAATATTATTTTTTTGCGACCATCATAATTACGACCGCCTTGTTGCGACCGTTGACGGTCGCAATTATTTATTGCGACCGTTTTCACTACTTTTTGCGACCGTTTGCGCCGGTCGCAGTTTGGCCAATTTTTAGTAGTGTATTGATGAGGTGTACAACAACTAATACACACTCGCCCCTATATGGCAGAGGCAAGCCATCTTGAAACCTCAAAGCTCTTGACATTTCTAGGACATGTTTGTGATTTCTCTCAACCCTAACATTCTATTGAGGTATCTTGACACAAGAGGTTTGATGAATACTCCCATGCTTTGTAAAGAAATTCTGGCAAGGTCCATCATGAAATTCTAAGGCATTATCTGACCTTATGAATTTGATATTCTTCCTAAAGTGATTCTGAACAAAATTGTAGAATGTTTCAATTGTGCTCAAAGATTTAGACTTGAATTGCAACAAGTAAACTTAGGTGTTACTGCTGTGATCATCAACTATAGTCAGGAAATGTTTGTATTTGCCCTTGGTGCTGAAATTATAAGGACCCCAGGCCATATGTCCATATGAATCAGTTCAAAAGAAGTTTCTGCATGAGAATAACTCATAGTATAAGGTAGCTTGGTGAATTTTGACATGGGCATGGATACACACCTTGGAGTCTTGAGTTGTAAATGGTTTTACACATGGAATATGCTTCAGCTTTGTAAGTGAAGCATGTCCCATTCTATGATGCCATAGAGCAAGAGAGTCTTCATCAAGCTTCACATATTTAAGAGCACACACTTCCTTTTTGCACTATGTGTCTTGTTCCTGAGACTTTGTCAAGTGATTGATAAGATAATACAGGCCATTTCTCATCTCATCTCTACCCTTAATACTCTGAGTTTTGTTATCAATAATCACACAATATGTGGGGAAGAATTGCACGTGACACTGATTATTTGCAATCAAATTCTGTACAGACAACAAGTTGTGCTTAAATGTTGGCACACACAACACATTACTCAATTTCATTCCAAGATCAAGAAATACATTTCCTATATGGGAAATTTCAGCCTTTTCACCATTATAAAGGTTGATTTTCTCAGCTCTGAATGTTTTTCTATATTCATCTAGCATGTGCAAGCGAGGGGTCATATGATCTGAAGCCCCGGGGTGTATAATCCACTCCTTTAAGCTTTCAGTCACATTGCAGGAAATCATTCCTCAGAAGTGATCAAGTTCTTCATCAGTCTCAGATTCCTTAGACTGAGACATTAGTTTTGGCTCCAATTACTGAGGTGTAAACAGCAAGCCTGCACTATTAGCACTTGACTGAGCTGTAGCAGCCATCTTAGATCCACCGGATCTACCAGTTTTAAAACCAGGCTTCCATTATTGTTGAACACCAGCTTTAGCTCTATTGACAAGAGCTTTGCAGTTGTATTTTGGATGCCATGAAGGATATCCAATGACAATCCAGCTGAAATCATTCTTATGACCCTTCAAACCACATGCAGCACACACAATCACCCTTTTAGATCCAATAGCTCTACTATATAGAGCCATGGTGTCATTACCACACTTGTTGTGACTCAGCACCTCTACAGAAGGGAGAAGTGTCTGAAGCAACAGTTAGCTTCTCTGAGGGTTATATACCTTCAACAAATTCTGAACCTTAACATTAGGTTCATTAATAATAGGCAACATATTCATAGAATCAAGTTCTTCTCAAATAGCTCTCATTCAAGTATAATATTCATTCACAGGCATAGAGTCTTGCTTAGTTTCAAATAGCTCTTTTTTAAGCTTATATTTTCTAGATCCATTAGTTAAAGAAAAACGTTTCTCTAGGTTCATCCAGATTTCCCTAGCAGAGGTCATAAACATGATAGATTTCTTAATAGTAGAGGAAACAATATTAGTGATCCAGGCTATTACCATGTCATTGCAGGTATTCCATAGCTTAACTTTGACTTCATCATCATTGGCTTGAGCACTGTTCCCATCACAAATCCTAGCTTGCGCCATGATCTGTATTTAGTGGTTGATTTCCATGGATCTGTGCTAGGATCTGTAGTTAGTGGATCCCTGAAGCTTGTCCACTTAAACAGACGTGGCACTATTTGAAGGACGACGTAATAGAGGATTTAACATACCCTGAAATGAAATTCGTCCACCAGCCATTGCAAATAGAGAAGAAGAAGAATAGAAGAAGATAAGGAAGAAGATAAGAAGAGAAAACAAAAAGGATGAGAAGAGATGATCAATTTTTTTTTTTTCAATCAAAAGATCACTATTCCATCACTGCATTGATAAGCTCTAATACCATGATGAGTAAAATGAATCAATATGCAATCATTAAATATAGAGGACATTTCAGAAAGAATTTATAGGAAAAGAGAAGATATAATTTGATTGCTTAGCCAAAAGGAATTACACCCTACACACTTATAGCATGACCTCAGAGAATCTATAGCAAACTAAGTGCCAGCTAATTATTCCATACACTAAACCTGAGAAAACTATTAACATGAAGGAAAGAAAAGGATAAAATAGCAAAACAGAAAAGATGCTTGAGGCTATGACATGGCAGCTGATATTGAGAAGAATAGGATTATGGCAGTAAATTATGGCAATAATCTTATTAAATGCATATTGCCACAAGAAGTAGGGGAAGTCATCACCAAAGCAAAAACAAAGCCTCCTTTTTTAGAATTATCATCGAAAGTATTTGCATCCCGATTGTAATCGATTATTGTACTAGCATCATACCAAAAAAGTAAAAACAAATTGAAAACCTAAACTTTTGAATAAATGTTTGCAGTTCTTTCCTCTTTTTCTGTTGTTTATGCTCAATCTCTATTTTTCTTCTCTATGTATCTCCAATTCTCTTCTATGTTTTTAAAATGGGATCGGAAAGGGCTTTTGACAAATTTAGAATAAAGGTTTAATAGGATAACTTTCTTATTATATATTGATCAATAAATAGAGTATTTATACAAAACTTGCGCTCATCAATTCAGCGTACATACACATCTATTTTCTAATATTAATTTGATTTCATATTTGTAACATTTATTATTCTAAATCATGAAATGAAACATTTATATACACTTTTGTAATACTTGAAAATCCCAAACAAATTGATATTATATTTTATATTATTATATACTCATATTTATATTTTATATATTGCATATTATTTATATATTACATATATACTACACATGTAAGTATGTTATGTGGGTTTAAATTTACATTTCTCATAATTTAATTTAAATAATTATATCTTTATTTTTTAAATGTTTGTAACATTATTTTTCTAAAAAAATTAAGTGGGGTCAATGACACATTGCTTTGAATTTTACTCCACCCCTAAATGAAGATATTATATATGTGTGTTAAATTACAATGTCTAATACCCTTAGTAGCTTAATGAGTGAACATTTTAGTCATAAAATAGAAGGCTTTCTTTATTTTTCATGTCATTTTTGTGTTTAAAATGTTTAAATCTCCTGTATACTGCCAACCTACTTCCTCTCATATCAAGACTTTGCGGTAGTAGCATTTTAGTGACCCATGAAATTAAACAAGAATGCAAGACTACTCCTCCAGCCAAATTTCGACTACATGGAGTATGACCTACGTATGGAAATGACATTGGAATTGAACCAACCAATTTTCGAATACATGGAGTATGACCAACATATAGAAATGGCACTGGAAAGGAGTATTGCACAAATCAGCCTCTCATTGGTTCAACTTAAAATGTAAGTATAACTATGAATATTTGATTTGTGTAGTATGACCAACATATGAATTTCTTACACACGCTTAACTAGTTTAGGTTCCATGTATGAATGATTATTTTCAGAGCTACTCATAACCAATTTTTTCAACAATTAACAAAAGCATCTACG
The DNA here is from genome assembly GCF_948465745.1 of Chenopodium album. Lineage (NCBI taxonomy): Eukaryota > Viridiplantae > Streptophyta > Magnoliopsida > Caryophyllales > Amaranthaceae > Chenopodium > Chenopodium album. Next base: position 15,501,144 of record NC_137843.1, read on the forward strand.
TAATTGCAACAACAAAGAGAGAGAGAAAGTGTAATGACATTGTGGTCAATAATCTCAAATTGATTCCCGTAATTTGCTAGACATATAATGGGAATAGGTATTTCCATGAAATGAGGTTGTGCGTCACTGTCGACTTGAAGAGATTCCAAAACTACTCTGGAAGCAGTGTGAGTGGCTGTGGACGATGGAGGGACAGACATATTGATAAAGGCTCTATTTTACATAGTGTAGTGTACTGGTGTGGTGCTAGTATTATCATCGATAAACTGGTTTAAGCCCTGTGTGTATAATATATGTTTGACTCTTTATTAATGTTTCACTTTTCTCCTTTCAAAAAAATATATCACTTATCTTGGTTAATCCGTATATCATTATAGAAGTTAAGGCTAAATTTTGTGCATCGTACGCAAATTATAGATTTTTGAGTCACAAATTGCAAACTTAACCATCCTTCATCTACTAGCTACTTCATCAAATAATCACAAAAATCTTTGCAGTTTAAAATGAGCTTGTAAGAAATTAATTTTTATTGTTAGATTGCAAATAGCTTATGTGGAATCATGTCTTACACTATAATCAATTACCAATATTCATTTCCTCACTAAAAGTAATATTCGAACTCATGATCTCACATTCATTAAAGTTAAAGTTTAACCACCGTTCTAATAACAAAACTTATAACAATAAAGTCATATCAATATAAAGAATTATTTGTGTTCATAAAATCTAAAATTTTAATTAACTAATATGTAAATGCATATTTCAACAACAATATGATTACAAAATTAATCTCATTTCTTTTATTTACTCATTCATAATTCTATATATAGGTCATATCTATTTAGAATATGTAACGTAAAATAAAATATGTAACCTATAAATGCATAACAATTTTAAAAGATTTTCTATTAACCACTGCACAAAATATGTTTACTTGAAATTTTTATGACAACTGAAGAATATAATCATTTTAACAAATAAATTAAACATTTGTAAAATTTAGGTTATTGCAGATAGAAAAATGAATTTTGATGTTTTTCTTTTTTTCTTTTTTTTTTCCTTGTAAAATTGAAGAATTCATTTATTTTTTTTTAATAAAACAATGACACGGGGCATCGCCCGAGCCAAACTAGTTTTGAAATATTTGTAAGACCAGGAATGATGATGTAGCGCTGCTGATGTTGTTATTAGTTATCATCAAGCTAAGTAACAATATTGTCATATAGTAATAATAGCATGTTTCAAAAAAAAAAATCTCAATGGTAACCCCTAACTTGTGTAACACTGAAATGGTTAAGTTTATTCCCACAAATAACCTTATTTAAGAATTATTCCCACAAATAACCTTATTTAAGAATTCATTCCCACAAATAACCTTATTTTAATAAACAGTGAGTTAAAAGTAACTAATATTAGCCTTTTTTTACACACAAAAAAAGAAAAAAAAAAAAGAAATACTAAAAATAAACACCCTAATCACCCTTTTAGATCCAATAGCTCTACTATATAGAGCCATGGTGTCATTACCACACTTGTTGTGACTCAGCACCTCTACAGAAGGGAGAAGTGTCTGAAGCAACAGTTAGCTTCTCTGAGGGTTATATACCTTCAACAAATTCTGAACCTTAACATTAGGTTCATTAATAATAGGCAACATATTCATAGAATCAAGTTCTTCTCAAATAGCTCTCATTCAAGTATAATATTCATTCACAGGCATAGAGTCTTGCTTAGTTTCAAATAGCTCTTTTTTAAGCTTATATTTTCTAGATCCATTAGTTAAAGAAAAACGTTTCTCTAGGTTCATCCAGATTTCCCTAGCAGAGGTCATAAACATGATAGATTTCTTAATAGTAGAGGAAACAATATTAGTGATCCAGGCTATTACCATGTCATTGCAGGTATTCCATAGCTTAACTTTGACTTCATCATCATTGGCTTGAGCACTGTTCCCATCACAAATCCTAGCTTGCGCCATGATCTGTATTTAGTGGTTGATTTCCATGGATCTGTGCTAGGATCTGTAGTTAGTGGATCCCTGAAGCTTGTCCACTTAAACAGACGTGGCACTATTTGAAGGACGACGTAATAGAGGATTTAACATACCCTGAAATGAAATTCGTCCACCAGCCATTGCAAATAGAGAAGAAGAAGAATAGAAGAAGATAAGGAAGAAGATAAGAAGAGAAAACAAAAAGGATGAGAAGAGATGATCAATTTTTTTTTTTTCAATCAAAAGATCACTATTCCATCACTGCATTGATAAGCTCTAATACCATGATGAGTAAAATGAATCAATATGCAATCATTAAATATAGAGGACATTTCAGAAAGAATTTATAGGAAAAGAGAAGATATAATTTGATTGCTTAGCCAAAAGGAATTACACCCTACACACTTATAGCATGACCTCAGAGAATCTATAGCAAACTAAGTGCCAGCTAATTATTCCATACACTAAACCTGAGAAAACTATTAACATGAAGGAAAGAAAAGGATAAAATAGCAAAACAGAAAAGATGCTTGAGGCTATGACATGGCAGCTGATATTGAGAAGAATAGGATTATGGCAGTAAATTATGGCAATAATCTTATTAAATGCATATTGCCACAAGAAGTAGGGGAAGTCATCACCAAAGCAAAAACAAAGCCTCCTTTTTTAGAATTATCATCGAAAGTATTTGCATCCCGATTGTAATCGATTATTGTACTAGCATCATACCAAAAAAGTAAAAACAAATTGAAAACCTAAACTTTTGAATAAATGTTTGCAGTTCTTTCCTCTTTTTCTGTTGTTTATGCTCAATCTCTATTTTTCTTCTCTATGTATCTCCAATTCTCTTCTATGTTTTTAAAATGGGATCGGAAAGGGCTTTTGACAAATTTAGAATAAAGGTTTAATAGGATAACTTTCTTATTATATATTGATCAATAAATAGAGTATTTATACAAAACTTGCGCTCATCAATTCAGCGTACATACACATCTATTTTCTAATATTAATTTGATTTCATATTTGTAACATTTATTATTCTAAATCATGAAATGAAACATTTATATACACTTTTGTAATACTTGAAAATCCCAAACAAATTGATATTATATTTTATATTATTATATACTCATATTTATATTTTATATATTGCATATTATTTATATATTACATATATACTACACATGTAAGTATGTTATGTGGGTTTAAATTTACATTTCTCATAATTTAATTTAAATAATTATATCTTTATTTTTTAAATGTTTGTAACATTATTTTTCTAAAAAAATTAAGTGGGGTCAATGACACATTGCTTTGAATTTTACTCCACCCCTAAATGAAGATATTATATATGTGTGTTAAATTACAATGTCTAATACCCTTAGTAGCTTAATGAGTGAACATTTTAGTCATAAAATAGAAGGCTTTCTTTATTTTTCATGTCATTTTTGTGTTTAAAATGTTTAAATCTCCTGTATACTGCCAACCTACTTCCTCTCATATCAAGACTTTGCGGTAGTAGCATTTTAGTGACCCATGAAATTAAACAAGAATGCAAGACTACTCCTCCAGCCAAATTTCGACTACATGGAGTATGACCTACGTATGGAAATGACATTGGAATTGAACCAACCAATTTTCGAATACATGGAGTATGACCAACATATAGAAATGGCACTGGAAAGGAGTATTGCACAAATCAGCCTCTCATTGGTTCAACTTAAAATGTAAGTATAACTATGAATATTTGATTTGTGTAGTATGACCAACATATGAATTTCTTACACACGCTTAACTAGTTTAGGTTCCATGTATGAATGATTATTTTCAGAGCTACTCATAACCAATTTTTTCAACAATTAACAAAAGCATCTACGTAATTGCAACAACAAAGAGAGAGAGAAAGTGTAATGACATTGTGGTCAATAATCTCAAATTGATTCCCGTAATTTGCTAGACATATAATGGGAATAGGTATTTCCATGAAATGAGGTTGTGCGTCACTGTCGACTTGAAGAGATTCCAAAACTACTCTGGAAGCAGTGTGAGTGGCTGTGGACGATGGAGGGACAGACATATTGATAAAGGCTCTATTTTACATAGTGTAGTGTACTGGTGTGGTGCTAGTATTATCATCGATAAACTGGTTTAAGCCCTGTGTGTATAATATATGTTTGACTCTTTATTAATGTTTCACTTTTCTCCTTTCAAAAAAATATATCACTTATCTTGGTTAATCCGTATATCATTATAGAAGTTAAGGCTAAATTTTGTGCATCGTACGCAAATTATAGATTTTTGAGTCACAAATTGCAAACTTAACCATCCTTCATCTACTAGCTACTTCATCAAATAATCACAAAAATCTTTGCAGTTTAAAATGAGCTTGTAAGAAATTAATTTTTATTGTTAGATTGCAAATAGCTTATGTGGAATCATGTCTTACACTATAATCAATTACCAATATTCATTTCCTCACTAAAAGTAATATTCGAACTCATGATCTCACATTCATTAAAGTTAAAGTTTAACCACCGTTCTAATAACAAAACTTATAACAATAAAGTCATATCAATATAAAGAATTATTTGTGTTCATAAAATCTAAAATTTTAATTAACTAATATGTAAATGCATATTTCAACAACAATATGATTACAAAATTAATCTCATTTCTTTTATTTACTCATTCATAATTCTATATATAGGTCATATCTATTTAGAATATGTAACGTAAAATAAAATATGTAACCTATAAATGCATAACAATTTTAAAAGATTTTCTATTAACCACTGCACAAAATATGTTTACTTGAAATTTTTATGACAACTGAAGAATATAATCATTTTAACAAATAAATTAAACATTTGTAAAATTTAGGTTATTGCAGATAGAAAAATGAATTTTGATGTTTTTCTTTTTTTCTTTTTTTTTTCCTTGTAAAATTGAAGAATTCATTTATTTTTTTTTAATAAAACAATGACACGGGGCATCGCCCGAGCCAAACTAGTTTTGAAATATTTGTAAGACCAGGAATGATGATGTAGCGCTGCTGATGTTGTTATTAGTTATCATCAAGCTAAGTAACAATATTGTCATATAGTAATAATAGCATGTTTCAAAAAAAAAATCTCAATGGTAACCCCTAACTTGTGTAACACTGAAATGGTTAAGTTTATTCCCACAAATAACCTTATTTAAGAATTATTCCCACAAATAACCTTATTTAAGAATTCATTCCCACAAATAACCTTATTTTAATAAACAGTGAGTTAAAAGTAACTAATATTAGCCTTTTTTTACACACAAAAAAAGAAAAAAAAAAAAAGAAATACTAAAAATAAACACCCTAATCACCAACCCTGCCAACACCTCCACCCTCACCTAGTCACCACCAGACCCAACCTTGATCCAAACCCCTGACCTCGACCATTGCACGCCTAGAACCTACGGTCCCGACCATCGTGACTTCACCCTCCCTCTATTTCTCTTCTGCCCTCTCTTCTGCCTTGATTCGAACCCCAAACCCTAACCTCCCCTTCTTTGACCTTTCCTTCTTCGACCATCCTACCTCCGGATATCCTAGAGTGGGTCATATGTCTAAGGAGAGTGGGAGAGGGGATCGTTGGTTTGGTGGGGGTGTCGAGTTAGGGTGAGGGGCTGGTGTAGTGGTGGTGTCTGGGTGAGGGTGAAGGTGAAGGTAGCGTCGGCGACTGGGATAGGGTGAGGGTGAAGGTGGCTGGGTAGTTTTTTTTTTTTTTTTTGGTAAATCTAATTCTGGTATAATTTTTTAACCAATAAGACTTATTAAAGTCATAAGTAGGGTAAATTTCTTAATTAGAGTCATTTTAATTTTTATAATAAAAAAAAAGGAAATTTACTATTTTAGTGTTACACGAGTTGAGGGTTACTATTGAAAATCCCCCCCTCCCTAACAAAAAAAAGTAATAATATATCTTTTCCGCTAATGGTGGAAGCTATGATCCTTCATATCAGAAAATCTTGCGTGGACTTGGTCCACAATAATATTATTGTGGATCTAAAGTTTATACACACGTAACTAACATTATATAAATATAGTGACCCCTAATTTTAACATAGTAACCTTATTTTTAACATAATAACCTTTTTTAAAATGTGTGTGACTTTTAATGTTATTATGAACTTAAAGTATGACATTATGTTGAATAGTGACCTAATTTTAACATAGTGATTTTTATTAATCATATTGACAATTATATTAAAAATTTCATTAAAAAAATTAACCTTTTATACCTTTTATAATGTCACACTAACTTTTATTTCAACATAATAACCTTTATTTTAATATAATGACCTTTTTTTTTATTAATAAAACAATCATGTTGTCTCGAACGTTGATGGTCCACAATAAATTAATGTGAACCAGGTCCATTTAAGAATTTGTACCTTCATAATGATGTGATATCTATATCCATCTATACTATCTATTTAAAGGCGTTCCAAAGAATGTTTATGTGCCAGGGGACACTCTCCTCTATTTGTTTCTTGTTGTATGTGCCACGTGTCACTCTCCTCTATTTGTTTCTTATTGCATGTATGTCATCATTATATAATAAAAAAATTATCAACAAAATTCGAACATACACACTACAAAATTAAGTCAATGTAGCATCAACTAAAATTTGTTGCTATTCACCAAAAATTCGTTGCCAACACTATTTAGCAACGAGTTGGAAACAAAATTTGTTGTTGTTAAAAGGCTTGTTGCCATGGGATTTTGGCTACCAGTTGCAAAGCAATTTTGTTGCATTATTGCATCCATTTAAATATAGTTTGCATGGTGGTTGCTATTTTTGGTGCATTCGTTGCCAACTTTGGCAACAGATTACCCTTGGTTGTTGCTAAAATTAGCAACAAATTATTAATTTTAGTATCTTAAGTAGCAACAAATTATTAATGTTGGTCCCTAAAAATAGCAACAAATTATTAAAGTTGGCTCATAAAAATAGCAACAAATCATAAATATTGGTTGCTATCAACACTACGAGACAAAAACCCAATCCCTATTAGCAATTCGGTTTAACCTAATCCCGACCTTTACCAATCCGAAACCTCACTCGAGTAAACTCGGCTCGACTTTGCATGTAAGGCTCTTTGAAACCCAAGTCTCAAGAATCGCAGTTGGTAGGAGTCGAACTTGTGACCTCAAAATCACATGGTGAATCTCTTACTAACTATACCAAGTACTATTTGTTTAATTCTATGCATATAATTTATAATAAGTGAACGAAATATTAGAGACGAAATCGAAATATTTGTCTCTAAATTAGGTACGAAATCAAAAATCTGTCTCTAAATTAGAGACGAAATTGAAATCCGTCTCTATTTGATGTTATTATAGCAACAAATAATAAGAAGAGTGTATTCAAATAATTTTATACATAATAGCAAAAAATGGCCAACATATAAAAAATGTAACACAGCTTGTTTCAATGGCAACAAATAAAAAAATACGTTATCATCTAGCAACAATAGTTTAGACAACTTGTTTCTAATGGAAACAATTCAAAAATTCATTGCCTTTGTTTGTTTCTAAATCAATGCAAATAAAATATTTGTTGCCATAGTTTGTTACTATATGGCAGCAAGAGAAAAGTATGATTCCATCTAGTAACAACTAGTAAGACAATTTGTTTTAAACAGCAACAAATCAAAAACATGTAGCCATTAATTATTAAAAAACTAAAGCATAAAATGTCGCTTTTAATTAGGCAATGAAAGAAATTATATTTGTTGCTATTTAGCAACGTTTTAAAATTTTGTTGCCAAACTTAGTTGCTAAAAAGCTTTTATTTTAGTAGTGACAACTTGTACCTCTTAAACTAAGTGTCTTACCACTAAGCTATGTCACGTTTTATGTTCTTAGTGAACACAGAATATTGATATGTAGTGGATGAAATATGAAAATCAAATTTAATTACAAAAAAATTGAATCATTAATTTAATTGTATACTAATAATCAACCACATGTATATGACTAGGGGCATTGCTTGGGCCAAAATACGAACTAGCTATTTGAAAAATTAAATGCAAATGAGTGATGTCATAAACTTTCTTCGAAATTTTGACATTGTCACCTCTCATTATATCCATAAGAAAGCTAGTGAGATTACACTTTTGTTGCTAGCATGGGTTGGTCTGAAATGAGGTTTATTTGGGCATGACCATAAAATGGCTTGACCTGACAAGGTATGAGAGGTATGATAATGGACCATGGGTCGTACATGGACATCATTTTCAAAATTTTCAAAGTTAGGTATGAATTTAGTACAAGCATAACAAGTTGAACCTCAATCACATATTTTTGACTAATTTAACATAAACACAAAAAATTATTGGCATGGTATGACATACTGACATAGCACGTGACGTGACGACTATTTCTTGGTCAATTCTAAACAAAACTCGTTCACACAAACCACCTTGACATAGTTGACATAACATGTAGACCTACACGAAACGACTTGTGCCTACCTTTAGTTATAGTCTTGATCTTCCGATAAGATTTTACTTTTTTTTTTTTTTAGGAAATGATTTCCCTTATTTTGTGTTTAATTTTATTTATTTATTATTGATCCAACTTTACAACCTTTTATTTATTTATTTATTTTTTTGTCACAATCCAACTTTTCAACTTGAACTAGTATTCATCCCGCGCGATGCACGGATTATTTTTATCTATAATTTTTTTAATGTAAGGATTGATCAAGTTATGTATGCCTTAAGAAGTGAAAATAGGGGGGGGGGGGAGGTTTAATAACAAACATATGTATGAAAAATTATCCTAGCAAAAAATTGGATTGAAACTCTTGAACAACATTGAAAGCTAGCCATGCTACTGCCCTTCGTAGTTTTCAAAATATCAGTCAATTCAACATTTGATATGCCAATTCATGAAGCAAAATAGGAAATCAACATTTTGGAAGATCTTGGATTTTAATTTAATTAGCGACTAAACTATTTGACTAAGATGCAAAACGAGGAAAAACCGAAGAAAAAAAAAGATCTACTTTGATTAATGAAATTTAATGGTAAAATGCCCAAAAAAAGTGCATTAAAAATTGATTTACTGTAAACATACTTAGATTGAGAAGGAACAAAAAGATGCAAACTAAAAACGTTAAAAAAAAATTATAAAAAAGAAGAATGATCACACATACAATATTAATATAGAATTTGACACATGATTATAATTTTGATAAATCATGAATTGCACTGTACCTTTTTTGCTAACTTTGTTTGTAAAAAAGAAAGTATTGATTATTAGAGTAATAAATTAGTGCTTTAGTTATTAAAAATTTGGAATGAATAAAAATGATTTGGGGTAGAAAGAAGGGCAGAGTGATTACACTCATAACTGAAATTTAATTAGGGAAGAAAGTAGAATGCATTTTGATTTGAATATATAGTTAACGAAAATGGGAGTTTGGTTAAAAAAATATTAATTAAAAAGCTAATGCAACCCTTCATGAAAAGAAATTAAATAAAAAACAAATGCAACCCTTCAAGTATAAATTTACCGAAAACTAATAAGTAAATGAAGTGTTGTTTGGGGAATAAACTGAACATCAAAGTTTTTTTTTTTTTTTTTTTAAAAAAAAAAAACATGAAAAATAAGAAAGGACACGTGAACACTTTAAATTTCCTTTAAATTTTCCTGTTTTAAAATAATAGTATAGATATAGATTTTTATTCTTGTATTGTAAAAAAAGTACTGTAGAGTTCTTGTGTCTATTGCGGCTGCGCTAAAAAAAGGACATTTGGGTTACTATACACACCCTCTATTTCTCTCTCTAACAATTTTTTCTCTCCTGTTTCTGCAAAATGATTCAAAAGCAGACCAACCGCTGTCCCACACTCCCACTCTTCTTGTTCATTAACAGTTTCCTTCTTCCTTTTCGATCATTCTACTAACCATTTTTCCTGCAAATGCCGCTCTTTCCTCCATTAATCTCTCACTCCTTAAACCCTTCAATTCAACCATGAACGATTCTCAAAGCCTCTCTTCTTCCTCCTACAACTCCGCCTCCATTTCCGTCCCTGACCAGGTTTCTTTTCTTCTTCATTTTCTGTTTATTGTCAAATTCATAGTATGATTTTTTTTCCCTTTAATTTGATTTTTCTGGGTAAATGTATTTTTTTATTCTTTTTGTTTATTTTGCTTGTTAGTGGGTTTTTTTTTTTTTTTAGTTTGAGTTTATTTGTTGAAAATTGAAGAAACTGTTTTTTTTTTTTTTTCTTTTTATTATATGACTTATGTTTTACAAGATCGGAATCAGAAAACCGATGATCAGTCTTGTCATATTGAAAATTTACTTTAGACTTCGATACGAATCCCGTCTACATCACTGCCCTCTTTATTGACTAGAGGTGGGTTAGGAGGTTGATTGGTTGGTTGGTTGAATGGAATTAAGTAAGCAAATTTTACCCTAGTACTAGTTTAATAATGGTGAAATTTCCAATTATGATTATTATTCGAGTTTTTGGAGGACTGGTGTTTGTCTTTAGTAAGAGAAGTGTGGACTTCTTGAATAATTTATGCGTAGTACTATGTTGTAATTTATGGTTAGTTGTTAGTGAATTTTTGTAGTTATATTGAAAATGGGCATTTAGATAGCTTTCTTTAGAAAAAGTATTATTGTACTTTTTACCAAATTTGTGGAATTTGAGGAGGAAAAAAAATGGAAAGTTAACAACATGAATTTTTTTCATTTACTTTATATTTTTCCTATAATTTTTACCTAACAACAAAATTTTCAGTATTTGCTTTGCCTTATCAATAATGTAAAGGTATATGGATTTGAGTGAGTGTGTTGATCAATCATAGCTTATTGAACTGTATAATGATATTTTTCTTCCATTGATCATGAGTTTTTAATTCGGAAAGTATCATGATCATTTAACATAAAGGCTTTTTCTTTTGTCGAATGAACGATGTGAAGACTTATTGATTCTAACAATGGATTGTATCTTCCTATAGTTTTACTCAATTGAGTTTATTATGGCCTTTATAGAGTTTACAGTAGTAGGGCCTCTTATAAGTATGTTTGTTTCTAGAGGGAGAAAATAGCAGTATGTTTCCTTGAACTTGGAGAATGTGATCATTTTGATGATAACATCTAGGTTTCATGTTAAGTAATTTTTTTTTTGTAGAATGTTTGGACCTGATTTAAGCTTTTCTTTTGCAAAGGATGTCGAACCTAGTCGAAGAAACACTAATAGCACCTATGCTTTGTCATTTGAGCAATCACGACACTGGAGGGATGTTTTTTGGTTAGCTGTTTTCATTGTGCATTTGGGAGGGTTAGGCCTGCTCCTAGTTGTCTTCGGTCTTAATAGATTTAAGAAGAATGATAGACTGAACATTGATAAGTATACAGGGTTCTTGGAGCACCACCGTGGTCTTACAGAGTACTACTGGCCATTGTATGCTGTTGCTGCTGGGGCTGGTACTTTCCTTGGATGGACTTGGTTATTACTGCTTGGTTATCAGGCCATTCACATGATGAAAGTGTCAGTTCACATTTTAACCACATATCTTGCTGTGGTTAGTGTGTTTTGTTTTTGGGCACAGCAGTTCTTTTGGGGTGTCACTTTTGCAATTGGAGCCGTTTTACAGTTTCTGTATGTCATCTCAGTTATAGACAGGTATTCTGAATGTCAGACTTCACTTGTTCTATACTGTTTTACGGTTTTATGATGGTTGCATGTGTGCATGCCTGTATGAGAATAGTTCTGCTTCCGCCGTGAGATCTGTCATTATAAATGTTACACAATCAAATTTTCTTCTTTGGTTTTCCCTCTGTAATTAAATATGACTTGACATAACATAAGTAAAATCTATGTATTCGAAATATGTGAGCTTCATGTTGATTGCTGGGGAGTATTTATTTATTTCTGTTTGGGTTCAATTATTGGCTTATTGCCTAGTTTGGTTTTTCCTTGACATGGCAGTTTATTATTTTTAATGGTTAGGGTTGTCTGACCATAATTGGATAGAGCCATAGAGGAGATCCACTAATTTCATCAAACCTGAATACCTATGTTTTTTATGGCCTCCAGGGAATGGCACTATATGATAGTTAGTAGAATACAATGCATTGGATCTTCAGGTGCTTGATACTTTTGTCCGCGAATTTCTACAGCTGCTTGGTTTGTTTTTGTACTCATGGGTCTAATTTTCCTTGCTTATGTTATAACTGTGATTGTGTTGGTTTCCTTTTTTACTAGCATATGTAGTTGTAATTATTCTCCTGTGTGTTTTTGCTAATTATGAAATCTTGTTATTTCTTTTGAATCTTCCCCCTCCCTGGCACCTCTTTTAGGGTGTGACTGAACTGTGTTGTTGTGTTCTTCAATTAATTTGGAAGTTGAAATTATTACTTTTTGGTTGACGATGCTGTGAATTTTGAATTGAGTGAACTTTGCTCATCAGCTGCCTTTTGTTCCCAATATTAGATAGTTTGCTGCCATTATCAAATCTTCAAATTTTGAAATAATGTAGCTTGTATACGAGGTACCAAATCTAAGTAGACATCAAATTGCTGGGGAATTTAGAGTAAGGCATCTTCCTGACTGTTGATAGAGCTTCTTAATGTGCATTTTTGCTAAAAATCTTGTCCTGCTATTTTGTTTGGCCTATCTAAGGATTAATGTCATTAGTTGTCCATTCATCTGTTTGTATCAATTTAATGGATGAAGATTAACAGCTGTTTTTTGTTTTTTGTTTTTGTTTTTGTTTTTGTTTTTTTTTTTTTTTTTGCTTCCACCCCTTTTTGTTCATTTGAAGTACATCTCTCCATGGGGTGTAGTCCTTAAAATTATTTATGTGAACTAGTCAACTAGTTAGTTAATGCCTCAATGGGAAGTTGAGTTGAAGGACTCCAAACCATGTTTTATTTGGTGCAAGGATTTTTTAAATTAGCTTGAAACAGTTTGATTTGACTTGGGTAAATGGAGTTAAAAATGTCATGATGAAAGTGGGTTTTTCAAGTGGGTCTTTGTAAGTGAACACATGAGATAGGTTCCCGGTTTATGCAACCGCCCCATCCTTTGCGGAATAAGGCTTTGTTGTTATTTTAATCTCAAACAGGTTGATGTACGGTAGTTAGGTGGTCTATGTTGTGATTTTACTATGCTGATGTAAAGTTATATGTGGTAAATTGTTTTTTCTCTTTGGATCCAAATGGGCTTCATTGATTTTTGGTGATCTCAACCAGGTAAGCCCACACATTAGCAATACCCAAAGCAATTTTTCAAGGGTTTTTTTTTTTTTTTTTTGTCAGATCTGAATATCTGATGCTGGTTGCTCAGGATTTTAGGAATATTAGTCTGACCTTTGAGGATGAGATATGATCTCTCATGATCTCATCATAGCACTGTTGTCCATGATGACTGGTCTACTTCCTTTACCTAAATTAGAGTCTGAATGTCTGGAAGTTTGGTCTGCAGCTATATACATTGCATACTGAATGCAGACAAGGTCAATTTGGCATTGTTTATTTAACTGGTTAGTCAATAGTTATGGCTTTCTTTACCAGGGAATTGTATTACCATGATAAACCACATCTTTCCCCGCCCTTCTTGCTCAAAGTGTATTTAGCGCTAGATAGAGAAGAAAAGAGACCAATGGAAGATGTTAAGTTAAGACATGATATTTAATATTAGTATATTACTTAATGTCTTTGAATATGTTGGCTTGTAAATGGAAGGTCATAAATAGTAGGTGTTAAAGTGTAGATAGTTCAACTCATAATATTGACGTATGGACTTATGGCCACAAAGCAGCTCAGGGAGAAAGGGTCTTTGAAACTTGTTGTACTTTGATTGATGCTTGATTTGCAAGGAGATAGATAGGTGGACGGATGAGAGAGAGAATAAAGATAGGAAGGTGGTGGTGTATCATGTGTGTAGCTAGGAAGGGTTAATTAGTTATGAAACTTCAGAAGTATAATCAACAGAGTAAATTTTAACATCCAAGCTGTCTTTTGGTTCAGTTTTTAGCCTATAGCATAGTGGGGTTAGAAGTTGTTTAGGGATGGGAAATGAATTGAAAATAATTTAATTCATGTCCAAAATCAATGATGGTGTTTATAATGTTTTTTTCCCCTCTTGAATGCCTTATATCCAGTTTGTATGGTAAATTAGCAGTCTTTAATGAAGACCGCGGTGTGATTTTTGAACACACCATGCCATTACAGAATGGAAATGTGACATCCTCGTTTAATGTGTTTTGAACTACTTGGTTTGAAATGTACATTTTACATTATGGTTTTTCACTTTTCTAAGGGTGGGGTTTGCTGGTGAAGATTGGTAGAGGATAGGAGATCATTAGTGACTATGTAGAGAAAATTCATCTGATTAATTTCTGGCTCAAATATATACTGAACAGTGTACATTAACTGCAAAACTACTCTAGGGGATAAACGAATTAAAAAAATGTGGAAGCTGTTTTATGTAGGAAACTACTCTGCCATACTTTATTACTTTTGAGACTAAGAGCTTTTTCATTTACTTTTTACAATATAAATGTTTATTCATTTTTATGTATCAAATGCATTTGTTTGTTTCAGTCTTGAAATGGAATGAAATGTTTTTTTTTTTATTTCCTTTTCTTGTAAGTGTTCTTACTATGTTTAAGGGCCTTGCACAGTTTGCCCAAGAAAATGATACATATACTTCAATTCTATCTGCCAATCCAATATTCCAGTTAAACTTATTTTATGAAAATCCCTTTGCAGAGGTTTCTTATTACGGAGTATATGTTAATCTATACTTTATTTGCAGACTGCCTTTTTCAATGCTCGTGCTGCAGAAAGCTGTGAAAATGGCATGGAGCCTCCCTAGAGTTATGTGCATAGCATATGCTTTCATTCTAGTCATGCTTTCATGGATGGCATTATGGTCCTTTGGAGCAGCTGGGGTTGTTGCTTCAAGCATTGGTGATAGTGGAAGATGGTGGCTTCTTGTGGTGAGCGGGCAAGTTTGCTCTGTGTGATCTGTAATATATGAATCTGGGGATAGATTTATTCTTAATACTGTAGTTATTGGAGCTATATGATCTCATTCCTCTACCTTGTTTTTGCAGGTATTTTCTGTAAGCTTATTTTGGACAGGTGCTGTTCTCTGTAACACAGTTCATGTAATAGTGTCTGGGATGGTTTTCCTTGTCCTCTTCCATGGTGGCCAAGAAACAGCATCTATGCCTTCCAACTCGTTGATGAAGTCTTTGCGTTATGCTGTTACGACTTCATTTGGAAGCATCTGCTATGGCTCTCTCTTTACAGCTGCTGTTCGTACACTAAGATGGGAGGTAATTTTGTTAACCACTTTTGCACTAAAAATATATTTCTGTGTTTTGTAAATAAAGTGATTCTTCAGCTGACATTGAACAGATAAGAGGCTTTCGTGCAAAGATTGGGAATAATGAGTGCTTGCTCTGCTGTGTTGACTTCGTATTCCATATTGTGGAAACACTTGTTAGATTCTTCAACAAGTATGCATATGTACAGGTATGTTTTTTGCTGTTCTAGCTTCAGTTATTATTTCCATGGATTTTTGAAATTTTCTTTGTATGCGTGGGACCAAAAGTTTCATGTTTGTCTATGAATCTTGTCATTAACAAAAACTTCTCTCACTTTTAACATGCTATTCCTCTTGAAATGTTGTTGATTTTTAGAATAATTTTCCAGTCATTACCCTGATACTAGAATTAATTTTAGCCTTTACACAAAAATTTAGTTTGTTGCTTGATTCCAATTTACTGACTGAGAAGGCATTGAGGTTTTTTGGTGTACTCTATGTTGACTTTGCATAACATTAATAAGGAGTTGAGAGTTGATGAATTTATGTAAGAATAATGTAAATAGATTAAGTAGGACTAATTTCCTAAAACAGCAGCATGGTAGCTGGAACTAGAAAGTCCCTTATCATTGTCATCTTTAGGAATGTTAAACCTTTAACCCATACCTATGGAGGGAGAGACAAGAGGAGAAAATGTGTTAGTGCTGGGACAACAACCTCAAATTATTATCAACTTCATTATATAGTAAAAAAATTTCTAATTATCAGTGTATTTAATGCAAAAAGATTTGAAACTGGAGAAAATCTTTTGACATTCTGGCCATAATTACCATGATAAAAAAAATATTAGAATTCTTTTAATTATGTTTGTCATATGATAAGTCTTAAAGTTGTTAAGTTCTATAATTCATATGATATGTACTGAGTACTTAGCTTTCCATAAGGCACGTAGAGGTTATTTTCTGTACGTCCGCACCTTGAAGGCTACACCTGAACCTAATAACCTACTATGTATATCATATGCTATCATCTATCCATATAATTGTCAATCTATATATCCTTATGGTGTTCATATTTATATCTAATGTTATGTGGCATCTGGTAAGTGGCTTCTTTAGACGGTGATATATTGTACTACTGGTATATTATTCTATTTTGTATTTGGCATGTGAGGGGAGTTGAGTGTTTGATGTCAACTGTTTTAAAATAAAGGAAAAGGATATCGAATCTTGTCAGCCTATTTTAAGTAGTTTTGCATTTCTCGTGTCTTTCTTTTCGTGTCCTTCATCCTGAAGCTATGTGTACACTCATTATGCTGTGATGCAAAATACAATGAAATTGCTATTCTGCGGTTCCTTCTAGAATGTCAACATATTTCTGCTGTATCATTACTATGAATGTTGCTGTTATTATATGGTCTGCAGCATATGCTTAGATGGGGCATGTAGTTTTGATTATATTGGAGTACAGTATCACAGATAGCTATCGTAATTAAAAGGTATTTAGTGATTTCCTACAAAAGAGTTTCATAGCATGCCCTTTCAAGAAAAAAAAAAAAAAAGAAAAGAAACAACCTTGCTACTGATTGGGAGATAAGGTGCTTAATTTTGCATCATTAACTTTTATTCCCCCCTGCAGATTGCAGTCTCTGGCAAAAGCTTTAATCATTCAGCAAGAGATGCTTGGGAATTGTTTCAGTCAACTGGGGTTGAAGCTCTTATTGCATATGATTGTTCTGGTGCTGTCCTTTTGATGGGAACTATCTTAGGAGGGCTAATTGCCGGAACATGTGCAGGAGTCTGGACGTGGCTTAGATCAAGTGATCGTGTTTTGATGGTAGGCTCCACCTCCATGCTGATGGGGATGGTTTTGGTAAGTAATATTATATCTGTCCATTTGTGCGGCTTAATTTAATGTTAATATACAAGAGCTGGTTAGTCTGAATGTTCTCTATGTACCCAGAGACTTGATTTGTTAAATTTTTTTTTTAAAAAAAATAATTACAGTTTTTTTATACACTATTGCACTGATCTCTTAGCTGATTACATTATTTTTATTAAAGACTCCGCTGTCATGAATAAGTTTGTTGGTCTGATAAGTATTAGTAGATTCAGTACTGTAACTGTATGTCATGTTTTGACGACTGCCAGTAAAAATGTAGGCATTTGACATAACATTGTGTAAGATAGTATCATGAGAGCCTACCCATGTCTTTGGCTAATTCATGATAGCCTACCCACGTCTTTGGCTAATTCAGCTACGAATGTGGATAGATCCTTTGCTACTCAGTTCTATTCTGTATATATTGCTAAATTTATCACTAATTATATGGGTTTTTATCAGTCTCAATGCTTACATGAGCTGAACCAAACATTTCATGGACTACACGTATTGTGTATTATTACTAATGGCATTTGCTTCAACTTTAGGTTGGACTCGCAATGGTGGGGGTGGAAGGTGCAGTTACATCTTTGTACATATGTTATGCCCTGGATCCCCTTCTCATTCACAGATGGGATCCTGAGTTTTTTAACCAGATGTCGGAAATGCTTCATCAGCGCCTCCAACATAGGAGTGCAAGGGGTCGACAAGTCTTGACCCACAACACACTTGATTCGCACATACCCAGTTAATAAGACTTGATACATTGACCATTGATGCTTGTATAGGCGCAGCAAAGGCTGCTGCTTCCCATTACCCTCTCGTCCCTTCTCCCCTGTTTGTAAAATCTGTGTATGGTGTATGAATATGATGTAGTCGATAAATGCCTAATGCAGTAATTTTATATGTAGGTTGGCTACCCCTTAAAATTCTTGGGCTCTTGGCGTTATGATAATTAGCTGACTACAAATACAATAGTCACATTACTATTTGGGTTAAGAACAAATTCATTTTGGGCTCAATTGAGTTAGGGGTTAAATATAGTTTTTTTTTTTTTGGTGGGGTGGGGGTTAAATATAGTTATGGACTTATCTAATAAATATAATGTTTGGAGTTGACTTTCAAAACCCAAATAAAAATGAACAGACTAATTGAAGATCTTATGTTTGTAGTTTGAAATTATTAGTCTTTATTAAAATTTATTTCTCCACACTTATACAGACACTATTGGGTACGGGCGTCCACACCCAAGTGTTTGTGCGTTCGAAGACCCGAAGACGCCGATGACGATGAAGACGACGATTACGGCAATGGTGGATGACAACGATGACGATTGGCGATTTAAACCCTAGAGAGAATTACTACTTGTTAGAGACGAGGACGACGATTGAGGAGATGAAGAATAAATTCTCCACCGACGGTGAGCGTCCTCTAGTGGTGCGATTCAATGGTGGAGTTCGCTGGTGGTGGTTGTGGTGGCCTGGGTTTGCTGGTTTGCGGGTGCGGTGGCCTTCGCTGGGTGTGGCGGCGGCGAAACAGCATGGCTGATTGTGGGTGCGGTGGCCAGACTGACTTGAGGAGGAAAGGGAATTGAGGAACAAAGGAGAAGTAAAGGGAGTGAAGGGTGGCTGGTGTTGTGAATCTGCTAACAGGAGAGAAAGAAAGAGAGGAAGAGGAGGAAAGAGGGGAGAGAATGAAATAAAAATACTAATAGTTCGTACTTGTATATACTTTATACGTTAGCTAATACAAATAATGTATCAGCCAATTGATATTTCGTATTAGTCAACATTGAAGACAGTAATAAAAGGAATCAACCAACAAAAGGAATATATATCAAACAAAAGATATATATCGCCAATAAGAGGAGTATATCAGCCAACAAAAGGTACTTATCAGCCAAAAGAAGGAACATATCAGCTAAACAAAAGATGCATATCAGATTATCAGCCAACAAAAAAATAAAATCAACAAACACGTAAGCCAACAAAATAAACATATCAGCCAACAAAATGAAACATATAAGCCAACAGTTAAATTATACATATCAACCAACAAAATAAATATATCAGCCAACTAAAAATATATATAAGCTAAATTATGTCTAATATTAGCTGGATATCATCCAACAAAAAAAACCTATCAAAAATTAAAAAAAAAAAAATTATCAGCTAACAAAAATAATATATTAGCCAGTACAAAAATCATATCATCCAACAAATGAAACATATCAGCTAACACATGAAATATATAAGCCAATAAGTAAAACATATCAGCCAAGCCAGACGTACAGAAATTTACGTGTGAGCATCCGCACGCAATAGCTTTTCAAACTTATATTATCTAAACTTAATTTTTTTTAATAGTAAACTTAATTAATTAATAAAAAGTCATAGGACATCAAAGTAAAATACATGAGTTGAATTAAATAAAAAATTTCCTTCATAAAAACTACGATTATCAAGCAGATTTTGCAATGTGAAACATCTTTCACTTAAATCGTTGAAAAATACAGTCTTGAGTGTAGAATACTAAATCAAAAACACTTAATGCATCTACATGTACTAGGAAAATTTTTCTTAAATCGGAGAGATGAAATCTTTATTTGGACCCTTTTGTTGGGATTGCAAAATCCGATGGTGTAGCAAATGAGTTAAGTTAATGGTAGTGCCAACTAAGAAAAAACCCATATTTGTTGGAAGACAATGTGATCAGCCAACTTTATTAAGTTAACATAATATTTTTGAAGACAAAGTTGTCGGCTAGGGGATTTATGTTTGTATACCAACCTGTACTAAAAAGTACACCTAACTTACCATGAATTCTATTAATATGAGTACATTTACAACTCATTTCCAGTTGAGTTTCCTTTGGCAGCACATACTGAGATTATGGGATAGATCACAACTTAACACCAAGTTCTTTGAATAAATACACTTTTTATGAATGGATGTCTTTTACTAAGATGGATCAAACATACTAGTATACATATTAAGAATATTTTCATGGGATACCTTAGATTGAGATGGTAGAAGAGCAAAATTGATGAGTGTGATTAGAACTATTAATTTGGGTGTTCGGGACATGTTTGTTTCGGTTTATAGCAAGCAAGTCTTGGGTTATATTCAAGTCGAGGCGAGTCAAATCGATTTATCTTTCAAATGGAGTTTAGGTTCAAGCTAGGGCAAGTTAAATCAATTGCCCTTTCAAAACCAGACCAAGTGCAAGCTGAGTCTAACTTAGATCGGATTTAGTTAGTGTTACTAGTTAGGTTTAGGGCATTTGTAAGGCTAGTAATAATGATTTGAGCCCAAAACTTATTGATGATTTTTTTTTTTGAAACAAACACTTATTGATGAGTTAGGTTATCATCAAATGTGTTTCCTGGATTTTGGTGAAGTTCAAACTAGGTCAAAGTCAAATTTATATATTACGTTTTTTATACATATAATTCTACCAAGTATTAACATATACATATATATTATTTAGTGCCCGACTGTCTGTGCTAACACGGGAGACATAGATAATGTAGGAATTCATAAAGAGTTGTACATACAACAATTATTAAATTTTGAAAAATATTTTTTGTAGGATCAATATGTACTAGTATTAATATTGTCACTAAATTTTCACCTAAAGAATGAGATTTCAAATTTTATGCACGTGTACACACTTTCACTTAAAGAACAAGATCTCAAATTTTACACACATAAAAGACTCCATATATTCACCCAACCATATATTAAAACATATACGCAATACAAAATCACAAATTAAAATAATAAATTGTATGTAACAAATGGGGAAAAAAAAATAGAAACGTAATTCATGATAATTTACCAAATTAATGATTTAGGGTCTATTTCAATTTATTGAAAACAACTGAACTTATTGGGGCTGAACTGAATTGTATAGAGCTGAAACGAATTGTTTATGAAATAAGGAAATTCCGAAATTAGGAACAGAACTGAGCTCAACTAAACTAAAATTAAGCTAAACTGAAATTAAGCCGAACAAAATAGGCCTTACTAAGAGCAATGTCAACGATGATCATTTTTTTCCTCATGAGGAAAATCACGAGGAAATTTGATCACTTTGGACATCACAATAATGAGGAGATTGGTTTTTCCTCATGAGGAAAACTGATTTTCCTCGCCCCATGAAGAAAATTGAAAGTGAACAGTAACAAGTGGGGCCCAACACCACTTGCTACTTATTTAATATTTTTTTTGCTTGTTTGCTACTTCTTTCGTTTTTATTTAGTTGCAACACACTCTTTTGGCACCCATGTTAAGGAAGACATTAGACTAGGTAAACAGATAAATTAAATTACAAAATTTTAACACCTATAAGAAGAAAGGAATAAGTTGCTACGGTTTAAATTTCATAGCTTAATTCATTCGTTTACCTAGTTTAATCACCTCATTGATAAGCGTGATAAAAAATATGTTACAAGTATAAAAAAATAGAGGAAGTATTTTTTTATAATGTGAATATAGTGATTTATAGGAGAGAGAGATACTTGTGGGGTATTGATAGAAAGAGAGAGAGAGAGTGGTGAGGACTTTTTTTTTTTGTTGATCATTGGTGAGATAAAATTTCCTCAACAAATTTACTCATGAGAAAGTTGAGAATTTTAGAGAGAGAATGAGGAAATCACTTTTTCCTCGTTGTTGTGAGTGCTCTAACCTTGTAATTTCCATTTGTCTTGGATCCTTGTCTATCATGCCATCAAATCCATCCTTAACAAATTTAATATATTTTCTAATTATTACTTCCTCCATTTCTTTTTAGTTGACACGTTTCTTTAGTCACGTTTGTCAATGCACAACTTTAACCGTTAATATCTTTAATTACCGTTTATCAAAAATTATAAAAAATTTATATTTTGAAAATATATATCGTGATGAATCTAACAAGACCCCACATGTCTATATTTTTCATCACATATAAATCACAAAATACAGTCAAAGGAAAGTGTGTGATTAATGCTAAAGTCAAAACGTGTCAACTAAAAAAAATGGAGGTAACATAAGTTTGTCCTTGTCTGGAAATTTTCATTTACTTTAAAATTAAAAAGATAAATTTACCTGTAATAAAATTCAATTTTCTTTCTCCTTTGTTCTCCTCCTTTAACCAATACCTCAAATCAAAAATCTACTACATACCTATCCAAAGAACCTTTGGGCAATTAATTTTAATGATAATTACTTAGGAAATTTTTAGGATATTACATATGTAAATAACATACTTCCTCTGTTCTTTTAATATTGCACCACTTGCCTTTTAAGGAAGTTTCACAAATATTGCACCATTTTCATTTTAGGACTAAAATTATCTGTTCACACTGTAAATACCCAACATACCCTCACTATTTCACACTTATTATTTAGGGCTTGTTTGGCATCATTTTTGGTTTTCAGATTCCTGTTTTTTTTAAAATCAAAAACCAAAAACAGAAAACAAGAAAAAGGTGTTTCTACTTTTTTGTTGTCAGTTTTCAAAATTATCATGATTTTAATAAGTTTAAATAATTTTTGATTCATTATGGGACATATATCATATACTTAAAAAAAAAAAACCAAAAAACTGAAAACCACAGCAATGCCAAACGAACCCTTAGTTTATGTTTACATCATATTAGGGGTGCTAATTGAATTGAACAGCTCGCGAGTAAATTGAACTCGACTCGGTTAATGCTTCGACTCGAGTTAGCTCGACTCGAATTTGACTCGATTCGAGATGTTAACGAACACGGGTTGAGCAAGCTCTAACTCGACTCGATAATATATTTTATTAATATAAAATTCACAAATAAAGTTACCATATTTAAATAAATTTGACACTTAATAAGTGTTAATTTATATCATCAAAAGAGAAAGAGTAAATCTTTAATAATAATATATCAAAAAATAAAACAATATAAAGTGAACAAAAATAAATAAAAACATATAATTATAGAAGGACAAAAACTTTAACGAACAGATCAAATAGGTGAGCTACTCGACCCGACTCGAAACTTTAACGAGCACAACTCGAGCTGGTTTTATTAGCTCGAAACTTTAGCGAGCACGAGTTGAGCACATGTAAAAAGTTTTCGAGTCGAGTCGAGCACCCCTCAACTCGTGATCGACTCGCTTGATAAGCACCCCTACATCAGATAGACAATTTTATATTTTTACCTTTCTCTCTCTTCCTTTTTCCCACTACCAAAATTATTGTGCCCAACTTGTATGGTACAATAATAAAAATAATTATAAAAAGGAGGAAGTATATGTTATTTATTAAAATGATCATTGAACATTAGGCCCGGTTCACTTCACCTTAAAAAAAATAAAATTCACTAAAATTAATTCCACTTTAGTAAAAATAATTCCAGTTCAGCAAAAATAAGTTCTGTTCAATAAAAATAAGTTCAGTTCAATAACAATAATTTCAATTTAGTAAAATTAATTTCAGTTCAGTAAAAATAATTTAAGTTCAACATAAAAATAATTTCAATTCAACAAAAATAAGGTGAAGTGAACGGGGCCTTATTGGTGAAAACAATTAGGATTAGTGGATTAAAAGTTGCATTTGAATTTGAAAAAATAATTATATTACTTATTAGTTTTTATTTCTAGACCTGATCATACTTATCCGACTCGATTTTGGGCGGGTTTTGGGCAGATTTTTCGGGCCCGAATTTTTTTTAGACAGGTTTGGAAATGTGTTTTTTTTATGCATTTTTAGTTGATTTTTTAATTCGGCCCGAAAATAGCCCGAAAAGCCCACACAACATAGTTTTCTCATATATTTTATTGAAAGGGTCTAACTTATAATTAATATTTTGCAGGGTAAAGCTCAATACCCGTGGAAGATTCAGTTATTACTACAGGAAGATATTAGAGAGCTCCTTCATCTTTTCTCCTTCGTCGAGTCTAGGCATATCTATAAAAAGGGCAATAGAGCAACATATTATGTTGCTTTTGTAGGTCATTTCATGCAAACGCAACAAGATATTGATACTTTTTTAGGTAACAATTTTTTTTTTTTTTTAATTAATTCAGATAGATTGGGTTGAAAGAAGATTGGCCTAACTTCTTGTATCTTTCCTTTAAAAAAAAAATATATGCTTTAATGAGTCATATTATATGTTTTTCCACATGAGGTATATGCATGTCATGCGAAGACGTGAGTATATATATACTTATAGGCTCATTATAATAGTTTCAAGACTTGCAACTTATTTGATGTGCATAAGGGTGCTAATTGAGCGAGTCGATCATTGCAAAGGGTTGCTCGACTCGTGCTCGTTAAGTTTCAAGTTGAGCTGAGTCGATCATGAGTTGCTCGTTTGAAGATTTTGGTCTCTTGAATTTCAAACATTTGTTGATTTTATTTTCTTCTCTTTACATAAATTTTTCCTACTAAACTATACTAATTTTAATTTATCGGTTTCAAGGTAAATTTTTGTTTTTAAAGATAGAAGAATAGAAAAATATTGAATTTGTCGTACATTTATCGAGTTTCGAGCTGATACGAGCAAGCACGAGCCAACTCGAGTCGAGTTTTGACTGAGCATTGATTGAGTCGAGTTTGAGCTACTTTGCTCAATTAGCACCCCTATCACGTGCATTTAAATTAAAAGGATTCTTGATACAAGAGATCATACTATATTATCAGTAACTATTTGACACATATTATTGTACATCCGATGCACGCAAAAACAAACCGGTCTTTTTTCAACTTTTCTTTTCTTCTCATGAAATCGACTATCTTACACTTTCTTGCAATTTACTTGTAACTTTATTCATCTAATTGCATAACCAAAAAGAAAATCAAATTTGTGTTCAAATTTGCAACCTCTTACCAAATACAAGTAGTCAATTACTAGCACACTTTGAGTTTGACGAGGCAGACTACTTTGAGAGTCATTTTTACTTGTCAAAAACTGGCAACCAACGTGGCAACAAGTTGAGGAGCAACTCACGTGCAGCACGTGCCTTTCTGGGGGTTGACTGTTGGGACGTGGAAACCACCATTTTGCCTTTGCCGTTGATTCCTCAGGTTTTTGAAAGGCTCTAATTTCCAATTTTGTGTCTCTTTCACTCACTTGATAGAAAAAAAATAGAGAGAGAAAAAAGAGAGAAACCAAAACCCCATTTTCTGGTAATATCTAATCTTTAATCTATGTTTTTTGATTTGTTTTTTCATGTTTGATTGTTTGTATGTCTTTGTACTTTTGTTAATTGTGATGGGTATGTTTTTTTTAGCAATTTTGATGCTTCTTATTTCATAAATCAGTACCCTTTTCTGTTTTTTATATAGATCTGATGAAACTTTGGGATATAATTGCTCAAGAGTTTTTTAATTTTGATTTTTGTGTGTTAGATGGGTAAATGGGTTAATGATTGTTTGATTTATGATCTGATTTATTGTTTGATGAAAGTTGAGGGTTTGTAAATTTGAGGTAAAACTACTGTTGTTAGACTGTATAGACTTTTGCTACGGTAGGATCCGTAGAAAGGCACTGATGTAGACGAGATTTTATCCCGGATTTCCGGGTTTAGGGTACGATTTGATTTGCTTTTTAGTTTGTGGTGAAGAGCAAAAATCAAGTGGTTGGATAGTTAATTATATAATATTATTATGAGTATTGTTATTTTTAGCTCTGGGTATTGTTCTTTAAATCAATGATTGTTTTTTTTTTTTTTTTTTTTTTTTTTTTTTTTTTTTTTTTTTTTGAAGTGATGGTTCTGTTTGGTATAAATCAGGGTTGTTAATTTGACAAAATTTTCATTTTTGTTTAAAGTGAAGAAAGATGTCGCCAGTAGAAGGATCCCGGGAAGAGAATGTCTACTTAGCCAAATTGGCTGAGCAGGCTGAAAGGTATGAGGAAATGGTGGAGTTCATGGAGAAGGTAGCGAAGACTGCCGATGTTGAGTTGACAGTAGAGGAGAGGAACCTCCTCTCTGTTGCCTACAAGAATGTGATTGGGGCAAGGAGGGCTTCATGGAGAATTACCTCATCCATTGAACAAAAGGAAGAGAGCCGTGGGAACGAGGACCATGTTGCTATCATCAAGGAGTACAGAGCGAAAATCGAGGCTGAGCTCAGCAAGATCTGTGAGGGGATCTTGAAACTTCTTGATTCACATCTTGTCCCATCCGCAACTGCTTCTGAGTCAAAGGTATTTTACCTGAAGATGAAGGGTGATTACCACAGGTATTTGGCTGAATTCAAGACCGGAGCTGAGAGAAAGGATGCTGCTGAGCACACCTTGTTGGCTTACAAGTCTGCTCAGGTGGGTCTATCAGCTTGCTGTTGTAGTAGTTACAAAATGGGTTATTACATAATTGAAACATAATTAATTACTGAGATATCTTGCTTTTAGGACATTGCGTTGGCTGAACTGCCTCCTACTCACCCAATAAGGCTGGGGCTTGCACTTAACTTCTCCGTGTTCTACTATGAGATCTTGAATTCCCCTGATCGTGCCTGTGCTCTGGCCAAGCAGGTTTGTACACCTTAAACATTCTTTGTTAGTATTGCATAATTGCTTCTTTACTTTAGTATTCTGGATGAAATATGCAATTTCTTACTTTCAGTTTATGGTGGTTCAATAAAAATGTCATGATTGTATAGTTCAACGTAATGACCTAATGCCATAGCCTGGTCTACCTCCAACAAATCAGTATTGACTTTCACTGGAGGAAATGGAGAATTTATTTATTATACAAAATAAAGTTAATTTATCATAAGATAGACACCTCTATTTGAAGAGACCCTGATTTTTTTTCGTAGAATATACCATTATCCTAAGTGATTTTCTTTTCACAAATTTTCTTGCCTATGCAGTTTGCAGCAATATTAAGAGGGGAAAATTTAGAACTACCTTTTAGTTCACGTATGATACTCTTTGCAAACAATTGCCTTGTAAATTTGTAGTGAACTGCTAATCATAAGACATTCCCCCCCCCCCCCCCCCCCTCTCTCTCTCTCTCCCCCCAAAACCCAAAACAACTAATTTATGTGACAACTACCAGATATTAAGATTGTTATGTCATTCAATAATGGAATCTAGGGATTTAAATTTTACAGAAGGAGAAAAATTGGGACAACTAAATGGACTTATTAGAGCATTTGATATAATGTTGGCGAATAAGTTGTTGTCTTCTAACCTTGGTAAAGTGAGAGAATGTAAATGACAGAGTTACAAAGAGATGAAATTATCATAAGCATGCAAATGAACAGGGCAGGAAGAGGTAATTGAACAAGGAAGAAGGTAGTAAAGTAAGGGGAATAACAGCCTGTTAAACCCAACTTTTATTTGTTTGCAGACATGAATTGGGGATAACATAAAAAATTAGCTATAAAAGGGTTTGCAAAAGTGTTATATGAGTTAGTTCAGAAGAGTTCCAATTTTAACCTGTTATATTTTAGTCTCCCATGTTAAGGCAAGCCATGTGCTAAGTAGTCTCTCCTGCACTTTCTAATTCCTCTCTCTGACTGACTATTTACACTTTTTACTGCCTTGAGATTGATTTCTTTTCCTAATATTAGATGTAAAATTTGAATAGTTTTGTATGTTTGATGGTTCTCCTTCTGGACCTGTACAATATTTCCTGTAAGTTTCACTTGGTCCTGCACCGTGCACACTTCCTTGAAAAAGTTGTTAAGCACTGGTTCTTGTGGATCTGTCAACTAGATGCTTATCAAGAAATTAGCCTTTAGGCTCCACTTAAATGAAGTGCGATGTAAATAATAAATCCTTTGTAAACTCTTGTTAATGCGTGATATGTAAGAAATTTATTCTTTTGGGAGTCCTTGGGATCTGGTTGCTTATCCTCTTCTTTCCATAATTTTATTTCTCCAATTGAGTGGTGGAGGGTTATTTATGCCATCAAATTCTTTTCAAATTCCTTTTCCTCGTTATTTACATGGTAGTTGATTGTTTCTCATTACACAAGATTTATTTGTGAGATGACTCCTCCTTTTCCCCAACACACCCATTTTTCTATGTTTAATGAGGTGATTGGCATAGGTTATATATGGATATGCATGTAATGATAGAATTGGAATGAAATTGCGTTTTGTATAATGTACCTGATACCTCAAGACCCCATGACATTACTTTTTAGTGCTGCATTTTAATTTCAAAGTATATAAATGACTTTTAGGAGGAGAGATTATATCTATAAAGGTTGTAAATGTTATTAACCAATGACATAACAATTTGTTTGGGTTTTCCCCTCTTAAGTTTTTTACTTACATTGAGTAATGGCGCTGGGAATACATTGGTGTGCTTTATCTTTGCTATTTGGATACAGAATATCTAGCTAAAAGTTTTGCTTCATTATGTTTGTTAATCACTGTCTTCTCATATATATGGCTTTATGTGTTTATGTTTGCAAGTATGTAGTTTGGTGTTATTAAAGTGCTCTATAGCGAATGCACTTTATTCTTGAGTTTATTATTGTTAGGAATATATGTTGCCAACTTCCTTTTGTATGACAAAATTTTAAGGTGGTTGTTAATAAAAGTGATCTATACCGATGCACTTTATTCTTGAGTTGATTATTGTAAGGAGTATATGTCGTTAGCTTCCTTTTGTATGACATTATCTTATAAGTGACTTCTATTACAACACTTTTTGTATTGTAAATCAGTATATAATGTGACCCTCAATTAATCATCATTTGGTTTTGAATCAACCATCAAGAATGTTAACATCAACATTTGGTCCTTGATTGATTTAAAAATGTAATTAGGTGAAGTTCATTGTAGGGAGGTAGTGATTAACCGATTAAGTAAAATAGAAGGTTGAAATTCTAATACAGATTGGAAAGTTGAACTTGCAGAAGGTTTATCTTTATGTCCCAAAGTTAATAGTATAAACACACCATTATGTATGATTAATCCAATAAGATTAACATATTGACCAAGCACACCATTATGTATTGAAATCCAATAAGATTTTGCTGTTAACCACCAATAGTTAACTCTAGCACATGGCAGCGACGTAGTGTATGTTTATAATTGTGATACTGAATGATTATGTGTGGTTGGCTGTTGGCTGGTTGCAGCTATAGAAATTGCTAGATTTCCCTTTGATCCTTCAATTCTTTTTCTCGTGTGTGTGTGTGTGTGTTTTTTTTTTGTTTGTTTTACTATTTAAGTCTGTAAATATAAGTTCATTATGAAGCTTTTGATTTTAAGAGATTCACATTCAGAAATCAAATTTTCTAACCACACAATGCATTCTAGGCTTTTGATGAAGCCATTTCAGAGCTAGATACTCTGGGTGAGGAATCTTACAAAGACAGCACCTTGATCATGCAGCTCCTCCGTGACAATTTGACATTATGGACTTCTGATAATGCGGTACTCTCTCTCTCCCACCTTTGAACATTCCCCCCTCCTTCCCCATCTCCTACAGCGTACATATTATCTTACTTTTTAGAAAGGAAATCCAACTATTGTTTTACACCTATGTTGTGCAAAACAGGAGGATGTTGGCGATGAGATCAAGGAAGCTACAAAAGATGACGCTGCTCCTGGACAACAATGATTTGGTCATTTTGTTGAAGGAGTTAGATGGAATGTATTTATTTAACTTGGATATTTGTTATGTTGCTCTAGACTTTTCCCATACTTGGTATGCTTTAATGTTTGTTTGTCATCTGCAGCGTCAATTAGATGCTTTATATATCTTACCAAGACACGCTTCATTAATTATTATTGTCTACCTTCAGTTTTCAACACTTTGCACTTGAGTGCACTCGACGTAGATTCATCAAATGAAAGCTATGTAGTCCAATAATGTGTTCGAATGTATGTGCTCTTTGTTCTAATCAATTTTAAGCTAGAGTTTTTTTTTCTAGTCGAGGAAATTCTTCTGCTGCAAATTTTATGAAGAATCTTACATACTGCGTCGTTCTCTTTTGTATCTTTGCTTGTACCTAGTGTCTGGTGGAATCATGCAGCAAGCCACTTTTTTACTACATATATGTTCTGAGTTTTAACCTAATTCTATATGAATAGGTGAATGCGATTTATCCCATGTCCGTAGACTCCTACCACCATCCAACAACTATTCCATTACCATATCACCCACCACAACACCCTTTTCGCCAAGAAGTGAAGTTCCCACAAGTTGCAGCCACATCACCGCCCAGTTGCACACACAAACACTTATCGCTCAATTTACTTGCTCTCTTTTTCAATCTCCTCCCTAAACCTACCACACAGCTCGCCAAACACATATTGCCCTCGACCACTCTCTTTCTTGCTACCTCTCTTGTGCTCTTCCTCATTCTCTCACCTCCTCTTCCTCAAACCAGACTAACAACCACTACAACCCCATGCATACCCTTTGTTGCTCTCTTTCTTCTATGATTCCACCCCTTTGAGTTCCTCTATACAAAATAATCAAATTAAATTTGGTTTAAAAAACCAAAATATGATTTCATGCTTGATGTATGTAGTGGAAAATGGTGAAGGGAATCATGGGATGGTGATGGTGGTTAGGAAGGAGATTGGGAGAAAACTAAAGATAAAAAATTACACAAATTCTTATATGCGGCTGAGCCATACGCCCATACCTTGTTAAAAGGAGAGAGAAAAATAATAATGCATGTGATGAGGAAAGAGATAAAGACAAATAACCTCTTAAATATATTTTTTTAAAAAATAAAAAATAAAAAAGAATAAAAAAAATAATAATAAAAATAACAACATTTGTTGCATGCATCTAATATTTAGCTTCCTTTTATAATAAACTAGCTTTTGGATCCGTTCTATGCACAAATTATGCTTAATTCGTCAGTGTTATGTAAATTTACAAAGTACTTTAATGAATTCATTATTTCATCATCTTTTGTCAAGTTATAACATTTTTATGAATTAGTAGTAATTATTGTGAAAAAAATGGCTTAAAATTATAGTTAATTAACAATTTATATATAAAAAAACAAAATACCAAATATTTATTATAATTTTACATTTTTACATCAAATATGAAGTTATAGAAATTCTTCTTTACACATATATTTCTCTTATAGTGCGCTTAATATCTTGAAAATAAAGGTCCTATGACATGCAAGCAATGTCATCCTACGGAATTTCCATAGTATTCTTGTACAAAGCTCTTCATTTTTCTTGTCAAATTCAAGTCTTCCTTTTTTGCTGTCTCAATATTTTCCTTTTCAATCATCTTCATTGTTGTCCTCACATTTCTTAAATACCATGAAAAAAACACAATAGAAACTATATTTATGAAACGGAAGGAGTATTTATATTAGAAGTGAGGAAAGAAGAGGGGTCAATGAATTGAATGATGAATGTGAATGAATTGAATTGAAAGATAGAGGGAGAAGAGGAGAAGTTTTAGGAAATTTAATTTGTTGAATTAAAATAAAGATTAAAAAATATAAAGTTATTGAGAAATAAAGGGGGAGATGAAGAGAATTTCTTTGAAAACACAAGGGGTCAAGGAAAGAGAATGATTATACAGAAAGATGAGAGAATGAGGACATGCGACAACTTTGGTTGTGTTTTTAAATACTAAGTATAAATGTTGCAAATAAAAAGAAACGAAGGTAATATATATATTTATACATGTCAATTTAGGTTACCATGACATTTCTTTATAGAACAAATATCAAATCGAGCCAACACATAAATTGAGTATAGACTAAAAAAACTGTTTATTTCTTGACAAAAAATATTACATATTCCTGTTAAAAATAAAATATTGCATAGACCGTATAGGTTTCTTTAAGCAGGTGGGGATTTTGGGAAAGGATATCGAAGTGGATGGTCCTGGTAGGGAATACATGATTTTTATGTTTGTACCGAGAACTAAATTAGATCCACCACGGCAATAAAATGATGATGAAAAATTGAGGTGGGGGACAAGGATGAGAAGCCCAACACCCACCCCCTCCTATGCCATTGACAATTCTTGTTTAAGTCAAGTCATTCCAAATTTAGCCGATATACTTTCTCCGTTCTCTTTTATATGCAACACTTTGACTTTTACGTTGTTCATATACTTCATTTTGACTTGACTTGTTGACTTATAATTGATGAAAAATATTGTTATATGTGATCTTATTATATTTGTTTTGGTTTATAGTTTATTAATACTTGGTATCAAATTTTTATAATTTTTCCATATCAGTAATAAAAGAGAACATAAGTAAAAAAAAAAGAAGAATTATATTTCAACCAGGAAACTTCCAGTTCTACAATAGCAGCCCGTGCATGAGGCTGCATAATGCACGGTCACCCCGTATCCGAAACAATAACTCAAACCGCAGTATGCCGTATCAAAAACAAGAAGCAAGCTACGAGTACTCGAGTAGTATGAATTTCCAATAGATAGAGCAGGGGTACACAATACGATGCGAAAACAAGGAAGTGCACGCTCGTAAAGGAGCAAGTAGCGTGAGAAAAGAAGACAGAAATTAAATAAATCTGGGTTTCAAGTAGTAGAGGGTTTTTTCTGTAGTTTTTTTGGAACACTAAATTCCCAAGTCAGACGGCAATAATAAAAAGCCTGCACCTATTCTGTTTACCCTATGGGACTCATTGCATTGATATTATAATTACCTCTTGGATCTTTTATTTTTTGGTGCAAAGTTGTAAATCTAATGGATCCATGATTTCATATTATATGTGTACTACTCGTCTACTCCCTCTGTTTTTTTTTTTTTTTTATTTGTATCACTTGTATTTGTACGGAGTTTTAGGAGAATAAATTGGTATAATATAATAATATGAGTTGATGAATAATTTATTATGGTAAAAGTAATGTGGAGACCATAAAAGTAAAACTATGTGAGAGAGAGAGAGAGAGTAGTGGGGACCATAAGAGAGAGAAATGATAAATTATTTGAGTGGGGTTTAAAGTAAGAGAGGGAATTAATAAAAAGTGGTATAAAATTATTATATATAGAAGTGATGCAAAAAAAGAAAAAAATATCCATAAAAGGAAAGTGATACAAATAAAAAAATAAAAATAAAAAAAAAAACGGAGGAAGTATCTAATTATCTACTTGTATGAGACTATGACTATTTATGAGCAATGGTTAATTTTTGATGTGCAATGAGAGACTAGGTGAAATGGTAACTAAATTATTCATAAGGTAATGTAAAGAACAAGGTTAGGACGCTCATTCAAACTTATCGGCCTTGTTTGGCAAATGGTTGTTGGTGGTTGGCTGATGCACTTGAATTGTTTGACTAGCTGAAATGTTTGACTATTTATAATAGCTTTTAAAATTGGTTATTTAAGCAGGCTGTTTATAAAAGTGTTTAGTAAATTTAGGGTTCGTTTAGCATTGTTGTGGTTTCTGTTTTTTGGTTTTTTGTTGTATAAAAGTGTATGATATATGCCACATAATGAATCAAAAACTATTTAAACTTATTAAAATCATAATAATTTTGAAAACTGACAACAAAAAGTGAAAACACCTTTTTCTTGTTTCCTGTTTTTGGTTTTTAGTTTTCAAAAAAACAGGAAACTGAAAACCAAAAATGATTCCAAACAAGCCCTTAGTTGTTGGCTGGTTATTAGATAATTTGTGTGCCAACAAGCTAAAACTCAATAAAAAAAGCTACTCAAAGCAGCTTTTTTATTTTGGCTTTAAAAGCCAGCTTTTTTGCTAATTGAAAAATCAATTGCCAAACACTTTTTTTAGCTGTTTGACCACATAAAAAAACCAATAGCTTACCAAAAAGCCATTTATCAAACATGGCCCTACCAACTACATGATCTAAAACTGCGGATGAGTGCTTAATTGGTTATGGTCTAGGTTAATTTGTTACTTAAATTAAACTTAACAAGTTGAGAACAACGTGAATTTGTCCGATCCCAATGGAGCACGGAGGGAGTATTTGATTTTTGGATTGAGTTTTAAGTTCTTAAATTTTTAACACATGCTTAGGTAGAATTATGGTGGCGGACAAGTATATATAGAAGATATAATTTTTATTCCTATAACCACCTTTGTTATTAGGGTCAAGATTTTGATATTGATATTCAAAATCT
This sequence comes from Chenopodium album, assembly GCF_948465745.1. Lineage (NCBI taxonomy): Eukaryota > Viridiplantae > Streptophyta > Magnoliopsida > Caryophyllales > Amaranthaceae > Chenopodium > Chenopodium album. The sequence continues at coordinate 15,535,400 of NC_137843.1, forward strand.
CAATAAAATGTTTCTAGAAATTGATACGAATTTTATTATCACATATGTATTATGAAGTATTTACTACCATAATTTCATATTATGTGCAATAAAGGTCTTAACACGAAGTTTCAACAATTTTTCTTTGGGTGATAATTGGAGAAAGAAAAAAAAAAAAAAAACATGTGATTAGAAGAGAAATAGAGAGAAACGACATATTTAAAAGAAAAGAAAATATTGTTGCATTTAATGTGTAACATTCAATTCTGACAAATTTTGCACATAATATGAAATAGAGGTAGTAATAGTTTATTTACTACTCTATTAAAGATAAACATTTATCAAAATTAGCTTTGTTGTATTGTATGTGGTGTATCAAAAAATGGCATGTTCAATTGATAAAAGATGCTCAATATGGTATGTATACCGTAAAAAGGTCAAACACAAATTCTTACATGTGGCGTGGTTCGTGTTGTCACTTCACATATAATGTAATTAATTAAAATAATAGGAATTATGGTGATAATGGATTGCCCTTGGATGTATGTGGGTTACTTCAAAGAGAAAATGGGGTTACTTTGAAAATTATAGTTATTCTTTCATTAGACCATCTCTAATAGTGAGACTCGAGTTTTAGTATTGAAATACAAAATGAGTTATTTTTTACCTCCAATGGCGATACCATACCCACTTCTCAATTTAGCAACTCATATGAAGTCTAATTTCCCAATGGTGAGACTCTCTTAAAATATACAAATGCCACTTTCAATTTATGGCCCACCAAATCCATTTATTTTTTAATACCAAATATTATAAGATTAAAAAAAAAAGGTAAAACATAAATAAATTACAAAACATATTAGAATATTGACAAAGGCCCCACACTTTTTGTCAAATGAGACTCAAAGTTGAGTATCTAAACCTAGCAACTTTCTTTTGAAATTGCTAAGTTTAGATACCAACTTATTGATATACATTGCAAAAAATACTCTCTCTCTTCTAAAAATACTCACTTGAGTTTCAATATTAGAGAGGGTCTTTGTTCAAACAAAAAAACAGGGATTATTTGCATGAACAGATAAGATTCTTTATTTTTTTGATAACTTGATACTTATATTACTTATATAATAAATCTAGAAATTGTTATATATACTAAGGTTTATCGAACACCTAACTAATCCAAGGTTAGTTTTTTTATCTTCATTGATGATTAAATGAATAACAATTATCAAAATGGGAACAAAATACTCATGAGCATACTGCATACTTAGATATATATACTCCTACAATGTCTATGATAAATTTAGGCTACTTTTATGGATAAAATGAATTACTCTTATGAATAAATAAGGTTATAAGTCAAGATGTTGCATGTATTTAGAAATCCACCATTAAGATATGCAATAATAATTGGATAATTTATTAGAAATTTGATAACCCAAACTCTAAAAAGACCCATCTCAATCTTAGCTGCTATGGTTCTGATACGCAATCCCCTGGTCAGAGGTCCTTTACTGTTATGATTTTACACTCCAAAAATTTTGACATTTTTCTATGCAATTATATCTTCCTTTATCCATGTTTCTGTACTTTCCTCTTTTTTTCCTTTCTCAATCATTACATTTCCCTATTTTCTTTTTTCAAATACCACAATCCATTTTATTTATGTCATTGTTATGTAACCAAGCTACCTGAATTTACACTTCCATCTTTTTCAAAAATTGACTACGATAGCTCAGATTAACAGCAACAAAAATGCAAAGCTTCAGAGAATTGTATTACCACTCACCTTACATATTCAGGTCTTTTTCTTCAACCCCCTCCTCTTTTATTTTAAATGATGTAGACGGGATTTGATCCGAGGTCGGGTTTTATTAATGGTGTGTTCTGTTTGTGTGAAAAACAGGGGAGATGAAAGTAGTACGCGCAACATAGGTGAGCTTGAACACCCAGTTGTTTTCCACCAACAAGATGCGGTTGATTTAAGCCGAAGTAAACTCACCTTCTCTATTTAACTCTTTAAATAAACTTCAAAAAAATTAATTAAAAAATAAAATAAAACATTACTTTTCATAATATTTATTTTTTCTAACAACTTCCATTGTTCTGTTTCTGTTGTTCATAGGTGGTCTAAGATCAAACAACATCGCCTTTCCTTCAAGTTTACCTTTTGAAGCCGCAAATGCGGTATTATTTTTGTAATTTCTTATAATTTATGCAAAATTGAACAACACCCAGTTTTTTAAAATTTCATTTTAAGAAATGTGTAATTTTTTGGATTTTTTTTGTGTTATTATTTTGGTAGAATAATTACTTGGGTGCAACTGCGACTACAACAGCGGCTACGGTGACGGTGGCGAACACGAGGGTGGTGGAAGCAGGGGAGGTGGTAGTAGAAAAGAGAGGGGTGGTGGGAAACAGGCAGTTGGAGTATTGGGGTGAGTCTGGTGCAATGGCAGATACCAGCCAACAGACTGATACCTCTACAGATATTGACATTGATGACAGAAATCAGGTTTTTTTTTTTTTTTTTTTTTTTAAATTTTATTTTTCTCTCTCCTATTCTTTGTGCATTTAACCAACCATAGTTTTTGGAGTTTGGTTTTATTATTGTTGTCATATGATTTTGTACCTTAGTTTACATTAATATAAGGTATGTAAATGTATTATGGTGTAATGGTGTTGTTGCTTTCATTGTGATTGTACTTGATGCTAAAAAGTTTGGCTAGATTTTTGAGCTTGTAGTTTGGATTTTGGTTGTGTTTTGTCTTGGTTTTGTGTTTCTCGAATTTCATGTTTGTTTTGTCTGAATAATGTGAGTTTGATTTGGTTGTTTTTTCCAATGTTATGTTAAGGACATCGGTGGACAAATTTACTGTATGCCAACTTATTTTACCTGAGACCTTGGATTTATATGACAACTAATGTTTGTTTGATGCTTCGACCACGAACTCACGAAGTGCTTGGTGTAGTTGGTAAGGATTACATCGTGTGACTTTAAAGTTAGAAGTTTGATTTTGTAGGATCTCTTATTACAATGCAATGAAAGGATATGGGAAAAAAAACTCAAAAAAGGAGTTTTCCTCGACCTCCTCGTTATTAGTTAGTAAAGTCTTTAAGTGTACAAGGATCGAATCACGTATACTCATCACTGTACATTGTGGTCAACTATACAACATATTAAGTTAATACTCCTTGCATATAGCTACTTCATAATTATCGTTAATTACCCTTTAAGTATGTCACACAAATTTTCTTTAAAACAACTTGAATTGATAAAAGATGATTTGGTATGTTTATTAGATCCATAATTTTAAAAAGTGAGCTTTTGTATAATACCTCCGTTTTTTATTAGTTGACACGTTTTGACATTAGCATTATGCACATACCTCCCTTTGACCATGTTTTGTGATTTATACGTGAAGAAAGATATAGTCAAGTGGGATCTTATTAGATTCGTTACGATGTCTATTTTCAAAATATCAATTTTTTTATATTTTTTGATTATCATCAATTAAAGATATAATGATTTAATTTGTGTATAGACAAACGTGACTAAAGAAATGTGTCAACTAAAAAGATTCGGAGGAAGTAGTAATTAAATTATACAAGCATCATGTAGTACGTCCTTATGAATGCACTATGAATTTCCAACAAAATTTCAACACATTTTTGTGTGTCATTAACCACTTTTTTTCATTACTTTTCTATTGAATTCCATGATTCAGTATCGTGTGATTCAGAATGGAGCAGTGGTAGACTCAACAGATCAATCCAAGGGAAAGACCGATGACCAAAAGGTTATATAGCTAGATATAACACGCCATAATTTGATAAACATGCCTTTGTTTACTCTTACCTTTGAAATTATATTGTGGATTTGTTTTCTCCTTTTCCCTTTTACTCTGTCAGACTCTTAGGAGACTTGCTCAGAATCGAGAAGCTGCAAGAAAGAGTCGTTTAAGAAAGAAGGTAATCATTATCTAATCAGATTGCATTCTATCCTAACACCATCTTGTTATATATCTTCTCTAATTACATTGCTGTTTCACTGTTTATAATTGTTATGCTTGATACTCTCTCTGCCCAAAATTAATGGTCACATATACTATTTTCCAACGTATTAAAACTGTGTCACATTTCCTAACATAACAAGAAAAATTCTTAAATCTTCCGATATGCCACTAATTAGATTAAATTACAGAATGCATAGAAATTAATGTCAAAACTATAATCCATGGTCCTTTAAGAGTTGGGACAATGTTAGAATTATTTCTTGCCGGAATCCTTATTCGTTAAATCAGCATGTTTTGTATCTTAATGCTGTTAATACGAAATGTCGAATTATCTAATAAGCTCTTACAATAGTACAAAACTGTACTTCTCAATAATTCTAGATGCTCCAAGTACCATTCCTGTTCCATTATGTGAAGTCCTCTTGTGTCAAAACAAGAGTACCTCAAGGTTTGTTGCACACTTGCATTACTATACAGTTTGTCTATAAGCCTGTAAATCCAAGAACTCATAATTAGAATCTTTTTGTACCGAAAATTTGCATATCTCAACTTCAAAACGGTTCATCTATTTGTCCTTCTGACTTCCTGTACTTTTCCCTTTGTTAGGCTAGTATCTTACTAGGGAAATTTGTACTTTGTTTCTGCATCTTTTGGCCTTTATATTTTTTTATCAGCCTGAGAGGTTATAAGGTAAATCAGACTAGAGAAAGGGTACTAGAATAAAATAATATAATGCCGCTAATATAATTTAAGGTACCTAAGTGAATTTCTTGACAGTATAATGTTTAATTTGCTGTAAGCAATTCATGATCTCATATTCTCAGCATTAGAAAACTGCTGTCGGCCCATGTCTCATCTACAAAGGTGCAACTGTGCTAGGGGCATATGTTAGTGTTGCTAAGGGGGTAGCGGTGAGGGGTACAGACTATATATATCAGCTTATATAGTCTCATAATGGAATATATTTGGTACCAATCATTGAATTTAATTATAAATTGTATTAGGCATTTCATGTTTTTGTTTCTTATAGGCGTATGTTCAACAATTAGAGAGCAGTCGACTGAAGCTTGCACAATTAGAACAAGAGCTCGAAAGAGCTCACCAACAGGTTCAGTTCCTGTACTATAACTTGTCCTGTTCCAATTCTTGCTCCATACATTTTAATACATTAATGTCTGATGTTTTTAGTGCAGGGTTTCATGGTCTCGGGTGTTGGAAGTGAGCCAGGTCATTCACTGGGAACTAATGGTAATTACCACTACTAACTGATAATGTTACTAAATTGTACCCCTTTCGAAATTCTGATTACTTTGCAAATGCAATGTACAGAACAATAGTTAGTATTGAACATACTTCACTCTTATTCTTTATGAAGGTTTTTTCGAGTGAGACGGGCAACAAGTCACTCACTCTTAAATAAGGAGTATATAAAAATGGCATTCCATAACAAAATAAAAAGAATGTCGGTCACTCGGTCTACATAAAATAAGTCAACCTATGACATAATGTGACTAGCCAGTAGCCACCCCTCAATAAAACTTTTTTCATTGTATTGACTTCCCTTCTTTACGTTCTCCTTATCTTATCTTTTTGTACTGTAGGAGTCGTGGCATTTGATGTGCATTATGGGAATTGGCTTGACAAACATCAAAGGCTGATCAATGACACAAGATCAGCACTAAATTCTCATGTGTGCGATGATGAACTCCGAGTTCTTGTTGACAGCTTAATGTCACACTATGATGAACTATTCCGAATCAAAGCCATAGGTGCAAAGGCAGATATATTTCATCTGCTGTCTGGCATGTGGCAGACTCCGGCTGAGAGGTGTTTTATGTGGCTAGGTGGATTTCGCTCTTCAGAATTGCTTAAGGTCATTGTTATTGAGCACCCAAACATTAGTTTCTTATCCCCTCACTTTATTTCAGCTGAATTAATGTGCAATTATTCATTAGTTTGTGCTGTTTTGAAACATCAGATACTAGTGAACCACCTTGAACCTCTCACAGAGCAGCAGTTGCTGGGAGTATGCAATTTACAGCAGTCCTCTCAACAAGCCGAGGATGCTTTGTCACAAGGAATGGAAGCGCTGCAACAATCTCTTGTCGATACACTTTCTGCAAACTGCCTCAGTCCTACTAATACTGGAGTTGTTGCCGATTACATGGGCCAAATGGCGATTGCAATGGGCAAGCTTGCCACACTAGAGAATTTTGTTCATCAGGTATACAATCTCATACTTCCTCCATTCTAAATTAGATGACATGTTTTGACTTTTGACACTATATTACACGACACCTTTTGACTTTTGACACAGTATAAGAGATATTGATTGCCGGATAAGAGTATACATTAATGCTCTAATTTCTAGTTTATTCTTCATGTTGTTAGGCCGATCTTTTACGACAGCAGACTTTGCAACAACTGCATCGCATTCTGACAACCCGTCAAGCAGCTCGAGCACTTCTTGTTATCCACGATTATACTACACGTCTTAGGGCACTTAGCTCTCTATGGCTAGCCCGTCCTAAGAGCCGAAATGCTTAAATCTTGGCCTTTGCTGCTATCGCCAACTTCTTACTTGAGGGTTATATGCTACTCGACTTAGTTGCTGCTCTTGCAGGCTGCAGTGTTTAGATCAATTCTGACAACACTAATTTTTAGTGTGCACGGCTATGTATCACAGTACTATACGGCTATGTAAGTTCCCCTGCTAACAAGAAGCAAGGCATGTAAGGTATTATTACTAGTTGCAATGCATTGTGTAAACTATGCTAAAATAGTGATGATGTCTTGGGGTTTTTTTTTTTTCCTGGGTGTCCCAAAAAACTAATGTAAAATTATAACGCGTAAGCATCTTTTATTCTCGGTTGCCTTGCTCTATATTTTTATCTTATTTTGGGGTGTTAAGACAGTCTAAATATCATTACTCTTTACTGTATTAGCATAGGTGCAAGTGCTTGACATATATGAACATGCGAGTCTATACACAACCAGTGTACGAATGATCGAGGTTTAATCCCTAGAGGCTCATAGACATACCTTTCAAAAAAAAAAAAAAAAAAAAAATGCAAGCAATTACATGAGTCATAACAGAATGAACAAAGTGATACAAGCCATAAACGGATACCATATATTTTTAAGAATTAGAGTCTTACAATACAAAATTCATGTTTTTTAAATAATACATAATTAATTAGACATTTGTAATTTGTACAACTAATGACTGCTTTGCCAAAGAAACCATTGAACCAATAGAAATATTAAGCTTCATGTTTGATCATAACCAAACTAGTCAAGATAAAGTAATATATCACACATTTATACATAAACAAACAAGTAATAAGCGCGATTACATTTGTTTGTACAATGTTTAGGGAATGAAGCAGGGCTAGCTAGCAACGAGCCATGCAAGTTGGGATAGGTGGCTCTCCGAGTCCTTCCCTATTCCATTTCTCCACATTTCCTTGCCAACCTATTCAAAAATGTTGAAGAGAAAGGATGGATCTCACATTATCCTCGGTAAAAGATATAACACTAAATCATGGCATATCTTTAATCATGAAGAGTTATTAATTCAGGACAAAGGGAGTATAAGATAAGCGTACCTAAGGAAGGATCAGCTCCACGATTCTTAAGCTCGTGGTACTCTTGGGTAAGGCCGCACACGCAGCAACATTCATGAACAAGACAACAATCATTGTGTGGCTTCTGTGGCAATTTAAACATTTCCCTGATCCAGTTGCGTACATTGCTTTCAAGATATCAAAACCGGGTCTATGAGTGGCCATAAGCCACTCGCACTAGCCTTGACTAGTGTTGGCCGCAAGTGCACGCACACGCACAACCGCACACACACACGCACACACACACACGCATATATAGCTGCACACACTTACAGTGCATGCTTGCAAGCTGCTGATTTATATAATATAATATATATAATATTATAAATTATATTATATTATATAAATCAAAATACGTTCTAATTAAACAAGTGGATATGGAGGTGATAGAGTAACTTCTCCCCATTATAATTAACATAAAAAAAAGTACTATGGAGGGAAAGGTGGTGGGAAACATGCTCTCGATGACATTGATGTTAACCTTCTGAACTTGATAGTATTTCACACCTTTGATGATATTAAACCAGGAAATAAGTTGCCATTATACTTCGCTAACAAGGGGCCTATGGAGTCAAAATTGTTGAAGAAGCCTCACCTAGCCAGTGCAAGTGCAATTTCATGTGGCTCATCCCTTTCCGGTGGAGATATAAAAATGTGTTGCATCTCTTGAAGATATGCTGAAGTTTGTGGACAAGACAATAGAAAAATTGGCTAAACCTATTCTCACCCCAGCAAGAAGATGGCAAATTGGCAACAATATACCATTGTTGGCGAATCGCAAAAAATATAGTGATGATAAGGTATGTGTATGCCACAGGAGCAAATACTATCCTTTTGTGATTTATGGATGCCATTTCATAGAAAACACCATAGTAGATTGGTTCCTTTGGTAGGTGAGGACGGAATCAGAGTAACTACGGTAAATGTTTGTCATATGAAGACATCTTAATGGGGCTCAAATTCCCTCATCTTCCAACTCATCAATGCCAAACCTGGCACTCTGGTTTGTCTTTTCTTAGCTACTGATGATATTACTTGGATCGCCAAGTGATCGATTGAAGGTTTTTTTTTATTTTTTTATTTTTACTTTATAATTATGTTCCTAGCCTTCAATTCTGTTCTAGTTGTTGTTCAATCCTTCTTCTAATGTATAGTGGACTTCCTGTTGTCAACAAAGATGTAGTGGACTATTGTCCAAAGAAGATTTGATCGGAGAATAATGAGGAACTTTTCTTGTGTGTGTGTAATTTAATTCTCTTCATATTATTGCTATGTTTGAATCCGAAAACAATCACAAAATTAACAATGCTAACTAGTAATATTATATTATATCACAACATTAATCTTGATCGACAAGTTGAATTTAACAAGGTAATTAGAAAATCTCCTATTCAATTAATCACGTTTATGGCATACTTGGAAGGAAAGTAACACTACTCTGTCTTTGATTAAAAAAAAATGTTTCATTCAAACCACACATTCAACAAGTTTTTTTATGTTGATTTTGACACCGTTAATCACATTATGCAGGGTCGTGATAAGGCTCTTAGCTTGTTAAACTCTCTTCTTCTTTTGGTTGGAGCCTCCCTCGAAGCGGCTTCATGAAACTCAATTCAGATGGCACTTGGAAACATTTGGAAGCTGTTGTAGGGTATGGTGTCATTAGGCTAGAAAATGGATCTCTGGTTATTTTTGGCTTCTCAAGTAAATATAATGCGGTCAATCCTCTTGCGACTGAACTTTTGGGCTATCCATGAAGGTCTTCCAATTTGCTACTCATGCAATGAATATGGCTATTGGGCACAAAGACCACTTCTTGGCAGCTCCATTTGCTAAGTAATACTTCGATGCTGACCTGGGAGCTTCTACTTCTTTTGGATGATCATTTCAGTCTTGGTTCCTCGCCGTTGTGGATGTTTATATATGCTTTTATAAGTCTATAATATGTTTAATATCCTTATTATGTATTATACCCTTATAACTCTCCTTATTATTAGCTTTTATTTCAGTATGTGTTGCTCTAACTTAGCTCGATTGTAACAAGCAGGTATAACAGGATTATATATAGTACAGTGTACCATAACGGTCTTTGAGATGTCAACTTAATTAAGCCTTGATCCTCTTCTAGAGGTCTTCCTTGTACTCCTCAAACATTCTCAGTGTCACATTAACTAGTGTGTGTGCAAATGAATTAATACTCTGCATATCCAAGTGATTATATATGGTTTTTAATTTTGTTTCCGGTGAACTTAGTAGTATATATTATTAGTTAAAGCCATCTGTTCAAGAAACAAGGGGATAACTCTGGTTTTAGGACATTTACTTAATTGGGGATTTTTTTGTTTCTTTATCCAGTCATCATGTTAAAAGAGATGGTAATGTTGTAGCACACTTTGTTGATAGATCAGTTCCTGTGGAAGGGGTTAAGCAAGCTTTTCTGAATTCTTTCACGCATGGTGTCTTAATACTTGCAAAGCTAATGTAACTTAAGCTTGTTTTTATTAATATTTCCCCACTTTTTTTTAATATATATATATATATATATATAAACCTCATGAACCTTCAAACCCATCTAGGCAGGCTAGGGGTTCTTCAAGTTCTAGTGTTAAGCCTGAGGAGCAAATTAGAATTAAACCCAAAGAGTGGAGGGTGCCTAGAAGCAATGCAAAGAAGTATGGTGGTGTTGTTGGGTAAAACAAAGGAGAGAGTAGCATTGGAGCAGGTAGGCAAGTGAATACAAGAAGCAAAAAACCAATGCCTATTAAGGATAGTGATGAAGAATCTAATGCATGGCCTACTGATGAAAGTGAAGATGATGACTATGAAGCTTATGAGGTTAAGGATGATCTGGATATGCAGTTGAACATTAAAGATGATTATGTTGTGGAAGAAGAAGAACTTGCTGATGATATCCTTAAGAAAACCTTTGAAGATTACTTAGATGGGTCCCATGTTTTAGACAAACTGTACAAAAATGGCAAAGTGTGGTCTCACTTACCATTTGGGTCCATTCAACTTGAACCATGGTAAATTTTTGAAAGCAAAACTGAGTTTCTTGAGGTATTCAGTTGCATACAAGAAGGGTTTGCAGCGTCAGTTCACTATGCTGACAATCACAGATACACAACAAGATGTTTAATGGGTGATTGCAACTGGAGGATTCATGCCACTGTCCTTATTGATAAATTCTGCTGGGCTATAAAGAAACTAGAAAGAGAACATAGAACTTTTGGGAGGCTTGAAGAGAATCCTATGGTCTCTTCAGTATGGCTTTGTAGACATTTGTTGCAAGAATTGGAGGCAAACCCAGATATTCTAGTTGAGTCATTGCATAGAGTGTGCATGGAAAGATACAAGATCATAATGTTAAGCTGAGATTGTTCTACAAAGTGAAGGCATTAGCTAGAGAGCAAATACATGGTGGTTTTGCTTAGTCTTATGCACTGCTACGACCAAAGTATGTAGAGATGATTAAGGCCACAAATCCTGGGTCATATGCTCTTATTACATGGACTGACAGTGGGGATCAGGGTTCAAAATTCAAGGCTTGTTTCATATGTTTTGCAGCCCAGGCGAAAGGATTCTTGGGGGCTACAAACCCATCATAGGAGTAGATGGTGCACATCCTAGTGGTTATTACAAAGGGATTATGCTAATTTTACTTGCAATTGATGGGAATCATGAAATTTTTGTCCATAGCCTATAGTTTTGTTGACACAGAGAGCATAGATAGCTGGACTTATTTCTTCAGAAACCTCAGGATCTTTTTTGGTCAATATGGATGTCAGAAGAATGACTGGACAATCATCAATGGCAGGATGAGGGTAAGGTACTTCATTTCTCTAATTTTGTAATAGTTATCTTTACAGTGTTTAGATCCTTTCTGACAACACTAATTTTTAGCGTGCACGGCTATGTAACACAGTATTATACGGCTATGTAAGTTCTCTTGCTAACAAGAAGCAAGGCATGAAAGGTATTATTAATTTATTACTAGTTGCAATGCATTGTGTAAAATATATATGCTGAATTAGTTTTTCTCAAAATATATATATATATATATATATGATGGTGTCTTGGGTTTTTTTTTTTGGGTGTTTAGACAATTTCAATATCACTACTATTTACAGTATTAGCTTAGGTGTAAGTGCATGACATATACAAACATGCAATTCTATATACAGCCAGTGTATGAATGATCGGGGTTTGATCCCTGGAGGCTAATTAAGGGTCTACAGCATACCTTTCAAAAAATGCAAGCAATTACATGAATCATAACAGAATGAACAAAGTAATTGTAATTTGTACAACTAAGGACTGCTTTGCCAAACAAATCATCAAACCAATTGAATTATTAAGCTTCATAATTGATCATCATGACGAAAATAGTTCAGTTATAGTAATATATAAGTATATTACACATTTATACATAAACACACAAGAAGTAAGCGATGATTACATTTGTTTGTACAATGTTTTGGGAATGAAGCAGGGGTAGCTAGCAGCGAGCCATGCGAGTTGGGATTGGTGGCTCTCTGAGTCCTTCCCTATTCCATTTCTCCACATTTCCTTGCCAACCTATTCAAAAATGTTGAAGAGAAAGGATGGATCTCACACTATCCTCGGTAAAAGATATAACACTAAATCATGGCATATCTTTAATCATGAAGAGTTATTAATTCAGGACAAAGGGAGTATAAGATAAGCGTACCTAAGGAAGGATCAGCTCCACGATTCTTAAGCTCGCGGTACTCTTGGGTAAGGCCGCACACACAGCAACATTCATGAACTAGACAATCATTGTGTGGCTCCTGTGGCAATTTAAACATTTCCCTGAGTCTTCTTCTATATCCAGCTGCGTACATTGCTTTCCATCCGGTTGGAAGAAAAGTATAAAGGCAGCATGCTTTCTGCTGGGCTATATATAAATTGTAAAGTAACCATACAACCATCAGCAACAGTTTTTTAACCATGATTGACAGAACAACTATCAAAGTATACTTACAAAGGAAACCACTTATCAAAGGATCAAGTTTGTTGTTAAATATGGGTCTGGGCTATACCCGTCATTAAGAGAGAGTCCACTTTACAAGTCTAAGGTAGTTCCATCTTAAAAGCATATGACAATAAAAGGAGTAGCTTTAGCCTTATTAAGTATTTTAACTCTCTATTCTTTTTTTAATGTGGGATACTTACATGTGTTGTTTGAGAAGTTTCTTCAACATGCGCAAAGTATAATGCTGACTTCAAGCTAAGTACAAGTGCATGCACCTCGATCTTGAGCTCGTAAGGCTCATGTGTGGCATCACACATAGCGCGAGACAGCCCCAGTCGATCAGGCTGATCTACAAATATTTGTAAATCAGTCTACTTGGTGGGCCATGGTATGTCAGGATAAATATTATATTAATGCAAAGTACGGACTTCAACTGTGAGAAACTAAGGGCATGATTATGGACGTTTGAAACGGAGGTAGTAGCGTCGTTACTCTTTTAATTCCCAAAAATTAGAAAAAAAGCTATTTCACTCCTACATTCTCATCTGGATCTTCGTTGTTACACATTACTGCACAAGAGTGGAAGAGAACCGTATTCCATAGAAGAAGATGATCCTCAGAGAATTACAAACTCCGACAGCATTATTCGGTTGTACAGGGTTTTTTTTTTTTTTTTTTTTTTTTTTATCTTTATTTTTTTTATTTTTTGTGTGTGTTGAATTGAATTGTTAAAGTGTAGTTAATAGATCTGTTATGGTATGTGGTAGTGTAGTCAATTGCTGGGATGAATTGGATTTCGAATTGCGGAGGAAATTCAATTTGGGGAATTCCTCTAATGGTTTGAAAAGGGAAAGTGATTCACGAAATGCAGATGGAGGTTACGGTATTGACTATCCCCAACGTTAGTCAACAATTTGCCATGTCATTCAGCCGTTTGAGGAACATCTTGCTACAGTTACAGAATTACCCCCAACTAAATCATTGAAAAGACTAAAATAGGCCCTGATTGGATGAGTTTGTCAATCAGCCTGATTAACTTGTATTTCCTCCACATAGCGCATTAATTATTGAATTCTAGTAAATAATTTGTTACATCAATTTTTATTTTGATTTATTTATTTATTATTTTTCTTAAGATAATAATTTTAGCTAGTTCCAAGCATTTCTTGAGTATTGACTATTGACCAAGTCTATAGGTGATGAACTTTGCAACAAGACTTCCACGTTATGTAATTAACTACCGTTCAAAATCTTCTAATCAACTAAAAATCATCATCATCAAGGAATTATTATGTGAATAGCAAATGAACGTAAGAAAAATAAAGCGAGAAAGACGGCAGCAGATTAAAAATGAACCATACAACATGCATGATGTAACGCAACCGTGACCTACTAATTAAAATGTCAAAGTTCAAAGAAAATATACTAAACTAGTCGTAGTACAGTATTTTATTGCTTACTTGTTGTGCCCCCATCAATAATTTCTGCAATCTCTCCCATGGTGATCATAGGGCAAAAACATGTCTTCAAGCCTACAAAATTGAAGAATTACATGTGTCATCATTGATTAGACGAGATTTGATTACATGACTGCCCCACTATACAAACTTAGCTAGCTGATATCGACACAATTTGTTACACAAGTCATACAAATACGAAACAAAGTAAATAAAGGAAAATATCACAAGGAGAAACAAAACGAGGAATTGAAGGAGTTGAGCAAAAGCATTACAAAGATCGTGATCAATGCAACAGTCATTGAAGCCGGTGCTCCATTCTCCTTCAGGAGGATACTGGGATGCCTTAGAAGGGGCTTGATTGTTGTAGGAACTCATTGTATATATCAAAGGAAAGAGGATAAATTTAGGCAAATATATATATTCTTCCAATTGAATTGTAGCCTATTATCTTGTAAGCTTACGGCTACGTTATGTTATTTGCAGGGGGTTTATATATAATATGTAATGGATGTAACGAAATTCCATGGAAATGGTGTTTATATATTTATTTAATATAAGTTATTATGGGGAATAAAGAATTTAGTCAAAGCAAGTTAATATACGAAGTACAGCAAGTACTACCTGTTTTATTTGTTGGGATTTTATTTTTTATTTTTTTTTTCGTTTTTTTTTGGTCTAACTTCTAAGTCGTTAGACTAAGCAGTTGATAGTGACTAAGGTTTTATATACATACATATAGTATAACACATATATAAGTGTATAAAATGATCGAAGACAATGACAAGGCTACAACTAATAGAATTGCAATTTACATTAACCAAAATCAGAAAAAGATTTTAATGAAGTAATGTTTTGATCAAAGACTTTTCTTTTTATTGATAACAAGCTCAGCATTTAATTAGCTTACTAATAAATAGCTAGCTAGCTCTATAAAGACGTGATGCATCATGCATGTAAAGTATTTCATCAATCAATTATATATGATAGCTAAGATTGCATTCATGTTAATTCTTAAAGCTTTACGCATATGAAGACTTTTTGGTGGTTACCCAAAAATTATAGCCATTGTATTTGTTTTGCATCTTACTTGACGATTATTTTAAGAGAAAAATAAATGTTGGATTTATATGGATAATTAAAGTAAATCAATATCCACCAATTAATGTTGTATAAACTTTGAAGGAAGGTGTCTAACCATACAAATTCAAAGCAATTAAGGTATGACAATGTATGTATTCCCCGCCCTTTGAACATGACTAAAACTAAAACGACATTAACTCGTTGATTAATCTTGCAATATCATCATAAAAGAACAATCTATCACTTTGACTCAATAGAATATTTTTACCAAAACAAAAATATATAACCTACAAAACTGAAAAGTTCTTGTGAGAATATCTAAAATTACTAATATTAATTTAATGGAGTACTCTCTCTGTCCCTAAATTACATTCCTATTTTCTCTATTATGTGAGGAATAAATGCTAGAAATAGGAATGTAATTTAGGGACGTAATAATATATATATATATATATATATATATATATATATATATATATATATATATATATATATATATATATATATATATATATATATATTGATGTTTGAATTGAAATAATTTGATTGCTATTCAATCCTGATAATTTTGACTATTCAATATTAGTTTGGTTATTACAATTATCTTAATTAATCCATTATTAGACAAATTCCAATGTAATTATGTAACTCTATGTTTCTTGATAATGATATAATGTACCCTTTATTAGCAAATATTCAACGTGAATATGAATGGATGTCTCCCTTGGTAGCATTGTAGTTCCTGCAGGAGATGCATGATCCGCATACTGCATCCCTTTCAAAAAAAAGCGAAAAGAACATTGTATAGAAATGTAATGAATATTTAGTTAAAGTGAAAAGAACATGTTATAGAATTGTAAAGAACATTGTATAGAAATGTAAAGAACATTCAGTTAAAGTGAAAAGAACATGTTATAAAATGTTAAATAATCTTCTTTATCTTCGTGTTCTTTGATTGTTAGTATAATATACTTTTATTTGTGATGTACTTTTATTTGTGACATAATGTTAATTTTTTATTTTGAAATGTTCTTTGAATTTTGTCTTTAGATTATGGTGGTCGAATATAAATAATGTTCATTACATTAAATTATCATTATAGGTGATCAAAAATTCGGGTCGGGTCGGGTTTTAACATAATATCTCGTGCCTAAACTCGGAAAATATAGCGGGCTTTTTGGGCTTTTTTCAGGTCAGGTTTGGATTTTTAACTAAAAATTCATTTTTTGGCTTGCCCAAACCCGCCTTATTTTCGAGCCGGATAGGGCCGGGCTGAAGTTGACCACCTCTAATTATCATGATCTTTAGTAATATTACGGATGTTCTTTAGATATATATAAAGAACATAAAGTTTGATTTTTTTTTTACAAAATAGTTATATGTTATTTACAAAACAACTATATGTTCATTACAATACAACTATATCTGATGTTCTTTATAAAGCTAGATGTTCTTTATAAAATAACTGTATGTTCTTTACTGAACAACTAAACGTTCATTCCGTCTTTTTAAAAAGAAAACGGATGCACGGAGCATTGTGCATCCGCCTCCATGGAAAAAATTTCACCATTACTAGCATACCCATTATATATTCCCTATCTTGTTGGTCGTCCCGCAGAAAAGTCAACCTAAACCGATTTTTGTTTCGATCAAACATGTTACAAATAAACAATTTTAAATTTGTGCTAAAGAAATACTCGTTATAAGATTATGGAAAATAATAAACATAGCCCTTAGGGCTTTGTATAAGGAGCTAAAAAAGGAAATATAAAAGTTAAATTTACATTAATCACACCAATTTACGCGTGATTTTGTCATGAATTTCTAACTTAATTCCATTTTAGGAAGTATATTTAATGCTTATAAATAGCTCTAAGGGTTATATATATCATTACCCTAAGATTATTTATTAAAAAGAAAAAAATTATAATAATTGGATACTTTGACGTTGATAATAAAGGCGTTTGGGAGTGCGAATGGCTACCCCATTTGGGCGTCTAAATGTCCAAGGGCCCATGTCAAAGTCCAAAGCTTATGTTGAAGTCCAAAGTAAATCGTTAATTAGACCCATCAAGGCGGTCCAACGGCCCAAGAGGCCCAAAGCACAACTACCACGTATTTATGACATTGATGATGCATTGATGCACGTATATCGATAAGATCATAATGTCTCACATATAACTTAGCATAGGCATGCCCGCATGGGACTGAGTATTCTCGAACACATCTTAGCTTAGTTTACAATATTTATGTGCATATAAAATGAGGTTCAAGATCAACATATTCCTTAGCTAACAACTCTAGATACACCCTTAGCTTGGTGATTGTCCAAATGTGAAACAATAGGAGTAGATGAAGCTAACTAATTATAAGTATTGAAAACCTTTAATCAAAACGACGGAATCATAGGGAGAACAAGCATGTAAGAGAGGAAATTGTAGGGGATATATCAGCAAACTCTCATGAGTGAGAACCAAGTAAGGGTTGACATAGTGAGAAAGTTTACATCTCACAAGTAAAGGTTGTGAGATTATATATTTAAAAAAAAAAAAAAAAAATAGCATGCAAGAGAGAAAACTTCAAGGGGTATATTAGTCAATTGCTCATGAGTGGGAATCAATTGAGGCTTAGTGTAGTAAAAAAGTTTGCCTCTTAAATTATAAGGTTTTGAGATCAAATATGAAGATTTTTGGTGTGAAGACTCCTTTAACCCCCCCCCCCTATTCCCAAAGGTCCAAGCTTGCTTATTAGGGCTAAAACAGACTCTCATGATTCGAAACGTAAGAAAGAGTTATTAAGTCTTTTAAGACCTCTTTAAACTTACAAATAATTCAATATGTGCTTACTCTTACATGTTAGACTAAAATTTTCAAATAGTGCAATTCTCAAATGTAACATTTGAAGTATTAGAATGTACTCATGTTAATACACGGAATATGTATTTGCAAAAAAATAAAAATTAAAAAAAAAAAAAAAAAAAAAGTAGTTGGAGAAGTAAGTAGGGATGGATAATTTTTAAGGTGGTAAAATTATTTTAAATTTAATTGTTTAAGGCTAAGTAGAATTTGAGTACGTGTTTATTTATTCAATTTTGTTTTTGGTTTTTTTTTTTCAAATCATATATAGTTTTGTTGAAGCAACGTTTGATTATAATCAGAAGTCCACAAACACAATAAGATCTCTGGTGAAAAAAAAAACGGGTTTATTGGATACACGTATTACTGTTAATTTCTCGATTTCATAATGTTAGTCCCTCCGTTTTATAATGTTAATCTCATTTAGAATCTTTTAACTTTTAAGAATTAGAGGAAATCTTCTAAATTTCTCTTCATACTTCCTTCGTTTCTTTTTAGTTGACACGTTTCTTTAGTCACGTTTGCCAATGCACGATTTCAACCATTAATATTTTTAATTATCGATAAGTAAAAAGTTGTAAAAACTTGATATTTTGGAAATATATACCGTGACGAATTTAACAAGATCCCACATGATTATATTTTTCATTACGTATAAATCACAAAATATGGTCAAAGGAAAGTGTGTGAATAGTGCTAAAGTCAAAACGTGTCAACTAATAAAAAACGGATGTAGTATATAATAACAAACAGTCATATAAGATCTACTTTTATTCGTCTCAGTGACTACTTAATTAATATCTAATTTACATGATTTTTACAAGTACGAGATTAAACATATTTGCAATCAAAGATTTACATCGATATACGAAAATGAGACTAATATTATAGAACAGAGGGATTAACAGTAATACGTATATCCAATAAACTTTTATTTCCATAGAATAAACACGTTAAATAATCGACTTTTTTGCATATTATATTTCCTCCTAATCCTTAATGCAACTATGCAAGTAACAATGAAACATGACTCATGCGCTTTATTAATTAATTGTTAATTATCAAATCTCATACATCGTGATAGCACCTTTTTCAACTTCTTCTTCTTCCCCTTTTTTTTTTTTTTAAAAAAAAAAAAAATTTATTTTATTTTATTTTTGTAAATGTGTTCAGTATTTTTGTAAACTTACAAGCTATTGGAGTGATGCTTATCGTTGTTCTGAGTTTGTGACCCTACTCGAATATATAATAATTAATTCTTAAAAACGTGTGGCTGAAAACAAAGAAATCAGGAAATTAATGTATGATTGTCAATTTGTCATTGAGAGAATTTGTCGTTAAGAAAGATAGTTGTCATAATCAAATGTTGATTTCTATAGTCTAGGTTCACACTCACTCTAGTAGTTAACTGTAAAATTTTAAGATAATACAAAATGGTTTGGGCAATCTAATCAAGAAAGTGGAGAGTTCGGTTTGTTAACCAGATCGAAAGAGGTTTCATATTGAAATTAATTGGTGATATATAGTACGTATGAGTAACTCCTGTGGAAAGACAATCATAATTTTAAAAAATAATCATAAGACACACATTTACTCGAAAGAAAATTAGATTGTGACAGATCTAGTAAATTAATTTGATAATTTGCTACTCTGTAATATATTTGGTTTTTCTAAATCATAGGGACACCTTTCAAAATCCACATTTGACATACTATTAAGTTTAACTAGTTCTTACGGAGTAAATATTAATGAAGGTCAAATGTGTATTATTTAAAAAATTATATAATCATATGAATTATTAATGCTTTTCACGTTTTATACTAGTAACTGTAGAAAGTTGATAAAGACAGCAAGCGATGTATACGATAGGAACAAATTAAATAAGACTAATTATGCAATAAAAAAACAAGGAAGTATAAAGTGGAAAACATGTAAAAATGAACAAACCGAGTAAACCGACCCACCAATTAAGACGTTCCTAGAAACCTCATCACAAAATTTTGGTAATTGTTAGCTAAACATTTTACAGATGGCAGTCAATAAATGGATGATATTTAACTAACTCATCTAATATATAAATTGCTTATTCTTGACTTAGCTTATAATACATCTCCCCTACAAATATAAAGGTATATTTCACACCCTTTTTATTTCATTTCTTCAAACTACTACTAAACTTCTTTTAACAACCATGGTTGTGTCTAAACCTGAAAAGATGGTTGCCATGGCCTTAGATCACAACCTTAGTCTTGAAAACGGCACGAAACCCGAGGATGATCATCGAGGCTCGGTAATCGATGAAGTCGAAGGGCTAATCAAGTTGTATGAAAATGGTTATGTAGAGAGATCACTCAAAGTTATGCCTTGTGTTTCTCCTTTCTTGGCTCAAGATATTGAAGTCAACGCTCGAGATGTTTTTATTGATAAAGTCAACAATATTTGGGCACGTATATATGTTCCAAAATGTAACGATTATGAAAAATGTAACAAGTTTCCACTTATGATTTACTTTCATGGAGGTGGGTTTTGTGTTGGTTCAACAGCATGGAAATGTTATCACAACTTCCTTGGAAAATTATCATCTAAAACACGGTGTTTGATCGTGTCGCTAAATTACCGTTTAGCCCCTGAGGACCGTCTCCCAGCGGCCTATGAAGATGGAATGAAGGCCCTGATGTGGGTTAAACAACAAGCTACAATGAGTCAATTTAGTGAATTTTGGGCTAAATTTTGTGACTTTTCTAGCATATATTTGGGTGGGGATAGTGCTGGTGCAAATTTGGCATATAATGTGGCCTTAAAACTTGGTACATATGATATTAGGCCCCTAATTGTTAAGGGAATTATCTTAATACAACCATTTTTCGGAGGTGAAGAGAGGACTAAATCCGAGTTAATTAAGGTACAATCGCGTAAATCAAAATTGAGTCTAGCGGCATCTGATACGTATTGGCGATTAGCATTGCCCTTGGGGGCGGACCGAGACCATCCATGGTGCAATCCACTAGGGAATGGCACAAGAAAATTGGAGAATATGAGGGTTATAATATGTGTTGCTGAGAAAGATTTACTAAAAGATAGGAATTTGGAATTATGCTCAGTTTTGGCTAAGAACTTGGGCAACAAAGTAGAGCATCTAATTTCTGAAGGTGTGGGACATGCATTTCATGTTTTGGATGACTCTCAATTCTCAAAAAATCGTAAGAAGGAAATGGTTTCTCATATTGTGGACTTCATTAACAAATAGATACTTTAACTCAGCAATTATTTTTAGGAGCAGAATTTACATAAATTTAAGGGTAGCAAATTTTTTATTACAGTATTTATATTTTTCAGTTGTATTGTATAGAACTTTGTAGAGTTATTGAAATATAAACAACTATGCACACGATGTCCCTTAGACATCATGTTAGGCTACTATTTTATACACCAAATAAGCTTTGTAAAACTAATATTTGTACTATTTTATAGGCTACTACGGAGTATCTTATTTCTACATATACTCTATAATTTCCATGTACTAATGAATATCAATTCCTAGTTCAGTTCAATTGATTCCCAAGATTTCATAGTTTAGATCCAAACCACTTGTCAAATCTACCAAAATTTAGGTAATATGTAGTAAAGGATTGTCTAATTGAATCTAATTATGTTACAACATCTTTGAGTTTAACCCAATCAAGACTGAAAATAGGTAAAAAGGATGAGAAAGAAGTAGAAGAGAACTGTAAATCAGTTTAGTATTTCATTTGCCGATTTGTAACGAGATGCTAGTGAGGGACAAGTAGAAAGGTACAAGTTCTGGTTACTCTTATGATGCCATTGTTGCAAATAAGGTGAACGAAACATAACTGGATTGTAGAATGTTTGCTACTATTCAAGGAAGGGCAAATTTCCGTTAAGGTTACACGACATAAAAGATCATAATTTACAGGTACCCTTACAATCAATAACATCATGTAGGAACTACAAACTTTAAATAAATACTTGGTATTAATACATTATGGTACTATAATTGGAATTATGGAACTTTTTCACCAACATAAAACAGGGCCACCTTAATTGCGAAGATAGGCGCAGATAAAAGATCAGCAACATTCATGAACAAACCAGAGGCATGGTTTTCAACTAGGAGTATTATTAAATAATTTGTACAAAAAACAAAGAAAAAGAAGGCCAAAGAAACGGTACAATTAATAAGAGTGCACTCTGAGAGCTCTCTACGGTTATATAATACTTAGACACGCAACTAGCAGAACCTAAAACTCATGATTACAAGAAGATATGTTTCATCTGAATGCTATAGAAACTACAGCGCCTTTCTGCAGACTGAAGTATACCAACCTTAAGAACCTCATTCAGCTAGCTTGCCTTAACTAGACATCATCACATGATCAATGGATTGGAGCGCTTGGTTTGCAAAGAAACGAACATCAACATCAGGGTCCTCATTCAACTCAACTAAACAGGGCCGAATTGTTTTCTCTACCACCTGCATTAAAAGTACACCCTCATGTATAATCAGGTATGCAGCTCAGTAGGATAAGACTAAATGTTAAAGGTATGATGTATGAGGTGCATCTACTTACAGACTGATCAACAATTGGTACAAGGGATTGCAGCACCTTTGCTACATTGAACTTTATGTTGGGAACCCTAAACAATTATTACAAGAATTCGTCAGGAATCCAACACCTAAATAAATGTGAGAATATTTTACTACTGATGGAGTTATTACCTGTCTTTTGAGGCAGTAATCACAACTGGCAATAACTTTGTGCACGTAATTTCAGAACCCAAGACAGGAGCAAGTACAGAAACTGCATGCAAAATTGTCATCCGGTACAGATAGTGTGGATTACTCATCATCTCCAAAACCTGCCAGTTCAGATCAGATTGAAGAGCAAATCTCAGCAAAATGTGAAAAAATAATTTGAAAACATTGAAGAGCCATAGTATTTTTGAGGAATTGTTGAACATTCAAGATTTTTGAGTAATTGTTGAGGTACCAATGGGGATGAGGTTCAAGGACTGCACCAAACTGCCAGGTGCAAGGCGAGATAAACTCAGCCAGTACCAGTAGGCAATGGATAATTTTGGGGAGGAAATATGAGAATATTAACTCAAAAGCTGTACCTGTGGAACAATGTGCTGCATGGCCCAATCAGGACCAAATTCTTCTGCAAGGCGCTTCACATTATTAGCAGCAGCATCGCGAATAGAGTACACCTACAATGTGGGCCTTGTCCATTATCACTCAAATACTTGAGACCAAGCTAAATATACAATTTGTGAATAGCATGTTCAGATAAATAGGTGACTTGCTAATGATGTATTCGGTGGAATGTAGCGGATGAGAAAAACCTAAGTTTTGATTGAAAGATGAATGAAATCAGAAGAAAATTAGAGAACGGATCAGAAAACTTGAATCTAACCTTATCCTGCAACCATTGCATACATAGGGCGCCAAGTTTATCATCAAAAAAACCAACACCCAGTTGGCTTGCAAGTAATGGTATGTACTCTATAATTGCGAGCCGGACTCTCCAATGTCTATCTTCAGCAAGCTCCACAATGGCAGGCAAGAGGGATTGAGACAATAGATCAATGCCAATAACCTACAGAATAGCTTCAACATGATTAGAGGCAGTAAGAAAATTAAAGCAAATAGAGGGTAACATTTTCTACAAGCTAAACAAAATATAATACAAGGCCACTATATATTTGGGTGTCGTGTCATGTTGAGGGATCCTATACAACAGGGTGAACAGCCCTTAAGCTGGCATTGCAAGACATGTAAATCATGTTATTAAGCACATTCATCTTAATAACATGATTTACATGTCTTGGAATAAAATTCACTGGCAGTTTTTGGTTAATAACTTAATATTCCAAATAAATAGCATTGCAATCATGAACAGTCCTTAAGCTGGCATAAGTCAAGCCCTTAGGATATGTGCTGGTCAACCACCAGCACAGCCCACTACCAAATCTAGATTTGCCACATGTACATTCTAAAGGATATACAAACATAACAGGAAGTAAGGGAAAAAACAGCAAAAATACACTGTTAAACAGACCTGATTTACTTGATCGAGCTTGCTGATTATATTTAGACGAACATCTGGGAATTCATCCTTCAAGAGGGAAAGAAAGATTGGAAGAAGTTGCTCAATTGTAGCATCCTGCAATACCACCAACTCAATTCCATTCAGAAAGTGGTAAAATTTTCAAGCACACCAACTTTAGAATCATACAGAAAATTTCTCTAATTCATATAACTGGAATTTCATAATGAAAAATAAAACAATCAAAGAGAGAAAATTGCATGGAATATTGACTTATTGAGTACTAAATAAAAGAGTACTCAAATGAAACAAAGCAGCAGAATCCTTTAGTCTTCCATCATAACTGGAAGATAAATTCAGTAAGCAGAGTAGCAGGCTAATCCCTTATATTTTTACCTTTCCTAAAACAGGGGCCATTCCCATGATCACAGATGCCAAAGCAGAGCGAACATGCTGAGAAGAATCAGATGACAAGTCCTGTACAATACCATAAAAAAATTTTTTAAAAAAGCATACCTACCATTACTAAAAATGTTCACAAATAACAAAAGTTTACATATAAAAATAATTTAATATAGTCATATACCTTAACACAAGGCAGAATATGTTGGATTGCAAGCTCAGGACTCAAAATCCGACAAAACTTAGTTACTTTACCAGCAGCTGCAATACGTACTTCAGCTTCATTATCTCTAAGTAGTCGCACATATGCAGGAACTAGATCCGTCCTAAAACAAATGTAGGTGAAGGATTTATGTTAATTAAAGCTATGAGGGGTCCAGAATCAACATGTTACAGATTAGATAAATAAACACATGGAACGTAGGAAAAAAATGTATAGACACACAATGTTCAAGCCAAAAAAAGGAATAAAGGAGACAAAATTAATATAGCTCAATAATTGTAAATAGAAGCAAAGCAGATGACTCCCAATATACACAAGCCCCTTATATCACATCAAATACCCAAGACAATGGCAGAAGTATACTAGCACCAAATGTGACCACTCTCCAAAATCTAACAAGCCATTCTCAAGCCAAAGATCACCGACACAAAGCCTGCTAATCACCCATTGATAACTAAAGATGGTGAACTTCAGCCACTTAAATCTTACAGAAGAGTATCCTGATGAAACTGAGCCTTCCTAGGAATCCAGCTTTCTTGTGATCCTCAATAGATACGGTAGATCATTGTAGCTCCTTCATCCTTGAAAGAGCATTGAATTAATCCACACAATATGCCTTCTTAATTCTAACAAAACAGCAATTCTTATTTTCTAGCTTAAAGCCAGATCAGCAATCCCCCAAAAAGCTAACAAAAGTTATCAATCTTTCACAGGACCAATATTATTACTATCTGTGTGCAAATAATTTCAAGCCAACTAATTTACTCAACCGTCTGCCATTGATATTTGAGAAATGTAGAGATCCCAAAAGACATTCAGAAACACAGAATCACCAATAAATAGCTCCTCCTAAAATCTAATAACAAAAACCAGCATAGTAAGACAACAATATACAAAAAACTGATGTAAGTACTTCCTATGTTCCATAATGATCTTCACTCTTTCCCTTTCATGGCATTCCATAAAGTCATAAACCTCATTCTCTAAGTATCACATTCGCTCTCCTATTTAGAAAGCAAAGAACACTCACTCCTTCCATTGGCTTCTATAGCCACAATAAATATAAAGGTCATTATTATACAAAGGGAGTACCATACAACCCATATGTTCTAGGCTCCTTAGTACTCGCTTTGAAAGGATAGTGCATATAAATACTTCAAAGCAAAACCCTAATGATAAGCTCCTTTCATTTCATAGAATCTGTCTAGTTAACCTTTTTTCTACATCAATCACTAAAAACATCAATCATCTATTAAATCTCAACTGATACTTTTTGTCAATTATAAATGCCAATAACTACTAACCCCTTGGTATGTGCGCATACCCTTGAAAGTATCAATCATATCAGTCACGTCAGGTAAATTCAGGTTTGGTAAATGTCAGTTTACGGGTCACTTTAGAGTCGAACAAATTTTCATTATATTCATATATTGATTAAAATACTGGGTTTAAGACCCTCCATAATCTGGTCAGGTTCTGATAAGAGTAAAACTACTTCAGACTCACTCAAAGATTACTGATTTGGAACAGAGGGAGTAAAAAATAAGTACCACCATGAGGTTATGGTCACAATTTTGATAAAAAAAATGTAACACGAATTAATATAACCAATACACTGAATGATTAGCGATTAAAGATCCCAAGTTCAAAAGGCCAGCTCATTTGAATAGGTCGTAAGAGAAGTTGGGGACACCACCCAATCCCCAAAGGTAGGATACATGAAATGACTTGCATGGAAAAGCTTATAGGATTAGATATACCAAAAAATTACCAGAAATAATTGATAATGCAGCTTCCTCTTAACTAGACCAAAACCAACTGGGAATTACTATCCAAATACGATTTGTTAAGGATGTTGACCCATCCTAGAACTCAAATTTTCACAAACAACCCTCATATTCTTAGAGCATCAGATAATAGGGTTCGACTGCAAACAAGTCTTGTCGCTAATGAAACACAACAAAAACATACAGACACATCTAGGTGGGCCTAATTCCTATAAAAAAAATTTACCAATATGATTCCAATCAAAGCCATAATCCTGGTGAAGGCATTACTAGTAAAGTAATGCAGTTCATAAATAAATTTGGAAGAAGCAAAGATCAAAGAGGTAACAAACACCCCATAGGTCAACGTACCACTGTCTTTCAATAACCCAAGAAAAGCAATATAATACAGAGGTCAAGAGCCATAACCAACAAAGCATACTCTTCCAATTCTATACAAGATGCTTTCTGAAATAGAGATTTCAAGAAAACTAATAGAGCAGTTAAGATCCAATAATCACCTTGTCGGCTCAGGGCCAACAGCTTCGCAAAGTTCATACAGTTGATTAGCAACCATGTACCGCACACGCCAAGACTTATCCTGCTCCAGCACCATAAAACAGAATAAGGTTACCAATAGAAAAGCTAGATTTTCCAAAACTGCTTCCCAAGCATAATCCATACACTAACTCGCATGCTCTTCATTCAACTAGATAACAAAGTCTGAAAAGCAAGAATATTTTCGAAGTACACAAGAAATCTACCTTAAAAACAGCATTCCACAGTCTGAAACAATTACATTCAAGTATGTATTTCAATATAAAATACACAAATACTCCAAAACCTCTTAAACAATTTATTGAAATATTCGGATAAAAGAAATACTGCACATGCACAATCATGAATAATAGTATGTTCCACTGCACCTTCTCCGTAAAGGAAATAATGGGCAACAAAAGAAACAACTCAGTAGAAGTAACAGCCACTTACCCACAATTGAGATTTGAGACCGTGATCAAACCACAGTTGAATAATATTGCTAGTGGAACATTGGAATACATAGTCATACAGAACAATAAATTAAAGAAGTAAATTACCTGAGAGAAATTAACTATAACAGGAAGTATATGTGCAACACAGTCCTGTGGCTCCAACAACTTCCCAAGTGCAGCACAACCCTCAACAGCTAACAAGCGCACAGAGTCCTGATCTATAGTGAAGAAAATTCAAATAAGCACTCATAACGGTAAAGAATGGATGTTTTGAATACAGAAAAGGACGAAAAAAGATTTGCAGAATGCAAAAGATGCGAGTTTAGTCTCCTAATTACCAATTCTAACATGTTTTCAACCTTTATCTGCCAAGATGACCTCAAACTTTTAGCAATTGGGGATTTCAGTAACACAAGCCAGACACGAGGCAAGTAGCCACCCTAAAATTACCCCTATTCTACATTCTATTCAAGCTAGTAACAGAATTTCACTCCAATATCCCTACAAGGAAGACTTCCAAGATGCAGCAAAGTCAAATTCTTCATCCACTGTCATTGATATAAGTTATAACACTATCAAGTAGTTAAAATAGTGATAGTAATGAGGATGTAAAAAGCCATAGTTCTAACCAGAGTAGGGAAGTGAAGTGGAATTATGTATATCAATCAATCAATCAATCAAAGCCTTAATCCCAAAAGTGGGGTCGGCTAACATGAACCAAATTTGATTATTCCGTGTAGTCATCAACATAAATCTTTCTCCTCCATCCCTTACGATCCAAAACTTCATCCTCACGTAAATCCATGCACTTCATATCCTTCCTCACTCCTTCCAACCAAGTCATCTTTGGTCTCCCTCTTCCTCGTTTAATCCCTCCATGGTCCCACTCTTCCACTCTTCGCACCGGTGCACCCTCGGGTCTCCGTCTTACATGTCCAAACCAACGCAGCCGATTTTCCCTTAATTTATCTACAATGCCCGCCACACCTACTTTCTTGCGAATAACCTCATTTCTGATTCTATCTCTTAAAGTGTTTCCACACATCCACCTTAACATGCGCATTTCCGTAACCTCCATCTTTTTAATATGCTCTTTCTTAGAAGCCCAACATTCTGTACCATAGAGCAACACTGGTCTTATGGCAGTCCTGTAGAATTTTCCCTTCAACTTTAAGGGAATGCTGCGGTCGCATAACACTCCCGTGGCCGCTCTCCATTTAAGCCACCCTGACTTAATCCTGTGGGTCACGTCTTGATCAATGTCACCATTCTTCTGGATGATCGACCCTAGGTACTTAAAACATTCACTCATGGTCAAATCCTTTCCATCCAAACTCACCACTTCATTGCTTGTCCCCCTCTGAGTGCCAAAACGACATACCAAATATTCAGTCTTACTCCGACTTAGCTTAAACCCTCTAGATTCCAACCTTTGCCTCCATTGCTCCAACTTGACATTAACCCCATCCTTAGTCTCATCCACCAAAACGATATCATCTGCGAACAGCATACACCATGGAACCTCATCTTGAATTGGTCTAGTTAATTCATCTAGAACCGTTGCAAAAAGAAAAGGGCTTAATGCAGACCCTTGATGCAATCCGATTGTAATAGGGAAATCTTTTGTCAACCCTCCGCATGTCCTCACATTTGTTGACACATCCCGATACATATCCTTAACTAGGTCTACATACCTTCGTGGGATACCTTTCTTCAACATTGCCCACCAAAGTATCTCTCTTGGCACCTTGTCATATGCCTTCTCTAAATCAATAAAGACCATATGAAGATCTTTCTTCTTTACCCTATAAAACTCCATCATTTGTCTTATCAAATGGATTGCCTCCATAGTAGATCTCCCAGGCATAAAACCAAATTGGTTATCTGAAATGCTTGTGCATGCCCTCAACCTTTGTTCAATCACCCTTTCCCACAACTTCATAGTATGGCTCATAAGCTTAATTCCTCGATAGTTAGAACAATCTTGAGCGTCTCCTTTGTTTTTATAAACCGGGACCAAGGTGCTCTTCCTCCAATCTTGTGGGATCCTTGTAGCCGTCCATATCTTGTTGAAAAGGTTTGTTAACCAATCAATACCAATCTTACCCAAACACCTCCACACCTCTATCGGTACCCCATCAGGGCCAACCGCCTTCTTAGGTTTCATCTTCCTCAGTGCAATCTCCACCTCTACTCTCCTAATCCTTCGCACATACTCCATGTTGATTTCTTCATCACTCATAGAGGTATCTCCTATCACAACTCCATTACTTCCATTAAACAATTCATCGAAGTACCCCTTCCACCTATCCTTGATGTCCTCCTCTTGCACTAGGACCATTTGGTTCTTATCTTTGACACACTTCACCATGCCAATATCCTTCCTTGCCTCTTGTCTTCTCTTTGCCATCTTATAAATGATCCTTTCTCCCTCCTTGGAATCAAGCTTTTCATAAACCTCCTGATATGCCTTTTCTTTTGCTTGGCGAACAGCTGCCTTTGCCTTACTCTTAGCCTCCTTATACGCTGCAAAGGTTTCATCACTCCTACATTTTCCTAAGGCTTGATAGCATTCCCTTTTTTGCTTAATTACTGCTTTCACCTCTTCATTCCACCACGAAGTATCTCTCTGTACCGAAGTTCTTCCCCTTACTTCCCCTAAGACCTCTTTGGCCACTCTTAGGAAACAGTTCTTCATTCGTAACCAGGTCATGTCCGGATCCACCTCTCCATCCCAATCCGCTTCTTCAATTACCTTTTCTGTAAAAACCTTAGCTTTTGCATCCCTTAGGGTCCACCATCTTATCCTTGGTTCTTCTTGTCTAACTTTTTTCTTCGCCTTCTCTTTCAGACGAATAGTCATTACCAATAGCCGGTGTTGGGTGACCACACTCTCCCCTGGGATAACCTTACAGTTTATGCAACTTTGTCTATCTATGCTCCTTGTGAGCAGGAAGTCTATTTGAGTTGCATTTGCTCCATTCCGAAAAGTTATCAAGTGTGAATCCCTCTTCTTAAACCAAGTATTAGCCAAAATTAAATCATATGATTGGGCAAAATCCATAATAGCTTCACCACCGGCGTCCCTCTGCCCATACCCAAAGCCTCCATGGACACTCTCATAGCCATCTCGGCTCGCCCCAACGTGCCCATTTAGATCCCCTCCAATATATAACTTCTCTGAGTGGTGGACACCCTGCACCACCTCGTCTAGGTCCTCCCAAAATTGTCGTTTCTCTTCTGCATCTAAACCCACTTGGGGAGCATAAGCACTGATAACATTCACAATCTCCTTGCCACATAGCAACTTCAGCCTTATCAACCTATCGTTCTTCCGATAGACCTCGATCACCTCTTTTGCCAACCTCTCATCGAGAACCACACCAACTCCGTTCCTAGCTCCACCATTCCTTGTTCTGTGGCTCGTTTCTTGCCCAACATACCATACCTTATACCCCAAAACCAAGCCTCGAGCTCCTTCTCCTGTCCATCTTGTCTCTTGGAGGCACATGATGTTCACGCGTCGTCTTTTCATTACTTCTACCAATTCTGCTGATTTTCCCGTAAGAGACCCCACATTCCAAGAACCAATCCGCAAACTAAATTCTTTTCTCCCACGCTCCCTCCTGATCCCAACTCCAAGTCCTTGATTATTTGACACCACAATTGGGCAATATGGCGCGTCGCTTCTGGGCGACGACCTAGCAACCCTTACATACTTATCACTGCACCCGGGTCTGGGAAGTGCAGCGCGTCGCTCAGTAGGGAACGCCCCAATGGCACGCCCTTGCTCATTTGACACCACACTCGGGCAATGTGGCGCGTCGCTTCTGGGCGACGACCTAGCAACCCTTGCATACTTATCACTACACCCGGGTCTAGGAAGTGCAGCGCGTCGCTGAGTAGGGAACGCCCCCACGAAAATATCTGTTTGGCTCATGTCATGGGATGTGACGAAGTTTTATACTGGCTGTCACTGGCCTACCGTAACCCTCCTCCTTTATCCAGGCTTGGGACTGGCAGCGGGAAACCCACTGGCGGAGTTAGTGGAATTATGTATAAAACTGTACAATTTTGAGTGTCTGTAATTTGAGTAGTATGATTCTCTACCCTTAGTGGTGCACCTGTTAAAAAGATTTTCGTCTTATCTATTCCAAAATTATTTATGTATCTAGGAATTGTAGGCTCTATATCATCAAAGTAGCAGACCGACATAGTAATTTGTCTAATACTAACCCTTTTGGATCATTTAATGAAAATGCATTAGCACCAAGCTACTATCATTTGATTAGTTCTATCCAACATCTATCCAGCATATCAACTCCTAGATACACAAGGCATGTCTGCATGTAGCATAAAAATTTGAACTTGGTTTCATAATCCTCAACCCTAACATTCTTCTCCATCTATGAACCATATTATGCACCCTAGGGCTGTGCCCAAAAGACATATGTAATCAAAATTGACGTTCTTTCACACTAAGGGGACGTTTTGTATGAATATTGGAAATGGAGTGGAAAAGAAACATATAAGAGAGAAGAAAGGAATTATTAAACTCTTACCTTTTTATTTGTTTGTTTAATCATGGAAAGGGCCAAAGGGGTCACTAAAATCTGACTCCCTTTCTTTTTGTTTGAGGAGGGTAAGGGTAATGGTACCCTACAGGTTTTAGAGAGGTAAAATATAGGTGGAAACCATTACCCCTAGGTAACTGTAATTGTTACTCAAACCTTCTAACCAAACACTTGATAACGGTAATGGTTTAATTGAATCCGTTTCCAATCCAAAAAACACTCTTACCAAACATGCTTATAGATAAGCTTGCAATGGGAAATTTTTATTCTTTGGCTTTTCAAATATCCTTACAGATTGACAGCAAACAAACTAATTAAAAGATTAAGCCCCTCAAAGAATCTGAGTCTATATTTCTAATTGGGTTATATTGTAGAGGTGATGCACGAGCTTAATCTCACACTTTGATTTGGTCTTAACAATATATCTATCCTCATCCTCAACACAAATCAAGAGTCTCCTCCATACAAAATGTTCTACAATAATCACCCACTCCAGCTCTTGCACTTCCTCCCTCCCTCTCAAAATTCCTATATACTATTATCATCATCAAAATGATTGGTAATTTCATTGAATTGTTTATTGTAAAGTGAAGTTAGTCGAATGTTATTTAATTCATAGAAATAGTGCATTGGTCATTGTAAAGTGAAGTTAGTGAAATGTTTGAATGAGGGGTGGGGATTATTTTAATATAAACCTTAAAAGTGGTTGGCCATTGTGTAAGATAGAAAAACAATTAAATATTAGTGGGTCATTATTTTTAGTAATGTGTCAATTATTTAAGAATGGAGGGAGTATTACCGTATTATTGCACATATACTAGCTACACATACAATTTTATATCAAGGTACAACCACATAACATATTTATTGAAATTGTAGATTGGTTCAGCATTACATAGCTCACCTCAGTAATTTGCTAATAATTGCCTATGGTCTACCTTGCTTTCACACATATCCATGGCTATCTATTACTAAATCAACTAAAGTAGCTTTAAAATTTGATTAAACAATTCTCAATTCAGCTAGAGTCTTCAAAAGAGAAAATTAAAAAATAAAAAGAAAAGAAAAAAGATGTAAGGAGACAGGGGAGTCAACAAATCAGTGTTATGCGACAAACAGTTCCCTCATTTCAAAATTAAAAGAATCTGAACAGATTCTTGTGTTGGGATTATTACAAAAAGATCAACGAAGAGGGAAACAAGTGAGAATCACTAACCATCTTGCGTTAGATCCTCAAACATTGCCATAACATCAGTCTTCAGATGAGTGGGTTCTACAGTTGCGGCAAACTTCCCCAGATTCGTGGCAGCAGATCTTCTCACCATTGGCATGTCATCTTGACATAACTGGTTGAATATTGACCTTAACTCAGTCTTCAACACATCAGGGGCACTTGGATAAGCAATGTGAAAAAGTCCGCAAGCAGATACTCGGGCTGTAAACCATTCTCCTGCTGCCAATCTCTGTAAGTGGAAATGTTTAAATTGTGAGTTTTCAAAGAGATACAACAGCACATGGCCATGCTTTACACTACAGCATCACAATTGATCAATAAGGAAAGCAACTGTGTGCATGGCATGATATATTAAAAGAGAAGAAAAATATTTAACAGCAATCACAGATACATCAGCTCAAAGCAAAGAGTCAAGATGCACTTTCATTTCTTTTTCAAAGTACTTCAATTCAGCATGATGGGGGTACTTTACTTTCCCTTCCAGAAAGAAAAAAGGACAACACATTCTACGAGCTCATATAATTATTCCCATTAAGGTTGAAATTTGGCCTTGATCAGGGATTCAGGGTGAAGTAGACTAATAAACATTGGACAGTTATACCTATGAGATATAAAACTAAAGAAATAGACACTGAGGAGCAAACACTAACTAGCACGGTACCAAACCCCACATTCAATGAAATGCCTAATCCAATTCCAACACAAAGTTCTGAGAGATTCGATCTAATAATGTAAGATTCCATAACAAATAGCTTCGATTTTCAATCAATACAAAAAAAGCACCAATCATGTAATAAAATACACTTATAATAAAGGAAATGTACCTTCACTAAAGGAATGAAATAATCAACCAAATCACTTTCCCTCATCTGGGATCCAATTCTACTCAACGACTCGACAGCTTTGTCCCTCACACAAGTCTCCTCTACCGTGCAAAGCGTTTCCAAGGGCGGAAGTAAAACGTGGGCATGCTCGACACCACCAACATACGGTATAAATACACCCAATTCCTCCGCCATTGCCAGAAGAACCTCATCATCATCATCATTATTCTCACTCAAGAACGGAATCAACTCTTTCCGGGTTCGCTCCTCTCCAAGGGCACGAGCAATTGTAGACAGCCTCCGGATAGAATTTAATCGTAGCTGTATATCATCATTTTTCAACTCATCTATCAAAACAGCAATTGGATACAATGGCTCATCCATTGTAGACATTCTATCACAGAGATTCTCCTGCATCCCAAAAAAAAAAAAAAAAATCCCATCAGAACTGACAATAAATCAAAATTAAACTTCAAAAATCACAAGAAATATAATATCTCAAACATCTGATGAACATAAGTCCCATAATTTTCCCCAAAATACCAATCAAAAAGAAAAATTAAAATGTGCGGCAGAAAATTCTAAAGCCCAAAAGGCGAAAACAATACTGAGATTCAATCATTCATATTTCAAATTTTCAATTCATGAAATAATAAAAACAACACAAAAACAATGAGCTAAAAAAATTTACAATCGGAAAATGGGATCTAACGAAAACCCTAGAATTCAACTTCACCACCTTCGAAATTCGTGCTAAATCCAGCTAAAATAGGGAGAATTGCATGAAATCAAAGATAAAGAAGCTCAAAAACATATGAATCTCAAATCATATCTAACATTTGCAAGCAAATTATACCTCGAAATCGAAAAATCGACGAAAGAAAAAAGTGGGAAAGGAAAAATGAAGGGATTTTTATATAAATCTGAATTAATTTTGTTGGAGATAAAAATAACAAATTGGATAATAAGAAAATAAAAAAGGGAGGAGAGAGAAAGAAGTTGGAAAAGGTGATTCCCGCCGGCTAAGGCTGTGATTCCAAGGCGCGATCTTGCGTTTGTGCTCCCTAACTTCGATGTTTAGAGATCGAGGGAAACTGCTGAAATCAATTTACCAACGCACATTTTTCATTTTTCTCTCTTTTTCAATTTTCTTTTTTTCTTTTATTTTTATCCCTTCTTTACCATTTCTCTTTTAAAAAATTCATTCCATGTAGTATGCGGCTGGTCACATCGCATTCCCGCTTGTAAAAGAACCAAGTAATATTTATAACATTGACCAAATTTACTTTCATCTAGCTAAATCCACCCACGGTGGAATATATATTGTTATTCCATATTCTCATATTTTCCATGTTTCATACTACACTTATTTACCCTAACTAGCTATTGGACCCGTTCTACGCACGGGTTATGCTTAAATTATAAATTTTTTTGAAATTTTACAAATTATCTTGTCACCAAAAAAAAAAAACCCTTTACAAATTATTTGAATGAATTTATTTTATCATCTTTTGACATATTATAATATTTTATGAATTAGTGGTAATAGACTAATAGTTGTAGAAAAAATGGCTTAAAATCGTAAAATCATATCTCTATCGCATGATATATTAATCAACAATTTGTATAAAAAACTACTTTGTAAATACCAAACACTTAATATAATTTTACAATTTTTACATCAAATGTGAAGGCATGATATTCTTCTTTAGTCTTTACCAATATATGTCTCTTATATTGCGCTTAATATCTTCAAAATTAAAGCCCCATGACACGCAAAAAATGTCATCCTATGGAATTTCCATAGTATTCTTGCCACCTCAATATTTTCCTTTTCAATCATCATCCTCATTGTTGTAGAAATTTCACATAGAATTTTGAGAGACATTTCTCTAATTTTTTAGTTTTTGAAACTTAATGAGTGTGAAAAAATCTTTATTGAAAATTTTTATTTATATAAGAAGAGGGGGAAGATAAGGGGTCAAATTAAAGAAATGAATTATGAATGTGAATAAATTGAATTGATAGATGGAATAATGAGAAGAGGAGAAGGTTTAGGAAATTTAATTTGTTATTGAATTAAAATAAAGATTACAAATATAAAAGTTATTGAGAAATAAAGGGGGAGATGAAGAGAGAATTTCTTTGAAAACATAAGGAGGGAGAATTAATAAAGAAAGGTGAGAAAGAATGATGACATGTGTCAATTTTGGTTTGTGTTTTTAAATACTAACTAAGTATAGAGTATAGATTCTTACATTCTTATACCTACTAGTTGTTGGCCCGTGCGCTCAATTTGGTGATTTAAACTCGGTGATTATTGTATAATTAGTTGTTGGTATGTGATTGCATTATTTCTAATGTTTTATTGGTAACGGAGTTAGGTATACTTGTTAGGGTTGAACAAAGAAGGAATTTTGAAGGAATAGATTGTTTCGTTAATGAATTAATGTAATATTTGACTATTTGTGTGTGTTGATTATTAAAGTAATTTTACTAATTAAGTGAAATTGAGGTGGATTAGGTTTATTAGTTGTTTATCATGATAGTTGTAGGTGAAATTTGTAACCTATTTGCTTGTATTACATGTTGCAATTTTTTTATGAAACAGTGCATATTTAGCCCAAAAAATTAAGGTGGCCCAACGCAAATGATAGTGTTGTTAAAGAAAAAAGGTTTTTTGTGCGTATGTGAAGCGTTTTAGTGTTCTGTGAAGTAGGGTAAATGTTACAATGAGTTGTGGAGGATTGGCAAACTAGGTGGTACAATCAGGGAGATTGAAGGATTCACTACTACGAAATTGGCTAAAGAGACCATAACAAAATGGCCAAAGAGACTACTTAGGGGTGGTCTCTAGCTCACAGGTTTCCCAAATAAATGGTCTCTCCTTTTTATTTATTTAATTAAAAAAAAAGAGAGACCACTTATTTAAAATAGATGGTCTTTGGTACATTTTCATTTCTCTAAGATTATACATAAGAGACCATTTATTTGAAATATTTGGTCTCTTGAATCCAAGAGACCGCATATTTATTTAAATAGTCTCTTATTTAAGGTCTTTCAGAGCATTTTTGTAGTAGTGATTGACAAACTGGGTGGTGCAATCAAGGCGATTAGATGATTGGCAAACTGGGTGCGATCAGGGCAATTGGAGGATTGAAAAACTGGGTGTTGCGATCATGGTGGTTGGAGGATTTGAAAACTAAGTGGTGCGATCAAGGCAATAGGAGAATTGACAAAGTGGGTGGTGCGATCAAGGCGATTGGAAGATTAGCAAACTGAGTGGTGCAATTAGGGCGATTGGAGGATAGTAATCTGAGTGTTTCAATTAGGGAGATCGATTGGACGATTAACAACACCCTTTGCCAAATTAAAATTGAAATTTAATGATTTGAAAACTAAACTTCAATGGATGACAGAAAGCTCGACGCTTTAACGAAAGTCTCAGATCTTACAAGAGGAGAAAAAGTTCGTTCAAAACCAAAACATACTTATCAAACCTACTTCACTCGTACATGAGGAATTGCATAAAACAAACATTTAATAATCAACCCAATATCATAATTAATTACCAGAATAAATAAATTGAATAAGACCCAAGTATCAAAATTAAAATCAATGAAAAGTAGAAAATTATACTGACGTGAGGGGGCGATTAGAGGATTGATAAATAGAGTGTTGCGATCAGGGCCCTTGCAGAATTGCAAATTGGGTGTTGCGATCAGGGCAATTGGAGGATTGGCAAACTAGGTGTTGCAATCAGAGCGATTGGAGGATTAACAAATTGGGTGGTACGATCAAGGCGATTGGAGGATTGGAAAACTGGGTGGTGCGATCAAGGCGATTGGAGGATTAGCAAATTGTGTGGTGCGATTAGAGCGATTGGAGGATTGCAAACTGAGTGTTGCGATTAGGGAGATTAGAAGATTGGTTGCCAAATTAAAACTGAAATTCAATGATTTACAGAAAGCTCGGTACTTTAACGGAAGTCTCAGATCTTATAAGAGAAAAAAATTCGTTGAAAACCAAAACTCACTTATTAGACCTATTTCACTCGTACATGAGGAGACTGCATAAAATGAATGTTTAATAAATAATCCAATACCATAATTAATTACAACAATAAATAAATTAAGTAAGAGCCAAGTATCAAAATTATAAATTAACATTAATGAAAAGCAGGAAGTTATACCGGTGTGAGGGGGCGATTGGAGGACTGGTAAACTGAGTGTTGCGATGAAGTTGATTGGAAGATTGCAATCAAGGTGATTAGAGGATTGCAAACAAGGTGTTGCGATCAGGGCGATTGGAGGATTGATAATTGGGTGTTGTGATCAAGGCGATTGGAGGATTGACAATTGGGTGTTGCGATCAAGGCGATTGGAGGATTGACAATTGGGTGTTGCGATCAGGGCGATTGGAGGGTTGACAAACTGGGTGGTACGATCAGGGCAATTGGAGGATTGCAAACTGGATGTTGCGATTAGGGCGATTGGAAGATTGGCAACACCCAGCCACATAAACGATTCTTCTCTCCTTAATTATTGTAGGAATTTAGATACTCTAAGCGGAATTTCATGATCATATTCATAAGCATCTAATAACCAAGATCATTGCATAACACATAAAGAACAAATAATAATACCTTTGAAGCGTGAATCTACGTGCAATCGAGCAAGAACAACGGGAGATAAAGAACCCCAAGTGTGATTCCTCTACTTATTCCACAGGCACAGATCAAACCTCCACTAATGCTAGTTAGTTGTGATTAAACCCTTTTAATCAACCTTCAACAGAGAAGAGAGACACGAACTAACCACGATCCACCACCACAAACACCACGAGCCACCAAGGGGGTGGCCGGTCGTACGGATAGGGAGAGAGAGGGGAGGGCCGTGTGAGAGAGAGAGATTAGGGTTTGGGACTTGGTTGCTTGAATTAGAATTAACTGACTTGTGAGTTCTACAGTCAATCTAAGTCATGGATCTTATTTATAGATCACATCTCTAAATAAGAGTCCATGTCAAGCCCAAACTCCTTGCCCTAATCAAACTACTCTAGCCCAACACTCCTTGTGTTATGTCATGATCTCATGAGGCCCATTAATGGGCCTCTAACTTGTTTGACCCAATACCTTTGTTGTGTGACCTTGTAGGATCTATTCTATTGGGCTTTGGACTATTTAACTAGCCCAAAGATCATTTGCCAAATCTAGCACTAGACAACGACGACCCTATAGAATGAACTAATTATCTCCATAATAGTGATCCTTGATATATCTAGTAATTGCACTTATCGAAGACATAATTCCTTTAATCTCCTGCGCAATATTCAAATTCCTTAAGTCAATGTGTGTCGATTTGATAATATGATTGCATCTCATGTCGTGATCATATTAATCTACAAATCTTTTCTTGAAATCTGAGTTAGAATTACAAAACAAATGATTACTATGTAATCATTTGTGCACGGCCATGCATTTTCTGAATTCTCCCTCTTCAAGGGGCCAAGACACATTCGTAATTAAATAGGTAGACTCAATCCAATCTTGTGAAGCCAAAGCTCCCACTCAATTCTTGAAGTAACCGGGAAACACCCTTTATAGCCCTCTTTTATGGCATGACGTTTGAATGTACCACAGTTAAGACAATCATTGAATGGAATCAATGTTCCACTCCTGTCAAAGGAATCTACTAATATATCCGGAAGTTCTACACTTTAACTTCAAAGTAGGTCTATAGTTCGATCATGCATCATTCATGCATATCCATGTGATTGACCGAGCGTCATCACTATGCCCCTATAGCCCATGAAACTGTGCTATCCAATCAATCTTACATGCTAGTCCATTTATTGAAATCATTTATGTCCATTTTAATGATTTCAAACTAGGAACTTAAATAATATAAGGATTTTTTTCACCTGTGGTGTTTCGGGGTTCACCAGGTCATCAACCTGATGAGCCCATCAATCCATAATTATTTTGGACATTTTATTTAATATCAAAACCATGATTAAATAAGATTGAAATTTTGTTTCAATTGATAAACATAATTCTGCAAGTTAATGTATTACTTATGTAATATGCTTTCTCAAAACATATATACAACTTAAATTACATAACTTACTTCAATCCAAGAACCTTGGTATGACTCTCATACCTTGGTCATGGAAGGGGTTTTAGTAAGTAGAGTTCATGAGACATTCTCATAAACATGAATTTTATAATAATATTCATCTCCATACACTAAGAATCTTCCTTCGTCCTTTCACAAGGAACTTAGAAATTTCTAATCTGTATTCCAACAATACATTGGATTTCGTTTGAAATCTATCATCACTTGTCCTTAAAACATGTGAATCAAATAGACGAGTATAGTCCATGACATGTATGATGCACCCTTTGCAAACTACATAAGGAGCATCACTCAAAATCTTAATTTCATCAACCTTTCTCAAAGCATTGAATCTTGTTAAGCTTTGTGCCATGTTATATGGGGTTGAAACTCTTTTCAATATAATGTTGAACCTCATAAGAATCTTATCATTATAAGCTTCTTAACTAATCTCAAACATCCTTCTAGATCTATCTTTATAGATCTGGAATCCCAAACGTACTCATCATCCTCTTCAAGTTTTTTCATACAAAATGCATTAGCCATTACTTGACTCTTCAAGCAATGAATAATTGCTCTTTATACTAGACCAAGAAGACTTTACAGCTCCTACTAAACATCTTGTATACGTAACACCTTCATTTATGAGAACATCAAACAATTTTGATTAACTCACAAAAATTAAGAACACTAACTCCATGATGCTTACTTTGATCCATAAATGAACCTCTTATACATCCTTAGGATTATTGGATTTTCAAAACTATTCTGATTGTATCATATACAAATCTTCTTTCATGAACAATTTCAAGAAAGTGTTTTGAAATCCATCTACCAAATATCATAAGGTAGAAATCACTAGAATATCTTTAATAGATCTTTGCAACGTGACTAATGTAAAAGTTTCATCGTAGTCATAGTCATACTATGAATTAGTTGAATCCTTTAAAAAGTCTTTGCTTTGTTTAGAAAATACTTTTCTTTCTTATCTGTTTTGCTTATAATGGGTCTCATCCAATTAGGAAAATTAATCAAGTGTCATACGCTTGCTTACACACTTAGAATCTATTTCAGATTTCATGGTTGTTAAACCACTTTGGAGTTATAACTTGTCAAATCATCTTTATTACTTGCATAATCATCATGTTCCAAAATAAATATTTTAGAACTCTTAGTCAATATGAAATCATATTTCGTTGGCTAAGTTTTATTTATGCTATCATTGTGGGTCTTTATGTAACAATTGAAACTCATACAACAACTTTGTTTAGTTTTCAATGAGAAACGACAATAAAGGGCATGCACTTGGAATGTACTACCTTTGACACTTAGTTGTTATTCCCATTACACTTAATGAGACCACGCGTTGTCATTTATAACATGAGGTGAATCATGCTCATATTGTTGCTTTTATTCGATTACTTCTTAAATTTTCTTTAAGATTTTCGAATTAACTTTTCTTGAACTCTTTCAAGGCTCTCGAACTTTTCCAGATTCTTATACTCCCACTTGCCTTTTTAAGAGGCACATCTAGCATAGGGTGAACCAACCATGGTTTGAACCATGTTTGTTTATTGCTTTTCTCGAACTCTTTCGAGATTTACACTACTCCCACTTGACCTTTTGGAAATGACATTTTTTCCAGAAAGGGCACCTACTTGAGCGACAAACATTTTGTGCTAAGTATGACTTGTGTAGTAGTACCCTGTGCTCTGTATAGGAATTGAACATGTATCAAACGATTTAATACACCTTTTATTTCTTGCTTTGTAGAAAGACTTTATAAGAACTTTTCTTATCCATAGCACATATGAAGCCTTTGCTACATTTTGATTTGACATATGTAGTTTTGTTTAGTGTTGTAGCTCATCTTAAAAGTATATCCCTTGAATAATGGTTGGAAGATAGGGTATTTTCATCCATTATCAAAATATATCTCATATAGATTGATAGCTCCTTTCATAAACACTTCGTAAGGTTTTGTTTCGGATTTTATTGTAAAATGATTTCACAACTCTTGGATTTTATCAAGGTCTTGGCTTAAATTCTCATTATTACGATCATATTGCAATATTTTGAATGTGTTGCCAAGTACATGTCTTGAATTAAATTTTCACAATTACAGCCATATTGTAATATAATCATTATCTTGTCAAGTTGATACTGAACTTCATACTGGATCGTTTGAACTTTTCAAAACTTTCACACTTTAGCTTCAACTAAGCACAAGTGATCATATCACAAATGAAGTTTCATTGTCCGTCTCTAGTTACTGTACCTTAGGTTTTCTTACATCGATATGTATTAGACTTTGAGTTCATATCATCATTTCTCTAAACGATGACTTTGTTAAAATTTCAAATTAGAATGATATTTACATATATCAATAGATTCACAATCTAATGATATTGAAAGTCCATCCCTTTGGATCTTCCGCATGCAATGTTTATTTTCATTCGAATTAATTGACATTTTAGAGACAATTTATATATATAGAATTGGTTTATATCTTTATCTATCATATAGAACTTTTAAACCTATTTAGTTTTTCAAAACACATCGTGACTCAATAAAGCATAGAATAACATTTACTCCATATTTTTGAAT
This sequence comes from Chenopodium album, assembly GCF_948465745.1. Classification (NCBI taxonomy): domain Eukaryota; kingdom Viridiplantae; phylum Streptophyta; class Magnoliopsida; order Caryophyllales; family Amaranthaceae; genus Chenopodium; species Chenopodium album. Next base: position 15,578,218 of record NC_137843.1, read on the forward strand.
CTTCAATGCTTAGTCATTACTAACATTGAATGGGTATGTTTTGATAATGATAAGAATAAATAACATTTGTTCAATTCTAGCCATAACTAGGTAAGGTGAAAAACACGCTTCTACTTGTAAAGTTGCAACTTTTGCTTCTAAGCTTGTAGATTCTACTTGTGAAGTAGCAACATTTGCTTCTAAACTTGTAGATTTATTTCTCCCTTAGCCATACTTCTTTATTTAGTTCAACCACATTCTCAATGAGAGAGAACTAAACATGACATAACATGTCCAAGAAGTATTAATATGCTAAATCAATTTCTATAATATACTTCTTAAATTGGAACATTTCCATTCTTTTACCTTCCAACTGTTTGAGGTGGTTTCTAATCAATTGGAATTGATCCATTTAATTTGAAACATTTGTTGTTCATAACAAATTTTAGCATGTAAGTAGCTCTAGGTTTAAGAGGTAGCAACTTGTTTGCATTTCTTGGCCTATAACTTCCTAGTGCAATCCTCATATATTCTTAAACCTTTCCTTTTGAGCCACTTAGAACATTTCTCTTAGGTTCAAAATGATACTTTGCTTAACTACTTTAAGCACTTTCATGATTTTGCTAAGTCTACTCAATCATTATTCATATTAGAGTTTAATCAACTATTTAACACCATATGAATAAAAGAAGAATAACATCATTTGACCAACTTTTGAACATAGAGACTTACAATCACTTTCTTATAATCAATCATATTGAAGATAAGATATTTTATTGGATTTATGTACTTGTCTTTTAGAGGGTTTGTACCTTCCATCTCATTATATCCCTTGAAAAACTTTTCAAAATGAAGATGTGTTGGCATTTTACTCTAACATTTTGAACAAAACCAACCTTAGACATGTGACATGGGTTTCTAAAACTTGCCTTTTAGAACCATCTTACCAAAATTGGAATATAGGTTTATGGATTATCTTTTAACCTTTTGAGAATGTTTCTCAACTTTATTTTCAATCGAGGAGATTATATATTAAAATAAAATTAGAACGAAATATTACTTGTAAATAAACGCAAAATTCAATTATGTTTATCTATAAAGCACCTAAATTAAGGTTATAGGTTACTTTAACACTTTATTCATAATATGTGTCCCAATTGAATTAAGTGATTCCAAGATCCTTTATTCGTGTAATAGTTGACTGGACTGAGACCCCACCATCAAGTATTACATTTTAAAGGTGAGTAAACTCTTTACTGATTGCGATTCCTGCAACTCTTGGTTGAATAATTAACCATCTCATGTTTAATTATTACCCTTTGCTTCAAGGTTCTAAACGCTTTAGGTAACCTTGTTGAGCATAACCAATTAAATATGTAGAACTTGATCTACCCCAAATTACCCAAGATGACAAGTGACACTTTGCTGAGGCCGAACCATCACTTACGATCGAAGGATTGTTGGGTATCTAATTGGAAAAGCAAACTCAATATTTCCGGGACCTAGATTTATTATGTTGTGATTATTTAGTAAATTCTAGCGCATCATCAATCAACATAAATAAAATCTAACATGTATAATCTACTAATGCATAAATAAAATGACATAGTATGACCCCTTAATCCTAGAAAACTAATAAAGCAAAACTCCCACTTGAACCTTCATGGATCTCATCCATCTAGCTCATTTGGGCCTTCACTCCGTTGCCTTCTTGGATCAACTGCAACCTGTAATATTATTCTATTTTATCTACTACTTAAATAAAATAAAATAAAATAAATTACAAAAATACTTAACGGTACGCAGACCGTATTTAGATTACAAAAATACGAAACGATGCGCAGATCGTATTTAGAATCTACTGGGCCATACTAGTCATTATATAGCAATAAATAACATCATATATTATCAATGCCATATAATAAATCACTCATCATGCTTTCCTAAACTACAACATCGAATGTTCATAATAAAGGAAACATGGCATCTTAATATCTCATATTTGATTAAATTACCGCAATTAGATAATATCACATATTATTCATTACCAATCATAAAATATCATATATTCTATCTTAGGTATGAGATAGAATCAAATCTTATTTTAATTATGGAAGATAAATCTCATTTATTTTCCATGATTATCCTAACTAATTTAGGAGATTCTATCCTAATTGCCTAGCCAATCACAATATTTTAAATCAATTATTATCCTAAAATAATTATGGGATAATCTCATTATTTAATCAATTATTATCCATATAGAATCTTTTTGCTCAATAATTATCCATATAGAATCTTTTTGCTCAATAATTATCCAAACTTAACAAAATTAACAACTTTAATTTTGATAATTATCTTTTCAAAATAAAACTTATCCTTTTTTTTTTTAATTTTGAAATCTGATTTTATCAAAAATATTTTTTTTTTGAAAATCTGCGTCAGCCACCGTGGTGTGGCTAGCCGAAGCCAGCCACGGTGGCCGTACACTTTACGGTGTACGCTGCACAGCAGCGACGCAAGGGCAGCAGCAGCAGCACACGCCACCCTTGAGCGGCACTGTTGTGGCTGTTCCTGTTGTCCGAGCCTCCTGCCCAGCCCCTCCTACCCTCCTGGACCAACTAGTGCGACAGTGGTCGTGGCTGCGCCACCCAGCCGCGGCTGCCGTACCCAAAACACCCTTTTTTTTATTTTGATTTTAATTTAAATTAAAACAAAACCTTTTTTTTAAATTAAATTAATTTTAATGTGGTCTAATTAATTTTAAAATTAAATCATATTCAATCTTAAAATTAGGGTTCTTCATGAAATTAATCCCCAATTCGATTTAACTCTTAAATTAAATAATTTAATCATGAAAAATTCATAATTTAACATGAAATCAAATAGATTAAAATCATGAATCACATAGTAATCGAATTAAATCAAAACTAAAACGCAAAAATCAAAATTTAGGGTTTGGGGTTTCGAATTTATTCAAATTTTAGGGTTAGGGGGTTCGAACTTTTCAAATTTTTTAGGGCAAAAATTGAATCTTTCAATGGTTAATTTTGAGCAAATTAAACAACTTTTAACAATTCTATATGTTAAATCACATTTAAAATAATAATTGACCCATAATTAAATTATTCTCCCTCCTAATTGAATTAAAATTGTGGACATTCAAAGAATTAATAATTCAATATGTGTACATGCATAGGCTAAATGATACCACTGTAGGAATTTAGATACTCTAAGCGGAATTTCATGAATCAGATTCATAAGCATCTAATAACCAAGATCATTGCATAACACATAAAGAACAAATAATAATACCTTTGAAGCGTGAATCCACGTGCAATCGAGCAAGAACAACGGGAGATAAAGAACCCCAAGTGTGATTCCTCTACTTATTCCACAGGCACAGATCAAACCTCCACTAATGCTAGTTAGTTGTGATTAAACCCTTTTAATCAACCTTCAACGGAGAAGAGAGACACGAACTAACCACGATCCACCACCACGAACACCACGAGCCACTAAGGGGGTGGCCGGCCGTACGGATAGGGACAGAGAGGTGAGGGCCGTGTAAGAGAGAGGGAGATTAGGGTTTGGGACTTGGTTGCTTGAATTAGAATTAACTGACTTGTGAGTTCTACAGTCAATCTAAGTCATGGATCTTATTTATAGATCACATCTCTAAATAAGAGTCCATGTCAAGCCCAAACTCCTTGTCCTAATCAAACTACTCTAACCCAACACTCCTTGTGTTATGTCATGATCTCATGAGGCCCATTAATGGGCCTCTAACTTGTTTGATCCAATACCTTTGTTGTGTGATCTTATAGGATCTATTCTATTGGGCTTTAGACTATTTAACTAGCCCAAAGATCATTTGCCACATCTAGCACTAGACAATGACGACCCTATAGAATGAACTAATTATCCCCATAATAGTGATCCTTGATATATCTAGTAATTGCACTTATCGAAGACATAATTCCTTCAATTATCTCCCTTACCATGCATCTTTTTCCTTGATTTTCTCCTACCCTCACATTATTTTTCTTTAATATATGCTTTAATCCATTCCATGACTCTCTTTCTTTGCCATTTTTCTCCTCTATTTTATGGTTTCTTCACTTTCATTTTCTCAATTTTAATCCCTAAATGTCTTGCACGAGACAATCTCTTGAAACCACCTCAAATTTCATAAAATACCTATAATTCTAAATGGAAAAAATTAATGGGAAATACATGAAAAAAGGTAAAATTATAGGAGATGTAGTATTGAAAATCCCTTAATCTTCTTCATTCTTCCTCTTTAGGCGTTTATACTATGTTCAAGCCCTCGTTTTCTAACCTAAACCAAAACTTTCAATTTTTTTTATTATTGAATTTGTATACTTTGATAAATATTTGATTGCCAACTTAATTGTGACTTTATTTCATAAAACAAACCATGAGTTGATAATGTTCTATTAAAAAGCTTCTCTTCCTTAGTTTTACTTTAAAAAAAGGTTGCAGTTTGTGACCCCTCTTCTCCAAGAAAGTCCTCCTTCCTATGGGGAGTTCAATGTGCTCCTTGTCAATCATAGTCACATTCTCGTATCGTATGAGACTACATTCGAATTTAGCTGCAGAACATCAATTTTTACTTAGAGGTTGGCCACTGCAATTCAGCAAGAAGATTACATTTTGGATACAATCAGTTAGGAAATATTTGATAGTTTTTTAAATGAATTTTTTGACAGCAAGGAAAGTGAGAAAAATAAAACTTATGGTAGACTCTTGCTTTGGATAGCGGTGAGAGGATCCATTCCCAGAACAAATGGTGTAGGCAAAAGCAGAAAATAATTACAGCATTTCAAAGATAACATAAGAGAAAGGTAGGCTGTTTTGCTTTGTGTCTAATATAACCTAAAATAACAACTAACACTACATTATTGATCTCTAAGGATCAGATGACATAATTACTATTAAATACTATATCTGGACTTTAGTTCCTCTTTAATTTGAATCTAATATAAAGGGTACGACTCCTCTTTGAATATAATCTAAAAGGTGCAGCTCTAACGACTCCTCAATGTTCTCAGCCTATCTTCTTCCTATGCCTTGCTTAATACTGCCTATAAATTCTGCTCCTCATGATGCTGCAACCACAAACAAATAAAACACGATGAATTAGTTGTCAAAGATCAATTTTTGATAGCTCCAAACAATGACCCCTACCGAATTATTTGAACCAATCTTAAACAATATCCAAAATTACATGGCTCGAAGGAAAGTTGACTCAACCTGAGCTAAAAATTAGTAGGTATATCATTGATAACCAATCATAATAAGCTACTTAATGAAAACCGAATATGACCAGGGACAAAACTAAACAAGGTGAGTAAATCACCTAAATTTGCCCCAAAACACAGTGTCTACGCTAAATCATCCCTTTTTGAGCATTCTAGTTATAACAATCATAACTCATGGCAGTAATGAGGCCATCAAAAACTTTTCTTACAGGAAAAGCAAAGGGATTACCTGCTCTGCTTCCTTTAATTTCTCTCTCAATTTCATCCTATAATAATAAGCAACAATTGTGAGACAAATTATAGATGGGAACTTTTTTTTTTAAATATGTGCGCTTGAAGAGAAAAAACATTAAATTCAACAGGATACACAAGTTATTACTAGGACCTGCTTTAATTGTGCATTTTCCTCCTTTAACTGATTTAATTCAGCTTTCAGCTCTATGGTATACGCTTGTAGAGAATGCAATTCAGTAAGCCACATAGTTGTAGGAGCTAGTTCAAGACAAAGTTGATCGATAGAAAATAAATTTATGCATTCTAGAATTGCCCTTCTTTTACATCACATTTTACTCACAGTAATTATTGAGAGTTTTTATATTTTCTCGCATAATTATATAGACAAAGTTATTTACCTCCAAAAAAAGGATACTTGTTTCCTAGCTCTAGACCTGCCAGCAGCACTCTCTATTCTTGATCCCCCTCCTCTGCCTCCTCTCTATCGCCTTCTCGACTGGGCCATCGATATTCCGCTTCTTCCCTCTCAACGCAGCTGTGTCCATCCCATACTGGCCACTAGGATTGTCTACCTTGCCTGGTCCACACATATCCTCTGGCGAAACTTGGCACATTTGGAACATGAAAATTGAGCAAATTATAAAATATGATAAAATTACCAATATAAGAGAGAAGAGCAAGAGAAGACTTCTACCAAAATTACGCAGGTTATCTTAAGAAGGCAATTACCTAAAAATGATTTCAACAGCATAAAAAAACACATAGCCTCAAACAAAACTGATCGAAATCCAATCATCTAACCCACAAAATATTAATTCTCCCATTTTTGTATTTCTCCACTCTCTCTCTCTCTCTCTCTCTCTCTCAATTATAAATTCCAAGATGTACATCACATCTGAATATACTTTAATCTTCAGCAATCACAACAACAGATGTAAAGTAACAGACTTTACCAATAGTCTAATACCCTTGGTTACTTCTAGAATTGACTATTACATTTCACAGCAATTAAAAGTTTAACACGGCCTAGCTACAATAACAAGACAAGAAACGATCATTAAGGCTAATTATCTTGAACAACCAGCAAAGGCACATCAACTTCATTCTAAATATCTCATTATACCAATTCAAGCCGATGTTCAAGTAAATATACAAAGTTAATATTCAGCGGATAGGGAATAAAGGAAAATAAATGTATAGAAGTGAGTGAAATGGGGAAAAGTAAGGAGAGAAGCATAGAAAATAGGAAAGAGATCAATCAAGTAAATGTTTTTTAAGGATGTGAGAATCAAATGATAATCCATTTCATCACCTCATGTAAGGAAATTTAAAAAGATACAACATGTTTGGGCAGCTTCCAAGAGCATTTTGACATTCGATTCTCCTCTTATTCTTTTTCCCTTTTTACGGGCTGATAATTTCATTTCAAATGAAACAAATTCTTCAAATCAATGAAGGTATTGCTTTTCTATATCTTGGATCAGAGACATGCGAAGTAGAGTAATTCAATATATAGTTTTTAATATTTAGTTATTTGTAATTAAATTTTTATGATTTATATTGACAAAAACTAATAAATCTCATGCCAATAGTAATAGAAATAATTTCTTTAATATTTAGTGCATGTCTTTGTATCTTCTTACAAGTGGAAGATTATTTTTTATCACAAGCACTGACCTTCATATATAATTGATGACGGGTAATTTGTAGACCTTTTATAATTGATGACGGGTAATTTTTAGACCTTTGCTACCTAGCGTGTGAGTATGATTAGTGTCGAATCCATAAAACTGATTTTGAGAAAGTTATGTGTTACTACAACTTTCATTTAACGCATAGAGAACATATATACACTCCATATCACTTGCTCTCCCTACAAACTTTACTTCTCTTTCACCCTACTCTTTCTATCACTCAAATCTTTTATGGTGTTGCAAATTTTAAGTCTTTTAATACTTTTGTTTATTGCTTCCTGGTTATATAATTGACCTCCTCAAGTGCTCCTTATCTGTTTCTCTTCTTTCTCTCACATTGTCACCGTCACATATTGGGCCCTATCTCCCTCTAGTCCTTTTGTTCCCTCATCATCAGCTCCTCCCTTACCTCCTCTTGCTTCCTATTCTTCTCTCTTTTTTCACTCTTTTTATTGTGGTCTGATCTTGATAATTCAGTTCGTCCTAATTGCTCCATCACCCTTTCTCGCACCTTTTTTCCATCGCTCCTCTCATTTATCTTATATGATCATGGTTATTAAAGTTCGTCCTAATTGCTCCCCCATCCTTCCTCATCGCTCCTCTTATTTATCTTATATGGTTATTAAGATATTCACTTTTATAATTTATATTTTTTTCATGTCATTAAAAAGATATTATGTTGTATAACAGTCTCCTAAAAAAGTTGTAATTGTCACGACTCTTCTCTGCATAGTATCCTTGAGGACCTCAATCATTCTTTATCATCTTAGCCATCACATAGTCACCTTTTTTCTTTTTGCTCTCTTACTTATTCCTTTCTCATTCTCTCCCTTTCTTGTTTCTCTTGATCCTTATTCTTCTCTCCCCCTCTCTTGCTCGCTCTCTATCTCTCTCACACACTTTAATGGTTTTAACATTTTTTTTGTAATCGTAGTCCTACGCCCCCCCCCCCCCCCCAAATGAGATGAAAACCCCTTGTATGGCATGGAGATTAAGCTGAATTCACATTAAATATTAAATGCACTGGTTCATGGAAAAAATTTCAGTCTAAGTGCATAAATAAACAATACTCGTACTATTCAATGGTTTTAACATTTTTAGTAATCGTAGTCCTACATCCCCCATCTCTCAATGAAATGGAAACCCCTTGAATGAAAATTGAGCTGAATTCATGTTAAATATTAAATGCATCGTTTTAAGGAAAAATTTTCAGTCTAAGTGCATAAAATAACAATACCCAAATCCCAAAATTCAAAGTCACCAAAATAAATACCAAAAAAATAAACATGAATAATGGAATAAACATAAATAAATAAAGTAAGATACCTGTCAAAGAATTCAAGTATACCGAAAACTGAAGGCCTGGAGGACAAGAAACTCGCCTAATGCTGCTCTTTCTTGGCTGTTAGCCTTTTCACTTCAGCTCCGAACCTTTTCACCTCAGTTTCTATTTACTTCCTATCTTCCATGGTTATTCTTTTCACGAACAAAGCAAAAATCATCTGAAAAAAAAAAAAATCAAAATTGGATTTTTACATGAAAATAAATCCTGCTCAAAATTTTCACTAAATGGATATTAGCCTTTTGTCATACAGAAGAAGAGAAAACAACATAAACTAAATAAATCCACTACACGCATCTAGTGACTCTCACATAATTGCTCGGGTGCTGGCTAACCCAAACTCCCACAGTCGAACTGCTTGCAATTTAAAGTCAAGTCACTCTTAGGTATAGGTGGCATACAGATTTATTCCAAACTAATATTACATAATCATGGAGTATAATATATTCAAGTACTTCGTATAAAACTTAGATTTATAAGTCAATACTTTACAAAATTATAAATAAAATACTAATGAGATTTTATAACAAATTGATATTAGAGTATCAATATTATTAGTGTTAGATCAAGAATTTGAGATAAGGGGTCAATACCTCAATAGATTTTATTATAACACAAAATAGTTGAATTTTGCCAATGGTTGAGTATTACTTTGTAAAGTTTGGCTGTTTAAAAGTAGTATAAAAACCAAGATACTCGTAGTAGATTTTGGCGGATTAAAAGTAAATAATAATAAAAAAAACTTTCCAAAAAGAAAAAAAGAAAAGTAGGCTTTATGTCAAACACACACACCAAAATCAGATCATGAAAACATAAAAGCACAAAATAACAAACACAAGCTTTGCAAAGACAAAATCATAATAAGCGAACATTGTACAGAATCTAAATACTAATTCACAACCAAAAATGCCAAATAGCTGTTCAAAGAGCACAGTTGCCAAACACTAAGAAATGGACCAAGAAACGAAGAACAAGAAGATCTCTCTTTCAAAGTCACCTACATATAAACGTAAAAAAACACATTTCTAAAATCAATAACAGATTAGAGCACAGAGTTTCCCACAAAATGTAACAAGTACCATACAAATAAAACTGTAGGCACGAGATAACCAAGCTCTATAGCACCATCCTTAAAAAAACTACATATGATATACCCAGACAAACCATGTGACAAAACCAAATAACGACCAGACCACACAAATTACCCTAATAAAACCCACCGCCAACCATGCCAAGCTTACCACTATCTTATAGCTCTGTTGATTAGCGTAATTTGTAAAGTAACACAAGCCATATATCTTATAAACAACATAAATAAGCAAATGCAAAAAAACACTAAGAAACAACAAACACGGAACTAACACTTTGTAAAGTAGTATAACCACACAAACTAAAATAGAATTTTACATCTTTTGGGCATTTTTTTCCCCTTACATGTACCTTTATCTCCTATTCAAAGCACTTATGTAAAAAATCGAAAATTATTAACAAAATAGGTTTTTTTCTTTTTATATTATGTGCCATCACCCTAGCCATCCAAGATTCCCAAATTCATGAAAGTAGCAAAACATTTATAGATATAAATAAGCCATGGTAAAGGCTTGAAATTTTAAGATAGCAAAAACATAACTTCATATGCACAAATCCATTTCTTAACTCATTTGAACGGTGAGGCTGCACATTCTGAGGTTGATATTCTGCAGCACACTCCATAAGAGGGTGAAGAGCTTGAACTCGTTCTTCCCCCTCGGTCTCCTCTTTTGCTCTGAAATTTAACAAAGCTGTTAGCAGACCAAAAATACGAAGTATGATCATTTTCATAATCAGCTTACCTGTCGAAATCAGCTGTCCTTGCCCCGGGATCAAATCTCATGCCTGAATTTTTTTACTTTACTTTGCTTCAAAATGTCAGCTAAATTGTAGCCAAACTCATCTTTCCAATTTTGTACATAATTCTAGAAAGGAAAAAAACACATATTCAGAACAAAATATTTATTTTGATGCCCCTTGAGCATTGATTGTGTTCAATCAAAATACAAAGTAGCAAAAATCCTACAAAAATGAGAAAAGCATAAACACAGAAAACAACAGCTCATAATCCACAGATATCGTTTAAAGCCCACATGTACCCACACTGGAATTAACAAAAATAAAATTAGTGCAGAGAGTACTAAATCATCTTAAAATACTTCTTATTACTACCATTTCCTCGGAAGAAAGTCAGAATAATCACATAAAGTATCGATTTAGTGACATCTTTCATAGTGATAAGCTTATGGGTGATCACATTACTATTGCTCAAGGAGGACAAAGCTAAGAAAGGTTCCTAATTAATAGAATTTTCGCCAATGATGAACATCAAACACAACTTAAAAAGCACAGGGCTTCCAGTTGGAAGCACGATCGTAAACCTCTTCCCAGAGCCCTTTCGATTCCGGCTTATTCTGTACTTACAAATTGTGATGGATGTGAACATTTAACACTAAAAGACTAGATAGAAAATGCACATACTCGCATAGATACAAACACTTAAACTAAGTGGTTAACGTAAGAAAGAAGGCATACCTCTGCTAATGCATGGGCAGCTAACTTCAACAACCTTCCAAATGGTGTCTTTTGAGGCTTATTTACTTTAATTATCTTTCTCAGGTCTTCCTGCATCCAGTGACAAATATCAGTACATATATTAAAATTGCCTTCAAATGGCTCAAGCAGTTGTTAGACTTGTCTACACCAACAATGAAAAAATAATTGATATTATTCTGTAATCATCCATTATTTGCAGCCACTTAACAAAAGTTACTCACAGAAGATTAAATAAATAAACACCAGCTGAGCCAAACTTCTCCTTCGCTACAAGAGAAACATACCTAGTTTGTTTCACAAAAACTAAATTTTCTACTCCCTTGGTTCCAAAATTGAAAAAACAATCCCAAAATTAACCAACATCACAAATCCAAAAATATAAAGATTATAGATGCAACCACAATCTCATGTTCAAGTACTTCAAAAGACAGTAAAGTGCTTAATTGTCCGAGTTGTATGTTATTACTATGCAAATAGTATAATCTAAGTATATTTCCATTTACATCGGACTAAAAATACATAGCCAATGATTTAGATTACCTTACTCAACATAATCACAACAACCTCATTTATATTACGAATTCAGCAAGTCTAGGGCATTCATACAATTATGTCAACTAATTGACAATTATAATCAACTATCAACCGAAAAAATTACCAAATTCGACAAAATCAACTAAAATTCATGTCAGAAATAAGAACATAACTTCAGCACACACCAATTTAGTTCTTATACCTCTCTAAGGCGAGCCAAAACCGCTTCCCTCTTCGCCACCTCGTGATCGCTTTCATACAAACCAGAATCAACTAAAAACTGAAATTCCTAAACGAACGATCAACAACAATCAATTACCATAAACAAGAATCCCTAATTAAAACTAAAAATTCAAGAATCAAATCAACAAACCTTCTCCAATTCCCGAGTCTTTTGCAAATCAACAGCAGAAGGTCCCGCCATAGAAATCAGCTTCGTCACTCCAAGTTGCTTCACTAATCTTTCTGTACTCCCCATCCTTCTTCACTTAACAAAATTCTCTCAAATTTTCACCCAAATTCCCAAGAACAAACCCTAAATTCACAATGATCTATCCTCATAACCAAGAAATAAACCCAAATTTCACAATTAATTGAAACCCTAATGATCAAAACTCAATCACTATCAAACAAAGAAGGATTCAATTGAGGAGAGATAAAGTTAATGAAGAGAGAGCAGATAAATGGACACCAAGCAACGAAGGAAATTAAAAAGACAATCCTACCCCTGGAAAGTTGGTGATTCAGTAAAGGAGACAAAGGGCAGAGGCGGTATTTCCCTGTTCCTAAGGAACAATAAATTTGGAGCAAATCTTGTGCTACAGTAAATGGCTTGTGGACTTTTATAAGAGTTATAGATAAGTATCCCTCTCCTCTCCTCTCCTCTCAAACACACTATACTAAAAAAATTCACGGAAACTCACATTTTTACTCTCTAAATTATCACAGTTCTCCCCTTTCTTCTCTTTTGTATTTCGTCTTGTACTAATGACCACCACCGGCAACCACCATCCCCGATCAGGCAACCACCACTGGAGCCACTACCGCTAGTCGTGTGCCTCCTCCACCTTCTTTCTCTTCTTTGGCCTTTTATTCTTCTTCATCTTCTTCTCTTCTTTTAATTCATCATTATTATTATGATTTATAAATAATTATTTTCTAATGATTTTATTATAAAAATATAATATTATTTTAAGATTTATAAAAAGAATTTAATTATTGTAGAAACCCAAATGTGTCTCCCCAAAACCAAACCTTGTGATGAATACCTTTCACGTCATTTGATTATCGAACGAGGTGAAAGTGTGAAAAGTCTAGTGATGTGGATGTTTTTTTTATTAAAATATCTCTCTTTCTGTTTTCAAAAATATTTCTTCTCTTACTCTATTTATGAAAAATAGTCAGTCCAATTTGGTTTGGTCCATGGTAAGGTTCCAATAATAGTGTAGTTGGATTGGGATCGAAAAGATCTTTCCAATGATATATTATAAGCCCAATTCTGATGAATAATGAGGAAGTTATGGATTAAATTAAATTAGGCCCGAAATGATTTTTATATGCGGCCCAATGATCTAGAGGAGGGCCTATTAATTATTATTCCTAAAGTTATTAGGATTGATTTTAATCTTCTAGAATATTTAGAAGGTTCCTTTTAATTCTAATGAGATTAGGATTGATAATTATATTTTAAAGAGTTTTATTTGGAATAAAATAAGTGTTTTGTGATAAACCTGATTTTAATTTGATAAACACGGAATTTGCTGCTTAATCATATTAAGAAGAGGATTCCGTATTAAAGCGCGTTTTATCTTTTAATTAGCGCCAAACGACAAAGTCTGTCGCCTGGCGCTAACATCTGTCGCCTGGCGCTGATCTTGTCTCCTGGCGCTGATGTCTGTCGCCTGGCGACAGATTCCAATTTTATTCCGTATAGAACTTGGAGTATTTTCTATCGTTTCCGGACTGTTTTCTTATAAATAGGGGTCGTATCTTCTCCGTTTGAATCATTCATCAATCATTCACAATTCAATTCATCAATCATTCACAACAATCATCTCTCTCTATTCTCTTCTCTCTCTAAAAGCTAGAAGCTTTCCTTCTCTCTCTATTCTCTTTCTAAACCTTCCCTCTTACAAAATGCCACATACATTAGTTTTAGACACACCTAGCCAAGTTCGAAGTTGCCTTCGCCCAAGACGTAAAAGGTTTATAATTTCTGAGGGTTTGGTCCCAAATCCCTATTTCAATTATTAGATTTAATTGTTTATTATTTTCCTTGAAGTTACTAATGCGTGTATTTTGTTATTAGAAAGAGATACGAGGCATCCAAGTAAGTAGTTTAATTGTTATTATTTTGATATAGAAATCATGCTTAAATTATTTTGTTGATTCCTAGTATCATGTTAGGATGTTATATTGCTTCCTAGTATCATGTTTAGGGTTAACCACCATTGGAAAAATAGCTATTCGTAACGGGCAAAAATAGCCTATCCGTAACGGGCAGCGGGCGTTATGTTTGCTGCCGTTACGGATAGGATATGTTATTCGTAACGGGCACTGCCCGTTACAAATAACGGGATATTTGTAACGGGCACTTTGACTGTCCGTTACGAATAACCCGTTATTTGTAACGGGCAGTCAAACTGTCTGTTACGAATAACGGGTTATTTGTAACGGGTAGTTTGACTGCCCGTTACAAATAACGGGTTATTCGTAACGGAAAGTCAAAGTGCCCGTTACGAATAACCCGTTATTCGTAACGGACAATTTGACTGCCCGTTACAAATAACGAGTTATTTGTAACGGGCATTTAAACCGCCCGTTACAAATACAATTGAACCCAAATTAAAAAAAAAATTGCAGCAGCTGATACCTGCTAGTTTGCTGCCAAATTTTAATTACTATTATAAAATCCAGCATATGCTGGATAGCTTGATGATTTTATCAATTACAAAAAATAAATAATTTTAAAAAAATAATTTATACAAGTATACAGTTCAAATTCTATTAGCAAAAGCTATACAACATTCAAATGATTTTATCAATTAAAGAAATTAAAAACAAGTCATGCACTTGCTAATTGCTATAACTAAGATTAGATTCAAATGATTTTCCACCACTTTTCTAAATTGCTGTGACTTGTAGGTAGTTTTTCGGCATCTTCTTTACATTTGGCTGGTTTGCTTGACATTTCTTAGAGGAATTAAAACCCGCATTTAGATCAATAATACACTTCAGTCAAAAGTTTTAAACATTAAAACATAACATTTATTAAGTGAGGAGGATACGAGAGAAATAGATGGAGATATGGGAGGAGATTAAGTGAGGATAAGAGAGAAAATGATGGTCATCAATTGGAAAAAAAGCTCAAATTTTGAGTAATCCGGCAAACAAATTGGGTTTTGTACCTTGCATAATATATTAATCAACTCCCATAGATGATTATATTAATTCAAAGACCAATTTTATCCAAAATTGTTAAGAAATTAAATCTATAAAACCGAATTAATCAACCTGAACAATTTCTTAAAAATTATCACAACCCACAACAAATTCTCAAAATTATAATGTTTAGTAAAAATCCTACTTTAAATCTTCAACACCATTTGATCAAATCTCAAAACCCCACTAATAAGATACCAAAAAAAAAACCCAGAAAATTAATTGTGGAATCAAAGCAAAATCAAATAGAATGAAGAAGGCAAGATACCTGGATGAACGACGACGTTCAGTGGGACCCGAAGCCAGAGACTTGTGAGGGGTATTTCGGTGAAACTGAGTTCTTCTTTGTGTTCGTTTAGTAGCAACACTGGACTTAAGTTGAAGAGAGAGATCGACAATGCCAATTTTCAGTAAACATTCACGGTTTTCTTTAATCCATTGCTCTCTCGTTTGCTCATAATTCAAAACTGTTTCAGCAACAGCAACAATAGCAGATTGTTGTTCTTTCTGTGGTTGTTCTTATTGTTGTTTAATTTGGGCGTGATTTCAGCAAAGGGGGGCAGCGGAGGAACTAGAGGAAGCACTACCAACCGTGTTGAACTGTTGAAGCCGCCGGAGAAGATCTGAGTAGCATATCTTGCTGTACTCTCAGTTTACTCATCACCATACCCAAACTAGCAAAGAAAGATCCAAAATCAGAATAAAAAAATTGATAAATCTGAAGTAAAAAAAGGCAAACTACATTAGTGAGGAATCAAACACAACATGCCTATATTATTTATTAAAGTTAAAAAAATAATATATACCAAGAGCTAAGCATAAGGCTAGTCAATTCCATATCAAGTCAGCTCTCTATTTAATGCAAGACATGTATGAGCATTACTTGTTCTGCTACCTACAAGCTATACACTATATAAGACTATCCTCCCTCCATAAACCACAAATAATTGCAACCACGTTTCTAGCCTGCTTTAAGCCTTAAGCCATGCAAAAATTAAATACTTCTTCAACTTAATCATCATAATAATGTAATTGAAACTTCAATCACAATTGTCCAAATTAAATAAAAATAAGACTATATGGTCCTTAACTCAAATAGATACTCATTTAGAATTGTTCTGATACATTTAGAACTGTTCTGATAGTTAAAATAGAATGAGAAAGGTGAAAGCACCTGAGCAATCTGGTTGATCTCATTTATAGAAACATTTGCTTTGGTTACACCTTTATAAATACTGCAAATTCATCAAAATCAATCAGCTTTACAGACCCTCTCATTTTCAATATCAAAATTCTTTAAAGAAACAGATACCAAAAGATGAAAAGATTCATTTTTGTTTCCAAGTATAATACCCAATAAAATAGTGACAGCATTAGTGAATATGTGATACAGATTAATTATCTCAAAAATTCAGGTAATTACAATAAATGTCAATGCAACAGCCATAGATCCGGACAAAGTGCATCTGTTAAAAGCTTCTTTTGCATCTCTAGTTCAACAATAGTCCACAATAAACAAAAAAAAATCAGTACCTATATACCCATATAAAGCAATATATCTCAAAGAATATACATTAATAGAAGAGTCAAAGTAATATATCTATTGCTCATTAACACTGAAGGCAACATGCCAATCAACCAATGTATCCATATAAAGCACCTACAATAATTCAAGATTATGACTTCCAATAATCTCAAAAAATTGATTCGTGATAGATAATAATTTTATACACCTTCCAAGAAAGGAGGTGTCAGACACAACAAATAAAACCAATAACATGATGGAAAAAATAATCTAAAGAACTTACATCTTATTTTACCAGAAGAATAATCTAAATCAACAGCTTTACAAGCATATATAGATCGTTAGATCACTATAACAAGCATATATAGATTGTTAGATCACTATAACAAGCATAAAACAATAGCTCTGAACCCAAAATTTGAAATCAGTTCATGTAAATTATTATCAGATTAACATTTAAAAATTCCAACTACAAACATTCCTTAAATCAACCAGCCAAATTCAGCCTCAACGAAAGAATGAATCAAAACTATATAATTTTAAAAAATCCAATACAATAATTCTTTACACCGATTTATAGTAAGTAAAATTCACAATGTTCAAATTCCATTTCATGAGTACATTTTGTAAGATCTCAATTATAAATCAAGTTTTATAATTATTCAATTCATTTTGCAAATTAACAATCAACTAATACATTAATAATCAACACTACAACATGAGAAGCTAACCAAGCGTCATTCCTAACATGAGATCAACATCAAATTGGTAAGTACTACATTAATCAAGTTCAAGATCCTTTTTACTTCATGCAGATCCACTTAAATAGTAACATTAGGGTACAAGTTCAGCTCCCAAGCTCAGTCATTTAAGATACATTTTACATGTTTTTGGTCCTAATTTAAAAGTTATGTTCATAAAGCTGCAACATGTAACAAGGTACATAGAGGTCAAGTTCAGCTAAAAGAATTAAAGAATAGCTTTTGAGACATCCTTAGCCGCTTCTTCTTTTAATTCCCTTCTAACATTGTTTAAGTTATAGAAATCTATCCCCTCGTCTATATCTTCAATTACAAATTTCAAGATGATAATATCAAGTCATTTTGTTATTAAATATTGGCCTCTATCAGTTTATATATCTAGCCTACATAATCTAAGAGACGATAGTATCAAAAACAAGCAGCATCAAATAGAATCAACACTAACATTAACTCACAACAAGTATGCAATTCTACAGTGATATAAAATATTATACTCCTTAAGCTATTATTATTTATACCATCACAATATGTTCTTCTAAAATAAGCAGCATCAAATTGAACTTGGAATACAACACTAACATTAACTCACAACACATGCAATTCTTTAGAAATATAAAAGATTAACACATGAATCATTTTTCGAATTTCACTAACAAATTAAAACTTATTATAGTATACCTCAATTGAGCAGAACCCCCAAACATAACTCCATCATCATCCCCATCAGGCCACCACTATCATTCCATCCAAATCATACCTCCCCCTAAACTCCCCCGCGCGACATCAGCATCATCATCATTATCCCTACCACTATCATCCAAAGCCCCTTATTCTCACCAACAATCACCTAATTAACTCCAAAATAAACACCTAATTAGTTTTCCCTTCTCACCTAATTAACTCCAAAATAAACAAAAATCAAAATGAAAATCGTAAAAAAAAAAAAAAAGGAATCAAATCAAATCAAAAATCCAAAAAGGGGGAAATTACCAAGAAAACTTCGTTGAGGAAGACACCAGATCCTCTACCGCATCATCAGAATCGTACACAAGAGAGCGGCGATTCGGCTTCAAACACCTAATCAGTCTTCGACAACGTTCGCTAAGATTATGGAGGTTGTCACCTAGATTTGAGAAGAACGGTTCGTGATGAGACGGTCTTCGACGACATTCGATATGATTGGGAAGGTTGTCACCATGATTCAAGAAAATAGCTCGTGATGTAGCAGTAATGATAGACGGTGTTCCCTAGGATGTGGAAGATTGTCACAAACAATAGAAGAAGGCTACAAGCGGAGCAATCTTCGATGGTGTTCCCTAAGATGTGGAAGACTAAAACAACAGTAAAGTTCAAGCGAGCTTTGAGGATCAACAAGCGTCGGTCTTCAGTAATTTTCTTCGGAATATTATCACAACAACTGAGGATGACTTCAAGCGGAGTTATCTTCGACGGCGTTCCCTAGGATGAGGAAGGTTGTTAGAAAACAAGAGGTGACTTCAAGCGAAGTTATCTTCGAACGTGTTCCCTAGGATGTGGAAGATGGTCATAAAACAGCGGAAATTGAAGGCAGCTACAAGCGGAGCAGTCTTCAAGCGGTATCCCCTAGCTTGAGGAAGATCGTCAAACAAAATCGGTTACTCTAGGGACGTGTGCTCGACGGTGCAAGATACGCGTTTCTTAAATCTTTTATCTGTTTAACTAACGCTAGTTTGCAGGTATCGGCGTAATAAGAATGATTTAGGATCGCAGAACGTTCTGAATCATTCTCCGTCCCTATCGGTACTTTGACTTTTCGTTTTCGAAACTTGCGTTTCTCCAAACTCAGTCAAAGTGGGGGCTTCTGTAGACACCCAAATGTGTCTCCCCAAAACCAAACCCAGTGATGAATACCTTTCACGTCATTTGATTATCGAACGAGGTGAAAGTGTGAAAAGTCTAGTGATGTGGATGTTTTTTATTAAAATATCTCTCTTTCTGTTTTCAAAAATATTTCTTCTCTTATTCTATTTATGAAAAATAGTCGGTCCAATATGGTTTGGTCCATGGTAAGGGTCCAATAATAGTGTAGTTGGATTGGGCTCGAAAAGAGCTTTCCAATGATATATTATAAGCCTAATTCTGATGAATAATGAGGAAGTTATGGATTAAATTAAATTAGGCCCAAAATGATTTTTATATGCGGCCCAATGATCTAGAGGAGGGTCTATTAATAATTATTCCTAAAGTTATTAGGATTAATTTTAATCTTCTAGAATATTTAGAAGGTTCCTTTTAATTCTAATGAGATTAGGATTGATAATTATATTTTAAAGAGTTTTATTTGGAATAAAATAAGTGTTTTATGATAAACCTGATTTTAATTTGATAAACACGGAATTTGTTGCTTAATCATATTAAGAAGAGGATTTCGTACAAAAGCGCGTTTTATCTTTTAATTAGCGCCAAACGACAAAGTCTGTAGCCTTGCGCTAACATCTGTCGCCTGGCGACAGATTCCATTTTTATTCCGTATAGAACTTGGAGTATTTTCTATCGTTTCTAGACCGTTTTCTTATAAATAGGGGTCGTATCTTCTCCGTTTTGAATCATTCATCAATCATTCACAATTCAATTCATCAATCATTCACAACAATCATCTCTCTCTATTCTCTTCTCTCTCTAAAAGCTAGAAGCTTTCCTTCTCTCTCTATTCTTTTTCTAAACCTTTTCTCTTACAAAATTCCACATACATTAGTTCTAGACACACCTAACCAAGTTCGAAGTTGCCTTCGCCCTAGACGTGAAAGGTTTATAATTTCTGAGGGTTTGGTCCCAAATCCCTATTTCAATTATTAGATTTAATTGTTTATTATTTTCCTTGAAGTTACTAACGCGTGTATTTTGTTATTAGATAGAGATACGAGGCATCCAAGTAAGTAGTTTAATTGTTATTATTTTGATATAGAAATCATGCTTAAATTATTTTGTTGATTCCTAGTATCATGTTAGGATGTTATATTGCTTCCTAGTATCATGTTTAGGGTTAACTAATATTTCTAATATCATGTATGTTTCTATGACGCTTCCTATTCTTTCCTAATATCATGTTAGTATCATGTTAGGGATAAAGCTTTGATTTTAATTGTTTAGTGACATGCTACGGTTTGTTATTAATCTTGTTAGTATCATGCCTAGGATCTTGCTAATATTATTGAGCTTTATTGAGATTGAGATTATGATGATGATGATGATGATGATTTTTTATGTTGCTTGATATATTTTTATTGTTATTGCTTGATCATGCCCTCTCTTGCAAGATTAAAGGGAATTTGTACTTGTAATCACGCTTAATAAGATAATTATAATCTTATTTTGGCTAATATGATTATAATTCAATTGATCGCCAATAATAGTTTTATTTGTGCATTAAATTCAACCAACATAGATAAACAGGTTTAGGGTTAACCTAATGATTGCATGTTAGTAAAAAAGTGCACATGAATACGAGAAGAATAAAGTAGAGGCCTATTATTTAGGGCAAGTTCAATCTCTTTTTAGGTTGGATTTGTTGCTTCATCCCCGAACTTCCAGTCATGGTTCCAGACCTATTGGAGTTAAAGATCTCCTGGATCGTTAAGAGGTGTAACCTTCACCCTATGAACGGTTTACAAGTTCCTAAAACTTGTTGGTGACTCTTTTACTCTAGCTTCCTTCCCTTTGGACGCCACCATGCTTAAGTGTATGATCACAGTGGGGCTCAAGTGTGGGATGCTTTAAATATTCCCTACAATTATAGAGTTAAGATTTTATTTAGACTAGGGGATCCGACGCACACGATGCGCACGATATGGCTAGGGTTCGTCCAATAGTAGATAGTAATGAGGTTTGTAGAGCGTTTAACGTGGAGTATGGTGACAGACCACTCCCTTCGAAGAAGCTCCAAAACATCACCAACAATAGCAACTAGCTTCTGATCCATATATGCTTTATGGATTGTCAAGCATACATTTGAGGGCTTGTGCATCCATTTCTAGTTAGACAAATCTTATACCTCTCTCCCAGGATACAGTTAGATCTCCATGTATTGCAATGAGTTCTGCCGAGGTTGCACCGCAATAGCTATAGTTTGAAGCTTCATTGTGAAACCTATCTGCCACTTTCCTGTTGAACATCTTGTAACTTCCCTCGCTCCAGCATTATCCATGGAGATCCGTGAATAAAGTATACAAAGTCATCATCAAAACAATTAGTTTCACAAGAAGTACACAAGCTAAATTGTTTCGGAAAGATGCTAAGGAGGAAACTGAAAATGTATAAGGTATACCGAAATGTCATTGTCAATTGTACTGTTTTGGAATTCCCACAACTCCAACTATGAGACCTTGTATTCTTACTTCCGGATATGAAACAATATAGATGATTAATGATAAATTCCTAGCTTATCATGCATAACTAAAGCACCTAATACATTATTATTGGTGTACCCTTTGTAGTTCTACCCCATCCACCCACTAAAGTATCAAATTCATAACAATCTCTTTGTCATCTTTTCTCCCTTATTTCACCGAGTTCATCCCTTTCTCTTTATTATTATTTTTTTTGCCAATTGAATAAGATTTATAATATGTACATGATTGCACACCTTCTAAGCCATATAACTGCATTATAATCCTAAATATCAAGGATTTGTAGAATATTAATCAGAAATCAATTAAACTGTTTAACAACATATGATGATGCAATTAAGCCCTTGACATAGACCTCCACAATGTAACATTACATGTTGTAACCTCATCTGATCTGACTTAAAATACACCTAAGCCATAATCCATTAAACATCATTTTTATCTATCATCATGATTCATACAACATAAATCTTTCACTTAACCAAGCAAAATTATCAAGTTCCCTTATTCCAAGGACCTTGTTGAAAATGTATATCCCTCGGACCTGTGAAAGCAGAAGACATACAAACCTCAATCCCAGTTTGATAAAATCACAAGCTGTATAGGACAAATTTGACCCTTTTTATAAAATCAACTTTTTTCGGCAAATTTCGTTTTTAGTATCACAAACAATTTAAACAATCAACTCAAAAACAATTACAATTGCAAAATTCAACCCATGTAGATCTAACCCAAAAACTTGCATTAATATGTAACCTTGATGAACTTTACTTCCATGTATAACATCCATCAATGAAATAAGTATGAAATTCTAACAAATCAATTTCTATCACCAAACAAAAAGCAAAGGATAACATAAATTAGTGTAATTGGCTGGACATTACTAAAATCGGAGGAATAGTAGTGACTACAATCACATTGACCCATAAAAATGAGTTAACTTAAAAAATGAGTTCATCCTTTTGGGAGTTAGTATTTTCCCCTGTTCCTTGTTGATTGTCATGCAAAACAAAACACCAAAACATTCGAAAATAAATTTACCAAATCATGTGCTTCTAAAAAATTAAATTCTAATTTCCAATAAATTTGAATATTTTATAAATCTAAATAAAAACAAAAAACAAAAAGTAGAAAATAGAAAATTTACCTGCCACTATCACCAATAAACTTGAAGCTTGCTAATCAACAGCTTGTTGTTTTGGCAAAGCCTAAACTCAGAAAAATTTAAACTTAAAAATGAAAATTAAAATCAAAACCAACATCAGAAACTTAAAATGAAATATAACTGAAATGAAAATTAAAATCAAAACCAACATCAGAAACTTAAAATGAAATACAACTGATTCTTGTCAAAATATTTTTTTTGTAAAAAACAATCGAAAATCCAGCCAGAAAATTACCAAAGAGAAGGAGAAGATGAGAGGATAATGTGCCATCAAGGAGTTGGGTATTAGATTATAGAGAGAAGAAGAGAAGTAATAAAACGTAATTGAGAGAAGATCACCAGACAAAGACATACAAAGGAGTGAAAAAGGGAGGGTCAGAGATGTCAAATTATAAATGGGGGTAAATAGGTAAATTAATATTTTAAGGGATAAAATTGTCTTCACATTGTTTATAAGAGTTTTCTTCCACTTTTTATAAAAAAAAAAGTAGGAAAATGTTGTGATTATTTGATGATCTTATATTAATTAAGGCTATATTTATTTGTAGGGTGTTCTTGGTAAATATCTTCTTGAGGTTGTTGAGTTTTAAAGGACAAGTATCAAGGTATGTTTAGGTGGCTAGATACTTTATTAAAATATTTTTCAATGCATCAATATGTTTATGTTAAAAAATGTTTGAGTAAGTTTGAATATCATGCTTAATGTTTAAAAGAATTGACTTGTTAATATTTGAGAAATAAATTTAAATATCATGTTTTCAAAGGATTGAATTAATTATCATGTTTAAAGGAATTGATTTGAAAAGTATATTGGATTAAATAGAAGGAAAATTTGAATTTTAAATTAGTACCTCAAAAATGGACCCCGTCGAATTTTGGTACCCGTTTAAAATAATTTTTTTACTTTGGTACCCATCAAAGTGTAAAAATATATGTTTTGGTACATCCGTCCATGTCCCGTTAACTTTTCTGTTAGTGGGCCCTGCCATCTTACAGCCACCCCTTAGCCACCTTCCAGCGACCCTTTAGCCACCTTCCAGCCGCTAGCAACCAGGCACGCAACCACCTTACCTCGCCACCGACTGCAACCACCGTTAGTCGCCAAATTAACCACCAGCACCTCCAATTTGCACCACCACAGCCACCAATTTGAGCACCATCACCTCCAATTTGCACCACCAACACCTCTAATTCGCACCACCGCACCTCAATTTCGCACCACCGCACTTCCAATTCGCACCACCAGCACCTCTAATTTGCCGTTTCATCACACCACCACCACCAAAATTACCCCCCTGCAACACGCACCAGCAAAACCACCTGAAATATCACCGGAATGGCCGCAAAACCCACCCAAAACAACCTAGAGTACCACCTGTTTTCTAGGTTGTTTAAAAACCCTAAAGGGGTTTTGTTTTTTGGGTTGTTTCAGGTGGGTTTCAGGGTTTCAAGGGGCGGCGAAAGGGGGATGGTGGTTGTTTCAGGGAGGGAGGAGGCCGGTGAATAGGGGGGTTGTTTTCGGCGAACGGTGGTTGTTTTGGAGGGTAGCTACTGTTGTGCGGTGGTTTTGCAGTAATTGCGGTGAGATTGGAGAAGGGAAAGGGATAAGGTGGGTTCACCGGCGCCGAGGGAGAGTTTGGGCACCGGCAGCCAGCAAGGGGAGGGGGAAGGGTGGTTGACGGGGAGGGGTGGCAGTGGTTAGTTGGTTTTTTTTAAAAGTTTTTTTTAATAAATTAAATTATTAAATATTAGAATATGGGCCCCATTAATGAAAAAGTTAACGGAACATGGACGGAAGTACCAAAACCTATAATTTTACACTTTCATGGGTACCAAAGTAAAAAAAAGTTTTAAACAAGTACCAAAATTCAACAAGGCACATTTTCGAGGTACTAAAATACAAAATTTCCTAAATAAAATGAGTTTTGAGTTGTAATTATTATTATTGTTAAAAGTTTGATTTTATTCTCAATTACTTAATTAAAGGTTTATTTACTAAGAGGATTTGTTGAATAATTATTTCAAGCTTTACAAGCATGTTATGTAATCTCACTATGCAGATTTGGTTAATAATTAAAACTATTAAGTATTAGCTTTGTATGATCTAGTATTTCCTCAATGATAGTCTTTCTACATAAAGATACTATATATTTAGGGGGGGGGGGGGGGTGTGCGACTTACGAGAGAAAATTGAAATAAAGGAATTGATTTTCAATGCTTTGAAATCTATATTGATATTTAATGAAATTTGATTATTATATTTACTGGAATTTTGAGTGTTGGATTTAGTTGAATTTTTTAGTATTGAGAGATTGAAATTATTGAATTGGAAAAAAATATTAATTTGAAAGAATTAATGTTGTCATGAATTTCATGGCTTGAGTCTTCGAAAGCATGTTTGTTGGATAATAAAGTGAATTTACTTATATACACTTAGCATATTTTGCTAACCCTACTTTCTATTTTGTTTTGGTTCAATTCGCCTTAGCTTGTTTGCCATACTTGTTAAGCAATTGTAATTTTCAGGTGTAGTCTAAATGCACATTTGGGATCACGAGATTGATTCACCTAGTTCAGGGTTTTGGTTGTTTCATTTCTTTTATTGAGTACTCAATAATAATGGTTGGTTTTGATTAACAATAAAGTTAGAGGTATTTTCCTCTAAAAGGTTTTAGTGAGTGATTGGTTTTAAAATAGCCTTACGTTATTACGTGGTGGTGATACGCCAAAGTCTATCTCTACATTATAATTATACGTATTATACAGAGGTAAAATATATACATTTTGTATCATGTATAATATTTTTGCTACTTATTTTCTATATTATTTAATCAATTCTTATATAAATATGATATGATATTGAATACATATGAGATTAATGCATGGAAGGATCAAGAAGTGGAAGGATGGTTAGAGGGTCAACGTATGGATGGATGGTTAGTACCTGACGGGGTTTGGTCCTCACCGTGGTTGCATATCATGAATGTATTATTTACAGGGTTATGAGCATCAACATGTTAATCAATAATCTAATATCTAATTATATCATATAATTTGAGAGTGAGGGATAGCTCAAGTGGTTAGAGCTTCCCTCTCGATTCTAGGAGGTCCTGGGATCGATTCTTACCCCTGCCATCATGGGATCTCTAAACACCAAAAAAAAAAAATTTATATCGTATAATTTATAATTTAGTAAAATATTTTTATTGATAACTATCATAACATGGAGTTTTATATCCTAACAAAATGAATTTAGGGCTTAATTTTTAACAAAATTACACAAGGCATTTTCATTGTTAGCCTTTTTAGCCCCGCCTCTGATTATGTATGTATAATTTTTTTTTTTATAAAATTGTATATACAAGTACATCCTTTGTATAAGATTATTATAGATAAGGGAACTCATATATAAGGAGGGAACTAGGTTAGTTCTTGTGCCATGCATGGTACTTTTCACTATTTGTCATTTTAACGCTATATTTTATTATAAAAGATGTATATCCTAATTGTAAAATAGGTGAAATTTTTTTTATTTACAAAATAAAAAGAAAATATTATCATTTTTAAGAAAACAGCGGGTGTATGACATGTACGACTAATATAAATAGTTATGGATTACATCACAAAGTTAGAGGTAGGAATTTACATATTATTTCATAATGTATTAGTATTAAATAAAAGAATAATATTTTTTTTGAATGTGTAATTGTGTATAAATGAAATATAATTACCAAAAAGGAAGGTAAATATATATAATTGCATTGTAGTAACAAATATTCTCTAAGAAGCTTTGGGAAAAAAATATCTTTTGGTGGGCAAATTTTGAGCTAGAAGATGACATGTGTCATACATTTCCGATTTCGCCTTCAGTATGGTTGTGGTTGGTAAATAGCTAATTTGAGCAAAATTAGCTTATTGACTATTAAATAAGGTAATTTAAGGTGTTTGGTGCTTATTTAAAGAGCTTATTCTACTAAATAAGCTCTTTTTCAAAAAGCTCATTTTAGGAGTTTTATCAATTAGCTTATTCATTATCTTATGGTGAAATGACACTTGTACACCCATTTATTTTAAAATCCTACCTAAATTACCTACCCTACAGTTAGTTTTGGAAAAATTGTCAAGAATAAATGACCTTTGGTCGTTTTTCAAAAATAAAACGACCTTTTGATTATTTTATAATAAAACGACGTTTGACATACATCTGCTTAAAATAGAATAAAAAATCGGTAACTTGCTTAAAGGGTTAAACCCGGACACGTGCCATATTGCGATTGGCTAGCATTTTGTTTTTCAATTTTCTTTTAATTTTACTAAAAGAAATGATATTTAATTAAAAAAAAATTAAGAAAAATAAAAAACTTCTCTCTCCTCCCTTCCTCCCCCCATTTAGCCTACCACCCACAACACCACCATAGCCCATCCCCATTTGATTCTTCCAGCCCCTTAGCCACCCTTGCAGCCCCTCCACTGCCCGGCTTCCCCCTCCCTCTACTCAACCATTCACGACACCGAAAATCCACCTTGTAACCACCCCCATAGCCACCCCATCGACCATTGTCACGTCCAAAACCCCTTCACCCATTCCACACAACTTGAAACCGACCTTATAGCCACCCCTTAACCACCCAATCCTCGTGAAACCACCCTCCAAACCGCCTCAAAACCCGTCACACACCATGAAACAACCCCACTAACCAACCCAAACCCCCAGTCGTTCATCCCACACAAACAACAGCGGGTTGGAGTGCGGTTCGTCGATTTATACAAGGGTGGGACATGGTTTTCGCTGACGACGGTAGGAGTGGGAGGCAAGGCTGGGTTGGGCTCGCGACGGCGGTAGGGGGGCTAGGGCTAAAGCTGGGGTTGGGTTCACTGGTGTGGCAGCGTATAGTGGCTGGGTTCATGACAAGGGTGGTGCTTTCTTAAAATCAATATTTAAAAAAAGAAATAAAAACCAACCTACTGCATTGCAACACGTGTCACATTAACTTATTCAATAGGTTGTCAACCGGTAGCATTTTATTTTTGGCAGATGGCTATCAAAGGTCGTTTTATTATGGAATAATCAAAATGTCGTTTTGTTTTTAGAAGAACGTTGAAAGGTCGTTTTATTCTTGACAATATTTCCATTAGTTTTTTGGTCATTTTACGTACTAAAATAACTTTAAGCAATCAGCCATTTACGAAACTCTTTTATACAATCAGCTAATAAAATAAGCTAGTCAAATCAGATAATACAATTAACCAATCAAAATCAGCTAACACAATCAGCTTCATCTTTCAGCTTTTCACCAAACACGGCTTGTATAGTTATAGATAGATTATATTAATAATCATTCAATCCATTGTTTTAAGTTATTAAAGTTATCATTAAAAGAGTATTTGTTATTTTTACATAGAAATTATTGAACATACATTTACTATTTCGTTTGATACAAATATTGAATTAAAATTGAGTGGAATACATTTTATGATTATTTGAGAGACCTGTTTTAAGGGTAGATATTTAGAATTTTATTCTTATCAATTAAATAAAATTTAGATTAAGAAATATATTATTTAATTTGAAATATGATCATGAATATTTTATGCTAAATCCAGTATAGAAAGTAGAGAAGATTCTTGTAAAAGGAAAAAAAACACTATGGTTATAATTTTTTTGCTACATAATTATTGCTTTGATTGTTTTGTACCATTAAGGCTATTTACATTTTAAATTAGTTAAATTTTTTTCCCTCATTAGAAATTTACTTAAAATAGGTTTTGTTTAAAAAGAAAAAAAAAAGAACATACCAGGAAATGACATGAGTTATTTCTAGTGTGTCTTTTAGTATATGCACATGTCATTTACTCATTTCTAGTGTGTCTTTTAGTATATATACCTTATTAATTCCTTTAATAACACTATGATGAGTAACACTCGCGATGCGCACATCATAGCTAGCCATGTCCAGAAGTTCTTCCGGTTTGGAGTTGAATTGTTAGTATCATTAATTAAGGAAAATATGTAAACAAATATTTTTAGGGTTATAAAAGTACACACACTACTTAAGAGTTCAAAAAATAAATAAATAAATAAATATATTAATGAGGGACATAATTGTCTCAAAACTATTAATAAAATGTGGTCATACTTTTGTAAGAGTTTACTCATAGTTTTAAAAAGGTTGGGATTCAACAAAAAGTAATTTTTATGCCCATGACTCTCCAAACCTACTGTTATGTGGAAAATTCGAGTCTTAGATAGAGCAAAGGGGCTTGTGTTTAATTTTTTTTAGGGAAAATTTGCCTAGGATAACACCACCTTTCAGCGATCTTTCAAAAATGGAATAACTTTTGATACACATCCGTCATAAATGGAACAAAAAACCGGTAACCTGTTTTATAGGTTACTTTACCACGTGTTGCGTTATCATTTATTAATATTGTATTTTTTTAATTTTAACATTTTTAAACTATTAATGGCTTTAATTAAAAAAAAACCTTAAATTAAAATAAAAATTATAATTTTTTTTTTTTAAAAAAATCCCTTAACCCAGCCCCCTCCCCCTTTCGTCGGAAACTACCTGCCCTCCTCCACCAGGCTCCTCACCGGAAACCCTCTTCCCCAGGCCCTATCCCTGTTGCCGGCCCCATTCATCTTCCCGTCCCGTTTTCGATTCTCCCTCTCCTTCCCATCCTTGTTTCCGACCACCCATACCCTTCCCATTTCCGTTTCCGGCCACCCTTCCATTTCCCATCCTCAATTTCGACACCCCCTTCCTTCCCTATTCGCGATTTTGACCCTCCTCTCTTCCTCATCCTCAATTACGTCCCCAACTCCTACCTCGTCCTTCATTTGCGGAACCTCCATCCTTTTTTGGTAGCTTAGGGTTTCGGGGAAATGGGTTTCGATAAGGTGGTTTTGCGACAATAGGGAAGAAGGGAAATGGTTTTGAGGGTCATTTCTAGGGAAAGGTAACAGGGTTGTTTTCGGTAAGGAGAGAGGGCTGAAAATAGGGAAGGGAAGGGGATGTGGCGTTGGGAATGGGGACAGGAAGAGGAGGGGGATGGAAGCAAGGATGGAAAGGGGAAGGGGGGTCGGAATAAGGTTGGGGGCTGGTGGAAACCGATGAAAAATAAGGGAGGGGGGGTTAGTTTTTTTTTTAAAATTTAATTTCAAGATTTTTTTTTTCATTTTTGTAAAACAAAATTATTAAAAATAAATTGGCCAATGATATTGTGACACGTGTTACGAGTAACCTATTAAACAGGTTACTAGCATGTCATGTTCCATTTATAGCAAATATGTGTCAAAGGTCGTTCCATTTTGAATAATCAAAAGGTCGTTCTATTTTGGGAAGACCGCCTAAAGGTGGTATTATTCATGGAAAATTTTCCTTTTTTAGGGGATGATGAACTTTGTGCTTGGAGATAAATTGAGGGGAGTGCATCTAGGGACATAGGGCCTATGTATTTGAGTATTTGACATGCACATAGGAGGGCAATCTGGGGTTCGATGGTACATTGTCTCTCTCTTAATGATACAGTGGTACATTTTTGTGTACTATTATGCATGTATAATGTATCATTAAAGTATAAATTGTATGAATAATACTTTTTGTGTAATATTATGCATGTAATGGTACTATTATAATATTTTGACAAAATTATTGAAAGTTATTATTTAAAATGTTTTATATATAAGTTTTTATCATTTCAATAATATTTAACTTGTCTAAATTGATATTAGCCTTAAAGAGTGGTTCCTTATAATTAAGTGTCAATTCAGTAAGTGTTACACTTAAACTATATTTAATTTTGATACATAACATATTGTGATTGATACGGGTCATCATGGGTGATTCCTTGACTAATGTACCAGTTTAATAGGTGTAAAATGATTTTTGAGATTTTAAGAAGTTTTACGTTCAATTGTATCAATATTGATAAATAAAGTTGTATGAGGTGATTCCGTCAACTTGTTTATCAAATTGATATTATTTGTAAGATGTTCCTTAATTCTAATTTATTATACTCATTATAATGTCCTTTTATCAATTAGGTCATTATGAATGAATAATATTATTCGATTCGCATTTCGTCTTTTTATGTCACTTTTCAATAAATTTGAACTATTATATTTTTTTGTATTGCGGTTTACATAATTGTTTTCAATATTATTATTGTAATTATTATTGATATTAGTATTGAGATATCAATAACATAATCTATATTATCGTTGCGTTTCAAATCGCCTCATGTTACATTCCTTATCTAGTCTAGTTTCGGGCCAACTATTTGTTTATGGGTCGGGTTTTGCCTTAAAACTATCATGACTGAATAGATTAAGATAAATTTATTTATTAGAGCTTCCTTCATCGCAAATTTTTGGTTGAGGTCGCGCCCAGCAAATAAACATTTAGTAGAAAAAAATGAACATTTACTAGAAAAAAATGAACATTTATTCTGAACATTGCAGTATATAAAAATGAACAATTATAATATAAAAGTAAAATAAAGAGACTATGAAACTGAAAAAAAAGGGTTGTACATTTATATTATATAACTGAACATTTCAGTTGTAAATAAAAATGAACCTATGATGTTATTGCTTATTCATCAACATTTTTTTAAAACTTCAAGTTAAATACCTTGATTTGTTCAATTCTCTTGAATGGATATCATGCAATTGAGCTATATAATTTAATACCAATTAGATAAATTAACAATATGTTTTTTTTAATAATGAACAAAATGCTAATGTCTAACATTATTAATGCTAATGTTCATTGAACATCCTTTGTTATAAAAACAAACATATAATTACTTGAATGTGGTTTATACAGTAAGTTTCACAAGTGATATTTGAGACTGATGTTGTAGTAAGTTAGTGCATGCTTAGTGCTAAAATTATATTAAAATATATTTTAAATATACAAAGTATTTTTTTTTCCAGGAAGCTACAGGGTATATGCATGTTTGTTTAATTACTTTAATATAAAGTGTTACACAGTAAATGTTTCCGAATGCAATTGATTTAACATAGAATTTCTTTTGTATTTGTAATAACTTTTAGGTAGTTTATTTGCTTTCGTTATTGCGAAAGATGAAGCTCCTAAGCTTGGTACAGTTATTTTTATAAGAATGAAAATCATATGACATGAAAATGAACATTTATTATATAAGAATGAACATCATACTGTATGATAATGAACATTTGATTATTGAAAAATACAAAATAATTGTAAAATATGTTCAGTTAAAAAATGTTTACTTTTGTTATACTAAATGTTCAATTTTGGCGGCAACTTCAGCTAGTGTCGACCTCAGCCATTAACTACTATTCCTTAATCCCATTCTTAAGACTAAATTAATCATTTAATCAAGCCCATTAGTGTAGCTTAACTTAGGGTTTATATGAACTCATGTGAAGCCCATTTTCCTTCCTCTCTCACGGCAGCCTTAAGGCTGATTTATTGATCAGTTTTGAAAGCCAAAAACCTCCTAATTACTCACGTAATAACACCCCTTTATTCCCCATCAAGTGGCTGTCCAAGACTCTTCGCCTCTCTCTTTTGAACGTGCAAAACAAGATGATTGAGCGTTCTTTTCGCTGCTCACATCTCATTGGTTTTTCTAATTCTTTCCCTCAAAATTTTGGTGTGATCTTAAGGCTCACACATGGGAATTTTGGTGGGTAATTTGCTGCTGCTTTTCCTCTCAATTTTGAGCACTCAATTGTCCTCAAGAACACCAAGACAACGAGGTGAATAGAGCTTCGGTTGGGGCGTTTTGGTAGGCAACCCTTGCTGCACTTTAATATGATTTTTATGGCCTTCATTTAAGGGGTAACTAGAACTGTTCCAAGCTTAAGAAATCATGGCTAGGATAGGTTAAGGCTAGGTGCAAATTAGAAATGGTCAATTAAGAAATTCGTTGTGATTCAAGGTGCTAGAATTTCATGTTTGTTCGTTGTTTTGTGCGTGAGAAATGAAGGTATCTTATTCATGTTTTATTTCTGGTTTTAATGCTAGATAATCATTCCTAGGAATGGTTAAAAATATATTAAGGTTTGGTTCCATAAATTGTTGTTGTGTTTTGGTGGTTTTTAAGCATGATATGTACACTATGGCTTACAAAATTGCTGCTGTAATTGCCGACTTTGTGTAGTACGTTTTCAACCTTATTTCCCCTTGATTTAGTTGTTTTTGTGCCTGATATGGTATAGCATCATGTTAGGTATATCCCTAAATTAAATTATCATGCATTTGGGTGAGAGCAACTCCAACGACAAGCTAATTTGAAAATTAGCTTGGCATGCCACATAAGCTTTTAAGCTAATTGTCATTGTAGCTATTTTGAACTCCAATGGCTAGCTATTATCTTACAATTTAAATAAATTTCACCTCCTTAATTAACTTTTTATATGTCATTTTATTGATTCTATTTTTATTTTTTTGGTAAGTTTTTCTCCAAGCATATTAGCTTGACAAAGTTGATTTGCTTAGCCAAGGTAATTGCATTTTCTAACTCCAATGGTCAAGCTAATAGCTAGGGATCATTTAATATTGCAAGCAAGTCCCTAGCTATAACCATTGGAGTTGCTCTAAGTCTTGTTGTGATTATAAGCCTAAAATTAAGCAAAGGTGCTGCTGTCATATCAGTTTATGAACCGTGTGAATTGAGTAGTTTTAAGTGATGAAATACCTAATTTTTATGCCTAATCTTGTGCCTAACCTGACCTATTATGTATTTAGAGTGTGTATGATAATGAGCTAAGGTTAATTATGAGTTTAAGGTTGGTTTTGGGTGAATTTGTTATGCAATATGCTGCTAAAATTCTAAATTGGGGCTGCTGTGTTGCCATGTTGTTTTTACCATGTTAAAGTCATGAATTTAAACCTATCTTATATGTGTATATTGCCTAGTATGTGGATTAATATGTCATAGTTTTATTTTATCATTTTGGCATGATTTGGGTGTGTTTATGAAGTGTTAATGAAGTGGTATAGCTGCTGCCATTTTTGGTTACTCAGTACGTTGTTGATGTCGTTGTGCTTTAAAGTAGAATAACACTGTTTTTAGCATTGATTCACCAAGGGTTGTGTACAAAGTGTATTGTGATATTTTATTATAATTAGCTTTGTACCCAAATCCTGACTACAAGAGTAACACCTTGTTATTAGATATAAATAATTAAATATATTTTGAAGAATTTTGAAGTTAAACTCTTTTGAAGGATTTTTATTGAATTTTAATCTTACAAGTAAAGACTTGCAGTATTTTAAATTGGGGTTGATGATCCTTAAATGTGTTTGGATGATTTTGAAGAAGTTTTTTTTTACTGTTTTATATGATTCGTGAGTATAAGATAACCATTGGGTTGCGGAATTCAATGGTTGGAACATGCCAACATCTTGGGCTGTGAAATTTGAGATGTATTTTTCTAGGTTAATTGTTGTCGTCCAGAACTACTCAGGCTATGGAATTCGAGTAGGAAAACTGGGAGTTCGGCCATTCTCAGACATAGACGGGTATGGATTCGTCTATAGGTTCCCCATGATAAATCTTTGGTGGTGGGTTGCGGATTTCACCAACGCGTTCATATTTTATATGCTTGTCTCACTATGGATCTGTTTTCGAAAAATTAACATTCCTTATTTTAAATTATTACTACTTTGTAAAGGTCTTCTTAAGTTAAGTTAACAATTTTCTCAATCTCTTTAAAGAACCTTTAAAAGGTGTTAATCAATGTTCATATGAGTTTATCGTTATATTTTGAGTGATATTATTTTTATTCTGTAATCTTATGGTAATATACTTACCTTGTTACCTTGTTCAATATACATGTTGGTTTAATTTTGTATTACAATCATGTTGCATGTTTTGAACTGTATTCCTACCTATATATGTATCTCATCATGTTTATCTTGTCTATATCATTAAGTTAATGTTTGACTTGCATGTTGTGTTACGTATTTGTCTGCTTCTATGCTTTACCCTATGCTTAGCTTTGTGTTTCTACAAGTTTTGGGAGAACTGCTAGTTACTCCCCACTGGTTGTGGAACCTAAATGTTATTTGCATGTGAAGAGTAGCGTTTGTTGAGTTTGGGCTGAGAGTAGAGTGTTTAGTTTATTCCCTTGTAGTTTAATGGACTTTCTTTTGTTATCTTTACATCTCTTTTTGGAATAGTCGGGTTTAAGGTTGATTGTCCTCGTTGAAAGTTTTCTTTAATCATTTGGGTTTTCTTTCTCCTTACTATTTTTTTTTCAGTTATTTATTTATTTCCTTTAGTTTTTAGTAAACCTTAGAGTGACATTACTGTCTCGACGTTATTTATGCTAACGTCTCGCCTTCTGTTTTAGACGGGGTGATACAAAATTGGCCAAGCGTATTCTCACCCCATCAGGAAGATGGAAATAGTATACCGTTGTTGGCGAATCGCAAAAATCAGTGATGATAAGGTGTGTTATGTCATAAGAGCAAATACCATCCTTTTACGATTTATGGATGCCATTTCATAGCAAACACCATTGTACGTCTGGTTCCTTTGGTAGGTGAAGATAGAAAAAGAGTAACTGCAATAAATGTTTGTCATATGAAGACATTTTCATGGGGCTCGAATTCCCTAACTCGTCTTCCAACTCATCAATGTCAAATCCGGCACTCCTATTTGTAATTTCCTAGCCACTAATGATATTACTTGGATCGCCAAGTGATTGATTGAAGTTTATGTGTTCTTGATTGAATTATGTTCCTTCTGTACTAATTGTTCAATCCTTCTTCTAATGTAGTGGACTTACTGATGTAAAAAAAATGTAATATTTGAATGATGTTTCTTTTGTTCAAAGAAGATTTGATGGGCGAATAAAAAAGAAGGAACCTTTTCTAACCTTTTAGTAGTGCATTTTTTAAAATATAATGCAATATGTAATTTTAACTAATCTATTAAAGAGATTATAATTTACGTACAGGTAATGCGATTTCCTAAAAAAAATAAAAAATAAATAAAAAAAAACTGATGATATGCTGAAGTTTGTGAACAACACAATAGGCAAATTGGTCAAGCCTATTCTCACCCGAGCAGGAAGATGGAAATAATATACCGTTGATGGTGAATTGCAAAAAAACAATGATGATAAGGTGTGCATATGTAACAAGAGCAAATACCATCCTTTTGCGATTTATGGCTGCCACTTCATAGCAAACACCATCATACGTTTGGTTCCTTTGGTAGGTGAAAACGGAAAAAGAGTAACTGCGATAAATGTTTGTTATATGAATACATCTTAATGGGGATCGAATTCCTTAGCTTGTCTTCCAACTCATCAATGCCAAACCTGACACTCCTGTGTGTGATTTCTTAGCTACTGATGATATTACTTGGATTGCAAATGATCGATTGAAGTTTTTTTTTTCCTGTTTGAATAATATGTCTTCTGTTCGAGTTGTTCAATCTTTCTTCTAATGTAGTGGACTTGTTGGTGTAAAAAAATGTAGTATTTGAATGATGTTCCTTTTGTTCAAAGATGATTTAATGGTTGAATAAATAAGAAGGAACCTTTTCTAGCCTTTTAGTAGTGCATTTTTTTTAAATAATATAATGCAATATGTAACTTTAACTAATCTATTAAAGAGATTATAATTTACGTATATGTAATGCGGTTTTCTATTAAAAAAAAAAACTGATGATAAGGAAATTTTTCCTATACAACTTCTGTAAAAAAAAAAAAAAAGAAAGAAAAAAAAAACTGATGATAAGAAAATTTTTCCTATACAACTTCTGTATAAAAAAAAATTAACTAAAGGTTGTAATTATTATTAACATATTGTCAAAATTGTGCATTGCACGACATCTAAGCTAGTTAGAAATAAAAACATTTACATAAACGTTCATAAAGACTAAAAACTCCTCATAAAAATATTTTATATTTTATTTTTTATATTATATAATATATTGCAGATTTATTATGTGCATATATACTTGAAACATAAAAATATGTGTGCATTATATTGATATTATTATTCAGATTTTTATATTGATTTTTACATTGATTTTTACATATTAAATAATTTAATTTAAGTTAGCTTCACCCTTGATAAGATTGACTGTTTTTAAAGAAAAATTCATCCACAATTCCACATCTCTCTTCCTTACTTACCCACATCCGTGATTTATAAGACTTAGGACAATACTAATTACAAATATGTTTTACGTGATTAATTTAATAGGAGATTTTATGATAATTTACATTACCTTGTTAAATTAAACTTTCTTGTCGATCAAGATTAATGTTTGTACCCATAAAAAAAAGTAATGTTTGTTGTAATATAATATTATTAGCATTATTGTGAATTTGGTGATACGAAGTACTGCTTTTCATGAAGAAGTTTTCATGTGACAAACATATTTTGGCTCCATATTAAGAAGCATGATTAATATGCGGTAACATGTAGCATGATTAAGCACTTACCATATATTTAAGTAAATGCACATGATTCTTTAATTTAACTCCTAACCCAAGGAGTAAAAAGAGCCCTCAAGTAACAAAAAAAAATGACAGCAGTGTAATTCTATCTTAGATTTTTCACCTTCCATTAAAAGAATTAGTATAAATACACTAATGTACCAAATAGCTAATGTTAAATTAAGAAATGATGACAAACATGACTTCCACATCCTTACTTTTTTTCTTCATTATTCCCTTATTTTTCATTCCCTCATGTGTTTTAACATAATCTAGTCTTGAGAGTTTCTAACACCATCGTAAGCCAACAAAATCAATTAAATATACAAAATACCAAATTTGCTAATTCTTTTCGAGAACCATCAACTCTAGCTATCAGCAAGCTCAACGAGAAAATACGTTCCAACCAAGTGGATATGGAGGTGATAGAGCAGCTTCTCCCCATTATAATTAACAAAAAGAAGTACTATGGAGGGAAAAGTGGTGGAAAAGATGCTCTTGAGGGCACTGATCTCAACCTTTTTAACTTGACGGTATTCCATACCTTTGAATAGCTTATACTAGAGAATATGCTACCGTTATACTTCGCTAGTGAAGGGCGTATGGAGTCAAAGTTGAACAAGCTTCACCAAGCCAATGCAAGTGCAATATCATAATATCATATGGTGCCGCTTTTTCGGGGGAGATGTACAAATGTGTTACGTCTCTTGAGGATAAGCTGACGTTTGTGAACAAGACAATAGGCAAATTGGTTAAGCCTTTTCTCACCCCAACAGGAAGATGGAACAATATAACGTAGTTGACGAATCGCAAAAAAAAAAATAATGATGATAAGGTGTGCGTATGTCACAATAGCAAATACCATCCTTTTGCGATTTATGGATGCCACTTCATAGCCACACCATTGTACGTTTGGTTCCTTTAGTAGGTGAAGACGGAAAAAGAGTAACTACGATACATGTTTGTCATATGAAGACATCTTCATAGGGCTCGAATTCCCAGGCTCGTCTTCTAACTCATCAATGCTAAACCTGACATTCATGTCTGTCATTTCTTAACTAATTATGATATTACTTGGATCGCCAAATGATCGATTGAAGTTTTTATTTTTTTTTTCTAATTTGAATTATGTTCCTTGTGTTCTAGTTGTTCAATCCTTATTCTAATGTAGTGGACTAGCTGATGTCAAAAAAATGTTGTGTTTGAATGATGTTCCTTTTGTTCAAAGAAGATTTGATGGGAGAATAAATAATAAGGAACCTTTTCTAACCTTTTTGTAGTGCATTTTTTAAAAAAAACATAATGCAATAGGGTAATTTTAACTTATCTATTAAAGAGATAAAAATTTACGTACTGGTAATGCGGTTTCCTAAAAAATTCAAAAAAAAAATTGATGATAAGGAAATTTTTCCTATACAACTTCAGTAAAAAAAAAATTAACTAAAGGTTGTAATTATTATAAAAAATTTGTCAAAATTGTGCATTGCACGACATCTAAGCTAGTTAGAAATAAAAACATTTACATAAACGTTCATAAAGACTAAAAAAACTCATAAAAAATAATGTATTTTATATTTTATATTATATAATATATCGTAGATTTATTATGTTCATACATACTTGACACATAAAAATATGTGTGATTTATATAAATATCATTATTTGAATTTTAATATAGACTCTTGCATATTAAATAATTTAATTTAAATTTGCTCCACCCTTGATAAGATTGGTTGTTTTCAGTGAAAAATTCATCTTCAATTCCACATTCCTTTTCCTAACTTACCCACATGCGTGTTTTATTAGACATAGGACAACACTAATTACAAATATGTTTTACGTGATTAATTGAATAGGAGATTTTCTGATAAGTTACAGTGTCTTGATCAAGATTAATGTTTGTACCCGTAAAAAAAAATTAATGTTTGTTGTAATATAATGTTGCTAGCATTATTGTGAATTTGGTAATACGAAGTATTGCTTCTCATGAAGAAGTTTTCATGTGACAAACATAATCTGGTTCCATATTAAGAAGCATGATTAATTAATTGAGTAGCCGTAGACACCTAATTGTGTCTCCTGAAAACCAAACCCAGTGATGAGT
Source organism: Chenopodium album (assembly GCF_948465745.1). Lineage (NCBI taxonomy): Eukaryota > Viridiplantae > Streptophyta > Magnoliopsida > Caryophyllales > Amaranthaceae > Chenopodium > Chenopodium album. The sequence continues at coordinate 15,617,708 of NC_137843.1, forward strand.
ACCTTTCGTGTTATTTGATTATCGAACAAAGTGAAAATGTGAAAAGTCTTGTGATGCGGTTGTTTTAATAAAAATATATTTCTTTCTGTTTTCGAAAATGTACTCTATTTGTGAGAATGTCCAGTCCAATTTAGTTTGGTCCATGATAAGGGTCCAATAATAGGGTAGTTGTAGGGCTCGAAAAGAGCTTTCCAACGATATATTATAAGCCCAATTCCGATGAATAATGAGGAAGTTTTGGCAAAAATACTAAATTGGGCTTAAAATGGTTTTATGGCCCAATGATCTAGTGGAGGGCCCATTAATTAATATTCCTAAAGTTATTAGGATTGATTTTAATCTTCTAGAATAATCTAGAAGGTTATTTTGAGTTCTAATGGGATTAGGATTAATAATTATATCTTTTATGAAAATAAAGAATTCTATTTGGATTGAAACAAGTGTTTTAAAGGGATTAAATCTGATTTTGAAAGATAAGTATGGGTGTTATTAAAACGAATTTAATTAGGATTTCGTACGAGTTTAGAAGACGCGTGAATCATCGTGAAACGACAAAGCTAGCGCACCACGACAAAGCTGTCGCACAGCGACAGGGCTATCGCGTTGCGCTGGACCCTGTCATTCCGCGACAGAGGTAGTTTTATTCCAAGTAGGATTCGGTCTTTTTCTGATCGTTTTCGGGCTACTTTTCTTATAAATAGGGTCGTATTTCCCCGTTTTTATTCATTCACAATCATCTAATTCTATTCTCTTCTCTCTCTCAAGCTAGTTGCTTATTCTTTCTCCCTCTTTCTAAGCCTTCCCCTTTCAAATAAAATACTGCGTTCACGAGTTCTAGACACACCTAGCCCAGTTCGAGTTGCCTTCGCCCTAGACGTGAAAAGTTGATAATTTTTGAGGGTTTGGACCCAAATCCCTATTTCAATTATTTAAATTAATTGTTTGATTTAATATTTTCCTCGAAGTTACTAACGTGCGTATTTTGTTATTAGAAAGAGATACGAGGCAACAAGGTAAGTTGTTTTATTTCTCTATAGAAAGCATGCTTAGATTATTTTAATTCCTAGTATCATGTTAGGATGTCTTTATGATTCCTAGTATCATGTTTAGGGTAATAACTAATATTTCTAATATCAATGTATTGCTTTCTAGTATCATGCTTAGGTTGCTTCCTATTTTCTTCTATCATGTTAGTATCATGTTAGGGATAAAGCTTTGATCTTTAATATTTAGCAACATGTTAGGATTTGTTATTAATCTTATTAGTATCATCCCTAGGATCTTACTAATATTATTATTGCTTTGAAATTGAGGTTATGATGATGATTTGTTGTATCAATATATTATTATGTTGCTTGATATATTATTGTTATTGCTTGATCACGCCCTTTCTTGCAGGATTAAAGGAAATTTGTATTTGTAGTCACACTTAATAAGATAATTAACAATTTTGTTTAGGCTAGTGTGATTATAATTCAAGTGATCGCCAATAATAGATTTGTTTGTGCATTAATATTCAACCAACATAAATTAAACAGGTTTAGGGTTAATCTATTGATTGTATGTTAGTCAGAAAGCGCACATGAATATGAGAAAAATAAAGTAGAGGCCTATTTTTAGGGCAGGTTCAATATCTTTTAGGTTGGATTTGTACCTTCATCCCCGAATATCTAGTCATGGTTCCAGACCACTATGGAGTTAGCGATCTCATGGATCGTAAAGGGGTGCAACCTTCACCCTGTGAATGGTTTACAAGTTCCTAAAACTTGTTGGCGACTCTTTTGCTCTAGCTTTCTTCCCTTTGGACGCCACCATACTTAAGTGTATGATCACAGCAGGGCTCAAGTGTGGGATGCTTGAAATATTCCCTACAGTAGCTGAGCACTTACTATATATTAAAGTAAATGCAAATCATTCTTTTATTTAACTCTTAACCCAAGGAGTAAATAGAGCCCTAAAGTAACAAATAAAATAAAAACAGTGTAATTTTATCTTAGATTTTTTACCTTCTAATAAATTAATTAGTAATAAATACATTACTGTACCAAATAGCTAATTTAACATTTAGAAATGTTGACAAACATGGCTTTCATTTCCTTAGTTGTTTTCTTCATTCCCCTATTTTTCATTCCCTCATGTGTTTTTGCAAAATCTAGCCTTGAGAGCTTCTATAATACCATCGTAAGCCAACAAAATCAATTAAATAAACAAAATGCCAAATTTGCAATTCTTTTCGAGAACAATCAATTCTAGATATCAGCAAGCTCAACGAGAAAATACATTCCAAACAAGTGGATATGGAGGTGGTAGAGCAGCTTCTCCCCCATTATAATTAACAAAAAATACTATGGAAGGAAAGGTGGTGGAAAACATGCTCTTGAGGACATTGATCTCAACCTTTTTAACTTGACGGTATTCTATATTTTTTAAGAACTTATACAAGAGAATAAGCAGCTACCGTTATACTTCACTAATGAGGGGCCTATGGAGTCATAGTTTTTGAAGAAGCTTCACCTTACCAATGCAAATGCAATATCATGTGGTGCCGCTCTTTTTGGGGAGAAGTATAAATGTGTTACATATCTTGAAGATATGCTGAAGTTTGTAAACAAGATAAGACAATATGCAAATTGGTCAAGCCTATCTCACCCCAGCAAGAAAATGGAAACAATATACTGTTGTTGGAGAATTACAATAAATTAGTGATGATAAGGTGTGCGTACGTCACAAGAGCTATCCTTTTGCGATTTATGGATGCCATTTCATAGCAAACACCATTCTACGTGTGGTTCCTTTGGTAGGTGAAGACGGAAAAAGAGTAACTGCAATAAATGTTTGCCATATGAAGACATCTTCATGGGGCTCGAATTCCCATGCTCGTCTTTCGACCTATCAATGCCAAACCTGACACTCCTGTCTGTTATTTCTTAGCTACTGATGATGTAACTTGGATTGCCAAATTATCGATTGAAGTTTTTTTTTTAATTACGTTCCTTCTGTTCTAGTTGTTCAATCCTTCTTCTAATGTAGCGGACTTGCTGATGTAAAAAAAATGTAGTGTTTGAATGATGTTCCTTTTGTTCAAAGAAGATTTGATGGGATAATAAATAAGAAGGAACCTTTTCTACCCTTTTAGTAGTGCATTTTTTTTAAAAAATATAATGCAATATATAATTAAAACCAATATATTAAAGAGATTATAATTCACGTACAGGTAATGTGGTTTCCTGTACAACTTCGGTAATAAAAATTAACTAAGGGTTGTAATTATTATAAAATTTTTGTCAAAACTATGCATTGCACGACATCTAAGTTAGTTAGAAATAAAAACATTTATATAAACGTTCATAAAGACTCAAAAATCCTCATAAAAATATAATATATTATATTTTATATTATATAATATATTGCAGATTTATTATGTTCCTATATATACTTGACACATGCTTTATATTGATATTATTATTTGAATTTTCATATCGACTTTTTCATATTAAATAATTTAATTAAAATTAGCTCCACCCTTGATAAGTTTGGTTTTTTTTAGTGAAAAATTTATCCACAATTCCACATCCCTCTTCCTTGCTTATCCACATGCGTGTTTTATAAGACTTTGGACAATACTAATTACAAATATGTTTTACGTGATTAATAAAATAGGATATTTTCTGATAAGTCACATTGCCTTATTAAATTCAACTCTCTTGTCGATCTAGATTAATGTTTGTACCCGTAAAAACATTAATGTTTGTTGTAATATAATATTACTAGCATTATTGTTAATTTGGTGATACGAAGTACTAATTATCATGAAGAAGTTGTCATGTATGTGACAAACATAATCTGGTTCCATCCTCGCCTACTGAAGGAAACCGTTGTACTATGTTGTTTGCAATGATATGACATCTGTAAATCGCAAAAGGATGGAGATTTCTTTTGTGACATACACATACCTTATTATCACTAATTTTCCGTGATTTGGTATCTTCATGCTCGGGTGGGAATAGATTAAGTTAATTTTAAAGCAAATTAATATGAAAATCAGACCACAATAATAGATATATGCATTGTGGTTTGTACTTTCCATGAGCCTCCATAAATTATATTCTAACAACAAATAAGTAATGGATGATATTTTGTGTTTTCAAACAAGGACCACAATCCTATAAACTTTCACTTAATAAAACAATAAAACAAATTTGCAACACAAACAAATAGTTTTTAATTTCAAATAATACATATGTGCAAGCGCACTTACCAGGAATTATTATATAGTGACATGCTTGACATCCAAGAAGCATGCAAGAAATTACTCTTAAGTCTTAACCATATGCTTTTTACGTATATTGACAGGCATTACAACAAGCTTAAACATATTAAGAAGCAGAATTAATTAATAGAGTAGTTGAGCACTTACCATATATTTAATAAATGCACGTGATTATTTAATTTAACTTTTAACCCAAGGAGTAAAAAGAGCCCTTTAGTAACAAATAAAATGAAAGTAGTGTAATTCTAACTTTAAGTTTTCACTTTCTAGTAAAAGAATTAGTATAAATACACTACTATACCAAAAGGCTAATTTAACATTCAGAATTGATGACAAGCATGGTTTCTGCTTCCTTAGTTTTTTTCTTGATTCCCTTGTTTTTCGATCCCTCATGTGTTTTTGCAAAATCTAACCTTGAGAGCTTCTATAACACAATCGTAAGCTAACAAAATAAGTTAAATATATAAAATGCCAAATTTGTTAATTCTTTTCGAGAACCATCAATTCTAGATATTAGCAAGCTCAACAAGAAAATACGTAACAAAAAAGTGGATATGGAGGTGATAGAGCAGCTTCTCCCCTTTATAATTAACAAAAAGAATTACTATGGAGGGAAAGGTGTTGGGAAAGATGCTCTTGAGGGCACTGATCTCAACCTTTTTAACTTGATGGTATTCCATACCTTTGAAGAGCTTATACCAGAGAATATGCTACCGCTATACTTCGCTAGTGAGGGGCTTATGGAATCAAAGATTTTGAACAAGCTTCACCAAGCCAATGTAATTACAATATCATAATAGCATGTGGTGCCGCTCTTTCGGGGGAGATGTACAATTGTGTTACATCTCTTGAAGATATGCTGAATTTTGTTACAAGACAATAGGCAAATTGGTCAAGTCTTTTTGCACCCAGAAGGAAGATGGAAACAATATACTGTAGTTGGAGAATTGCAAATAATCAATGATGATAAGGTGTGCGTATGTCACAAGAGCAAATACCATCCTTTAGCGATTTATGGATGCCATTTCATAGCAAACACCATTGTATGTCTGGCTCCTTTGGTAGGTGAAGACGGAAAAAGAGTAACTGCGATAAATGTTTGTCATATGAAGACATCTTCATGGGGCTCGAATTCCCAAGCTCGTCTTCTAACTCATCAATGCTAAACCCGACACTCATGTCTGTCATTTCTTAGCTACTTATTATGATATTACTTGGATCGCCAAATGATCGATTGAAGTTTTTTTTTTTTTCTTGTTTGAATTATGTTCCTTCTGTACTAGTTGTTCAATCCTTCTTCTAATGTAGTGGACTTGCTGATGTCAAAAAAATGTAGTGTTTGAATGATGTTTCTTTTGTTCAAAGAAAATTTGATGGGACAATAAATAAGAAGGAATATTTTCTAACCTTTTAGTAGTGCATTTTTTTATAAAATATAATGCAATATATAATTTTAACTAATCTATTAAAGAGATTTTAATTTACGTACAGGTAATGCGGTTTCCTAAGAAAATCAAAAAGAAAAAAAACTAACTGATGATAAGGAAATTTTTCCTATAAAAAAAATAATAATAATAACTAAAGGTTTTAATTATTATAAAAATTTTGTCAAATTGTGCATCGCACGACATCTAAGCTGATTTATATAAACGTTCATAAAGACTCAAAATCCTCATAAAATAATATATTTTATATTTTATATTATATAATATATTGCAGATTTATTATGTGCATATATACTTGACACATTAAAATATGTGTGTTTTATATTAATATTATTATTCGAATTTTTATATTGACTTTTTCATATTAAATAATTTAATTTAAATTAGCTACACCCTTTATAAGATTGGTTGTTTTCAGTAAAAAAATTCATCCACAATTCCACATCCTTCTTCCTGGCTTACCCACATGCGTGTTTTATAAGACTTAGGACAATACTAATTACAAATATGTTTTACACAATTAATTGAATAGGAGATTTCCGGATAAGTTACATTGTCTTGTTAAATTCAACTTTCTTGTCGATCAAGATTAATGTTTGTATCCGTAAAAAAAAAAAAACTAATGTTTGTTGTAATATAATATTACTAGCATTATTGTGAATTAAGTGATATGAAGTACTGCTCTTCTTAAATAAGTTTTCATGTGACAAACATAATCTGGTTTCATATTAAGAAGCATGATTATTTAATAAAGTAGGTGAGCACTTATTATATATTTAAGTAAATGCACATCATTCTTTGATTTAACTCTTAACCGTAGGAGTAAAAAGAGCCCTCAAGTAACAAATAAAATGAAAGCAGTGTAATTCTATCTTAGATTTTTCACCTTCCAGTAAAAGAATTAGTATAAATGCACTATTGTACCAAATAGTTAATTTAAAATTAAGAAATGATGAAAAACATGGCTTCCGCTTCCTTGGTTGTTTTGTTCATTCCCCTATTTTTCATTCCCTTATATGTATTTGCAAAATCTAGCCTTGAGAGCTTTTATAACACCATCATAAGCCAATAAAATCAATTAAATATATAAATGCCAAATTTGCTAATTCTTTTTTAGAACCATCAATTCTAAATATTAGCAAGCTCAACGAGAAAATAGGTTCCAAACAAGTGGATATGGAGGAGATTGAACAGCTTCTCCCCATTACAATTAACAAAAAGTACTATAGAGAGAAAGGTGGTGGGAAAGATGCTCTTGAGGGCATTGATCTTAACCTTTTAAACTCAACGGTATTCCAAACCTTTGAAGAGCTAATACCAGGTAAGAAGCTACCGCTATACTTTGCTAATGAAGGGCCCATGGACTAATTTTGTTTTGAAGAAGTTTCACTAAGCCAATGCAAGTGTATCAACACTTGATTGTATCTCCCCAAAAACCAAACCCAGCGATGAGTATCTTTCACGTCATTAATTATTGAGTAAGGTGAAATATTGAAGAGTCTCGTGAATTCCCCTCTTTCTAAAATGTTTCAATCCAAAATAATTCATTTCTTATTTACAAAATCATTTATTTCGTGTGAAAAACGTCTAATTTAGTTTATTTTGGTCTAATAAATCTGTAGTTGGCTAAGGCTCGAAAAGAGCTTTCCAACGATATATTATAAGTCCAATTCCGAGTTATAATGAGGAAGTTATGGCCAGAATACTAAGCTGGGCGCAAACCGAGCTTTATATGCGGACCTAATGATCATGTGGAGGGTCCATTAATATCAATTATACTTCTAAAACCATTAGGATTTATCTTAAGCTTCTAGAATTTTCTAGAAGGTTGTTTTAAGTTCTAAAGGCATTAAGATTGACTATTGGCTTCTAGAATCTTCTAAAAGGTTCTAATTTATCGTCTTTTTAAAAAGATAAGAATTTTATATTGGATAAAACAAGTATTTTTAATTGATTTAATTCTGATTTAAAAAGGATAAGTTTGGATATTCGACTAACCTAATTTGATTGGAAATCGGATTTCGTACGAGTCTTATCTTCTGAAAAGCATTGCGCAGCGATGGAAATATCGCGACGCGATGAAGCCATCGTGACGCTATGAATCCATCGCCACGCGATGTAACCTGTTATACTCCTAATAGGATTTGGATCGTTTTCTGATCGTTTTCGATCAATTTTTTTCCCCATAAATAGGGTCTTTTTTCTCTGTTTTCATTCACCAACAATCATCATCTCTTTCTCACTCTAAGCTAAAGCTTATTCTTTCTCTCTCTTTCTTGATTTTCTAAGCCTAGCCACACATAAACACAAATCTCTTTGATTTTTCTTGATTTGATCATCATTCCTCATTAACGAGTCTCGAATACACCTAGTCATAGCTCAATGTTGCCTTAGAGCTCGGCGTGAAAGGTTGATAGTTCTAAGGGTTTGGTCCCAAATCCATATTTCAATTAATATTATTTTGATTGTTTGATTTATATTTTTATTGAAGTTTACTAACGTGTGTATTCTTTTAATAGAAAGAGGTACGAGACATCAAAGTGAGTAATTTAATTACTCTATTTCTGTAGAAATCAACCATAGAATATTATATTAACTTCCAGTATTTTGTTAGGATATCATTATGATTTCTATCATGTTTAGGGTATTAATTAATATTTCTAATATTATATTGATTTTTAGTATCATGTTAGGATGCATTTATTGATTTCTAGTAGCATGTTAGGATAAAGCTTTGATTTTTATTATTTAGTGACGTGCTAGAACTTGTTATTAATCATGTTAGTATCATGCCTAGGATCTTGCTAATATTATTATGCCTTAATGATATTATTATGATGACGATGATTGTTGTTTCAATATTATAATTATTATTATGTTGCTTGATTATTCAGGATATTATTGTTATTGCTTGATCACCCCTCTTTTGCAGGTTTAAAGGGAATTTGTACTTGAAATCACGCTTCATAAGATTATTAATAATTTGGATTTAGACTAATATGATTTTAATTCAAGTGATCGCCAATAATAGATTTATTTGTGCATTAATAATCAACCAACGTAGATTAAACATGCTTAGGATTTATTTAATGATTATATGTTGATCAGGAACCGCACATGAATATTATAAGAATAAAGTAGAGGCCTATTTAGGGCGGGTTCAATCTCTTTTAGGTTGGACTCGTACCATCTTCCCCGAATATCCAATTATGGGTCCGGACCACTATGCAGTTAGCGATCTCTATGATCGTGCATGGGGTGTAACTTTCACACCCGTGGAAGGTTTACAAGTTCCTAAAACTTGTTTGTGACTCTTTTGCTCTAACTTCCTTCCATTTGGACGCTACCATGTTTAAATGCATGATCACAGTGTTAACAATAAGAGAGCTTCCACCTTGCACCTTGAGCATCTTCTAACTAGAGAAATCACCATGAAGGGTCTTGGACTTCACCTTAGACCTGAAAAAAATAAAAGAAAGAAAAGCAAGTAAAAGGTTAAAGATGATAAAATCCACGAAAATACAAGAAAAAGGTTTAAAAAAAAAAAAAAAAGAAAGAGAGAGAATGAGACCAACTAGAGAATAAGAGACTAAAACTAAGAGAAAAGGCATAAAGAAAGCTAGAAAAGCGACTAAAATCATCCCAAAATAATGCTATTTGAGTGTCATAAATGGCACTCGTCAGAAGTACTATGGAGGGAAAGGTGGTGGGAAAGATGCTTTTGAGGGCACTAATCTCAACCTTTTTTAACTCGACGGTATTCCATACCTTTGAAGAGTTAATACCAGGGAATAAGTTACCGCAATACTTCGCTAATGAGGGGCCTAGGGAGTAAAACTTTTTGAAGAAGCTTCACTAATCTAATGCAAGTGCAATATCATAATATCACGTGGTGCAGCTCTTTCGGAGGAGATGTACAAATGTGCTACATCTCTTAAAGATATACTAAAGTTTGTAAGCAAGACAATAGCCAAATTGGTCAAGCCTATTCTCACCGCACCAGGAAGATAGAAACAATACACCGTTGTAGGTGAATCGCAAAAAAAATCAATGATGATAAGGTGTGCGTAAGTCACAAGAGCAAATACCATCCTTTTGCGATTTATGGATGTCATTTCATAGCAAACACCATTGTACGTGTGGTTCCTTTGGTAGGTGAAGACGAAAAAAGAGTAACTGCAATAAATGTTTGCCATATGAAGACATCTTCATGGGTCTCGAATTCCCTAGCTCTTCCAACTCATCAATGCCAAACCTGACACTCCTGTTTGTTATTTATTAGCCATTGATTATATTACTTGGATTGCCAAGTGATCGATTGAAGTAATTTTTTTTCTTGTTTAAATTATGTTCCTGTTCTAGTTGTTCAATCCCTCTTCTAGTGTAGGGGACTTGCTGATGTCAAAAAAATGTAGTGTTCAAATGATGTTTCTTTTGTTCAAAGAAGATTTGATGAGAGAATAAATAAGAGGGAACCTTTTCCAACCTTTTAGTAGTGCATTTTTTTGAAAAGTACAATGCAATATGTAATTTTAACTAATCTACTAAAGAGATTATAGTTTATGTACAGGTAATGCGGTTGCCTTTTAAAAAAAAAAACTAATGATAATAAGAAAGTTTTCCTATACAACTTCAGTAAAAATAATTAACTAAAGGTTGTAATTATTATAAAAATTTTGTCAAAATTGTGCATTGCACGACATCTATGCTAGTAGAAATAAAAACATTTATATTAACGTTTAATAAAGACTAAAAATTCCTCATAAAATTATAATATATTTTATATTTTATATTATATAATATATTGCAGATTTATTATGTGCATTTATACTTAACACATAAATATGTGTGCTATATTGATAGTATAATTTTAATTTTTATAACGACTGTTTCATATTAAATAATTTTATTTAAATTAGCTCCACCCTTGATTAGATTAGTTGTTTTCAGTAAAAAAAAATTATCCACAATTCCACAATCCTCTACCTTGCTTATCACATGGGTATTTTATAAGATTAGTACAATACTAATTACAAATATGTTTTACGTGATTAATGGAATCCGAAATATTTTGATAAGTTACATTGCCTTGTTAAATTCAACTTTATTGTCGATCAAGATTAATGTTTGTACCTGTAAAAAAAATATTATTTGTTGTAATATAATATTACTAGCATTATTGTGAATTTGTTAATACGAAGTACTGCTTTTCATGAAGATGTTTTCATATGACACACATAATGTGGTTCCATATTAAAAAGCATGATTATTTAATAGAGTAGCTGAGCACATACCATATATTTAAGTAAATGCACAAGATTTTTTAATTTAACTCTTTACCCAAGAAGTAAAAAGAGCCCTCAAGTAACAAATAAAATATAAGCAATGTAATTCTATCTTAGATTTTTCACCTTCCAGTAAAATAATTAGTATAAATAAACTACTAGACCAAATAGCTAATTTATAATTCAGAAATGATGAAAAACATGGCTTCCGATTCCTTAGTTGTTTTCTTCATTCCCCTATTTTTCATTTCATCATGAGTTTTTGCAAAATCTAGCCTTGCGAGCTTCTACAACACCATCGAAAGCAAACAAAAACAATTAAATATACAAAATGCAAAATTTGCTAATTCTTTTCGAGAACCATCAATTCTAGATATTAGCAAGCACGACAAGAAAATACGTTCCAAACAAGTGGATATGGAGGTGATAGAGCAACTTCTCCCCATTATAATTAACAAAAAGAAGTACTATGGAGGGAAAGGTGGTGGGAAAGGTGCTTTTTAGGGCATTGATCTCAACCTATTTTAACTCGACGGTATTCCATACCTTTGAAGAGCTAATACTAAGGAATAAGCAACTGCACTTCGCTAATGAGGGGCCTATGGAGTAAAATTGTTTGAAGAAGCTTCACCAATCTAATGCAAGTGCAATATCATAATATCATGTGGTGCTGCTCTTTCGAGGGAGACGTACAAATGTGTTACATCTCTTGAAGATATGCTGAAGTTTGTGAACAAGACAATAGCCAAATTGGTCAAGCCTATTCTCATCCCACCAAAAAGACAAAAACAATACACCGTTGTAGGCGAATCGCAAAAAATCAATAATGATAAGGTGTGTGTATGTCACAAGAGAAAATACCATCCTTTTTGCGATTTTTGAATGCCATTTCATAGCAAACACCATTGTACTTCTGGTTCCTTTGGTAGGTGAAGACGGAAAAAGAGTAACTGCAATAAATGTTTGCCATATGAAGACATCTTCATGGGGCTCGAATTCCCTAGCTCTTCCAACTCATCTATGCCAAACCTGACACTCCTGTCTGTCATTTCTTAGCCACTGATGATATTACTTGGATTGCCAAGTGATCGATTGAAGTTTTTTTGTTTTTTCTTGTGTGAATTATGTTCCTATTCTATTTGCAACCCCTCTTCTAATGTAGTGGACTTGCTGATGTCAAAAAAATGTAGTTTTTGAATGATTTTTATTTTGTTCAAAGAAGATTTGATGGGATAATAAATAAGAAGGAACCTTTTTCAACCTTCTAGTAGACATTTTTTTAAAAAATATAATGCAATATGTAGTTTTAACTAATCAACTAACGAGATTATAATTTATGTACACCTAATGCGGTTACCTTAAAAAAAAAAACCTAATGATAATAAGGAAATTTTTCCTGTATAACTTCAGTAAAAATAATTAACTAAAAGTTGTAATTATTATTAAAAAAATTTCAAAATTGTGCATTCCACGACATCTAAGCTAGTTAGAAATAAAAACATTTATATTAACGTTCATAAAGACTAAAACTTCCTCATAAAAATATTATATATTTTATATTTTACATTTTATATTATATAATATATTGTGGATTTATTATGTGCATTTATACTTGACGCATAAAAATATGTGTGCTTTATATTGATAGTATTATTCGAATTTTTATATCGACTTTTTCATATTAAATAGTTTTATTTAAATTAGCTCCACCCTTGATTAGATTAGTTGTTTTCAGTGAAAAATTATCCACAATTCCACATCATTCTTCCTTACTTACCACATGCCTGTTTAATAAGACTTAGGACAATGCTAATTACAAATATGTTTTACGCGATTAATTGAATAGGAAATTTTTTGATAAGTTACACTGCCTTGTTAAATTCATTTTTATTGTCGATCAAGATTAATGTTTGTACCTGTAAAAAAATAAAAATATTTGTTGTAATATAATATTACTAGCATTATTGTGAATTTGGTAATATGGCATACTGCTTTTCATGAAAATGTTTTCATATGACAAACATAATGTGGTTCTGTATTAAAAAAGCAAGATTAATTAATAGAGTAGCTGAGCACATACCATATATTTAAGTAAATGCACATGATTCTTTATTTAATTTTTACCCAAGAAGTAATAAGAGCCCTGAAGTAACAAATAAAATATAAGTAAAATAATTAGTATAAATACACTACTAGACCAAATAGCTAATTTATAATTCATAAATGATGACAAACATGGCTTCCGCTTCCTTAGTTGTTTTCTTCATTTCCCTATTTTTCATTTCATCATGAGTTTTTGCAAAATCTAGCCTTGAGACTTCTATAACACCATCGTAAGCCAACAAAATCAATTAAATATACAAAATGCCAAATTTGCTAATTCTTTTCGAGAACCACCAATTCTAGATATCAGTAAGCTCAACGAGAAAATAAGTTCCAAACAAGTGGATATGGAGGTGATAGAGCAGCTTCTCCCCATTATAATTAACAAAAAGAAGTACTATGGAGGGAAAGGTGGTGGGAAAAATGCTCTTGAGGGCACTGATCTCAACCTCTTTTAACTCAACGGTATTCCATACCTTTGAAGGGCTAATACTAAGAAATAAGCTACCGCAATACTTTGCTAATTAATAAGGGGCCTATGGAGTAAAACTTTTTGAAGAAGCTTCACCAATCTAATGCAAGTGCAATATCATAATATCATGTAGTGCCGCTCTTTCGGGAGAGATGTACAAATGTGCTACATCTCTTGAAGATATGTTGAAGTTTGCGAACAAGACAATAGCCAAATTGCTCAAGCCTATTCTCACCCCACCAGGAAGATGAAAAAAAATACACCGTTGTAGGCGAATCACAAAAAATCAATGATCATAAGGTGTGCTATGTCACAAGAGCAAATACCATCCTTTTGCGATTTATGAATGCCATTTCATAGCAAACACCGTCGTACCTCTGGTTCCTTTGTTAGGTGAAGACGGAAAAAGAGTAAATGCGATAAATGTTTGTCACATGAAGACATCTTCATGGGGATCGAATTCTCTAGCTCATCTTCCAACTTATCAATGCCAAACCTAACACTCATGTCTGTCATTTCTTAGCTACTGATGATATTACTTGGATTGCCAAGTGATCGATTGAAGTTTTTTTTTTTTTTTCTTATTTGAAATGTTCCTCCTATTCTAGTTGTTCAATCCTTCTTCTAATGTACTGGACTTGCTAGTGTCAAGAAATGTAGTGTTTGAATGATGTTCCTTTTGTTTAAAGAATATTTGATGGGAGAATAAAAAAGAAGGAACCTATTCTAACCTTCTAGTAGAGCATTTTTTAAAAAAATATAATTCAATATGTCATTTAACTAATCTATTAAAGAGATTATAATTTACCTACAGGTAATGCAGCTTCCTAAAAAAAAAAACCAATGATAAGGAAATTTAAACTATACAATTTCAGTAAAAAAAATTAACTAAAGGTTGTAATTATTATAAAAATTTCGTCAAAATCGTGCATTATACGACATCTAAGCTAGTTAGGAATAAAATAAAAAATTATATAAACGTTCATAAAGACTAACAATAACCCACATAAAAATATAATATTATATATATATATATATATATATATATATATATACATATATTATATTTTATATTATATAATATATTGCAGATTTATTATGTGCATATATTTGACACATTAAAATATGTGTGCTTTATATTGATATTATTATTGGTATTTTCATATCGACCTTTTCATATTAAATAATTTAATTTAAATTAGCTCTACCCTTGATAAGATTGGTTGTTTTCAGTGGAAAATTCATCCACAATTCTACATTCCTCTTCCTTACTTACCCACATGCGTGTTTTATAAGACCTAGGACAATACTAATTCCATATTCATTTACGTTTTGAGCCCTCCGATATATTTAAACGTACGTATGGACTTCACTCATCATCAACATCATTATTATTTACTACACTTACCATATCAGTTTAACGTTTTGGTTGATTTACTCCTCTATCAATTATTATGATTATTATTATTACAACCTTTGAGTATATATATAGCTATTATTACCATATCAGTTTAACGTTTTGGTTGATTGAAGTTTTTTTTTTCTTTTAGAGATGTCGCAATCTCTAAATATGTGCTCGTCGGTTTCGGCTTGTGATTTACATAACCTGTAAACATTACACACAATAATACCCTTTTCATTAGATTATTTGTAGTGGATAAAGCTTTGTTTATGATTTTCCAGATGAAAATTTTATGTTTTGGCCAGGTCTTCGGAGACCACCATTTTTTCCAGAAGGTGAATTAGGTCTCTATATTCTTGCTGCTTGATTGAGCAAACTAGTAACTTGAATTTATGAAGTAAATTCACGAGCTAGATGGTCCCCAATCCCATCTATTATTTTGGGAATGCATGCTTTGCCGGGGGGGGGGGGGGGGGGAAGGAGGGGTAGCTAGGATATTTTTTTTTGTTGTAGGGGTGTTGAACCATTTCCAAATCTGATATTTTCTCCATCTTCCTTGCGTATCTAGAAGCTCATGCACGAACTTTGGCTTATTATTGTTATTGTTGGTCTGAACTTTCGTGCACTAGACGACGTTTTTTTGTAACCCACCAGTCATCTTCAATGCTTGTGGATTTTCCATTTGCAATCGTTCTTCTTTGTAACACCCTAGAAATTCCTTTTCTTTGAAATACCCGTTTTGCCCTTTTTAAAACTCAAAATGGGAAAATCTAAGATATTACCGTCACCGTGAAAACAGTTAAGGCAATTATCAAAGACACATAGCGGAAGACTATCTTTAAAACCATTCAAAATAAGTCAATTTAAAAGTCAACTTAACGAAAGTAAAGTCGAACAGAAACAACCTACAACTTGGAACCATTGTAGGCCCTTAGTAAAACCAAATAAACTTTAAAACCTTTGCGTTAGTCTCACAAGCTTAATAATAATATAATTAATAAAGCAATAAATCACATCATAGTCTTATGGTAACTAAGCATGCTTCACTCTTCACTCATGCCCATCATGAATATGCTTCATCACCTGAAAGCTCCCCTCTACTTGTCCCCACTAGTCGCCGTTAGAAATGGGTCGTCGTAGGGCCAAAGTAAAGACAAGGCCAAACAAACATACAAACACACAATCAGCAATGATGAGTACATAAGCGTAAATAAAACACACTAACATGCTTTCACCTATCATCACACAACTTACCTTGTTGCACCTATTTACAAGCACACAACATACAACAAGACTTCTCAATTAAGTAACAAATTGATTAATTTAGCATTGATTACGCATCGAACGGGTTTCCCCCCTAACCTGCCCCAATAAAAGGGGTACTAACACGGGAGCTAACCGTGCCAGTATAAAAGAATCACTCGTAAGTGGCGAAATTCCTGCGCATAATAAAATGGAAATTACAACGTCCTATACCCCCAGTAGAAGTTATGGTTAAATATAAAACCCCATAACTCTCCCCATATGTTCATACTCAAGGTATATACGTTCCAAGAGTTTTGGTGTGTAATCTCTTTCACTTTATGTTATTTACATATTTTTAGACTTAGTGATGACTCTCAAATCATAATACAATAAATCATAATGATTATTCAAATAATCAAACATACCAATTTAATTCTTGCATAATTAGTGACCACATAATATTTAATGTTGAACCCTTTTTAATCTACATCGGTGTCAAATACACCTTAAACGCATAATGCGCCAAAATTCCTATCCCTCGGTGTTAGAGACACCTTAAGTGCACTAAGGCACCAAAATATAATTTATTCCTCGTGTACAAAGACACTTAAATAGCTCCTTCCTCATGCTTATAGCATCAATAAAAATTATATGAACCACAATAAAAATTCCTTTTCAATAATCCAAGCCAAATCAAACATTTAGTTTAATTAAACAAACCTTCAAACATGCCAATAATAAAAATATGGTTCAATGACAATATTCCAATATCATCAATTCCAATAATTTATTTCAACCAATCATGATTCACAAATATTTCACCAAAACCATTCTCAATTCAATCAATCTAATTCAAATCACCAATCTCATTTCAAATCAACCATTCAAACCAATTCCTAGTCATGACACTAACCTGGAATCAATTAAATAAATCCTAGCATGTCTCTACATGCTTAATAAATTTCCGAGTACGCATACGTACCTCAATTAAACTCTGAAAGTAGCCGAATACATTATAACAATTCCTGAACCAAGTCTCCTACATAAAGGGACAATAGTACTATATCAATTAACCTTATATACACAATTTCCAGCAACTTAAACTCTCTTTAAACAACTTATAATAATCTGAAAATTATCTTAAAACCCTTTATTAGTCTCTCTCTTAATGGGTAATTAAACCCTTTTCATAAAACCATCAAAAGTAGTACTTTGGGCAAAATTCCAGCATTATAATTTAATTAAAAGCCCATTAAAACTTCATCAAAACATCACTTTTATGCTTAATTATCAATTAGAAACTCTAAGTATACAAAAGCCCCAAATTATTTGATATTAGAACTATAAAAATCAAGTCTTTATATTAACAACCCTTACTTTATAACAAATTCAAAATCTGAAAATTACAACTCTTTATGAAATATGAAAATTATAGTTTGAATTAATCAAAATATCATTTTAAACCAATTAAGTATGTTTAAAACACTAAGAACCAAACTAATATCAAATTGTATTATATAGGTTGAACACTTAATAAGATAGGAGAGAGATGAAGTCAAGGTGAGACTAGCAGCAGGTCGGCGACTTGCTGACCGACGACGGAGGCAGCGCCTCCAACTGGTGGTGGCTGACGCTCCGGCTGGTGGTTGGCGCCACGAGGGACAAGAAGCGGCAATCAACAGCAACAGGGACAAGTCTCATGCAAGAACAAAGGGAAAAAATAAGGAAAAGGAGAAAAAAGAAAGGTAAAGGAAAAATAAGGAAAAGAAAAGAAAAGAAAAAGAAAAATAAGGGAGAAAATAATTACCTTGACCAATTGACTTTTTGGGTGGCAAATTTTGGGAATTGAAGGAGTATTTATAGTGTAGAGTACGTTAGAGTAAATTTTGGGCTTATAAGTTATAGACTTGGATGATGAAAAATTTGGCCCAATTATAAAAATAGGATGATTGGGTTTATTATGAAGATGGGCTACATTTAAATTAAATATTTATTAGCCCAAATGTTAATACTTGTTTTATTTATAATCCAATAATTAAAATAGTTTGACCCAAAATATATTTTATAATTAAATAAATAATTTATAAAATACATTAAAATACGGGGTATTACATTCTTAGTCCACCCCTCATGAGGTAGATACTCTTGAAAATGCTTCGTGCACCCCATGACATCGAGGCTTTGTATTCACCTTTTCTTCCTATTTCGAACGAGTCATCGTTGTATTTAGCCTTGAACACCTTGGTTACCTCCTACTTGCAATTGAGGGTTAGAAAACATACACCATGCTTGTTTAAAGAAGAGAGCATAGTTAAGGCTTTTAATATTTCGGAGCCCTATCCCCCCATCATGCTTATGTTGTTCCAAGAGGGAATATTTCCTTTAGTAGATTGGTCTTCTATCCATACAAGTGGATCACCAAAATTTCAGGATTAAAGAAGACATTTGTTTTAGAGTTGATTGAGGAAGAAGGTAAGCACTCAGAACAACTTGGGAAAGGCTGAGGAACTTACAGGAAGAAAGTTTGCTTGGTAATCTTGTTCACTACCTCATTAAAGATAACAGAGCTTCATCTATCAACATCCATAGGGCTGCCTAGGTAGGTGCCCATATGCTCTTTATCCTTTACTCCAAGAGCCTTCCTGGGAATATTTTCACTACTAAGAAACAAGCAACTTTCGACGAAAAATTTCCGTCGAAAGCACCCTGCTTACGAAATTCCGTCGGAAAGGTTATCAAAAACATATTTTTCGAAAAAACGACCTTTTTCCATGGGATTTTCATCATAAATAGTTTTTCGACAGATTTTGGGGCTTCAGATGAGATTCTCTAGCCCGAAAAATCCAATTAAAAATATTAAGGAAAAAAAAACCTTGCACCGTCACCACATACCTAGATCCACCACCTCAACATCCCAGATTCGCCTCCACCCACCTCGTCACCCCCCACACCGCTATTGAAATATGCCACCCCACAACCCAGAACTACCACCCCACCTACAACGCCACAACCCAGATCCACCACTTACCAACCCTGCCCACCATCACCACCCACTACGCCACCCCCACAATTGAAACCCAAACCCAATTCAATTTCAACAAAAACACCCAAAATCCAACAAAACCACCCGCAATCCAAAATAACCACCTACCACTACCATAATTTTCTGACCAATAACCATAAAAATTCCAAAAAAAAAGACAAAACAAATTTAAAGATTTAAAGTTGAAAAAAAAAGGAGTACACATACCTTAGTTATCCACCACCCAAAGCCCCATATTTGGGTTTATGAGGCCAAATTTGACCATGAAAATAGAGTTTTCATGGCCAAATTTGAACTTAAAACCTTCAAAAAACTACCACACTAAGAACGGAGAAGAGAGATAAAGAGGACGGAACAAAGACAAAAGAGCACCGAGAGAGTGGAGAGAGAAGAGATCCGAGAAACAGAGAGAAGAGAGACAGAGGAGAGAGAATGGAGGCAGAGGAAAGAGAAAAGAAGATAGAAGAGAGAGAGAGAGAGATGACAAGAGAAATCAAAGGAGAAGGGGGTAAGGGGGCAACTAAAAAGAATTAGGGTTAGTTTGTTTGTTTATTTCCGTCGGATTTTTTTTTTCCCGACGAAGTAAAATCCGTCAGAAATTACGTACTTTCTAACGATTTTAAGTCCGTCGAAAATTTTCAGCAACTTTTCCGGCGGATTTTAAAATCAAAGGAAATTTCCAATAGAATTTAAATTCGTCGAAATTTTCATATTTTTGACCGAATTATATGTCTGTCGGAAGCATTCCATCGGAAATCGAGCTATTTCTTTTAGTTTTTTGAATCTGTTCGACATGTTTCTTGAGAATATTAGATAAAATTTGTTCAGGTTCAACATCTCTCTTGAGAGCTCGTAGAATTGGTCAAGGGTGCTTCTTATCATACTAAATTTTTCAATATCAGCCTTGAGGAAAAAAGGGTGTCGTTTGCGAAAGAGAGATGTGATATTACAAGCCCTAATCTTGACACTTTAATGCCTTTTATAGTCGCAGCATTCTGCAAATGATTAAGTCTTCGAGAGAGAATCTCCATACATAAAATTCAACCCGCATTCACCTAACCCTGGGATGGGAAGGTGTGCAATTTGTGTAACATTCAAAAGCAAGTTAAAAAAAAGAATGATAAAAATAAAACAATGTCTAAGGGCAAGTGTTCCAATGTCTTTGATATGAACACGTCTCGAATTACGTCTCTCATTGAGTGCTTGGTACCGTGCCTGAGAAACATGAATGCTAATTGAGTGATGGACCGCATAATCCAATATTTCCCACATTGGTTCAAAAGAATGAAAAAAGAACAAAAATTTAAAGCAAAAAAAAAATGTGAAATCTAAAACTTGTAAGTTCAAATTTCAAGTACACAATTGCATATCTTTGGGGGGCTTCTCTCGGGTCTTGATCCTTTACCCTTTTCTTCTTTAAACCATCAACTTAACCACATTAGAAGTTTACAACCCTCAATTGATCTCTTTGTGGTGTACATACACTTGTGCAAAGTTCGGTTAGAGCTACATTCGGCCTGATTCCTAATGGATACGTAGGCAACTTCACATCGAGGTGCGGCCACATTCATTTGCATGATCAAGTGAAAGAATATCCAATGCCTATCCCTATCCATCTAGAGCTAGACTTGGGGGCTTGAACCCACATCACTTAGCCTACTCAGCCTAAAGAGTCATCATCTCGACTCTTGTCCCATTTCCTTCCATCACCATAACCTTTGCAACCACCCTTAGTGTCACATTCACACACTTCTTTCACACATACATAGCCATATCATCCTTCCCTTAGGAACTCTTTATCATGAAATCTTGTTCCCTTACCGCGCATGCTTCATCATCTTTTAAGACAACATTCATTAAAAGAAACAGTGTATACTTTCTTAGCTTGTTAACCTGAGCAATATTCATTGCTTCACGCATCGCATAATGTGCTTAGCAACATTTATACATCAAAGATTTGTGATTATACAAAGCATATCGTGCTTAACTCCTTGACCTAAGCAACGTTCATTATGCAATACTCAACAATCACTTCATTTGTATACGTGCTTAGCTTCCAGACCTAAGCAAGGTTCGTCAAGATTGTTCTTCATACACTATGTGAAGCTTAGCTCCCTGACCTAAGATATACTCAGCAATCACCATTGTATACGTGCTTAGCTTTCAGACCTAAGAAACTTTCAAGATGGTTTATTTGTTTTTCACACACTACATATGATGCTTAGCTTCCTGACCTAAGCAACATATATTATCAACAAACTACCGTGCTTAGCTTCACGGCCTAAGTGCATTCATTTATTGTGTCACATGATGTAATTGTCCTTAGCCCCCTGGCCTACGAACATTCATGATGTATACATTATTTTCAAGACGAGCAATTCAATTTGACAAGAAGAAAATCCATGCAATTCATTTTGCTTTGCTCAACGAGGAAGTTCAAAACTTCTTCCCATTTTCATGTCTTTTCTCTTAGAAAAGTTCAAAAACTTTTTCAGAATCTTTATCGAGGAAATTTCAAAAACTCTCACTTTATTTTTCACGTCTTTTCTGGAGAAAGCCGGTACCCTCCACTCTTGACAGAAAATGATGGAAATTTTGGCTTTTGCATTTTCATTTGCTTGTGTCTGCACACACACTCAAACTATACACACACAATCAAAAGTCATACACATGTCATGTCAAGTCAAGCTTGGCAAGTCAGTTGGTCAAGTTAATCACAGTTTATGCAAGTCCTTTGGCAAATCCTATATTGCAGGTCTTAGGTACAACCCACGTTCGAGGAAAAGCAGACCATCTACAGCGTACGTTCGGGGATAAGCAAACCATCTACAGCCCACGTTCGGGGATAAGCGAACCATCAACATCCCACGTTCGAGGATAAGCGAACCATCAACATCCCACGTTCGGGGAAAAGCGAACCATCATCATTCATCAAATACTAAATGATCATCATTCTATAGGCTGCTTAAAGTGGAGTAGCTCACGATAGCTTTTCTTGAGGCGAGGAAGTTATCTTCATTCAATAGGATGCTCAAGGCGCAGTAGCTCACGATAGCTTTTCCTGAGGCGAGTAAGTTATCTTCATTCAATAGGCTGCTTGAGGCAGAGTAGCTCACGATAGCTTTTCCTGAGGCAAGGAAGTTATCTTCATTCAATAGGTTGCTTGAGGCAGGGTAGCTCACGATAGCTTTTCCTGAGGCGAGGAAGCTATCTTCAATCAGACAAGTTTTTCACCAGACGTAGAAAATTATCAATCGTTTCCACCTCTCAAGGCGAAGAAGTCAACGATAACAGCATTCCTGAGGCGGGGGAAAATTATCATCTAACAATGTTGCAGAGGCGTGGAATCATCATCTAACAGCGTTCTAGGGCGTGGAGTCATCATCTAACAGCGTTCTAGGGGCGTGGAATCATCATCTAACAGCGTTTCAAAGGCGTGGAATCATCATCTAACAACATTCCAGAGGCGTGGAATCATCATCTAACAGCGTTCCAGAGGCGTGGAATCATCATCCAACAACATTCCCGAGGCGGGGCAAAATCATCATCTAACAACATTCCCGAGGTGGGGAAAAATCATCATCTAATAGCGTTCTAGAGGCTTGGAATCATCATTCCCGAGGCGGCGAAAAATATCACAACAGTCTTCATCCAGTGAATTTCTTTAGGCGTAGTAAACTACCATACATATTTTCCACAGAAACATTGGTGTCAGATACGCATTCTATACTCTTCACTCTTTATATGTGGAATTAACATTTTTCAGCAGGTTTTGGCGTATACAAAGTGATTTAGGAACGCAGAAAGTCTTAAATCATTCTCCATCCCAATCTACTACTTTAACTATCATTTTCAAAAATGACGTTTCTACAAACTCAGTCAAAGTAGAGGCTTCTGTAGACACCTAAAAATGTCTCCTCAAAACCAAACCCGATGATGAACAACCTTTCATTTCCATTATTAATTGAGTTGAGTATTTAATATTTGGATTTATTAAATCCATATTCAATTCCAATGCATTTCATTAACCAACCCAATTCTTATTAGCCTATTTCCCCAAACCATAACTTTTTTTCCTCTTTTCGTGTCCACATCACAAAACCGAGAATAACTGATTTTGTGGCCCTATAATTTGATCCAAATATTATTTTATTGGATAGGCCTTGAAATAAGTTTTCCAACGATGTATCATAAGCCCAATTCCGATTTAAAACGAAAAAGATATAAGCAAAACACTAAACTCGGCCCAAAACCGACACCCTTTCACTAAAATGGCCATATCTTAAAATCTAAAAAATATTTTGACCTGATTCTAATTGATTTAGAAATTAGACTTGATAATATTTCCAACGACATATTATATGCCTTATTTCGAGTTACGGATCAAAAGTTATCATAGTTTTAAAAATGCGTGAAAACACGAAAATACCGCGCCACTGTATTTATACCGTGACACGGCGTTTTTTTCCGTGTCGCAGCACACATGCCGTGACACGGTGTTTTTATGGGCTTTTCTTTGTGGCGCCTTCAATTCTAGGGTTCCGTGCTTCACCGCTCATATTTATCTATAAGTACGAGGTTAATTTCTCCAGTTTCAAGGCACCAAAAATCATTCTCTTTCTCCTTATACACCAACAACATAATCATTCTCTTCTCTCTCTAGCCTAAATACTACCTCCCTATTCTTCCATAATACTTCCCCTAAGCACTCCAAGGAGTCCATACTTGACCCGAAGTTCTATACTTAAACCAAGGCATGAAAGGTAGAATTAACTGATGGTTTGGACCAAATCAACTCTACTTTTTATTTAATTTAATTGTTTCAATTTGATTTATATTTTTATTGAAGTTACTAACAGTTTATTCATGATGTAGTAATTCAAGGAAACGCGAGGCACCAAAAATCACTCTTTTTCTCCTTATACACCAACAATATAATCATTCTCTTCTCTCTCTAGCCTAAATATACTAGCCTCTATATTCTTCCATAATACTTTCCCTAAGCACTCCAAGGAGTCCATACTTGACCCAAAGTTCTATACTTAAACCAAGGCGTGAAAGGTAGAATTAACTGAGGGTTTGGACCAAATCAACTCTACTTTTTATTTAATTTAATTGTTTCAATTTAATTTATTTTTTATTAAAGTTACTAATAGTTTATTCATGATGTAGCAATTCAAGGAAACGCAAAAAGTGAGTAATTAATCACTTAATTACTCTTATTTTTATTCTTTATTGCTAGTATCATGATTAGGGTTATTATTATGATTTGATTTGACTAATGATATTATGGTTAAATTGCTTCCAATGTTGATGTTATTTTATTGTTATTGTTTATCACCATATTGCATATTTAAAGGGAATGTGTAATTGAATACCACGCCTAATAAGATAATTTGGACAACCGGTTTAGGTTCCTTTTTAATCTTGTTGTTTAATCGAAGTGATCACTAATAATTAGAATTATATGTTGCATTAACAGTCAACCAATTTAACATAATAATAGTTTGGAGCAAATTGAATCTTTGTTTGCATGCATTTGAGATCGCAGAAACTGCTTTTCTCTATAAGAATCGAGTAGAGGCCAACACAGGCGAATGTGATTACATGACTCACTTCGTACCATCATCCCCAATCCTCGTTTTGTGGTTCCGAACCATATAAAGTTAGTAATCTCATGGATTATGAATGGGGTGTAACCTTCACGAGTCAATTGTTGTTGCCTTTAGTTGTCCCTTATTTGTGGTTGCCTTAAATGATCTGTGAACAATCTATAACTTCCTTTAAAACTTGTTATCAGCTCCATACTTTGCTTTGTCCCTAATTGTGTCCCTAATCGTATGTCAATTCTCAATTCCTATGAGTGCCAAGCATATTCACAACATGTTTACGTAGGCGCGCTTCGAATGACGCCTATACTCATGTGTTTTTGCAAAATCTAGCCTAAAGAGCATCTATAACACCATCGTAAGACAACAAAATTAATTAAACATACAAAATGCCAAATTTGCTAATTCTATTTGAGAACCACTAATTCTGGATATCAGCAAGCTCAACAAGAAAATACGTTCCAAACAAGTGGATATAGAGGTGATAGAGCAGCTTCTCCCCATTATAATTAACAAAAAGAACATCTATGGAGGGAAATGTGGTGGGAAAGATGCTCTCAAGGGCATTGGTCTCAACCTTTTAAACTTAACGGTAATTCATACCTTTGAAGAGCTTATACCAAGGCATAAGATGCCGCTATACTTTGCTAATGAGGGGCCTATGGAGTCAAAGTTTTTTAGAAGCTTCGCCAAACCAATGCAAGTGCAATATCATGTGGTGCTGCTCTTTTGGGGGAGAGGTACAAATGTGTCATCTCTTTAGGATATGCTGAAGTTTGTGAACAAGACAATAGGAAAATTGGTCAAGCCCATTCTCACCCCGGCAAGAAGATGGCAACAAAATACCGTTGTTGGCAAATCGTAAAAAATCAGTGATGATAAGGTATGTGTATTTCACAAGAGCAAATACCATCCTTTTGCATTTTATAGATGCCATTTCATAGCAAACACCATCGTACATCTGATTCCTTTGGTGGTGAAGATGGAAAAAGAGTAACTGCGATTAATGTTTGTCACATAAAGACATCTTCATGGGGCTCGAATTCCCTCGTCTTCCAACTCATCAATGCCAAACCAGGCACTCCCGTCTGTCATTTCATAGCTATTGATGATATTACTAGGATCGCCAAGTGATCAATTGAAGTTTTTTTTTTCTTGTTTGAATTATGTTCCTTTTGTTCTAGTTGTTCAATCCTTCTTCTAATGTAGTGGATTTGCTAATGTCAAAAAAATGTAGTATTTGAATGATGTTCCTTTTGTTCAAAGAAGATTTGATGGGAGAATAAATAAGAAGAAACCTATTCTAAACTTTTAGTAGTGCTTTTTTTAAAAAATATAATGCAATATGTAATTTTAACTAATCTATCAAAGAGATCATAATTTACGTACAGTTAATGCAGTTTTCTCAAAAAATTCTAAAAAATAATACTACTGGTGATAAAGAAATTTTTCTTATACAACGTCAGTAAAAAAACTAACTAATTAAAGGTTGTAATCATTATAAAAATTTTCTCAAAATCGTGCATTGCACGATATCTAATCTAGTTAGAGATAAAAACATTTATATAAACGTTAATAAAGACTTAAAAATCCACATAAAAATATAATATATTATATATTTTATAATTTATATTATATAATAAATTACAGATTTATTATGTGCATATATACTTGACACATAAAAATATGTGTGCTTTATATTGATTTTATTATTCGAATTTTCATATCAAATTTTTCATATAAAATAATTTAATTTAAATTAGCTTCACCCTTGGTAAAATTGGTTGTTTTATGTGGAAAATTCATCTAAAATTCCACATCCCTTTTCCTTGTTTACCCACATGCGTGTTTTATAAGACTTAGGACAATACTAATTACAAATGTGTTTTACGTGATTAATTGAATAGGACATTTTGTGATAAGTCATTGCCTTTTTAAATTCAACTTTCTTGTCGATCAAGATTAATGTTTGTTCTCGTCAAAAAAACATTAATGTGTGTTATAATATAATATTACTAGCATCATTGTGAATTTGGTGATACGAAGTACTGCTTTTCATGACGAAGTTTTCACGTGACAAACATAATCTGGTTCCATCCTCGACTACTAAAGGAACTAGGTGTACTATGTTGTTTGCAATGAAATGGCATCCATAAATCGCAAAAAGACAGAGATTGCATTTGTGACATACACACCTTATTATCATTGATTTTCCGCGATTCGGCAACAACTGTATATTGTTGTCATCTTCTTGCTGGGGTGAGAATAGGCTTGACAAATTGTCTTTTGTCTTGTTCACAAACTTGGACATATCCACTAGAGACGCAACACACTTGTACGTCTTGCTTAAAAGAGCTTAATCACATGAGGTTGCACTTGCATTGGCTAATAGAGGCTTCTTCAACAACTTTAATTATATAGAATCCTCTTTATAGAAGAATATTGGTAGCTTGTTCCCAGGTTTAAGCTCTTTATATGTATTGTCAAGTTCAAAAGGTGGAGATCAGTGCCCTTGAGGGCAACTTTATTTCCCTCCACCATAGTAAATTTGTTTGTCAATGATGATGGGGAGTTGCACTATCATCTCTATATTTACTTGTTCAAAATGTATCTTCTTGTTAAGTCTGCTAATATCTAGAGTTTTTTTTTTTTTCTCGAAAAGAACATATTTGGCTTGTATGTTTAATTTATTTTGTTGGCTTATTATGATGATGTTATAGAAGTTGCATTATCAAGGTTAGCTTAGGCAAAAACACATACGAGACTGAAAAAGAGAGGAATGAAGAAAAATACTATAGTTAAGGACGACATGTTTGTCAATTGTCGTCATTTCTGAATGCAACATTATTAGCTATTTGGTAGTTTTAAATGACGGGTGTATTTACTCTATTTCTTTTACTTTACGGTGAAACTTGAAAGATAGAGTTACATGGTGTGTGCGTGCACGCAATTTACCTTTTAATATGTTTAAGTGATTTTCTTGTTGTTAATACACATACTGAATGTGCATATATTTTGAACAAAATGTGTAAAAAAGTTTCGATACAAATTTGATGTACAAATTTAGTACATAAGGTACATACCTTTCATTTTTCCATAATATACAGAGTAACGATCATATTAGATTGTGAAATTTTTTTATTTTTAATTGATTAAAATATATCATAAATGTATCTCTTTTTAAGTTACTTTTTAAAACAAACGAACTTTATCATTAATAGCCAAGAAATAATTTTAAAAATAAACGAATTTTATCATCAAATAACTAATTTAAAATTCAGAAATAATGACAAACACGGCTTCCGCTTCCTCAGTTGTTTTCTTCATTCCCTGTTTTTAGTTCCCCCATGCGTTTTTGCAAAATCTAGCCTTGAAAGCTTCTATAACACCATTGTAAGCCAACAAAATCAATTAACGAATAAAATGCCATATTTGCTAATTCTTCTCGAGAACCACTAATTTTATAT
This sequence comes from Chenopodium album, assembly GCF_948465745.1. Lineage (NCBI taxonomy): Eukaryota > Viridiplantae > Streptophyta > Magnoliopsida > Caryophyllales > Amaranthaceae > Chenopodium > Chenopodium album. Next base: position 15,646,049 of record NC_137843.1, read on the forward strand.
ATTAGCAAGCTCAACGAGAAATTACGTTCCAAACAAGTGGATATAAAGGTGATAGAGCAGCTTCTCCCCATTATAATTAACAAAAAAAAAAAAAAAAAAAAAAAAAAAAAAAAAAAAAAACTATGGAGGGAAAGGTGGTGGGAAAGACGTCCTCAAAGGCATTGATCTCAACCTTTTAAACTTAACGGTATTCCATACCTTTAAAGAGCTTATACTAGGGAATAAGCTGTCGCTATACTTTGCTAATGATGGGCCTATGGAGTCAATGTTTTTTAAGAATCTTCACCTAGCCAATGCAAGTGCAACATCATGTGGTGCCGCTCTTTCAGGGAAGAGGTACAAATGTGTTACATTTGTTGAGGAAATGCTGAAGTTTGTAAACAAAACAATAGGAAAATTGGTCAAGCCCATTCTCACGCTAGCAAGAAGATGACAACAAAATACCGTTGTTGGCGAATCGCAAAAAATTAGTGATGATAAGATATGTGTATGTCACAAGAGCAAATACCATACTTTTGCGATTTATGGATGTCATTTCATAGCAAACACCATCGTATGTCTGATTCCTTTGGTGGTGAAGCCGGAAAAAGAGTAAATGTGATTAATGTTTGTCATATGAAGACATCTTCATGGGGCTCGAATTCCCTCGTCTTCCAACTCATCAATGCCAAACCAGGTACTCTTCTCTGTCATTTCTTAGCTATTGATGATATTATTTGGATCGCCAAGTGATCGGTTGAAGTTTTTTTTTTTTGTTGTTTGAATTATTTTCCTTTTATTCTAATTATTCAATCCTTCTTCTAATGTAGTGGACTTGCTGATGTCAAAAAATGTATTGTATGAATGATGTTTCTTTTGTTTAAAGAAGATTTGGTGGGAGAATAAATAAGAAGAAACCTATTTTAACCTTTTAGTAAAGCATTTTTTTAAAAAAAAATATAATGCAATATGTAATTTTAACTAATCTATCAAAGAGATTATAATTTACGTACATGTAATGCGGTTCCCAAAAACAATTTACAAAAAAATACTGGTGATAAGGAAATTTTTCCTATACAACTTCAGAAAAAATAAAAAATAAAAAATAAATAAAGGTTGTAATCATTATAAAAAATTTGTCAAAATCGTACATTGCATAACATCTAAGCTAGTTAGAAAAAAAAAATTATATAGACATTCACAAATACTAAAAAATCCAGTTAAAAATATAATATATTACATATTACATATTATATATTTTATATTATATAATATATTGCAGATTTATTATGTGCATATATACTTGGCACAAAAAATATGTGTGCTTTATATTGATATTATTATTCGAATTTTCGTATCGAATTTTTCATATTAAATAATTTAATATAAATTAGCTTCACTCTTGATAAAATTGGTTGTTTTCAGTGGAAAATTCATCCACAATTCCACATCATTCTTCTTTGTTTACCCACATGCGTGATTTATTATATTTAGGACAATACTAATTACAAATGTGTTTTAGTGATTAATTGAATAGGAGATTTTATGATTAGTCATTGCCTTTTTAAATTCAACTTTCTTGTTGATTAATATTAATATTTGTTCTCGCCAAAAAAAACATTAATGTTTGTTGTAATATAATATTACTAGCATTATTGTTAATTTGGTGATACTAAGTTTTACTTTTTATGAAGATTGGAGGAGCACGACCATCTTTCACAGCCCAAGATCGGTTAGAGTCATCGAACCGGTGATTAAGGGCTCGACTTATGAGAAGATGAGGCATTGGACCTAATGATTAAAGCCCCAAGGAGGATATTTGGTTTGGGCCGAGGTACAAGCCTAGACAAGGAGTCCAAGTAGCCCGAAGGGTTTCCGCCCGATGGCGCGCCCGATCGGGCGCGAGAAGAGAAACATTCATTGGGAGTAAAAAGGCGGGCCCGATCGGGCGGTGCCTCGCCCGATCGGGCGCGTGTTGGCATTAGTAGATTTTCAATCGTCGTTTAAGTTTGTTTAGTTTAGGATTCTTGCTTAATATAAATACTTTTCCGTTAAGCAAGTTTAGTATCCTTTTTTTAGACTTTTTCCTTTTACTTTCTCTCTCTACTTAATATTTTCTCTCTCTAGACTTTTCTCTCTACCTTACTCTTGTTCTTGATTACTTTGTAATTCCGCCGTCTTTGGTACGATTTCATTTTCAATTAATTTCAGTAATTTCTTCCTTTCAATTCCTTATGACTTGTTTTATTACTTTGCTTGTTTTAGATTTAATTATGTCCGAGTAGTTTAATTCTAGGGTTTATGGGGATCCATAATTAATATGAAGGGATAATTTGTTATTGTTGATTATTGATATTTCATGATAATTTCTTATTGAATTGTTTTAATTCTTTGCAATTGGATTATGAATCGAGCAGATGTAATTTGATTGTGAATGTTTAGCAATATTGAATTGATGAATCGAGCAGATGTTAATTTAGTGTTAAAGGCTATTTTCAAATAGGAACTTAGATCTAGTAAATTGCGAGAGCCTGTTAGATCTATGTTGGTTAATAAATTGCGAGAGCCTGTTAATCATGTTATCCGTGCAATGTTAATTAATTGATTGTTATGTTTTATCCCGGAATATTAATTATTGGTGAACCTATGACCCTAGGCCTTCTTATTATCGACTTTCTCTCTAAACTTAATCTCCGTAGTATAATTTCATATTAAACACAATAAATTGGTTACCTTAATAATTTAGATTATATTAATTAATTAGGAGTAGAAAGACCAGTTTCCCTGTGGATTCGACCCTACTTCCCTATCTACTTTAGCTAGAGGACTTAGGTATTACTTTTGATTAGGGGATACGACTTTACCCTGTCAAAATTTGGCGCCGTTGCCGGGGGAAACGGTTTTATTTTTATTTCTAATTATGATTAGAGTCTAGATTATTTTGTTTTATTTTTTTAAAATTTTTTTTTATGAGTTGAAAATATCCATGCTTACACCACTACAAGAATTATATGATTTTTATGCAGCACCTAACTACTGTAGTTGTCAAAGTCTTTGTCATGAAAATCCTGAATGCCCTTATAGTGAGTTTTTTGTGCGTGCTCCGGATGATTTTAGAGTCTTTCCATATACATATGATCATATTCGGAAACGATTAGTTGCTAATGAAAGTTATTGGAAGGCTCTTGATGAAAAAGTCTATGGACACTATAATAATACGAATGTCATTGAGTATGAAGAACCATCGGTTATAGAATTTGTGGTTGAAAAATCATTGGTTGACGAATCGGTGATTGAAAAATCATTAGTTGTAGAAACGGTGGTTGAAAATTCCTTTGTTGATGACGACGTTATTCGTAAGGGTGAAATTTTCAAGTCATTATTGGATTATAAAGACAATGACTACCTCCATGTTCGTTCTATTAATTCTAAATTTTTAACGGAGGAAGTAGAAGGTTGTGGTGTATTTTCATCTCTCTCTTTTGATTTTTCCTTCTACCTTGAGTTCTCTTTATGTGCTCCTAACCTTTTCTTTGTAGGGATTAATGTGCTTGCAATTAAGCCCTATATAGTGTTTAATGAAATGTTTGCAGAAGCGTTTGATAAATTACTCAAGGCGTTGAATTCTTCCGATTGAGAGAAGGAGTATGGTCGAGCGGGACCTTGATAAACTAGCGCTTTGCGGGAGGCAACCCGTACTTTATTTTGCTTTTTAGTTTAGTTTTTTTTTCTTATTTTTGTGTGTGTGTGTGTTTTATATATTTTATTTATATTTTTATTTTTTTTTCTTTTAGAGAGGTAAGGAGAGTGTAACTTATGCTTGTGGGAGTTTGTTTTTGTGCAGATTTTGAGCTAGAGAAGGCTTCATTCACGCTGGAACTGCACTCGTATTCAATCGGGCAGAGCTCGCCCGATCGGGCGCGGGTACGCGGCAGCAGAATTCGTCAACTTTGACAGGCCATAATTTTTGCGTTTCTTATCAGATTTTGGCGTGTGACCTATCATTGGAAAGCTCTTCAAGTCTAATTTCCAATGCAATTGGAATCACTGCATTATCACTTATACATCAAAAGTTATGATCAGAATAGTGTACCTGACTCAATTTTTATATTTTCCCCACTAACACTCTGTTTCTTTCTTGCCCAAATTTGTTCCACAGAGATGCATTGCAATCCTCGAGGCTTTGGTGAAATTATTGTGGTGATGTTGAGGAGTAGTCACCTTGACTACTAGCTTCCCTCTAAGACAATGAGGACATTGTCTGATTTAGCTTGGGGGGAGGTTCTCGTGTTCGTATGGTATATCTTTCACTCTCTTTTATTTTATTTATTTATTTCCTTTTGGTGTGCTTAGTATAGTTTTTATATTTCTTTCTCAGGATTAGATTTATCGCTTTCAAAAAAATTCAAAAAAATGGAAAAAAATCCAAAAATACGTTCCAATGAATTGTAAATCATGCTTCCCTGTGTCCCATATTTGGAAAATATTGTTTTGATTCTTGGTATATGATTATGAGCTTTGTGAATTCGTTGATCATGATTTGAAGTTTAATTGTTTGGATTCCTAAACATGCGTCAATTTTGCCAACTATTTGTGAATATAGTGCTTGACTAGTTGATTTGGTTAGGAATGTGTGATAGTTCCATAGTTCCTGGTATGTCAATGAATTTGAGTATTGGTTTGCAACTATTAGTAATGTCTATATAGCTCAATATTATGCACATTGAGGAAGACGAAGGCATTTGTTCTCTTAGGAAGCCTTCAGACGATATTAGATACATTTGTTCCCTTCTTGTTACCCATGTTGTTGCTTGTGCCCTTTTATTGTTTATTTAGCCACATTACAAGCCTATATGAGCCCCATTGGTTACTAGTCCCAAGCTTGGCTTGGGGGAGCTATTAGTTGGAGAGGTGAGGGAGTTGTGGTGTGCACATTATTTGCACAATGTGGGAATAAAAGAAGAGTGATTGTTCTTTGATTTTATGATTGGAAAATATTGATATGTTGTGTTACAAAGTTGAAATTTCCAATATGAGTTAAAAAGAAAAAAAAGAGAGCAAAAGGAAAAAAAAATTTAATGTTCAAATGTTCTATTTGAAGGTTGTTCAAGAAGAAAAAAAAAAAGAAAAAAAATTCAAGTTTGAAAAGAAAGAAAAAAAAAAAGAATGAGTCCAAAGTTTGTATTTCACTTAAGTTCTATACTATCATATTTTTATGAGTGAAATTGTAAGTGTTGGGATTGTTTATATTGTTTGGAGTTGTATTTGGTGGATTCTTGTTAGAGTTAGTTATGTTGTTGGAGATTTATGATCATCATTTATTTCGATCATGGGTTTATTAGGATTTGGCTCCCTTAATGCATAGATTTTCTCTCACATATTCCCAAATTTATCCTACCCTTTACCCTAGCCTTACATTGCAAGCTTTAAAAACCTTCCGACCTTTGTGCATAGATTTGTGTGAATGTGAAAGTGTTGTTTATCAATGCAAGTTATGATTTGACATATTTCGAGTCGACTAGTAGGTTGAGCGTTCATTGTTTTAAACACACGAGAGTGTGAGATGGGTGGGCATTTTTCACAAATAAATGGGTTGGTTGGAGAGCGATCGAGTACATCTTTTACTCGCCACATAAATGAGAGTTGAGTACGTGAGCACTAGTCTTGAATTCTATATGTTCATGTGGTTTTCTTTACTTGACAATTGTTGGGGATGAATGATAATTAGCTGTGTGAGATTGATTGACATTGAAGCATGTTCATCAGATTTATCTTGAATCGTTTGTGCTTGATTTTGTGTATTGGGATGATGCATGTTTTATATGTTCATTGATGAGATCTTTGCTTAGGGACAAGCAAAGGTTTGGCTTGGGGGAGTTTGATGTGTCCAATTTATATTGTATTTTACCCCCGTCCCTTGGTCATAATTGGTAGTGTTTTTGGCTCTTTAGAGCCACTTTTATTACTAATATGTGTTTTCTAGTGTTTTTGTAGTTTTGGTTGAGTTTTATAGGGAATTGCACTCTTGGAGCATTTTCCCGAGATTTTATGGAGCGACTACGAGCATTGGAGGAGCACGACCATCTTTCATAGCCCAAGATCGGTTAGAGTCATCGAACCGGTGATTAAGGGCTCGACTTATGAGAAGATGAGGCATTGGACCGAATGATTAAAGCCCCAAGGAGGATATTTGGTTTGGGCCGAGGTACAAGCCTAAACAAGGAGTCCAAGTAGCCCAAAGGGTTTCCGCCCGATGGCGCGCCCGATCGGGCGCAAGAAGAGAAACATTCATTGGGAGTAAAAAGGCGGGCCCGATCGGGCGGTGCCTCGCCCGATCGGGCGCGTGTTAGCATTAGTAGATTTTCAATCGTCGTTTAAGTTTGTTTAGTTTAGGATTCTTGCTTAATATAAATATTTTTCCGTTAAGCAAGTTTAGTATCTTTTTTTTAGACTTTTTCGTTTTACTTTCTCTCTCTACTTAATATTTTCTCTCTCCAGACTTTTCTCTCTACCTTACTCTTGTTCTTGATTACTTTGTAATTCCGCCGTCTTTGGTAGGATTTCATTTTCAATTAATTTCAGTAATTTCTTCCTTTCAATTCCTTATGACTTGTTTTATTACTTTGCTTGTTTTAGATTTAATTATGTCCGAGTAGTTTAATTCTAGGGTTTATGGGGATCCATAATTAATATGAAGGGATAATTTGTTATTGTTGATTATTGATATTTCATGATAATTTCTTATTGAATTGTTTTAATTCTTTGCAATTGGATTATGAATCGAGCAGATGTAATTTGATTGTGAATGTTTAGCAATATTGAATTGATGAATCGAGCAGATGTTAATTTAGTGTTAAAGGCTATTTTCAAATAGGAACTTAGATCTAGTAAATTGCGAGAGCCTGTTAGATCTATGTTGGTTAATAAATTGCGAGAGCCTGTTAATCATGTTATCCGTGCAATGTTAATTAATTGATTGTTATGTTTTATCCCGGAATATTAATTATTGGTGAACCTATGACCCTAGGCCTTCTTATTATCGACTTTCTCTCTAAACTTAATCTCCGTAGTATAATTTCATATTAAACACAATAAATTGGTTACCTTAATAATTTAGATTATATTAATTAATTAGGAGTAGAAAGACCAGTTTCCCTGTGGATTCGACCCTACTTCCCTATCTACTTTAGCTAGAGGACTTAGGTATTACTTTTGATTAGGGGATACGACTTTACCCTGTCAATAGGCTTGACAAATTGCCTTTTGTCTTTTTCACAAACTTGGACATATCCTCTAGAGACGCAACACACTGGTACCTCTCCCTCAAAAGAGCTGAATCACATGAGGTTGCACTTGCATTGGATAACAGAGATTTCTTCAACAACTTTGATTATATAGAATCCTCTTTAGAGAAGAATATTGGCAGCTTGTTCCCAGGTTTAAGTTCTTCATATGTATGGAATATTGTCAGGTTCAAAAGGTGGAGATCAATGCCCTTGAGGGCATCTTTATTTCCCTCCACCATAGTAAATTTGTTTGTCAATGATGATGGGGAGTTTCGCTATCATCTCTATATTTACTTGTTCGGAATGTATCTTCTTGTTAAGTCTGCTAATATCTTGAGTTTTTTCTCAAAAAGGAACATATTTGGCTTGTATGTTTGATTGATTTTGTTGGCTTATTATGATGATGTTATAGAAGTTGTGTTGTCAAGGTTATCTTAGGCAAAAACACATACGAGAAAAAGAGAGAGGAATGAAGAAAAATACTATGGTTAAGGAAGGCATGTTTGTAAATTGTCATCATTTCTAAATTCAACATTAGCTATTTGGTAGTAATCAATGTCGGGTGTATTTACACTATTTCTTTTCATGTACGGTGAAACTTGAAAGATAGAGTTACATGTATGTATGCGTGCACGGAATTTACTTCTTTATATGTTTAAGTGATTCTCTTGTTGTTAATACACATACTGAATGTGTATTTATTTTGAACAAAATGTGTAAATAAGTTCTGATACAAAGCCGATGTACAAAAATGTAGTACATAAGGTACATAACTTTCATTTTTCCATAATATACAGAGTAACAATCATATAAGATTGTGAATTTTTTTTATTTTTAATCGATTAAAATATATCATAAATGTTTCTCGTTTTAAGTTATTACATTTTAAAACAAACGAATTTTATCATCAATAGCTAAGAAATACGTTTTAAAAACAAACGAACTTTATCATCAACATAGCTTCCGATTCCTTAGTTGTTTTCTTCATTCCCCTTTTTTCATTCCCTCACGTGTTTTTGCAAAATCTAGCCTTGAGAGCTTCTATAACACCATAGTAATCCAACAAAATCAATAAACATACAAAATGCCAAATTTGCTAATTCTTTTCATGAACCACTAATTCTAAATATCAGCAAGCTCAACGAGAAAATATGTTCCAAACAAGTGGATATGGAGGTGATAGAGCAGATTCTCCCCATTATAATTAACAAAAAGAAAAACTATGGAGGGAAAGGTGGTGGGAAAGATACTCTCGAGGGCATTGATCTCAACCTTTTAAACTTAACGGTATTCCATACTTTTGAAGAGCTTATACCAGGGCATAAGCTGCCGCTACACTTCACTAATGAGGGGCATATGGAGTCAAAGTTTATAAGAAGCTTCACCTAGCCAATGCAAGTGCAATATCATGTGCTGCCGCTCTTTCGGGGGGAGAGGTACAAATGTGTTACATCTCTTGAGGATATGCTGAATTTTGCGAACAAGAAAATAGACAAATTGGTTAAGCCCATTCTCACCCCAGCAAGAAGATGACAACAAAATACCGTTGTTGGAGAATTGCAAAAAATCGGTGATGATAAGGTATGTGTATGTCACAAGAGCAAATACCATCCTTTTGCGATTTATGGATGCCATTTCATAGCAAACACCATTGTATGTCTAATTCCTTTTGTAGCTAAAGAAGGAAAATGAGTAACTGCGATTAATGTTTGTCATATGAAGACATCTTCATAGGGCTCAAATTCCCTCGTCTTCCAACTCATCAATGCCAAACCAGGCACTCTCGTCTGTCATTTCTTAGCTATAGATAATATTACTTGGATCGCCAAGTGATCGATTGAAGTTTTTTTTCTTGTTTGAATTATGTTCCTTTTGTTCTAGTTGTTCAATCCTTCTTCTAATGTAGTGGACTTGCTGATGTCAAAAAATGTAGTGTTTGAATGATGTTCCTTTTGTTCAAAGAAGATTTGATGGGAGAATAAATAAAAAGGAACCTATTATAACCTTTTAGTAGTGCATTTTTAAAAAAAAAATATAATGCAATATGTAATTTTAACTAATCTATCAAAGAGATTATAATTTACGTACAGGTAATGCGGTATTCCCAAAAAAAATTTTAAAAAAAAAATATTGGTGATAAGGAAATTTTTCCTACACAACTTTAATAAAAAAAACAAAAAAAAAAACTAACTAATTAAAGGTTGTAATCATTATAAAAATTTTGTCAAAATCATGCATTGCGCGACATCTAATCTAGTTAGAGATAAAAAGATTTATATAAACTTTAATGAAGACTTAAAAATCCACATAAAAATATAATATATTATATGTTTTATAATTTATATTATATAATATATTGCAGATTTATTATGTGCATATATACTTGACACATAAAAATATGTGTGCTTTATATTGATATTATTATTATTATTATTATTCGAATTTTCATGTCTAATTTTTCATATTAAATAATTTAATTTAAATTAGCTCCACCCTTGATAAAATTGGTTGTTTTCAATGAAAATTCATCAACAATTCCACATTCCTCTTCCTTGTTTACCCACATGCGTGTTTTAAAAGACTTAGGATAATTCTAACTACAAATGTGTTTTACGTAATTAATTGAATAAGGGATTTTGTGATAAGTCATTGCCTTTTTAAATTCAAATTTCATGTCGATTAAGATTAATGTTTGTTCTCGTCAAAAAAAAAAAAAAAAAAAAAAAAAAAAAAAAAACATTTATGTTTGTTGTAATATAATATTACTAGCATTATTTTGAATTTGGTGATACGAAGTACTGCATTTCATGAAGAAGTTTTTATGTGACAAACATAATCTGGTTTTATTCTCGACTACTAAAGGAACTAGGTGTACTATTTTGTTTGCAATGAAATGGCATCCATAAATCGCTAAAAGACAGAGATTGTATTTGTGACATACCTTATTATCATTGATTTTCCGCGATTCGGCAACAACTGTATATTGTTGTCATCTTCCTGCTGGGGTGAGAATAGGCTTGACAAATTGACTTTTGTCTTGTTCACAAACATGGACATATCCTCTTGAGACGCAACACATTGGTATATCTCCCTCAAAAGAGCTGAATCACATGAGGTTGCACTTGCATTAGCTAATAGAGGCTTCTTCAACAACTTTGATTATATAGAATCCTCTTTAGAGAAGAATATTGACAGCTTGTTCCCAGGTTTAATCTCTTCATATATGTAATACTGTCCAGGTTCAAAAGGTGGAGATCAATGCCCTTGAGGGAATCTTTATTTCCCTCCACCATAGTGTTTATGCTAAATTTCGTCAAGTAGGATTTGATGTAGGATACGGGATCGGATCAACTAAATGAAAATAGGAAACATTACATGCGGAAAATAAATGATGGAAAAATAAAGAAAGAGAGGGCAGACATGATATGGTGACGCGAAAAACCCCAATGAAAGTGGGTAAAAAACCGCGGGTGGCAATGAGTCCACCAATACGTGTAAAATATAAAATAGCATAACTAAATGAAGGTATCTTGGACGTAGGCTTCGTAACATAGTCTAGAAGGTTATTTTAAGTTCTAAAGAGATTAGGATTAATAATTATATTTTTAGAAAAGGTAAAGAATTTTAGTTGAAATAAAACAAGTGTTTTAAGGATTAAACTTGATTTAATAAAAGATAAGTACGGACTCTACTTATCCAAATTCAATTGGAAGAAGGACTCTATACAAATTTTATCGTACAGGATCTATCACTTCATGATAAGGTTCATCGCGTCGCGATGGCGCTGTCGCGTCGCGACGGAACCAGTTTTACTCCGAGTCGAATTCTGACTCTTTTCTAATCGTTTTCAGTCGTTTTTCTCTATACACAAGGTCATATTTCCTCGTTTTCAAATCACCAACAATCATCAACAATCATCTATTCTCTCTCTTCAAGCTAGAAGCTTATTCTTTCTCCCTTTTTCTAAGCCTAGCCTTTTCAAAAACATCATTCGAGATTTAGACAAACCTAGCCAAGCTCGAAGTTGCCTTCGCCCTAGACGTGAATGGTTGATAATTTATGAGGGTTTGGTCCCAAATCCCTATTTCAATTATTTAAATTAATTGTTTGATTTAATATTTTCATTGAAGTTACTAACGTGTGTATTGTTTTGATAGAAAGAGATACGAGGCAACAAAGTGAGTAATTTCATTGCTCTATTTCTTTAGGAATCATTTTTAGATTATATTAATTCCTAGTATCATGTTTAAGGTAATAACTAATATTTCTAATATCATGTATGTTTCTAGTATCATGCTTAGGTTGCTTCCTATTTTCTTTTATCATGTTAGTATCATGTTAGGGCTAAATCTTTGATCTTTATTGCTTAGTGACATGCTAGGATTTGTTATTAATCTTGTTAGTATCATGTCTAGGATCTTGCTAATATTATTATGCTTTGATAAGATTGATTGTTATGATGATGAATGTTGTTATTTATTATATGTTGCTTGATATTGTTGTTTTTGCTTGATCACGCCCTCTCTTGCAGGTTTAAAGGGAATTTGTACTTGAAATCACGCTTAATAAGATAATTAATAATTTTATTTAGGCTAACATGATTTTAATTCAAGTGATCGCCAATAATAGATTTGTTTGTGCATTAATAATCAACCAACATAGATTAAACAGGTTTAAGATTAATATATTGATTGTATGTTAGTCGGAAAGCGCACATGAATATGAGAAGAATAAAGTAGAGTCCTATTTAGGGCAGGTTCAATCTCTTTTAGGTTGGATTTGTACTTCATCCCCCAATATCCAGTCTTGGTTCGGAACCACTATGGAGTTAGCGATCTCATGGATCGTGAAGGGGTGTAACCTTCACCCTGTGAACGGTTTACAAGTTCCTAAAACTTGTTGACGACTCTTTTGCTCTAGCTTTCTTCCCTTTGGATGCCACCATGCTTAACTGTATGATCACAGTGGGGCTCAAGTGTGGGATGGTAGAAATTATTCCCTACATATATCATCCGAGGTGAAATTGGCATGGAAATAGTAGTTTTACCCCTAGTGGAATAAAGACATGGGAAACTAAGTGAAAATAAGATACGTTGGTATTCGTAGAGGATTAGCATATCATGTAGGATTAAAATACAGTAGTTGGCTAGGAATCCTTTTAGTGGATGTCTAAGTGGATGATAAAATGAAAGAAGTAGTATGTATGTATTTGGCAAGAGGTTGCATACGTATGGTTGAGTAGAGTTTAGGGGAGGAAGGCTCTTTTATTTATAAGGCACTTGTAAGTGGTTTGGATAATGATGAGGGCGGTTGTTCCATTATTTCCTCAACCGTCTTCTTGAATAGTAGAGTAAAGGTTATCTCCTTTACTTGGTCCTTCGACGTACTTGGATTTCATTAGGATGTACATACATTGGAACAACCTTGAAGACTTATTCTTGTTGACCCGTTAAATCTCCTTGATTTTAGGAAGCACTTGTCACCATCTTGACTTGGTCTTGCGGCGTTGTTCATTGACTATCATCATCGGTCAGCCATTATACAAAATTACCCCATAACAATAGCCCCCATTTTCTTAGTTGGAAAACGGCAACAACTAGGAAAATTATACTCAGTTTTGACTTTGTTCAATATTAGTGTCCTTGCCTTTGTGTCTTTACTCTTGATGCTTTTGTCGCTATCTTTTTCTAATGTTGCTCTTCGTTCATATGCAATCTTAAGTCGCTGCCAAGTTGACGTCGTTGGACGTTGTTCGTTGACATTAAAAGCTATTGTTAACTTTGGAAGCAAGTGTTGTCGATGACGATGAAAGATGGTCGTCAACGGACGAAAGCTGGTGTCGTCGATGGACAAAAGTTGGTCGTCGACGGAAGGAAGCTGATGTCGTCGACGAATGGTAGAATGTCATAGAGTCATAGATTCATAGTTAGTAGTTACCACTCGTTGTATTCTTTTTCCCCATTTTCACAAACATGCGCAAATTTTCTCACTCTGAAACTGCTCTAAAGTGAAAGCTCCTCAAAAACTCCTCTAAAGCTTCTCCAAAACTCATTCATCAAAGAATATCATCAAGGTATGCTCTCGATCTCAGCCTAATTTATGTATTTTTGATTAATTTAATAATTTGAAGTGATTATTTGGAGAAAAAAAAAACTAAAAAAGAATTCTAGGGTTTGTGCTTTTGTTTGTTAATTTAATTTAATAATAATGGTTTTGGGGTTTTATCACTTGCTAGTTGCAAATTCGGGTTTCATAGTAAATTAAACTAGAATTGATTAAAGAACATCACTTTGAGCAGCTGGTGGGCGAGAGTTTTGAGTGCAAGAGAAACTGGGACTTGAAATTCCTAAATCAGTGGCTTGTTGAACAATTTGCAGGGCTAGAAGATTCGGTATGGCTATTCAATTCTGGGAAAATCTTTAATTATGATATATTGTGTGTTTGTTTGTTATCCTTCTACGAGAAAATTTACAATTTAATTATCAGTATTTTTAGAGAAACAAAATTAACTAACAAGAACAAGCTTTTTATTATTGTAATCTTAGGTTTAATAAAATGCACTAGCTATTAAGAATACAAGTTACTAGTATAGTTTCATGCAGAAATTGGAAACTTTGATGTTCTGTTAATTTTTTGTTATAATTATGAACTTATGCAAGACCAATAATGTTCCCGATTCTATTTCGAGTAGAAAAGTCAATCCATGAGTGCTTCAATAGGTTTATTCTCGTGCATTAATTAATATAGTGTCACCTTGATTGAAGCTCTCATTTTTCACCCTTGCAAGATAATTCTAGAACTATCAAGGTCTTCTCTCTTCATTACTTAATTCACTGATGAATCTGTAATATAGTAAAGCATTTGCATACTCATATTATTTCTTCTATTAATTCAGCTTTACTATATGAAAAGGCTAGGATAAGCTTTCTCAACCTTAGTTTGTTCATTTAAAATCACTTGTTGATATTGGTGATATACTTGGCGCAACTGGTACTTTGAAAAGAACTGAAAAAGGTCTAATTTCACCCTCCTTGTTCAATTTCTATCATTGCAATTCATCCTTGTATTAAATTTTTTTGATTTGGATTGCATAATTATGTGAGAGAATGCCATCAAAATTTAGTCCTCATTATTGCTTACACATTAAAGTAGGCCCTCATTTTATGAATTTCAGAAGTTGTACACCAGGTTTTTGATAAAATGTAAATCTTTATAGAATTATAATGATATTTTGTGAATGTTAGAGTTTATACTTTGTCTTATAATGTTTGAATTGCTTTTTTTTTTTTTGTTAGTTTGTTAATTCATGAGGGTATATGCTTCTTGAATTTTTCAGATTATATAATTGGTTGTTTTCATCTCTTCCAGTTGTTGATGATACTTGTTGAACCAAGTCTTGGGGCTGCTATTGCAATAGGCCTTGCGGTTAACCATCTAAAAGCAGTAAGTTGTTCCTCACCCCTATTGCATTTAGTCAGATATACATCCTTAGAGTTTGGAATTTATGTGATTATACAATATAAAAATGTTATATATGTGGCTACAATTGGAACTTGACTCTATATCTCTATATGATTTTAGTCAACAAACTGATTTTGATTGATGTAAGTGTATAAGCAGAAGGTTTACGGGAAATATAATGGCCAAACAACCCCCTCTTTTTGCTTATGCTGGTGCGAGTTCTAATCCTAATAGATATTGGAACCCCTTCCCGCCTTTCAAAATAATGTTCATCTCCTCTTGCATTAATGTAGAGTAACGTAAGATGTTTTTATTTCGTAGCTTTTACTCTTTCAGAGGATATTGTTGGCCACTCTAAACTGGCATGCTTTCTTGTTTGCTAAATATTGCCAAGTATAACATAATAATGCAACTATATCAATATTATGTTTGAATAGGTTGCTTACTAGAAATATGTGCCTTGCCTTATGACTTTATGTATATGTATAGCCTTTAATGATGTATCTTTGAGTAATAGCGTGGACTAGATGAATATAAGAATCCTCTTATACAATTAAGCCACTTTAAAATGATGTGATTATTTTATTTATTTATTTTTTTTATTATTATTATTTTTTATACTAAGTAGTTGACAGATTGGTTGTTTCCATATCCTTTTCCCTATTTCCCTTGGTAGGAGAATGCTATTGTATCTTACAATCTGGCATGACAAGTAGAGGATATAATGGTTTTCCTTTGTAAAACAAGTATATGAAAATTATTATTTTTATGCGTTTTACAAGATCTTTAGAAAGTTCTTAGGGATATTTTTATGGTCTCTTGTTTGGATAAATTTCTATTTGAACAATGCTAAATCTATATATAACATAAGTCAAGTGATATGATCTTGTAGTACAGCTTCTATAGCGTAAATTGTTCTATGACAATTGCATATTGTGACAAATTTTTTATGAAACATACTCTAATAGTTTCCCAAGGTCTAAACATCACTATTTTACAGGAAGCTTGAACAGTTGTACTCAATCTGTAATTGTTGCTCTCAATGCTAATTAAGTTGTCTCTGCTACCTGTTGCCTCTCTTGTTGTTGCTGTTGCTGCCTCTATTGTTGTTGTTGCTGCTGTTGCTTGAATTGGTGCTCTTAATTATGCTACCTTGTTACAATTAATATTAATCTAAAATAGAACAATATGAGAATTTCTTATAGAAATCAAAAACTAAGCTCTACTATTTTGTTTTATTAGTGTTAAGCTCCTTGATACTATTTGCCAATGTCATTTTCTAGTTTGTAGCATTATAATATTTAATATTAGTATTAGAATATTATAGAATAGTTAATTGTCATACTTATTAAATTAGATTTGACGAGGTTATAATAACCATATAGATTTATCAATATATGTTTACTAACATGATAATTTGTTTCGTCTAAAAGACATAGATTAACTGAAATTCTTAATCTTATATTGGTTTCCTTTGTTTTGCAGGATTTTTGCTAAAAATTTGGCATCTATTTTTCCTTCTTATAATTAGCAGGAAAGTGAGATGATGGTGAACGACTTAAGTGAGGATGATTTCTACAAGAAGTTCTCAGATTGTTCTGTTTTAGATATCACAATAATGCTCTATTCTGTTTAGTTCAAATAATCTCTTATCACTCTATTCTTTTAGGATGACATACATGTCCTTTGTAGTTGAAAGTTGGTGACATATTTGTAATTTACAAGCACATCATGTCCTATATTGTATAATTGATGATGTAATGTCGATTAAATTGGGCCTTACGTGGCTTAGATTAATATTCATTGTATTTATTATAAAAGTTGGGTTAATAATTTATGGTGCTTCACAAAAAAAAAAAAAAAAAAGTGTAGCGTGGGTGGTGGCACTAGGGGCATCTGCTACTATTGCCATTTTTTAAAAATATAATAAAATGTTATTCGTAACTGGTGTTAAGATTTGCTAGTTACTAATAATACCCTAAATGTAACCGGTGTAACTGCCAGTGACGAATAGTATGCTTTCTAACTTGAAAATAGTCTGTTTGTAACTGGTGTTAAGTTAATCCAGTTACGAATAGTACATTATTTGTAACTAATATTAGCCGGTTACAAATAATATTCACTAGTTGTAACGGTGGCATTCACAAACAACAATGCTAGTTACAAAAAGTCAATTTCGCCAGTTACAAATAGCATTTTTTCTACTAGTGATGGTCACGATGTTGGTCGAAGATTGTCAATAAATAATAAACTGGCGACAAGGCTAAAACAGGTGATTCAGGTGCTAAGACCATTGAAGAAAGCGACGATATCTGTGTACACTAACGATATTGCCAACTCTCGAATGTTGTAACATAGATTGAGTACTTGGATAATTAGATGATAGAGAAAAAATTTAAATATGTATAATGATTATAAAAAGAAGTATAAGACAACAAATATATACTTACTTTTGATCCTACCACAACATACGTTAGAAGATAATAATTCATTATTCATATATATGAAAGACATTAGGTTAAATCAAACTTGTTGATGATCGTAACTTTGCTTTAAGGTTGCTTAATTCGAAAGTAGAGCAATTGAACCGTCTCTTCATCATGTTAATATATAACCACGAACATTAAATAAATGATGACACGTTAGCTCTTGTCATGACATATGTTGTCGAACCATTTGGGCGACAAAAACTCTTTTCAACGTGGTGTCTGGCGGAGAGGCCACATATGTAATTTGAATTCAATCAGTAAAGATTTTCTTAATGTGTTAACTCATTTTCTAGCATTAAAGCCAGTCAGAGAACTTTGTTGCGATGTCCGATGCTAGGGTCATTGAAAGTATTTAATGTTCACACTTGGCATCACAACCAAGTGGAGTTCTCGCCGTAATAAATTCAGGCGTCAAGGCCTTTAACATTTCAAACGTTGTCTTTGTATGGAGATAACATTTGGTCGCCTTGTCTCGCGCTTAAAGCACAAATTTTTCATCGTATGTGATAACTTTTGTAACACCGTTGAGAACAAAGACTTGTGAGCAAATATAATCAATGCATGATTTTGTATCGAAGGATAAACTCTAATGTAATTCCAGAGCTTCCGACATAGGGCATTATATGTCTATGTTACCAATGCATGAGAAAACCAAATTAAATTAAAGAACGAAAAATAAAATGTTTCATAGATAAAATATTGAGGGCATGCAAATGAATAAAAGAATGTTTTTCTAAAACGGTTTTGATCGACACTAACGATAATCTATATGCTTATGACACTTTGAGACTTAAGACACTATATGTGCTTAGGACTCGTGCGCTTTATGGTGTTTCGTTTGTCAGTATGATCAATCGTTACTATTAATCCTTTCGATGTTCTTTTGAAGAATAACTTTTTCAAAGTTATACTATCGTTGTATGGCCATCGTTGTGCACCAATACCCCTTGCGCCCTGGCGTCTAACCCTAAACATAGAGGATTAAATTGGTAGTTCAGGTACCGGGTGTTTGGCGTCTAACACTAGGGTCTATTTTGCCCGAGATTCGTTTGATACAATGTTCTTTTGAGCGGCAGTTTTACTCATCCCTTTTGGGGATGTCAATGTAACTAACGTCTTTGTGAGTAACCGTTGTTCGGAGCTTTGGTCATGAACTTTTTTCCTTTGACATCGTCGTTCATTGCATTCTGCAAAATATAGGATAAAGCGATGGATATTCTTTTGACGTCTTAATTAGCAACTTATCGTAAGCATTTGAAATATTTTGTTAAAATAATCGCTATTTCTAAGAATAGCATATATCACAGATATGTAGGCAATATAAAGCAATAATGATAAAGAACATACAAGATGACATAAATAAATGTATTTAACTAGGTTAGAGTTTACTTTCGTGTCATCATGACCCTCGATCACAATATCTGATGTTCTGATCCTTTGTCAATGTCGCTACAACTTGTTGGTGTGACCCTTGGTCGTCATCACCGTGACATTGAGGTTTCGTCTTCATACATGTTGTCATAACCTTTATTACGTCATCATCTTCATGGCGTCGAGGTATATGATATTTTCATACATAATATTGAAATCATTATGCTTAATTTCGGCGTTAAGTAACCTGTTCGTCATCACTCTAAACACTAATGTCGGGTTTTTGCATTAAGTCATTAATAAATTGAAAATGTGAAGTGTAAACGATGCATAAAAAGATTTAGATATTGCATATGACATTGATTCATAAATCAAGATGTAACCACATGTTTCATCACAAGAATTACTGATCGATAATCAATTAAGAATAATAAATAGGCCAAATAACAAAAACATAAATTAACTATGTGTATTACTACGTTAACAAAGATGATAGAGAAAATAGGTAAAACTATAAGGCAGTAGAATCATGTCAATGACAATGCTAATTAGAAAATCAAAGTAATAATACGTTAATGAAGATGATCAATAGAAACAAAAATAAATATTTTAAGCTAGGCAACAAATTAAAGAGCATGATCATGACAATGTAAATTTAGAAAATAAAATTGATAAAGTGGAATATGTACCTCGGTGGTGTCGATGACTGCTAGAGTTTGTGACAAGATTGATGGAAGGCGACATATATTTTAAATAATAGGAAGTTACCTTGGTAGGATGTCATTTAAATCAAACCTGGCCCCCAATGTCATGTTCTAGGTTAACGTTATACATTTGTTTGCTTTGTCACATAAAATTATATTGTTAACTATGAATAATAATCAAATAATCAGCAATTAATGAAAGTATAATGATCAAAGAGTTAGAAACTAAAGTGTTAAAAATCAATAAGTATTGACATAATTAATCAAAATAATTGAAGCATTAGATATTCGAGCATTGAGAATTTATTCAAATAAAAATAATTAAAGCATTAGATTAATACAAATAATATGAAATAAAGTTAGCCACAAAAAATAATGTTACCATTAACTTGTTGTTTTTGCTAACATTATTCAGATACGATGTCACAATCAATTAACGTTATGGATCTCCACCTGTAATCTTACTTTATGTATCTAAAAATACGCTTGTTACTTAGGTTAGACATCACAAGATAAATCTAAGCATTGCCTAAGCTAATATCATGATATATAATTGATATTATAAATAAAAGTTCATGAAAATATTTGTAGAATAGAATAGTCTCAAGTAAAATATCTGAATATTGCATTAGGTGAAAGCTTACTTGTATCATCATTAAAGCAACATTTGTCTTCATATTGTCACTAATTAATGACACTAGGTTGCTGACAACGATACTAACTGGTTTCGTCGACACTGATTGATGTCGCTGACACTGACTGTCATCGTCGAAACTGGCTTTCATCGTCGACAGTAGCTGGCGCCGTCAAAACTGGCTTTCGTCGTCGACAATGGCTGTCGCCGTCGAAACTGGCTTTCTTCGTCGATACAAATGACGTCGAGTTATTGTTGGCGACATCAAATTACTGACTGATGACCGCAATGACCTTATTGGCATTAACATTGATGGTTGGCATCACTTGACTAATATAATACTTGTTTCAGCGACAACATAGCCTAGAAATAATGTTAGGTAAACGAAAAATAATATTGCGTATAACGGCAAACCCTAAATTTTCGTGACATCGAGAGACCCGTGACTTAAAGCAGCATTTTCCATGGCCTCCTTTGATGTTTACTTTGATGGTGACGATATAGTCCTTGTTGCAACCTTTTGAATTATATATTGGGTTGGTGTCGATCACCACTTTGACATCCATTGCTATCTTATCGTCAATGATCACCACCTCGACGCTGACAGTTGTCACATGGCGTCGTCACTCCGTCGCGTCGTCATCGTCTGGTCGCCGGGACCACGAACAATTCTTATGTGGTTAAAGTCAGTTTATGGGATTGGATATATCTTGATGATGGGAATGTGTTTGAATGTGTTCGGAGAGGAACTTTTGTAAGGTTAAGATTTTAATCTAGCTGCATCCCCCCATAAACGGCGCTGAATTGTTTATGCTAAATTTTGTCAAGTAGGATTTGATGTGGGATACGGGCTATGGATCAACTAAATTAAAATAGGAAACATTACATGTGGAAAGTAAATGACGGAAAAATAAAGAAAGAGAGGGGAGACACGATATGGTGACGCGGAAAACCCCAATGAAGGTGGGTAAAAACCGTAGGGGGCAATGAGTCCACCAATCCACTATAATACGGGCATAAAGACAATGATTACAATTACATTGTATGTTTAATACGTGTAAAATATAAAATAGCATAACTAAATGAAGGTATCTTGGACGTAGGCTTCGTAACATAGCAAGGAGGGTATTTTTATGGTGGTATATACTTAGGAAAATAGAATATCATCCGAGGTGAAATTAGCATGGAAATAATAGTTTTACCCTTAGTGGAATAAAGACTTGGGAAGCTAAGTGAAAAGAAGATATGTGGGTACTTGTAGAGGGTTAGCATATCATGTAGGATTAAAATACAGTAGTTGGCTTGGAATCCTTTTAGTGGATGTCTAAGTGGATGATAAAATGAAAGAAGTAGTGTGTATGTATTTGGCGAGAGGTTGTATACGTATGGTTGAGTGGATTTTAGGGGAGGAAGGCTCCTTTATTTATAAGGCACTTGTAAGTGGTTTGTCGAATGATGAGGGCGGTTGTTCCATGATTTCCTCAACCGTCTTCTTGAATAGTGGAGTAAAGGTTATCTTCTTTACTTGGTCCTACGACGTACTTGGATTTCATTAAGGTGTACATACATTGAAACAACCTTGAAGACTTATTCTTGTTGACTATTAAATATCCTTGATTTTAGGGAGCACTTGTAACCATCTTGACTTGGTCTTGCGGCGTTGGTCATTGACTATCATCGTCGATCAACCATTGTAAAAAAATACCCCATAACACATAGTAAATTTGTTTGTCAATGATGATAGGGAGTTGCACTATCATCTCTATATTTACTTTGTTCGAAATGTATCTTCTTTTTAAGTTGGCTGATATCTAGAGTTTTTTTTCGAGAAGGAACATATTTGGCTTGTATGTTTGACTGATTCTGTTGGCTTATTATGATGATGTTATAGAAGTTGCGTCATCACGGTTAGCTTAGGCAAAAACACATACAAGACTGAAAAAGAGAGGAATGAAGAAAAATACTATAGTTAAGGAAGGCATGTTTGTCAATTGTCATCATTTCCGAATTCTACATTAGGTATTTGGTAGTAATCAATGACGGGTGTATTTACACTATTTCCTTTACTGTACGGTGAAACTAGAAATATAGAGTTACATGTGTGCGTGCGTGCACGCAATTTACTTCTTAATATGTTTAAGTGATTTTCTTGTTGTTAATACACATACTGAATGTGCATATATTTTGAACAAAATGAGTAAAAAATGTTTCGATACAAATTTGGTGTACAAAAATGTAATACATAGCTTTCATTTTTCCATAATATACAGAGTAACAATCATATTAGATTGTGAATTTTTTTTTAATCGATTAAAAATATCATACATGTATCTCGTTTAAGTTACTTTTTAAAACAAACGAATTTTATGCTATAGAAATAAAGGAATTAAAATTTATTTTATATTTGAAATGTTGGAAGTTATATAATAAACACTATAATAACTTTTTATCCTAAAAGAATCTATATTACTTTAATATATTCATGAATGAACGATCACTTAACATTAGTGTTTGTAAAATTGAGGAAAAAAAAAACATATCATCAATAGTAGTTGTAAAAATAACTCATTTATAAGAGGTTTATACTTTGTAATTTTGAAACATAAGAATTGTACAAATTCTAAAATAGACCTGGTGGGAAGGTTTTTTGGTTCCCTCTAGGGTTTTTCCTTGGGAGGGTTTTTCTAGCCTCCATTGCTAGATTTTTTCTGCTTTTTTGAAGGTTTTCCTTCACTCTTCTCCTTTTTTCTCTTCTCTTCCACCTCTTTTCTTCTGATCTCAGTTGTAAATTTTTGTAGGGGCTTCCACCGGTGGTTTTACTGATGGTAAGCCCCAAAAAACTTTTTAATTGATTTCAATAAATGGATCCCATCTTTATGATGGGGTTTATTCAATTAGGCTTATGTTTTTTGTTTGTTCGTGTGCTAAAGATTGAAGATTTAGGGTTTCATCGTCTCCGAAAGTATCTAGAAGGCTATATGAGTTTCTTCACCCAAACAACTACTCATCCCTGGATCTCAAGCCGAATTAGAGCTAACTCACAGATTGTATTACTTCAGATGAAGTTTTTTATTAAGGCGATCGTCGATCGAATTTGCGATATAACTAGTTTTAAGGTGATTTGTACTTGTATTGGAATTTTAGATTTCCTAGGAATTGTTTGTAAGTACCATTTGACTATCTTTCATTAATAAAATCCTTTTTCTTCTTGTCAAAAAAAAAAAAAAAAAAAGACCTGGTCTAGACCAACTACCCTTTTCATGTACTCACGTGAGCTTCCCTCAGATCTAATGGTCTATCATTTTCTCTCTCTTTAAAGCCCCATTCTCTCTCTCTTCACATCTGCAACACTTTCTCAACACTTTCGCTCTCTGATCTTCTTCTTCAATGGTGAAAATTAAACGCGAGGCGGTGTTACACAAAATCGTGGTAAATCCTCTTACTTCAACTTGATTTTTGAACTTTCTAAGCTTATTATGGTTTTGTTATTCTTGAACTGAAGCTCTTTGGTTTAGTATTAACGATTTAAGTTTTCAATTTTCGAGTTGATTTTTTTGACTTTTAAAGCATATTAATCAACATTTTTTCTTGAATTGAAGCTTTCTTAAGAGGTTTTTTTTTAATTTTTTTTTTTTTTTTTGCTTCGATCTTGTTTAGTTTTAAGGATCTAGGGTTTTAATTTGTTCAATATAATTCATGTTTTTGCTATGATTTCGTATTATTATTTTTACTCTCGTATTTTTTTGTTTAGTGTATTATAGATCTTCGATATCAATCTGAATATTATGCTCAATTTTTGTTGTTGACGAGGTGGAGGTTAAGAATTTTGCTGCTACTGTTTGGTTGAATGCAGGGATGTGAGTGTGGTGTTGTTTAAGGGGGTTGTGGTGTATGATAAGATTGGGCAAGCTGACTTGTTTGTTGGTGCTACTCTGTTTCTTACCAAGGAAGTGCTCTGTTGCTTATTATGACTTTGATGAAGAGTTTCAAAAGTTGTAAATGAACATGTACTTCTTTGTATAATGTGTTACGGTGTTGTGTCTGTACGATGAAGCATAAAAATTAGGGAAAAAAAATTAATGATGTATTTTGGATTATATTTATGAAATCAAAATAGCTTCAAATTGGTTTTAAGCTATATAGATATGATAAGTGACATGGTTTGTTAGATATTTATGTAATCAACTAATCATGTTGTATCGCGTTGGAAAATAGTGAAAATTGTTTTTTAATGGTAAAGCCTATTAGCTCAATTGGTAGAGCAGTGTGCAAATGCCCAATGATGTAGGTTCGAATTCTAAATAGGCTATGTAAAGATAAAAACAATGATATGTTGTAAAAGTACGATAACAATATGCGACTATATTTAAATAAAGGTCACTATATGCATGTCTAAATATAGGTTTTGAATAAGGGCCACTGTATATTTAAATAAGGTCACTATATTTAAATAAAGGTCATTATGTATAACTATGACTATATTTAAATAAGAGTCACTGACTCACTGTATACATGTATAAATATGGGTTGACAATATTTTAAATAAGGGTCACTATATATTTAAATAAGGGTCACTATATTTAAATAAGAGTCAATATAATATATATATATATATATGTATATATATATATATATATATATATATATATATATGTATATATATATATATAAGAGGTCACTATATATTTAAATAAGGGTCACAAGTCACAATACAATTGAGAACAATGACAACACTTTCTCAGAACTCAGAAGCTCATCATTCACGTTTGTTACATTATTGATTCTTTCACAATAACAGTCCTTTCAAACTCATCATATAGGAAACACAATTAATTAGCTCTGCATAGTGACCTTAAGATAATAATAAAAGAATTTATAATTGTGTAATACATATCAGTCAAAATATGTAAAATCTTTGTATTACATACGATATTATTAACATAAACCAAACTACTTCCTCCGCTCACAATTATGTGCAACAAAGGAATATTTTATATCTCACAAATAATATATACAAAAGAAAATTTATGTCTACAATAAAATTTTGCAAACTTTGTAATTAGATGGAGTAATCACATATATAAAAGGTTGATATTTGTTTTCCTTAAGATTTTTAAAAGAAAAGGTATTGAAAGCTAAAAGTTTAATGTACTGTATTAAACTACTTTGCAATCAATGGTTAGATTTAAAAAAAAAAAAAAAAAAAAAAAAAAAAAAAAAAAAAAAAAAAAACCTAAAACGAAAAAAAAGTTTAGGCGGGAAAAAATGAATGAGAAGCTGACACGTGTACAATTTTAAAAAAGTAATGATGTCAACACTTGTTACTTTAGTAATACTTATAGATATTAATGTCAAAATAGCCATAGTGACTTTTATTAGATTTATAAATAATACTTCGTAGCTTTAATAGTCAAATTAGATCAATTACACAATATGTCTATCATCTTTCTCAGAAAAAATGAAAAATCAAATCAAAACCACAAAACAATATTTTGAATATCATGTTCCTAAATCTAATTGAATCAACCAAACACAATCAAATAGCATTTGATCACCATCAGTTACAGTAGAAATAGCACTCAATTGAAGATTATCGTTAGTCGATCCTCTGGTTCGTCTTCTTCAAAATCATTAACCTCATGCTGTTCGGGTCCATTGTTTTTGAGATCTTCAATTGTAATTTGCGAATAATCTGAAATATATTGAATATAATTTATACTATTTACTCATTTTTTTTGGCCAAAGTAAATCAAATTAAAAGCGTAAGTAATACCTTCATTGTTATTTGTGTTTATTTGATTCAAATTCATGAATTGATTTGTTGAGATTGATAGCATAGAAAATTGTTGTTCCATTGATGAATTCAGCAATTCGTGAATTAATTTGTTGAGATCGATTCTTCCATTGATGAATTTTGCAACTTTAGCATTGCTAGGTTTTTCGTATAGGGGTTTATTTTTGGGTGGGAAGTGGGTGGGCTTTTTTTTTTTTTTTTTGAGAAAAACAGATTAGTGCATATTATTAATCAATGGACAATTTGTGCATAAGAACATATGATGAAACCTCTGTAGCACAATGATTCTCCCACACTTGTTCAATCCCGAAGGGCACTAATCTAGCAAGGTGATGAGCGACAGAGTTCCCATCCCTTCTAACATGAGACAACGAAACATAATCAAGGTCTTTACAAAAAAAAGAAAGCATCATCTAAAATGGTGTCTAAATCAGAGAAATAAGTAGCACACTTCGAGAGTCGATCAATAACAATCTTGTTGTCCAATTCCACAATGACCCTTTTGAAACCATACCGTTGAGCAAGCTTTACCCCAAAAGCAATGGCATTACATTCTGCAATCTCAGGAGGCCATCTCCCTCTTCTTCTACGTGTACCAACACATAATACATCATCAGCAGAGTTTCTAATCACAGCCCCTACACCCACCCATCCCTCATCTTTCAAGCATGCATCACAATTAACTTTAACAAAATCTGTAAGAGGTGGAATCCACACCTTAGAGCTGCGCTTAGACTTCTTGGTGACTACACTATAAATATTTGTTGCATACTTACCACAATCATCAACAATCCACTTCACACAATCACGAACAACCATATGAGGAACATCATTATTGCTGAATACTTTTTCATTCCTTCGACTCCAAAGAAACCACAACAGCAACACACCAATAAGCCTTTTGTGAAAGCTTACCTTACCCCATTTGGCCAGCACCTCTTTGACATCTGCTAACGGGTCCTCAGCCACCAAATCATCGCATTTATACTCCATCCATATTGTAACACCCCAATAATTCTCTCTTTAAATCTATGAGTACCCTGAACAAAATCTAAGAGAATTACTGATGTGCTACAGCCATGTGTTCAAACGTTAAGGCTATATCAGAAATTAGCAGCGGAAAATCTAATTCAGTTATAATTAAGTCTCAAAACCAACAAATAAAACCAAATTAAGTCTTACAACTTGTAACCATTAAGGCCCTTATTCAAAACCCAAACTAGTAAAGTAGTATATAAATGAAACCGAGTTTAAATAAATTCAAAAGTAAGTAGCAAAATAAGTTGTGAAGACAAGGTTGTCCTCCCATGCTCTATTTGGAACATCAATAAAAGAAAACCCCATGCCTCCTTTCGAAAACACTCAATAAACATCTAATGGCCACGGGCGCGACTCCGTGACCATAGCTAATATGAGATCTCATCTAACTCCTTATAATTTTTAAAAGCATTTGAAAACAAGAGACTTGTAGATCAGATGGCCTCTAAAAAGCACACGGCTAATACCCCGTGAACCCCAACCCCTGATTGTCAATACTCTAGATGTTTACAAATCCAGAGTTTTATTGCTCATCCATCTTGCACTTTAAGTGATTTACAAATTTAAACTTGGTGACGACTCAAATGCAAAACAATTCAACCAATCAAACATTTATCATTCAAGCAAATCAAATTTCTAATTCAATTCTTGATTCATTAGTGACAAGCAATATTTATTGTTGGATCCTTTAACTACCTCGGTGTATAAACACCTTAAGTGCATAAGGCACCTCAAATCCTTAACCTCGTCTTGTAAGACTTTAATTCTCCCTTTACTCATTTCATTTCAATAATCATGAACGAGCAATTAAATAATTCATTCCACATACTCACATACCTTTGCCTCTAAGCACATCTTGCAAAATAATGCATAAACAATACTTACAAGGTAAATTAATACACAACATACGGAAATCACAATGTATAACCAAACAATTGAGCTTAGTCTTCTCTATACATGATACTAAGTTCTCGATACATCCCTAAACATGCTTCTAAAGGCAAGGTTTCGTAACTTGTACGTACCTTTAATAAACAAATCGGTTGGCCACTTTAGAAACTAGAAGTCGCCCCTACAAAGTCCTCTCCTAAACCAAACAATAAGAACTAAATCAACACCCAAGCAATTAAATTTACAGCAATACCAAACTATTTTAAAACCTCTTAAACCATCAAAATAATGCCTTTAAATTGTCCTCATTAGTCAAAGTTAATAATATAATAATTCAACTATAAGTTTATATGTTAAAATCATGAAATTATGGCTTATAACATAAAATTCCAGCAACTTTAAAGTGAAGAACGTAATCTGAAAATTTAGTTTAAGATTATAAAACAACCCCATAAACATGTATACTTGAAATAATCATTATATAGTTGGTTAATATGTTTAAAACCCAAAAATACACCAATTCAACGTAATTAGAGGCTTCAAAATAACAACTATAAAATCTGATAGTTCATTCTTGAAATTAGATTTTAAAGCTCAAAGCTTTATACTCATAAAATACCCACAATCATTATTTTATGATATTAGAGGCATAAAAATACGAAACTAACACAATTTGAACATAAAAATTGAAACTTTAATAATCTGAAATTTTATATATAATCAAAATAATTATGCTTTAACATAATTTAGGCATAATATAATTAGATAACTTAGTTAGCACGTTTAAAACCCTAAAATCATGAAGAAAAAAAAAATCACATCTAAACCCTAAATTTTATACATACATAAATCTGAAATTTTATATTATAAATAAAACATACTATTCTACATAAATTCATAATCTTTTATAACCCATATACATAATCAAGCATAATAATAACAATTTAAGAACAAAGATTTGATAAAGATTAAAACTTGAATTAAATTATCAAAAGAAGGAGAAAAACAAGAAGGAGAAGGAAGAGAGGGGGCGAACTGCTGTTCAGCCGTGCAGGGTGGCGCGGCGGCAGCTGGTGGCTCGGGTGGTGGTGCGGTGGCGTCGGCAGCAGCAGGTAAGTAGTGTTCGAATTTTTTTTTTCTGTGAGTTCGTGAATAGCAAGAGGGGGAAAGAGAAGGGTGAATGACGTGAAAAGGGAAAAGGAGGTTTAAGGGTTTTTACTTGGGCTTTGGGTTTCCTAATTAGATTAGGAGTAAAGCTTGAGATTTGGGCTTGAGTGTTAAATTAGCCAAAACTTGTTAGTTTATTAAAATCCTTTCATAAAAATAATTCTATTTAATAAAATCAAAATAAAATATTTGTATAAATAATATATAAATATATTATAATAAAACTAAAAATATGGGGGATTACACATACATCCTGGACTGCTGGGCAAAGAAACAACGCATGGTTAATTGATTCCGTGCAATCTCCACACCATGGGCAGCAGTCTGTGGTGATAATGTGTCTGTGGTGTAGCAACTCGCGAGTTGGTAAGGTTCCTATACACAACCTCGATAGAAAAAGCTTCACTTTCGGAATAGTCTCCAAGCCCCAAATGTCAACCCATACCTTGTTCAAATTATCAAGATTGCAAGATTTCCCAAGCATATAGGCCGTTTTAACAGATTAGTTCTCGTCTTTCGTGAAAGCCCACGTTAGACAATCTTTCGGAGCTCAACAACTTAATGGGATTGCCATTATACAATCAACATCTCTCTTACTCAGACGTGCAGCAAGCAGGTTGTAGTCCCATTCATGATTCTCGCTATCAATCAAGTCTTTAACCCAGGTAACTCCTTCAACATTCGGAGTTTGCAAGAATCTGCCTTTGTCATCAAATACCCATGGGTCGGAGAAAGCTTTGATTGTCGAACTATCCCCTACACGCCAGATTAACCCTTCCTTGACCAGCAATTTAGAACCCCGGATTCCCTCTCCATGAAAAACTTCCATTTAGACCAAGAGAAGCATTTAAAAAATCCCCATGAGGATAATATTTCCCTCTCATAACTCGGCTAAACAAAGTATCCGGATGAGCAATTAATCTCCATGCCTGTTTCCCTATGAGAGCCTCACTAAAGACCGCCATGTCTCTAAAGCCCAACCCTCCGAGACATTTCAGTTCACACATCGATTCCCAGCTTCTCCAATGAACCTTTCGAACGGAGTTCGAATGGCCCCACCAAAATCTTGTTGTCATGGATTTGATCTCATCAATTACAATGGCTGGAAGTTTATAAACTCCCATAATGTAGGTAGGGATAGCTTGTATCACCGATTTCATAAGAACTTCCTTTCCAGCTCTAGAAAACAGTTTCTCCTTCCAACCATTGAGTTTCTTCCAAATTCTATATTTTAGGGCCGCAAACACCAACCTCTTCGACCTCCCTAAAATCGTCGGAATACCCAGGTACTTGTCATGTGCATTCACCAATCTCATCTGCAAAAACTCCACTAACTCCTCCTTTTTCGACAAACTAACACCCTTGCTAAAAGAGACCTCCGACTTATCATAGTAAATTTTCTGCCCGGAAGCTGCTTCATATACGTTGAGAATTTCAACTATCTTAGAGCATTCCTCTCGGTTGACTCTACCGAAGAGTAAACTATCATCTGCGAAAAAGAGGTGAGAAATTTTCGGCCCATTCCTACTAGCCCCCGCACCATGAACAAGCCTATGATCAGTTGCTTTCTTAATCATAGCAGGGAAAGCATCGGCAATAATAATGAAAAGGTACGGTGATGGAGGGTCGCCTTGCCTGAGCCCCCGGGTAGGAGTCACCGCACCACAAACATTTCGATTTATGATAAAAGAGTAAGAGACCATCGAGACACATTCCATCACAATGTTAACCCAATTCTCCGCAAACCCCATTCGTAACAAGAGTTTCCTCAAAAAAAACCACTCCACTCTATCATATGCTTTACTCATGTCAAGTTTCATTGCAATAGTCCTCTTTTTTCCTTTACTCCGCTTCTTCATAGTATGGAAGATTTCCATAGCAATGAGAGCGTTATCTGTGATTAATCTACCGGGGACAAAGGCACTCTGATTTTCGGAGATAACATTAGGGTGAATTGATTTCAATCTCATCACCATTGCTTTCGAAACAATTTTATAAAGCACATTACACAAAAAAATGGGATGAAATTCAGAGAGAGAAGTTGGAGTTTTTACTTTTGGGATGAGAGCGATATTCATCCTGTTGATCAATTTTGGCGAGCAAGATCCACGAAGGATACTACTGACTTGATTAAAAACTGCATCTCCAACTATATGCCAGTGTTTTCCATCCGGCCCGGGGGCCTTACACGGATGCATCTCACAGAGTGCCGCAAATATTTCTGCTTTATCAAATGGCCGTAACAGCATCTCATAGTCATGCTCCGAGATGGTAGGCTGGACAGCAGCTAAAACCTTCTCACATTCTTCAAGTGTCGGGTTAGCAGACTTGAAAAGGGTACCATAAAAATCCTGCGCAATTGAGGGCGGGCTGTTTGTATATGTACTGAGAAGTATAAAACGGATTGTCAGTGTTGTTGCTTGCGCGTGAGACCATAAGGTCCACAATAATTTTATTACGGACCAGGTCCATGCAAGATCTATTCTAAGAATTGTATGTATTTATGGATGTCAAATATAATTCCAGAAATCTGTATTTTTTTATAATTATTATAAGAAGACATTTCAAACGAGTCGGTTGAGTCAAGTATAGATTGATTAATACAAATTTTACAATTTGATTTCATTTGAAGTATTTTCAAATAACAACTCCTACTTGGCTTTGAAGATATACGCACAATTAAATGACAAATGAGGTCAAGTTAGGTTTGCACTTGTACGTCTCACTTTTCAAAATCAAATTGCTTTTCAAAAATATTAAGGCTAACTGGCTTAAGACAAATCTATACAGAATTGTGTTTGATCAGGCTAATTTAAACTCTTTTTAGGCTATTAGTATATAAAATGTTACACAGTTATTGAATTTATTGTAGAAATATGAAATCAACTAATAATCGGTCAATTGAAATAAACAGAATTAGAACAAGAATGACCCAACATAGATTGCAAAAATAGCTACTTATCAACTTATTATTTATACATAGGTATTGAGTCAATGATACAGCATCATGACCATATGTACATTTTACAAATGTCCGAAAGAATCAAGTTGATGTAAATTCCAAAAATAAAGACCCCAAGGCCCAAATTATCTAGCATAATTGTTCTGTTCTAGCTGTTGAATCCATTCTTCTTCAACAAATATAGAGGAGATAACTCGAAGTAAAGCATAAAATATCACTTGTACTATAAAATGCGATTTTTCTTTATTTTTGTACTGCTTACCATTTATATATGCATCTGTAATTCACATGAAGGCCAAACTGAAATACTTACAAAAAATGGCTTGTCATCAGTATGTAAATGAATATTCATTCTGTTGTCATTTTGGTTATTAGCAAAATCTCAACAGCTGCTTCAATAAATCACTAGTAAGTTGACCACTGTTAACTCCATTAACTCAAGCAGACGAGTACCAGAGACCCAGAGTCCTTGAATAATGATAGTGTTGATTTCAACTAGCCAAGCTGCATCAAAAACTCAGTTGACTGGCAGCGAATACTTCACAATCAAACCCAGACCTCAATTTTTGAGCTGAAAGCACATAACCAACTTCTTCCACAAACCAGTGCTCTCGTTATTAGCTGGAAACTCAGTTGGTTCCTTGAAATGCGCACTCTCACTAAGCTCCTCAAATGCATCCACCAAGTATCCAAGCCTTGCAACAAATTCTACCAAAAGAGAAGCAAAAGTTGCTAATGACAAGGAACTAGCACTTTCATAAGTTTGTGCTTCCTTTTCATTGATGGTGAAGTCAGGAAGAATTGAAATACGTGAAGGCCAATGAGTCCTGCCAGCCATGCTGTCAGTGGAGCACATCCCTTGCATTGAAGATCCACCACCAAACATAGAAATCTTTGAATTTGTGATATCAATGTTTGATTGCGTATGCTCAGGTTCCATGCTAAGCACACTGAGGGAATTTATCACAAGCTGACTGCCACCACAATCCTTCATTTGGGCAACATGATCAGGATCTTCAAATTCCTTGGGCCGTTTTCCTTCCTCCCAAGACTCAAAACTAACCAGAAGATAGGACTTTTCATCTATCTTTGTTTGCAGCTGCTCTGCTGCTGCATGAACTTCAGCCAGTATATCATCTTCATTTAGTTTCTCCATTTTCTCAACTTTGCTCCCAAGGTCACGTAATAGTTTAGCCCCAGCAGTACCAACCCTACGAAGTTCATTAACGAAAACCTGTCTTTTTTCTGCTGGTGCCTATGCATATTAACAGACAGATTCAGTCAAATAATTTACTCAACATAAAAAAGAAGGTAGTAGAAGCTAAGCCCAAGAGTGCAAAGAAATAATTTTCTTCAAATTTTTTTTTTTCTTATTGTAACCATAAAACCCCCAAAATTAGGATATTCACATGTCCCTACACTAGATATCTATAGGAAAAGAACCGCATAAACCTTTGCCGGACTAGAAGGCCTCAGCCTTGAGCCCTTGAACAAATAAATCAAACCATAACCATAACTAATCATGACAAACTAATGAATCCACATAACCTTTAATAATTAATAGGGGTTTTGCAATAATCCCTTTTTGGAAAAAAAAAATCTCATTCATGAATCTTTTTTGGGAGTATTTCAAATTTTTCAATAGAATCAAGGACTTTCTAAGATGCCATAGGTGAGATATGGGAGATTTGTGAGGTAGTTTAGCATGACATAAATGAGCAAACTAGATAGTGGTTGAGCATATATTTGATGCTATATTTAGAGACTAATCTTTGGTTGATGTTTAAAATTTTTATACGTGGCTAGCTAAAGTTATTGCTCCAGGAGTCCGGGCACACATTTTTCGGGAGAGCTTTTCCCCATCAGGGCTTCACTCATCTCAAAACCAGATTAGTCAAAGTCTGGTATAAAAAGCTATGGGCAAACAATGAGTAATATTATAGACTTGGCAAAAACTAACCAACTCAAAAACCAACTTGAACCCTACCCGCTAATGGACAAGAGTAAATTGTAATTTTGATAACACTAGGGTGGCTATAAGTAGCCTTATTCAAGATTCTCTTTCAATTTGGTGTCATATTACAACCTTAATTTTAAAAGGTATGATTGTCCAAACACTATTTATAAGAGTTCTCTCTAAATTTTTAAATGGTAGGGAAGAAAAGGCCAAAAAATAAAAAACCAAAAATAGCTACGCAGGTAACAACAAAAGGGAAACAAATGTCACACATGTGATTTGCATGCATAAATGGGGGTATTTATGTAAATAGACATTTTAAGGGATATAGTTGGCATAACATTTCATAAGGTAGGGATGTGAAAGTGGTTATTCATATAATGAACTTCAGACTTGAAAATTGAGACTGAATGAAAATTGAGACTCTGGCCGACACATTGAGGCTTGCTCTTTACTTATTGTGCTGTTTGTTCCATTGTCAATCACGGTCATAAGTGATAGCTTAATTAGACAGAACACCCTACAGGCTACAACTCTATGATAAGGAATATGATGGAATATGATTTACAAATCAAAAAATTATACTCGTATAAGTTAATATATGTAACTTTGATAATTACATAATTAAATTTGTCTTGTTTTCATATATATCTAGTATACAAATTAATAATTAGTGAAATTTATTGTAAAAGCTTTACTGGATTCTGTCTACAAATTGCAAGTATTTTATTAACACACAAACTCTAAAATAAAGAGAAGGTCTCTTAAATTTGTATAAATATCACCTCCTCTATTTTTTAATAAATGCAACTTGTTCTCATCGCCTTTGCACAGATTTTGAGGAAGAGAATAGTTAAGGTAAATGGATAAATTATTTAAAATAACCTAAACACCGGTAAGATGAAAGGGTTGGCTTACCTATATTTAACACTATAACTTATATTACCATAATTGTCAATTTATCTTCTCTAATCTCTTCCCTAAAATGTGTGTCAAAGAAACATGTTACAATTATTAAAAAAACAAAGGAAGTATATTAAAATAGATAAGGAGTATGAAGTTAACTACTTCCTCCGTTCCCCTAATATTGCAACAATTACCATTTAAAAAAGTTTCACAAATATTGCAACATTACCATATATGCACATGCTTTCTCTTCATCACATGAGTCTCTATCTTTATTTCTTTCTATCTCTCTCTCCATCTATCTTCCCCCTTGTTGCAATATTAAGGGAACGGAAGAAGTATAATATTATTACATGATAATCCATGTATAGTTACTGTATATGATATGATGGAGGGATCTAGTTTTGAAATACTTCTCAAAATGTTTCTAGCGATATGATAATTACAAATAAGTGATTAAAAGCTATCATTCAAACATGATTTTTATGCAAAGTGCTACTATATTAGTAATCCAAAACTCTAATAAATACTAAGAAAATATAAGGCGACATCATGAGGAAGTAATGCAGCATTGTTATGTATTTGTTGTTAGATAACACGTAAATTCGTAAATATTTTGAAAGTTAACAATTGTACCACTGGGTTTTAGAATGCACCATTGATAGTGGAATAGTACTATAAGTGGTTATAATGATACTCCTTCATCATAGGTTGTGAAACTACCAGGTAACAACATTTGGTATTTAGTAAGGTTTTCGATCGTAGTAGTCTCATGTTGCTTAATACATTTTTGTATATATATAATTTTCACCCTACATCACTGTGATTCACTGGCATGACCATCATTACTTTTTAGAGAAGGTTGAGCATGTATAAGCTTGTAGGGCCTATGATAACTTCTATGACATCGATAGAGCTATGGATATTCTAATAGACTAAGACATCAAATGCTATTGCTCCCTCTAGTTTTTTTTAACAGTTAGACTTTTGCACTATTCATGTACTGACTTTTGACTTGATTTTTTCACTAATATATAAAAAGCACATGTTATTATATAATATGTTGTTAGGAGTAGTCACATTGTGTACAGTATAAAGTTTTTATAACTTTTACTAATTACTAATATACTTCTTCCGTTTCATATTATGTGCAACAAAATGGGTTGCACATTTCCTAAGAAGAAACTTTTAAGGGAGATTAATTAAAAAAAGAGCAAATAATTAAGCTCATAATAGGACACCAACACCACCACCAGAAACCACCAAAACCCACCTCCATCCACCTTGCTGCCACCATAAACCCCGAAATGCAGCCACCACCAGATCTGCAACCACCCAAAACCGATCAGACCTGCAACCACCCAAAATCGACCAGACCCACAACCACCCAAAATCGACCAGACCCACAACCGCCCAAAGTCGACTAGATCTACAACCGCCCAAAGCCAACCACACAACCACCTAAAACCTGCCGGACCCACAACCACCCAAAACCGACCAGACCCACAACCACCAAACCTAAAACCCACAACCACCAAACCCAAAAACCGCAACCTCGGAAACCCACAACCACCGACCTCCCTCCCCTCTCCCCGAAATCACCACCAACCACCCTAAAAATATGAAGAAAAATAACTTAAATTTGGAAAGTATTACCTCCTCATCGCTAATTTGGGGTTTATTTGGTCAAATTTGACCATAAAAACCTCAACTTTAAGCTTTAATGGAAGGGAAAGTGGCGGCGACGATTTTAATCAAGGAGGAAGTGGCAGCGACGACTTTAATGGAGGAGGAAGTGGCGGCGACCCGATCTTATGGTGGTGTGGTTGTTGTGAGAGAAGAGAGAGAAAATTGGTGGTGAGGGTGGCTTGTTAGAGTTGAGAGAGAAAATAAGGTGGTGGTTGAGTGGTGGTTGTTAGAGAAAAGAGAGTGTAGGTGAGGGTGGCTTAAGAGAGAAGAGAGAGAAAATATGGTGGTATGGGTGGTGGATATGGTTGTGAGGGAGGAGAGAGAATGTGTCTTAGTGTTATTATTGAGGGTTAATTAAGTTGGGTTAATAACTTAATAACATGCAGTTAATGTTTTAATTGGATTGAAGTAAGGGTCTTTTAGTAAATTTACTCAATAAATTTTACTACATAAGGAAACTTTTTTTTGTTGCACATAACTTGTAACCATGGTTCAAAAATGCGGTTTCGGGAACGGTTTCGATCGCGATCGCAATAACGGTAACGTATCGTGGAACGGAATTGATGCGGTTATCGCGGATGTGGTCACTAAATATTAGCTTTATAATTTTATATATTTATTAATATTATTACTCATAAATTTTAAAAATTAAATTTTTATATTATTTTCTTCTATTATTATAATAAGGAAATTTTGTTTTTTACCACCTCACAAAAACACGAAAATCTGTTTTACCACCTCCCAAAAAAAAAGTATTACTTTACCACCTCATAAAAATCACGAATATAGGTTTTACCACCACTTAACTGATTCCGTTTACAAATCCGTTAAGTGGGCCCATAAAGCCACGTGTCATGTTATTATTGGCCAAAAAAAGAAAAAAAAAGAAAAAAAATAAAAAACCCTAAAACTACCCAGCCACCACCACAGCGCCACCACCACGCCACCACCCAACCCACGACTGCCCCCCCCGAACCTACCACCGGCGGCGCGGCTCCTCCCCCTCCCTCTCCCAACCCACCTGAATGCCCCCTTCCCTCTCCCGCAACCGCAATCGACCCAAAAACCACCAACTCACAACCCTCAATGACCACGAATCCCCCCAAAACAGCCACGATTCCGGCCATTAATGGCCGAAATCGGCCGGTTAAGGCCACTCAGCCTTAAAGCCAGCTGATTTCGGCCATTAATGGCCGAAATCGTGACCGTAGTAGGGAAGGAGGGTTTTGGGTTTGGTGTTTTTTGGGGGTGTTACGGTTGCGGGAAAGGGAGGGGGAGGGTTTAGGTGGGTTGGGGCTGGTGGTGCGACGTGGGTGGTGGTTTCGGGGAGTGCCGTGGTGAGTTGGGGGGAAGGCAGCGGTGGCGCGGGGTGGCGCTGTGGTGGTGGCTGGAGTAGTTTTAGGTTTTTTTTTTTTTAAATTTCTCTTTTTTTTTGAACAAATAAAATGCTGACACGTGTTACCGTGGGCCACACTTAACGGAATTTTTGGATGGAAACTGTTAAGTGGTGGTAAAACCTATATTCGTGATTTTTATGAGGTGGTAAAGTAATACTTTTTTTTTGGGAGGTGGTAAAACAGATTTTCGTGTTTTTGTAAGGTGGTAAAAAACAAAATTTCCTTATAATAATTATAGTATTATTGGTACAATTCTTCTAAAATAAATTGTTTACTAAGGTAAATATTGGGTAACAACTTTAACACATAAAAGGGTAAAGACAATTTTGGTTAAAGTTAGTAGTCAAAAGGTCAAAAGGCAAAACAAGTGGTATTGAAAATGACACCTGTCCTATACCCATTTCCCTACTCCCCACC
Source organism: Chenopodium album (assembly GCF_948465745.1). Classification (NCBI taxonomy): domain Eukaryota; kingdom Viridiplantae; phylum Streptophyta; class Magnoliopsida; order Caryophyllales; family Amaranthaceae; genus Chenopodium; species Chenopodium album. Next base: position 15,684,191 of record NC_137843.1, read on the forward strand.
TTTTAGACAGCCCCACTCAAATAATAACACCCATTTCCTCTTCCTGCTCCTCTCTCTCTCCTCCCCCTCTTTCCTTCTTCACTCTCTGGTTTACAATGAAGACATGAAGTTCAAGAAAATTTCAAGTGATCTTTCGGGCGATTCATGAATAAATTGTCGTACGGGCCGATTTGGTCTGAAAATGCGGTGTATTTTAAAAACCCGCATCAAAACGCTAAATCTCGGTTCGGTAAAACAGAAAACCGATACAACTCGCCCGATACGTGATGGTGCGGCCACATTTTTGAACCCTGCTTGTAACATCCCAAAATGGCAAATGTTGCACATAATACGTAACGGAGGAAGTATAATTATAGATATTAAGTTGTGATTTGGTAAATGCGCTGTTGCAATTTTAAGAAAATAAAATAAAATAGGGAGTATATTCAATGATAGGCACAAAGTGCAGGCTTAATTGGTAATGTAAACCTCTATCACCAAATAGGTGGGCTTCTGGCTTCTAGGGTTCATTAAGAACAAACTGTAATTAAAAATTTTTTTTTTTAAAAAAAAAGGGTTAATATTTTGCATTAGAGTAGCTAGTGCAAAATTTTTAAAAGAGTGGGCAGCACGGTTCTCGTTCGCAATGATGATGTGCGGAAAGATTCCGACATACCCAAGGTTATAAAATTTATGAATGACATGTACATAAGCTTTATCAGTCGCTGTAATTACTACTTAGTAACTACTATGATTAATCTAGCAATGTTCACATAAATTGTTTTCTTCTTATGCTCCAGAGGTCCTAATCTCTCAAAATGTTTCTTGATTTTGTAGATAAATCATTGCATGGTATTGTGAGGGCATTCGATGCTTAATATACTTAGTTGCTTATCGATGGTTCTTTGTAGGTTCTTTCTAATATGCTTCATATGTATACATGTCAGACTTATCCCAAAACAATTGCATGTTCCACTTTGTTTCTATATTCTCTCTTAGTCTCTTTACCTTGCAATCTACTGTCAGCTCCCTTAGGAGAGGGAAAAACCGGTTTAACAAAACTTGGTAGTTGAGCATCCTACATGAAGACATAAGACTATTTGATAGCACAAATCAGTTTATAACTGATGAAATTAATAGGACTGTCATTAAATGATCTAATACCACAAGTATTAAATATTTAGCACCCTACCAAAAGCAACAAGGTTTTGTGAAGCTTCATAATCATTATATACTTATAAAAGAGAATTACAAAACGCAGCTGACAGCATAAGCAACTAAAAGCAGTAAAGCACCTAGCTTGGTTATAGAAAGAACAGTTAAAAGGAGAAGCAGTGACACACACACCTGTATTTCTGAAAGAATGCATCCATGCATTGCCATGACCATGAAAGCACAATGTCTCAGAGCACCACTGACTTTAACATAGTTTTCCCATGGATAATTAAATGACTTGTAAGGGCCATGTGGAGGCTCCCATGTCGCAAAACCTAGCTGAAACAGAATGTATTTTTGTGGTTAAAGCAAACCATTCTGACAAATTATAAAATAAAAATAAAAATAAAAATAAAAAAGTAAATAGTGAAAGCACTAAAAATCAAAATACCAAAGATTCCTCTTGGCTTGTAGACTGGAGAGCTGCTCTGTAACCACCATACATAGGATCATCATAAACTTGGTATGTAAGAATTTTTGAAGGGATTTTATCATATGCAACACAGCGCAAGTACCCGTCAACACAGCCTACAAAAGAGTATGATCTTGTTTCAGGAGCAGGTCAAATCACAGGAACTAATCAGGCACTTGTTTTTACTCCACCTGCCCCGCCCCCCCGGGACCCAAAAAAAAAGGAAAGGTAGTGAATTGTGGTCAAACCTTCCAATGAAGTAGCAACACCTTTGAAATTTTTAACAACCAGCTTGTGAAGATCCTCACCCGCCCAGATAGGATAAATACAGATGTTGACGAGAGAAGCCATGCCAGCCCCAATTGCAATAAGTAATAACCGAAAATATGCTGTCCGGAGAAAGTTTGATGTTTTATTTCCAGTCACCAGTACTAAACAAAAAGTCAATAGAAATACCCTGAACCCATACTCGTAAGGTTTCAACTTGGGGTATAATTTAACATAAGTCACACAAAATCCTGAACATCAAAAGATCATAACAGCCAGGTTAGTATGATATTAATCATGAAAAAGACAGGCATTAAATTAGTCATATTACAATCACGAGTGGACGGACACAGATAATAGCAATAAGAAGTAAACAGAATTTCATCTTTCGTAAGCTCTAATTAAATTTACAATAATATGAAGTTAAACTAAAATGCTGACCTCCAACAAATAGAGTAGCTATAATGAATGCTTCTTTGAATTCTCCAACATGAATGGCTACTTCTGCTATCCCTAAAGCAATTGCACCAGCAGACAGAGTTCCAATAGCACGGTTACAACCTTTACTGAGAGATGCTCCTACAGAAGAATAAACAAACTGTCATATAGAGTGAAAGATGAGTACAGCAAAAAAAAAAAAAAAAAAAAAAAAAAAAAAAAAAAAAAAAAAAACATGTAAAGAACCCTGCTTCACACATCAAAGAAACTTAAACCCTAAACTAGAAATCTAAAATCATCGCAAACAACAATCATAGGTCCATAAATTTGATCAATAATAAACCTGAGCTCATTTCACAAAAATATACAAAGAAAGTACAGGCTAAGATCTCTTTGTTGAAAAAGAAATATAACAGTTCATTCCATCACTTTCGTTGTTTTTGTTCAGTTTTACCTATATACAGCCTGAGAATTGAAATGGGCCAAAAAATAATACTAATTTCGACTGAAAAACCAATACTCTCTAGTCTCTCCATTCCACAATAAGCATTTTTTGCGATAGTATGTACAAAACTACAAACCAAGATGGTTAGTATTGCATAGATTTGCATTCTATTTCCGAATTCACCAGTAACATTGCATTAAATTTTAAAACTAACTTTTGATAAGCATTAACATTCAAAATAGACTAGCACAGTTACAGTAAAAATCACCAAATTAAACAGCGCAGTACAACACTAAAATCAAAACATCAACCACAAATGCACACAGCTACACTACATTCAAAACAAACTAGCACAATTAAATAGCCCCAATCAAACAGAACAACATGCCACTGATACGGCTATTGGTAATGACTATTCGTCTGAAAGAGAAGGCGAAGAAAAAAGTTAGACAAGAAGAACCAAGGATAAGATGGTGGACCCTAAGGGATGCAAAAGCTAAGGTTTTTACAGAAAAGGTAATTGAAGAAGCGGATTGGGATGGAGAGGTGGATCCGGACATGACCTGGTTACGAATGAAGAACTGTTTCCTAAGAGTGGCCAAAGAGGTCTTAGGGGAAGTAAGGGGAAGAACTTCGGTACAGAGAGATACTTCGTGGTGGAATGAAGAGGTGAAAGCAGTAATTAAGCAAAAAAGGGAATGCTATCAAGCCTTAGGAAAATGTAGGAGTGATGAAACCTTTGCAGCGTATAAGGAGGCTAAGAGTAAGGCAAAGGCAGCTGTTCGCCAAGCAAAAGAAAAGGCATATCAGGAGGTTTATGAAAAGCTTGATTCCAAGGAGGGAGAAAGGATCATTTATAAGATGGCAAAGAGAAGACAAGAGGCAAGGAAGGATATTGGCATGGTGAAGTGTGTCAAAGATAAGAACCAAATGGTCCTAGTGCAAGAGGAGGGCATCAAGGACAGGTGGAAGGGGTACTTCGATGAATTATTTAATGGAAGTAATGGAGTTGTGATAGGAGATACCTCTATGAGTGATGAAGAAATCAACATGGAGTATGTGCGAAGGATTAGGAGAGTAGAGGTGGAGATTGCACTGAGGAAGATGAAACCTAAGAAGGCGGTTGGCCCTGATGGGGTACCGATAGAGGTGTGGAGGTGTTTGGGTAAGATTGGTATTGATTGGTTAACAAACCTTTTCAACAAGATATGGACGGCTACAAGGATCCCACAAGATTGGAGGAAGAGCACCTTGGTCCCGGTTTATAAAAACAAAGGAGACGCTCAAGATTGTTCTAACTATCGAGGAATTAAGCTTATGAGCCATACTATGAAGTTGTGGGAAAGGGTGATTGAACAAAGGTTGAGGGCATGCACAAGCATTTCAGATAACCAATTTGGTTTTATGCCTGGGAGATCTACTATGGAGGCAATCCATTTGATAAGACAAATGATGGAGTTTTATAGGGTAAAGAAGAAAGATCTTCATATGGTCTTTATTGATTTAGAGAAGGCATATGACAAGGTGCCAAGAGAGATACTTTGGTGGGCAATGTTGAAGAAAGGTATCCCACGAAGGTATGTAGACCTAGTTAAGGATATGTATCGGGATGTGTCAACAAATGTGAGGACATGCGGAGGGTTGACAAAAGATTTCCCTATTACAATCGGATTGCATCAAGGGTCTGCATTAAGCCCTTTTCTTTTTGCAACGGTTCTAGACGAATTAACTAGACCAATTCAAGATGAGGTTCCATGGTGTATGCTGTTCGCAGATGATATCGTTTTGGTGGATGAGACTAAGGATGGGGTTAATGTCAAGTTGGAGCAATGGAGGCAAAGGTTGGAATCTAGAGGGTTTAAGCTAAGTCGGAGTAAGACTGAATATTTGGTATGTCGTTTTGGCACTCAGAGGGGGACAAGCAATGAAGTGGTGAGTTTGGATGGAAAGGATTTGACCATGAGTGAATGTTTTAAGTACCTAGGGTCGATCATCCAGAAGAATGGTGACATTGATCAAGACGTGACCCACAGGATTAAGTCAGGGTGGCTTAAATGGAGAGCGGCCACGGGAGTGCTATGCGACCGCAGCATTCCCTTAAAGTTGAAGGGAAAATTCTACAGGACTGCCATAAGACCAGTGTTGCTCTATGGTACAGAATGTTGGGCTTCTAAGAAAGAGCATATTAAAAAGATGGAGGTTACGGAAATGCGCATGTTAAGGTGGATGTGTGGAAACACTTTAAGAGATAGAATCAGAAATGAGGTTATTCGCAAGAAAGTAGGTGTGGCGGGCATTGTAGATAAATTAAGGGAAAATCGTCTGCGTTGGTTTGGACATGTAAGACGGAGACCCGAGGGTGCACCGGTGCGAAGAGTGGAAGAGTGGGACCATGGAGGGATTAAACGAGGAAGAGGGAGACCAAAGATGACTTGGTTGGAAGGAGTGAGGAAGGATATGAAGTGCATGGATTTACGTGAGGATGAAGTTTGGGATCGTAAGGGATGGAGGAGAAAGATTTATGTTGATGACTACACGGAATAATCAAATTTGGTTCATGTTAGCCGACCCCACTTTTGGGATTAAGGCTTTGATTGATTGATTGATTGATTGATGTCTACATTACATTAGAAACAGACTAGCACAGTTAAAATCGCCAAATCATACAGAACAACATGCCACAAAAATAAACAAATTACTGCATACCTACACTAAGCAGACTCACACAATTAAAATCGCTCACATTAAACAGAACAGCATACCACTGAAATACGACATACCTGCACTATAATCAAAACAGACTAGCACAGTTAAAATCACTCAAATTTAACAAAACAACATACCAGTGAAAGCCGAAAGTAAACAAAAGCCGACATGCCTATACTATATTCGAAACAGACTAGCACAGTTGAAATCGCCCACATACAAAGTATTAAACAAAACAACATACCACTAACAAAACGTAAAAACAACGGCATACTTACTCTACATTTAAAACACAGTTAAAATCATCCTAATCAAACAGAACAACATACAACTGAATTACATAACTAAACAACATACCTACACTATATTCGAAACAGACTAGCTCAGTTAAAATCGCCCATATACGAAGTATTAAACAAAACGTAAAACTTACACTACATTTGAAACACAGTTAAAATCATACTTATCAAACAGAACAAAATACAGCTGAATTACATAAATAAACGCCAACATACCTACACTATATTCGAAACAAACGACAACGGTTAAAATCGCCCAAATTGCATATTGACTAACATCTTTTAGAGGTCCCGTCAAAAAAATGAGCAAAGAAACCAAAACCAAACACAACCCCATTTTCGCCGAGAAGAAGACTTTTCGAGGGTCTGATCTTCCCATTTCATATAAATTAACCCAGAAATCTTTGAACCCATTAACAAAACCCGAAAACCCATCACAAATACACCGATAAAACCCGACTTTGGCCCGATTACAAATTGATCGGAAACACCCAGAATCGTTTAGGTCAGTTTCTGCATCCGAAGTCGAAAACCCGAATTCATTATACCCTTTTCGAGAGAGCAATCTCTCTTTACTTCTCTCCATGAAACTCTGCCTCAATGATCCGAATTTTGCCGCCATTTTAAAGGGTAATTTGTGAAACCTAAATTGTCCTTTGAATAGTCGTGATAATGAAATTGAACAAAAGGAAGATGATTGAGATGATAAATTGGAGATTAAGCATTACCAAGAGACAAATTAATTTGAGTTTAATACAATTTTAATGGGATTAAATTCAAAAAATCGGACTTTGTAAAAAAAAATGAAGGGGTCGTGAAGAAGACGTGCTGAATTTAGGGAGGAGAGAGATGATGAATTGATGATGAAAGAGTTGAGGAAGGAGGGAGTTTCAAAGTTAATTATGCCAGAAATTTATAATTATTGATTGATTATTTGATGTGAGAGAGAAATTTCAATCAGAGATCTCATCAGATTTTACAGCACTTTGATGACTGATTTGTTTGTTTTTGTCTTTTATGTTGATTATTTTTATTTTTATTTTTTTTTAAATAATGGAGAAAAGAGTACGAGTACTAAAAAAGGTTGGAAGTTGGAAGAAGAAGTTAGAATAGGAGGTAAATTAGTTTTGGACTTTTGGCCTATTTGGGGTCGGATTGAAATTTTCAATTTGGATTTGATATGGACAAGGAGTTTTTCCTTTGGACTTGTTACGAAATTACAATGTCGGCTGAATTAAGTTTCGATAAGGTACTTTTGAATTCGGTTTAAGTTTGTTTCAATTGATGCTTTTACTATTTAATTTTGGCAAATTTATAAAGTTTGTTCTAGTGTAATTTAATTAACACAAAGTTTTATATGTGGCTGGCCGCACCGTACGACCAGCCACAATATAATTGTTATTTTTTTTTTTTAATTCTTCTTCTCTTTCTTCTCTTTCTTCTCTATCTCCTCTTTCTCTCTCCTCTTTTAATTTCTTCCTCTCCAATTAGCCACCCATATCACCCCCTTCACCAAGCTATCTCCTCTTTCTCTCTCCTCCTTTCTCCAAAAAAGGGCAGCATACTTGCAAAACAAACCACCTGCAATTACAAAGGAAGAACGCAATTACAAAGGAAGAACGCGACGTACTCCGTGAGCTCCTCGTACTCCGTCGTCGAAAACAACTTAAAGGTTTTTAAGGCCAAATTCGACCATCTAGATCTAGAGTTTTCATGGTCGAATTTGGCCTTTTTAGCCACATTTGAAGTAAAATTCGAAGCCATTGTTAATTTTAAAGGTATTTGTTCGATTTAATTTCTTTTTAACGATTTGGTTGTGGGTTCGGTTGGATCTATGTTTGTTTATGGGTTTGGTGTATGGTGGTGGTGGTGGCATGGCGTATTGGGGATGGGACTAGTGGCGTTTTGGGGGTGGTGGTGGGTCAAGGGTTACTAGGTCGGGAGTTACTTAAGGGGTTACTAGATGGGTAGGTCGGGGGTTACTTAAGGGGTTACTAGATAGGTTACTTAAGTGGGGTTACTTGGGGGGTTACTTAGGAGGTTATTTAAGTGAGGTTACTTGAGGGGTTAATGGAGGGGTTACTTGAGGGGTTAATGGAGGGGTTACTTAAGGGGTTACTAAGTCGGAGGGGTTACTTGGTCCGGTCAGGGGTTACTAAGTCGGAGGGGTTACTTAAGGGGTTACTAGATGGGTTACTTGAAGGGTTACTTGGTCCGATCAGCGGTTACTAAGTCCGGTCAGGGGTTTCTTAGTTGGAGGGGTTACTAGGTTGGTGGGATTACTTTGTCATTTGCTGATTTGGCACCCTGTCGCATGGTGCGGCCAGCCGCATCGAAAACGCACTGTTTAATTAAAAAGATTTGCATGATCTAGTAAAAGTATCAACATAAATAAGGATTCTTATCATCTAAACAAACATTGTTGAACAAATTACATTAATTATACATTGGTTAGAATTATATGACCGTGTATATCTGATATGTCCATTTTATATAGTGATTTACCCCCGTCCCTTGGTCATAATTAGTAGTGTTTTTGGCTCTTTCGAGTCACTTTTATTACTAATTGGTGTTTTCTAGTGTTTTCGTAGTTTTGGTTGAGTTTTGTAGGAAATTGCGTTTTGGAGCATTTTCCCGAATTTTCGAGTAGCGACTACGAGCATTGGAGGTGCACGGCCATTGATTGAAGCCCAAGGCCGGTTAGAAGAAGCGAATCGGTGATTAAGGGCTCGGTGTTGGGAATCCCGAGGCGTTTGGACCGAGTTCAAAGACCCAAGGAGGAAATCCGATTGGGCTTAGGAGTAAAGGCCCAATCAAAGTCCATTATTGGTGCTTAAGAGCTCCGCCCGGGGCCATAAGGCCTCGCCTGAAGGCGCGCCCGGCCGGGCGGGGCGAGCAAAGAAGAGAAGAACATCTCGCCCGGAGCACGCGCCCGACCGGGCGCGAGAGGTGATTTTAGCAACAAAAAGGCGGGCCCGGCCGGGCGGTATGGCGCCCGACCGGGCGCGAGTTTTAGGGGGTTTGTTTAAGCTCCGATTAGTTTCGTTTGGCGTAGAATTTCCTTGCTTAGTATTTGGATGTAATTGATTTAGGTAAGTTTAGGACTTCTTTTACACACACTTACTACTTTTCTCTCTCTACTTAGATTTTCTCTCTCAAAACCTTTACTCTTTCTCTTGTTCTTAAACTCCGTTTGTAATTCCGTCGATTCGGTACGATTTCTGTTTTATTAATTTCAGTATTTTTATTCTTTCAATTCCTTATGACTTGTTTAATTGCTTTGTTTAGTTTATTTCTAATCATGTCTGAGTAGTTTACTTTCTAGGGTTTATGGGGATCTAATAAATAATATGAAGGGGTAAATTATGATTGATGATTGTTAATGCTTAATTAATTTCCTATTGATTGATTTAATGCTATGCAATTAGATTAGGCCTGATTTAATTGTATGAGTTTGGCAATATTGATTCGAGATTCGAGAGATGAGAATTAATGTTTAGGCCTAGTTTCAATAGGCAGACTAATTTATAAATGGTTAAGTTGAGATTCGAGAGATGAGATTTAATACCGGTAAATTAACTCTATGATTGTAATACGTAGCGAAGGCCCTTTATGATCTGATTAATTGATGCGTTAATGGTTGCTTATTATGTTTTACCCTGGAATGTTGTCTATTAGTGAACCTGTGCCCTAGGTCTTTTAATATTTGATTTTCCCTATTTTATTCTCCCTACTCATATTCTTCGTAGTATAGATCTTTAATAACAACAAATTATTACTTAATAATTTAGATTACTTTTAATTAATTAGGAATAAATTGACTTTTTTCCCTGTGGTTCGACCCTTCTTCCCTATCTACTTTTGTTAGAGGATTTAGGTAATATTTTTGATTAGGGGATACGACTTTACCCTGTCAATATCTTATTTGGGTGGGTTACTTATTAATTTCACAATCTACTGACTAATGGTAACTTATATTATTGAAATTTCACACACCTCCGCTAAGTATTACTTGCAACTTAGGAGTATTATTTGTGGTATATAGGATACTCCTCCATCATTTAGTTAAATTCCTATTTCTTTAGGAATCTAATTAAAGGATAGAGGGAGTATTCAAAAATTACAACTAATAATTAATGGAGATAGTATAAAAAAAAAGTCATGTATAGTATATCCCACTTGCTTTTTCCAAACTTTACCTAGGTTTTCGTTCTAATTCATTTGATTGCAAGTAATCAAACTGATGGTAAATAAATAAGCAAGTATATTGTCCCTTTATTCCTATTTAATGTTAGATGATGATTTAATTGTACTATGATTTAATTAATCCGATTATGGGAACAAGCTCAAAAAATACTATATTTCATTCCTAAGTTGGCCCAATTTACTAGACTCTTGATCCACAAACTTTAGTTCGCCTAATTTTCTTGTCCCTTATCCAAAATGTAGCTCGATAAATTCACAAACCTTCCATGAACAACACGATATTTGGGTAGCCCTTTGGAAAAGCTTTCATACGATATATTATAAAATAATTCCAATTTATATTAAAAAAAGATATGGGTTAAAATCGACCTTAAACTGGACACATATGCACTCTTTGGAACATGTCTCAAAATCTACCAATGATATTGACCTAGTTTCAATTGTTTTGAAAAGTATAGTTTTGTAGCTTCCCAACAATATGTTATAAACTCTTATAATCCCAATTTCAAGTTCATAAAATAGGTTGCGCTGACACTAAATAATATAAGAGTTTAAGCATTTGAGGTGAGAGGTTCATTAGAATTGATTAATTGAATTACCCCCTTCCTTATTCCATTATCTTCTTCCATTTTTGCTATAGATACTCCTTTTCACCTTGATTTCTTCATTAGAAAACCCTTCTAATTACAATATTGGCCAAAAATCCTAATTTTATCTCTTTCTTTAACATTCTAAGCTAAACTCCTTCAAAAATACCTCCAAGTTACTACAAGTATTATTTTAAGCAAATTCATGGGTCGTTTAGTGATCACTTTGACCTTAGCAATCTAGTAACTATTTTTGGGGACCTTATTTTTAAAACACATTAATTCTATTATAAAATCTTCCCTCTTCAATAAATCTTTTTAAAAATACTTAACTAATGTTAATAGTTAAATAATTACACACTTAAAAAAAAATTACACACTTAATTATTTATCTTAGTCATTATAATTAACTAATCTAATATGTATATTCATGTCTGATTGATAATCCTCATGTATGATTTGTATTTTATTCTGTATTATGCATATTTGCCTTTTTATTCTTTTTTTCCATGATTAAATTTATAATGGAAAATGGATTCAAGACCTATTATGTGAAACACATCAAATCCCAAGTTAGTTTTGAACTACTAGTTTAGGTAAATAATACTGCCTCCGTTAATTATTATGTGCAACTTTGGAATATTTTATATCTCATAAATAATACCCCAAAGTTGCACATAATAATTAACGAAAGTGGTAATAATAGTAGTAATAGTAACAATAATAATTAGTAGTAGTAGTAATAATAATAATAATAATAATAATAATAATAATAATAATAATAATAAGAAGAAGAATAATAATAATAATAATAATAAACAAAGTGATCAACTTTAGTTACAAATTTTATACTCCAACCAGAAATGATAAGTGTTTGAAATTATACTCAAACCTATAATGATAAGTAAATTAACAATCAATCACGAGGTAACTATTAGTTAAACCAACCTAAAATGATTCTTTTTTTTTTTTTTTTTTTTTTTTTTGACGGGTTTTCTTATTTGCGTTCTTTAGGGTTTATTTTAATCAATTTTATGTATTGTTATGAAATTGCAGTTAATTGATAGACTAGCCTCTCGTGAATTATCCCTCTAGCCTTTCTCAATTTTTATCACGATTGTCTAACGGAAGCCTATGCATGGATTGCATTTCTTCCCAATACCTTTTTTTGTTGCCTCAACATTAGATCTAAATATTTTTACAAATATCCCTTTTATTTTTTTTTTTTTTTTTTTTGTTGCACTATTTCCTACTTGTGCCTTTATAGATAGTTACTTTATGCACCAAACTAGAGCTGTCAATTTGGGTAAACGGGTTGGGTTTGGGTCTAGTAAGTGTGAGTCAGGTCAATTCAAGTCGGGTCAATTCGGGTTAATGTCATAACCTATGCGGGTCGGGTTCGGGTTGGGTCATGCTTAAGTCGGGTCACGTCGGGTCATATATCTTATCGGGTTTAGGTTGGGTTACATTCGGGTTGGGTGAATAATAGGTCGGGTTTAATTCGGGTTTTCACGGGTTAACACAAGTTAGGGTCATTCTCGGTTCGGTTCAAGTCAATAATTTGCGAGTTATAATCAGGTCGAGTCATTCTCGGGTTTAAGTCGGGTTTGGTTCAAGTTTATAATTTGCAGGTTAAATTCAGGTCGGGTCATTTTCAAGTCGGGTCATTCTTGGGTTCAAGTCGGGTTCGGTTCAAGTCAATAATTTGCGAGTTCAGTTCAAGTAAAGACAAAATACTTTTCAATATTAACATAGAGTAGTTTTACCCTTACGAAATTATGACTTTACAAGTAGATTACAATATAAATAACATATATCTTTATTTAGCTAGTCAATATCTACAGTAATAAAATGTATAAAATAATAAGTCGAATTGATTTCGGGTCGGGTCAATAACAAGTCGTGTTGATTTCGGGTCAGGTTTGTAACATATCGAGTTGATAAATTTCAAGTCGGTCAGTAACAAGTCGGGTAAAATTTTGGTCGAGTTGAATCCAGGTCGGGTTAGTAAAAGATCGGGTTAAATTTGGGTTTTGACGGGTTAAAACGGGTTTGGGTCCATTTCGATTCAGGTCGGGTTCGATTCAAGTAAATAATTTACGAGTTACATTCGAGTCGGGTCATCTCTAGTCGGTTCATGTTCGGGTTCGGGTCTCAAATATCCGAGTTAACTCGGGTTTAGGGTTGGTTTCAGGTCGGGTCAGATCGGGTTCAGGTCACCATTTTTTCGAATTTAAACGAGTTGGTTAATAATCGGGTTCGGGTTGATATTTCGGATCGGATCAGCTTTTGACAGCTCTAACTACAATGTAATATCTCAATCATTCTTCAAAAATAATGTAATATCTCAATCATAATAAATGGTCTTGAAGGTTGGCTGTTAAATATCAATTAGCTCATATTGTTGATTGGATTTATACTAGTACTACTTGTACTAGTATTGGCAGATGGGCTGACCCAATTAGGCCCTTATTCCCATTTTCTCACCTCATCCATTGTAAAAAAAAAAAAAAAATCCATATTTTTGTAAGTGCCTCAATTAGCACATATGTCAAATTGCGAACGCAAAATTTGATCAATGATATCTTTTATTATCAATAAAAATATTTGTAGTCTAAAAATTATGTTTGGAAATTAAATAGTGATATACTAGATTAATCCTCTGCGATGCACGATTTTAAAATAAGAATTGAATTATAGACTTTTAACACGTAATGAAAGAAAATAACTTCCTCATTTTTCCTAACTAATTTCTAATTAAATATGTATATACAATTCCCGAAAGTGTATAATTTTCATATTTAATTAAGAAATTTCTATTAATTCTATTGTTAACAACTCGTAAATAACTAAATAGCATAATATGTGTACAAAACTCAAAATTTAAAATTTAAAAATTCAAATGGAATATATTTTCAAAGCTATGTTAAATAGGGTAGTTTAAAAGGAAAAAAAAAAATGACATCATCCTTGCATTTTGGAGGGAAAAAATTAAATAAAAAAGTGACACGTAAACAATGATGACATCAGCGGTAGTTATTTTAGTATATATATAGATAGAAGTATAATAAGTACGTACATGACTATTTTTTTTTAAAATCTTATATACGCAGTATAAATCACAAATAGTTGTTAAAAGTATTTGTGAATATGTAAAATCTGATATCATTTTTGTTTCACAGGTTTGAGAATGAAGTTTGGGAATAGACCTAAAATTAAATGCCCTCTATTTCCAATAAAATAATGCCATTAATGAATAATTAGGCGAAGAAATTTTATTGAGGATATTTATGAGAATTTATACTTCATCGGCCATCTTCTAATCGCAATGATGAATTTCTTCAACTAAGGCCTTGTTCTTTAGAGCTGTTCTACTCTGCTCTGATCTATTAAAATTTGCTCTGCTCTACTCTACTCTGCAGTGTGTGGAAGCCCTACTCTGCTCTGTCTATGTTTGAAATTTGCTCTACTCTGCCCAGAAGCTCAAAAGAACTGGACATAATTCGTCTTAACTTTTAATATATAGTTTCAAAATATTAGGACGTACAATTTTATAAAAATATAATTGAAAATATTAATGGTGTAATGTAAGCGTAAATTGTTCAATAACTAATTTTGACTTCTCATTCCAAATTAACCCCATTTGATAACCCCGACATATCCAAAAGTGACTTGATTCAATTGTTGACTTGCATTGATGCAATACTACCATGTACTCCGTATTATTTAAATTTTTATAATAGCTCAAACTTGAAATAGACCCGACCTAACCCAACCTGTCTTACCGTCCCGAATTGACATCAATCCCAAGGCACGTACCAAGCAAACACCTTGCTAAAGAAAAAACCAGACTGTAAAGGGTAATTGAAGCTGAAGAAGCCTGAAAGTTAAAGCAAAACTTAGTTTGATCTCCAAAGTAATAAAAAAAAATGGAGATATTTGGTATGGACTTTGGGTGTGTAATTGGATCGCTCCGCCATGGTCAAATTCCAGCAAAAGATTGCTTGCTTCCTCTTATTTCTAAGCTACTTGGTTATTGTATCGTTGCCGCTTCCACCACTGTCAAGATCCCTCAGGTTTTCTATTTCATCTTAATTTTAGTTTTTTTTTTTTTTTTTTTGGCAAATTATGACATTAAAAGCCCTAATTTGTTGTCAATTGATATAATTCGTCCAATTCTTTTGTAATTATTATCGAATTATTCAATGAATTCCCTTTTTAAGCGGAATTCTGCATGAATGGTCTTCTTCTCCATGATTATGCGGTTGTTTGTTGGTTGTTTAACCTACAAAAAGTATCAATTGTTGTTGTTGTTGTTTTTTTTTTTCTTTCTAAATTTAAACAATTTAACCAGTAAGAAGCATTATTTTGTGATGAATGTTGGTATAATTGATTTTTTGCACCCCAAGTATTCATTTTTTAAATGTCGTAATCTGTTTTTGGAGTGTTGAAATGAAATTATCTCTCTTTGTGATCGCAATTGCCGGTTTTGGTGTTTATTGGTGGATTCAAATTGAAGAATTTTCCGTTTAAGTTGAGTTTCGGTTTGGAATTTAATTATGGGCATTGTACATTGATGATAGTTTTTGGTACACTTGATAAATAAATAATAGAAATGGTAAGTAATGAACTTGCATATTACCAAGTTAAAGTTTTTTCCTTGTCTATTTTCGTTACTCCGTACCATTTATAACCAGTGGTACTGGTATCATCCAGAGATGTAAATATGAGTGATAGTAAAGTCAAAAAGAAAATTCGTATTTGATGCTTCCTCTATCCGTTAAAGTTTTTCCCTCGTCAATTTTCACTGCATTAAGAATTGTTTGAGTGGCTAGGTAGATTTGTTGTTTAGTACGTGCCGTAGTAAATAAGGTAGAGAAGAATTGTGAAGACCAAGCTAATTAAAATGGGAATGGGGCTATCTATTAGGGATGACCCAATAAGGGAAATGGAGCAATTTTTAAGGATGGAGAGAGTAGTAAAGACAAACTCCCATACACATTCACAGGTTCACAAGTTCCATGTAAATTGAAGAAAAAGTTATTAATCTTGTTATACTTTACTTAGCTTACTTTCTGCTCATAGTTTGTCATTGACTTGCCAATAATTTTTCTTTAAAAATTTTCAAGGCATTTCGAAGTTCTCTGGCAGACATGAACACTCTTATTTTACGACGTAATTCTTTCACACTAATTGTTTCCAAAGCTTTAGATTGCTATAAAATTAATTCTATCTAATATATGGCAGATATTGAAGATCTTGGAACACAAAAGTGTAAGAGGGCTTAGTGTGGCAGCTTTTGAGCTTGAAGTTATTGGTTACACAATTTCTCTAGCATATTGCCTCCATAAAGGCCTCCCCTTTTCAGCCTTTGGGGAATATGCATTTCTATTGGTGCAAGGTACATAATATAACTTCACATAGAATTTTAAAACTCTCCCTTGATCGACTTATCTCCACTTTCTAACCTAAATATAATCATTATTCAGTGAAAGTTGTTTATCCAACTCATGTTCTTACATGTTAAACCCAACCAAAAGATATAATAGTACTAAGATGGGCAATCAACTAGGTAAAATATAATAGTATCAATATATAAATTGTTGATCTTGTTTTTGCCTCCTCGTAATTCGGGGCTTTTATATTTTGGCAGTTGGGGGGGGGGGGGCGTGGGTGGGTGGGAGGCTTTTCATATCAATATATGCATGTTTCATGTTTGTGCCCACTTGTTTTTTCCTTGCATCCATTGTAATTTCAGGAAGAACATTAGTTTTAGAGACTAAAGATGCTTACCCTTTGCTGCTTCGGATGACCTTTTATAAGTTATCATTTGACCCACTCTGTTTATGCTGCATCTATAGAGCTTGGGAGAATGTTGGTGCAATTTTATATTTTTTTTTAATGGTCGTTAGCCAAGTCTGTTTTTTCAGCTTTCATCTATTTCATAACTAGCATGTTACTAGTCTTACTGCATACAGCTCAAAGTCCCCATTAAACTTCTGATTAATATATATATCTTCTTGCAGCTATAATTCTCGTTGGGGTAATATATTACTTTTCACAGCCTGTGGGGACTTCAAGATGGATGAGGGCACTATTGTATCCTTTGCTTTGTGATCTGTAGAACATCTTTATCATCTAAAAAAAATCCCTCTTTCTTAACATTATTAATATAGATATTGTGGCTTGGCACCAACAATTCTGGCTGGTAAAATTGATCCCATGCTTTTTGAAGCTTTATATGTGAGTGAAATATTCTTTAATGATTCCACAATTTGTTTAAGAACTGCTGAATTGGATGTATATTGACAACTATATGGTATTGTTTTGAGCAATATGCCACCTTTTTGATTGTTACATACATACTCATTCTGGATCCATGTATCACAGGCATCACAACATGCAATATTTCTCTGTGCAAGGATTCCTCAAATATGGAAAAATTTCAGTGTAAGTTGAACTCTTGAACGTTGATGACTGTTGGATAATGAGGATGACAATTGACAAGTGTTTCTGTATTATGCATCTTTTATATATAAGAAAATTTGTCAAGAATAAACCAACCTTTGCGTGGTTAACTTAAAATAAGTCAACCTTTCAATTAACTCAAAATAAGTCGACTTTTAAGGGGTTTTTTCTTTTAGTAGGCCAAATGACCTACAACCTACCAAACAGGTCATTTTTTGTATAAAATTACTTTATTAAATCTAATTAAGTGTTTAACTATAATTATATTAAATAAAAAATTATAAACATTAAAAAAAAGAAAAAAAAACAAATCATATCCTTCAAAAAAAAAAAAAAGCCCAGCCATCCTTTTTCCCCCAACCATTGCCAACCCCTGCCAGTGGCCGACGCCGGCGACCACCTCCATCCCTTGTCGCCGGCAACTCCATTCCCCTCCCTTTCCCCCACTCATGACACCCTACTCCGTTAGTTTAACAATTTCCCATCCCCGTTGGCCGCTTCTCGACCCCTACCCTGACACGGCGACACCACCCATTTCCTCCTATCAGAAACTGCCCCCTCTCCCCGTCCCCCACCTTAATCGCCCCACTCCCCCTTCCCCACCTAGAAATGTAACCTCAAAACCCTAAACCCAACCCACGAAACCACCCTAAACGAGTTTGGGTGTCGTTTCAGGTGGTTTTTTGGGCTGGGTTTAGGGTTTTGGGGTTGGGGGCTGTTGAATTGGGGGCTGTTGAAGTGGGGGCTGTTGAATTGGGGGCTGTTGAAGTGGGGGCTGTTGAATCGTAACCAAGCAAAGGTTGGGGGCTGTTGAATTGGGGGAGGGGGGCTGATCAGGTTCTCAGGAAGGGGGAGGGAATGAGGGATGAATGGGAAACTCGGGTTGGGGAAGTGGGAATTGCGAAAGGGGTAGGGAGGGGGAGGAGGTGGGGTCGACGATCCCGTCGCCGGCGACGGGGGAAGGAAGCAGTCACCGGCCGCCGGCTGCTAGTGTGGGGGAGGGCCGGTGTGGGTGAGTGGAGGTGGCTGAGATTTTTTTTTAATTTTATTTATTTAATTGTTAATTATGATTCAAGATTTTTATTTAAAATTGTTAATTGAAAAAAGTTTTTATTTCATTAATTAATTAGAAAATGTATTTAAATTATTTTTTTTCAAAAAAAGGACCAACCGCATAATGACATGTGTCATGCTTTACCTTAACAAGCGGTTAACTTTTAATATAACAGGTATTGACTCATTTTGAGAAAATATATTACAAAAGTCGATTTATTCCGAGTTAATTCAAAAGTTGGCTTATTTTGAGCTAACCAAGCAAAGGTTGACTTATTTTTGACAAATTTTCCTTATATATATATATATATATATATATATATATATATATATATATATATATATATATATATATATATATATATATATATATATATATTATTTTCAGACTTGTCAATTTAAAACATTTTAAGGCATATTGAGGCAATTGGCTCTTGAAGCCTAGAATATTGTAATAGACTTATATTTACCAAAGTTAGCTGCACTAAACATTTGATATATAGAACTGGACTAAAAAAATTGACTCTTAGCTTCATAAAATACTTACAAGTGCAGTAATTTAGTTGGTGTTGGAAGACTCCTGTTTGCATCTCAAGTGCTTCTAATATATAGGGTGCCTTTATGTGAATTTCATTCGGATTTATGAATATTATGCTACATTTTGCCCCTTGTGGATGTGATTCTCCTGTCTCCACCCTATGATCTTCTGAGCCTAATCAAGGGGATCATAACTGGCTACCAGAGCACATCTACTGTGCTTTAATATACACGGTGTTGAACCAAGAATTTGCTACTTCTTTGGTGAAATAATTAGACCGGAATCGAGCAGGAACTGGAATACATGGTCAAATATCAACCCAATTGTTGAATTAATTGTTAAGTCAGAATATTCTGGAGAAATTAATTAATAACCCCGATAATATACCTGCTCATGCATATCTTTTCTATGATTTCATTGTTTCCGAAATTTTTGAATCCTTTTGGTGACAAGCCACTGTAGTACCTTTATTTTCCGAATATTAATTCTTGAATAAATATCTAGGTAAATGTTGTTCTTGACTATACTAGAGACAGGTCTTAATGTGACATTGACTTATGACCTTATGTTACAAAGCAACCTTTTATGCTGTTTGCTCTTGTTAGTAAGAGTCCATATAATGCTTATATATGGGCTTGACATTTTTGACAACTGTCTTCATTACTTGCAGAATAAATCTACGGGGGAACTCAGCTTTCTAACATGTTTTATGAACTTTGGAGGTTCCATGGGTGAGTAAATACATGATCTCATGCATCTCTTTTTATTTCACATTATTTGAGGTTCATTGTTCCATATCCTGATTACTGTTTGCTGTTTTGTAGTGAGAGTTTTTACCAGTAACCAGGAGAAAGCACCTACAAGTGGTATCCTTGCTCATATTATATTGTTGCATTGTTCTACGTATTTTGATAGTTATCAATTATACATACTTTTTGTCATCATCACCATCACCATCATCAACCCATCATTATTATTATTATTATTTTTATTTACTTTGTTAATGTGTTTGATGAAAAAGGCACTTCTTTATGAGTATTTCTTATTCTATCTTTCTCAACTTTGATTTGCATTCTTTTTAAAAAATAATTTTTATACTTCCTCCGTTTTATTAAATTACAACGTGGAGGGGATGCACAATATATAAGGAGAGGAAAGAGATAGAGAGAGATAAAAGGGGGCCCATGTGATGAGGAGAGAAGTAGAGAGAATCGGTCCAAATAAAGTATTGTTGAAATCAATTTGGAACTTTCCAAAAAGGAATAGATTGCAGTTAAAAAGAACGGAGGTAGTATATCACAAGGGTCTTTTGGTTATAACTGTCTTTAGTCTTTTGCAAGTGATTAGGGACAACGCTATAGATGGCTAGACCTAGTCAATCACCGTACCTTAGCTAAGCTTGGTGGATATTGGGCAGTTTGTAATGAGTTACAGAGGACTTCAGTCAAAATTACTGTCAAAACTCAAGACCTTTCACATTGTTTTCCCTGTAAATGTGGACTGCTGGGGAACCTTGGCCTAGGTTTTGACCTTTGACCTTTCAATGATTGATTCTTCATTTTGGATACGAAACATGCAAACTTTCCTTTAATTGCAGAGTTTGACACTATCTGGTGTCTAGCTCTCCATATGGTGGAGAACATTTTCATCCACTCGGAATTTCATGATGCTAGCCATAGCTGTTCGTGCAAGGAACACATCACTGTTTATCATAATACTTGGAAACTTTTGAAGGGCTTTGTATTCCCATTAAAATGCCATGTACGGAATCTGGATGTCTCCTTGAAGAACTGCTCTGTTACATTTTAGAGGGTACTTTCATATTGTTATGGATTTCTTTGGAAGAATTAATTGAACTTTAGTAGAGTTGTTCGGGATTTGGCTTAGTTTGATTAATTCATGTGGAAATGCTATCAAGGATGGCACATATTGGTTTCTATGGTAGTTAAAGTGCCTTTTTTTTTTTTTTTTTTTTTTTCCAATCCACAGTTTGTGATACTCATTTGAAATATCAGCAGGGCAGCGGATTATGTGAAGTCATGGTGTGATGGTTCACAGTGAATTTAAAGTACTTGTAGCTATCCTACAAATTTCTCTAGTGACTGTTATTGGTGACTAATGACTATGCCCTTGAACCCTCACATTTTCTTGGATTTCCATCCTTCTCATGCACCTATATTTTGTGGTTTGACAAGGTGTTACTTTGTGACTAGTTTGTGTTACCCATGATCAATTAACCAGCCTGGTTCGACTTTCATCTAGTTGTAGATATGGGAGTGGCATAATGTGGGCATGAAGTCACCAAGTGATATGGTGGCATTAGATCAAAGTTAAGGGAATAATGTTTGACTTCAAAGAAGGGGAAGAAGGATAATAGACTTATTTGGTCCATTAATTTTTATAGAGGATCTCCTTTAGAAGAAAAGAAATTTGGTGCGGATGTTTGGAAACCTAAACAACAAAGAGAATGAAGCAAGTGTTTGGGTCCTTTAGGTTGTTGGTGACCATGTTTCAAGGAACGTGCAAATCCAAGGTTTGGTTGACATTTTGGTTTCCAAGCACTCTTGGGGATAAAATTGGGAGCTTTCTTTTATGTTAGGACTTTTTGGTTTTTCCTATCCGGATTCCATGCTAAGAGAAGGCAAAACCAACTCAAAATTGCCAAACTTCTATCAGGTGCTTAAAGTGAAGGCTTTTGAAATGTGTGGTGCAAAGATGGTTCACCAATTATTTTGAGGATGGCACATCAAATTTAGTAAGCTTTGAGAGAGGAGAAAGGTTATGAGGAAGGGGGAAGAGGAAAAGCAAAAGAGAGACGGTAGCAGTGTGGTGAGGAAGGGGAGGATGGGTGCTTCCCCTGCTTGTTTGTTGTTGCAGGAGAAATGTAGGAAAGCCTTATGATGCATCAAATATATATAGATGTGAAATCGATTTTACAGATGTAGAATATATCAAGGAAGAATCCAGGGATAGTGTTACGATTGTATAGTTTGTTTTTCCACGGTCTTTGTAAATTTGCAACGTACTAGTATCACTGTAACTATGCTGCCTTTTTCATCTGGAAATTTGTTTAATTAATTCCTTGACTCTGTTTTAGTTGTGATGGGCTCTGTCCTCGGTGCTGTAACGAATGGTACCTTGTTAAGCCAGATAATTATATACAAGAAGTCTGACAAGAAGAAAGATAAGAAGGTTGAGTAAAGAAAGTCTCTGTTTCTGAGACTGCTTCGCCGTGGCTGTAAAATCTCCATGTCACGTTATATATCCTTTTTTGTATAATTTTTTCCATATAGTGTGCAGCAACTAAACGAAAATTATGTTTTGTAAGCAACTCTGGCAGTCTGGAAGTTTCAATCTGTAGATTTTATTACATTTATACAGACAGCATGGAAGGCAATCTGATACTAGTGACAAAAATGTTACTGATTCAAAAGATGAGCAAGATGTACTTTTATTCTGCGATTAACACTGTGTTGATTGTTACTGATGAATGCATGCTTTTTCATTGTCTCTATATCACTGAGAGCGATCTTACAAATCCTATACCTTAAAACTAAATGAATAATGAATTAGTTATCGATCATGAATTCATGATAACTGATTTTCCAGCATTACATATCCGATCATTCAATGATCTTCATACTTCAGTTTCTACTAGACCTTGGTGGTATGCCGGTTTGTCCCACGTGGCATACGTGAGAGGAAAAGGTCAGGGCAAAGCAACTTCACAAATTATATGTAGGAATGCACCAAGATGTCTTCCATCAATCTCTCAATACTGTTTTACAGTCAGTGTGAGGCTACAGAGGAATCAGAGGGAGGTTACAAAAAAAAAAAAAAAAAAAGAGAATTTGAAACATTTTATCAGCAATTCTCAAGGATCATGAATATCATTGATAAATTATTACATCGGAGTTCACTAAAAAATGTATAGAGGAAAACTCAAGGATCTAAACTCTCATCTCAAGTTAATCTCCTAAGCAATCATTCAAGCAGCTCTTCAACTACCTCTTCTTTCAGACAAAGAAGATAAGCAAGCAAGCCAACTACCGGTATGTACCTAGCGTATTTTACAAACGTAAGTCTGTCTTCCGCAACGTTTAGTAGGTTTTCACCGATCAACCAAGGCTGAAAAATCGTATAAAGAACAATATCCTAGCTAAAAGCATAAGCGAGCCTCTCGGATCCCAGATAGCTCAACAAGAAATTCAACCTGTCATTTACACTTCCAAAATCACCATCCATTCTTCCAAATAGAGCCCATGGAATGGATATTGCACACACAGCCCCACCAATCAAACCAACTACTGGTGCACCTTTGATCATCACAGTACCCAGTTGAGAGGGCTTTCTTGGGTAGTCATTTGCATCAGCTCCATTTAGTCTGATAGCCATGTAGGGTATCATGAATGCTATGAACCAAAAGTAACAATGGTACTCAACAACTCTTGCGTAATATATATACTCCGTATATCTATATATAAAAGCATAGCCACAGAAAAGTACGAATCCTATAATATATCACAATTAAAAGATGTATAAACCAGCAAATGAAGATGACTGAATTATACAAGTATAACTTAATGTAAGAAAACTGGAGAAGCAACTTTACAGTAACTTCATCAGGGTGCCTACAGCTATCAGGATATTAAATGTAAGGACAAATTCTAGGGTAAATAACCAAGACACATTCTCCAATTGTTGAAAAGGAAGCAAACTACATGGAACAAAGATGAATTGTGAGGATATAACTAAGAGGAATTATGAGGAACTAAGCCTTCATTATTTATCAACATGAAGCATTTTTTAAATTGTGGGTTGATGTTTACATGTCATACTATGATTAAATTTCCAAGGTAAGCGATTTTGTTATATAGCTCCAGATTTTCTAATGTACTTTTTTAATGAGCTCTTTCAAGGTTTAACTTCTGACTACCATTAAACAAGAAGAATTTTATTCAACTTCATCAGAACAGCAGAGCAGAATCAGGCAAGATTTTCCAGACTAAGCAAAAGAGTTATCAGTAGAACTTACTGTTCGTCAGGAACATCTGAAGGCCCCATAACGCATCCAGGGATCCCTTGTATCTACTGTTCTTAAAATCAGTGTATAGTAGACGAGCAAACATGAAGGTCCATGCCACAACGAAGTTGCAGAGCCCTTCAGACACCTAAATTGAAATCAGAATTTTCAATCAGAGTAGGCAATTAAGATATTGAATGCATTGGTCTTGAACTTCAGTCACACTACTTACTGGGTGAAGAACTGGGGCTTCTATAGCATGAATACCAACTACTCTGTCAGAACACACACAATACTGATTAGTACTAGAGCTCTGGTACCTCACAAGGTTAACAGAAGACAAAGCAGAGTATAGGCCAATTACCCGTCTATGCAAAAAAAGGATAAAGGTGGGCATATATTTAAAAATGCAAAAAAGTTATATGATGACATCACAAATTAACATATTTTATGCTTTCATCATAGTGACAGTCATTTTATGCTTCTGTCATAGACAGCAGAACAATGATTCATGCTATGAAAGTATACAACTTCTAGTATATCATAAATTCAAAATGCCACAGGTGTAAACAACCATATGAAATCAGTAATTGTGTACAGATGGAATGTTAGTGAGAGCTCCATTTTGTTGATGTATACAGTCACAGCCCTAATGATAGCAAATTGGCCTATGAACCTCATTCTGTCGTATGTCATAATGTGTAAGAAGACAATTACATCCTCATTTTCATAATGACTAGCCCTACCTGGCTACTTGGAACCATGCGCTTCATATTCGCTGGAGTTCACTCTCATATAGCTATCCCCTCCTCATGTCAATCCCATGAGTTTATTCTTCATTCTCTCAACAGAAAAGGAGCAAAAATTGACATCAGTTGTGAAACTCCCAGAACAAAAATTACCTAGCCATTTTGCCAATAATATTTGAAATACTGAGTGCAGGTCTGCTTAGTATTCCTGTGCTCCAAAGAAGGATCATAAGGCGAGAACCTCCTCAACTTGATAATTTCTCCATTGTAGGGTTGCACGTGGATGACGTGATGACTTAGGAAATGGTGCTGAATTTAGGTGTCAAATTAAACATGGGCTTACTTATAATAAACCAAACTAGTTGTGTAGGCACACCCCAACAAAATGGAATTGTTGAGTGGAAATAAAGAGGATGTCTTAGAATCTATGATTAGTGTTGTGTAACAAACACAACACCGATATAGTAATATACAGTGTATAAAAAAGCGCAAGGCGCACTAAGGCGATAGGGGTTCTAGAGCCTAGGCGCTAGGCGCAAGCGCAAGCAATGTTTGAAAAAGCGCGCCTAAGGCGCGCCTAGGCGCTAAGGCTCTAGGCGTTTAAGGGTTAGAGCTTAATTGTTGTCAGGCGAAGCGATTTTAATGAAGCGCAATTAGGCTCAATAAAGCGCGTGAGGCGCACTAGGCGCAGAAGCGTGCTTAATTGCGCCTTTTTAAAAAAGTTGCTTTTCTCTTTTTTTTTTACCGTTATATATGACGCTCTCTTTCTTTGTACTGTTATGTGCTAGAAAGTTCTTGCATATATTTTATCTTGTTTTATTATGTGGTCCACAAAATCCTTAACAATAGAAATAAAAAAAAAAATAAAAAAAAAGAAAAAGAAAAAAAAAGAGAAGAGTAGAAGACAGAAGAATTCGTTGTAGCCGGCCCTAGTTTCTTGAAGACTTCTTCAGCAATCTCCAATTCTCCAGGTACATGATACTAATCTTCAAACCAATTTTTTTTTTCTTCCTTTTCATTTTCTTTTTTCCTTTTTTTCTCCTTCTCCTTTTCTTTTTCTTCCATACTTCTTCTGTTTCTTCTGAATTTCTTTCGTATTATTTCTGTATTTTTTTTTTTTGGAATCTCTGTCTGAATTTCTTCATCTCTTGAAAAAGACCCAACCTTTATGTCCTTTGTAGAGATGAGAACCTTTTATAATGCCTCTTATCAGTAAATTTTGCATGCAAATAAAATATATAAAAAGAATAAATGCAAATATCAACATCTGTCACTTTCTACCTAAATAAGAGCCACATGGTGCACACTTTAATGAACTGACATCACCACTAACCATCAACATTTTTTTAATCAACTACTTTTTATTATAATATGTGATTATTTTTGTTGACTAATCTGTTCATCATCCAAGATAATTTAGTTATTATAATCCATTAATAATAATAATAATAAAATAATAATAATGTATACTTTATTATTTTTGCTGACTAATCTGTTCATCATCCAAGATTATTATTATTATTATTATTATTATTATTATTATTATTAAAATAATAATACTGTATACTTTATTATTAAGTGTTGTTCTTATATTTTGACAGATATGGAGGATGATGGCAGCAAACGAACTGATTTAGGCTGGACACATGGATTTTTAGCTAATCCAAATAACAAGAACAATGTCACTTGCAAGTATTGTATGAAAGTGGCCAAAGGAGGAATATACAGACTTAAACAACATTTAGCTGGTGGTTACAGAAACATAACATCTTGTCCAAGGTGTCCTGATCATGTGAGAGAAGAAATAATAGAATACATGGCTAAGAGAAAAAGTAATCGAGAGCAAGTTAATTTGATGCATGAGTTTGATCAGGTGGCTGACCTTGATGATGAAGATGATGAATTGCAAATGTTGGGATCTAACCCCAAAGGAAAAAGGCCAATGAATGTCAGTGGAGCAAGCAATGATAAAAGAGCAAAACAAGTTGGTCCAATGGATGCTTTTTTCAAATCTCGTATACAAACACCGGGTACACAAAAGACCCTTAATGAATCTTACAAGAAAGAGCAAAGGGAGAAGGCATGTGCAGATTTTTCTAAATGGATTTTTGATGCTGGAATTGCATTCAATGCTCTAAATTATCCTAGCTTCAAAATTGCTATTGATTCGATCACTAGAGCCGGAATTGGAATGAAGTCTCCAAGTGCATATGAAGTCAGGGTGCCTTTTCTGAAAAAGGAAGTTCAAAATGTTGATGAGATCATGAAAAGTCACAGAGAAGAATGGGCCAAATCAGGATGTTCTATTATGTCGGATGGGTGGACCGATAAATGTGGAAGGACAATAATCAACTTTTTAGTCAATTGTACTAAAGGAAGTATGTTCCTTGAATCTGTTGATGCCTCAAGCTATTCAAAGACGGGTACCAAGCTATTTAATCTGCTAAGTGCTATTGTTGACAAAGTTGGAGAGAATAATGTTGTACAAGTTATCACAGACAATGGAAGTAATTTTGTTGCTGCTGGTAAGAAAGACTAAAAAACTGTTTTAAATTAACTTTATTATTTTACTAGTTTCTTATATAACTATATTTTGATTAGGTAACCTCTTGATGACACGTTATCCAAACTTGTATTGGACTCCTTGTGCAGCTCACTGCATTGATCTTATACTTGAAGATATTGGACGACTTCCTATCATTGAAAGAGTCCTAAAGAGGGCAATTCAAATGAATAGCTTCATTTATCAACGCCCTGGTCTTCTAAATTTGATGAGACAATTCACTAACCAGAAGAACTTGTGAGGCCAACAAAGACAAGATTTGCTACTGCATTTATTACACTATCATCAATTCACAAGCAGCAGCATAATCTAAGAAAAATGTTTACTTCTCAAGAGTGGAGAAGTAGCAAATGGGCCAAGGAATCAGGAGGCAAAAAAGCAGCTGAAACTATTATGATGCCCTCCTTTTGGAATGGTACAGTGTATGCGTTAAAGTTAACAGGCCCATTAGTTCGTGCACTAAGGTTGGTAGATGGTGAAAAAAAACCTCCCATGGGCTACATATATGAGGCAATGGATCGTGCCAAAGAAGCAATTTCAGCATCATTCAATCAAAATGAGTCCAAATACAAAGAAGTTTTCGAGATGATTGATAAGAGATGGCAATGTCAACTACACCGTCCTTTACATGCTGCTGGACACTTTCTAAACCCTGAGTACTATTATGACAATCCCCAAATTGAGCAATGTGAAGAGGTAGTAAATGGATTATATGAGTGCATACAAAGGTTGGTCCCACAACTTGACAAGCAAGACAAGATTATGACTGAGCTCACTTCTTACAAGCAAGCAAATGGTCTCTTTGGAAATCAAATGGCTATAAGGCATAGGAAAACTAAAGCTCCAGGTAATCAACTTATATCAATTCAATTAATTGTAACTATTCACCTAATTACACACTAATCTGTACACTGTAAATTTTAATTTTGTAGCTGAGTGGTGGTCTTGTTATGGTTCTTCTACACCTACTTTACAACAATTTTCCATAAAGATTTTAAGTCTTACATGTAGTGCATCAGGCTGTGAGAGAAATTGGAGTACCTTTGAACATGTAAGTGGTGTTTCCTACTGATTCTTTATTAAACTAATGTCAATTTCTTGGTGGTTATAACTAAATATTTTCTGTTTTGATAGATTCATTCTAAGAAGAGGAATCGACTCACACAATCTCGTTTAAATGACTTGGTGTATGTTAAGTACAATCGGGCATTGATTCAAAATTACAAGTTGCGTGATAAGATTGATCCCATAGCTTTGAAAGATATTGATGATAGTAATGAGTGGTTAACAGGAAGGATAAAAGAAGATGCTGAAAATGATCATGTGTTTGATGATGATGATGATCTTACATGGGGCCAAGTTGCTAGTGCGGCCGGAGTTTATGAAGAAAGATTCAACTTGAGATCAAGAGGTAGACTTGGAGAAAATATTGGTAGTTCAAGCAAAGGAACCACACAAAGTCAGCCATTAGGACAAGCAAATGATGAAGAAGAAGAAGATGATGATGAAGGCTACTTGTCACTTGAAGATGATATGGGAGATGTTGATGCTTTTTCTGAGGAAGATGATTAAACAGAACACTAGGAGCATAGGAGGACAGATTTACATATTCTTTTTGAAACTACTATATTTGGTTTCCTTTTGGCTAGTAGCCTATTGCTGATATACATTATTTTGTATGCTATGTTTTTGGAGAAGCATGTGGAATGGGAAATCAGTTTTTACTTATATATTTATGTGTTTTAATATTATGTTTCAATCACATATATATATGTATAAGTGAAAAAACCTTTAAATGTAGGAAAGTGCGCCTTACTTCGATTTTAAATGTAGGAAAGTGCGCCTTACTTCGAGAAAAATCTGCACATGCCTTCTCCCTTTGCTCTTTCTTGTAAGATTCATTAAGGGTCTTTTGTGTACCCGGTGTTTGTGTACGAGATTTGAAAAAAGCATCCATTGGACCAACTTGTTTTGCTCTTTTATCATTGCTTGCTCCACTGACATTCATTGGCCTTTTTCCTTTGGGGTTAGATCCCAACATTTGCAATTCATCATCTTCATCATCAAGGTCAGCCACCTGATCAAACTCATGCATCAAATTAACTTGCTCTCGATTACTTTTTCTCTTAGCCATGTATTCTATTATTTCTTCTCCCACATGATCAGGACACCTTGGACAAGATGTTATGTTTCTGTAACCACCAGCTAAATGTTGTTTAAGTCTGTATATTCCTCCTTTGGCCACTTTCATACAATACTTGCAAGTGACATTGTTCTTGTTATTTGGATTAGCTAAAAATCCATGTGTCCAGCCTAAATCAGTTCGTTTGCTGCCATCATCCTCCATATATGTCATTATATAAGAACAACACTTAATAATAAAGTATACAGTATTATTATTTTAATAATAATAATAATAATAATAATAATAATCATCTTGGATGATGAACAGATTAGTCAGCAAAAATAATAAAGTATACATTATTATTATTTTATTATTATTATTAATGGATTATAATAACTAAATTATCTTGGATGATGAACAGATTAGTCAACAAAAATAATCACATATTATAATAAAAAAGTAGTTGATTAAAAAAATGTTGATGGTTAGTGGTGATGTCAGTTCATTAAAGTGTACACCATGTGGCTCTTATTTAGGTAGAAAGTGACAGATGTTGATATTTGCATTTATTCTTTTTATATATTTTATTTGCATGCAAAATTTACTGATAAGAGGCATTATAAAAGGTTCTCATCTCTACAAAGGACATAAAGGTTGGGTCTTTTTCAAGAGATGAAGAAATTCAGATAAAGAGATTCCAAAAAAAAATAAAATACAGAAATAATACGAAAGAAATTCAGAAGAAACAGAAGAAGTATGGAAGAAAAAGAAAAGGAGAAGGAGAAAAAAAGGAAAAAAGAAAATGAAAAGGAAGAAAAAAAAAATTGGTTTGAAGATTAGTATCATGTACCTGGAGAATTGGAGATTGCTGAAGAAGTCTTCAAGAAACTAGGGCCGGCTACAGCGAATTCTTCTGTCTTCTACTTTTCTCTTTTTTTTTTCTTTTTCTTTTTTTTTCTTTTTCTTTTTTTTTTTTTTTTTATTTTTTTATTTCTATTGTTAAGGATTTTGTGGACCACATAATAAAACAAGATAAAATATATGCAATAACTTTCTAGCACATAACAGTACAAAGAAAGAGAGCGTCATATATAACGGTAAAAAAAGAGAAAAGCAACTTTTTTAAAAAGGCGCAATTAAGCACGCTTCTGCGCCTAGTGCGCCTCACGCGCTTTATTGAGCCTAATTGCGCTTCATTAAAATCGCTTCGCCTGACAACAATTAAGCTCTAACCCTTAAACGCCTAGAGCCTTAGCGCCTAGGCGCGCCTTAGGCGCGCTTTTTCAAACATTGGTAATATAGTACAATCGTATAATCTTAAGTAAAAAACAACCTATGTTACTTGTTGATGTTATGGTAAGTAGTGAATTTGAGTATAATAAAATGATAACCCAATGAAGATGAAGGATTCCCGACACCTTAAAGACTCCGGGAAGCTAAGTTGGTGATATAAACAAATAATAATCTCTTGCAGCTCTTCACTAGCAATGCGACAACATAATTCTGAAGTAGCAATGTAGCTAAACCAAACACATTTTTAGGACTTTTATGCACTTATTGGTAGGCTTGTTATGGTTCCAAACCAACTCATATGACCTCGGGAAACACCCAACCCATTCACTTCAATTTTGGAAAAAATTTCCAAAATTGGCTCGAAAGGAAACATGCCAGGGTGCTCATATTGGACAATTTTTGTCTGACCCAAAAAGGAAACATGCCAGGGTGCTCATATTGGCCCCACAACACCCTGGGAGCCCATTTGGGTGGTTGGAACCATTTGTTTACAACTTACAATTCCCTTCATTAATTCAAGGCCACCACTAGACTTTATATGAGACTGCGTAGTAATCATATACGGTTCCAACAAACATCATATGACCCTGGGATGCATATCCCCTACATTATATGACCCCAACCAACACATTATTGTTATCGTATTTTTCCTCTCTCGCCCTGTAACCAACCAGCTCTCCCTCTCTTTGAATCTAAGAGCCAATTAGTCATGCACAAGCTACACATCCTGCTTGGCTTGAAGTTAGTCATAACTAATATCTTGTTCTTATATAAGGTAAAAAAAAAAAAAAAAAAATTGATCAGTCTTGTCTTACAAGACTGGTAAAATAGCTTAAGATGCAGCCAATCATATTATTATGGTAGTATATTTACACTTACCAAGAATATAAGACCATCAAAGTAATACTTGCCAGCATTTGTTATCGGCAAGATAAAGAAGAAATTCAAAAAAAGGACCAAAAGATCATTGATAGTGTCAGAACTGATAGCCCATACAGGATCACCCTGTCATATATGCAAGTTAAAGTTTATAGTTAAAAGGAGAGGTCAAACTTGCATAGCACAATGCTAGTAATTGCAGATAATCATATTCTATTTGAGACAATAGAAACAATAAAGTTCAATATATAAGATCACAAGGCAATAGAACGTATAAGAACATGAAAATATCAAACATAGAGCAGGAAATTCTCCATCTCCTTTCCTCGCAGGATGGGTTGAGGGGTGGGGTGAGGAAGGAGGTGTCACAGAGAGAGAGAGTTTGTGGCATGATCAACTTTCTATGGACATTTAATTGAATGCATCCCCTCCCCCCACCCCAATCCTCTAATTCAGTCCATTCATATGTTAAAGAAGATGAAGATAACATGAATGACCTTTCCTTATCAGGAGACTACATTGCTACAGACCTACAGTTCCAAAGCAGATGAAAGCAACTGTGTAGGTTTTCAGTTTGCAGAGATCATATTTTTGTGAGAATCTATAGACTTTGAAGACAGGAAGGTGTCATGTCTTGCAGGTATCTTGTGTTTTTTCTTATGAGATACAAAAGAGTAAAATACCAGATTGACTGTACATAATGATACAATGATTTTTCATTGGAAAAAAGCCTTTTCGTATGGTTGAGATAGCTAGGAGCCTTATTTACTTCTTTGGTCATCTATAGAGAACAATATATGAGGTATAGGAGAAGCAAGAGGTACAAATTGTAGCAAGCTGTGATTTTTGCTGTTTTGTGGATGCTTTGGTTGAAGAGGAATGATAAAATTGAATTTACATGATCCTGTCTTCTTCGGCAATGATGTCCTTATGGGATCTCGTGGTATTCAGCTTCTTTTTCAGCTTATGCTCGAGGTGCATGTCCCTTTCAGATGTACTACGTGATTGGTGCTCATTTATACTTTTGCTCGAGTTTTGTAGATTTTCAGTCCCCCTCTTTTCGAAACTTCTTTAATTGTTTCAATGAATTTTCTTTTCTTATCTTAAGGCCCTGTTTACTCCACCTTAAAAATAAAAAAATAAAAAAAATTCAATTCAGTAAAAATAAGTTCAATTGAGAAAAAAAAAAAAAAAAAAAAAAAGTTGAGTTCAGTAAAAACCAGTAACTTCAAAGATGGAATATAATAGAAAATTAGTTAAAATAATTTTAGTACAGTAACAGTAAATTTGGTTCAGTAAAAATAATTTCAATTTAGCAAATATAAGATGAAGTGAACTGAGTATCAAGGAGAAAGTCACTGGAGCATAAGGAAATTTCCACGAAATGAGATTGGACTGATCTCCACAATATTAGATCAAGTGTATGTAAGTGGAAACCTAATGGTTATCAGGTAACACGAATGAGTCCTCCATTAGGCTCGTGCATGTGTACATGAACAGAAACTACACAATTTAAATTCTATTTTCTCATAGCATGGGGAGGTATAAATATAAGTATTCTCACTCCTAAATTCCTAATTAACCCTTATTAACCAAACAACACAGAAATAAGGTATACAATAAGGTCCAAAAAAAAAACAGAAATAATAGCAACTAAAAGAATTCTCTCGATTATTATCCTCTTTGAAACTAATTCAGTCATATGACGTCTTGCCACAAAAGTAACTCAAGAAACTCTTAAATAAGTAATAGAGTTCAAATTATGTCATACACTCATGTCTCAACTTCAAAAGTCAAATGATAAATATCTCCAAAAATGACGTCCATTCCGCCGCAATAACCACAGTATCAGCCTATCAGGGGTGTAAAAGATGAGCATTTTACTCTAAACTATCCACTAATACTCCACCTTCAACATCACAAAGATACCATAATTCATTGAAATTTGGAGAATGGACTAATATCTGTGTAATGCACTTGATATTGATGATAACTTTACTCAATAACTTTAAAATGAAAATATTGATGCAAGATTTCCAATTGATCAGTTCTCTTTTAGTTTCTGATAAAGCAAAACACATAAACCTACTACAGCTCCCATTTCAATCATCACCTTTTGAAACTAGTGATGAAATATGTACATCAAGGGGACAATTTCTCTACGAGGACCATGACCCCCAGAAATTGCTAGCTTCTATCCCGAGTACGTTCATATCCAAAGGACGACATCTTTCTGATATTAATTCAATTGTATCCTAAATACACAATGCAATTAATTTCTTCTTGATAAGACCAATAGGAACCAAAAATCACACTAGGGAGTTCAAGAGAAAAATACGTAATATTGAAGAACATTATTACTAGAAATAAGGAGGGATATATTGCCAATAACTCCATGTTGCTTAAATTGCAAGAGATGTATACAATTTCTCATAACTTCAGAACTTCTATACCTACTATAAATGCATAATAGTCCAAACTATAAGGATCATATAAAACGTCAGTAGTTCTCCATAAAATAAATTCTATTGAAATCTCTATTTATTCGAAAATTATTAGGTTTGACAAATTCACATAAATTCCAAATACTATGCAAACAACAGCATCACAACAACATAATTCCAATGAATTCAGTCATTTCACACCTTATGCTACATTTCATAAATAAAAAAAAAAATAATAATAATATTAAAAAAAAAAAAAGAGAGAAAATTAGGGGGAAAAGGAAGAGAGCACACTAACAGGAGCAAAAGGAAGCAAAAAGAGCCAAACAATGTAGACCCCTTCCATAACCCACAAAACTGCTTGAGTTAATTCACAACAAAAGGAAGAAAATTAGGGTTGCACGTGAAAGACGTGATAATTTAGGAAATGGTGCTGAATTTAGGTGTCAAATTAAACATGGGCTTCCTTATAATAAACCAAACTAGGTGCATGTACATCACACCTCCTACGGTCGTTACACCACAACAAAATGGGAATGTTGAGTGGAAATAAAGAGGATATCTTGGAATCTATGATTGGTGTTGAGTAACAAACAACATCGATATAGTAATATAATATTGAAGTTAAAAACAACCTATTTTATTTATTGACGTTATGGTAAGTAGGGAATTTGAGTATAATTAATTGATAACCCAAGGAAGATGAAGGATTCCTGAAAAACTTCGGGATGCCAAGTTGGTGATATAAACAAACAATCATCTCTTGCAGCTCTTCACTAGCAGTGTGACATAATTCTGAAGTAGCCACATAGCTAAATCAAGCTCATTTTCAAGACTTTTATACACTTATTGGTAGGCTTGTTATGGTTCCAATCCAACTCACGTGATCCCAGGGAACACCCAACCCATTCACTTCAATTTTGGGAAGAATTCCTGAAACTGCCAGAAAACGTGGATTATAGCCTTTAGCTTTGGACAATTTTTTACTTGTCTAGACTCTTAAAGGAAACATGCCACGTGCTCACATTGACCCCACAACACCCTGGGAGCCCATTTGGGGGTGGTTGGAACCGTTCGTTTACAATTAATGATTCCCTTCATTAACTCAAGGCCATCATGGGACTTTATATTGGAGCGACTAGTGATCATATATGGTTCCAAACAAAATCATATGACCCTAGGATCCATTCCCTACATTATATGACCTCAACCAACACATTATTGCTATTGTTATTTTTTCTCTCTTTTCACCCAGCAACTATGTTACATGGATTCGGGCACCCATGTCCGACACGGGTATGTGTCCAAGTGTTCGACTCGCCTATTTTGTGGGAAAAAAATCCATGGTTTTGAACAAAAAGTGAAGTATCCAAGTGTCATACCCATGTCAAAGGGCGTGTTCGGCAAAATATAGCTGTGAAGGTAGTTGTCAGTTGTGAAGGTAGCTATCAGTTGTGTAGGTAGCTTTTAGCCGTCAAGAACCTGTTAGCTGTGAACATAGATAATTTAGGTATGAGTATTGGATAAAGTAGCGGTTGGCTAACTGTTACATTTAAAAATTAATATTTTATATTTAATACTATAGATTAAATTTTTAACAGCTACCTCTAATTTCAAAAGTTAATATTTCTAACTTTTCATAAAACCTACCTTCACCACTAAAAGCTACCCTAACCACTACTTTGCCAAACACTTACATTCTTTGTTAAGTAGTGGTTTTGACCAAGTCAAACCACTAAAAGCTACTTAAAAGCTACTCAAACGCTAAGTGTCGAGGGTCCGACATGGGTGCTTAAGGTGAAATAAAGAGTCAATGTAACATAGCCCAGCAATCAACCTACTCTCCCTTTCTCTGAATCTAAGAGCCAAGTAGTCATGCACAAGCTACACATCCTGCTTGGCTTGAAGTTGGTCATAACTCATAAGCACATATTATTTACACTTACCAAGAATATAAGACCATCAAAGTGATACTTACCAGCATTTGTTATCGGCAAGATAAAGAAGAAATTCAAAGAAAGCCCCACAAGATCATTGATAGTGTCTGAACTGATAGCCCATACAGGATCACCCTGTCATATGTATTAGATTATTATTATATTATGTATATAATTAGGACATTTATTGTAAACCTAGTTTAGCATTTTGTATTCTCTGTATATATACTCTTTGAGGCTAATGAGAATACCAAGGGATTATTTCCTATATGGTATCAGGCTAGGTTTTTTCCGCCACTCTCTTTCTTGTCTTCTAGCTGCTTCCAATCATGGGTGAATCTCCTAAAAATCCCCTTTTTCATCCTGCTCTTGCTGTCCCACCAATCAAGAGTCTTATCCCTGTAACCTTGGAGATGAAAAGCTCCCAATACACTTTCGTGTTAATGCCAGAGCTTATCAAGTCATTCACCACATTCTCCCTCCCTCTGAAACAGACCCTGCCTCTTCATCTTCTCTAAAAACCACCGACCCTGCTCTATGGGCTCATCTCGATGCAATCGTGCTTCAATGGATATACGGGACTATATCCAACGATCTCCTCAACACCATCATCGAACCCGATATCACCGCCGAAGCCGCGTGGGGGAGATTGAAAGACATCTTTCAAGACAATCGCACAAATCGAGCCGTGCAACTTGAATCCGAATTCTCTCAGGTTGATTTAAACAATTTTGCCAATGTTTCTGATTATTGTCAGCATATCAAAATGCTTGCCGACCAATTAGCTAATGTCGGAGCCCAAGTCAGCGATCACCGTCTTGTTATCACCCTTGTCCGTGGCCTATCTAAGGCCTATGATAATGTCGCTGCTATTCTTCAGCAAACTGACCCACCTGTCTCCTTTCACAAAGCCCGCTCAATGCTCCTTCTTGAGGAATCGCGTCAAGCTAATGAAGCCGCGAATGAGGCCAATGCTGCTGGTACTGCTTTGATGGCTACGGAAAACTCCAATTCTGCTCACAACGATCACTCTTCCTCTGTTTCTCACGGACACCGCAACCACCAGAAAAATCACAGCCGTGGCGATGGTCGTGGTGGTCACGGCAGAGGGCGCGGCGGTGGTGGCCGCAACAACAACAGAGGTTGCGGTGGCCGCGGTAATGGGCAGCATCAACAACAACTTCCTCCTTCTCCTTGGCAGTGGAACACTTCTTCGGGGTGGCAGTACCCTCCATGGGCCGCTTGGGCCTCTCCTCCTTGGGCCGCACCCCCCTGTCCGTACCCAACCTCTTGGCCTCGTCCTCCTGCTGGGCCGCGGTCTTCTCAAGGAGGCATTCTAGGCCCTGTACCTCAACAACAACAGCATGCTTTCACTTCTCAAGCTCCTTCCTCCGTTGGCTATGCTCCCACCGACGTCGAAGCTGCCTTGCACACTCTCTCCTTGCACCAACCCGATGACAATTGGTACATGGACACCGGAGCTTCCTCTCACATGACCTCACATCAAGGTACTCTCTCATCTTATTTTAATTTGAGCACTCCTCACAATATTATTGTTGGAAATGGTAGTGGCATTCCGATTTGTGGTCATGGTCATGCTTCCCTCCCTCCCTTCACTTTGAATAATGTTCTTCATGCCCCTAATCTCATAAAAAATCTGAATTCTGTCCGAAAATTTACTAGTGATAATTTGGTTTCCATAGAGTTTGATCCGTTTGGTTTTTCTGTGAAGGACCTACGGACGGGGACTATTTGTATGAGATGTGATAGCTCGGGGGAGCTTTACCCATTCACTTCCACCGCCACATCACCTTCTCCACCCACCGCCCTTGCTGCCCTCTCCTCTACTTTGTGGCATGATCGCCTAGGCCATCCCGGATCTTCCATTTTGAGCTCTCTCAAGAAGAACAATTTTATCCAATGTAATAGGATTTTGAATTCTACTATTTGTTCTTCTTGTATTTTTGGGAAACATGTGAAACTTCCTTTCTATTCATCTACTACTTGTACTACTTTGCCATTTGACATTTTTCATAGTGACATTTGGACCTCTCCTAAATTAAGTAGTGCCGGTCATCATTATTATGTGTTATTTTTGGATGATTACACAAATTTTCTTTGGACTTTTCCTATTGCTCGAAAATCTCATGTGTATCCTCTATTTTTACAATTGAATGCTCTTGCTCGTACTCAATTTGATCGTAATGTGAAATGTTTTCAATGTGATAATGGGGGTGAATATGACAATGATTCTTTTCGCAATTTTTGTGTGTCTAATGGAATGGTCTTCCGCTTCTCTTGCCCCCACACCTCTTCCCAAAATGGAAAAGCCGAAAGAAAAATCCGTACTATCAATAATATGATACGTACCCTTCTTGCTCATGCCTCTATGCCCCCCTCGTTTTGGCACCATGCCCTTCACATGGCTACTTATCTCCACAATATTCTACCTACCAAACTTCTTGCTTATGAATCACCCACTAAAATTCTTTACCAAAAAGACCTGTCTTACTCTCACTTACGTGTGTTCGGGTGCCTTTGCTATCCCCTTCTTCCCTCCACCTCAATCAACAAACTCCAATCTCGCTCCACACCATGTGTGTTCTTGGGATATCCACCTAACCATCATGGGTACAAGTGCTATGACATTTCCACCCAAAAAAATAATCTCGCGTCATGTAGTGTTTGATGAAACTCAATTTCCCTTTGCAAAAATAAACACTCCCAAACCTGCTGATTACGATTTTTTGGATGAAGGCTTACCTCCTGCCTTATTTCACCATCTCCATAATGCGCCCAGCCCACCTCCAGAGGCCCATACGCCATCTACTACTCTCTCCCCTACGGCCCAGCCTTTTCAGGCCCACACTCCAACTCCTACTCCCCTTATTTCACCGGATCTCACTTCCCCCCCCTCCTTCTTTGGGCCGCTCATCTACAGGGCCCAATCTTCCTCAATCTCCATCAATTTCTCCTATCTCACGGTCCCACACTGAAGCCCAAACTCACTCTCCTATACATACTCCTCCTATTTTGGGCCAGCCCACTCGCAGACAACCCCCACCTCCCTTGTCTATTGCCACTAGGAGCTCCCATGGGATTTTTAAGCCCAAACAAATTTTTGATCTAAACTGTCAAATTTCCCCATCTCCTCTACCCCGTAATCGAAAGGCTGCTCTTTCCGACCCGAATTGGAATAATGCCATGATGGAGGAGTTTAATGCTCTTATTAAAAATAAGACGTGGGAGTTAGTTCCTCGTCCCCCTAATGTCAATGTTATTCCTTGCGTTTGGCTTTATAAACATAAAAAGAATGCTAATGGTGTCTTTGAGAGACACAAAGCTCGTCTTGTGGTTAATGGCAGGAATCAACAGGTTGGCATTGATTGTGATGAGACATTTAGTCCGGTGGTCAAACCGGCAACTATTCGGACCGTTCTTAGCATTGCTCTCTCCAAATCTTGGGGCATTCATCAAAGGGATGTCAAAAACGCATTCTTGAATGGAGACATTGCCGAAACCGTCTATATGCATCAACCACCCGGTCTTCGTGACATGGACAACCCGGGTCATGTTTGCCTTCTCAAAAAGGCCCTCTACGGCCTCAAGCAAGCCCCTCGGGCGTGGTATCATCGGTTTGCATCTTTTGTATCTACTATTGGTTTCACTCATAGCAAATCGGATAACTCATTGTTTGTCTACTCTAATGGGAAAGATTTAGCCTATATGTACTTCGATCCAATCAATCGATCGATCAAGAGACTAATCTCTTTTGTTTAGGCCAGCAGCTATTCTTCTTTATGTCGACGACATCGTCCTCACCTCTTCATCTAATGATTTTCGGTTATCTATCATGGCTCGGCTAAGTGCCGAATTTGCAATGACTGATCTCGGCCCACTCAGCTCCTTTCTTGGCATCTCTGTCACTCGACATTCGGGGGGTATGTTCCTTTCTCAAAAATCATATGCGGCCGATATCATTGCTCGTGCTAATATGTCATCTTGTAAACCTTCGGCCACCCCTGTCGATACCAAGGCTAAATTGAGCTCTTCTTCCGGCCCTCCCGTGGATGATCCCACTCTTTACTGTAGCTTAGCCGGGGCTCTTCAATACTTGACTTTTACTCGGCCGGATATTTCGTACGCCGTGCAACAAGTGTGCTTGTATTTGCACGATGCTGGCCAAGAGCACATGGCTGCCATCCGTCGAATTTTGAGGTATCTCCAGGGCACTCTTTCTCTCGGCCTTCATCTTTATCCCTCCTCAACCTCGGGCCTCATTGCTTACTCAGAAGCGGATTGGGGGGCTGCCCCGACACGCGTCGTTCCACCTCAGGGTACTGCGTCTTTCTCGGTGACAACCTGATTTCATGGTCTGCCAAACGGCAGCCTACCCTCTCCAAGAGCAGCGCCGAGGCTGAATATCGGGGAGTGGCTAATGTTGTTGCGGAGTCGTGTTGGTTGCGCAACTTACTTCTTGAGCTTCATTGCCCCATCAAGAAAGCCACCGTCGTTTATTGTGACAATGTTAGTGCCGTTTATCTCTCCGGCAACCCGGTTCAACATCAACGAACCAAGCATATCGAAATGGATATTCACTTTGTGCGCAAGAAAGTTGCTCTTGGTCAAGTACGTGTACTCCATGTCCCTTCTCGCTACCAAATCGCTGATATATTCACTAAAGGTCTTCCTCAACTTCTCTTTGATGACTTTCGTAACAGTCTTAGCTTTCACAAACCTCTCGCTTCGACTGCGGGGGTGTATTAGATTATTATTATATTATGTATATAATTAGGACATTTATTGTAAACCTAGTTTAGCATTTTGTATTCTCTGTATATATACTCTTTGAGGCTAATGAGAATACCAAGGGATTATTTCCTATAATATGTGCAAGTTCATTTTTTTATAGTTAGAAAAAGAGGTCAAACTTGCATAGCACATTGCTAGTAATTGTCAATAATTTGAGACAATTGAAACAATTAAGTACATTATATGAATTGTCAATTTCTATTGAAAATTGTTAGGTTTGACAAATCATTCACATATAAACAATGAAAATCCAAATACAATGCAATCAACTGCATCACAATTCACGACAACATTATTCCAATCAATCTATACCTTATCCTACATTCTATCAAACCAAAAAAATCAAATATGGTAGAAAATTAGGGCAAAATTGAAGAGCATAAAAAGGAAGAGAGCATACTAACAGGAGCAAAAGGAAGCAAAAAGAGCCAAACAATGTAGACCCCTTCCATAACCCACAAAACTGCTTGAGTTAATTTTCTACGAAAAGATTCAGATTCATCTTCAACTTCAACACCAACTAACCCAGAATTCTTTCTATTCGACGAACTTCGAGTTGCAGAACAAGGAATTGTGAGTTGACAATGGCGATTTGGCGGGAAATTAAGGGTAGTTTTTGGGGGGAATTTGAGTGGAAGATGATGATGAGAGAGAGAAAAGCGTCGAGAAATGGAAGGTTTAGGAGGTGGTTGGGAGGTGTGGAGTAAGAGAGTTCGAAGTGGAATGACTGTTGACGACGCCATTGTTGTCATCTTCAAGGTACTGCTGAAAGTTGTGATGAAGAAGAGAGAGAATGGTTATTGGTTTGGTTCTGTGTTTCATGGCAACGTGGCGCCAAATATTAATTTTTATTATAAAAAATCAATTATTATTATTATTACTATTATTATTATTATTATTATAATTAATATTATTAATAATAAGTATAATTATTAATATTATTATTACTATTATTATTACTATTATTAAATATTAATTATTGTTATTATTAATATTATAATTATTAAGTAATAATTATTATTAATATTATCATTATTAAATATTAATTATTTTTTTTTATTATTATTATTATTCAATATTAATTATTATTATAATTATTAAATGTTATTATTTATTATTATTAAAAATTAATTTTTGATAATATTATTATTATTAAATATCAATTATTTATTATTATTATTAAATATTAATTTTTAATTATAATATTATTATTAAATATTAATTTTTAATTATAATATTATTATTTAATATTATTATTATTAAAATTCAATAATATTATTATTATTAAATATAAATTTTTATTATTTTTATTATTAAATATTAATTTTTAATAATAATATTATTATTAAATATTATTTATTTATTATTATTATTATTATTATTAAATATTAATTTTTAATATTAAATATTAAATATTTATTATTATTATTAAATATTAATTATTAATATAATAATTCAATATTAAGTAATTTTTTTATGTAGAGTAGAGTAGAGTAGGGCAGAGCAGAACAGAGCAGATTTCAGCAGAGCAGAGCAGCTCTAAAGAACGGGGCCTAAGCCAAAGTTCAGGGAATGGGAGTGCTGACTAAGCAAAGTTTAGGGACTAAGATTGATGACTAATAAGCAAAAGTTTAGGGCCTTTGTAATTAATGTTGAAGGATTTTAGTACAACCAAAGTAAAATTAAGTTGTTACTCTTTGTGCTCTTTGGCTGGATAATTGATTAGCATTATCTAATTAAATAATAACAATATTAACATAGCTGACAATAAAAAGAATGAGCAATATTAGAATATAAATAATTATATCAGTTGCAAATAAACAGATAATTAAATATATCATATACGAAGGATAAGTTAAAAATGATATAAAAATATAATTCGATTTACATAAACAAATTGATATATTCACACATAAAAATTCTTCTTAATAAAAGCATCTAATAAATTGACACACTTCTTACAAGTGCGCTCGATGCTCAATTGGGTCTCCCAATCAATCTTTGAGAAGTCGTGCATAACAAGAACATCTTGACAAGAGAACAATGGGTTAGCTAATTATTAAAAAAAAAAAGGCGCAAATCTTTCAAAAAGAAAAATGTCTTTGCCTAATTATTAATCCTTAGGGCCGGTTCACATTTACTGAACTGAGCTGAATTGAAATGATTGAAGCTGAACTGAACTGAATAGAGCTGAAATGAATTTTTTATGAGAGAAGGAAATTAGGACCTGAACTGAACTGAAATGATTGGAGTTGAACTGAACTGAACTGAAATTAAGCTGAAGTGAACAGACCATTAATATCAACATAGTCCAAGCATCATGGAATTCATTAAAATATGGACAAGTCCCTAAAATTTCCCTTACAATCATGAGCTCTGCCACATAAGCGTACTTGGTCCTTAAACTTTCGATAGTGTAATAACTTATGCCTAGTCATCTTGTTAGTCCCTAAACTTTCATTGTTTAGTAAAGTAAATGACAACTCAACATCAGAACGTCCCTAAACTTTCATTAAAATATTATTTTATTTTTTGCCCCATGGGCACTTTGGTCCCTAAACTTTAGCGACTCATCTTTTTTCCACCGGAAAAGTTAGTTATGGGTGGTTGAGGGATCAATTTGCTTCATTTGAAAGATGAGGGACAAAAATGCTATAAATACTAAATTTGAGGGACCGTATTTTAGTTTAACACGTAAACTAAGATTAGAGAATTAGCCAAAATAATACCCTTTAAGGTATTCACTTTTCCAAGATGTGTCAACCCATTTTTAAAATTCCCTTAAGGTATTCACTTTTCCAAGTCGTATCCACCCATTTTCAAAATTCCACACTGTAACCCCAAAGTACTTTAGTGTATACGATGTAACCCTGCCCTAATCCCTCCGTTAACTTAAGTTAACTTTTTGTTAACTTCAACATAAATAAATTTAAAAAAAAAACAAAAAACCCCAAAACACCCAAACACCTCCCTCGATCTCCTCCCTACAAGCCGCACCACCGCCGAACCTCCAGCCGCACCACCGCCAAACCTCCCGCCGCACCTCTCATTCATCCGCACCGCCGCACCACCGCGCCTCGCTCCTCTCTCCTCGACCCACCACCGCGTGACCTTCTTCTCTCCTCTCTCAACTCTTCATGCCCAGATTTTCGACCATTTTTTGAAAATTTTTGGGCAAACGTCGAACAATTTCGACCAATTGAACCATAATTCGTGCAGATTTTCGTTGGAAAAATCAATTAAAACAAGTTTTGTGTATTTAATCTCAACCTAATTGAACCAAAATTGATGATTTAACAATTAAAATCAAATTGGGGGAAAAAATTAGGGTTTTCTATTGTTTTGAACCAAATTCTTTGATTTCAAAACGAAAACAACAATTAACAACTTAATTTTGCAATTTGAATCCAATGAAACAAAAGCCCTAAACCAATTTGTCGAAATTTCAATTTGAATTAAACTCCTACATTGCATTCTAACACCCTCTTTGGTGGTGCACTAGGTGGTGGTGGGCCTCCGATGGGTGGTAGAGGGGCCGTGATAGGTGATGGTAGAGGTCGCTGGCGAGGTTCGGCTTGCAGGTGGGGTTCGGTGGGTGGCCTGGGGTGTGTTGGTGGGTGGTGGGTCGTGAGGACTGGATTTTGGTGGCGAGAAAATATAAAACTTAAGGCAATAGCTAACGGCAGAGTTACATCTTACACACTAAAGGTACCT
Organism: Chenopodium album; assembly: GCF_948465745.1. Lineage (NCBI taxonomy): Eukaryota > Viridiplantae > Streptophyta > Magnoliopsida > Caryophyllales > Amaranthaceae > Chenopodium > Chenopodium album. Next base: position 15,728,343 of record NC_137843.1, read on the forward strand.
TGGGGTTACAACGTGGAATTTTAAAAATGGGCGGACACAGCTTGAAAAAGTGAATACCTCAGAGGTACTGTGTAGAAAAACCCAAAATTTATTGCTTACTTGATAGAGTAAGGTAGAACTCTTGCTTAGTGCTTGCATTAAGGCTTGAATCCCATAATTTCAGTAAAATATCAAGTCGTGTTTGATTATCAAATTTGTTTTTGGCGTTTAGCGAGCCATATGAACGAATGATGAGAATTGATCCTATGATCCCCTAAAATCAAGGAAAAAGCTATAACCACTTAAGCTATCCTTCACTTTTTGTGTTTAGTTAATTACTGTATCATGTCTATGAAAGTCGAAATAGAGCACAACATCTAAATAAAAGAACAAAAGTGAAGAATACCACCATAGCGTTTATATGGAGATCATATGTGTCCTCGTTGACAAAATTTCAGCACAATTCTACGGTGAAAATTTCATTATATGGAGATCATATGTGCATCATGCATATTAATTTCATTAGGTTAATTAAGCGAGAGATAGCTAGTAATTAGATGGTTAAGTAAGAGATAGTCATTAATTAAAAGAAATTAGAGATTAATTAAGTGAATTAGAGGCATTAGGTTCAACAAAAAAAAAAAAACTCTAAAATCGAATTTTTTTATTTTTGCCAAAAAGTTAAAAATCGGGTTTTCATTTGCCAAAAAGATTTTTAAAGTTTTGCTTTTTTCACAAAATAATGCATTTGTTGAGAAAAATTACAAGTGAAGTTCACATGAGTATGTAAACTAGTACAATAATTGTAAACTAGTACAATCATGCTAAATATTTTAATAAGAAAATTTGCCTATAAAAAGGCAAGTTCACTATTGTGAACAACACAAGCAAAATTACCAGAGCAATACTTCTACCATTTCACCTATTTTCTTTTACTACTTTGATCAAAACTTTTTATCGGTAAAACTTTAACACGTTATCAGCACCATTTTTTTCAATCAGGTATATTTATACTACTAAAAATTTATAACAAATAATACTATCTATTTCTAAGTGTTTTGAAGAGTATGATCTATAGTTGCCCATATTTGGGATCCTCTATACCAGAAACTCAAACATTTATTGTATCATATATCTTAAAAACAACGGTGAAAAATTCTCTTAATTATGAATTCATTGCTATCCTCTCTTGTTTTATTCATGTTGGTATCTTGCTTGTTTTTGTTTGATTCATACATGTTGCATGCTCATCTTTTACGTAAAGTTTGATTTTAGTTATTATAATTGCTTAGTAGTAACTTTGCACGCATGTTATTAATTAAATTGACAAAAAGATGCAGCCTTTTTATACTTATTATTTTTCTTTCTTTTGCGTACTTTTTGTATTTCTTTCCGTTTTCGAACCCATGATCTTTTATAGATATTACGGCTCTTGGACCACTATGGCTTGCATTTTCAGTATGATAACCTTTTACAATTTTAAACATTTATATTTAGACCATAATTTTTGCCAATACATTAGACTATTATATGATATTTTTACAGTTGTACAGAATAATAACGGATAAACCTACCTCTATAAAAGGCAGATTTTCCTCCGATTTCACCACAAATCCCTTATCACTTCCCACTTTTTATCCAAAAATCACCCAAAATTTTTCACCCCCTTCTTCTCCGATATGTTCCCCGACGACGGCAACCAAAACACCCAAAACACCACACCTTCACTTTTGAGGAAGATTTAAGGAAGATAAAACAATATTTCCTTCTAATTACGATGCTTGCAGTTTAATTAGTATCAATATTAATTTTTGTCATTATGTACAAGTAAAATTCACTTATTTTGTCGTTTTAGTAGATTAAAAGTTTGTTTTTGTTGTATTACGTTGTTTCGTTGATATAAATCATCATCGTATGAAATATACCGTCATAATTTTATATTTATTGTTACTAATATTATTGTTGTCGATTTGCTGCTTTTGCGACTAATAACAAGATTTATTTTTGCCTAATTATATAATTACGTACTCACAATAATAAACCAACGGGGAGGAAAGAACTATATTATTTATGGTTTATTATTGTTAAATTAAATTATCATGTGTTTTATTAATTTGACTATAAATATGAAATAATTAAACATTTGTGTTGTAGATATGATTTATTATTATAAACTAATTATCACGTAATTTGTTGTAACTAAAATGGGAGACCTAATGAAAAGATAGTTCAACATCTTAGATTTATCTGGAAAGAAATTTTTGGAATGGAAAGTAGATGCAATGATGAATTTGAAAGCTCAAGACTTGGAGTACACTGTTAAAGAAAATAAAAGTCCCTCTGATCAAACAACTGATACTACCACTTCTGCAATGATGGTTGTAAAATCTGTAACTGAACAAGATAAGGCAAAAGTCTTAATGTTGTTAAGTCATCATTTACATGAAGGCTTTAAAACTAAGTACATGATGGTTGAAGATCCCAAAGAATTATGGGATTGCCTTAATGAAAGATTTGGACACCACAAAAGGGTGCTCCTTCCTAAGGCATTATTTGACCGGACAAATTTACGGTTCCGAGATTTCAAATCTGTAATTGATTACAATTCAACCATACATGAGATAATATCTATATTGAGATACTATGATCATCCACTCACCAATGAACAGATGATTGAAAAATAACACTCACTACCTTTCATGCAAGCAACAAACTGTTGCAAGAACAGTATCGTGAAAGAGGTTTTAAAAAGTTTAATGAATTTATGAGTGTATTGCTTGTTGCGGAACAAAATAGTGATCTTTTGTTAAAAAATCATAATCTTAGACCAACTAGGTCTTTGGCCACACATCATGAGGCAAATGCAACAAATTCTTATCAACCCGAGTCAAATGCTACACGAAGAGGTGGACGTGGAAATTACTATGGTCGTGGAAACTATCGCGGACGTGGTTGTGGTCGTGGTAGAAACAATTTTCAAAGAAACAGTAATTTCAAAAATTCTAAAAAACAGAAGGGACAGTGATAAGTTATATATTGTGCGTGTTTTTAGAGTCCATTAGGTAGTTTTCGAGTCTAGATTAGTTGTTCATAGCTTATCTTAGCCTGATTTGGTTTAGTTGTGATCATATTATGCTTTTATGGATAGTTTCGTTGTTTTTGATGTATTTCAGGATGAACGACGCTAATTTGGATTGTCACGAGAGTTTGTTACGATGAAGGAGTAGTTTCCCATTGCCGTGGCGGGGCAACATTGCCCTGGTAGCCAGGGCGGAAGAAGGAGAAGAGACAAGAAAAGTATTCCTATGAAGTATCTTCCTCCTATCGCCCTGGCAGGGCAACATTGCCTTGACAACCAGGGCGGAGAGGATTTATGTTGATTATAAGCTTCGAGGGTCAGTCGTGGAGTATGTATTGCCCGCCCAACCGGGCAGCATTGCCCTGGCAGACCGGGCGGACAAAAGCGCTACATATGAAGGATCTCTTGAAGGCATAAGGTCGAGTTTGCTTCTCGCACCCGACCGGGCAGCCTTGCCCTGGCTGCCCGAGCAATGTTTCGGGAACCTTATTTTCCTACGTTTTCGAGTTTAATTATTTTATGGGTTATAAATACCCTTTGTAAACCCCGACTAAAACACACTTAGTTATTATCTTGCAGCTTTTAAACCTTCATTGGAACCCTAATATTCTCTCTAGATCTAGATTAATTTGCACTTTCAAGTTTTGATCTTTGTTTATCAACAATTGGTACTTTTCTTCATTCAAGTAATTGGTATTCATCTTTACTTCTTCTTTTACTTTTATTTTTTTATTAACCATGTTTTCTTCATTGAATATTGTTTTTGCTTCCGTTAATATGTGTGAGTAGTCCTTTAATCCGGGATCTTGCGGAACCCGAATATGATTGATGCATGATTTAATTCTTTAAATTCTCTAATGATAATTGCAATTGATATGCTTAATTGATTATGCTTATGCCAATACTAAATTAGGGATAATTGGTATTGTTATTAATCCATTATTTTAATCGCAACGGGAGTTAGGTTTTGACGGGTTTGAATAAATCAATTAAGGGTTTGAAGTTCATCACGGGAGTAGTTGAATGGATGATTAGGAAGTTAGAGTAATGTGCTCAAAGTCTTTAATTTACATGATTCTACGGAAGTAGGCTTGATTGTGATTAGGGAAGCCATTGATAACTCGAGAGAGACCATTAGTACTATTCAAGGATTACTTTTCCTCATTAATCAATTAAATTATATGTTAGGAGTAGAACGATTATTGCATTGATTGTATTCGTGGTAATGCTTTATCTTGGATGTTTAGTATTTGATCTATCATATTATTCAGTTTAATCGTTCTTCTTTGTTAATTAGTTATTAATTCTCACTTATTTGATTTGGTTACTTGGTTAGTAGTTACTTGAGTCTAATTAATTAGTTGAACCATAGTCTCTTGGGATCCGACCCTTACTTGCCCGTCTACATAGTAGTGGTCTTGTTAGGTAATTTTTGTTAAGTACGCGACACCCCTATCAGACAGTCATCTGGAAGCCACAAACAAATTCCTTCGAAAGGAAAAAAAACACATGTTACAGATGTGGCATGACAGGGAATTGGGGACGTACTTGTCGTACGGCTAATTTGGTAGCCCTTTACCAGGATTTTGTAAATGGAAAAGAACAAATGCAGAAGCAAATTATGTTAACGAAGAAAATGCTCCTTGTCCCAGCCTCAATGTGTCTGATTATTTCATGGATAATGCTGAAATTGGAAATGATTTCGTCTTTAGAGAAAATAACAATGCTTAGATTTCCCATCTACTAATGTAATATATATTATGTTTTAATGTATTTCTGTTATGTACTGTATTTTAAATTTCTAGTTATGTACTTTTAATTTCTATCACCAATAAAAGTTTGTATGATGTTATTCTAAACTAATTTCATACTATTTTATGAAGATATGGATCTGCCTGAAGTTAATTTCAAATATCAATGCCTTTTGGACAGTGGAACAACACATATTATCTTGAAGGATAGAAAATATTTTTTACAACTAAAGTTGTTTCAAGTAAATGTAAATACTATTTTTGGGTCAGCAAAATTAATTGAAGGATCTGAAAAGGCTTGTATAATGCTTCCAAATGGGACAAAATTGATAATCAATAATGCTTTATATTCGAATAAATCTCGAAGAAATCTCATAAGCTCCAAAGATGTATGCCAAAATGGCTATCATTTAGAAACAATGACAACAGATCAAAAGGAGTATATATGCCTCACGGCAGAAAAACATGGCAAGAAACATATTTATGAGAAATTGCCAGCATATTCTTCGGGGTTATATCGTATAAACATACGGCCCGTGAAAATCAATATGATATCTAACAAGAAGTTAGATGACAAACATTTGATTATTTTATGGCATGATCGTTTGGGAAATCCAGTAACTGGGATGATGCAAAGAATAATAGCACATACAATTGGACATTCAATAAGAAATGTCAAAATTCCTCGATCAGAAGAATTAACATGCCCTGCATGTTCACTTGGCAAATTAATAATAAGGCCATCTATGAACAAAATTGCTACTGAATCTCCAATATTCTTGGAAAGAATTCAGGGAGATATATGTGGGCCAATGAATCCGACATGCGGACCAATTCGATATTTCATGGTTTTAATTGATGCTTCTACACGATGGTCACATGTCAGTCTGCTTTCAAGTAGAAATATTGCCTTTGCAAAATTACTTGCCCAAATTATCAAATTAAGAGCACAATTCTCAGATCATACGATAAAGAAAGAAAATAAGACTTGACAATGCTGGGGAATTTACATCCCAAACATTTAATGATTATTGTATGTCAATTGGAATTGATGTTGAACACCCAGTAGCTCATGTTCATCACACAAAATAGTCTAGCTGAATCACTAATTAAGATATTACAATTGATTGTAAGACCATTATTAATGAGGTCAAAATTGCCATTATTTGCTTGGGGACATGCTATAATGCATGCAGCAGCACTAATTAGATTGAGACCTACAGCTTACCATAAATTCTCACCACTAAAACTTGTTTGTGGTCAAGAACCAAGTATCTCACATCTAAAAATCTTTGGTTGTGATGTATATGTTCCATTGCTCCACCCCAACAAACAAAAATGGGTCCACAAAGAAGGCTGAGAATTTATGTCGGGTTTGAATCCCCCTCTATAATTAAATATCTTGAACCATTGGCTGGTGACTTATTTACGGCTAGATTTGCCGACTGTCACTTTAATGAAACAGTATTCTCAGCCTTTTACATCAGAGTTAAGCCTTTTACATCAGAGTTAAGCCTTTTACAAAGGAAAACTCAAGAATTGAAACTCTCATCTTGAGTTGTTCTCCTAATCAATCATTCAAGCAGCTCTTCAACCACCTCTCTTTTTAGACAAAGAAGATAAGCAAGCAAGCCAATTACTGGTATGTATCTAGCGTATTTTACAAACATAAGTCTGTCTTCCGCAACATTTGGTAGGTTTTCACCAATCAACCAAGGCTGAAAGATTGTATAAAGAACAATATCCCAGATAAAAGCATAAGCGAGCCTCTCAGATCCCAGATAGCTCAACAAGAAATTCCACCTTTCATTTAAACTTCCAAAATCACCATCCATTCTTCCATATAGAGCCCACAGAATGGATGTTGCACACACAGCCCCACCAATCAAACCAACTACTGGAGCACCTTTGATCATCACAGTACCCAATTGAGAGGGCTTTCTTGGGTAGTCACTTGCATCAGCTCCATTTTGTCTGATAGCCATGTAGGGTATCAAGAATGCTATGAACAAAAAATAACAATGGTACTCAACAACTCTTGCGTAAAATATATACTCCATATATCTATATATAAAAGCATAGTCACAGAAAAATACGAATCCTATAATGCATCACAATTAAAAGATGTTTAAACCAGGAAATCAAGATAACTGATTTTTACCAGTATAACTTAATGTAAGAAAACTGGAGAAGCAACTTTACAGTAACTACATCAGAGTGCCTGTAGCTATCAGGAATTCAGGATATTAAATATAAGGACAAATTCTAGGGCAAATAACCAAGACACATTCTCCAATTGTTGAAAAGGAAGCAAACTACATGGAACAAAGATGAATTACGAGGATAAAACTAAGAGGAATTACGAGGAACTAAGCCTTCCTTAATTATCAACATGAAGAAACATTTTTAAAATGTGAATTGATGTTTACATGTCACACAATGTTTACATTTCCAAGGTGAGCGATTTTGTTATATTGCTCTAGATTTTCTAATGTACTAATACTCTTTCAAAATTTTACTTTATGACAACCATTACATAAAATGAATTTTATTCAACTTCATCAGAACAACAGAGCAGAATCAGGCAAGATAATCCAAACTAAGCAAAAGAGTCATCAGTAGAACTTACTGTTTGTCAGGAACATCTGAAGGCCCCATAACGCATCCAGGGATCCCTTGTATCTACTGTTCTTAAAATCAGTGTATAGTAGAGGAGCAAACATGAAGGTCCATGCCACAACAAAGTTGAAGAGTCCTTCAGACATCTAAATTGAAATCAAAATTCTCAATCAGAGTAGGCAATTAAGATATTGAATGCATTGGTCTTGAACTTCAGTCACACTACTTACTGGGTGAAGAACTGGGGCTTCTACAGCATGAATACCAACTACTCTGTCAGAAACACACACAGTACAAATGATTAGTACTAGAGCTCTGGTACCTCACAAGGTTAACAGAAGACAAAGCAGAGTATAATTACCTGTCTATGCAAAAGAGGATAAAGGTGGGCATATATTAAAAAATGCAGAAACGTTATATTATGCAAAAGAGGATAAAGGTGGGCATATATTAAAAAATGCAGAAATGTTATATCATAATTTATGCTTTAATGAGAGTGAGGGATAGCTCAAGTGATTAAAGCTTTCCTCCCGATTCCAGGAGATCCTGGGATCGATTCTAATCCCTGCCCTTGTGGCTCTCTATACACCAAAAAAAAAATATATATATATATATATTTTATGCTTTAATCATAGGGACAGAGATTTTATGCTTCTATCATAGACAGCAGAACAAAGCTTCATGCTATGGAAGTATACAGCTTCTAGTGTATCATAAATTCAAAATGCCACAGGTGTAAACAACCATATGAAATCAGTAATTGTGTACAGATGAAATGTTAGTGACAGCTCTATTTTGTTGATGTATACAGTCACAGCCCTAATGAAAGCAATTGGCCTATGAACCTCATTCCGTCGTAAGTCATAATGTGTAAGATGATAATTACATCTTCCTTTTCATAACGACTAGCCCTACCTGGCTACTTGCATCCATGTGCTTCAAATTCGCCGGAGTTCACTCTCATATAGCTATCCCCACCCCCCACCCCCCACGTGTCAATCCCATGAGTTAATTCTTCATTCCCTCAACAGCAGAAAAAGGAGCAAAAATTGCCATAAGTTGTTAAATCCCAGAACAAAAGTTACCTAGCCATTTTGCCGATAATATTTGAAATACTGAGTGCAGGTCTGCTTATAATGAAGATGGAGGTATTCATGTGCTCCAAAGAAGGCTCAAGTGTGCTTTTTGCCTTGAATGTGCTTTTGCCTTGCTAAGAGTGATTCTCAATCCTAAAACATTATAAAGGCAGAAACCTCCTCAACTTGATATGTTATGGTTGCACGTGAAAGACGTGAAAATTTAGGAAATGGTGCTGAATTTAGGTGTCAAATTAAACATGGGCTTCCTTATAATAAACCAAACTAGTTGTGTAGGCACACCACAACAAAATGGGAATGTTGAGCGGAAATAAAGAGGATATCTTGGAATCTATGATAGGTGTTGAGTAACAAACAACATCGATATAGTAATATAATATTGAAGTTAAAAACAACCTATTTTATTTATTGACGTTATGGTAAGTAGGGAATTTGAGTATAATTAATTGATAACCCAAGGAAGATGAAGGATTCCTGACACCTTAAAGACTTCGGGATGCCAAGTTGGTGATATAAACAAACAATCATCTCTTGCAGCTCTTCACTAGCAGTGTGACATAATTCTGAAGTAGCCACATAGCTAAATCAAGCTCATTTTCAAGATTAAATTTTCAACAGCTACCTCTAATTTCAAAAGCTAATATTTCTAACTTTTCATAAAACCTACCTTCACCACTAAAAGCTACCCTAACCACTACTTTGCCAAACACTTACATTTTTTGTTAAGTAGTGGTTTTTGACCAAATCAAACCACTAAAAGCTACTCAAACGCTAAGTGTCGAGGGTCCGACATGGGTGCTTAAGGTGAAATAAAGAGTCAATGTAACATAGCCCAGCAATCAACCTACTCACCCTTTCTCTGAATCTAAGAGCCAAGTAGTCATGCACAAGCTACACATCCTGCTTGGCTTGAAGTTGGTCATAACTCATAAGCACATATTATTTACACTTACCAAGAATATAAGACCATCAAAGTGATACTTACCAGCATTTGTTATCGGTAAGATAAAGAAGAAATTCAAAGAAAGCCCCACAAGATCATTGATAGTGTCCGAACTGATAGCCCATACAGGATCACCCTGTCATATGTGCAAGTTCATTTTTTATAGTTAGAAAAAGAGGTCAAACTTGCATAGCACATTGCTAGTAATTGTCAATAATTTGAGACAATTGAAACAATTAAGTACATTATATGAATTGTCAATTTCTATTGAAAATTGTTAGGTTTGACAAATCATTCACATATAAACAATGAAAATCCAAATACAATGCAATCAACTGCATCACAATTCACGACAACATTATTCCAATCAATCTATACCTTATCCTACATTCTATCAAACCAAAAAAATCAAATATGGTAGAAAATTAGGGCAAAATTGAAGAGCATAAAAAGGAAGAGAGCATACTAACAGGAGCAAAAGGAAGCAAAAAGAGCCAAACAATGTAGACCCCTTCCATAACCCACAAAACTGCTTGAGTTAATTTTCTACGAAAAGATTCAGATTCATCTTCAACTTCAACACCAACTAACCCAGAATTCTTTCTATTCGACGAACTTCGAGTTGCAGAACAAGGAATTGTGAGTTGACAATGGCGATTTGGCGGGAAATTAAGGGTAGTTTTTTGGGGGAATTTGAGTGGAAGATGATGATGAGAGAGAGAAAAGCGTCGAGAAATGGAAGGTTTAGGAGGTGGTTGGGAGGTGTGGAGTAAGAGAGTTCGAAGTGGAATGACTGTTGACGACGCCATTGTTGTCATCTTCAAGGTACTGCTGAAAGTTGTGATGAAGAAGAGAGAGAATGGTTATTGGTTTGGTTCTGTGTTTCATGGCAACGTGGCGCCAAATTCATCAGAGATTAGTTTTACGGAGTACACGTATTACCCAAAGGAGTTTCCACTAAACCGTGAAAATGATAAGAGTATCTCCAACAGATACAATGTTTTGTACCTTGCTTTTCCACATTAATTTTTAAGTTATAACACTTTTTAACAATAAAGTGTTCCATTAGTAAGTTATAACATCTCTTAGTTTGTAAAAAATAAATATTAAAAAATAAATAAATAATTATATACATGTTATAATATGAATGAAATTTATTTGTCTCATTTTCAATCAAGCATGTAGCTTATTTAAGCTACAATTGATAGCGTGTTGCTTAATTTTTTGTTCCTTCATGGAAAGCATGTAGCTAGGAATTTTATTTATATGGCAAGCAAGTCCTTACAATTAAACCATTAGAGATGCTCTAATACTCCGTAATCCATATTACAAATAGTTTTTTTTTTTTTTTTGGGACGGTAACTAAGATAAGTCAAGTTAATTTAATTTAGAGCAGATATTTTTCTTTATTTAAAATAAAAAAATAATAATAAAAAAACCCAATAATTTTAGTTGACTAAAAATTAGAGAGTAGTTCATTTTAGTGAATTGTGTTATTTGCGTATAATAGAGAATTAGCAAAAATTATTTATATTTTCAATCAATATCAAGGGAATAAAACAAAGCCTAATTACTTATATGTAAAAGTTTTTTTATACTAGTAATTTGCTTAGATTATGAGATGAAGTTTTTTAGTTTTATTTGATACCTAAAAGTATGGGTTTGAGCAAAATTCACCTTACTCTTAGGGCCTGTTTTCTTCAAATTATTTGCAGTTCAGTTCCAATAAATTAAGTTCAGTTAATTAGAACAGACTCTTAGGTTTACAAACCCCATACCTTGAGAGTTTGGGATATGAATGTAAATCATTCTAAACCCATATTTTATACTTAAATTTAGTAAACCAAAGCTACAAAGTTATTTTTTCATTTTAAGTTAAGACAAATTATATGTTTTTTAATCGATTGAGGCCCCCAACCCAATCATAGGAATGGGTGATGAGGATTCGAAGTCTGGAACCCCACCCATCTCCTCCTAGTTCCTCAACATTGATCAAAAAGCAAAAACGAAAATCCTACCCATTGATTTAACATTTTAAATAATCTGTTTACCCCTAATTGCCCTAAATCGTAGGCGGCAAGCTACAATCTAACAAAACCGCACCGTTTGGAGCACAATACACTTAAAACGACGACGCATTAAACAGAAATAGAAGACGCAACACTGCTGAAGCACCCTCTATTGCTCCTCCCTCCTCCCAATCCCATAGTTGTCAGTTTTCCCGCGCAACATCTGCAACTCAACTTCACTCCGCCAAACTTTCGTATTTTCTCTTCTCCACCATGGCCCCCAAACCCGACAGCGCTGAAGGTATTCTCTCTCTCCTTAACTCATTTTCAGCTTCAATCACTCCTTTTTTTCTTTTTAAGGTTTAATCTTCTCATTATACCACTCATTTTGCTAAATTCGTATTATTTCCTCTTAATTTCACCATTTTATGAGTTTTTTCAGTGTTAATTTCTCTAACATTGTTGAATTTTTTTGGTGGATGTAATTTGTTCAGGTATAGTACTCAACTTCGTCAACGAGGTAATCCACTTTCCTTAAACCCTTAGTTTTTATTTTACCGATTTTGTGGCAAAATATTTGATAGTTATGTTCGTCAAATTGTTTATTTTCAGATTCTTGTGATTGAAATTGTATACAACATGTATGAGCTTGTAATTTTAGAGCTCAAGTTGTTTGGAAATTGATTGATTTTTCTGTAAAATAAGTATAGCAAAAACAAAGTAGCTTATTGTAGGTTTAGGACGTTTAGCTGAAATTTAAAATCAGGACTATTTCCTGCATTTTGATTTTTTTTTTTTTTTTTTTTTTAATAAATTCTATAGTTGAAAGTTGCAGTATGAAATGATATTTTTATGAAACTGATTTTCGAGTGTATGATTCATGAGCATCATTTCGAAGTTATTGTGCTAATTTACCTCTGATTCTAGAATTTACAAAAGAATTAAAGTTCATGGACTTGTGAATTATTCTTTCATATGATATCCCTACTAGTTTTTGTATGTTTGTAACTCTAAGGGTAAGTACTGGCTTTATTTGCGGATTCAAGTATCATTAGGTCTATTATGAAGTACTTGGATATCGTGTTGTGTCTGGTATTTTAAGAGTTTGGAGAAATGTAAGGTTGGAGTGAAGAACAATAAGTTGAAAAGATTTCAATGAGATAGGTTAACAGCCTGATAAAAGACCTGAAATTGCACTTTCATGTTTGTTATTAGACGCATAATCTGATGATTAAGCTGAAAATAAATAAATGAAATAGAAGTCATTTGAAATATTAAGACATGTCGGGGCTTTTTCAATAACTAGCAAAATGTTTATTTTAAATATTTTAGTTAAGATTCGTCAATTTGTCAGCCACTGCCCACTTATGTTTAGCTGGCTATACTTGTTTGTCTTAATCTGTATTATGTTTGCTGTTCTTGTCCAGCAAAATAGGCCTTTAAATGCACAGAATGCTGCTGATGCATTGCAAAAGTTCAATCTCAAAAAGACTGCAGTTCAAAAAGCTCTTGATTCACTCGCTGATAGTGGAAAGATTGCGTTTAAAGAGTATGGCAAGCAGAAGATCTACATTGCACGTCAAGACCAGTTTGAGATTCCAAACAGTGAAGAGCTTAATCAGATGAAGGAACAGAATGCTAAATTACAGGAACAAGTTAACGAACAGAAGAAAGCAGTTAGCGAGGTTGAGGGAGGTAGGCTAAACTTCTAACCTTACACTTTGATAAACCACATGGTTCTTACTCATCTTTTCATTTATTTATGAAAGAGAAATGAAAATTGAATTGGAATTTTGGATGCAATGCTAGTGATCTGTGCTGGCTTTAATTTGATCTCCTTGATAATTTTGTTTTCAGAAATCAAATCCTTACAGTCAAATTTGACACTAGAAGATATGCAAGCCAAGCTGGGAAGGCTTAAGACAGAGGTATATTGCATGATTTGCAGGAAGATTTTTTTATTAGGATATTAACTTGCGTTTTTTAAAACAAATAGCTGAACTTGGGAGAATTTTGAACTTGATGATTTCTCTGTTGACATCTCAACTAGGTTGAGGAAATGGAGGATAAGTTGACTAAATTGCGTGGAGGAGTCACCCTTGTGAAACCAGAGGACAGGAAGGCTATTGAAGATCTGTATGTGAATGCAATTAGTCATTGGAGAAAGCGCAAAAGGATGTTCAAAGACATATGGGATACAATAACTGAAAATTTACCGAGGGATCTAAAAGAGCTTAAGGTCTTTTTCTTCCTCACTTCTATAGTTTTATAGGCCTCCAAAAATATTCCCCTTCACTGATTCAACTCCTTCCATTTATTTCAGGAGGAACTCGGTATTGAATATGATGAAGATGCTGGGCAGAGTTTGCAGTCTTTTTGTAATTTGATGCCACAAAGCAAAAAGCGGGGAAGAGGTCAGTAAAGTTCATGCTGCAGTCAATGCTGAAGTTTTACTAGTGGCTTGCAACAAAGTTCATGGTATATATTTATGCATTTGGGAAGTATTGCACCAGAATAGATCGTTCAGGTACGCTGGATGTTGTTGGTTTTTTAATCAGTAAGTTTTACTAGAACTATAATTCATAGTTGTAAAAGCATTTTCACTTATTAGTGTTTATAAGCTTATATATGCTTGATATCTATAGAGTCCTCTTTCAGTTGTACCAAAAAGACCAGCTTCACATAGCTGGTTTCATTATCAAATTATGTGCAGTGTCATCAACATAACTTAAGTATACTGGATTACTGGTTACTTATTACCTACCCAAGAAACTTTATCTGAACTGCTTGCATTATTTAGTGAAAACAAGATTATCTCAATGATGAGCATTTCTGTACTAATGCATAATGTCTGGAAAGTAGAAATGTTGACTGGCTATCCATGCACAAGAGGATTACTTCTCAGTTTTTATTTCTGCACTTAATACAATAGATTTAGAATAGTGGCTAGTTCTGGGACATTGACCGGATAGTAATGAACTGCTTTGAAGCTTACTCGAGCTCAGTAAACAAAATTCTTTTCCAGATTTGCAAAATTTAAGGCTACATTTAAGTTTTTATAATAATAAATAAAATTACTATTGCCTCTATATATGTTCTGCAGAGTAGCAATGAAAAAAAAGTAGGCCAAAAAAACAAAAAAAAAAACTCAGACATTCCTCTCGCTCATCTAGAGATAACTTCAATAGCATTTTAGGTATCAATGCTATCTTCTGGTCCTCACAGAAACAGGCCTTTTCACTGTATTCAATCTCTGTGAACTCTTCGCAGCCATTCTTGCAGAAATGTGTTCCTCGCTATCTTTCCTGGAGTTTGCTTGAATGTTATTAGCTGTTTGTTTGGGAGAATAGTAAAGCAGCTTGGTTTCTCTTTTTTCCTGTTCATCTTTGTTTCCAACTGAATAGGTCTCACTCTTAACTACATCTTCGTTGATAGTTTCATTGAACTTCAGGTTCTGCTCTGCTCTAGCTGAAGAAATGCTTATTTGATCTACTTGCTTGACGTTAATCATCTCGTCGCTTTGACAGATTTCCTCTTCGTCAGAACTAAGGCTATAACTGTCGAATGGATGAACTTCTTCATGCCGCAAAACAGAGTCTTCAAGTTCCCGTGAATAATTTTTCTGACTATTAACTGTTCTTGATTTTACTTCACTATTCGAATCCATGACTTGCTTTCTCTGTTTATTACTTGGATGATTGAGATCATCTGGTGGTCCCCCAGAAATCGACCTAGAGAGATCCACAGCAGCTCTTGCTGCAGAAGCTGCATACGCTGCTGACATGAAAGCTTCTTGGGCAGCTTCTGCTACATCTTTATATTGTTTTCCCCTATTCAATGAAAGACTTAAATCCCCAACCCTGCACATTTCTTCAGGGTAGTCCTTCCTATCATCTCCAAAATTAACTCCTAAACTAACTGATTGGTTTTTAACACTACGATTGTCCTCTTCTTTATTTTCCTGCACAAAGTTAGTGCATACATTGTGATTACTTGCTGTTTAAGGTTATCTCTAGATTCTAGTGCAGATACTCCCCTGTCCATCAATCACAAGCTACATACTTCGTATGATTAGAGTTCATTTTAAAAAAATTTAGTATGGTAAAGTTTGCACTTTAAATTGGTATTGGAGGACTCTATACTGAAACGTGACATACAAAGTATAATTTAGGAACAGAGTAACATTTCTGAGAATTCAAATTGAATAAGCCATTTCGTAATATCAAATATCATAGTAGGGAAGACTAATAAAGCTGAGTAGCTGGAGGATTTTATCAACGAATGGAAGAAGCAGTACCTCTGTTGCCACTGAAGGAGCCTCCTCTAGCTGCAAACTGATGCCATTTTCATCAGCTATTTCTTTCAGTAACTTCATTCTGCTTTCCAAACTTGGCTGCCTAGTTGATAGTTTCTGGATGATCTGCTCAGAAAAACACCCGTTAACACACAATTAACATTTATTCTTGAATTCTTGACATGTAAGTGGAAATCATTTACCTTGAGGTTGACTCCACATCTGTTACGTAATTCAGTAGCGCGAAGGGTGAACTCTTTGCCATAGCGGGATGAAAAAATATGGCGTATCTCCTGTAGTTCTGGTAATTCTCCGCACCTTGATGCCGCAAAAATCAGGCTTGATATAGCCTCTTGAAGCTCTTCAGGGCAGGTTCTGAAATCAGATGATATTTAATTATTCATGTGTCAAACATGTAGAAGACTGAAACACCACGATAATAAATTAGAACAAAAAGAGAAAAAAAAAGAGGCTAACTTTTCATCTTCAATAAGTTTGACCCTCTCACTCAAAAGAATGCAATAACTCTCAATCATGGAAAACACATCCAACATATTTTGCTCCTTGATCACTTGTTCAACCTATAAAAACATGCAAATAAAAGTACAAAATCATGCATCAAAATCTATTTTGTGTCAGATATCATATATTGTGAAGGAAGCAATGGTGGTTACCCTGATGAGAGCACGCTCGTGTTCGGAAATTTGGAGGAGTTGAACAACATCAGAGCGAGCAATGGAACACCGCGCTCGTTTTTGGTTCTTAAGGACAGAAAGCCGAGATATGGCAAGGTTTACAAGGGTTTTGAATTTGGAAGCCTTAAAGCTTCTTCCTAGCAATGCATCCAGCGTTTTTCCCATGCTTAAACTTTTTACTTCCAACGCTAAGAGTGTGTGTAAAGCCTACAAAGAGATATTCCTAGCGGCAGGTGAATGCAGCAGCCAGCAGCAACAGTCCCGAGACTCCCCAGCGGCAGGTGCTGCTGCTGCTGCTGCTGCTGCGAGTTTGGCTGCAGGGATGAGGACAAGAGATACGGCTGCTTGGCAACTTTATGTGATGACACAATATGTGTAAAACTATGGACTTTTATTTTTTTTTATTTTATTTTTTTTTACGGTTTTTTTTTGTAAGAAGTTTAAACAAACGTGTTTGACGAGGTTTTGCTTACTTAGGGTTGAAGAGAACGATATATAGTGGAGCAGCAAAGACCTTGTGGAAGAGCATGAACAGCTGGCTTTTATTTTTTGGTAAAAAATATTTTATTTGGGTTTTTGAGAAAATCGTGGCTAAGAAAATTATTATACTAACGCGGTTGGATTTTCTTCAATAAATCTTAATTACCTAACAAAGAAAGAAAAAAATTAGTTTAATTTATGTAGGTTAGTTTTCACATTTTCTAGAAGTTTTGGCCTGGTTTTCATATGTTCATGTACGTATACAAAACATACACTAAAATATCATCCTAAGGCTTGTGTGGTGAATTTAGCCATTAACTATTAAAATACTCATGGCAATTTATATTAACATTATAGGGTTAATCATCAAAATTGGTTATGAAGTTGTTACGGAGTAGTATTTTGTAAATATATGATAACTATAACAATTGAAAATAGATTGGAGTCCAATTCACATGCTTATCTTTCATCTTTAATATCGTACCATGGCCATTATCATCGCTCCAACCTTAACCCTAACTGAATATATTTAGTCTACAACGATCTTGTGTCAATTTGTGAGTAGTTGTATATTATATTTTATAATAGCTATAGGATAGTCCGGTATAATTTTATGATCGTTATAGAAAATATTTTTACTACTCCGTGTATTATAGTTAGTAGGTAATTAGGTATTGGGTAAAAAGTAAGGTGAGAAAAATAATAAGATAATACATGTCATTAATAAGAAACATGAATGACTTTATAAAAAAAGTGTCAATTAATATGAATGTTTTTTTTGTATAACTCTACTTTGGCCGCGCAAACATATATTTGACCACTAATGTATCGAATTATATAATGGAGTGGTAGAAATTATAAAAATAAAAATAAAAATAAAAATAAAATAAAATAAAATTAATGCACTCATCAAGGCAAAACAAACAACCATAAGAATGTTACTTTCTTTTTATATACTTCATATATACTTTTGAGTAGTCCGGCATTGTCCCAAGTTACTTTCTTTTTTCTCCTTGGGAGGGTGTTTTGATTCCCTCTAGGGCTTCTCCCTTGAAAGGGTTTTTCTAGTCTCAATTGCTAGATTTTGTTTTTGCTTTTTTTAAAGGGGTACCTTCACTCTTCTCCTTTTCTCTCTTTCTCTTAGACGTTGGCATGGGCCGTGCCAGCACGCGGGCGGCACGAGCACAGCACGGTACGCTGGCCCCGCAGTGGGCCGTGCCGTGAACAAAATTTTGATAAAAGCGGCACGAGCACGGCCCGGGCACGGTGGGCAGCACGGTACTTGGCCCGTAGGTCGGCACGCCAGCACGACCCGTGAGCACGACACGAGGCACGACCAGGCATGGCAAGCGACCCGTCAGGCACGGCACGACACGGCCGGACCTGTGCTCAATGGCTCCTTTCCACAGCCTAACAGCCATAAACGGCTATATTACAACAGCCATATTAAGTACCGGCATATAATAAAATAAGTTATTCATCAATTTTTGTTTTATCGCACTCGTAAATTTTTTAATTATATGCATTGTTGCCTTTTATTAATTAATAATATAATAATAAAAAAACATAAATTAATAAAATTATTTCAATATACTCATTTTTAAAGTTGTTCAAAAAAATATACATCGAATTTAAAATATAAAAAAATTGAAAAATCCGGAGTGGCCCGCTTCCCGGCCCGGCACGGCACGCCAACCATGTGGGCCGTGCCGTGGGTTGGGATGTGCCAAAAGGTGGCACGGCACGACCCGCAGTGGCCCGACACGGTACGATTCCACTTTCTCTTTCATCTCTTTTCTTCTGGTCTCAATTGTAAATTTTTGTTGCGACTTCCACTGGTATTTTTATCGGTGGTAAGCCCCAAAAAAAATTTTTAATTGCTTTCAATAAATGAATCCCATCTCTATGATGGTGTTTATCCTTTTACGTTTAATTTCTTCTTTTGTTCGTCTGTCAAAAATTAAAGATTTAAGGTTTCACAATCTTCAGAAGTATCTAGAAGGTCATATGAGTTTCTTCACCCAAACAACTTTTCATCCGTGGATCTCAAGCCGAATTAGAGCTAACTCATAGATTGTATTGCTTCGGATGAAGATTTTTATTAAGGCAATCGTTGATTGCATCTGCGATGTAACTAGTTCTAAGGTGATTTGTACTTGTATTCGAATTTTAGATTTCATTGGATTTGTTTGTAAGTGTCGATTGACTTCTTTCATTAATGAAATCTTTTTTTTTTTCTTGTAAAAAAAAAAAGTTTCTACTTTGTAATCATGCAATTGGTTTTTTTATTTTATTTTTATTTTATTTTTTATTTTTTAAATACTTCCTCTATTTCATATTATGTGCAACAATTGAATTTTTTATATCTCACATAAAATACTCAATTGTTGCACATAATGTGTAATGAAGGCAGTAACTAAATCATGTCGTTTACACTTATGTAAATTTCTTT
Source organism: Chenopodium album (assembly GCF_948465745.1). Classification (NCBI taxonomy): domain Eukaryota; kingdom Viridiplantae; phylum Streptophyta; class Magnoliopsida; order Caryophyllales; family Amaranthaceae; genus Chenopodium; species Chenopodium album. Next base: position 15,747,741 of record NC_137843.1, read on the forward strand.
TTCTTATTTATAACATGCATGATAATGGACTAATATGGTTAAATAGCCAACTTTGTTATAAGTGGTTGGGTGTTCGAATCCCCTTAACCTTCTATTTTTATATAAAGTAATGTGGGTTGTTTAGGTGACATGGCGTAACGATTAAGGTTAATTATATGATAATGTGGCATAAAGAGATCGATGTTCGTTGGGTAGATGATGTGACATCATAAAGTGTTTGTGAAGTGATATGACATAATTTAAAATGATCTACGTGGCACATGGACATTTTTTTTATAAACACTTTTTAAAAATATATCAGTATAGATTGGTAATAATTTAAAAATACCCTTAAAATGTGAATTGTGTTATGAAATATATAGAAATTAGAGGATTAAGAGAAGTATTACTACTTTTATGTATTACTCTTGGTAATATTTTTTGCATCATACAAGTGAAATTACATGGTTATTTATAGTAGTAAGAACCACTATTACATTGTGGGCTATAACCTTAGAGGGTGGCAATTAGGGTTGGCTACTACATTAAATGCAATGAAGAAATTGGAGTGTGGACATTCACACCTTGACTAAATTAATTAACTCTTAACACTCCCCCTTGAATGTCCATACAGAATAGGGTATATGTTGCCTCGTTAAAACCTTGCTAGGTAAAACCCTTTAGGATAAAGGCCATAGCTAAGGGAAAAGAGTACAACAATATATTACTATATGCTTTAGTGTACTGCCTCATTAAAAACCTTGTCAGGAAAAACCCATTGGGATAAAAACCTGATCGAAGGGAAAAAGAGTGCAGTGCATATAATGCTCCCCTTGATTTTAACATAGTTTATGAAGACGACGCATCCCAATCTTGTGGACCAACCGCTCAACACTCTTCGAAGGTAGGGACTTTGTAAACAAGTCTGCAAGATTATCAGATGATTGGATCTGTTGGACATTTATCTTCCCTTCCTTCTGCAAATCGTGTGTAAAGAACAGTTTTGGGGATATATGTTTAGTCCTATCACCTTTAATATATCCTTCAGTTACTTGTGCGATACATGCAATATTATCTTCGTAAATGATGGTTGGACTTTCAGTTACTTCTTTCATCCCACATTCTTCTTGGATATTGCCGATCATTGACCTTAGCCATACACACTCACGTCCTGCTTCATAAAGGGCAATCAACTCAGCATGATTTGATGATGTCGCAGTTAAGGTTTGCTTTGTTGATTTCCAAGAAATTGCAGTTCCACCATAGGTGAACAGATATCCAGTTTGTGACTTGGCGTTTTGTGGGTCTGATAGATATCCAGCATCTGCATATCCGATGAGGGTGGCATCTTGCCTTGATTGATAAAACAAACCAAGATCTTTTGTTCCTCGTAGATATCGTAGTAAGTGTCTTACTCCTTTCCAGTGTCTCTTCGTTGGTGCGTTGCTAAACCTGGCTAACAAATTCACAGAAAAAGCTATGTCTGGTCTAGTATTGTTAGCTAGATACATTAGAGCCCCAATTGCACTTAGATATGGTACTTCAGGACCAAGGACATCCTCGTTTTCCTCTCGAGGTCTAAATGGATCATATTTCATAGTCAAAGACCGAACAATCATCGGGGTGTTTGTTGGGGTCGCTTTGTCCATGAAAAAACGTTTTAACACTCTTTCGGTGTAGTTAGACTGATGGACGAAAATACCATTATTTAGGTGCTCAATTTGCAATCCAAGGCAAAATTTAGTTTGTCCAAGGTCTTTCATCTCAAATTCTTTCATCAAGTATTTTGCAGTTCTTTCAAGTTCATTTGGGGTTCCAATGATATTCAAGTCATCAACATAAACTGCAACAATTGCAAACCCTGATTGTGATCTCTTAATGAAAACACAAGGACTGATTTGATTATTCTTGAACCCTTCTTTCATAAGGTATTCACTAAGACGATTATACCACATCCTCCCAGACTGTTTCAATCCATAAAGTGACCTTTTTAATTTTATGGAAAGTAAATGTCTAGGCTTGTGGTTTTCTGGTAATTTTAGTCCATCTGGGACTTTCATATAAATATATGTATCGAGTGACCCATATAAATATGCGGTTACTACATCCATTAATCGCATCTTTAGTCCTTCTGAGACTGTCAAGCTTACCAGAAATCTTAACGTAGTTGCATCAACTACGGGAGAATATGTCTCCTCATAATCAATCCCTGGAATTTGAGAAAAACCTTGGGCTACAAGTCTTGCCTTGTATCTAACAATTTCATTTTTCTCATTTCGTTTTCTCACAAATACCCACTTGTATCCAACTGGCTTTACACCTTCTGGTGTAAGGGTTATTTTTCCAAACATTTCTCGTTTTTCTAGTGACTTCAACTCTGTCTGCATTGCCTCTTTCCATTTTGGCCAATCATGCCTGCAACGACATTCTTCCACTGTTCTTGGTTCACTATCATTTTCGTCAGATGCCATTTCAATTGCAATGGAATATGCAAATATTTCATTTACGATAACATCATTTCTATTCCAATAATTCCTGGTAGAAACAAAATTTATTGAAGTTTCATTGTTATCGATGTTATGGTCATCTTGTTCATCCCCTTTCGGATTATCATCTTTTTCTCTATTCTCATCTGTACTTTGTCTTTCTTGACCTTCTGTAAGGGGAATATTGTTGATCTCATCAGGTCTTTTTAATTTTCTTGGTTTAGAGTCTTTTGAACCAAGTGGTCTTCCACGCTTTCGGCGTGCTAGAGATTCATTTTCAATGATCTTATCACCAGATGGAATTTCAATTCGTGCAGGGGCATTTTCAGCTAGTATATGTGATTTTGTCACTTTCTTTGCATCTATAAATGCATCAGGCAGCTGATTTGCAATGCTTTGTAAATGAACAATTTTCTGAACTTCTTGTTCACACATATTTGTTCGTGGATCAAACATTGACAATTGTGTTGCATTCCAAATGATTTCTATTTCTGTCTTTCGTGGGTTCACTTTCTCTCCCCCTAAGGCTGGAAATACTGTCTCATTGAAATGACAGTCGGCAAATCTGGCCGTAAATAAATCACCGGTCATTGGTTCAAGATATTTAATTATGGAGGGTGATTCAAACCCAACATAAATTCCCAGCCTTCTTTGTGGACCCATCTTTGTTCGTTGGGGTGGAGCAATAGGAACATACACCGCACAACCAAAAATTTTTAGATGTGAGACATTAGGTTCTCGACCAAAAACTAATTGTAGTGGTGAGAACTTATGATAAGCAGTTGGTCTCAACCTAATTAGAGTTGCCGCATGTATTATGGCATGACCCCAAGCAGATGAAGGCAATTTTGATCTCATCAATAATGGCCTTGCAATCAATTGTAGTCTCTTAATTAATGACTCAGCAAGTCCATTTTGTGTATGAACATGAGCTACTGGATGTTCTACAACAATTCCAATCGACATACAATAATCATTAAATGTTTGGGATGTAAATTCCCCAGCATTGTCAAGCCTTATTCTTTTTATTGCATGGTCTGGAAATTGTGCTCTTAGTTTAATAATTTGAGCAAGGAGTTTTGCAAAAGCAACATTTCTACTGGATAAGAGACTTACATGTGACCATCGAGTTGAGGCATCAATTAATACCATATAATATCGGAATGGTCCACATGCAGGATTAATTGGTCCACAAATGTCTCCTTGAATCCTCTCTAAAAATGTTGGAGATTCAGTAGCAATTTTGTTCATAGATGGCCTTATTATTAATTTGCCAAGTGAACATGCAGAGCATGTTAATTCATCTGATCGAGGGATTTTAACATTCCTAATTGAATGTCCTACTGAATTTGCTATAATCTTGTGCATCATTCCTGTACCAGGATGACCCAAACGATCATGCCATAAATTTAGCAGATTCTTATTATCTAACTTCTGGTTAGATATCGAATTTATTTCAACTGGTCGTATATCTATATGATATAACCCTGAAGAATATGCTGGCAATTTCTCATACACATGTTTCTTGCCATGTTTTTCTGCCGTGAGGCATAAATATTCCTTTTGATCCACTATCATTGTTTCTAAATGAAAACCATTTTGACGCACATCTTTAAAACTTATAAGATTTCTTCGAGATTTACTCGAATATAAAGCGTCATTAATGATTAATTTTGTTCCATTTGGGAGTATTATGCAAGCTTTTCCAGAACCTTCTATTAGCTTGGCTGACCCAGAAATGGTATTAACATTTGCTTGAAATAATTTTAACTTTAAAAAATATTTTCTATCCTTCAGAATAGTGTGTGTTGTTCCACTGTCCAAAAGGCATTGAAATTTGGAACCAACTTCGGGCAGATCCATATCTTCATAAAATAATAAGTATAAGATTAGTTTAAGATAATTAAACTGGACTTACTTTATTAATGATGAAAAATTAAGAGTACATAACTTGAACATGAAAAAAAAAACATACAAGAAAAGTACATAATGAAAACATAATACATATCATAGTAATTGATGAATTATCTAAACATGATTATTCTCTCCAAAGATAAATTCACCACCAGCTTCACCATTGTCTATGTGGAAATCAGACACATCAAGGCTAATTCCAGGGACATTTTCTTCATTAACATAATTTGTTTCGGCATGTTTTTCTTTCCCTTTAATGGAAGCCTGGTATAGTTCTACCAGATGTTTGGCCGTACGACAAGTACGTCCCCAATGTCCAGTCATGCCACATCTATAACATGTGTCTTTTCCTTTTGTGGTGGCTTGATTTTTGTTTCCTTGTTGATGCCCCCTTTGAGTGTTGTTTCTAGGGGGAAATTGGCCTCTACCACGGCCATAACCACGTCCACGGCCACGTCCGCGGAAATTTCCACGACCTCTGCCACGGTTATTATATTTTCCACGTCCACCTCTATGAGCAACATTTGTCTCGGGTGGATTTGAGCTTTGTACAGCATTTGTTTCATTGAATGCTTGAGACCCAGTTGGTCTTAGGTTGTGATTCTTCAACAGAAGATCATTATTCTTTTCAGCAACCAATAATGTAGAGATAAGCTCATAATATTTTGCAAAGCCTCTTTCACGGTATTGCTGTTGCAATACAATGTTGTTAGCATGGAATGTAGAGAGTGTTTTCTCTATCATTTGCACTTCAGTGACTGGTTGATCACAATATCTCAATATTGATACGATTTTATATAGTGATGAATTATAATCACTGACAGATTTAAAGTCCTGAAATCTCATGTTTGTCCACTCAAATTGTGCTGAAGGAAGGAGTACCCTTTTATGGTGGTCATATCTTCCTTTCAGGCTATCCCATAGTTCTCTGGGATTTTCCACCATTAAATACTCAGTTTTCAAACTGTTATGTAAATGATGCCTTAAGAGAACTATAGCTTTTACTTTCTCTTGATCAGTTGGAACTTTAACTTGAGCAGGGGCATCTTTTTCGTTTCCTGGGATGGTAATTTCTTTGATTGTATGTTCCAATCCCTGAGCCTTCAAATTCATTTGGGCATCAACTGTCCATTCAAGATAATTATGTCCGGACAAGTCTAATACGTCAAATTGTCTTTCATCAAGTCTCCCATTTTAACTACAATCAAATAGGTAATTATTATTAAGCCAATTAAGCAAGTGATAATTAAAGTAATCAAATTGTAATCATAATAATAATCCATTTAAAACATATTTGCTTCTCCCCCTTGGGTTATTATTATGATTTACATAAAGTTAAGCTAAAATTAAACATGATAATTACGTTAATTAAACAACGGCAACAACAATAATAACAATAACAATGATAATAATAACAATAACAATAAATACTACTACTATCACTACATCACCGACAACAACAACAACAACAACAACAACAATAATAATAATAATAATAATAATAATAATAATAACAATAATAATAATAATATTAATGACATACATTAATGATAAGACAAAAGGAACATTTATTATAACAAAATGCACTTATAATCTACCTAGAAGACAAAAAAAAACTTGAAGTACTACGGAGATTACATGCATGAATTCCCTTTGTCGAAAAACCGAGCGTTACTTATGTAAAATGATGAAAATCATCATTGCCATTAATAAAACTACTAGGGCCATAATTAAAACTAAATATAGTTTTAATTTCCTTAAATCTTCTTCAAAGGTAAAGGGGTGTGGTGGTTGTCGGTTGTCGACGGGGAACATGGTGTGTGACCGGTGTAAATGGAGGAAGAAGAAGAGGAGATAATTTGGGTAAAGTTTAAGGAGGGGATAAGGTTTGTATGGTGAAATAAGGGGGTGTAATCCGCCTTTTATAGGGGGGTAAATTATCCGTTTCAGCTTTACACTACTGTAAAAATATCATACAATGTTCTAGTAGACTGGTAAAATAATCGTAATCAAACTATTAATATTTACAAACGTAAATAAGTATCACACTGGGATGCAAGCCGTAGTGGTCCGAGAACCCTAATCTATTCATGAGGTCAAGGGTTCGAAAATTGAAAGAAACATAAAAGTGTGTAATCTAAAAATTAAATAAATATAAAGGCTGCATCATTTTTTTTTTCATTTTAGTAATTATGCACAAGTAAGTAAGTATAAACATGATTTGTGTGACCATGAAATTTACTCTATTAACATGCATACAACAAATATTTCCACATGCAAAAGTAATTATATATTACTTTCTATAACCATGCATGAGAGTTACCAAACTAAGTATCATAAATAAGGTATGTATTGATATCCTCATTTTTAATCAACATGGCTAATTATGTAGAGTAATTTTGTGGAGAAATATATTGTGAGTTTCTGGTATAGAGGATCCCATATGGGCAACTATAGAGCATACTCCTCAAAATATATTTTGTGAAGGAAATTGAATCTTTGTAAAAATTGGATAATCGGTATAAGTATACCTGATTGAAGATGGTGCTGATAACGTGTTATGAAATATATAGAAATTAGAGGATTAAGAGAAGAAGGTAATAAGAGAAGTATTACTACTTTTATGTATTACTCTTGGTAATATTTTTTGCATCATACAAGTGAAATTACATGGTTATTTATAGTAGTAAGAACCACTATTACATTGTGGGCTATAACCTTAGAGGGTGGCAATTGGGGTTGGCTACTATATTAAATGCAATGAAGAAATTGGAGTGTGGACATTCACACCTTGACTAAATTGATTAACTCTTAACAAATTGGTATAATTTCTAAACAAGAACACCAAAACAAAATAGAATGAAAAGTACTTTAGGAGGTGGTACAACATAGGTAAATCTTAAGCCAAAGCTAGAAATCTTTAGTAATTTTCACCTAGCCACACCTTAGCTTCCATCTACAAAATCTTATTGAGGCCTCTAACAGTACTCCAGGTTTATAAAATTTGTGTTATTTTGATGTGAAACTCTTATTATTTCCATTTATGTACTACCTTCATTTTATATTATTTACAACAATTTGACATAAAATAGAGAGGAAAAATGTCTAATCGTTGCAAATAATATGAAACGAAGGTAATATATGTTAGGCAAATTTGTCAAAAAAAAAAACCTTTTAAATGCACCATTTTGCAAAAAAAAACCTTTTAAAAGCTTTATCGTATATAAAAACCCGAAGTTAAAATTTTTTTGTTCAAAGAAACCTAGTACCACTAATTCACTTGATTAATCACTAATATCTTCTAATTACTCTCTAACTCTCACTTAACAATGTAATAATTAAATTAATTTATAAATTAAAAAAAAAAAAAAAACCACCACCACTACCACTCTAACCACCAGCACAACCACCCTCATCCCTTTCCACCTCCCTTGGCAACAACTTCCACCATCGGCAACCCAACTCCACCGCAACAAAACCCTCTCCCCTCCCTAAACCCCGACAACTCACCTACCCACTTCCTCCTCCGTTCCGCGCACCATTGATAGATCTCGAAGCTCCATCAATGTCGTCATCTTCATTAATATCACAACTCTATTACTCCCCTCGTCAATTCTCCCCTTTCTCCTCCAATTGACTTTCTTCTTCCAATTCCTTCTTCTTACCTTCTCAATCAAACCCATTATCCATGTTCCTCTGATAATCTCCCTTACCTGTTAATTGCTAATTTTTAACAATCGGCGATATGATAATGGCAGATAGAAGGAGGAAGTTGGAACTCTGGTGATGGCAGAACAGAGGAGGAGGTAAGTACTGGGTAGGGAGTTGTCGGGGTTTATGGAGGGGGGTTGCGGTGGAGTTGGGTCACGGTGGTAGGAGCTGCTGCCAGAG